>NC_139738.1:8269143-9606281 GCF_964211835.1 Anser anser | reverse complement strand
GTCCAGCTCGCATTGAGTACTGCTGGTGGCACTCGAGGCGTGGAGGTCTGCATGGTGCAATGGGAGACGCCGATGTCCTGCTGCTGGAACAAGAGGCGCTGATGTGCTGCTGGTGCAGGAGGAGACGTGAAGGTGCTGCTGCTTAGAGGTGCTGAGGGGCGGGCAGCCTCAGCGGGCAGCTGAATCAGAGGGCAGGGAAGCCAAGCAGCTTCCTTCTCTGGGGAAGGGGGCACAGAGAAAGTGATTGGAAATGGGGTACAAGCCCTCAGCCTCTAAAAGCAATCCCTCAGATGTTTAGGCATAGTAAAGTTAGGTATATCTATTTGACTCTAGACCCCAACATGTTTGTTAGTGTTCTGGTTTGTCCACTGCTTTCTTGTGGGGGATTTGAGTTGGCCATTACTCTTTAGGTGAATGCTGACTTCATATCTATGGTGCACTTTATTCTTAAAATGGGAAGTTTCTACCAATTTCCCGTCCAAACTTGCTCATAAGCCAACTGCAGTCATCATTTCAGATGTGTCTCCCAACTTACACATTTCCTATTTCTCCTTGATATTTACTCAAGAAATTCATTTACGTAGAGACAACATATTCTTCTCTCAACTGGCATCTGGCTGGGCAGAATGATGTCCTTTCATTCCCTTCCAGGCAATAGGCAACTTGTTCCTTCTGTCTTGTGAACTCTTCCTCCTAAGTTCAATGTGAATACAAGTGGCAGAACTGTGCCTCATGTCTCAAATGAGTGTCAGGGCTGCCTTGTCCAGTGTATTCATACTGGAGGGAAAAAAAAATGAATAGCCATACACACTATATAACCACTAAACTTTTTCAGTCCTCCTTGTGCTAACAGTGCATGAACGTGAGGTTTTGTTGTCATTTTTGTTTGTTTGTTTGTTTGCTTGCTTTAAACTCCTGACTGCCATATAGCAAACATGACAAAAAAACACCCTTTTTTGAGAATCTCTGAGAATGGCTCTGCTTTGTATTATCACCTGTCACTTCACCTGAACCATTTCAATCACAAGCGATATCCTTCTGTCAGGCTTGGTAGTACTTCCCAACCTTATGTCCCCTGCAAATCTCAAAGCTCATGTGTAATTTTTAATCTTCAGCCACCATGTCCATACCGAACATATCTAACTTTGAAGTCAGCTCTGCCCTGAATAGGAGGTTGGGTTTTCAGAGGTCCCTTCCAGCCTACATTTCTCCATGAGTCTTTGCCTCCTTAGCAGCTGCAGTTTCAGAACTGTCTCTGAGAATTACCATAGGTAACGACTCCTTTGCTGGTAAGTCCCTCTTCAGTGTGAACAATTGTAAATTCCCTTTATTCACTTGCAGCCCCAAAGCCCAAATCCGTAGATAATGTATCAGAAGCTCACAGAAAGTGAAATAGATGTAATTCATCCCCTGTGTAGGGAAGAACTGGTCCTAGAAAGGAAAGCTATTAAATTATCTGGAAACAATTTAGCTCTGATAAATTATTTTGTAAATTACACATTACCCCCTCCTTCCCTGGTCTTAGCTGTTCTTGCTCCAAAACTTTGCATGGTGTTGATGTCAAACTAACAGGCCCACACTTGTCTGGATGACTCTTTACCCTCTTCTGGACAGAGGTGTATTTGTTACTCTCCCATTCTGGGGACTATCCCTGATTTGCACAATTGTTATGCATTTTTCCTACTTGACTTGTTGTTCTGTGTGCCAATGCTGTTAATAGGCTAGGTAGATATCAGCTTTTCATTTTTCACTTGAATCGCTATAGATTGTTATTTCACCTCAGATGATGTTGCGCCTAGTGCCCTACCCTCCTTTTCAATGGGAGTCCTGTCACTGCCCTTAATATCACATTGTTGTTGCTGTTAGATGCAGGAAATAAGATTTGCAGCATTTGAGACATCAGTAACTTTTGATCTATTTTTGCCTCAAGCGTGCAACTGTCCTAATTTGTTCTCTTTGTTCCCCCTGGTTTCTGTGGCTTAAGTACCACTTACTATTATTGTTTAATTTCCTATGTGAAGGAAGTTTTCGGTCATTCTTACTTTATTTCTGCAGTTTTTAACCTCTGAAACATGCCTTTTCTCATCGCTTTTTTCCTCTTTGAATTTTGAATTTTAACTATGCCTTCTCTGCACTCAAGTCCCAGAGCTGCTTAGTCAGACTCAATTATTCATTTCCTTAGATTTCAAAGTTTGCATTTCTAAGCCTCAAAACCTTCATTCTAAACCTGGTTTTGTCTGTCGTGAAATGTAAAATGAGAAAAGTCAGCTCATGATCACACTTTATTCAAATTTTACTACATTTAAACCCATACAGGAGCCAAGTCTAAAATGGTCTTATATTTTTTCACTTTTGGGAAGAAATCCATCACATAGTACACCTCTGTGAACATAAGTGGTAATTATCTTTCAATCTTTTGCTGGGAAGTTAAAGTCTCCCATAATTCCCATTATTGTTTACGTGTCTGATAACTGTACAGAGATAATTCACTATTAGACTGGAGCTAAGAGCAAAGAGCAGGCTAGCAAGGCTGTCTATCTTTAGCAGTGATTTGCACAAAACCACTCTTTTGCTGACCCATAACATTTAATTTCTCCATCCTCTGCTTCTTGCTAACACAAAGCACCATCTTATTCCATCCATTTGCCTTGGTTTCCAGCCTTCCTGAGATTTATCAGTACTTGTATGACATTCATGCCTTTGTTTCACCCTTCCTGTGTTGACACTTGTCATAACAGTTTTAGATCCTGAACATGATCATCTCAAAGTTTGCCTGACAGTTAGGTCTTCCTCACATTGTCATAGAGTATCAGGTCTCTACCACTTGAAATAGATTGGATTGGATTAGATTATTGGCACCGTCTCTTGTGCTGGTAGTCCATTATCTTCACAGTCCGTACAACTGGCCATCAGTGAACATGAAGTGGCCTTATCCTGCCCATTTACCTTTCTGGAAATCAGCCACTCTCTCTGCCTAGAACAGGGAATGGATTTTCCTCACCTTTCTTCAAAAGCTCTGAAGTTTTCTGTGATCTTTCCAATTGTACGGTATGATAAGCTTTTGCTGCCACTGAAGGGTAGAAGTCATTATGAATAGTGCCAACAAAACAGAAACATAACAATGAAAACGATATTTTAATTCAGAATAGGTATTTGAAAAGTTCACCTTTTCTAGCACAAATGGGGAAAAGAAAAAAAGGAAGGAAAAAAAAAAAAAAAAAGCAGTCCTAAAACATCAAAACTGTGGCCAAAGAATTAGAAGAAACACTATTTTTCCAAAGCTGCAATGTTTTCCATTCATCTGGCTGGGCCAGCAGAGCACTGGAGACCTGGATGCACTGTACTCATGGCTGGTTCCCCTAAATGACCTGCAGGGAGATCTTCTTCTCTCTGTCCCTCTGTTTCTCCTTTCAATCTCTGTTTTGTCTGTTTGTATCACTAGCTCTCAAATCGCCACTGATATATGCACGTGCAGCACCCAGCACAACCTTGTTTCAGGCTCCAGCGGGACCTTTAGGCATTACCATCCTGTAAACAAATAACAATGATAGTGAGTGTAATTACAATCGTCAAACTATTCCAGCTCCACATCATTAGCCATGCCCTGAGCTAAATAACATTTTAATCAGTTTGATATGTCATCTGTGGCTTTCTTCACTGTCACTTGCAATCCAGCAAACTCCTTCCTTCACGTTTCTAGATTAGACAGAGGGTTCTCAACTGCAGACATCCAATTCCCTGTTCAGGAAGCAGCGAGACCTTTCCTCTTCTCACAGATTTAAGATGATAGCCAAGCATCATGAGACACAGTGCGTATGTCTCCTAGGCCCATCCCATGAGAGCAGGACATTTACCACACATGAGAAGAAGACTTAATGCAGTGGCAAAGCAAAATACTCGGTGTCAAAGCCATGTCTAGATGATCATTAAAGACAGATCAAAATTACCCAATACAGGAGGAAAATCTATCGTTTGTAGAAGATTATGTTCTCTGATTATTAGTTTCAAAATTAGTTTTTCCTTTGGATTTCCTCTGAACTTAAACTTAGTTTGGAATGCCTTTGGTTTTGAATATTTCTGAAATCGTATTACTTCTCCTAAGTAAGTTGCTAGTCTGTTCTATTTACGTGAAATTCGAATAATATTGTGAAGTATCTGCCATCAGTTTTACTGTGTGCCAGGCTGAGTTCCCTGATGAATTTCAAATTTCAGATATGAAACAGTAAAGGTTAAAAAAAAAAATGTTACAAAGGGTACTTCATGCAGTAGCATAAACTTCTGTTTTCTCAAAACTTGTATCAGTTCATCTCACCAGGACCAGCAGGGGAAGCACACTCTGCCTAGGCACTGGCAAAGGGACACAGTGAGAGTGTAGGGTCTCTTGCTGGGGCCATTCAAAATTTGACTGTACAAGCCCCTGAGCAATATGACAGGGCTTTAAAAATGGCCCTGCTTGAAGTACGCGGGTGATCTGGAGACCTCTAAGGTGCTTTCCAACAAAAGCTTTTCTATAATTGTATGAAATCACCTGCAATAGATTAACCCTGGTCATTATTCCTATCACAGGAAATAACTGTGACACCTGGGTAACAGGTGAGCTTACTGCGACACCAGGGAGAGCCTTCCTGTACTTAAAGGCAACCTGTAGGAAAGCTGGGGAGGGAGTCTTTATCAGGGCCTGGAGTGACAGGACAAGGAGTAACCGCTTTAAACTGAAAAGTAGCACCCAGAAAGAACGGAGTCACGCAACAGGATTCATTTCCAAAACCACCTCATAGACACCTGGGCCAAAGAGCAGGGCCTTGAGCGGGTATATCACAATGGCGGAGTTCATTTCCTTCCCAGTAGCTGGCACGTGCCGTTTTTTGGGATTTCGGGGCTACAGTGAGCTGCTAAGAGGGATGTCTTAGCTCTTGCAGGGCAGTGCTTCCACTAAGGCCAGGACTTTTCTGCATCTTCTACTGCCCTGCAAGCGAGGATGCTTGGGGCACACAGGAAGCTGGGAGGGGACACAGCTGCAGGGATTCCATAAGGCACAAGCAAATGCAGCCTTGGCTTGGTGACACTTTCTCTTGATTACTGCTCAACACAAATTACCTCGAGCAAGTCTACTGTGAGGACTAAAGGAAAGAGACGTATGGATGCTGCTAAGCTCTTCTAGCTTGTACCAGGTAGGAAAGATACCTCTGTAGCAGGCGTGAAGAGGATAGCACTAATTAATTAGATGAGAAGCGGAGGAAAGGCACTTAGAGGTAGTGAAAAGCAGTTAATGTGATGTTCCGGGGAAGCTTCAGTCTGCTTAAGGAGTAGCAAGAACAAGCCTAAAGTCATAGCCAAATACAAGAAAGAGAGGAGGACACGCAGCATGAGAAGCTCCCGAGAGAAAGGAGCTCTGTTTTGGGTAAAAATCAGTCCCTTTTTCTATCATGGAGACATCCAAGGGCGTAGGACACGTGCACTTCAGGGAACCAAGAGATGCTGTGCATTTCTCTCGTCCCCCTGACACAGCCACTAGGTGACGATGCTTCCAATTCTCTCTAAAGAAACCTTGCTTTCTCAGGCCCAGGTGTCCAGCTGCACACCAAGGACGTCCCTGGCTCCCAGGCACAGTTCCCAGGCCCAAGGCCGAGCTCCGCTCCGAACCCCCATTCCAGCAGACCTTGCTCCTGGCATTGTGGAGCAGCCATTTCATGTCAGCCTTTTCTCCTGGCAGTCAGCTTAGCGCCGTAACCTCTGCCATCGGGGCGCCCGAGAGCCGTGTGAGGTCAGCAGAGAGTCACTGTCAGCCTTTGACCTCACAAAGGTGGGTGGCCATAAGTGTCCTGAGCGTCCAGCTCGCATTGAGTACTGCTGGTGGCACTCGAGGCGTGGAGGTCTGCATGGTGCAATGGGAGACGCCGATGTCCTGCTGCTGGAACAAGAGGCGCTGATGTGCTGCTGGTGCAGGAGAAGACGTGAAGGTGCTGCTGCTTAGAGGTGCTGAGGAGCGGGCAGCCTCAGCGGGCAGCTGAATCAGAGGGCAGGGAAGCCAAGCAGCTTCCTTCTCTGGGGAAGGGGGCACAGACAAAGTGATTGGAAATGGGGTACAAGCCCTCAGCCTCTAAAAGCAATCCCTCAGATGTTTAGGCATAGTAAAGTTAGGTATATCTATTTGACTCTAGACCCCAACATGTTTGTTAGTGTTCTGGTTTGTCCACTGCTTTCTTGTGGGGGATTTGAGTTGGCCATTACTCTTTAGGTGAATGCTGACTTCATATCTATGGTGCACTTTATTCTTAAAATGGGAAGTTTCTACCAATTTCCCGTCCAAACTTGCTCATAAGCCAACTGCAGTCATCATTTCAGATGTGTCTCCCAACTTACACATTTCCTATTTCTCCTTGATATTTACTCAAGAAATTCATTTACGTAGAGACAACATATTCTTCTCTCAACTGGCATCTGGCTGGGCAGAATGATGTCCTTTCATTCCCTTCCAGGCAATAGGCAACTTGTTCCTTCTGTCTTGTGAACTCTTCCTCCTAAGTTCAATGTGAATACAAGTGGCAGAACTGTGCCTCATGTCTCAAATGAGTGTCAGGGCTGCCTTGTCCAGTGTATTCATACTGGAGGGAAAAAAAAATGAATAGCCATACACACTATATAACCACTAAACTTTTTCAGTCCTCCTTGTGCTAACAGTGCATGAACGTGAGGTTTTGTTGTCATTTTTGTTTGTTTGTTTGTTTGCTTGCTTTAAACTCCTGACTGCCATATAGCAAACATGACAAAAAAACACCCTTTTTTGAGAATCTCTGAGAATGGCTCTGCTTTGTATTATCACCTGTCACTTCACCTGAACCATTTCAATCACAAGCGATATCCTTCTGTCAGGCTTGGTAGTACTTCCCAACCTTATGTCCCCTGCAAATCTCAAAGCTCATGTGTAATTTTTAATCTTCAGCCACCATGTCCATACCGAACATATCTAACTTTGAAGTCAGCTCTGCCCTGAATAGGAGGTTGGGTTTTCAGAGGTCCCTTCCAGCCTACATTTCTCCATGAGTCTTTGCCTCCTTAGCAGCTGCAGTTTCAGAACTGTCTCTGAGAATTACCATAGGTAACGACTCCTTTGCTGGTAAGTCCCTCTTCAGTGTGAACAATTGTAAATTCCCTTTATTCACTTGCAGCCCCAAAGCCCAAATCCGTAGATAATGTATCAGAAGCTCACAGAAAGTGAAATAGATGTAATTCATCCCCTGTGTAGGGAAGAACTGGTCCTAGAAAGGAAAGCTATTAAATTATCTGGAAACAATTTAGCTCTGATAAATTATTTTGTAAATTACACATTACCCCCTCCTTCCCTGGTCTTAGCTGTTCTTGCTCCAAAACTTTGCATGGTGTTGATGTCAAACTAACAGGCCCACACTTGTCTGGATGACTCTTTACCCTCTTCTGGACAGAGGTGTATTTGTTACTCTCCCATTCTGGGGACTATCCCTGATTTGCACAATTGTTATGCATTTTTCCTACTTGACTTGTTGTTCTGTGTGCCAATGCTGTTAATAGGCTAGGTAGATATCAGCTTTTCATTTTTCACTTGAATCGCTATAGATTGTTATTTCACCTCAGATGATGTTGCGCCTAGTGCCCTACCCTCCTTTTCAATGGGAGTCCTGTCACTGCCCTTAATATCACATTGTTGTTGCTGTTAGATGCAGGAAATAAGATTTGCAGCATTTGAGACATCAGTAACTTTTGATCTATTTTTGCCTCAAGCGTGCAACTGTCCTAATTTGTTCTCTTTGTTCCCCCTGGTTTCTGTGGCTTAAGTACCACTTACTATTATTGTTTAATTTCCTATGTGAAGGAAGTTTTCGGTCATTCTTACTTTATTTCTGCAGTTTTTAACCTCTGAAACATGCCTTTTCTCATCGCTTTTTTCCTCTTTGAATTTTGAATTTTAACTATGCCTTCTCTGCACTCAAGTCCCAGAGCTGCTTAGTCAGACTCAATTATTCATTTCCTTAGATTTCAAAGTTTGCATTTCTAAGCCTCAAAACCTTCATTCTAAACCTGGTTTTGTCTGTCGTGAAATGTAAAATGAGAAAAGTCAGCTCATGATCACACTTTATTCAAATTTTACTACATTTAAACCCATACAGGAGCCAAGTCTAAAATGGTCTTATATTTTTTCACTTTTGGGAAGAAATCCATCACATAGTACACCTCTGTGAACATAAGTGGTAATTATCTTTCAATCTTTTGCTGGGAAGTTAAAGTCTCCCATAATTCCCATTATTGTTTACGTGTCTGATAACTGTACAGAGATAATTCACTATTAGACTGGAGCTAAGAGCAAAGAGCAGGCTAGCAAGGCTGTCTATCTTTAGCAGTGATTTGCACAAAACCACTCTTTTGCTGACCCATAACATTTAATTTCTCCATCCTCTGCTTCTTGCTAACACAAAGCACCATCTTATTCCATCCATTTGCCTTGGTTTCCAGCCTTCCTGAGATTTATCAGTACTTGTATGACATTCATGCCTTTGTTTCACCCTTCCTGTGTTGACACTTGTCATAACAGTTTTAGATCCTGAACATGATCATCTCAAAGTTTGCCTGACAGTTAGGTCTTCCTCACATTGTCATAGAGTATCAGGTCTCTACCACTTGAAATAGATTGGATTGGATTAGATTATTGGCACCGTCTCTTGTGCTGGTAGTCCATTATCTTCACAGTCCGTACAACTGGCCATCAGTGAACATGAAGTGGCCTTATCCTGCCCATTTACCTTTCTGGAAATCAGCCACTCTCTCTGCCTAGAACAGGGAATGGATTTTCCTCACCTTTCTTCAAAAGCTCTGAAGTTTTCTGTGATCTTTCCAATTGTACGGTATGATAAGCTTTTGCTGCCACTGAAGGGTAGAAGTCATTATGAATAGTGCCAACAAAACAGAAACATAACAATGAAAACGATATTTTAATTCAGAATAGGTATTTGAAAAGTTCACCTTTTCTAGCACAAATGGGGAAAAGAAAAAAAGGAAGGAAAAAAAAAAAAAAAAAAGCAGTCCTAAAACATCAAAACTGTGGCCAAAGAATTAGAAGAAACACTATTTTTCCAAAGCTGCAATGTTTTCCATTCATCTGGCTGGGCCAGCAGAGCACTGGAGACCTGGATGCACTGTACTCATGGCTGGTTCCCCTAAATGACCTGCAGGGAGATCTTCTTCTCTCTATCCCTCTGTTTCTCCTTTCAATCTCTGTTTTGTCTGTTTGTATCACTAGCTCTCAAATCGCCACTGATATATGCACGTGCAGCACCCAGCACAACCTTGTTTCAGGCTCCAGCGGGACCTTTAGGCATTACCATCCTGTAAACAAATAACAATGATAGTGAGTGTAATTACAATCGTCAAACTATTCCAGCTCCACATCATTAGCCATGCCCTGAGCTAAATAACATTTTAATCAGTTTGATATGTCATCTGTGGCTTTCTTCACTGTCACTTGCAATCCAGCAAACTCCTTCCTTCACGTTTCTAGATTAGACAGAGGGTTCTCAACTGCAGACATCCAATTCCCTGTTCAGGAAGCAGCGAGACCTTTCCTCTTCTCACAGATTTAAGATGATAGCCAAGCATCATGAGACACAGTGCGTATGTCTCCTAGGCCCATCCCATGAGAGCAGGACATTTACCACACATGAGAAGAAGACTTAATGCAGTGGCAAAGCAAAATACTCAGTGTCAAAGCCATGTCTAGATGATCATTAAAGACAGATCAAAATTACCCAATACAGGAGGAAAATCTATCGTTTGTAGAAGATTATGTTCTCTGATTATTAGTTTCAAAATTAGTTTTTCCTTTGGATTTCCTCTGAACTTAAACTTAGTTTGGAATGCCTTTGGTTTTGAATATTTCTGAAATCGTATTACTTCTCCTAAGTAAGTTGCTAGTCTGTTCTATTTACGTGAAATTCGAATAATATTGTGAAGTATCTGCCATCAGTTTTACTGTGTGCCAGGCTGAGTTCCCTGATGAATTTCAAATTTCAGATATGAAACAGTAAAGGTTAAAAAAAAAAAAATGTTACAAAGGGTACTCCATGCAGTAGCATAAACTTCTGTTTTCTCAAAACTTGTATCAGTTCATCTCACCAGGACCAGCAGGGGAAGCACACTCTGCCTAGGCACTGGCAAAGGGACACAGTGAGAGTGTAGGGTCTCTTGCTGGGGCCATTCAAAATTTGACTGTACAAGCCCCTGAGCAATATGACAGGGCTTTAAAAATGGCCCTGCTTGAAGTACGCGGGTGATCTGGAGACCTCTAAGGTGCTTTCCAACAAAAGCTTTTCTATAATTGTATGAAATCACCTGCAATAGATTAACCCTGGTCATTATTCCTATCACAGGAAATAACTGTGACACCTGGGTAACAGGTGAGCTTACTGCGACACCAGGGAGAGCCTTCCTGTACTTAAAGGCAACCTGTAGGAAAGCTGGGGAGGGAGTCTTTATCAGGGCCTGGAGTGACAGGACAAGGAGTAACCGCTTTAAACTGAAAAGTAGCACCCAGAAAGAACGGAGTCACGCAACAGGATTCATTTCCAAAACCACCTCATAGACACCTGGGCCAAAGAGCAGGGCCTTGAGCGGGTATATCACAATGGCGGAGTTCATTTCCTTCCCAGTAGCTGGCACGTGCCGTTTTTTGGGATTTCGGGGCTGCAGTGAGCTGCTAAGAGGGATGTCTTAGCTCTTGCAGGGCAGTGCTTCCACTAAGGCCAGGACTTTTCTGCATCTTCTACTGCCCTGCAAGCGAGGATGCTTGGGGCACACAGGAAGCTGGGAGGGGACACAGCTGCAGGGATTCCATAAGGCACAAGCAAATGCAGCCTTGGCTTGGTGACACTTTCTCTTGATTACTGCTCAACACAAATTACCTCGAGCAAGTCTACTGTGAGGACTAAAGGAAAGAGACGTATGGATGCTGCTAAGCTCTTCTAGCTTGTACCAGGTAGGAAAGATACCTCTGTAGCAGGCGTGAAGAGGATAGCACTAATTAATTAGATGAGAAGCGGAGGAAAGGCACTTAGAGGTAGTGAAAAGCAGTTAATGTGATGTTCCGGGGAAGCTTCAGTCTGCTTAAGGAGTAGCAAGAACAAGCCTAAAGTCATAGCCAAATACAAGAAAGAGAGGAGGACACGCAGCATGAGAAGCTCCCGAGAGAAAGGAGCTCTGTTTTGGGTAAAAATCAGTCCCTTTTTCTATCATGGAGACATCCAAGGGCGTAGGACACGTGCACTTCAGGGAACCAAGAGATGCTGTGCATTTCTCTCGTCCCCCTGACACAGCCACTAGGTGACGATGCTTCCAATTCTCTCTAAAGAAACCTTGCTTTCTCAGGCCCAGGTGTCCAGCTGCACACCAAGGACGTCCCTGGCTCCCAGGCACAGTTCCCAGGCCCAAGGCCGAGCTCCGCTCCGAACCCCCATTCCAGCAGACCTTGCTCCTGGCATTGTGGAGCAGCCATTTCATGTCAGCCTTTTCTCCTGGCAGTCAGCTTAGCGCCGTAACCTCTGCCATCGGGGCGCCCGAGAGCCGTGTGAGGTCAGCAGAGAGTCACTGTCAGCCTTTGACCTCACAAAGGTGGGTGGCCATAAGTGCCCTGAGCGTCCAGCTCGCATTGAGTACTGCTGGTGGCACTCGAGGCGTGGAGGTCTGCATGGTGCAATGGGAGACGCCGATGTCCTGCTGCTGGAACAAGAGGCGCTGATGTGCTGCTGGTGCAGGAGAAGACGTGAAGGTGCTGCTGCTTAGAGGTGCTGAGGAGCGGGCAGCCTCAGCGGGCAGCTGAATCAGAGGGCAGGGAAGCCAAGCAGCTTCCTTCTCTGGGGAAGGGGGCACAGACAAAGTGATTGGAAATGGGGTACAAGCCCTCAGCCTCTAAAAGCAATCCCTCAGATGTTTAGGCATAGTAAAGTTAGGTATATCTATTTGACTCTAGACCCCAACATGTTTGTTAGTGTTCTGGTTTGTCCACTGCTTTCTTGTGGGGGATTTGAGTTGGCCATTACTGTTTAGGTGAATGCTGACTTCATATCTATGGTGCACTTTATTCTTAAAATGGGAAGTTTCTACCAATTTCCCGTCCAAACTTGCTCATAAGCCAACTGCAGTCATCATTTCAGATGTGTCTCCCAACTTACACATTTCCTATTTCTCCTTGATATTTACTCAAGAAATTCATTTACGTAGAGACAACATATTCTTCTCTCAACTGGCATCTGGCTGGGCAGAATGATGTCCTTTCATTCCCTTCCAGGCAATAGGCAACTTGTTCCTTCTGTCTTGTGAACTCTTCCTCCTAAGTTCAATGTGAATACAAGTGGCAGAACTGTGCCTCATGTCTCAAATGAGTGTCAGGGCTGCCTTGTCCAGTGTATTCATACTGGAGGGAAAAAAAAATGAATAGCCATACACACTATATAACCACTAAACTTTTTCAGTCCTCCTTGTGCTAACAGTGCATGAACGTGAGGTTTTGTTGTCATTTTTGTTTGTTTGTTTGTTTGCTTGCTTTAAACTCCTGACTGCCATATAGCAAACATGACAAAAAAACACCCTTTTTTGAGAATCTCTGAGAATGGCTCTGCTTTGTATTATCACCTGTCACTTCACCTGAACCATTTCAATCACAAGCGATATCCTTCTGTCAGGCTTGGTAGTACTTCCCAACCTTATGTCCCCTGCAAATCTCAAAGCTCATGTGTAATTTTTAATCTTCAGCCACCATGTCCATACCGAACATATCTAACTTTGAAGTCAGCTCTGCCCTGAATAGGAGGTTGGGTTTTCAGAGGTCCCTTCCAGCCTACATTTCTCCATGAGTCTTTGCCTCCTTAGCAGCTGCAGTTTCAGAACTGTCTCTGAGAATTACCATAGGTAACGACTCCTTTGCTGGTAAGTCCCTCTTCAGTGTGAACAATTGTAAATTCCCTTTATTCACTTGCAGCCCCAAAGCCCAAATCCGTAGATAATGTATCAGAAGCTCACAGAAAGTGAAATAGATGTAATTCATCCCCTGTGTAGGGAAGAACTGGTCCTAGAAAGGAAAGCTATTAAATTATCTGGAAACAATTTAGCTCTGATAAATTATTTTGTAAATTACACATTACCCCCTCCTTCCCTGGTCTTAGCTGTTCTTGCTCCAAAACTTTGCATGGTGTTGATGTCAAACTAACAGGCCCACACTTGTCTGGATGACTCTTTACCCTCTTCTGGACAGAGGTGTATTTGTTACTCTCCCATTCTGGGGACTATCCCTGATTTGCACAATTGTTATGCATTTTTCCTACTTGACTTGTTGTTCTGTGTGCCAATGCTGTTAATAGGCTAGGTAGATATCAGCTTTTCATTTTTCACTTGAATCGCTATAGATTGTTATTTCACCTCAGATGATGTTGCGCCTAGTGCCCTACCCTCCTTTTCAATGGGAGTCCTGTCACTGCCCTTAATATCACATTGTTGTTGCTGTTAGATGCAGGAAATAAGATTTGCAGCATTTGAGACATCAGTAACTTTTGATCTACTTTTGCCTCAAGCGTGCAACTGTCCTAATTTGTTCTCTTTGTTCCCCCTGGTTTCTGTGGCTTAAGTACCACTTACTATTATTGTTTAATTTCCTATGTGAAGGAAGTTTTCGGTCATTCTTACTTTATTTCTGCAGTTTTTAACCTCTGAAACATGCCTTTTCTCATCGCTTTTTTCCTCTTTGAATTTTGAATTTTAACTATGCCTTCTCTGCACTCAAGTCCCAGAGCTGCTTAGTCAGACTCAATTATTCATTTCCTTAGATTTCAAAGTTTGCATTTCTAAGCCTCAAAACCTTCATTCTAAACCTGGTTTTGTCTGTCGTGAAATGTAAAATGAGAAAAGTCAGCTCATGATCACACTTTATTCAAATTTTACTACATTTAAACCCATACAGGAGCCAAGTCTAAAATGGTCTTATATTTTTTCACTTTTGGGAAGAAATCCATCACATAGTACACCTCTGTGAACATAAGTGGTAATTATCTTTCAACCTTTTGCTGGGAAGTTAAAGTCTCCCATAATTCCCATTATTGTTTACGTGTCTGATAACTGTACAGAGATAATTCACTATTAGACTGGAGCTAAGAGCAAAGAGCAGGCTAGCAAGGCTGTCTATCTTTAGCAGTGATTTGCACAAAACCACTCTTTTGCTGACCCATAACATTTAATTTCTCCATCCTCTGCTTCTTGCTAACACAAAGCACCATCTTATTCCATCCATTTGCCTTGGTTTCCAGCCTTCCTGAGATTTATCAGTACTTGTATGACATTCATGCCTTTGTTTCACCCTTCCTGTGTTGACACTTGTCATAACAGTTTTAGATCCTGAACATGATCATCTCAAAGTTTGCCTGACAGTTAGGTCTTCCTCACATTGTCATAGAGTATCAGGTCTCTACCACTTGAAATAGATTGGATTGGATTAGATTATTGGCACCGTCTCTTGTGCTGGTAGTCCATTATCTTCACAGTCCGTACAACTGGCCATCAGTGAACATGAAGTGGCCTTATCCTGCCCATTTACCTTTCTGGAAATCAGCCACTCTCTCTGCCTAGAACAGGGAATGGATTTTCCTCACCTTTCTTCAAAAGCTCTGAAGTTTTCTGTGATCTTTCCAATTGTACGGTATGATAAGCTTTTGCTGCCACTGAAGGGTAGAAGTCATTATGAATAGTGCCAACAAAACAGAAACATAACAATGAAAACGATATTTTAATTCAGAATAGGTATTTGAAAAGTTCACCTTTTCTAGCACAAATGGGGAAAAGAAAAAAAGGAAGGAAAAAAAAAAAAAAAAAAGCAGTCCTAAAACATCAAAACTGTGGCCAAAGAATTAGAAGAAACACTATTTTTCCAAAGCTGCAATGTTTTCCATTCATCTGGCTGGGCCAGCAGAGCACTGGAGACCTGGATGCACTGTACTCATGGCTGGTTCCCCTAAATGACCTGCAGGGAGATCTTCTTCTCTCTATCCCTCTGTTTCTCCTTTCAATCTCTGTTTTGTCTGTTTGTATCACTAGCTCTCAAATCGCCACTGATATATGCACGTGCAGCACCCAGCACAACCTTGTTTCAGGCTCCAGCGGGACCTTTAGGCATTACCATCCTGTAAACAAATAACAATGATAGTGAGTGTAATTACAATCGTCAAACTATTCCAGCTCCACATCATTAGCCATGCCCTGAGCTAAATAACATTTTAATCAGTTTGATATGTCATCTGTGGCTTTCTTCACTGTCACTTGCAATCCAGCAAACTCCTTCCTTCACGTTTCTAGATTAGACAGAGGGTTCTCAACTGCAGACATCCAATTCCCTGTTCAGGAAGCAGCGAGACCTTTCCTCTTCTCACAGATTTAAGATGATAGCCAAGCATCATGAGACACAGTGCGTATGTCTCCTAGGCCCATCCCATGAGAGCAGGACATTTACCACACATGAGAAGAAGACTTAATGCAGTGGCAAAGCAAAATACTCAGTGTCAAAGCCATGTCTAGATGATCATTAAAGACAGATCAAAATTACCCAATACAGGAGGAAAATCTATCGTTTGTAGAAGATTATGTTCTCTGATTATTAGTTTCAAAATTAGTTTTTCCTTTGGATTTCCTCTGAACTTAAACTTAGTTTGGAATGCCTTTGGTTTTGAATATTTCTGAAATCGTATTACTTCTCCTAAGTAAGTTGCTAGTCTGTTCTATTTACGTGAAATTCGAATAATATTGTGAAGTATCTGCCATCAGTTTTACTGTGTGCCAGGCTGAGTTCCCTGATGAATTTCAAATTTCAGATATGAAACAGTAAAGGTTAAAAAAAAAAAAATGTTACAAAGGGTACTCCATGCAGTAGCATAAACTTCTGTTTTCTCAAAACTTGTATCAGTTCATCTCACCAGGACCAGCAGGGGAAGCACACTCTGCCTAGGCACTGGCAAAGGGACACAGTGAGAGTGTAGGGTCTCTTGCTGGGGCCATTCAAAATTTGACTGTACAAGCCCCTGAGCAATATGACAGGGCTTTAAAAATGGCCCTGCTTGAAGTACGCGGGTGATCTGGAGACCTCTAAGGTGCTTTCCAACAAAAGCTTTTCTATAATTGTATGAAATCACCTGCAATAGATTAACCCTGGTCATTATTCCTATCACAGGAAATAACTGTGACACCTGGGTAACAGGTGAGCTTACTGCGACACCAGGGAGAGCCTTCCTGTACTTAAAGGCAACCTGTAGGAAAGCTGGGGAGGGAGTCTTTATCAGGGCCTGGAGTGACAGGACAAGGAGTAACCGCTTTAAACTGAAAAGTAGCACCCAGAAAGAACGGAGTCACGCAACAGGATTCATTTCCAAAACCACCTCATAGACACCTGGGCCAAAGAGCAGGGCCTTGAGCGGGTATATCACAATGGCGGAGTTCATTTCCTTCCCAGTAGCTGGCACGTGCCGTTTTTTGGGATTTCGGGGCTACAGTGAGCTGCTAAGAGGGATGTCTTACCTCTTGCAGGGCAGTGCTTCCACTAAGGCCAGGACTTTTCTGCATCTTCTACTGCCCTGCAAGCGAGGATGCTTGGGGCACACAGGAAGCTGGGAGGGGACACAGCTGCAGGGATTCCATAAGGCACAAGCAAATGCAGCCTTGGCTTGGTGACACTTTCTCTTGATTACTGCTCAACACAAATTACCTCGAGCAAGTCTACTGTGAGGACTAAAGGAAAGAGACGTATGGATGCTGCTAAGCTCTTCTAGCTTGTACCAGGTAGGAAAGATACCTCTGTAGCAGGCGTGAAGAGGATAGCACTAATTAATTAGATGAGAAGCGGAGGAAAGGCACTTAGAGGTAGTGAAAAGCAGTTAATGTGATGTTCCGGGGAAGCTTCAGTCTGCTTAAGGAGTAGCAAGAACAAGCCTAAAGTCATAGCCAAATACAAGAAAGAGAGGAGGACACGCAGCATGAGAAGCTCCCGAGAGAAAGGAGCTCTGTTTTGGGTAAAAATCAGTCCCTTTTTCTATCATGGAGACATCCAAGGGCGTAGGACACGTGCACTTCAGGGAACCAAGAGATGCTGTGCATTTCTCTCGTCCCCCTGACACAGCCACTAGGTGACGATGCTTCCAATTCTCTCTAAAGAAACCTTGCTTTCTCAGGCCCAGGTGTCCAGCTGCACACCAAGGACGTCCCTGGCTCCCAGGCACAGTTCCCAGGCCCAAGGCCGAGCTCCGCTCCGAACCCCCATTCCAGCAGACCTTGCTCCTGGCATTGTGGAGCAGCCATTTCATGTCAGCCTTTTCTCCTGGCAGTCAGCTTAGCGCCGTAACCTCTGCCATCGGGGCGCCCGAGAGCCGTGTGAGGTCAGCAGAGAGTCACTGTCAGCCTTTGACCTCACAAAGGTGGGTGGCCATAAGTGCCCTGAGCGTCCAGCTCGCATTGAGTACTGCTGGTGGCACTCGAGGCGTGGAGGTCTGCATGGTGCAATGGGAGACGCCGATGTCCTGCTGCTGGAACAAGAGGCGCTGATGTGCTGCTGGTGCAGGAGAAGACGTGAAGGTGCTGCTGCTTAGAGGTGCTGAGGAGCGGGCAGCCTCAGCGGGCAGCTGAATCAGAGGGCAGGGAAGCCAAGCAGCTTCCTTCTCTGGGGAAGGGGGCACAGACAAAGTGATTGGAAATGGGGTACAAGCCCTCAGCCTCTAAAAGCAATCCCTCAGATGTTTAGGCATAGTAAAGTTAGGTATATCTATTTGACTCTAGACCCCAACATGTTTGTTAGTGTTCTGGTTTGTCCACTGCTTTCTTGTGGGGGATTTGAGTTGGCCATTACTGTTTAGGTGAATGCTGACTTCATATCTATGGTGCACTTTATTCTTAAAATGGGAAGTTTCTACCAATTTCCCGTCCAAACTTGCTCATAAGCCAACTGCAGTCATCATTTCAGATGTGTCTCCCAACTTACACATTTCCTATTTCTCCTTGATATTTACTCAAGAAATTCATTTACGTAGAGACAACATATTCTTCTCTCAACTGGCATCTGGCTGGGCAGAATGATGTCCTTTCATTCCCTTCCAGGCAATAGGCAACTTGTTCCTTCTGTCTTGTGAACTCTTCCTCCTAAGTTCAATGTGAATACAAGTGGCAGAACTGTGCCTCATGTCTCAAATGAGTGTCAGGGCTGCCTTGTCCAGTGTATTCATACTGGAGGGAAAAAAAAATGAATAGCCATACACACTATATAACCACTAAACTTTTTCAGTCCTCCTTGTGCTAACAGTGCATGAACGTGAGGTTTTGTTGTCATTTTTGTTTGTTTGTTTGTTTGCTTGCTTTAAACTCCTGACTGCCATATAGCAAACATGACAAAAAAACACCCTTTTTTGAGAATCTCTGAGAATGGCTCTGCTTTGTATTATCACCTGTCACTTCACCTGAACCATTTCAATCACAAGCGATATCCTTCTGTCAGGCTTGGTAGTACTTCCCAACCTTATGTCCCCTGCAAATCTCAAAGCTCATGTGTAATTTTTAATCTTCAGCCACCATGTCCATACCGAACATATCTAACTTTGAAGTCAGCTCTGCCCTGAATAGGAGGTTGGGTTTTCAGAGGTCCCTTCCAGCCTACATTTCTCCATGAGTCTTTGCCTCCTTAGCAGCTGCAGTTTCAGAACTGTCTCTGAGAATTACCATAGGTAACGACTCCTTTGCTGCTAAGTCCCTCTTCAGTGTGAACAATTGTAAATTCCCTTTATTCACTTGCAGCCCCAAAGCCCAAATCCGTAGATAATGTATCAGAAGCTCACAGAAAGTGAAATAGATGTAATTCATCCCCTGTGTAGGGAAGAACTGGTCCTAGAAAGGAAAGCTATTAAATTATCTGGAAACAATTTAGCTCTGATAAATTATTTTGTAAATTACACATTACCCCCTCCTTCCCTGGTCTTAGCTGTTCTTGCTCCAAAACTTTGCATGGTGTTGATGTCAAACTAACAGGCCCACACTTGTCTGGATGACTCTTTACCCTCTTCTGGACAGAGGTGTATTTGTTACTCTCCCATTCTGGGGACTATCCCTGATTTGCACAATTGTTATGCATTTTTCCTACTTGACTTGTTGTTCTGTGTGCCAATGCTGTTAATAGGCTAGGTAGATATCAGCTTTTCATTTTTCACTTGAATCGCTATAGATTGTTATTTCACCTCAGATGATGTTGCGCCTAGTGCCCTACCCTCCTTTTCAATGGGAGTCCTGTCACTGCCCTTAATATCACATTGTTGTTGCTGTTAGATGCAGGAAATAAGATTTGCAGCATTTGAGACATCAGTAACTTTTGATCTATTTTTGCCTCAAGCATGCAACTGTCCTAATTTGTTCTCTTTGTTCCCCCTGGTTTCTGTGGCTTAAGTACCACTTACTATTATTGTTTAATTTCCTATGTGAAGGAGTTTTTTGGTCATTCTTACTTTATTTCTGCAGTTTTTAACCTCTGAAACATGCCTTTTCTCATCGCTTTTTTCCTCTTTGAATTTTGAATTTTAACTATGCCTTCTCTGCACTCAAGTCCCAGAGCTGCTTAGTCAGACTCAATTATTCATTTCCTTAGATTTCAAAGTTTGCATTTCTAAGCCTCAAAACCTTCATTCTAAACCTGGTTTTGTCTGTCGTGAAATGTAAAATGAGAAAAGTCAGCTCATGATCACACTTTATTCAAATTTTACTACATTTAAACCCATACAGGAGCCAAGTCTAAAATGGTCTTATATTTTTTCACTTTTGGGAAGAAATCCATCACATAGTACACCTCTGTGAACATAAGTGGTAATTATCTTTCAACCTTTTGCTGGGAAGTTAAAGTCTCCCATAATTCCCATTATTGTTTACGTGTCTGATAACTGTACAGAGATAATTCACTATTAGACTGGAGCTAAGAGCAAAGAGCAGGCTAGCAAGGCTGTCTATCTTTAGCAGTGATTTGCACAAAACCACTCTTTTTCTGACCCATAACATTTAATTTCTCCATCCTCTGCTTCTTGCTAACACAAAGCACCATCTTATTCCATCCATTTGCCTTGGTTTCCAGCCTTCCTGAGATTTATCAGTACTTGTATGACATTCATGCCTTTGTTTCACCCTTCCTGTGTTGACACTTGTCATAACAGTTTTAGATCCTGAACATGATCATCTCAAAGTTTGCCTGACAGTTAGGTCTTCCTCACATTGTCATAGAGTATCAGGTCTCTACCACTTGAAATAGATTGGATTGGATTAGATTATTGGCACCGTCTCTTGTGCTGGTAGTCCATTATCTTCACAGTCCGTACAACTGGCCATCAGTGAACATGAAGTGGCCTTATCCTGCCCATTTACCTTTCTGGAAATCAGCCACTCTCTCTGCCTAGAACAGGGAATGGATTTTCCTCACCTTTCTTCAAAAGCTCTGAAGTTTTCTGTGATCTTTCCAATTGTACGGTATGATAAGCTTTTGCTGCCACTGAAGGGTAGAAGTCATTATGAATAGTGCCAACAAAACAGAAACATAACAATGAAAACGATATTTTAATTCAGAATAGGTATTTGAAAAGTTCACCTTTTCTAGCACAAATGGGGAAAAGAAAAAAAGGAAGGAAAAAAAAAAAAAAAAAGCAGTCCTAAAACATCAAAACTGTGGCCAAAGAATTAGAAGAAACACTATTTTTCCAAAGCTGCAATGTTTTCCATTCATCTGGCTGGGCCAGCAGAGCACTGGAGACCTGGATGCACTGTACTCATGGCTGGTTCCCCTAAATGACCTGCAGGGAGATCTTCTTCTCTCTATCCCTCTGTTTCTCCTTTCAATCTCTGTTTTGTCTGTTTGTATCACTAGCTCTCAAATCGCCACTGATATATGCACGTGCAGCACCCAGCACAACCTTGTTTCAGGCTCCAGCGGGACCTTTAGGCATTACCATCCTGTAAACAAATAACAATGATAGTGAGTGTAATTACAATCGTCAAACTATTCCAGCTCCACATCATTAGCCATGCCCTGAGCTAAATAACATTTTAATCAGTTTGATATGTCATCTGTGGCTTTCTTCACTGTCACTTGCAATCCAGCAAACTCCTTCCTTCACGTTTCTAGATTAGACAGAGGGTTCTCAACTGCAGACATCCAATTCCCTGTTCAGGAAGCAGCGAGACCTTTCCTCTTCTCACAGATTTAAGATGATAGCCAAGCATCATGAGACACAGTGCGTATGTCTCCTAGGCCCATCCCATGAGAGCAGGACATTTACCACACATGAGAAGAAGACTTAATGCAGTGGCAAAGCAAAATACTCAGTGTCAAAGCCATGTCTAGATGATCATTAAAGACAGATCAAAATTACCCAATACAGGAGGAAAATCTATCGTTTGTAGAAGATTATGTTCTCTGATTATTAGTTTCAAAATTAGTTTTTCCTTTGGATTTCCTCTGAACTTAAACTTAGTTTGGAATGCCTTTGGTTTTGAATATTTCTGAAATCGTATTACTTCTCCTAAGTAAGTTGCTAGTCTGTTCTATTTACGTGAAATTCGAATAATATTGTGAAGTATCTGCCATCAGTTTTACTGTGTGCCAGGCTGAGTTCCCTGATGAATTTCAAATTTCAGATATGAAACAGTAAAGGTTAAAAAAAAAAAAATGTTACAAAGGGTACTCCATGCAGTAGCATAAACTTCTGTTTTCTCAAAACTTGTATCAGTTCATCTCACCAGGACCAGCAGGGGAAGCACACTCTGCCTAGGCACTGGCAAAGGGACACAGTGAGAGTGTAGGGTCTCTTGCTGGGGCCATTCAAAATTTGACTGTACAAGCCCCTGAGCAATATGACAGGGCTTTAAAAATGGCCCTGCTTGAAGTACGCGGGTGATCTGGAGACCTCTAAGGTGCTTTCCAACAAAAGCTTTTCTATAATTGTATGAAATCACCTGCAATAGATTAACCCTGGTCATTATTCCTATCACAGGAAATAACTGTGACACCTGGGTAACAGGTGAGCTTACTGCGACACCAGGGAGAGCCTTCCTGTACTTAAAGGCAACCTGTAGGAAAGCTGGGGAGGGAGTCTTTATCAGGGCCTGGAGTGACAGGACAAGGAGTAACCGCTTTAAACTGAAAAGTAGCACCCAGAAAGAACGGAGTCACGCAACAGGATTCATTTCCAAAACCACCTCATAGACACCTGGGCCAAAGAGCAGGGCCTTGAGCGGGTATATCACAATGACGGAGTTCATTTCCTTCCCAGTAGCTGGCACGTGCCGTTTTTTGGGATTTCGGGGCTACAGTGAGCTGCTAAGAGGGATGTCTTAGCTCTTGCAGGGCAGTGCTTCCACTAAGGCCAGGACTTTTCTGCATCTTCTACTGCCCTGCAAGCGAGGATGCTTGGGGCACACAGGAAGCTGGGAGGGGACACAGCTGCAGGGATTCCATAAGACACAAGCAAATGCAGCCTTGGCTTGGTGACACTTTCTCTTGATTACTGCTCAACACAAATTACCTCGAGCAAGTCTACTGTGAGGACTAAAGGAAAGAGACGTATGGATGCTGCTAAGCTCTTCTAGCTTGTACCAGGTAGGAAAGATACCTCTGTAGCAGGCGTGAAGAGGATAGCACTAATTAATTAGATGAGAAGCGGAGGAAAGGCACTTAGAGGTAGTGAAAAGCAGTTAATGTGATGTTCCGGGGAAGCTTCAGTCTGCTTAAGGAGCAGCAAGAACAAGCCTAAAGTCATAGCCAAATACAAGAAAGAGAGGAGGACACGCAGCATGAGAAGCTCCCGAGAGAAAGGAGCTCTGTTTTGGGTAAAAATCAGTCCCTTTTTCTATCATGGAGACATCCAAGGGCGTAGGACACGTGCACTTCAGGGAACCAAGAGATGCTGTGCATTTCTCTCGTCCCCCTGACACAGCCACTAGGTGACGATGCTTCCAATTCTCTCTAAAGAAACCTTGCTTTCTCAGGCCCAGGTGTCCAGCTGCACACCAAGGACGTCCCTGGCTCCCAGGCACAGTTCCCAGGCCCAAGGCCGAGCTCCCCTCCGAACCCCCATTCCAGCAGACCTTGCTCCTGGCATTGTGGAGCAGCCATTTCATGTCAGCCTTTTCTCCTGGCAGTCAGCTTAGCGCCGTAACCTCTGCCATCGGGGCGCCCGAGAGCCGTGTGAGGTCAGCAGAGAGTCACTGTCAGCCTTTGACCTCACAAAGGTGGGTGGCCATAAGTGCCCTGAGCGTCCAGCTCGCATTGAGTACTGCTGGTGGCACTCGAGGCGTGGAGGTCTGCATGGTGCAATGGGAGACGCCGATGTCCTGCTGCTGGAACAAGAGGCGCTGATGTGCTGCTGGTGCAGGAGGAGACGTGAAGGTGCTGCTGCTTAGAGGTGCTGAGGGGCGGGCAGCCTCAGCGGGCAGCTGAATCAGAGGGCAGGGAAGCCAAGCAGCTTCCTTCTCTGGGGAAGGGGGCACAGAGAAAGTGATTGGAAATGGGGTACAAGCCCTCAGCCTCTAAAAGCAATCCCTCAGATGTTTAGGCATAGTAAAGTTAGGTATATCTATTTGACTCTAGACCCCAACATGTTTGTTAGTGTTCTGGTTTGTCCACTGCTTTCTTGTGGGGGATTTGAGTTGGCCATTACTGTTTAGGTGAATGCTGACTTCATATCTATGGTGCACTTTATTCTTAAAATGGGAAGTTTCTACCAATTTCCCGTCCAAACTTGCTCATAAGCCAACTGCAGTCATCATTTCAGATGTGTCTCCCAACTTACACATTTCCTATTTCTCCTTGATATTTACTCAAGAAATTCATTTACGTAGAGACAACATATTCTTCTCTCAGCTGGCATCTGGCCGGGCAGAATGATGTCCTTTCATTCCCTTCCAGGCAATAGGCAACTTGTTCCTTCTGTCTTGTGAACTCTTCCTCCTAAGTTCAATGTGAATACAAGTGGCAGAACTGTGCCTCATGTCTCAAATGAGTGTCAGGGCTGCCTTGTCCAGTGTATTCATACTGGAGGGAAAAAAAAATGAATAGCCATACACACTATATAACCACTAAACTTTTTCAGTCCTCCTTGTGCTAACAGTGCATGAACGTGAGGTTTTGTTGTCATTTTTGTTTGTTTGTTTGTTTGCTTGCTTTAAACTCCTGACTGCCATATAGCAAACATGACAAAAAAACACCCTTTTTTGAGAATCTCTGAGAATGGCTCTGCTTTGTATTATCACCTGTCACTTCACCTGAACCATTTCAATCACAAGCGATATCCTTCTGTCAGGCTTGGTAGTACTTCCCAACCTTATGTCCCCTGCAAATCTCAAAGCTCATGTGTAATTTTTAATCTTCAGCCACCATGTCCATACCGAACATATCTAACTTTGAAGTCAGCTCTGCCCTGAATAGGAGGTTGGGTTTTCAGAGGTCCCTTCCAGCCTACATTTCTCCATGAGTCTTTGCCTCCTTAGCAGCTGCAGTTTCAGAACTGTCTCTGAGAATTACCATAGGTAACGACTCCTTTGCTGGTAAGTCCCTCTTCAGTGTGAACAATTGTAAATTCCCTTTATTCACTTGCAGCCCCAAAGCCCAAATCCGTAGATAATGTATCAGAAGCTCACAGAAAGTGAAATAGATGTAATTCATCCCCTGTGTAGGGAAGAACTGGTCCTAGAAAGGAAAGCTATTAAATTATCTGGAAACAATTTAGCTCTGATAAATTATTTTGTAAATTACACATTACCCCCTCCTTCCCTGGTCTTAGCTGTTCTTGCTCCAAAACTTTGCATGGTGTTGATGTCAAACTAACAGGCCCACACTTGTCTGGATGACTCTTTACCCTCTTCTGGACAGAGGTGTATTTGTTACTCTCCCATTCTGGGGACTATCCCTGATTTGCACAATTGTTATGCATTTTTCCTACTTGACTTGTTGTTCTGTGTGCCAATGCTGTTAATAGGCTAGGTAGATATCAGCTTTTCATTTTTCACTTGAATCGCTATAGATTGTTATTTCACCTCAGATGATGTTGCGCCTAGTGCCCTACCCTCCTTTTCAATGGGAGTCCTGTCACTGCCCTTAATATCACATTGTTGTTGCTGTTAGATGCAGGAAATAAGATTTGCAGCATTTGAGACATCAGTAACTTTTGATCTATTTTTGCCTCAAGCGTGCAACTGTCCTAATTTGTTCTCTTTGTTCCCCCTGGTTTCTGTGGCTTAAGTACCACTTACTATTATTGTTTAATTTCCTATGTGAAGGAGGTTTTTGGTCATTCTTACTTTATTTCTGCAGTTTTTAACCTCTGAAACATGCCTTTTCTCATCGCTTTTTTCCTCTTTGAATTTTGAATTTTAACTATGCCTTCTCTGCATTCAAGTCCCAGAGCTGCTTAGTCAGACTCAATTATTCATTTCCTTAGATTTCAAAGTTTGCATTTCTAAGCCTCAAAACCTTCATTCTAAACCTGGTTTTGTCTGTCGTGAAATGTAAAATGAGAAAAGTCAGCTCATGATCACACTTTATTCAAATTTTACTACATTTAAACCCATACAGGAGCCAAGTCTAAAATGGTCTTATATTTTTTCACTTTTGGGAAGAAATCCATCACATAGTACACCTCTGTGAACATAAGTGGTAATTATCTTTCAATCTTTTGCTGGGAAGTTAAAGTCTCCCATAATTCCCATTATTGTTTACGTGTCTGATAACTGTACAGAGATAATTCACTATTAGACTGGAGCTAAGAGCAAAGAGCAGGCTAGCAAGGCTGTCTATCTTTAGCAGTGATTTGCACAAAACCACTCTTTTGCTGACCCATAACATTTAATTTCTCCATCCTCTGCTTCTTGCTAACACAAAGCACCATCTTATTCCATCCATTTGCCTTGGTTTCCAGCCTTCCTGAGATTTATCAGTACTTGTATGACATTCATGCCTTTGTTTCACCCTTCCTGTGTTGACACTTGTCATAACAGTTTTAGATCCTGAACATGATCATCTCAAAGTTTGCCTGACAGTTAGGTCTTCCTCACATTGTCATAGAGTATCAGGTCTCTACCACTTGAAATAGATTGGATTGGATTAGATTATTGGCACCGTCTCTTGTGCTGGTAGTCCATTATCTTCACAGTCCGTACAACTGGCCATCAGTGAACATGAAGTGGCCTTATCCTGCCCATTTACCTTTCTGGAAATCAGCCACTCTCTCTGCCTAGAACAGGGAATGGATTTTCCTCACCTTTCTTCAAAAGCTCTGAAGTTTTCTGTGATCTTTCCAATTGTACGGTATGATAAGCTTTTGCTGCCACTGAAGGGTAGAAGTCATTATGAATAGTGCCAACAAAACAGAAACATAACAATGAAAACGATATTTTAATTCAGAATAGGTATTTGAAAAGTTCACCTTTTCTAGCACAAATGGGGAAAAGAAAAAAAGGAAGGAAAAAAAAAAAAAAAAAAAGCAGTCCTAAAACATCAAAACTGTGGCCAAAGAATTAGAAGAAACACTATTTTTCCAAAGCTGCAATGTTTTCCATTCATCTGGCTGGGCCAGCAGAGCACTGGAGACCTGGATGCACTGTACTCATGGCTGGTTCCCCTAAATGACCTGCAGGGAGATCTTCTTCTCTCTATCCCTCTGTTTCTCCTTTCAATCTCTGTTTTGTCTGTTTGTATCACTAGCTCTCAAATCGCCACTGATATATGCACGTGCAGCACCCAGCACAACCTTGTTTCAGGCTCCAGCGGGACCTTTAGGCATTACCATCCTGTAAACAAATAACAATGATAGTGAGCGTAATTACAATCGTCAAACTATTCCAGCTCCACATCATTAGCCATGCCCTGAGCTAAATAACATTTTAATCAGTTTGATATGTCATCTGTGGCTTTCTTCACTGTCACTTGCAATCCAGCAAACTCCTTCCTTCACGTTTCTAGATTAGACAGAGGGTTCTCAACTGCAGACATCCAATTCCCTGTTCAGGAAGCAGCGAGACCTTTCCTCTTCTCACAGATTTAAGATGATAGCCAAGCATCATGAGACACAGTGCGTATGTCTCCTAGGCCCATCCCATGAGAGCAGGACATTTACCACACATGAGAAGAAGACTTAATGCAGTGGCAAAGCAAAATACTCAGTGTCAAAGCCATGTCTAGATGATCATTAAAGACAGATCAAAATTACCCAATACAGGAGGAAAATCTATCGTTTGTAGAAGATTATGTTCTCTGATTATTAGTTTCAAAATTAGTTTTTCCTTTGGATTTCCTCTGAACTTAAACTTAGTTTGGAATGCCTTTGGTTTTGAATATTTCTGAAATCGTATTACTTCTCCTAAGTAAGTTGCTAGTCTGTTCTATTTACGTGAAATTCGAATAATATTGTGAAGTATCTGCCATCAGTTTTACTGTGTGCCAGGCTGAGTTCCCTGATGAATTTCAAATTTCAGATATGAAACAGTAAAGGTTAAAAAAAAAAATGTTACAAAGGGTACTTCATGCAGTAGCATAAACTTCTGTTTTCTCAAAACTTGTATCAGTTCATCTCACCAGGACCAGCAGGGGAAGCACACTCTGCCTAGGCACTGGCAAAGGGACACAGTGAGAGTGTAGGGTCTCTTGCTGGGGCCATTCAAAATTTGACTGTACAAGCCCCTGAGCAATATGACAGGGCTTTAAAAATGGCCCTGCTTGAAGTACGCGGGTGATCTGGAGACCTCTAAGGTGCTTTCCAACAAAAGCTTTTCTATAATTGTATGAAATCACCTGCAATAGATTAACCCTGGTCATTATTCCTATCACAGGAAATAACTGTGACACCTGGGTAACAGGTGAGCTTACTGCGACACCAGGGAGAGCCTTCCTGTACTTAAAGGCAACCTGTAGGAAAGCTGGGGAGGGAGTCTTTATCAGGGCCTGGAGTGACAGGACAAGGAGTAACCGCTTTAAACTGAAAAGTAGCACCCAGAAAGAACGGAGTCACGCAACAGGATTCATTTCCAAAACCACCTCATAGACACCTGGGCCAAAGAGCAGGGCCTTGAGCGGGTATATCACAATGGCAGAGTTCATTTCCTTCCCAGTAGCTGGCACGTGCCGTTTTTTGGGATTTCGGGGCTACAGTGAGCTGCTAAGAGGGATGTCTTAGCTCTTGCAGGGCAGTGCTTCCACTAAGGCCAGGACTTTTCTGCATCTTCTACTGCCCTGCAAGCGAGGATGCTTGGGGCACACAGGAAGCTGGGAGCGGACACAGCTGCAGGGATTCCATAAGACACAAGCAAATGCAGCCTTGGCTTGGTGACACTTTCTCTTGATTACTGCTCAACACAAATTACCTCGAGCAAGTCTACTGTGAGGACTAAAGGAAAGAGACGTATGGATGCTGCTAAGCTCTTCTAGCTTGTACCAGGTAGGAAAGATACCTCTGTAGCAGGCGTGAAGAGGATAGCACTAATTAATTAGATGAGAAGCGGAGGAAAGGCACTTAGAGGTAGTGAAAAGCAGTTAATGTGATGTTCCGGGGAAGCTTCAGTCTGCTTAAGGAGTAGCAAGAACAAGCCTAAAGTCATAGCCAAATACAAGAAAGAGAGGAGGACACGCAGCATGAGAAGCTCCCGAGAGAAAGGAGCTCTGTTTTGGGTAAAAATCAGTCCCTTTTTCTATCATGGAGACATCCAAGGGCGTAGGACACGTGCACTTCAGGGAACCAAGAGATGCTGTGCATTTCTCTCGTCCCCCTGACACAGCCACTAGGTGACGATGCTTCCAATTCTCTCTAAAGAAACCTTGCTTTCTCAGGCCCAGGTGTCCAGCTGCACACCAAGGACGTCCCTGGCTCCCAGGCACAGTTCCCAGGCCCAAGGCCGAGCTCCCCTCCGAACCCCCATTCCAGCAGACCTTGCTCCTGGCATTGTGGAGCAGCCATTTCATGTCAGCCTTTTCTCCTGGCAGTCAGCTTAGCGCCGTAACCTCTGCCATCGGGGCGCCCGAGAGCCGTGTGAGGTCAGCAGAGAGTCACTGTCAGCCTTTGACCTCACAAAGGTGGGTGGCCATAAGTGCCCTGAGCGTCCAGCTCGCATTGAGTACTGCTGGTGGCACTCGAGGCGTGGAGGTCTGCATGGTGCAATGGGAGACGCCGATGTCCTGCTGCTGGAACAAGAGGCGCTGATGTGCTGCTGGTGCAGGAGGAGACGTGAAGGTGCTGCTGCTTAGAGGTGCTGAGGAGCGGGCAGCCTCCGTGCCGGTGGCTGAGCATGCTACTCTTAATTAGTGCTCTACCCTTCCTATCTTTTTACTAAGGTGGGTAGAGAGAAATGCCCATATCTGTTTATTTCCTGGTAAGAAATGTAAGAGCCTTGTATCTGCATATTCACCAGATTCATCCCAGCGCCCTTGGTACTGGCGATCTGTGTTGATCTGTAATAAAGAGAAATCGGTAGCACACCAAGTCTCCGTGACCTTGCATCTAACAGAATCGTCCAAATCCCTGTTGTGATCTCTCTCTAGCTGTGGGCTGGCTAAGCTGTCTGTTGGATGGTGAAAATGGGAAATGATTGGGATGGGAAATGATGAGTGGGCCGAGAAATCATTGCTGGGATGGGAAGACTTCCTTGGGGTGGAAAGCCATTGGGCTAGGAACTCAAAGAGATGGGAAATCTTCCCTGGGTTTGAAATCATTGGGAAGCAAAAGTGTTGGGATGGGAAATCACTCCGGGGATGGGGAAGTATTGGGATGGGAAGTCTTTAATGGGGTGGGTAACATTCACTGGGGAAGGAAGTACTTGGAAAAGTAATCAGAGAGATGGGAATTCTTTGGGATGAGATCTCTTTGGATTAAGAAAGGCTTCGTGTCGATGGGAAATATCTCGTATGGGAATCTGTTATCATGTGAAATTGTAAGGATGGGAAATGACCGTTAGGATGCAAAGCTGGTACTGGGACGGGAAATGCTTGGGACGGGGAAGTGTTGGTGTGAAACCGTCCTGGGCATGGCAAATGATGCGTGGGAGGGAAAGCCTGATGGGGATGGAAAAGTCTTGCGATGGGAAGCCTGCTTGGGTCCAAAAGCTGCAGTCCTCACCAAGATGGCGGCGAGGGGCTGGTCAGCCGTTGGGACGGAACGGCCGTTGCCCGCGTTCCCCAACCGACCGCCCCACTCTCCAGCCACCATGGCAGGTACAGCAGCCGGCTCCCGCTCCTCCCGGGGCTGCGGCCCTGCTGGCGAGCCCAGCGCCCCAGATCTCACCCCAGCGCCCTTTTTCCCACAGAGGGTTTCCCCAGACGGCTTCCGCGGCTTCCGCAGACGCAAAACTCCCCCTTCGTCGTCCCAGCCGTGCCGCCAACGGTGGCTGCCTGGCTGCTGCCCTCCCTCCCCGGAGCGATGGCGCTGCCCTTGCAGCCCCCCCAGGTACCCACCCTCCCCTACGCGCTGCCCCAGGCCACCGTCTGGCACGTGGTGCCGGGGGTCCAGGGGCAGGTGCTGCAGCTCCCCGCCGGGGTGCAGCTGGCACCTGGGGGGCACCTCCCACCCGAGGGGCACCACCTGCAGCTTGGGCAGCTCCCCGCCGTGGGGCAGCTCCCTGCTGTGGGGCAGCTCCCCCACACCGCTCCTCCCTGGGCCCCCGTCTACCAGTGGGGACAGCCCGTGGGGACGGGGACGGTGCTGCCCCAGGATCCCCTCTGGCTGGGGCCCGGGGCCGTGCTCCATGGGGAGCTCCTGCACCCCGCAGGCACCTGCCTGCTGCAGGCCCCTGCCCACCCCGGCCCCCCACCACTCCTCGTCCCGGGGCCTCCGCTGCGGGGGCAGGCGCTCCCCGCGCCCCGCACCCTGACCAGCAGCCGGGGGCAGCTGCCGGAGCCCTGCGACCACGCCGTGGGGCTCAGCGAGGACCAGGGGCCCCCGCTGCCCGGCCCCACTCCCCCCGAGCCTGCCCAGGCTCCAACGACCGCCAGCACCCAGACGGTGACGCCCGACGGTGAGTTTGGGGCTGGCACAGCCGGCCGCTGGGCGCCCCACACCCAGGAGCCATGGGAAAGCTGGCATCGCCCATCCTGGGGGATTTGCTTGCTTTTTCCTCAGCGGCGACAGTTACAGAGGTGCCTGAGGAGCCCCTGGAGCTGCTTGAGCTGGGCCCCGATGCCTTCGCCGAGGCCTTTCCCCACCTGGCAGGGGACAGCCAGCAGCTGCAGCACCTGCAGGACCAGCTCCCGGCCGACCTGGACATCTCCGGCTTGGAGGAGCTGCTCAGCTGGCTCGATGCCGTGGAGCCCCAGGACGCCTTCCCCGGTGTCCCCAGCAGTCCTGTGCTCAGCCGCTTCCTGTCTGAGCTGCCCGACCTCTGCGAGGACATCGAGGAGCCGAGCACACAGGGACTGGCAGCCACCAGAGCGCTGGGTGAGGTACCCTCAACCCCTGGGGTGCACCCCGAGAAGGTGCAGGGTGGGCGGGCGGTGCAGCCCCCTGCTGTGCCGGCAGCGAGCTCCCCCCTCAAGCCTGCAGCCAGTCCCCAGCTCAGTGCCCTCAGGAGACCCCTGCCCAACCCTCCCTTCACTCTCCCCAAAAGGCCCCCCCACCCTGAATTCCTCACTGCCCTTAGCAGACCCCTGCCCAACCCTCCCTCGCGTCCCCTCAAGAGACCCCCCGACCCTCAATTCCTTAATTCCCTTAGGAGACCCCTGCCCAAGCCTCGCCTGAGTCCCCTCAAGAGCCCCCCCGACCCTGAATTTATTAGTGCCCTTAGGAGACCCCTGCCCAATCCCCCTCTGGGTCCCCTCAAGAGCCCCCCCGGCCCTGAATTTATTAGTGCCCTTAGGAGGCCCCTGCCCAATCCCCCTCTGAGTCCCCTCAAGAGCCCCCCGCCTGCCCCTGCGCCCACCGGCACCAAGTGGGGGGCCAAGCGCCCCGCGCCCACCAGCACCCCCAGCACAGCGCAGAGCTCCCAGCACAGGAGGCCGGCGACGGAGAAAACCCCCGGCAAGGAGAAGACGACGCTGCTGGGCCACGGTGGCCAAGGCCCCAAGACGCTGTGCCAGGGGAAGACGGGTGGCCACAGCGCGGTGGCTGGCAGCAGCGGCCAAGCGGGCGGCGGCAGGCAGCAGCCGGCGAGCGACAGCACCAGGGCGCCCAGCAAGAGGGCCCGAAGCCCGGGGGCTGCTGGGGGGCAAGGAGCAGCGGCACCGCCTCCCCGGAGAGCGCTGCTGCTGCTGGAGCCCCCCCCCATTAAGCCCCGTGCCCGTGCCCGTGCCGTGCGGACCCAGGACAGGCTCCGTCCCCAAGCCATCGGGGACAAGACGCTGCAGCGCCAGCACCCGGGGACAAAGACCCCCAGCGAGACTTTGCAGCCGCTGGGGGCCAGGGCGAAGGCGCTGGGGCCAGTGCGCCAGCCGCCCTGTGTGCAGCCGCAGCCCACCTCCAGCGGCCCCAGCAGCATGCCCAGGGCCCCGCCGACGGTGCCAGGCTCCAGCGCTGTGCCCGCTGCCCCCCGGCCCCCAGCTGGAGACAAGGCCCAGGCGGTGCCGGCACCACCAGGCAGCACGGCGCGAGCGTGGAGAGCTCCCCTGCAGCAGGCGCCCAGAGCGCCGTGCCTGCCAGCCGCGGGGGGCCAAGCGCAGCGGGAGCCTCTGCCCACGCAGCCGCGCACGCTGCAGCGTCCGGCGCAGCCACGCATGGACTACGTGCCCTGCGTGGGGCCCTGGGCGGGCGGCGACGCGGCGCCCACGCCGCTGGAGGAGCAGGAGGCGTCGGTGCCCATCACGCCGCAGCAGCGTCCCGAGCGGGAGCGCCTGAAGAAGCTGGCCCAGGAGGAGCGGCAGCGGGCGGCCCACCAGATGAAGATCGGCCCCGTGCAATTCTTCGTGCAGCGGCAGAAGGACCACGCCATAGCCAAGTATTACGGCTACCCGTGACCCTGCGCTCCTCGACGGCCCCCGCAGCACCCGGGCCCGCTCAGCATGCAGGCACAGAGACCTCTGCAGGCGCCTGCTCCAGCTTCAGCCACGCTCCTCAGCCCTTGCCCCTCTCGCTTGCCCTCTCCCTTCTCCAGTGCTGGAGCTAGGCAGTGTTTGCCACTGTCAGGGATGGGCAACTGGGGCAATGGGAAATGCGCGCGTCACGAATGAACGTTGCAATGGGAAGCTGTTGGGATGTTGGCAATAGCTGGGGTGGGAAAGGTTGGGCGTGGGAACTGCTTGTTGGGACACCAAATGGCTGAGATCCCAAACTTCTTTCTTCTTTCGGGTCATTTCTCTTCTTTAGTGCCTTCCTTATTAAATTCCTCTAGTGTAGGTGTTCACTCAGCAAGGCCTCTGCCTGCAGCTGTTCTGGCACTGGGATGCCGAGGGGATTTCATGCAGCCCGCTCCCGCTGCCCATGCTCAGTCCGTGCATGGATGTGGGCATGGCCAGCACGGACGGGAGAAAATGGGTGGACGGCTGGGTGGATGGGAGGGTGATGGGAGTTGGGAATTCAGCCTTGGGATCAGACACGGGAGGTTGTTGGGATAGGAAATGACCAGTGGGATGGGAAGTCACGATGGGGATAGGAATTCATTAGAATACGAAAAATTGGTTTCATTTTTATTTATTATTTCATTAATTTTAATATTTATTTTATTTATTATATTTATTAATTTTATTTATTAAATTTACTTTATTGACTGTGTTGTACAGGATGGCATTTTTTTAGGTTCTCTTCCTTTTCTACCCTATTAAACTCTCTTTATCACAACGCACTGCTTTGTACTTCATTTTTCCTTCCGAGTCGTTCTGGATTCACTCAGGATGGGGGGGACATTAGTGAACGCCTGTGTGCTTCAGATCCAAGCTCACCTTTGCCCTCAACTCAAGATACATATTTGCATCTGTTGTCATGATACAAAATTAACAGCAACAAAATAAAAGTTAACTACTTCCGAGCACCAGCTATACGTTTGCTGGGTCTGCTCTATGCATTTTGAAGACCATTCAATACTATTCAGCACCTTCAGGAGGAAATGTGTGGTTCTAGGGAAATGCATCTTGATCTGATGCAAACCTGCGACGCACCCTGCAGCCCCTGCAACCCCTGTGATTTTACCTGCAGCCCCTGCAACCCCTGTGATTTTACCTGCAGCCCCTCCAAGGCCTGTGATGTTCCCTGCAGCCACTCCAACCCTGTGACAGGCCCTACAGCTGGCTCCGGGGACTACCCCGTTGCCGTATCAGTCGCCAATACACACACAAGATGAAGGAATGGATGCAGAAGTCATCTCGTTTAGGCAGGGAAGAAAGTCCTCCGAAGAAGGGGAAGGAGCAAGAGGAAGGCGAGGCAGGCAACCCCAATGTAGGGCCATCCCAGGGAAGAGGAGGCTGTTATAAAATAGAAAAGAGAGAAAAGCAGCAGTAAGCAGGTGATCCCCATCCCTGGGCGAGCTGCGAGACATGGGACAAGATTTCAGCTGTCATGCAGGCGAGCACATTGTCACCTGGCTGCTGCGATGCTGGGATAACAGCTCCGGGAGCCTGGAATCGGAGGGCAGGGAAGCCAAGCAGCTGGGATCCTTCTCTGGGGAAGGGGGCACTGAGAAAGCGATCGGAAACGGGGCACAAGCCTCTGGAGGCGGCGCCTGTCAGGCGTGAAGGAAAGGGATCCCTTCCAGGAAGATGCTGTGGGGTTGCTGAGGGTCGAAGAACAGCAGGTGTTGGCTGCTCCCACCGTGCTGCAGCAGCGGCAAGGGAGAGACGTGGTGGTTTTCCTCAGCTGGGCAGCTGAGCTCCACCTCAACCGCTCTCTCCCTGCCCCTCCTCAAAGGGAAAGGGGAGAAAATAGGATGGAAAGGGCTCAAGGGCTGAGAGAAGGACAGGGAGATCACTCCACAATGATCGTCACGGGCAAAAGAGGCTCAGCAGAGCCTGTTCCAGTCCAGCCCGGGCCTGCTCCTGCGGGGGCTCTCCACAGGCCGCGGCCTCCTCCAGGCCACATCCACCTGCTCCACCGGGGGCTCCTCCACGGGCTGCAGCGTGGAGATCTGCTCCATGTGGGACCCGTGGGCTGCAGGGGTCCTCACAAAGGTGGGTGGCCATAAGTGCCCTGAGCGTCCAGCTCGCATTGAGTACTGCTGGTGGCACTCGAGGCGTGGAGGTCTGCATGGTGCAATGGGAGACGCCGATGTCCTGCTGCTGGAACAAGAGGCGCTGATGTGCTGCTGGTGCAGGAGAAGACGTGAAGGTGCTGCTGCTTAGAGGTGCTGAGGGGCGGGCAGCCTCAGCGGGCAGCTGAATCAGAGGGCAGGGAAGCCAAGCAGCTTCCTTCTCTGGGGAAGGGGGCACAGAGAAAGTGAGATTGGAAATGGGGTACAAGCCCTCAGCCTCTAAAAGCAATCCCTCAGATGTTTAGGCATAGTAAAGTTAGGTATATCTATTTGACTCTAGACCCCAACATGTTTGTTAGTGTTCTGGTTTGTCCACTGCTTTCTTGTGGGGGATTTGAGTTGGCCATTACTGTTTAGGTGAATGCTGACTTCATATCTATGGTGCACTTTATTCTTAAAATGGGAAGTTTCTACCAATTTCCCGTCCAAACTTGCTCATAAGCCAACTGCAGTCATCATTTCAGATGTGTCTCCCAACTTACACATTTCCTATTTCTCCTTGATATTTACTCAAGAAATTCATTTACGTAGAGACAACATATTCTTCTCTCAACTGGCATCTGGCTGGGCAGAATGATGTCCTTTCATTCCCTTCCAGGCAATAGGCAACTTGTTCCTTCTGTCTTGTGAACTCTTCCTCCTAAGTTCAATGTGAATACAAGTGGCAGAACTGTGCCTCATGTCTCAAATGAGTGTCAGGGCTGCCTTGTCCAGTGTATTCATACTGGAGGGAAAAAAAAATGAATAGCCATACACACTATATAACCACTAAACTTTTTCAGTCCTCCTTGTGCTAACAGTGCATGAACGTGAGGTTTTGTTGTCATTTTTGTTTGTTTGTTTGTTTGCTTGCTTTAAACTCCTGACTGCCATATAGCAAACATGACAAAAAAACACCCTTTTTTGAGAATCTCTGAGAATGGCTCTGCTTTGTATTATCACCTGTCACTTCACCTGAACCATTTCAATCACAAGCGATATCCTTCTGTCAGGCTTGGTAGTACTTCCCAACCTTATGTCCCCTGCAAATCTCAAAGCTCATGTGTAATTTTTAATCTTCAGCCACCATGTCCATACCGAACATATCTAACTTTGAAGTCAGCTCTGCCCTGAATAGGAGGTTGGGTTTTCAGAGGTCCCTTCCAGCCTACATTTCTCCATGAGTCTTTGCCTCCTTAGCAGCTGCAGTTTCAGAACTGTCTCTGAGAATTACCATAGGTAACGACTCCTTTGCTGGTAAGTCCCTCTTCAGTGTGAACAATTGTAAATTCCCTTTATTCACTTGCAGCCCCAAAGCCCAAATCCGTAGATAATGTATCAGAAGCTCACAGAAAGTGAAATAGATGTAATTCATCCCCTGTGTAGGGAAGAACTGGTCCTAGAAAGGAAAGCTATTAAATTATCTGGAAACAATTTAGCTCTGATAAATTATTTTGTAAATTACACATTACCCCCTCCTTCCCTGGTCTTAGCTGTTCTTGCTCCAAAACTTTGCATGGTGTTGATGTCAAACTAACAGGCCCACACTTGTCTGGATGACTCTTTACCCTCTTCTGGACAGAGGTGTATTTGTTACTCTCCCATTCTGGGGACTATCCCTGATTTGCACAATTGTTATGCATTTTTCCTACTTGACTTGTTGTTCTGTGTGCCAATGCTGTTAATAGGCTAGGTAGATATCAGCTTTTCATTTTTCACTTGAATCGCTATAGATTGTTATTTCACCTCAGATGATGTTGCGCCTAGTGCCCTACCCTCCTTTTCAATGGGAGTCCTGTCACTGCCCTTAATATCACATTGTTGTTGCTGTTAGATGCAGGAAATAAGATTTGCAGCATTTGAGACATCAGTAACTTTTGATCTATTTTTGCCTCAAGCGTGCAACTGTCCTAATTTGTTCTCTTTGTTCCCCCTGGTTTCTGTGGCTTAAGTACCACTTACTATTATTGTTTAATTTCCTATGTGAAGGAGGTTTTTGGTCATTCTTACTTTATTTCTGCAGTTTTTAACCTCTGAAACATGCCTTTTCTCATCGCTTTTTTCCTCTTTGAATTTTGAATTTTAACTATGCCTTCTCTGCACTCAAGTCCCAGAGCTGCTTAGTCAGACTCAATTATTCATTTCCTTAGATTTCAAAGTTTGCATTTCTAAGCCTCAAAACCTTCATTCTAAACCTGGTTTTGTCTGTCGTGAAATGTAAAATGAGAAAAGTCAGCTCATGATCACACTTTATTCAAATTTTACTACATTTAAACCCATACAGGAGCCAAGTCTAAAATGGTCTTATATTTTTTCACTTTTGGGAAGAAATCCATCACATAGTACACCTCTGTGAACATAAGTGGTAATTATCTTTCAATCTTTTGCCGGGAAGTTAAAGTCTCCCATAATTCCCATTATTGTTTACGTGTCTGATAACTGTACAGAGATAATTCACTATTAGACTGGAGCTAAGAGCAAAGAGCAGGCTAGCAAGGCTGTCTATCTTTAGCAGTGATTTGCACAAAACCACTCTTTTTCTGACCCATAACATTTAATTTCTCCATCCTCTGCTTCTTGCTAACACAAAGCACCATCTTATTCCATCCATTTGCCTTGGTTTCCAGCCTTCCTGAGATTTATCAGTACTTGTATGACATTCATGCCTTTGTTTCACCCTTCCTGTGTTGACACTTGTCATAACAGTTTTAGATCCTGAACATGATCATCTCAAAGTTTGCCTGACAGTTAGGTCTTCCTCACATTGTCATAGAGTATCAGGTCTCTACCACTTGAAATAGATTGGATTGGATTAGATTATTGGCACCGTCTCTTGTGCTGGTAGTCCATTATCTTCACAGTCCGTACAACTGGCCATCAGTGAACATGAAGTGGCCTTATCCTGCCCATTTACCTTTCTGGAAATCAGCCACTCTCTCTGCCTAGAACAGGGAATGGATTTTCCTCACCTTTCTTCAAAAGCTCTGAAGTTTTCTGTGATCTTTCCAATTGTACGGTATGATAAGCTTTTGCTGCCACTGAAGGGTAGAAGTCATTATGAATAGTGCCAACAAAACAGAAACATAACAATGAAAACGATATTTTAATTCAGAATAGGTATTTGAAAAGTTCACCTTTTCTAGCACAAATGGGGAAAAGAAAAAAAGGAAGGAAAAAAAAAAAAAAAAAAGCAGTCCTAAAACATCAAAACTGTGGCCAAAGAATTAGAAGAAACACTATTTTTCCAAAGCTGCAATGTTTTCCATTCATCTGGCTGGGCCAGCAGAGCACTGGAGACCTGGATGCACTGTACTCATGGCTGGTTCCCCTAAATGACCTGCAGGGAGATCTTCTTCTCTCTATCCCTCTGTTTCTCCTTTCAATCTCTGTTTTGTCTGTTTGTATCACTAGCTCTCAAATCGCCACTGATATATGCACGTGCAGCACCCAGCACAACCTTGTTTCAGGCTCCAGCGGGACCTTTAGGCATTACCATCCTGTAAACAAATAACAATGATAGTGAGTGTAATTACAATCGTCAAACTATTCCAGCTCCACATCATTAGCCATGCCCTGAGCTAAATAACATTTTAATCAGTTTGATATGTCATCTGTGGCTTTCTTCACTGTCACTTGCAATCCAGCAAACTCCTTCCTTCACGTTTCTAGATTAGACAGAGGGTTCTCAACTGCAGACATCCAATTCCCTGTTCAGGAAGCAGCGAGACCTTTCCTCTTCTCACAGATTTAAGATGATAGCCAAGCATCATGAGACACAGTGCGTATGTCTCCTAGGCCCATCCCATGAGAGCAGGACATTTACCACACATGAGAAGAAGACTTAATGCAGTGGCAAAGCAAAATACTCAGTGTCAAAGCCATGTCTAGATGATCATTAAAGACAGATCAAAATTACCCAATACAGGAGGAAAATCTATCGTTTGTAGAAGATTATGTTCTCTGATTATTAGTTTCAAAATTAGTTTTTCCTTTGGATTTCCTCTGAACTTAAACTTAGTTTGGAATGCCTTTGGTTTTGAATATTTCTGAAATCGTATTACTTCTCCTAAGTAAGTTGCTAGTCTGTTCTATTTACGTGAAATTCGAATAATATTGTGAAGTATCTGCCATCAGTTTTACTGTGTGCCAGGCTGAGTTCCCTGATGAATTTCAAATTTCAGATATGAAACAGTAAAGGTTAAAAAAAAAAATGTTACAAAGGGTACTCCATGCAGTAGCATAAACTTCTGTTTTCTCAAAACTTGTATCAGTTCATCTCACCAGGACCAGCAGGGGAAGCACACTCTGCCTAGGCACTGGCAAAGGGACACAGTGAGAGTGTAGGGTCTCTTGCTGGGGCCATTCAAAATTTGACTGTACAAGCCCCTGAGCAATATGACAGGGCTTTAAAAATGGCCCTGCTTGAAGTACGCGGGTGATCTGGAGACCTCTAAGGTGCTTTCCAACAAAAGCTTTTCTATAATTGTATGAAATCACCTGCAATAGATTAACCCTGGTCATTATTCCTATCACAGGAAATAACTGTGACACCTGGGTAACAGGTGAGCTTACTGCGACACCAGGGAGAGCCTTCCTGTACTTAAAGGCAACCTGTAGGAAAGCTGGGGAGGGAGTCTTTATCAGGGCCTGGAGTGACAGGACAAGGAGTAACCGCTTTAAACTGAAAAGTAGCACCCAGAAAGAATGGAGTCACGCAACAGGATTCATTTCCAAAACCACCTCGTAGACACCTGGGCCAAAGAGCAGGGCCTTGAGCGGGTATATCACAATGGCAGAGTTCATTTCCTTCCCAGTAGCTGGCACGTGCCGTTTTTTGGGATTTCGGGGCTACAGTGAGCTGCTAAGAGGGATGTCTTAGCTCTTGCAGGGCAGTGCTTCCACTAAGGCCAGGACTTTTCTGCATCTTCTACTGCCCTGCAAGCGAGGATGCTTGGGGCACACAGGAAGCTGGGAGGGGACACAGCTGCAGGGATTCCATAAGGCACAAGCAAATGCAGCCTTGGCTTGGTGACACTTTCTCTTGATTACTGCTCAACACAAATTACCTCGAGCAAGTCTACTGTGAGGACTAAAGGAAAGAGAAGTATGGATGCTGCTAAGCTCTTCTAGCTTGTACCAGGTAGGAAAGATACCTCTGTAGCAGGCGTGAAGAGGATAGCACTAATTAATTAGATGAGAAGCGGAGGAAAGGCACTTAGAGGTAGTGAAAAGCAGTTAATGTGATGTTCCGGGGAAGCTTCAGTCTGCTTAAGGAGTAGCAAGAACAAGCCTAAAGTCATAGCCAAATACAAGAAAGAGAGGAGGACACGCAGCATGAGAAGCTCCCGAGAGAAAGGAGCTCTGTTTTGGGTAAAAATCAGTCCCTTTTTCTATCATGGAGACATCCAAGGGCGTAGGACACGTGCACTTCAGGGAACCAAGAGATGCTGTGCATTTCTCTCGTCCCCCTGACACAGCCACTAGGTGACGATGCTTCCAATTCTCTCTAAAGAAACCTTGCTTTCTCAGGCCCAGGTGTCCAGCTGCACACCAAGGACGTCCCTGGCTCCCAGGCACAGTTCCCAGGCCCAAGGCCGAGCTCCCCTCCGAACCCCCATTCCAGCAGACCTTGCTCCTGGCATTGTGGAGCAGCCATTTCATGTCAGCCTTTTCTCCTGGCAGTCAGCTTAGCGCCGTAACCTCTGCCATCGGGGCGCCCGAGAGCCGTGTGAGGTCAGCAGAGAGTCACTGTCAGCCTTTGACCTCACAAAGGTGGGTGGCCATAAGTGCCCTGAGCGTCCAGCTCGCATTGAGTACTGCTGGTGGCACTCGAGGCGTGGAGGTCTGCATGGTGCAATGGGAGACGCCGATGTCCTGCTGCTGGAACAAGAGGCGCTGATGTGCTGCTGGTGCAGGAGGAGACGTGAAGGTGCTGCTGCTTAGAGGTGCTGAGGGGCGGGCAGCCTCAGCGGGCAGCTGAATCAGAGGGCAGGGAAGCCAAGCAGCTTCCTTCTCTGGGGAAGGGGGCACAGAGAAAGTGATTGGAAATGGGGTACAAGCCCTCAGCCTCTAAAAGCAATCCCTCAGATGTTTAGGCATAGTAAAGTTAGGTATATCTATTTGACTCTAGACCCCAACATGTTTGTTAGTGTTCTGGTTTGTCCACTGCTTTCTTGTGGGGGATTTGAGTTGGCCATTACTGTTTAGGTGAATGCTGACTTCATATCTATGGTGCACTTTATTCTTAAAATGGGAAGTTTCTACCAATTTCCCGTCCAAACTTGCTCATAAGCCAACTGCAGTCATCATTTCAGATGTGTCTCCCAACTTACACATTTCCTATTTCTCCTTGATATTTACTCAAGAAATTCATTTACGTAGAGACAACATATTCTTCTCTCAACTGGCATCTGGCTGGGCAGAATGATGTCCTTTCATTCCCTTCCAGGCAATAGGCAACTTGTTCCTTCTGTCTTGTGAACTCTTCCTCCTAAGTTCAATGTGAATACAAGTGGCAGAACTGTGCCTCATGTCTCAAATGAGTGTCAGGGCTGCCTTGTCCAGTGTATTCATACTGGAGGGAAAAAAAAATGAATAGCCATACACACTATATAACCACTAAACTTTTTCAGTCCTCCTTGTGCTAACAGTGCATGAACGTGAGGTTTTGTTGTCATTTTTGTTTGTTTGTTTGTTTGCTTGCTTTAAACTCCTGACTGCCATATAGCAAACATGACAAAAAAACACCCTTTTTTGAGAATCTCTGAGAATGGCTCTGCTTTGTATTATCACCTGTCACTTCACCTGAACCATTTCAATCACAAGCGATATCCTTCTGTCAGGCTTGGTAGTACTTCCCAACCTTATGTCCCCTGCAAATCTCAAAGCTCATGTGTAATTTTTAATCTTCAGCCACCATGTCCATACCGAACATATCTAACTTTGAAGTCAGCTCTGCCCTGAATAGGAGGTTGGGTTTTCAGAGGTCCCTTCCAGCCTACATTTCTCCATGAGTCTTTGCCTCCTTAGCAGCTGCAGTTTCAGAACTGTCTCTGAGAATTACCATAGGTAACGACTCCTTTGCTGCTAAGTCCCTCTTCAGTGTGAACAATTGTAAATTCCCTTTATTCACTTGCAGCCCCAAAGCCCAAATCCGTAGATAATGTATCAGAAGCTCACAGAAAGTGAAATAGATGTAATTCATCCCCTGTGTAGGGAAGAACTGGTCCTAGAAAGGAAAGCTATTAAATTATCTGGAAACAATTTAGCTCTGATAAATTATTTTGTAAATTACACATTACCCCCTCCTTCCCTGGTCTTAGCTGTTCTTGCTCCAAAACTTTGCATGGTGTTGATGTCAAACTAACAGGCCCACACTTGTCTGGATGACTCTTTACCCTCTTCTGGACAGAGGTGTATTTGTTACTCTCCCATTCTGGGGACTATCCCTGATTTGCACAATTGTTATGCATTTTTCCTACTTGACTTGTTGTTCTGTGTGCCAATGCTGTTAATAGGCTAGGTAGATATCAGCTTTTCATTTTTCACTTGAATCGCTATAGATTGTTATTTCACCTCAGATGATGTTGCGCCTAGTGCCCTACCCTCCTTTTCAATGGGAGTCCTGTCACTGCCCTTAATATCACATTGTTGTTGCTGTTAGATGCAGGAAATAAGATTTGCAGCATTTGAGACATCAGTAACTTTTGATCTATTTTTGCCTCAAGCGTGCAACTGTCCTAATTTGTTCTCTTTGTTCCCCCTGGTTTCTGTGGCTTAAGTACCACTTACTATTATTGTTTAATTTCCTATGTGAAGGAGGTTTTTGGTCATTCTTACTTTATTTCTGCAGTTTTTAACCTCTGAAACATGCCTTTTCTCATCGCTTTTTTCCTCTTTGAATTTTGAATTTTAACTATGCCTTCTCTGCACTCAAGTCCCAGAGCTGCTTAGTCAGACTCAATTATTCATTTCCTTAGATTTCAAAGTTTGCATTTCTAAGCCTCAAAACCTTCATTCTAAACCTGGTTTTGTCTGTCGTGAAATGTAAAATGAGAAAAGTCAGCTCATGATCACACTTTATTCAAATTTTACTACATTTAAACCCATACAGGAGCCAAGTCTAAAATGGTCTTATATTTTTTCACTTTTGGGAAGAAATCCATCACATAGTACACCTCTGTGAACATAAGTGGTAATTATCTTTCAATCTTTTGCCGGGAAGTTAAAGTCTCCCATAATTCCCATTATTGTTTACGTGTCTGATAACTGTACAGAGATAATTCACTATTAGACTGGAGCTAAGAGCAAAGAGCAGGCTAGCAAGGCTGTCTATCTTTAGCAGTGATTTGCACAAAACCACTCTTTTTCTGACCCATAACATTTAATTTCTCCATCCTCTGCTTCTTGCTAACACAAAGCACCATCTTATTCCATCCATTTGCCTTGGTTTCCAGCCTTCCTGAGATTTATCAGTACTTGTATGACATTCATGCCTTTGTTTCACCCTTCCTGTGTTGACACTTGTCATAACAGTTTTAGATCCTGAACATGATCATCTCAAAGTTTGCCTGACAGTTAGGTCTTCCTCACATTGTCATAGAGTATCAGGTCTCTACCACTTGAAATAGATTGGATTGGATTAGATTATTGGCACCGTCTCTTGTGCTGGTAGTCCATTATCTTCACAGTCCGTACAACTGGCCATCAGTGAACATGAAGTGGCCTTATCCTGCCCATTTACCTTTCTGGAAATCAGCCACTCTCTCTGCCTAGAACAGGGAATGGATTTTCCTCACCTTTCTTCAAAAGCTCTGAAGTTTTCTGTGATCTTTCCAATTGTACGGTATGATAAGCTTTTGCTGCCACTGAAGGGTAGAAGTCATTATGAATAGTGCCAACAAAACAGAAACATAACAATGAAAACGATATTTTAATTCAGAATAGGTATTTGAAAAGTTCACCTTTTCTAGCACAAATGGGGAAAAGAAAAAAAGGAAGGAAAAAAAAAAAAAAAAGCAGTCCTAAAACATCAAAACCGTGGCCAAAGAATTAGAAGAAACACTATTTTTCCAAAGCTGCAATGTTTTCCATTCATCTGGCTGGGCCAGCAGAGCACTGGAGACCTGGATGCACTGTACTCATGGCTGGTTCCCCTAAATGACCTGCAGGGAGATCTTCTTCTCTCTATCCCTCTGTTTCTCCTTTCAATCTCTGTTTTGTCTGTTTGTATCACTAGCTCTCAAATCGCCACTGATATATGCACGTGCAGCACCCAGCACAACCTTGTTTCAGGCTCCAGCGGGACCTTTAGGCATTACCATCCTGTAAACAAATAACAATGATAGTGAGTGTAATTACAATCGTCAAACTATTCCAGCTCCACATCATTAGCCATGCCCTGAGCTAAATAACATTTTAATCAGTTTGATATGTCATCTGTGGCTTTCTTCACTGTCACTTGCAATCCAGCAAACTCCTTCCTTCACGTTTCTGGATTAGACAGAGGGTTCTCAACTGCAGACATCCAATTCCCTGTTCAGGAAGCAGCGAGACCTTTCCTCTTCTCACAGATTTAAGATGATAGCCAAGCATCATGAGACACAGTGCGTATGTCTCCTAGGCCCATCCCATGAGAGCAGGACATTTACCACACATGAGAAGAAGACTTAATGCAGTGGCAAAGCAAAATACTCGGTGTCAAAGCCACGTCTAGTTGATCATTAAAGACAGATCAAAATTACCCAATACAGGAGGAAAATCTATCATTTGTAGAAGATTATGTTCTCTGATTATTAGTTTCAAAATTAGTTTTTCCTTTGGATTTCCTCTGAACTTAAACTTAGTTTGGAATGCCTTTGGTTTTGAATATTTCTGAAATCGTATTACTTCTCCTAAGTAAGTTGCTAGTCTGTTCTATTTACGTGAAATTCGAATAATATTGTGAAGTATCTGCCATCAGTTTTACTGTGTGCCAGGCTGAGTTCCCTGATGAATTTCAAATTTCAGATATGAAACAGTAAAGGTTAAAAAAAAAAAATGTTACAAAGGGTACTCCATGCAGTAGCATAAACTTCTGTTTTCTCAAAACTTGTATCAGTTCATCTCACCAGGACCAGCAGGGGAAGCACACTCTGCCTAGGCACTGGCAAAGGGACACAGTGAGAGTGTAGGGTCTCTTGCTGGGGCCATTCAAAATTTGACTGTACAAGCCCCTGAGCAATATGACAGGGCTTTAAAAATGGCCCTGCTTGAAGTACGCGGGTGATCTGGAGACCTCTAAGGTGCTTTCCAACAAAAGCTTTTCTATAATTGTATGAAATCACCTGCAATAGATTAACCCTGGTCATTATTCCTATCACAGGAAATAACTGTGACACCTGGGTAACAGGTGAGCTTACTGCGACACCAGGGAGAGCCTTCCTGTACTTAAAGGCAACCTGTAGGAAAGCTGGGGAGGGAGTCTTTATCAGGGCCTGGAGTGACAGGACAAGGAGTAACCGCTTTAAACTGAAAAGTAGCACCCAGAAAGAACGGAGTTACACAACAGGATTCATTTCCAAAACCACCTCATAGACACCTGGGCCAAAGAGCAGGGCCTTGAGCGGGTATATCACAATGGCGGAGTTCATTTCCTTCCCAGTAGCTGGCACGTGCCGTTTTTTGGGATTTCGGGGCTACAGTGAGCTGCTAAGAGGGATGTCTTAGCTCTTGCAGGGCAGTGCTTCCACTAAGGCCAGGACTTTTCTGCATCTTCTACTGCCCTGCAAGCGAGGATGCTTGGGGCACACAGGAAGCTGGGAGGGGACACAGCTGCAGGGATTCCATAAGGCACAAGCAAATGCAGCCTTGGCTTGGTGACACTTTCTCTTGATTACTGCTCAACACAAATTACCTCGAGCAAGTCTACTGTGAGGACTAAAGGAAAGAGACGTATGGATGCTGCTAAGCTCTTCTAGCTTGTACCAGGTAGGAAAGATACCTCTGTAGCAGGCGTGAAGAGGATAGCACTAATTAATTAGATGAGAAGCGGAGGAAAGGCACTTAGAGGTAGTGAAAAGCAGTTAATGTGATGTTCCGGGGAAGCTTCAGTCTGCTTAAGGAGTAGCAAGAACAAGCCTAAAGTCATAGCCAAATACAAGAAAGAGAGGAGGACACGCAGCATGAGAAGCTCCCGAGAGAAAGGAGCTCTGTTTTGGGTAAAAATCAGTCCCTTTTTCTATCATGGAGACATCCAAGGGCGTAGGACACGTGCACTTCAGGGAACCAAGAGATGCTGTGCATTTCTCTCGTCCCCCTGACACAGCCACTAGGTGACGATGCTTCCAATTCTCTCTAAAGAAACCTTGCTTTCTCAGGCCCAGGTGTCCAGCTGCACACCAAGGACGTCCCTGGCTCCCAGGCACAGTTCCCAGGCCCAAGGCCGAGCTCCGCTCCGAACCCCCATTCCAGCAGACCTTGCTCCTGGCATTGTGGAGCAGCCATTTCATGTCAGCCTTTTCTCCTGGCAGTCAGCTTAGCGCCGTAACCTCTGCCATCGGGGCGCCCGAGAGCCGTGTGAGGTCAGCAGAGAGTCACTGTCAGCCTTTGACCTCACAAAGGTGGGTGGCCATAAGTGCCCTGAGCGTCCAGCTCGCATTGAGTACTGCTGGTGGCACTCGAGGCGTGGAGGTCTGCATGGTGCAATGGGAGACGCCGATGTCCTGCTGCTGGAACAAGAGGCGCTGATGTGCTGCTGGTGCAGGAGAAGACGTGAAGGTGCTGCTGCTTAGAGGTGCTGAGGAGCGGGCAGCCTCAGCGGGCAGCTGAATCAGAGGGCAGGGAAGCCAAGCAGCTTCCTTCTCTGGGGAAGGGGGCACAGAGAAAGTGATTGGAAATGGGGTACAAGCCCTCAGCCTCTAAAAGCAATCCCTCAGATGTTTAGGCATAGTAAAGTTAGGTATATCTATTTGACTCTAGACCCCAACATGTTTGTTAGTGTTCTGGTTTGTCCACTGCTTTCTTGTGGGGGATTTGAGTTGGCCATTACTGTTTAGGTGAATGCTGACTTCATATCTATGGTGCACTTTATTCTTAAAATGGGAAGTTTCTACCAATTTCCCGTCCAAACTTGCTCATAAGCCAACTGCAGTCATCATTTCAGATGTGTCTCCCAACTTACACATTTCCTATTTCTCCTTGATATTTACTCAAGAAATTCATTTACGTAGAGACAACATATTCTTCTCTCAACTGGCATCTGGCTGGGCAGAATGATGTCCTTTCATTCCCTTCCAGGCAATAGGCAACTTGTTCCCTCTGTCTTGTGAACTCTTCCTCCTAAGTTCAATGTGAATACAAGTGGCAGAACTGTGCCTCATGTCTCAAATGAGTGTCAGGGCTGCCTTGTCCAGTGTATTCATACTGGAGGGAAAAAAAAATGAATAGCCATACACACTATATAACCACTAAACTTTTTCAGTCCTCCTTGTGCTAACAGTGCATGAACGTGAGGTTTTGTTGTCATTTTTGTTTGTTTGTTTGTTTGCTTGCTTTAAACTCCTGACTGCCATATAGCAAACATGACAAAAAAACACCCTTTTTTGAGAATCTCTGAGAATGGCTCTGCTTTGTATTATCACCTGTCACTTCACCTGAACCATTTCAATCACAAGCGATATCCTTCTGTCAGGCTTGGTAGTACTTCCCAACCTTATGTCCCCTGCAAATCTCAAAGCTCATGTGTAATTTTTAATCTTCAGCCACCATGTCCATACCGAACATATCTAACTTTGAAGTCAGCTCTGCCCTGAATAGGAGGTTGGGTTTTCAGAGGTCCCTTCCAGCCTACATTTCTCCATGAGTCTTTGCCTCCTTAGCAGCTGCAGTTTCAGAACTGTCTCTGAGAATTACCATAGGTAACGACTCCTTTGCTGCTAAGTCCCTCTTCAGTGTGAACAATTGTAAATTCCCTTTATTCACTTGCAGCCCCAAAGCCCAAATCCGTAGATAATGTATCAGAAGCTCACAGAAAGTGAAATAGATGTAATTCATCCCCTGTGTAGGGAAGAACTGGTCCTAGAAAGGAAAGCTATTAAATTATCTGGAAACAATTTAGCTCTGATAAATTATTTTGTAAATTACACATTACCCCCTCCTTCCCTGGTCTTAGCTGTTCTTGCTCCAAAACTTTGCATGGTGTTGATGTCAAACTAACAGGCCCACACTTGTCTGGATGACTCTTTACCCTCTTCTGGACAGAGGTGTATTTGTTACTCTCCCATTCTGGGGACTATCCCTGATTTGCACAATTGTTATGCATTTTTCCTACTTGACTTGTTGTTCTGTGTGCCAATGCTGTTAATAGGCTAGGTAGATATCAGCTTTTCATTTTTCACTTGAATCGCTATAGATTGTTATTTCACCTCAGATGATGTTGCGCCTAGTGCCCTACCCTCCTTTCCAATGGGAGTCCTGTCACTGCCCTTAATATCACATTGTTGTTGCTGTTAGATGCAGGAAATAAGATTTGCAGCATTTGAGACATCAGTAACTTTTGATCTATTTTTGCCTCAAGTGTGCAACTGTCCTAATTTGTTCTCTTTGTTCCCCCTGGTTTCTGTGGCTTAAGTACCACTTACTATTATTGTTTAATTTCCTATGTGAAGGAGGTTTTTGGTCATTCTTACTTTATTTCTGCAGTTTTTAACCTCTGAAACATGCCTTTTCTCATCGCTTTTTTCCTCTTTGAATTTTGAATTTTAACTATGCCTTCTCTGCACTCAAGTCCCAGAGCTGCTTAGTCAGACTCAATTATTCATTTCCTTAGATTTCAAAGTTTGCATTTCTAAGCCTCAAAACCTTCATTCTAAACCTGGTTTTGTCTGTCGTGAAATGTAAAATGAGAAAAGTCAGCTCATGATCACACTTTATTCAAATTTTACTACATTTAAACCCATACAGGAGCCAAGTCTAAAATGGTCTTATATTTTTTCACTTTTGGGAAGAAATCCATCACATAGTATACCTCTATGAACATAAGTGGTAATTATCTTTCAATCTTTTGCCGGGAAGTTAAAGTCTCCCATAATTCCCATTATTGTTTACGTGTCTGATAACTGTACAGAGATAATTCACTATTAGACTGGAGCTAAGAGCAAAGAGCAGGCTAGCAAGGCTGTCTATCTTTAGCAGTGATTTGCACAAAACCACTCTTTTGCTGACCCATAACATTTAATTTCTCCATCCTCTGCTTCTTGCTAACACAAAGCACCATCTTATTCCATCCATTTGCCTTGGTTTCCAGCCTTCCTGAGATTTATCAGTACTTGTATGACATTCATGCCTTTGTTTCACCCTTCCTGTGTTGACACTTGTCATAACCGTTTTAGATCCTGAACATGATCATCTCAAAGTTTGCCTGACAGTTAGGTCTTCCTCACATTGTCATAGAGTATCAGGTCTCTACCACTTGAAATAGATTGGATTGGATTAGATTATTGGCACCGTCTCTTGTGCTGGTAGTCCATTATCTTCACAGTCCGTACAACTGGCCATCAGTGAACATGAAGTGGCCTTATCCTGCCCATTTACCTTTCTGGAAATCAGCCACTCTCTCTGCCTAGAACAGGGAATGGATTTTCCTCACCTTTCTTCAAAAGCTCTGAAGTTTTCTGTGATCTTTCCAATTGTACGGTATGATAAGCTTTTGCTGCCACTGAAGGGTAGAAGTCATTATGAATAGTGCCAACAAAACAGAAACATAACAATGAAAACGATATTTTAATTCAGAATAGGTATTTGAAAAGTTCACCTTTTCTAGCACAAATGGGGAAAAGAAAAAAAGGAAGGAAAAAAAAAAAAAAAAGCAGTCCTAAAACATCAAAACCGTGGCCAAAGAATTAGAAGAAACACTATTTTTCCAAAGCTGCAATGTTTTCCATTCATCTGGCTGGGCCAGCAGAGCACTGGAGACCTGGATGCACTGTACTCATGGCTGGTTCCCCTAAATGACCTGCAGGGAGATCTTCTTCTCTCTATCCCTCTGTTTCTCCTTTCAATCTCTGTTTTGTCTGTTTGTATCACTAGCTCTCAAATCGCCACTGATATATGCACGTGCAGCACCCAGCACAACCTTGTTTCAGGCTCCAGCGGGACCTTTAGGCATTACCATCCTGTAAACAAATAACAATGATAGTGAGTGTAATTACAATCGTCAAACTATTCCAGCTCCACATCATTAGCCATGCCCTGAGCTAAATAACATTTTAATCAGTTTGATATGTCATCTGTGGCTTTCTTCACTGTCACTTGCAATCCAGCAAACTCCTTCCTTCACGTTTCTAGATTAGACAGAGGGTTCTCAACTGCAGACATCCAATTCCCTGTTCAGGAAGCAGCGAGACCTTTCCTCTTCTCACAGATTTAAGATGATAGCCAAGCATCATGAGACACAGTGCGTATGTCTCCTAGGCCCATCCCATGAGAGCAGGACATTTACCACACATGAGAAGAAGACTTAATGCAGTGGCAAAGCAAAATACTCAGTGTCAAAGCCATGTCTAGATGATCATTAAAGACAGATCAAAATTACCCAATACAGGAGGAAAATCTATCGTTTGTAGAAGATTATGTTCTCTGATTATTAGTTTCAAAATTAGTTTTTCCTTTGGATTTCCTCTGAACTTAAACTTAGTTTGGAATGCCTTTGGTTTTGAATATTTCTGAAATCGTATTACTTCTCCTAAGTAAGTTGCTAGTCTGTTCTATTTACGTGAAATTCGAATAATATTGTGAAGTATCTGCCATCAGTTTTACTGTGTGCCAGGCTGAGTTCCCTGATGAATTTCAAATTTCAGATATGAAACAGTAAAGGTTAAAAAAAAAAATGTTACAAAGGGTACTCCATGCAGTAGCATAAACTTCTGTTTTCTCAAAACTTGTATCAGTTCATCTCACCAGGACCAGCAGGGGAAGCACACTCTGCCTAGGCACTGGCAAAGGGACACAGTGAGAGTGTAGGGTCTCTTGCTGGGGCCATTCAAAATTTGACTGTACAAGCCCCTGAGCAATATGACAGGGCTTTAAAAATGGCCCTGCTTGAAGTACGCGGGTGATCTGGAGACCTCTAAGGTGCTTTCCAACAAAAGCTTTTCTATAATTGTATGAAATCACCTGCAATAGATTAACCCTGGTCATTATTCCTATCACAGGAAATAACTGTGACACCTGGGTAACAGGTGAGCTTACTGCGACACCAGGGAGAGCCTTCCTGTACTTAAAGGCAACCTGTAGGAAAGCTGGGGAGGGAGTCTTTATCAGGGCCTGGAGTGACAGGACAAGGAGTAACCGCTTTAAACTGAAAAGTAGCACCCAGAAAGAATGGAGTCACGCAACAGGATTCATTTCCAAAACCACCTCGTAGACACCTGGGCCAAAGAGCAGGGCCTTGAGCGGGTATATCACAATGGCAGAGTTCATTTCCTTCCCAGTAGCTGGCACGTGCCGTTTTTTGGGATTTCGGGGCTACAGTGAGCTGCTAAGAGGGATGTCTTAGCTCTTGCAGGGCAGTGCTTCCACTAAGGCCAGGACTTTTCTGCATCTTCTACTGCCCTGCAAGCGAGGATGCTTGGGGCACACAGGAAGCTGGGAGGGGACACAGCTGCAGGGATTCCATAAGGCACAAGCAAATGCAGCCTTGGCTTGGTGACACTTTCTCTTGATTACTGCTCAACACAAATTACCTCGAGCAAGTCTACTGTGAGGACTAAAGGAAAGAGACGTATGGATGCTGCTAAGCTCTTCTAGCTTGTACCAGGTAGGAAAGATACCTCTGTAGCAGGCGTGAAGAGGATAGCACTAATTAATTAGATGAGAAGCGGAGGAAAGGCACTTAGAGGTAGTGAAAAGCAGTTAATGTGATGTTCCGGGGAAGCTTCAGTCTGCTTAAGGAGTAGCAAGAACAAGCCTAAAGTCATAGCCAAATACAAGAAAGAGAGGAGGACACGCAGCATGAGAAGCTCCCGAGAGAAAGGAGCTCTGTTTTGGGTAAAAATCAGTCCCTTTTTCTATCATGGAGACATCCAAGGGCGTAGGACACGTGCACTTCAGGGAACCAAGAGATGCTGTGCATTTCTCTCGTCCCCCTGACACAGCCACTAGGTGACGATGCTTCCAATTCTCTCTAAAGAAACCTTGCTTTCTCAGGCCCAGGTGTCCAGCTGCACACCAAGGACGTCCCTGGCTCCCAGGCACAGTTCCCAGGCCCAAGGCCGAGCTCCGCTCCGAACCCCCATTCCAGCAGACCTTGCTCCTGGCATTGTGGAGCAGCCATTTCATGTCAGCCTTTTCTCCTGGCAGTCAGCTTAGCGCCGTAACCTCTGCCATCGGGGCGCCCGAGAGCCGTGTGAGGTCAGCAGAGAGTCACTGTCAGCCTTTGACCTCACAAAGGTGGGTGGCCATAAGTGCCCTGAGCGTCCAGCTCGCATTGAGTACTGCTCGTGGCACTCGAGGCGTGGAGGTCTGCATGGTGCAATGGGAGACGCCGATGTCCTGCTGCTGGAACAAGAGGCGCTGATGTGCTGCTGGTGCAGGAGAAGACGTGAAGGTGCTGCTGCTTAGAGGTGCTGAGGAGCGGGCAGCCTCAGCGGGCAGCTGAATCAGAGGGCAGGGAAGCCAAGCAGCTTCCTTCTCTGGGGAAGGGGGCACAGAGAAAGTGATTGGAAATGGGGTACAAGCCCTCAGCCTCTAAAAGCAATCCCTCAGATGTTTAGGCATAGTAAAGTTAGGTATATCTATTTGACTCTAGACCCCAACATGTTTGTTAGTGTTCTGGTTTGTCCACTGCTTTCTTGTGGGGGATTTGAGTTGGCCATTACTGTTTAGGTGAATGCTGACTTCATATCTATGGTGCACTTTATTCTTAAAATGGGAAGTTTCTACCAATTTCCCGTCCAAACTTGCTCATAAGCCAACTGCAGTCATCATTTCAGATGTGTCTCCCAACTTACACATTTCCTATTTCTCCTTGATATTTACTCAAGAAATTCATTTACGTAGAGACAACATATTCTTCTCTCAACTGGCATCTGGCTGGGCAGAATGATGTCCTTTCATTCCCTTCCAGGCAATAGGCAACTTGTTCCCTCTGTCTTGTGAACTCTTCCTCCTAAGTTCAATGTGAATACAAGTGGCAGAACTGTGCCTCATGTCTCAAATGAGTGTCAGGGCTGCCTTGTCCAGTGTATTCATACTGGAGGGAAAAAAAAATGAATAGCCATACACACTATATAACCACTAAACTTTTTCAGTCCTCCTTGTGCTAACAGTGCATGAACGTGAGGTTTTGTTGTCATTTTTGTTTGTTTGTTTGTTTGCTTGCTTTAAACTCCTGACTGCCATATAGCAAACATGACAAAAAAACACCCTTTTTTGAGAATCTCTGAGAATGGCTCTGCTTTGTATTATCACCTGTCACTTCACCTGAACCATTTCAATCACAAGCGATATCCTTCTGTCAGGCTTGGTAGTACTTCCCAACCTTATGTCCCCTGCAAATCTCAAAGCTCATGTGTAATTTTTAATCTTCAGCCACCATGTCCATACCGAACATATCTAACTTTGAAGTCAGCTCTGCCCTGAATAGGAGGTTGGGTTTTCAGAGGTCCCTTCCAGCCTACATTTCTCCATGAGTCTTTGCCTCCTTAGCAGCTGCAGTTTCAGAACTGTCTCTGAGAATTACCATAGGTAACGACTCCTTTGCTGGTAAGTCCCTCTTCAGTGTGAACAATTGTAAATTCCCTTTATTCACTTGCAGCCCCAAAGCCCAAATCCGTAGATAATGTATCAGAAGCTCACAGAAAGTGAAATAGATGTAATTCATCCCCTGTGTAGGGAAGAACTGGTCCTAGAAAGGAAAGCTATTAAATTATCTGGAAACAATTTAGCTCTGATAAATTATTTTGTAAATTACACATTACCCCCTCCTTCCCTGGTCTTAGCTGTTCTTGCTCCAAAACTTTGCATGGTGTTGATGTCAAACTAACAGGCCCACACTTGTCTGGATGACTCTTTACCCTCTTCTGGACAGAGGTGTATTTGTTACTCTCCCATTCTGGGGACTATCCCTGATTTGCACAATTGTTATGCATTTTTCCTACTTGACTTGTTGTTCTGTGTGCCAATGCTGTTAATAGGCTAGGTAGATATCAGCTTTTCATTTTTCACTTGAATCGCTATAGATTGTTATTTCACCTCAGATGATGTTGCGCCTAGTGCCCTACCCTCCTTTCCAATGGGAGTCCTGTCACTGCCCTTAATATCACATTGTTGTTGCTGTTAGATGCAGGAAATAAGATTTGCAGCATTTGAGACATCAGTAACTTTTGATCTATTTTTGCCTCAAGTGTGCAACTGTCCTAATTTGTTCTCTTTGTTCCCCCTGGTTTCTGTGGCTTAAGTACCACTTACTATTATTGTTTAATTTCCTATGTGAAGGAGGTTTTTGGTCATTCTTACTTTATTTCTGCAGTTTTTAACCTCTGAAACATGCCTTTTCTCATCGCTTTTTTCCTCTTTGAATTTTGAATTTTAACTATGCCTTCTCTGCACTCAAGTCCCAGAGCTGCTTAGTCAGACTCAATTATTCATTTCCTTAGATTTCAAAGTTTGCATTTCTAAGCCTCAAAACCTTCATTCTAAACCTGGTTTTGTCTGTCGTGAAATGTAAAATGAGAAAAGTCAGCTCATGATCACACTTTATTCAAATTTTACTACATTTAAACCCATACAGGAGCCAAGTCTAAAATGGTCTTATATTTTTTCACTTTTGGGAAGAAATCCATCACATAGTATACCTCTATGAACATAAGTGGTAATTATCTTTCAATCTTTTGCCGGGAAGTTAAAGTCTCCCATAATTCCCATTATTGTTTACGTGTCTGATAACTGTACAGAGATAATTCACTATTAGACTGGAGCTAAGAGCAAAGAGCAGGCTAGCAAGGCTGTCTATCTTTAGCAGTGATTTGCACAAAACCACTCTTTTGCTGACCCATAACATTTAATTTCTCCATCCTCTGCTTCTTGCTAACACAAAGCACCATCTTATTCCATCCATTTGCCTTGGTTTCCAGCCTTCCTGAGATTTATCAGTACTTGTATGACATTCATGCCTTTGTTTCACCCTTCCTGTGTTGACACTTGTCATAACCGTTTTAGATCCTGAACATGATCATCTCAAAGTTTGCCTGACAGTTAGGTCTTCCTCACATTGTCATAGAGTATCAGGTCTCTACCACTTGAAATAGATTGGATTGGATTAGATTATTGGCACCGTCTCTTGTGCTGGTAGTCCATTATCTTCACAGTCCGTACAACTGGCCATCAGTGAACATGAAGTGGCCTTATCCTGCCCATTTACCTTTCTGGAAATCAGCCACTCTCTCTGCCTAGAACAGGGAATGGATTTTCCTCACCTTTCTTCAAAAGCTCTGAAGTTTTCTGTGATCTTTCCAATTGTACGGTATGATAAGCTTTTGCTGCCACTGAAGGGTAGAAGTCATTATGAATAGTGCCAACAAAACAGAAACATAACAATGAAAACGATATTTTAATTCAGAATAGGTATTTGAAAAGTTCACCTTTTCTAGCACAAATGGGGAAAAGAAAAAAAGGAAGGAAAAAAAAAAAAAAAAGCAGTCCTAAAACATCAAAACCGTGGCCAAAGAATTAGAAGAAACACTATTTTTCCAAAGCTGCAATGTTTTCCATTCATCTGGCTGGGCCAGCAGAGCACTGGAGACCTGGATGCACTGTACTCATGGCTGGTTCCCCTAAATGACCTGCAGGGAGATCTTCTTCTCTCTATCCCTCTGTTTCTCCTTTCAATCTCTGTTTTGTCTGTTTGTATCACTAGCTCTCAAATCGCCACTGATATATGCACGTGCAGCACCCAGCACAACCTTGTTTCAGGCTCCAGCGGGACCTTTAGGCATTACCATCCTGTAAACAAATAACAATGATAGTGAGTGTAATTACAATCGTCAAACTATTCCAGCTCCACATCATTAGCCATGCCCTGAGCTAAATAACATTTTAATCAGTTTGATATGTCATCTGTGGCTTTCTTCACTGTCACTTGCAATCCAGCAAACTCCTTCCTTCACGTTTCTAGATTAGACAGAGGGTTCTCAACTGCAGACATCCAATTCCCTGTTCAGGAAGCAGCGAGACCTTTCCTCTTCTCACAGATTTAAGATGATAGCCAAGCATCATGAGACACAGTGCGTATGTCTCCTAGGCCCATCCCATGAGAGCAGGACATTTACCACACATGAGAAGAAGACTTAATGCAGTGGCAAAGCAAAATACTCGGTGTCAAAGCCATGTCTAGATGATCATTAAAGACAGATCAAAATTACCCAATACAGGAGGAAAATCTATCGTTTGTAGAAGATTATGTTCTCTGATTATTAGTTTCAAAATTAGTTTTTCCTTTGGATTTCCTCTGAACTTAAACTTAGTTTGGAATGCCTTTGGTTTTGAATATTTCTGAAATCGTATTACTTCTCCTAAGTAAGTTGCTAGTCTGTTCTATTTACGTGAAATTCGAATAATATTGTGAAGTATCTGCCATCAGTTTTACTGTGTGCCAGGCTGAGTTCCCTGATGAATTTCAAATTTCAGATATGAAACAGTAAAGGTTAAAAAAAAAAAATGTTACAAAGGGTACTTCATGCAGTAGCATAAACTTCTGTTTTCTCAAAACTTGTATCAGTTCATCTCACCAGGACCAGCAGGGGAAGCACACTCTGCCTAGGCACTGGCAAAGGGACACAGTGAGAGTGTAGGGTCTCTTGCTGGGGCCATTCAAAATTTGACTGTACAAGCACCTGAGCAATATGACAGGGCTTTAAAAATGGCCCTGCTTGAAGTACGCGGGTGATCTGGAGACCTCTAAGGTGCTTTCCAACAAAAGCTTTTCTATAATTGTATGAAATCACCTGCAATAGATTAACCCTGGTCATTATTCCTATCACAGGAAATAACTGTGACACCTGGGTAACAGGTGAGCTTACTGCGACACCAGGGAGAGCCTTCCTGTACTTAAAGGCAACCTGTAGGAAAGCTGGGGAGGGAGTCTTTATCAGGGCCTGGAGTGACAGGACAAGGAGTAACCGCTTTAAACTGAAAAGTAGCACCCAGAAAGAACGGAGTCACGCAACAGGATTCATTTCCAAAACCACCTCATAGACACCTGGGCCAAAGAGCAGGGCCTTGAGCGGGTATATCACAATGACAGAGTTCATTTCCTTCCCAGTAGCTGGCACGTGCCGTTTTTTGGGATTTCGGGGCTACAGTGAGCTGCTAAGAGGGATGTCTTAGCTCTTGCAGGGCAGTGCTTCCACTAAGGCCAGGACTTTTCTGCATCTTCTACTGCCCTGCAAGCGAGGATGCTTGGGGCACACAGGAAGCTGGGAGGGGACACAGCTGCAGGGATTCCATAAGACACAAGCAAATGCAGCCTTGGCTTGGTGACACTTTCTCTTGATTACTGCTCAACACAAATTACCTCGAGCAAGTCTACTGTGAGGACTAAAGGAAAGAGACGTATGGATGCTGCTAAGCTCTTCTAGCTTGTACCAGGTAGGAAAGATACCTCTGTAGCAGGCGTGAAGAGGATAGCACTAATTAATTAGATGAGAAGCGGAGGAAAGGCACTTAGAGGTAGTGAAAAGCAGTTAATGTGATGTTCCGGGGAAGCTTCAGTCTGCTTAAGGAGTAGCAAGAACAAGCCTAAAGTCATAGCCAAATACAAGAAAGAGAGGAGGACACGCAGCATGAGAAGCTCCCGAGAGAAAGGAGCTCTGTTTTGGGTAAAAATCAGTCCCTTTTTCTATCATGGAGACATCCAAGGGCGTAGGACACGTGCACTTCAGGGAACCAAGAGATGCTGTGCATTTCTCTCGTCCCCCTGACACAGCCACTAGGTGACGATGCTTCCAATTCTCTCTAAAGAAACCTTGCTTTCTCAGGCCCAGGTGTCCAGCTGCACACCAAGGACGTCCCTGGCTCCCAGGCACAGTTCCCAGGCCCAAGGCCGAGCTCCGCTCCGAACCCCCATTCCAGCAGACCTTGCTCCTGGCATTGTGGAGCAGCCATTTCATGTCAGCCTTTTCTCCTGGCAGTCAGCTTAGCGCCGTAACCTCTGCCATCGGGGCGCCCGAGAGCCGTGTGAGGTCAGCAGAGAGTCACTGTCAGCCTTTGACCTCACAAAGGTGGGTGGCCATAAGTGCCCTGAGCGTCCAGCTCGCATTGAGTACTGCTGGTGGCACTCGAGGCGTGGAGGTCTGCATGGTGCAATGGGAGACGCCGATGTCCTGCTGCTGGAACAAGAGGCGCTGATGTGCTGCTGGTGCAGGAGGAGACGTGAAGGTGCTGCTGCTTAGAGGTGCTGAGGGGCGGGCAGCCTCAGCGGGCAGCTGAATCAGAGGGCAGGGAAGCCAAGCAGCTTCCTTCTCTGGGGAAGGGGGCACAGAGAAAGTGATTGGAAATGGGGTACAAGCCCTCAGCCTCTAAAAGCAATCCCTCAGATGTTTAGGCATAGTAAAGTTAGGTATATCTATTTGACTCTAGACCCCAACATGTTTGTTAGTGTTCTGGTTTGTCCACTGCTTTCTTGTGGGGGATTTGAGTTGGCCATTACTCTTTAGGTGAATGCTGACTTCATATCTATGGTGCACTTTATTCTTAAAATGGGAAGTTTCTACCAATTTCCCGTCCAAACTTGCTCATAAGCCAACTGCAGTCATCATTTCAGATGTGTCTCCCAACTTACACATTTCCTATTTCTCCTTGATATTTACTCAAGAAATTCATTTACGTAGAGACAACATATTCTTCTCTCAACTGGCATCTGGCTGGGCAGAATGATGTCCTTTCATTCCCTTCCAGGCAATAGGCAACTTGTTCCTTCTGTCTTGTGAACTCTTCCTCCTAAGTTCAATGTGAATACAAGTGGCAGAACTGTGCCTCATGTCTCAAATGAGTGTCAGGGCTGCCTTGTCCAGTGTATTCATACTGGAGGGAAAAAAAAATGAATAGCCATACACACTATATAACCACTAAACTTTTTCAGTCCTCCTTGTGCTAACAGTGCATGAACGTGAGGTTTTGTTGTCATTTTTGTTTGTTTGTTTGTTTGCTTGCTTTAAACTCCTGACTGCCATATAGCAAACATGACAAAAAAACACCCTTTTTTGAGAATCTCTGAGAATGGCTCTGCTTTGTATTATCACCTGTCACTTCACCTGAACCATTTCAATCACAAGCGATATCCTTCTGTCAGGCTTGGTAGTACTTCCCAACCTTATGTCCCCTGCAAATCTCAAAGCTCATGTGTAATTTTTAATCTTCAGCCACCATGTCCATACCGAACATATCTAACTTTGAAGTCAGCTCTGCCCTGAATAGGAGGTTGGGTTTTCAGAGGTCCCTTCCAGCCTACATTTCTCCATGAGTCTTTGCCTCCTTAGCAGCTGCAGTTTCAGAACTGTCTCTGAGAATTACCATAGGTAACGACTCCTTTGCTGGTAAGTCCCTCTTCAGTGTGAACAATTGTAAATTCCCTTTATTCACTTGCAGCCCCAAAGCCCAAATCCGTAGATAATGTATCAGAAGCTCACAGAAAGTGAAATAGATGTAATTCATCCCCTGTGTAGGGAAGAACTGGTCCTAGAAAGGAAAGCTATTAAATTATCTGGAAACAATTTAGCTCTGATAAATTATTTTGTAAATTACACATTACCCCCTCCTTCCCTGGTCTTAGCTGTTCTTGCTCCAAAACTTTGCATGGTGTTGATGTCAAACTAACAGGCCCACACTTGTCTGGATGACTCTTTACCCTCTTCTGGACAGAGGTGTATTTGTTACTCTCCCATTCTGGGGACTATCCCTGATTTGCACAATTGTTATGCATTTTTCCTACTTGACTTGTTGTTCTGTGTGCCAATGCTGTTAATAGGCTAGGTAGATATCAGCTTTTCATTTTTCACTTGAATCGCTATAGATTGTTATTTCACCTCAGATGATGTTGCGCCTAGTGCCCTACCCTCCTTTTCAATGGGAGTCCTGTCACTGCCCTTAATATCACATTGTTGTTGCTGTTAGATGCAGGAAATAAGATTTGCAGCATTTGAGACATCAGTAACTTTTGATCTATTTTTGCCTCAAGTGTGCAACTGTCCTAATTTGTTCTCTTTGTTCCCCCTGGTTTCTGTGGCTTAAGTACCACTTACTATTATTGTTTAATTTCCTATGTGAAGGAGGTTTTTGGTCATTCTTACTTTATTTCTGCAGTTTTTAACCTCTGAAACATGCCTTTTCTCATCGCTTTTTTCCTCTTTGAATTTTGAATTTTAACTATGCCTTCTCTGCACTCAAGTCCCAGAGCTGCTTAGTCAGACTCAATTATTCATTTCCTTAGATTTCAAAGTTTGCATTTCTAAGCCTCAAAACCTTCATTCTAAACCTGGTTTTGTCTGTCGTGAAATGTAAAATGAGAAAAGTCAGCTCATGATCACACTTTATTCAAATTTTACTACATTTAAACCCATACAGGAGCCAAGTCTAAAATGGTCTTATATTTTTTCACTTTTGGGAAGAAATCCATCACATAGTATACCTCTCTGAACATAAGTGGTAATTATCTTTCAATCTTTTGCCGGGAAGTTAAAGTCTCCCATAATTCCCATTATTGTTTACGTGTCTGATAACTGTACAGAGATAATTCACTATTAGACTGGAGCTAAGAGCAAAGAGCAGGCTAGCAAGGCTGTCTATCTTTAGCAGTGATTTGCACAAAACCACTCTTTTGCTGACCCATAACATTTAATTTCTCCATCCTCTGCTTCTTGCTAACACAAAGCACCATCTTATTCCATCCATTTGCCTTGGTTTCCAGCCTTCCTGAGATTTATCAGTACTTGTATGACATTCATGCCTTTGTTTCACCCTTCCTGTGTTGACACTTGTCATAACAGTTTTAGATCCTGAACATGATCATCTCAAAGTTTGCCTGACAGTTAGATCTTCCTCACATTGTCATAGAGTATCAGGTCTCTACCACTTGAAATAGATGGGATTGGATTAGATTATTGGCACCGTCTCTTGTGCTGGTAGTCCATTATCTTCACAGTCCGTACAACTGGCCATCAGTGAACATGAAGTGGCCTTATCCTGCCCATTTACCTTTCTGGAAATCAGCCACTCTCTCTGCCTAGAACAGGGAATGGATTTTCCTCACCTTTCTTCAAAAGCTCTGAAGTTTTCTGTGATCTTTCCAATTGTACGGTATGATAAGCTTTTGCTGCCACTGAAGGGTAGAAGTCATTATGAATAGTGCCAACAAAACAGAAACATAACAATGAAAACGATATTTTAATTCAGAATAGGTATTTGAAAAGTTCACCTTTTCTAGCACAAATGGGGAAAAGAAAAAAAGGAAGGAAAAAAAAAAAAAAAAAGCAGTCCTAAAACATCAAAACTGTGGCCAAAGAATTAGAAGAAACACTATTTTTCCAAAGCTGCAATGTTTTCCATTCATCTGGCTGGGCCAGCAGAGCACTGGAGACCTGGATGCACTGTACTCATGGCTGGTTCCCCTAAATGACCTGCAGGGAGATCTTCTTCTCTCTATCCCTCTGTTTCTCCTTTCAATCTCTGTTTTGTCTGTTTGTATCACTAGCTCTCAAATCGCCACTGATATATGCACGTGCAGCACCCAGCACAACCTTGTTTCAGGCTCCAGCGGGACCTTTAGGCATTACCATCCTGTAAACAAATAACAATGATAGTGAGTGTAATTACAATCGTCAAACTATTCCAGCTCCACATCATTAGCCATGCCCTGAGCTAAATAACATTTTAATCAGTTTGATATGTCATCTGTGGCTTTCTTCACTGTCACTTGCAATCCAGCAAACTCCTTCCTTCACGTTTCTAGATTAGACAGAGGGTTCTCAACTGCAGACATCCAATTCCCTGTTCAGGAAGCAGCGAGACCTTTCCTCTTCTCACAGATTTAAGATGATAGCCAAGCATCATGAGACACAGTGCGTATGTCTCCTAGGCCCATCCCATGAGAGCAGGACATTTACCACACATGAGAAGAAGACTTAATGCAGTGGCAAAGCAAAATACTCGGTGTCAAAGCCATGTCTAGATGATCATTAAAGACAGATCAAAATTACCCAATACAGGAGGAAAATCTATCGTTTGTAGAAGATTATGTTCTCTGATTATTAGTTTCAAAATTAGTTTTTCCTTTGGATTTCCTCTGAACTTAAACTTAGTTTGGAATGCCTTTGGTTTTGAATATTTCTGAAATCGTATTACTTCTCCTAAGTAAGTTGCTAGTCTGTTCTATTTACGTGAAATTCGAATAATATTGTGAAGTATCTGCCATCAGTTTTACTGTGTGCCAGGCTGAGTTCCCTGATGAATTTCAAATTTCAGATATGAAACAGTAAAGGTTAAAAAAAAAAAATGTTACAAAGGGTACTTCATGCAGTAGCATAAACTTCTGTTTTCTCAAACTTGTATCAGTTCATCTCACCAGGACCAGCAGGGGAAGCACACTCTGCCTAGGCACTGGCAAAGGGACACAGTGAGAGTGTAGGGTCTCTTGCTGGGGCCATTCAAAATTTGACTGTACAAGCCCCTGAGCAATATGACAGGGCTTTAAAAATGGCCCTGCTTGAAGTACGCGGGTGATCTGGAGACCTCTAAGGTGCTTTCCAACAAAAGCTTTTCTATAATTGTATGAAATCACCTGCAATAGATTAACCCTGGTCATTATTCCTATCACAGGAAATAACTGTGACACCTGGGTAACAGGTGAGCTTACTGCGACACCAGGGAGAGCCTTCCTGTACTTAAAGGCAACCTGTAGGAAAGCTGGGGAGGGAGTCTTTATCAGGGCCTGGAGTGACAGGACAAGGAGTAACCGCTTTAAACTGAAAAGTAGCACCCAGAAAGAACGGAGTCACGCAACAGGATTCATTTCCAAAACCACCTCATAGACACCTGGGCCAAAGAGCAGGGCCTTGAGCGGGTATATCACAATGACAGAGTTCATTTCCTTCCCAGTAGCTGGCACGTGCCGTTTTTTGGGATTTCGGGGCTACAGTGAGCTGCTAAGAGGGATGTCTTAGCTCTTGCAGGGCAGTGCTTCCACTAAGGCCAGGACTTTTCTGCATCTTCTACTGCCCTGCAAGCGAGGATGCTTGGGGCACACAGGAAGCTGGGAGGGGACACAGCTGCAGGGATTCCATAAGGCACAAGCAAATGCAGCCTTGGCTTGGTGACACTTTCTCTTGATTACTGCTCAACACAAATTACCTCGAGCAAGTCTACTGTGAGGACTAAAGGAAAGAGACGTATGGATGCTGCTAAGCTCTTCTAGCTTGTACCAGGTAGGAAAGATACCTCTGTAGCAGGCGTGAAGAGGATAGCACTAATTAATTAGATGAGAAGCGGAGGAAAGGCACTTAGAGGTAGTGAAAAGCAGTTAATGTGATGTTCCGGGGAAGCTTCAGTCTGCTTAAGGAGTAGCAAGAACAAGCCTAAAGTCATAGCCAAATACAAGAAAGAGAGGAGGACACGCAGCATGAGAAGCTCCCGAGAGAAAGGAGCTCTGTTTTGGGTAAAAATCAGTCCCTTTTTCTATCATGGAGACATCCAAGGGCGTAGGACACGTGCACTTCAGGGAACCAAGAGATGCTGTGCATTTCTCTCGTCCCCCTGACACAGCCACTAGGTGACGATGCTTCCAATTCTCTCTAAAGAAACCTTGCTTTCTCAGGCCCAGGTGTCCAGCTGCACACCAAGGACGTCCCTGGCTCCCAGGCACAGTTCCCAGGCCCAAGGCCGAGCTCCCCTCCGAACCCCCATTCCAGCAGACCTTGCTCCTGGCATTGTGGAGCAGCCATTTCATGTCAGCCTTTTCTCCTGGCAGTCAGCTTAGCGCCGTAACCTCTGCCATCGGGGCGCCCGAGAGCCGTGTGAGGTCAGCAGAGAGTCACTGTCAGCCTTTGACCTCACAAAGGTGGGTGGCCATAAGTGCCCTGAGCGTCCAGCTCGCATTGAGTACTGCTGGTGGCACTCGAGGCGTGGAGGTCTGCATGGTGCAATGGGAGACGCCGATGTCCTGCTGCTGGAACAAGAGGCGCTGATGTGCTGCTGGTGCAGGAGGAGACGTGAAGGTGCTGCTGCTTAGAGGTGCTGAGGGGCGGGCAGCCTCAGCGGGCAGCTGAATCAGAGGGCAGGGAAGCCAAGCAGCTTCCTTCTCTGGGGAAGGGGGCACAGAGAAAGTGATTGGAAATGGGGTACAAGCCCTCAGCCTCTAAAAGCAATCCCTCAGATGTTTAGGCATAGTAAAGTTAGGTATATCTATTTGACTCTAGACCCCAACATGTTTGTTAGTGTTCTGGTTTGTCCACTGCTTTCTTGTGGGGGATTTGAGTTGGCCATTACTGTTTAGGTGAATGCTGACTTCATATCTATGGTGCACTTTATTCTTAAAATGGGAAGTTTCTACCAATTTCCCGTCCAAACTTGCTCATAAGCCAACTGCAGTCATCATTTCAGATGTGTCTCCCAACTTACACATTTCCTATTTCTCCTTGATATTTACTCAAGAAATTCATTTACGTAGAGACAACATATTCTTCTCTCAACTGGCATCTGGCCGGGCAGAATGATGTCCTTTCATTCCCTTCCAGGCAATAGGCAACTTGTTCCTTCTGTCTTGTGAACTCTTCCTCCTAAGTTCAATGTGAATACAAGTGGCAGAACTGTGCCTCATGTCTCAAATGAGTGTCAGGGCTGCCTTGTCCAGTGTATTCATACTGGAGGGAAAAAAAAATGAATAGCCATACACACTATATAACCACTAAACTTTTTCAGTCCTCCTTGTGCTAACAGTGCATGAACGTGAGGTTTTGTTGTCATTTTTGTTTGTTTGTTTGTTTGCTTGCTTTAAACTCCTGACTGCCATATAGCAAACATGACAAAAAAACACCCTTTTTTGAGAAGCTCTGAGAATGGCTCTGCTTTGTATTATCACCTGTCACTTCACCTGAACCATTTCAATCACAAGCGATATCCTTCTGTCAGGCTTGGTAGTACTTCCCAACCTTATGTCCCCTGCAAATCTCAAAGCTCATGTGTAATTTTTAATCTTCAGCCACCATGTCCATACCGAACATATCTAACTTTGAAGTCAGCTCTGCCCTGAATAGGAGGTTGGGTTTTCAGAGGTCCCTTCCAGCCTACATTTCTCCATGAGTCTTTGCCTCCTTAGCAGCTGCAGTTTCAGAACTGTCTCTGAGAATTACCATAGGTAACGACTCCTTTGCTGGTAAGTCCCTCTTCAGTGTGAACAATTGTAAATTCCCTTTATTCACTTGCAGCCCCAAAGCCCAAATCCGTAGATAATGTATCAGAAGCTCACAGAAAGTGAAATAGATGTAATTCATCCCCTGTGTAGGGAAGAACTGGTCCTAGAAAGGAAAGCTATTAAATTATCTGGAAACAATTTAGCTCTGATAAATTATTTTGTAAATTACACATTACCCCCTCCTTCCCTGGTCTTAGCTGTTCTTGCTCCAAAACTTTGCATGGTGTTGATGTCAAACTAACAGGCCCACACTTGTCTGGATGACTCTTTACCCTCTTCTGGACAGAGGTGTATTTGTTACTCTCCCATTCTGGGGACTATCCCTGATTTGCACAATTGTTATGCATTTTTCCTACTTGACTTGTTGTTCTGTGTGCCAATGCTGTTAATAGGCTAGGTAGATATCAGCTTTTCATTTTTCACTTGAATCGCTATAGATTGTTATTTCACCTCAGATGATGTTGCGCCTAGTGCCCTACCCTCCTTTTCAATGGGAGTCCTGTCACTGCCCTTAATATCACATTGTTGTTGCTGTTAGATGCAGGAAATAAGATTTGCAGCATTTGAGACATCAGTAACTTTTGATCTATTTTTGCCTCAAGCGTGCAACTGTCCTAATTTGTTCTCTTTGTTCCCCCTGGTTTCTGTGGCTTAAGTACCACTTACTATTATTGTTTAATTTCCTATGTGAAGGAGGTTTTTGGTCATTCTTACTTTATTTCTGCAGTTTTTAACCTCTGAAACATGCCTTTTCTCATCGCTTTTTTCCTCTTTGAATTTTGAATTTTAACTATGCCTTCTCTGCACTCAAGTCCCAGAGCTGCTTAGTCAGACTCAATTATTCATTTCCTTAGATTTCAAAGTTTGCATTTCTAAGCCTCAAAACCTTCATTCTAAACCTGGTTTTGTCTGTCGTGAAATGCAAAATGAGAAAAGTCAGCTCATGATCACACTTTATTCAAATTTTAGTACATTTAAACCCATACAGGAGCCAAGTCTAAAATGGTCTTATATTTTTTCACTTTTGGGAAGAAATCCATCACATAGTATACCTCTGTGAACATAAGTGGTAATTATCTTTCAATCTTTTGCTGGGAAGTTAAAGTCTCCCATAATTCCCATTATTGTTTACGTGTCTGATAACTGTACAGAGATAATTCACTATTAGACTGGAGCTAAGAGCAAAGAGCAGGCTAGCAAGGCTGTCTATCTTTAGCAGTGATTTGCACAAAACCACTCTTTTGCTGACCCATAACATTTAATTTCTCCATCCTCTGCTTCTTGCTAACACAAAGCACCATCTTATTCCATCCATTTGCCTTGGTTTCCAGCCTTCCTGAGATTTATCAGTACTTGTATGACATTCATGCCTTTGTTTCACCCTTCCTGTGTTGACACTTGTCATAACAGTTTTAGATCCTGAACATGATCATCTCAAAGTTTGCCTGACAGTTAGGTCTTCCTCACATTGTCATAGAGTATCAGGTCTCTACCACTTGAAATAGATTGGATTGGATTAGATTATTGGCACCGTCTCTTGTGCTGGTAGTCCATTATCTTCACAGTCCGTACAACTGGCCATCAGTGAACATGAAGTGGCCTTATCCTGCCCATTTACCTTTCTGGAAATCAGCCACTCTCTCTGCCTAGAACAGGGAATGGATTTTCCTCACCTTTCTTCAAAAGCTCTGAAGTTTTCTGTGATCTTTCCAATTGTACGGTATGATAAGCTTTTGCTGCCACTGAAGGGTAGAAGTCATTATGAATAGTGCCAACAAAACAGAAACATAACAATGAAAACGATATTTTAATTCAGAATAGGTATTTGAAAAGTTCACCTTTTCTAGCACAAATGGGGAAAAGAAAAAAAGGAAGGAAAAAAAAAAAAAAAAAAGCAGTCCTAAAACATCAAAACTGTGGCCAAAGAATTAGAAGAAACACTATTTTTCCAAAGCTGCAATGTTTTCCATTCATCTGGCTGGGCCAGCAGAGCACTGGAGACCTGGATGCACTGTACTCATGGCTGGTTCCCCTAAATGACCTGCAGGGAGATCTTCTTCTCTCTATCCCTCTGTTTCTCCTTTCAATCTCTGTTTTGTCTGTTTGTATCACTAGCTCTCAAATCGCCACTGATATATGCACGTGCAGCACCCAGCACAACCTTGTTTCAGGCTCCAGCGGGACCTTTAGGCATTACCATCCTGTAAACAAATAACAATGATAGTGAGTGTAATTACAATCGTCAAACTATTCCAGCTCCACATCATTAGCCATGCCCTGAGCTAAATAACATTTTAATCAGTTTGATATGTCATCTGTGGCTTTCTTCACTGTCACTTGCAATCCAGCAAACTCCTTCCTTCACGTTTCTAGATTAGACAGAGGGTTCTCAACTGCAGACATCCAATTCCCTGTTCAGGAAGCAGCGAGACCTTTCCTCTTCTCACAGATTTAAGATGATAGCCAAGCATCATGAGACACAGTGCGTATGTCTCCTAGGCCCATCCCATGAGAGCAGGACATTTACCACACATGAGAAGAAGACTTAATGCAGTGGCAAAGCAAAATACTCGGTGTCAAAGCCATGTCTAGATGATCATTAAAGACAGATCAAAATTACCCAATACAGGAGGAAAATCTATCGTTTGTAGAAGATTATGTTCTCTGATTATTAGTTTCAAAATTAGTTTTTCCTTTGGATTTCCTCTGAACTTAAACTTAGTTTGGAATGCCTTTGGTTTTGAATATTTCTGAAATCGTATTACTTCTCCTAAGTAAGTTGCTAGTCTGTTCTGTTTACGTGAAATTCGAATAATATTGTGAAGTATCTGCCATCAGTTTTACTGTGTGCCAGGCTGAGTTCCCTGATGAATTTCAAATTTCAGATATGAAACAGTAAAGGTTAAAAAAAAAAATGTTACAAAGGGTACTTCATGCAGTAGCATAAACTTCTGTTTTCTCAAAACTTGTATCAGTTCATCTCACCAGGACCAGCAGGGGAAGCACACTCTGCCTAGGCACTGGCAAAGGGACACAGTGAGAGTGTAGGGTCTCTTGCTGGGGCCATTCAAAATTTGACTGTACAAGCCCCTGAGCAATATGACAGGGCTTTAAAAATGGCCCTGCTTGAAGTACGCGGGTGATCTGGAGACCTCTAAGGTGCTTTCCAACAAAAGCTTTTCTATAATTGTATGAAATCACCTGCAATAGATTAACCCTGGTCATTATTCCTATCACAGGAAATAACTGTGACACCTGGGTAACAGGTGAGCTTACTGCGACACCAGGGAGAGCCTTCCTGTACTTAAAGGCAACCTGTAGGAAAGCTGGGGAGGGAGTCTTTATCAGGGCCTGGAGTGACAGGACAAGGAGTAACCGCTTTAAACTGAAAAGTAGCACCCAGAAAGAATGGAGTCACACAACAGGATTCATTTCCAAAACCGTCTCACAGACACCTGGGCCAAAGAGCTGGGCCTTGAGCGGGTATATCACAATGACAGAGTTCATTTCCTTCCCAGTAGCTGGCACGTGCCGTTTTTTGGGATTTCGGGGCTACAGTGAGCTGCTAAGAGGGATGTCTTAGCTCTTGCAGGGCAGTGCTTCCACTAAGGCCAGGACTTTTCTGCATCTTCTACTGCCCTGCAAGCGAGGATGCTTGGGGCACACAGGAAGCTGGGAGGGGACACAGCTGCAGGGATTCCATAAGGCACAAGCAAATGCAGCCTTGGCTTGGTGACACTTTCTCTTGATTACTGCTCAACACAAATTACCTCGAGCAAGTCTACTGTGAGGACTAAAGGAAAGAGACGTATGGATGCTGCTAAGCTCTTCTAGCTTGTACCAGGTAGGAAAGATACCTCTGTAGCAGGCGTGAAGAGGATAGCACTAATTAATTAGATGAGAAGCGGAGGAAAGGCACTTAGAGGTAGTGAAAAGCAGTTAATGTGATGTTCCGGGGAAGCTTCAGTCTGCTTAAGGAGTAGCAAGAACAAGCCTAAAGTCATAGCCAAATACAAGAAAGAGAGGAGGACACGCAGCATGAGAAGCTCCCGAGAGAAAGGAGCTCTGTTTTGGGTAAAAATCAGTCCCTTTTTCTATCATGGAGACATCCAAGGGCGTAGGACACGTGCACTTCAGGGAACCAAGAGATGCTGTGCATTTCTCTCGTCCCCCTGACACAGCCACTAGGTGACGATGCTTCCAATTCTCTCTAAAGAAACCTTGCTTTCTCAGGCCCAGGTGTCCAGCTGCACACCAAGGACGTCCCTGGCTCCCAGGCACAGTTCCCAGGCCCAAGGCCGAGCTCCGCTCCGAACCCCCATTCCAGCAGACCTTGCTCCTGGCATTGTGGAGCAGCCATTTCATGTCAGCCTTTTCTCCTGGCAGTCAGCTTAGCGCCGTAACCTCTGCCATCGGGGCGCCCGAGAGCCGTGTGAGGTCAGCAGAGAGTCACTGTCAGCCTTTGACCTCACAAAGGTGGGTGGCCATAAGTGCCCTGAGCGTCCAGCTCGCATTGAGTACTGCTGGTGGCACTCGAGGCGTGGAGGTCTGCATGGTGCAATGGGAGACGCCGATGTCCTGCTGCTGGAACAAGAGGCGCTGATGTGCTGCTGGTGCAGGAGAAGACGTGAAGGTGCTGCTGCTTAGAGGTGCTGAGGAGCGGGCAGCCTCAGCGGGCAGCTGAATCAGAGGGCAGGGAAGCCAAGCAGCTTCCTTCTCTGGGGAAGGGGGCACAGAGAAAGTGATTGGAAATGGGGTACAAGCCCTCAGCCTCTAAAAGCAATCCCTCAGATGTTTAGGCATAGTAAAGTTAGGTATATCTATTTGACTCTAGACCCCAACATGTTTGTTAGTGTTCTGGTTTGTCCACTGCTTTCTTGTGGGGGATTTGAGTTGGCCATTACTGTTTAGGTGAATGCTGACTTCATATCTATGGTGCACTTTATTCTTAAAATGGGAAGTTTCTACCAATTTCCCGTCCAAACTTGCTCATAAGCCAACTGCAGTCATCATTTCAGATGTGTCTCCCAACTTACACATTTCCTATTTCTCCTTGATATTTACTCAAGAAATTCATTTACGTAGAGACAACATATTCTTCTCTCAACTGGCATCTGGCCGGGCAGAATGATGTCCTTTCATTCCCTTCCAGGCAATAGGCAACTTGTTCCTTCTGTCTTGTGAACTCTTCCTCCTAAGTTCAATGTGAATACAAGTGGCAGAACTGTGCCTCATGTCTCAAATGAGTGTCAGGGCTGCCTTGTCCAGTGTATTCATACTGGAGGGAAAAAAAAATGAATAGCCATACACACTATATAACCACTAAACTTTTTCAGTCCTCCTTGTGCTAACAGTGCATGAACGTGAGGTTTTGTTGTCATTTTTGTTTGTTTGTTTGTTTGCTTGCTTTAAACTCCTGACTGCCATATAGCAAACATGACAAAAAAACACCCTTTTTTGAGAATCTCTGAGAATGGCTCTGCTTTGTATTATCACCTGTCACTTCACCTGAACCATTTCAATCACAAGCGATATCCTTCTGTCAGGCTTGGTAGTACTTCCCAACCTTATGTCCCCTGCAAATCTCAAAGCTCATGTGTAATTTTTAATCTTCAGCCACCATGTCCATACCGAACATATCTAACTTTGAAGTCAGCTCTGCCCTGAATAGGAGGTTGGGTTTTCAGAGGTCCCTTCCAGCCTACATTTCTCCATGAGTCTTTGCCTCCTTAGCAGCTGCAGTTTCAGAACTGTCTCTGAGAATTACCATAGGTAACGACTCCTTTGCTGGTAAGTCCCTCTTCAGTGTGAACAATTGTAAATTCCCTTTATTCACTTGCAGCCCCAAAGCCCAAATCCGTAGATAATGTATCAGAAGCTCACAGAAAGTGAAATAGATGTAATTCATCCCCTGTGTAGGGAAGAACTGGTCCTAGAAAGGAAAGCTATTAAATTATCTGGAAACAATTTAGCTCTGATAAATTATTTTGTAAATTACACATTACCCCCTCCTTCCCTGGTCTTAGCTGTTCTTGCTCCAAAACTTTGCATGGTGTTGATGTCAAACTAACAGGCCCACACTTGTCTGGATGACTCTTTACCCTCTTCTGGACAGAGGTGTATTTGTTACTCTCCCATTCTGGGGACTATCCCTGATTTGCACAATTGTTATGCATTTTTCCTACTTGACTTGTTGTTCTGTGTGCCAATGCTGTTAATAGGCTAGGTAGATATCAGCTTTTCATTTTTCACTTGAATCGCTATAGATTGTTATTTCACCTCAGATGATGTTGCGCCTAGTGCCCTACCCTCCTTTCCAATGGGAGTCCTGTCACTGCCCTTAATATCACATTGTTGTTGCTGTTAGGTGCAGGAAATAAGATTTGCAGCATTTGAGACATCAGTAACTTTTGATCTATTTTTGCCTCAAGCGTGCAACTGTCCTAATTTGTTCTCTTTGTTCCCCCTGGTTTCTGTGGCTTAAGTACCACTTACTATTATTGTTTAATTTCCTATGTGAAGGAAGTTTTCGGTCATTCTTACTTTATTTCTGCAGTTTTTAACCTCTGAAACATGCCTTTTCTCATCGCTTTTTTCCTCTTTGAATTTTGAATTTTAACTATGCCTTCTCTGCACTCAAGTCCCAGAGCTGCTTAGTCAGACTCAATTATTCATTTCCTTAGATTTCAAAGTTTGCATTTCTAAGCCTCAAAACCTTCATTCTAAACCTGGTTTTGTCTGTCGTGAAATGTAAAATGAGAAAAGTCAGCTCATGATCACACTTTATTCAAATTTTACTACATTTAAACCCATACAGGAGCCAAGTCTAAAATGGTCTTATATTTTTTCACTTTTGGGAAGAAATCCATCACATAGTATACCTCTGTGAACATAAGTGGTAATTATCTTTCAATCTTTTGCTGGGAAGTTAAAGTCTCCCATAATTCCCATTATTGTTTACGTGTCTGATAACTGTACAGAGATAATTCACTATTAGACTGGAGCTAAGAGCAAAGAGCAGGCTAGCAAGGCTGTCTATCTTTAGCAGTGATTTGCACAAAACCACTCTTTTGCTGACCCATAACATTTAATTTCTCCATCCTCTGCTTCTTGCTAACACAAAGCACCATCTTATTCCATCCATTTGCCTTGGTTTCCAGCCTTCCTGAGATTTATCAGTACTTGTATGACATTCATGCCTTTGTTTCACCCTTCCTGTGTTGACACTTGTCATAACAGTTTTAGATCCTGAACATGATCATCTCAAAGTTTGCCTGACAGTTAGGTCTTCCTCACATTGTCATAGAGTATCAGGTCTCTACCACTTGAAATAGATTGGATTGGATTAGATTATTGGCACCGTCTCTTGTGCTGGTAGTCCATTATCTTCACAGTCCGTACAACTGGCCATCAGTGAACATGAAGTGGCCTTATCCTGCCCATTTACCTTTCTGGAAATCAGCCACTCTCTCTGCCTAGAACAGGGAATGGATTTTCCTCACCTTTCTTCAAAAGCTCTGAAGTTTTCTGTGATCTTTCCAATTGTACGGTATGATAAGCTTTTGCTGCCACTGAAGGGTAGAAGTCATTATGAATAGTGCCAACAAAACAGAAACATAACAATGAAAACGATATTTTAATTCAGAATAGGTATTTGAAAAGTTCACCTTTTCTAGCACAAATGGGGAAAAGAAAAAAAGGAAGGAAAAAAAAAAAAAAAGCAGTCCTAAAACATCAAAACTGTGGCCAAAGAATTAGAAGAAACACTATTTTTCCAAAGCTGCAATGTTTTCCATTCATCTGGCTGGGCCAGCAGAGCACTGGAGACCTGGATGCACTGTACTCATGGCTGGTTCCCCTAAATGACCTGCAGGGAGATCTTCTTCTCTCTATCCCTCTGTTTCTCCTTTCAATCTCTGTTTTGTCTGTTTGTATCACTAGCTCTCAAATCGCCACTGATATATGCACGTGCAGCACCCAGCACAACCTTGTTTCAGGCTCCAGCGGGACCTTTAGGCATTACCATCCTGTAAACAAATAACAATGATAGTGAGTGTAATTACAATCGTCAAACTATTCCAGCTCCACATCATTAGCCATGCCCTGAGCTAAATAACATTTTAATCAGTTTGATATGTCATCTGTGGCTTTCTTCACTGTCACTTGCAATCCAGCAAACTCCTTCCTTCACGTTTCTGGATTAGACAGAGGGTTCTCAACTGCAGACATCCAATTCCCTGTTCAGGAAGCAGCGAGACCTTTCCTCTTCTCACAGATTTAAGATGATAGCCAAGCATCATGAGACACAGTGCGTATGTCTCCTAGGCCCATCCCATGAGAGCAGGACATTTACCACACATGAGAAGAAGACTTAATGCAGTGGCAAAGCAAAATACTCGGTGTCAAAGCCATGTCTAGATGATCATTAAAGACAGATCAAAATTACCCAATACAGGAGGAAAATCTATCGTTTGTAGAAGATTATGTTCTCTGATTATTAGTTTCAAAATTAGTTTTTCCTTTGGATTTCCTCTGAACTTAAACTTAGTTTGGAATGCCTTTGGTTTTGAATATTTCTGAAATCGTATTACTTCTCCTAAGTAAGTTGCTAGTCTGTTCTGTTTACGTGAAATTCGAATAATATTGTGAAGTATCTGCCATCAGTTTTACTGTGTGCCAGGCTGAGTTCCCTGATGAATTTCAAATTTCAGATATGAAACAGTAAAGGTTAAAAAAAAAAAATGTTACAAAGGGTACTTCATGCAGTAGCATAAACTTCTGTTTTCTCAAAACTTGTATCAGTTCATCTCACCAGGACCAGCAGGGGAAGCACACTCTGCCTAGGCACTGGCAAAGGGACACAGTGAGAGTGTAGGGTCTCTTGCTGGGGCCATTCAAAATTTGACTGTACAAGCCCCTGAGCAATATGACAGGGCTTTAAAAATGGCCCTGCTTGAAGTACGCGGGTGATCTGGAGACCTCTAAGGTGCTTTCCAACAAAAGCTTTTCTATAATTGTATGAAATCACCTGCAATAGATTAACCCTGGTCATTATTCCTATCACAGGAAATAACTGTGACACCTGGGTAACAGGTGAGCTTACTGCGACACCAGGGAGAGCCTTCCTGTACTTAAAGGCAACCTGTAGGAAAGCTGGGGAGGGAGTCTTTATCAGGGCCTGGAGTGACAGGACAAGGAGTAACCGCTTTAAACTGAAAAGTAGCACCCAGAAAGAACGGAGTCACGCAACAGGATTCATTTCCAAAACCACCTCATAGACACCTGGGCCAAAGAGCAGGGCCTTGAGCGGGTATATCACAATGGCGGAGTTCATTTCCTTCCCAGTAGCTGGCACGTGCCGTTTTTTGGGATTTCGGGGCTACAGTGAGCTGCTAAGAGGGATGTCTTAGCTCTTGCAGGGCAGTGCTTCCACTAAGGCCAGGACTTTTCTGCATCTTCTACTGCCCTGCAAGCGAGGATGCTTGGGGCACACAGGAAGCTGGGAGGGGACACAGCTGCAGGGATTCCATAAGGCACAAGCAAATGCAGCCTTGGCTTGGTGACACTTTCTCTTGATTACTGCTCAACACAAATTACCTCGAGCAAGTCTACTGTGAGGACTAAAGGAAAGAGACGTATGGATGCTGCTAAGCTCTTCTAGCTTGTACCAGGTAGGAAAGATACCTCTGTAGCAGGCGTGAAGAGGATAGCACTAATTAATTAGATGAGAAGCGGAGGAAAGGCACTTAGAGGTAGTGAAAAGCAGTTAATGTGATGTTCCGGGGAAGCTTCAGTCTGCTTAAGGAGTAGCAAGAACAAGCCTAAAGTCATAGCCAAATACAAGAAAGAGAGGAGGACACGCAGCATGAGAAGCTCCCGAGAGAAAGGAGCTCTGTTTTGGGTAAAAATCAGTCCCTTTTTCTATCATGGAGACATCCAAGGGCGTAGGACACGTGCACTTCAGGGAACCAAGAGATGCTGTGCATTTCTCTCGTCCCCCTGACACAGCCACTAGGTGACGATGCTTCCAATTCTCTCTAAAGAAACCTTGCTTTCTCAGGCCCAGGTGTCCAGCTGCACACCAAGGACGTCCCTGGCTCCCAGGCACAGTTCCCAGGCCCAAGGCCGAGCTCCCCTCCGAACCCCCATTCCAGCAGACCTTGCTCCTGGCATTGTGGAGCAGCCATTTCATGTCAGCCTTTTCTCCTGGCAGTCAGCTTAGCGCCGTAACCTCTGCCATCGGGGCGCCCGAGAGCCGTGTGAGGTCAGCAGAGAGTCACTGTCAGCCTTTGACCTCACAAAGGTGGGTGGCCATAAGTGCCCTGAGCGTCCAGCTCGCATTGAGTACTGCTGGTGGCACTCGAGGCGTGGAGGTCTGCATGGTGCAATGGGAGACGCCGATGTCCTGCTGCTGGAACAAGAGGCGCTGATGTGCTGCTGGTGCAGGAGGAGACGTGAAGGTGCTGCTGCTTAGAGGTGCTGAGGAGCGGGCAGCCTCAGCGGGCAGCTGAATCAGAGGGCAGGGAAGCCAAGCAGCTTCCTTCTCTGGGGAAGGGGGCACAGAGAAAGTGATTGGAAATGGGGTACAAGCCCTCAGCCTCTAAAAGCAATCCCTCAGATGTTTAGGCATAGTAAAGTTAGGTATATCTATTTGACTCTAGACCCCAACATGTTTGTTAGTGTTCTGGTTTGTCCACTGCTTTCTTGTGGGGGATTTGAGTTGGCCATTACTGTTTAGGTGAATGCTGACTTCATATCTATGGTGCACTTTATTCTTAAAATGGGAAGTTTCTACCAATTTCCCGTCCAAACTTGCTCATAAGCCAACTGCAGTCATCATTTCAGATGTGTCTCCCAACTTACACATTTCCTATTTCTCCTTGATATTTACTCAAGAAATTCATTTACGTAGAGACAACATATTCTTCTCTCAACTGGCATCTGGCTGGGCAGAATGATGTCCTTTCATTCCCTTCCAGGCAATAGGCAACTTGTTCCTTCTGTCTTGTGAACTCTTCCTCCTAAGTTCAATGTGAATACAAGTGGCAGAACTGTGCCTCATGTCTCAAATGAGTGTCAGGGCTGCCTTGTCCAGTGTATTCATACTGGAGGGAAAAAAAAATGAATAGCCATACACACTATATAACCACTAAACTTTTTCAGTCCTCCTTGTGCTAACAGTGCATGAACGTGAGGTTTTGTTGTCATTTTTGTTTGTTTGTTTGTTTGCTTGCTTTAAACTCCTGACTGCCATATAGCAAACATGACAAAAAAACACCCTTTTTTGAGAATCTCTGAGAATGGCTCTGCTTTGTATTATCACCTGTCACTTCACCTGAACCATTTCAATCACAAGCGATATCCTTCTGTCAGGCTTGGTAGTACTTCCCAACCTTATGTCCCCTGCAAATCTCAAAGCTCATGTGTAATTTTTAATCTTCAGCCACCATGTCCATACCGAACATATCTAACTTTGAAGTCAGCTCTGCCCTGAATAGGAGGTTGGGTTTTCAGAGGTCCCTTCCAGCCTACATTTCTCCATGAGTCTTTGCCTCCTTAGCAGCTGCAGTTTCAGAACTGTCTCTGAGAATTACCATAGGTAACGACTCCTTTGCTGGTAAGTCCCTCTTCAGTGTGAACAATTGTAAATTCCCTTTATTCACTTGCAGCCCCAAAGCCCAAATCCGTAGATAATGTATCAGAAGCTCACAGAAAGTGAAATAGATGTAATTCATCCCCTGTGTAGGGAAGAACTGGTCCTAGAAAGGAAAGCTATTAAATTATCTGGAAACAATTTAGCTCTGATAAATTATTTTGTAAATTACACATTACCCCCTCCTTCCCTGGTCTTAGCTGTTCTTGCTCCAAAACTTTGCATGGTGTTGATGTCAAACTAACAGGCCCACACTTGTCTGGATGACTCTTTACCCTCTTCTGGACAGAGGTGTATTTGTTACTCTCCCATTCTGGGGACTATCCCTGATTTGCACAATTGTTATGCATTTTTCCTACTTGACTTGTTGTTCTGTGTGCCAATGCTGTTAATAGGCTAGGTAGATATCAGCTTTTCATTTTTCACTTGAATCGCTATAGATTGTTATTTCACCTCAGATGATGTTGCGCCTAGTGCCCTACCCTCCTTTTCAATGGGAGTCCTGTCACTGCCCTTAATATCACATTGTTGTTGCTGTTAGATGCAGGAAATAAGATTTGCAGCATTTGAGACATCAGTAACTTTTGATCTATTTTTGCCTCAAGTGTGCAACTGTCCTAATTTGTTCTCTTTGTTCCCCCTGGTTTCTGTGGCTTAAGTACCACTTACTATTATTGTTTAATTTCCTATGTGAAGGAGGTTTTTGGTCATTCTTACTTTATTTCTGCAGTTTTTAACCTCTGAAACATGCCTTTTCTCATCGCTTTTTTCCTCTTTGAATTTTGAATTTTAACTATGCCTTCTCTGCACTCAAGTCCCAGAGCTGCTTAGTCAGACTCAATTATTCATTTCCTTAGATTTCAAAGTTTGCATTTCTAAGCCTCAAAACCTTCATTCTAAACCTGGTTTTGTCTGTTGTGAAATGCAAAATGAGAAAAGTCAGCTCATGATCACACTTTATTCAAATTTTACTACATTTAAACCCATACAGGAGCCAAGTCTAAAATGGTCTTATATTTTTTCACTTTTGGGAAGAAATCCATCACATAGTATACCTCTATGAACATAAGTGGTAATTATCTTTCAATCTTTTGCTGGGAAGTTAAAGTCTCCCATAATTCCCATTATTGTTTACGTGTCTGATAACTGTACAGAGAGAATTCACTATTAGACTGGAGCTAAGAGCAAAGAGCAGGCTAGCAAGGCTGTCTATCTTTAGCAGTGATTTGCACAAAACCACTCTTTTGCTGACCCATAACATTTAATTTCTCCATCCTCTGCTTCTTGCTAACACAAAGCACCATCTTATTCCATCCATTTGCCTTGGTTTCCAGCCTTCCTGAGATTTATCAGTACTTGTATGACATTCATGCCTTTGTTTCACCCTTCCTGTGTTGACACTTGTCATAACAGTTTTAGATCCTGAACATGATCATCTCAAAGTTTGCCTGACAGTTAGGTCTTCCTCACATTGTCATAGAGTATCAGGTCTCTACCACTTGAAATAGATTGGATTGGATTAGATTATTGGCACCGTCTCTTGTGCTGGTAGTCCATTATCTTCACAGTCCGTACAACTGGCCATCAGTGAACATGAAGTGGCCTTATCCTGCCCATTTACCTTTCTGGAAATCAGCCACTCTCTCTGCCTAGAACAGGGAATGGATTTTCCTCACCTTTCTTCAAAAGCTCTGAAGTTTTCTGTGATCTTTCCAATTGTACGGTATGACAAGCTTTTGCTGCCACTGAAGGGTAGAAGTCATTATGAATAGTGCCAACAAAACAGAAACATAACAATGAAAACGATATTTTAATTCAGAATAGGTATTTGAAAAGTTCACCTTTTCTAGCACAAATGGGGAAAAGAAAAAAAGGAAGGAAAAAAAAAAAAAAAAGCAGTCCTAAAACATCAAAACTGTGGCCAAAGAATTAGAAGAAACACTATTTTTCCAAAGCTGCAATGTTTTCCATTCATCTGGCTGGGCCAGCAGAGCACTGGAGACCTGGATGCACTGTACTCATGGCTGGTTCCCCTAAATGACCTGCAGGGAGATCTTCTTCTCTCTATCCCTCTGTTTCTCCTTTCAATCTCTGTTTTGTCTGTTTGTATCACTAGCTCTCAAATCGCCACTGATATATGCACGTGCAGCACCCAGCACAACCTTGTTTCAGGCTCCAGCGGGACCTTTAGGCATTACCATCCTGTAAACAAATAACAATGATAGTGAGCGTAATTACAATCGTCAAACTATTCCAGCTCCACATCATTAGCCATGCCCTGAGCTAAATAACATTTTAATCAGTTTGATATGTCATCTGTGGCTTTCTTCACTGTCACTTGCAATCCAGCAAACTCCTTCCTTCACGTTTCTAGATTAGACAGAGGGTTCTCAACTGCAGACATCCAATTCCCTGTTCAGGAAGCAGCGAGACCTTTCCTCTTCTCACAGATTTAAGATGATAGCCAAGCATCATGAGACACAGTGCGTATGTCTCCTAGGCCCATCCCATGAGAGCAGGACATTTACCACACATGAGAAGAAGACTTAATGCAGTGGCAAAGCAAAATACTCGGTGTCAAAGCCATGTCTAGATGATCATTAAAGACAGATCAAAATTACCCAATACAGGAGGAAAATCTATCGTTTGTAGAAGATTATGTTCTCTGATTATTAGTTTCAAAATTAGTTTTTCCTTTGGATTTCCTCTGAACTTAAACTTAGTTTGGAATGCCTTTGGTTTTGAATATTTCTGAAATCGTATTACTTCTCCTAAGTAAGTTGCTAGTCTGTTCTATTTACGTGAAATTCAAATAATATTGTGAAGTATCTGCCATCAGTTTTACTGTGTGCCAGGCTGAGTTCCCTGATGAATTTCAAATTTCAGATATGAAACAGTAAAGGTTAAAAAAAAAAAATGTTACAAAGGGTACTTCATGCAGTAGCATAAACTTCTGTTTTCTCAAAACTTGTATCAGTTCATCTCACCAGGACCAGCAGGGGAAGCACACTCTGCCTAGGCACTGGCAAAGGGACACAGTGAGAGTGTAGGGTCTCTTGCTGGGGCCATTCAAAATTTGACTGTACAAGCCCCTGAGCAATATGACAGGGCTTTAAAAATGGCCCTGCTTGAAGTACGCGGGTGATCTGGAGACCTCTAAGGTGCTTTCCAACAAAAGCTTTTCTATAATTGTATGAAATCACCTGCAATAGATTAACCCTGGTCATTATTCCTATCACAGGAAATAACTGTGACACCTGGGTAACAGGTGAGCTTACTGCGACACCAGGGAGAGCCTTCCTGTACTTAAAGGCAACCTGTAGGAAAGCTGGGGAGGGAGTCTTTATCAGGGCCTGGAGTGACAGGACAAGGAGTAACCGCTTTAAACTGAAAAGTAGCACCCAGAAAGAACGGAGTCACGCAACAGGATTCATTTCCAAAACCACCTCATAGACACCTGGGCCAAAGAGCAGGGCCTTGAGCGGGTATATCACAATGGCAGAGTTCATTTCCTTCCCAGTAGCTGGCACGTGCCGTTTTTTGGGATTTCGGGGCTACAGTGAGCTGCTAAGAGGGATGTCTTAGCTCTTGCAGGGCAGTGCTTCCACTAAGGCCAGGACTTTTCTGCATCTTCTACTGCCCTGCAAGCGAGGATGCTTGGGGCACACAGGAAGCTGGGAGCGGACACAGCTGCAGGGATTCCATAAGACACAAGCAAATGCAGCCTTGGCTTGGTGACACTTTCTCTTGATTACTGCTCAACACAAATTACCTCGAGCAAGTCTACTGTGAGGACTAAAGGAAAGAGACGTATGGATGCTGCTAAGCTCTTCTAGCTTGTACCAGGTAGGAAAGATACCTCTGTAGCAGGCGTGAAGAGGATAGCACTAATTAATTAGATGAGAAGCGGAGGAAAGGCACTTAGAGGTAGTGAAAAGCAGTTAATGTGATGTTCCGGGGAAGCTTCAGTCTGCTTAAGGAGCAGCAAGAACAAGCCTAAAGTCATAGCCAAATACAAGAAAGAGAGGAGGACACGCAGCATGAGAAGCTCCCGAGAGAAAGGAGCTCTGTTTTGGGTAAAAATCAGTCCCTTTTTCTATCATGGAGACATCCAAGGGCGTAGGACACGTGCACTTCAGGGAACCAAGAGATGCTGTGCATTTCTCTCGTCCCCCTGACACAGCCACTAGGTGACGATGCTTCCAATTCTCTCTAAAGAAACCTTGCTTTCTCAGGCCCAGGTGTCCAGCTGCACACCAAGGACGTCCCTGGCTCCCAGGCACAGTTCCCAGGCCCAAGGCCGAGCTCCCCTCCGAACCCCCATTCCAGCAGACCTTGCTCCTGGCATTGTGGAGCAGCCATTTCATGTCAGCCTTTTCTCCTGGCAGTCAGCTTAGCGCCGTAACCTCTGCCATCGGGGCGCCCGAGAGCCGTGTGAGGTCAGCAGAGAGTCACTGTCAGCCTTTGACCTCACAAAGGTGGGTGGCCATAAGTGCCCTGAGCGTCCAGCTCGCATTGAGTACTGCTGGTGGCACTCGAGGCGTGGAGGTCTGCATGGTGCAATGGGAGACGCCGATGTCCTGCTGCTGGAACAAGAGGCGCTGATGTGCTGCTGGTGCAGGAGGAGACGTGAAGGTGCTGCTGCTTAGAGGTGCTGAGGGGCGGGCAGCCTCAGCGGGCAGCTGAATCAGAGGGCAGGGAAGCCAAGCAGCTTCCTTCTCTGGGGAAGGGGGCACAGAGAAAGTGATTGGAAATGGGGTACAAGCCCTCAGCCTCTAAAAGCAATCCCTCAGATGTTTAGGCATAGTAAAGTTAGGTATATCTATTTGACTCTAGACCCCAACATGTTTGTTAGTGTTCTGGTTTGTCCACTGCTTTCTTGTGGGGGATTTGAGTTGGCCATTACTCTTTAGGTGAATGCTGACTTCATATCTATGGTGCACTTTATTCTTAAAATGGGAAGTTTCTACCAATTTCCCGTCCAAACTTGCTCATAAGCCAACTGCAGTCATCATTTCAGATGTGTCTCCCAACTTACACATTTCCTATTTCTCCTTGATATTTACTCAAGAAATTCATTTACGTAGAGACAACATATTCTTCTCTCAACTGGCATCTGGCTGGGCAGAATGATGTCCTTTCATTCCCTTCCAGGCAACAGGCAACTTGTTCCTTCTGTCTTGTGAACTCTTCCTCCTAAGTTCAATGTGAATACAAGTGGCAGAACTGTGCCTCATGTCTCAAATGAGTGTCAGGGCTGCCTTGTCCAGTGTATTCATACTGGAGGGAAAAAAAAAATGAATAGCCATACACACTATATAACCACTAAACTTTTTCAGTCCTCCTTGTGCTAACAGTGCATGAACGTGAGGTTTTGTTGTCATTTTTGTTTGTTTGCTTGCTTTAAACTCCTGACTGCCATATAGCAAACATGACAAAAAAACACCCTTTTTTGAGAATCTCTGAGAATGGCTCTGCTTTGTATTATCACCTGTCACTTCACCTGAACCATTTCAATCACAAGCGATATCCTTCTGTCAGGCTTGGTAGTACTTCCCAACCTTATGTCCCCTGCAAATCTCAAAGCTCATGTGTAATTTTTAATCTTCAGCCACCATGTCCATACCGAACATATCTAACTTTGAAGTCAGCTCTGCCCTGAATAGGAGGTTGGGTTTTCAGAGGTCCCTTCCAGCCTACATTTCTCCATGAGTCTTTGCCTCCTTAGCAGCTGCAGTTTCAGAACTGTCTCTGAGAATTACCATAGGTAACGACTCCTTTGCTGGTAAGTCCCTCTTCAGTGTGAACAATTGTAAATTCCCTTTATTCACTTGCAGCCCCAAAGCCCAAATCCGTAGATAATGTATCAGAAGCTCACAGAAAGTGAAATAGATGTAATTCATCCCCTGTGTAGGGAAGAACTGGTCCTAGAAAGGAAAGCTATTAAATTATCTGGAAACAATTTAGCTCTGATAAATTATTTTGTAAATTACACATTACCCCCTCCTTCCCTGGTCTTAGCTGTTCTTGCTCCAAAACTTTGCATGGTGTTGATGTCAAACTAACAGGCCCACACTTGTCTGGATGACTCTTTACCCTCTTCTGGACAGAGGTGTATTTGTTACTCTCCCATTCTGGGGACTATCCCTGATTTGCACAATTGTTATGCATTTTTCCTACTTGACTTGTTGTTCTGTGTGCCAATGCTGTTAATAGGCTAGGTAGATATCAGCTTTTCATTTTTCACTTGAATCGCTATAGATTGTTATTTCACCTCAGATGATGTTGCGCCTAGTGCCCTACCCTCCTTTCCAATGGGAGTCCTGTCACTGCCCTTAATATCACATTGTTGTTGCTGTTAGATGCAGGAAATAAGATTTGCAGCATTTGAGACATCAGTAACTTTTGATCTATTTTTGCCTCAAGCGTGCAACTGTCCTAATTTGTTCTCTTTGTTCCCCCTGGTTTCTGTGGCTTAAGTACCACTTACTATTATTGTTTAATTTCCTATGTGAAGGAGGTTTTTGGTCATTCTTACTTTATTTCTGCAGTTTTTAACCTCTGAAACATGCCTTTTCTCATCGCTTTTTTCCTCTTTGAATTTTGAATTTTAACTATGCCTTCTCTGCACTCAAGTCCCAGAGCTGCTTAGTCAGACTCAATTATTCATTTCCTTAGATTTCAAAGTTTGCATTTCTAAGCCTCAAAACCTTCATTCTAAACCTGGTTTTGTCTGTCGTGAAATGTAAAATGAGAAAAGTCAGCTCATGATCACACTTTATTCAAATTTTACTACATTTAAACCCATACAGGAGCCAAGTCTAAAATGGTCTTATATTTTTTCACTTTTGGGAAGAAATCCATCACATAGTATACCTCTGTGAACATAAGTGGTAATTATCTTTCAATCTTTTGCTGGGAAGTTAAAGTCTCCCATAATTCCCATTATCGTTTACGTGTCTGATAACTGTACAGAGATATTTCACTATTAGACTGGAGCTAAGAGCAAAGAGCAGGCTAGCAAGGCTGTCTATCTTTAGCAGTGATTTGCACAAAACCACTCTTTTGCTGACCCATAACATTTAATTTCTCCATCCTCTGCTTCTTGCTAACACAAAGCACCATCTTATTCCATCCATTTGCCTTGGTTTCCAGCCTTCCTGAGATTTATCAGTACTTGTATGACATTCATGCCTTTGTTTCACCCTTCCTGTGTTGACACTTGTCATAACAGTTTTAGATCCTGAACATGATCATCTCAAAGTTTGCCTGACAGTTAGGTCTTCCTCACATTGTCATAGAGTATCAGGTCTCTACCACTTGAAATAGATTGGATTGGATTAGATTATTGGCACCGTCTCTTGTGCTGGTAGTCCATTATCTTCACAGTCCGTACAACTGGCCATCAGTGAACATGAAGTGGCCTTATCCTGCCCATTTACCTTTCTGGAAATCAGCCACTCTCTCTGCCTAGAACAGGGAATGGATTTTCCTCACCTTTCTTCAAAAGCTCTGAAGTTTTCTGTGATCTTTCCAATTGTACGGTATGATAAGCTTTTGCTGCCACTGAAGGGTAGAAGTCATTATGAATAGTGCCAACAAAACAGAAACATAACAATGAAAACGATATTTTAATTCAGAATAGGTATTTGAAAAGTTCACCTTTTCTAGCACAAATGGGGAAAAGAAAAAAAGGAAGGAAAAAAAAAAAAAAAAGCAGTCCTAAAACATCAAAACTGTGGCCAAAGAATTAGAAGAAACACTATTTTTCCAAAGCTGCAATGTTTTCCATTCATCTGGCTGGGCCAGCAGAGCACTGGAGACCTGGATGCACTGTACTCATGGCTGGTTCCCCTAAATGACCTGCAGGGAGATCTTCTTCTCTCTATCCCTCTGTTTCTCCTTTCAATCTCTGTTTTGTCTGTTTGTATCACTAGCTCTCAAATCGCCACTGATATATGCACGTGCAGCACCCAGCACAACCTTGTTTCAGGCTCCAGCGGGACCTTTAGGCATTACCATCCTGTAAACAAATAACAATGATAGTGAGTGTAATTACAATCGTCAAACTATTCCAGCTCCACATCATTAGCCATGCCCTGAGCTAAATAACATTTTAATCAGTTTGATATGTCATCTGTGGCTTTCTTCACTGTCACTTGCAATCCAGCAAACTCCTTCCTTCACGTTTCTAGATTAGACAGAGGGTTCTCAACTGCAGACATCCAATTCCCTGTTCAGGAAGCAGCGAGACCTTTCCTCTTCTCACAGATTTAAGATGATAGCCAAGCATCATGAGACACAGTGCGTATGTCTCCTAGGCCCATCCCATGAGAGCAGGACATTTACCACACATGAGAAGAAGACTTAATGCAGTGGCAAAGCAAAATACTCGGTGTCAAAGCCATGTCTAGATGATCATTAAAGACAGATCAAAATTACCCAATACAGGAGGAAAATCTATCGTTTGTAGAAGATTATGTTCTCTGATTATTAGTTTCAAAATTAGTTTTTCCTTTGGATTTCCTCTGAACTTAAACTTAGTTTGGAATGCCTTTGGTTTTGAATATTTCTGAAATCGTATTACTTCTCCTAAGTAAGTTGCTAGTCTGTTCTGTTTACGTGAAATTCGAATAATATTGTGAAGTATCTGCCATCAGTTTTACTGTGTGCCAGGCTGAGTTCCCTGATGAATTTCAAATTTCAGATATGAAACAGTAAAGGTTAAAAAAAAAAAATGTTACAAAGGGTACTTCATGCAGTAGCATAAACTTCTGTTTTCTCAAAACTTGTATCAGTTCATCTCACCAGGACCAGCAGGGGAAGCACACTCTGCCTAGGCACTGGCAAAGGGACACAGTGAGAGTGTAGGGTCTCTTGCTGGGGCCATTCAAAATTTGACTGTACAAGCCCCTGAGCAATATGACAGGGCTTTAAAAATGGCCCTGCTTGAAGTACGCGGGTGATCTGGAGACCTCTAAGGTGCTTTCCAACAAAAGCTTTTTTATAATTGTATGAAATCACCTGCAATAGATTAACCCTGGTCATTATTCCTATCACAGGAAATAACTGTGACACCTGGGTAACAGGTGAGCTTACTGCGACACCAGGGAGAGCCTTCCTGTACTTAAAGGCAACCTGTAGGAAAGCTGGGGAGGGAGTCTTTATCAGGGCCTGGAGTGACAGGACAAGGAGTAACCGCTTTAAACTGAAAAGTAGCACCCAGAAAGAACGGAGTCACGCAACAGGATTCATTTCCAAAACCACCTCGTAGACACCTGGGCCAAAGAGCAGGGCCTTGAGCGGGTATATCACAATGACAGAGTTCATTTCCTTCCCAGTAGCTGGCACGTGCCGTTTTTTGGGATTTCGGGGCTACAGTGAGCTGCTAAGAGGGATGTCTTAGCTCTTGCAGGGCAGTGCTTCCACTAAGGCCAGGACTTTTCTGCATCTTCTACTGCCCTGCAAGCGAGGATGCTTGGGGCACACAGGAAGCTGGGAGCGGACACAGCTGCAGGGATTCCATAAGACACAAGCAAATGCAGCCTTGGCTTGGTGACACTTTCTCTTGATTACTGCTCAACACAAATTACCTCGAGCAAGTCTACTGTGAGGACTAAAGGAAAGAGACGTATGGATGCTGCTAAGCTCTTCTAGCTTGTACCAGGTAGGAAAGATACCTCTGTAGCAGGCGTGAAGAGGATAGCACTAATTAATTAGATGAGAAGCGGAGGAAAGGCACTTAGAGGTAGTGAAAAGCAGTTAATGTGATGTTCCGGGGAAGCTTCAGTCTGCTTAAGGAGCAGCAAGAACAAGCCTAAAGTCATAGCCAAATACAAGAAAGAGAGGAGGACACGCAGCATGAGAAGCTCCCGAGAGAAAGGAGCTCTGTTTTGGGTAAAAATCAGTCCCTTTTTCTATCATGGAGACATCCAAGGGCGTAGGACACGTGCACTTCAGGGAACCAAGAGATGCTGTGCATTTCTCTCGTCCCCCTGACACAGCCACTAGGTGACGATGCTTCCAATTCTCTCTAAAGAAACCTTGCTTTCTCAGGCCCAGGTGTCCAGCTGCACACCAAGGACGTCCCTGGCTCCCAGGCACAGTTCCCAGGCCCAAGGCCGAGCTCCGCTCCGAACCCCCATTCCAGCAGACCTTGCTCCTGGCATTGTGGAGCAGCCATTTCATGTCAGCCTTTTCTCCTGGCAGTCAGCTTAGCGCCGTAACCTCTGCCATCGGGGCGCCCGAGAGCCGTGTGAGGTCAGCAGAGAGTCACTGTCAGCCTTTGACCTCACAAAGGTGGGTGGCCATAAGTGCCCTGAGCGTCCAGCTCGCATTGAGTACTGCTGGTGGCACTCGAGGCGTGGAGGTCTGCATGGTGCAATGGGAGACGCCGATGTCCTGCTGCTGGAACAAGAGGCGCTGATGTGCTGCTGGTGCAGGAGGAGACGTGAAGGTGCTGCTGCTTAGAGGTGCTGAGGGGCGGGCAGCCTCAGCGGGCAGCTGAATCAGAGGGCAGGGAAGCCAAGCAGCTTCCTTCTCTGGGGAAGGGGGCACAGAGAAAGTGATTGGAAATGGGGTACAAGCCCTCAGCCTCTAAAAGCAATCCCTCAGATTTTTAGCATGGTAGAATAAATATGGTCAATACTGTGCCACTTACACAGAAACCTATGCTACGAACTCTGCAGTCACTGCAGGGCAACTCTCACCAAGGAATTGGTTCCATGTAGCAGATTTACAGGAATGAAGCTCCTTATTTTCAGTTTAAGCAGTGCCACAGGGGATGAAACATTTTCTTGCTGATGGGTCTTGTTCCTAGTTGTCATAGGACAGTGTTTTATAGCTCCCTATGATGCTGCAATGTTGCTACCATGTTGTGGTTTAACCCGGCTGGCAGCTAAACACCACACAGCCGTTCGCTCACCCTCCCCCCTCCCTCTCTGGGATGGGGGAGAGAAACGGGAAAGTGAAGCCTGTGAGTTGAGATAAAGACAGTTTATTAAGACAGGAAAATAATAATAACAATAATAATAATAATAGTGATAATGGTAATAGTATTAACAATAATAATGTGTACGAAACAAGTGATGCACAATGCAATTGCTCACCACCCGCTGACCGATGCCCAGCCTATTCCCGAGCAGCCGGCCCCCCCACCCCGGCCAGCCACCCCTATATATTGTTTAGCATGACGTCAGATGGTATGGAATACCCCTTTGGCCAGTTTGGGTCAGCTGTCCTGGGTCTGTCCCCTCCCAGCTCCTGCTGCACCCCCAGCCTGCTCGCTGGCAGGACAGAGCAAGAAGCCGAAAAGTCCTTGGCCTGGTGTAAACACTGCTCTGCAACAATTAAAACATCAGCATGTTATCAGCGCTCTTCTCATCCTAATCCAAAACATAGCACCCTACCAGCTACTATGAGCTACTTAACTCTGTCCTAACTGGAACCAGGACAGATATCCACCCCTTATTCCATACCATTTATGTCATGCTCAGGTTACACTCTGTCCAATACATTCTAATTAATCACCATTTTCATCTATGATATATAGCAATCATGGTAGTGATGACATACATTATTATATAATAATTAACATACTACAATTCAACTCATGGGCTATTCTCACCCAGTATCAAATCCCCTTGAGGTACACACCGGACCTCCCCATTCTTTTGCATTACCCACCAAGTGCATCCAGGTCCCTGAGCAAAAGCAATTCCACGAATGGGTTTGCCTTTTCCTGAGGCAGGAGTAGCCCAGACTGTTTTACCCAGCATGTTTCTTACGTGCACTACAGGAACTTTATCCCCTTCTACAGTGCGTAACAGGTTTGATTGGGCAGGTCCAGCTCGGTTGGCAGATCCCCTGGTATTGACTAACCAGGTGGCCTTTGCCAAATGTGTATCCCAATTTTTGAATGTCCCAGCACCCATTGCTTTCAGTGTAGTCTTCAACAGTCCATTGCATCGTTCAACTTTTCCAGAGGCTGGTGCATGATAGGGGATGTGATACACCCACTCAATACCATGTTCTTTGGCCCAAGTGTCTATAAGGTTGTTTCGGAAATGAGTCCCGTTGTCTGACTCAATTCTCTCTGGGGTGCCATGTCGCCATAAGACTTGCTTTTCAAGGCCCAGGATAGTGTTCCGGGCGGTGGCATGGGGCACAGGATATGTTTCCAGCCATCCGGTGGTTGCTTCCACCATTGTAAGTACGTGGCGCTTGCCGTTGCGGGTTTGAGGGAGTGTGATGTAATCAATCTGCCAGGCCTCTCCATATTTATATTTCAGCCATCGTCCTCCATACCAAAGAGGTTTTGACCGTTTGGCTTGCTTGATTGCAGCACATGTTTCACAGTCATGAATAACCTGTGCTATAGTGTCCATGGTCAGGTCCACCCCTCGATCACGAGCCCATCTGTAGGTTGCATCTCTACCTTGATGGCCTGAGGTGTCATGGGCCCATCGGGCTATAAATAATTCACCTTTATGTTGCCAGTCCAGGTCCACTTGAGCCACTTCAATCTTAGCAGCCTGATCCACCTGCTGGTTGTTTTGGTGTTCTTCAGTAGCCCGATTCTTGGGCACATGAGCATCTACATGGCGTACCTTTACAACCAGGTTCTCTACCCGGGCAGCAATATCTTGCCACAATGCCGCAGCCCAGATGGGCTTGCCCCTGCGCTGCCAGTTGTTCTGCTTCCATTGCTGTAACCACCCCCACAGGGCATTTGCTACCATCCACGAATCAGTATAGAGATAGAGAACTGGCCACTTTTCTCGTTCAGCAATATCTAAAGCCAGCTGAATGGCTTTTACTTCTGCAAACTGACTCGATTCACCTTCTCCCTCAGCAGCTTCTGCAACTCGTCGTGTAGGACTCCATACAGCAGCTTTCCATCTCCGATGCTTTCCCACAATACGACAGGACCCGTCAGTGAACAAGGCATATTTCTTCTCATTTTCTGGTAGCTTGTTGTACAGGGGGGCTTCTTCAGCACGAACCACCTCCTCCTCTGGTGATATCCCAAAGTATTTGCCTTCTGGCCAGTCCATAATCACCTCCAAGATTCCTGGGCGACTGGGGTTTCCTATTCGAGCCCGCTGAGTAATCAGTGCAACCCACTTGCTCCATGTAGCATCAGTTGCATGATGCGTAGAGGGGACCCTTCCTTTGAACATCCAGCCTAGTACCGGCAGTCGGGGTGCCAGGAGGAGCTGCGCTTCAGTACCGACCACTTCCGAAGCAGATCGAACTCCTTCATATGCTGCCAATATCTCCTTTTCAGTTGGAGTATAGCGGGCTTCAGATCCTCTGTATCCCCGACTCCAAAACCCCAGGGGTCGACCTCGAGTTTCCCCAGGTTCTTTCTGCCAGAGGCTCCAGGTGGGACCATTCTCTCCGGCTGCGGTGTAGAGCACATTCTTTACATCTGGTCCTGTTCGGACTGGCCCGAGGGCTACTGCATGAACTATTTCCTGCTTAATTTGTTCAAAGGCTTGTCGTTGCTCAGGGCCCCATTCAAAAGCATTCTTCTTACGGGTTACTTGGTAGAGCGGGTTTACAATCAGACTGTAATTTGGAATATGCATTCTCCAAAACCCCACGACACCTAGGAAAGTTTGTGTTTCTTTTTTGCTAGTTGGTGGAGACATAGCTGTTATTTTGTTGATCACATCCATTGGGATTTGACGGCGTCCATCTTGCCATTTTATTCCTAAAAACTGGATCTCTCGTGCAGGTCCTTTAACTTTATTCTGTTTTATGGCAAAACCAGCCTTCAGAAGGATTTGGACTATTTTCTTCCCTTTCTCGAAAACTTCTTCTGCAGTGTCACCCCACACAATGATGTCATCGATGTACTGCAGGTGTTCAGGAGCTTCCCCCTGCTCCAGCGCAGACTGGATCAGTCCATGGCAAATGGTAGGGCTGTGTTTCCACCCCTGGGGCAGCCGATTCCAAGTATATTGGACTCCCCTCCAAGTGAAAGCAAACTGTGGCCTGCACTGTGCTGCTAGAGGGATGGAGAAAAATGCATTAGCGATATCAATTGTGGCATACCACTTGGCTGCCTTTGATTCCAGTTCATACTGGAGTTCTAGCATGTCCGGCACTGCAGCACTCAGTGGTGGCGTGACTTCGTTCAGGCCACGATAGTCCACTGTTAGTCTCCACTCACCATTAGACTTTCGCACTGGCCATATGGGACTATTAAAAGGTGAATGAGTCTTGCTGATCACTCCTTGGCTCTCCAGTTGACGAATTAGCTTATGGATGGGACTCAGGGAGTCTCGGTTGGTGCGATATTGCCGCCGGTGCACCGTTGTGGTAGCGATCGGCACTTGCTGTTCTTCAACCCTCAGCAACCCCACAACAGAAGGGTCCTCTGAGAGACCAGGCAAGGTAGACAACTGTTTAATGTCCTCTGTCTCCAAAGAAGCTATGCCAAAAGCCCAGCGGAACCCTTTTGGGTCCTTGAAATATCCTCTTCTAAGATAGTCTATGCCAAGGATGCACGGAGCATCTGGGCCAGTCACAATACGGTGCTTTTGCCACTCATTACCGGTTAGACTCACTTCAGCCTCCAATACAGTTAACTGCTGGGATCCCCCCGTCACACCATAAATACAGATGGGCTCTGGCCCTTTATAGCTTGATGGCATTAGAGTACATTGTGCACCGGTGTCTACCAAAGCCTTATACTTCTGTGCGTCTGACGTGCCAGGCCATCGAATCCACACAGTCCAATAAACTCGATTGTCCCTTTCCTCCCCCTGGCTGGAGGCAGGGCCCCTCTAGTCCTGGTCAGAATCTTCATTTCTGTGTTTAAAGGACTGCCTGCTGGAAGTTGGAGCAGCAAACCTTTCAGAGAACTCCTTTTTCCCAATTGTTTTCCTTTGCAATTCACGTACCCGTGCCTCTAGGGTCGCAGTAGATTTTCCATCCCATTTTCTCATGTCCTCTCCATGGTCACGTAGGTAAAACCACAGGGTGGCGCGGTGTGTGTGCCCACCATATTGTCTTCCTTGCATAGATGAACGTTTACCCCTAATAGCTGAGACACTGGTTTGTACAGGTGGGGAGGAAAATAAACTCTCTTTAAGTTGGTGGATCTCTTCAGAAAGTTTCTCCAAGGTATTCTCTTTTAGCTGGTGGACACTAGTTCGTTCAGGTGAAGGGGAAGATAATCTTTCTTCAAGTTGGTGGATCTTTTCAGAAAGTTTCTCCAAAGCATTCTCTTTTAGCTGGTGGACACTGGTTCGTTCAGGTGAAGGGGAAGATAATCTTTCTTCAAGTTGGTGGATCTTTTCAGAAAGTTTCTCTAAAGCATTCTCTTTTAGCTGGTGGACACTGGTTCGTTCAGGTGGAGGGGAAGATAAATTCTCTTTAAGTTGGTGGACCTCTTCAGAGAGTTTCTCCACAGCTGAGACACAGGCCTTTAGGGAAGAGGAGAGATTTCCTTCGTACTGCCGGAGTATTTTAGTCACTTCATTCACTGTGGGATTCTCCTCCGTTTTCCAGGCTAGCATTGCCAATGAGCTGGCATATGATGATGGGGCACTCTGTACAAACTTCCGCCACATGGGTAGTGTACACCGGACTGCATCTGGATCTGCGGATGTTTGTGCGTCGTCTAGGTCCTTATAAATTACTTCCCGTACGGCCAATTCCCTCAGGTACTGAATTCCCTTCTCCATGGTGGTCCATTTGCTTGGTAAACATACAAGTTCTTCCTTGAAGAGATACCTTTCCTTCACAGCTGACAGGAGACGCCTCCAGAGGCTGCGAGATTGTGCTCCATCTCCAATTGCTTTGTCAATGCATGCGTCCCTAGCAAGGGATCCCAGCCGCCTGGCTTCCTTGCCCTCCAATTCCACATAATTGGCTCCCGTGTCCCAGCACCGGAGCAGCCAGGTGACAAGCTGCTCGCCTATACAGCGACCAAAATCTTTTCGCACATCTCGTAGCTCACGCTGGTATAGAGTCCTGGTAATTACTGTTGATTTTTCGACATCCTCATCCTCATCTTCAGTCTTCTGCACCTTTGATGGCCGGTGTAGAGTCCGGGTAGTTACTGTTGATTTTCCGACATCCTCATCCTCATCTTCAGTCTCCTGCACCTTTGATGGCTGGTATGGAGTCCGGGTAGTTACTGTTGATTTTTCGCCATCCTCATCCTCATCTTCAGTCTCCTGCACCTTTGATGGCCCAGCCTCGTCTTCACTACGCCCAGACTTAGCAGAAGACTGTCTGCGTTTTAAACGACCTGAGCCTCTATACCATTTTTTCACCTTGTCTACAGGGGCAACTTGCACTGCTACAGCTCGTTTCTCTGACCCAGCCACAGGGTCTGCCACAGGGGTTGGAATACCCTCTGCGGGGTCAACTTGCACTGCTACAGCTCGCTTCTCTGACCCAGACGCAGGGTCTGCCACAGGGGTTGGAATACCCTCTGCGGGGTCAACTTGCACTGCTACAGCTCGTTTCTCTGACCCAGACGCAGGGTCTGCCACAGGGGTTGGAATACCCTCTGCGGGGTCAACTTGCACTGCTACAGCTCGTTTCTCTGACCCAGCCACAGGAGTGGGAGCAGCTGCAGGAGCTGGGGCAGCTGCAGGGGCTGGAGCTGGAGTAGCTGCAGGAGCTGGAACTGGAGCGGCTGCAGGAGCTGGAGCGGCTGCAGGAGCTGGAGCTGGAGCGGCTGCAGGAGCTGGAGCTAGGTTGCTAATAGCATCAATTGCAGCTCGATAGGCACAAGCCAGACCCCAGCACGCTACAGTGATTTGTGTCACTTTGGAACTGCCAGAGTCATGACACCTTTTTTTCAAGCATTCTGCCAGCTTTTTAGGATTTTGCAGTTGTTCAGGGGTGAATGTCCAAAACACTGGAGGTGACCACTGCTCTAGAAACCTGCCCATATCCTCCCACACTCCCTGCCACTTGCAACTATCCCGCCTCAAGACAGATCTCCGGATGAGATTCCTAAGTAGTTGTTTAACCCTCCACAAAATCTGAAGCGCATTCAGGAGACATAACAACAAGAGCAGGCTGGTCTGAGTATCCCAAGGATATTCAACATCTCGGAGAACCACCGTAACTAACTCGGGGGATAAGAGGGTGGTGGTGAAGGAGAAAGGGAGAGTGAACAGGTAGGGAAACATGTCTTCCCCTGTCCCCTTCACAGATTGGCTCCCTAACGAAAACAGGCAATAGGTGTAATTGCTAATAGTTTCCGAGATATGGGTTCCAAAGTATAGAGTCGATGTCAGTGCTGAGTACAAATACCAGGTTAAAGTCATGACCAGATATCTCACCATTTCATAAGCCATTGCTACACCGCACAGTACCATAACAATCTTAAACCAGGGCCCGGAAAGGATAAACAGTGCAACAGGGAGCACATACAGAAAGTAACGCACCATAAAACTCAATTTGGAATACAGGTACAGCAGACTGGAGATTAAGGCAATCAACATCGTGACTAGCAACTATTAAGCAGGTCCAATACTTATACCAATTTTAGTTTAACACACTCTGGTCAGATTTGTCGATATCTCAACCATTCGGGCCCCACGTTGGGCGCCAAAAGGACTGTTGTGGTTTAACCCGGCTGGCAGCTAAACACCACACAGCCGTTCGCTCACCCTCCCCCCTCCCTCTCTGGGATGGGGGAGAGAAACGGGAAAGTGAAGCCTGTGAGTTGAGATAAAGACAGTTTATTAAGACAGGAAAATAATAATAACAATAATAATAATAATAGTGATAATGGTAATAGTATTAACAATAATAATGTGTACGAAACAAGTGATGCACAATGCAATTGCTCACCACCCGCTGACCGATGCCCAGCCTATTCCCGAGCAGCCGGCCCCCCCACCCCGGCCAGCCACCCCTATATATTGTTTAGCATGACGTCAGATGGTATGGAATACCCCTTTGGCCAGTTTGGGTCAGCTGTCCTGGGTCTGTCCCCTCCCAGCTCCTGCTGCACCCCCAGCCTGCTCGCTGGCAGGACAGAGCAAGAAGCCGAAAAGTCCTTGGCCTGGTGTAAACACTGCTCTGCAACAATTAAAACATCAGCATGTTATCAGCGCTCTTCTCATCCTAATCCAAAACATAGCACCCTACCAGCTACTATGAGCTACTTAACTCTGTCCTAACTGGAACCAGGACAGCATAGTAAAGTTAGGTATATCTATTTGACTCTAGACCCCAACATGTTTGTTAGTGTTCTGGTTTGTCCACTGCTTTCTTGTGGGGGATTTGAGTTGGCCATTACTGTTTAGGTGAATGCTGACTTCATATCTATGGTGCACTTTATTCTTAAAATGGGAAGTTTCTACCAATTTCCCGTCCAAACTTGCTCATAAGCCAACTGCAGTCATCATTTCAGATGTGTCTCCCAACTTACACATTTCCTATTTCTCCTTGATATTTACTCAAGAAATTCATTTACGTAGAGACAACATATTCTTCTCTCAACTGGCATCTGGCTAGGCAGAATGATGTCCTTTCATTCCCTTCCAGGCAATAGGCAACTTGTTCCTTCTGTCTTGTGAACTCTTCCTCCTAAGTTCAATGTGAATACAAGTGGCAGAACTGTGCCTCATGTCTCAAATGAGTGTCAGGGCTGCCTTGTCCAGTGTATTCATACTGGAGGGAAAAAAAAAGAATAGCCATACACACTATATAACCACTAAACTTTTTCAGTCCTCCTTGTGCTAACAGTGCATGAACGTGAGGTTTTGTTGTCATTTTTGTTTGTTTGTTTGTTTGCTTGCTTTAAACTCCTGACTGCCATATAGCAAACATGACCAAAAAACACCCTTTTTTGAGAATCTCTGAGAATGGCTCTGCTTTGTATTATCACCTGTCACTTCACCTGAACCATTTCAATCACAAGCGATATCCTTCTGTCAGGCTTGGTAGTACTTCCCAACCTTATGTCCCCTGCAAATCTCAAAGCTCATGTGTAATTTTTAATCTTCAGCCACCATGTCCATACCGAACATATCTAACTTTGAAGTCAGCTCTGCCCTGAATAGGAGGTTGGGTTTTCAGAGGTCCCTTCCAGCCTACATTTCTCCATGAGTCTTTGCCTCCTTAGCAGCTGCAGTTTCAGAACTGTCTCTGAGAATTACCATAGGTAACGACTCCTTTGCTGGTAAGTCCCTCTTCAGTGTGAACAATTGTAAATTCCCTTTATTCACTTGCAGCCCCAAAGCCCAAATCCGTAGATAATGTATCAGAAGCTCACAGAAAGTGAAATAGATGTAATTCATCCCCTGTGTAGGGAAGAACTGGTCCTAGAAAGGAAAGCTATTAAATTATCTGGAAACAATTTAGCTCTGATAAATTATTTTGTAAATTACACATTACCCCCTCCTTCCCTGGTCTTAGCTGTTCTTGCTCCAAAACTTTGCATGGTGTTGATGTCAAACTAACAGGCCCACACTTGTCTGGATGACTCTTTACCCTCTTCTGGACAGAGGTGTATTTGTTACTCTCCCATTCTGGGGACTATCCCTGATTTGCACAATTGTTATGCATTTTTCCTACTTGACTTGTTGTTCTGTGTGCCAATGCTGTTAATAGGCTAGGTAGATATCAGCTTTTCATTTTTCACTTGAATCGCTATAGATTGTTATTTCACCTCAGATGATGTTGCGCCTAGTGCCCTACCCTCCTTTTCAATGGGAGTCCTGTCACTGCCCTTAATATCACATTGTTGTTGCTGTTAGATGCAGGAAATAAGATTTGCAGCATTTGAGACATCAGTAACTTTTGATCTATTTTTGCCTCAAGCGTGCAACTGTCCTAATTTGTTCTCTTTGTTCCCCCTGGTTTCTGTGGCTTAAGTACCACTTACTATTATTGTTTAATTTCCTATGTGAAGGAGGTTTTTGGTCATTCTTACTTTATTTCTGCAGTTTTTAACCTCTGAAACATGCCTTTTCTCATCGCTTTTTTCCTCTTTGAATTTTGAATTTTAACTATGCCTTCTCTGCACTCAAGTCCCAGAGCTGCTTAGTCAGACTCAATTATTCATTTCCTTAGATTTCAAAGTTTGCATTTCTAAGCCTCAAAACCTTCATTCTAAACCTGGTTTTGTCTGTCGTGAAATGCAAAATGAGAAAAGTCAGCTCATGATCACACTTTATTCAAATTTTAGTACATTTAAACCCATACAGGAGCCAAGTCTAAAATGGTCTTATATTTTTTCACTTTTGGGAAGAAATCCATCACATAGTATACCTCTGTGAACATAAGTGGTAATTATCTTTCAATCTTTTGCCGGGAAGTTAAAGTCTCCCATAATTCCCATTATTGTTTACGTGTCTGATAACTGTACAGAGATAATTCACTATTAGACTGGAGCTAAGAGCAAAGAGCAGGCTAGCAAGGCTGTCTATCTTTAGCAGTGATTTGCACAAAACCACTCTTTTGCTGACCCATAACATTTAATTTCTCCATCCTCTGCTTCTTGCTAACACAAAGCACCATCTTATTCCATCCATTTGCCTTGGTTTCCAGCCTTCCTGAGATTTATCAGTACTTGTATGACATTCATGCCTTTGTTTCACCCTTCCTGTGTTGACACTTGTCATAACAGTTTTAGATCCTGAACATGATCATCTCAAAGTTTGCCTGACAGTTAGGTCTTCCTCACATTGTCATAGAGTATCAGGTCTCTACCACTTGAAATAGATTGGATTGGATTAGATTATTGGCACCGTCTCTTGTGCTGGTAGTCCATTATCTTCACAGTCCGTACAACTGGCCATCAGTGAACATGAAGTGGCCTTATCCTGCCCATTTACCTTTCTGGAAATCAGCCACTCTCTCTGCCTAGAACAGGGAATGGATTTTCCTCACCTTTCTTCAAAAGCTCTGAAGTTTTCTGTGATCTTTCCAATTGTACGGTATGATAAGCTTTTGCTGCCACTGAAGGGTAGAAGTCATTATGAATAGTGCCAACAAAACAGAAACATAACAATGAAAACGATATTTTAATTCAGAATAGGTATTTGAAAAGTTCACCTTTTCTAGCACAAATGGGGAAAAGAAAAAAAGGAAGGAAAAAAAAAAAAAAAAAAAAGCAGTCCTAAAACATCAAAAGTGTGGCCAAAGAATTAGAAGAAACACTATTTTTCCAAAGCTGCAATGTTTTCCATTCATCTGGCTGGGCCAGCAGAGCACTGGAGACCTGGATGCACTGTACTCATGGCTGGTTCCCCTAAATGACCTGCAGGGAGATCTTCTTCTCTCTATCCCTCTGTTTCTCCTTTCAATCTCTGTTTTGTCTGTTTGTATCACTAGCTCTCAAATCGCCACTGATATATGCACGTGCAGCACCCAGCACAACCTTGTTTCAGGCTCCAGCGGGACCTTTAGGCATTACCATCCTGTAAACAAATAACAATGATAGTGAGCGTAATTACAATCGTCAAACTATTCCAGCTCCACATCATTAGCCATGCCCTGAGCTAAATAACATTTTAATCAGTTTGATATGTCATCTGTGGCTTTCTTCACTGTCACTTGCAATCCAGCAAACTCCTTCCTTCACGTTTCTAGATTAGACAGAGGGTTCTCAACTGCAGACATCCAATTCCCTGTTCAGGAAGCAGCGAGACCTTTCCTCTTCTCACAGATTTAAGATGATAGCCAAGCATCATGAGACACAGTGCGTATGTCTCCTAGGCCCATCCCATGAGAGCAGGACATTTACCACACATGAGAAGAAGACTTAATGCAGTGGCAAAGCAAAATACTCGGTGTCAAAGCCATGTCTAGATGATCATTAAAGACAGATCAAAATTACCCAATACAGGAGGAAAATCTATCGTTTGTAGAAGATTATGTTCTCTGATTATTAGTTTCAAAATTAGTTTTTCCTTTGGATTTCCTCTGAACTTAAACTTAGTTTGGAATGCCTTTGGTTTTGAATATTTCTGAAATCGTATTACTTCTCCTAAGTAAGTTGCTAGTCTGTTCTATTTACGTGAAATTCGAATAATATTGTGAAGTATCTGCCATCAGTTTTACTGTGTGCCAGGCTGAGTTCCCTGATGAATTTCAAATTTCAGATATGAAACAGTAAAGGTTAAAAAAAAAAAATGTTACAAAGGGTACTTCATGCAGTAGCATAAACTTCTGTTTTCTCAAAACTTGTATCAGTTCATCTCACCAGGACCAGCAGGGGAAGCACACTCTGCCTAGGCACTGGCAAAGGGACACAGTGAGAGTGTAGGGTCTCTTGCTGGGGCCATTCAAAATTTGACTGTACAAGCCCCTGAGCAATATGACAGGGCTTTAAAAATGGCCCTGCTTGAAGTACGCGGGTGATCTGGAGACCTCTAAGGTGCTTTCCAACAAAAGCTTTTCTATAATTGTATGAAATCACCTGCAATAGATTAACCCTGGTCATTATTCCTATCACAGGAAATAACTGTGACACCTGGGTAACAGGTGAGCTTACTGCGACACCAGGGAGAGCCTTCCTGTACTTAAAGGCAACCTGTAGGAAAGCTGGGGAGGGAGTCTTTATCAGGGCCTGGAGTGACAGGACAAGGAGTAACCGCTTTAAACTGAAAAGTAGCACCCAGAAAGAACGGAGTCACGCAACAGGATTCATTTCCAAAACCACCTCATAGACACCTGGGCCAAAGAGCAGGGCCTTGAGCGGGTATATCACAATGGCGGAGTTCATTTCCTTCCCAGTAGCTGGCACGTGCCGTTTTTTGGGATTTCGGGGCTACAGTGAGCTGCTAAGAGGGATGTCTTAGCTCTTGCAGGGCAGTGCTTCCACTAAGGCCAGGACTTTTCTGCATCTTCTACTGCCCTGCAAGCGAGGATGCTTGGGGCACACAGGAAGCTGGGAGGGGACACAGCTGCAGGGATTCCATAAGACACAAGCAAATGCAGCCTTGGCTTGGTGACACTTTCTCTTGATTACTGCTCAACACAAATTACCTCGAGCAAGTCTACTGTGAGGACTAAAGGAAAGAGACGTATGGATGCTGCTAAGCTCTTCTAGCTTGTACCAGGTAGGAAAGATACCTCTGTAGCAGGCGTGAAGAGGATAGCACTAATTAATTAGATGAGAAGCGGAGGAAAGGCACTTAGAGGTAGTGAAAAGCAGTTAATGTGATGTTCCGGGGAAGCTTCAGTCTGCTTAAGGAGTAGCAAGAACAAGCCTAAAGTCATAGCCAAATACAAGAAAGAGAGGAGGACACGCAGCATGAGAAGCTCCCGAGAGAAAGGAGCTCTGTTTTGGGTAAAAATCAGTCCCTTTTTCTATCATGGAGACATCCAAGGGCGTAGGACACGTGCACTTCAGGGAACCAAGAGATGCTGTGCATTTCTCTCGTCCCCCTGACACAGCCACTAGGTGACGATGCTTCCAATTCTCTCTAAAGAAACCTATCTTTCTCAGGCCCAGGTGTCCAGCTGCACACCAAGGACGTCCCTGGCTCCCAGGCACAGTTCCCAGGCCCAAGGCCGAGCTCCGCTCCGAACCCCCATTCCAGCAGACCTTGCTCCTGGCATTGTGGAGCAGCCATTTCATGTCAGCCTTTTCTCCTGGCAGTCAGCTTAGCGCCGTAACCTCTGCCATCGGGGCGCCCGAGAGCCGTGTGAGGTCAGCAGAGAGTCACTGTCAGCCTTTGACCTCACAAAGGTGGGTGGCCATAAGTGCCCTGAGCGTCCAGCTCGCATTGAGTACTGCTGGTGGCACTCGAGGCGTGGAGGTCTGCATGGTGCAATGGGAGACGCCGATGTCCTGCTGCTGGAACAAGAGGCGCTGATGTGCTGCTGGTGCAGGAGGAGACGTGAAGGTGCTGCTGCTTAGAGGTGCTGAGGGGCGGGCAGCCTCAGCGGGCAGCTGAATCAGAGGGCAGGGAAGCCAAGCAGCTTCCTTCTCTGGGGAAGGGGGCACAGAGAAAGTGATTGGAAATGGGGTACAAGCCCTCAGCCTCTAAAAGCAATCCCTCAGATGTTTAGGCATAGTAAAGTTAGGTATATCTATTTGACTCTAGACCCCAACATGTTTGTTAGTGTTCTGGTTTGTCCACTGCTTTCTTGTGGGGGATTTGAGTTGGCCATTACTGTTTAGGTGAATGCTGACTTCATATCTATGGTGCACTTTATTCTTAAAATGGGAAGTTTCTACCAATTTCCCGTCCAAACTTGCTCATAAGCCAACTGCAGTCATCATTTCAGATGTGTCTCCCAACTTACACATTTCCTATTTCTCCTTGATATTTACTCAAGAAATTCATTTACGTAGAGACAACATATTCTTCTCTCAACTGGCATCTGGCCGGGCAGAATGATGTCCTTTCATTCCCTTCCAGGCAATAGGCAACTTGTTCCTTCTGTCTTGTGAACTCTTCCTCCTAAGTTCAATGTGAATACAAGTGGCAGAACTGTGCCTCATGTCTCAAATGAGTGTCAGGGCTGCCTTGTCCAGTGTATTCATACTGGAGGGAAAAAAAAATGAATAGCCATACACACTATATAACCACTAAATTTTTCAGTCCTCCTTGTGCTAACAGTGCATGAACGTGAGGTTTTGTTGTCATTTTTGTTTGTTTGTTTGTTTGCTTGCTTTAAACTCCTGACTGCCATATAGCAAACATGACAAAAAAACACCCTTTTTTGAGAATCTCTGAGAATGGCTCTGCTTTGTATTATCACCTGTCACTTCACCTGAACCATTTCAATCACAAGCGATATCCTTCTGTCAGGCTTGGTAGTACTTCCCAACCTTATGTCCCCTGCAAATCTCAAAGCTCATGTGTAATTTTTAATCTTCAGCCACCATGTCCATACCGAACATATCTAACTTTGAAGTCAGCTCTGCCCTGAATAGGAGGTTGGGTTTTCAGAGGTCCCTTCCAGCCTACATTTCTCCATGAGTCTTTGCCTCCTTAGCAGCTGCAGTTTCAGAACTGTCTCTGAGAATTACCATAGGTAACGACTCCTTTGCTGGTAAGTCCCTCTTCAGTGTGAACAATTGTAAATTCCCTTTATTCACTTGCAGCCCCAAAGCCCAAATCCGTAGATAATGTATCAGAAGCTCACAGAAAGTGAAATAGATGTAATTCATCCCCTGTGTAGGGAAGAACTGGTCCTAGAAAGGAAAGCTATTAAATTATCTGGAAACAATTTAGCTCTGATAAATTATTTTGTAAATTACACATTACCCCCTCCTTCCCTGGTCTTAGCTGTTCTTGCTCCAAAACTTTGCATGGTGTTGATGTCAAACTAACAGGCCCACACTTGTCTGGATGACTCTTTACCCTCTTCTGGACAGAGGTGTATTTGTTACTCTCCCATTCTGGGGACTATCCCTGATTTGCACAATTGTTATGCATTTTTCCTACTTGACTTGTTGTTCTGTGTGCCAATGCTGTTAATAGGCTAGGTAGATATCAGCTTTTCATTTTTCACTTGAATCGCTATAGATTGTTATTTCACCTCAGATGATGTTGCGCCTAGTGCCCTACCCTCCTTTTCAATGGGAGTCCTGTCACTGCCCTTAATATCACATTGTTGTTGCTGTTAGATGCAGGAAATAAGATTTGCAGCATTTGAGACATCAGTAACTTTTGATCTATTTTTGCCTCAAGCGTGCAACTGTCCTAATTTGTTCTCTTTGTTCCCCCTGGTTTCTGTGGCTTAAGTACCACTTACTATTATTGTTTAATTTCCTATGTGAAGGAAGTTTTCGGTCATTCTTACTTTATTTCTGCAGTTTTTAACCTCTGAAACATGCCTTTTCTCATCGCTTTTTTCCTCTTTGAATTTTGAATTTTAACTATGCCTTCTCTGCACTCAAGTCCCAGAGCTGCTTAGTCAGACTCAATTATTCATTTCCTTAGATTTCAAAGTTTGCATTTCTAAGCCTCAAAACCTTCATTCTAAACCTGGTTTTGTCTGTCGTGAAATGTAAAATGAGAAAAGTCAGCTCATGATCACACTTTATTCAAATTTTACTACATTTAAACCCATACAGGAGCCAAGTCTAAAATGGTCTTATATTTTTTCACTTTTGGGAAGAAATCCATCACATAGTATACCTCTGTGAACATAAGTGGTAATTATCTTTCAATCTTTTGCTGGGAAGTTAAAGTCTCCCATAATTCCCATTATTGTTTACGTGTCTGATAACTGTACAGAGATAATTCACTATTAGACTGGAGCTAAGAGCAAAGAGCAGGCTAGCAAGGCTGTCTATCTTTAGCAGTGATTTGCACAAAACCACTCTTTTGCTGACCCATAACATTTAATTTCTCCATCCTCTGCTTCTTGCTAACACAAAGCACCATCTTATTCCATCCATTTGCCTTGGTTTCCAGCCTTCCTGAGATTTATCAGTACTTGTATGACATTCATGCCTTTGTTTCACCCTTCCTGTGTTGACACTTGTCATAACAGTTTTAGATCCTGAACATGATCATCTCAAAGTTTGCCTGACAGTTAGGTCTTCCTCACATTGTCATAGAGTATCAGGTCTCTACCACTTGAAATAGATTGGATTGGATTAGATTATTGGCACCGTCTCTTGTGCTGGTAGTCCATTATCTTCACAGTCCGTACAACTGGCCATCAGTGAACATGAAGTGGCCTTATCCTGCCCATTTACCTTTCTGGAAATCAGCCACTCTCTCTGCCTAGAACAGGGAATGGATTTTCCTCACCTTTCTTCAAAAGCTCTGAAGTTTTCTGTGATCTTTCCAATTGTACGGTATGATAAGCTTTTGCTGCCACTGAAGGGTAGAAGTCATTATGAATAGTGCCAACAAAACAGAAACATAACAATGAAAACGATATTTTAATTCAGAATAGGTATTTGAAAAGTTCACCTTTTCTAGCACAAATGGGGAAAAGAAAAAAAGGAAGGAAAAAAAAAAAAAAGCAGTCCTAAAACATCAAAACTGTGGCCAAAGAATTAGAAGAAACACTATTTTTCCAAAGCTGCAATGTTTTCCATTCATCTGGCTGGGCCAGCAGAGCACTGGAGACCTGGATGCACTGTACTCATGGCTGGTTCCCCTAAATGACCTGCAGGGAGATCTTCTTCTCTCTATCCCTCTGTTTCTCCTTTCAATCTCTGTTTTGTCTGTTTGTATCACTAGCTCTCAAATCGCCACTGATATATGCACGTGCAGCACCCAGCACAACCTTGTTTCAGGCTCCAGCGGGACCTTTAGGCATTACCATCCTGTAAACAAATAACAATGATAGTGAGCGTAATTACAATCGTCAAACTATTCCAGCTCCACATCATTAGCCATGCCCTGAGCTAAATAACATTTTAATCAGTTTGATATGTCATCTGTGGCTTTCTTCACTGTCACTTGCAATCCAGCAAACTCCTTCCTTCACGTTTCTGGATTAGACAGAGGGTTCTCAACTGCAGACATCCAATTCCCTGTTCAGGAAGCAGCGAGACCTTTCCTCTTCTCACAGATTTAAGATGATAGCCAAGCATCATGAGACACAGTGCGTATGTCTCCTAGGCCCATCCCATGAGAGCAGGACATTTACCACACATGAGAAGAAGACTTAATGCAGTGGCAAAGCAAAATACTCGGTGTCAAAGCCATGTCTAGATGATCATTAAAGACAGATCAAAATTACCCAATACAGGAGGAAAATCTATCGTTTGTAGAAGATTATGTTCTCTGATTATTAGTTTCAAAATTAGTTTTTCCTTTGGATTTCCTCTGAACTTAAACTTAGTTTGGAATGCCTTTGGTTTTGAATATTTCTGAAATCGTATTACTTCTCCTAAGTAAGTTGCTAGTCTGTTCTATTTACGTGAAATTCGAATAATATTGTGAAGTATCTGCCATCAGTTTTACTGTGTGCCAGGCTGAGTTCCCTGATGAATTTCAAATTTCAGATATGAAACAGTAAAGGTTAAAAAAAAAAATGTTACAAAGGGTACTTCATGCAGTAGCATAAACTTCTGTTTTCTCAAAACTTGTATCAGTTCATCTCACCAGGACCAGCAGGGGAAGCACACTCTGCCTAGGCACTGGCAAAGGGACACAGTGAGAGTGTAGGGTCTCTTGCTGGGGCCATTCAAAATTTGACTGTACAAGCCCCTGAGCAATATGACAGGGCTTTAAAAATGGCCCTGCTTGAAGTACGCGGGTGATCTGGAGACCTCTAAGGTGCTTTCCAACAAAAGCTTTTCTATAATTGTATGAAATCACCTGCAATAGATTAACCCTGGTCATTATTCCTATCACAGGAAATAACTGTGACACCTGGGTAACAGGTGAGCTTACTGCGACACCAGGGAGAGCCTTCCTGTACTTAAAGGCAACCTGTAGGAAAGCTGGGGAGGGAGTCTTTATCAGGGCCTGGAGTGACAGGACAAGGAGTAACCGCTTTAAACTGAAAAGTAGCACCCAGAAAGAACGGAGTCACGCAACAGGATTCATTTCCAAAACCACCTCATAGACACCTGGGCCAAAGAGCAGGGCCTTGAGCGGGTATATCACAATGACAGAGTTCATTTCCTTCCCAGTAGCTGGCACGTGCCGTTTTTTGGGATTTCGGGGCTACAGTGAGCTGCTAAGAGGGATGTCTTAGCTCTTGCAGGGCAGTGCTTCCACTAAGGCCAGGACTTTTCTGCATCTTCTACTGCCCTGCAAGCGAGGATGCTTGGGGCACACAGGAAGCTGGGAGGGGACACAGCTGCAGGGATTCCATAAGGCACAAGCAAATGCAGCCTTGGCTTGGTGACACTTTCTCTTGATTACTGCTCAACACAAATTACCTCGAGCAAGTCTACTGTGAGGACTAAAGGAAAGAGACGTATGGATGCTGCTAAGCTCTTCTAGCTTGTACCAGGTAGGAAAGATACCTCTGTAGCAGGCGTGAAGAGGATAGCACTAATTAATTAGATGAGAAGCGGAGGAAAGGCACTTAGAGGTAGTGAAAAGCAGTTAATGTGATGTTCCGGGGAAGCTTCAGTCTGCTTAAGGAGTAGCAAGAACAAGCCTAAAGTCATAGCCAAATACAAGAAAGAGAGGAGGACACGCAGCATGAGAAGCTCCCGAGAGAAAGGAGCTCTGTTTTGGGTAAAAATCAGTCCCTTTTTCTATCATGGAGACATCCAAGGGCGTAGGACACGTGCACTTCAGGGAACCAAGAGATGCTGTGCATTTCTCTCGTCCCCCTGACACAGCCACTAGGTGACGATGCTTCCAATTCTCTCTAAAGAAACCTTGCTTTCTCAGGCCCAGGTGTCCAGCTGCACACCAAGGACGTCCCTGGCTCCCAGGCACAGTTCCCAGGCCCAAGGCCGAGCTCCGCTCCGAACCCCCATTCCAGCAGACCTTGCTCCTGGCATTGTGGAGCAGCCATTTCATGTCAGCCTTTTCTCCTGGCAGTCAGCTTAGCGCCGTAACCTCTGCCATCGGGGCGCCCGAGAGCCGTGTGAGGTCAGCAGAGAGTCACTGTCAGCCTTTGACCTCACAAAGGTGGGTGGCCATAAGTGCCCTGAGCGTCCAGCTCGCATTGAGTACTGCTGGTGGCACTCGAGGCGTGGAGGTCTGCATGGTGCAATGGGAGACGCCGATGTCCTGCTGCTGGAACAAGAGGCGCTGATGTGCTGCTGGTGCAGGAGGAGACGTGAAGGTGCTGCTGCTTAGAGGTGCTGAGGGGCGGGCAGCCTCAGCGGGCAGCTGAATCAGAGGGCAGGGAAGCCAAGCAGCTTCCTTCTCTGGGGAAGGGGGCACAGAGAAAGTGATTGGAAATGGGGTACAAGCCCTCAGCCTCTAAAAGCAATCCCTCAGATGTTTAGGCATAGTAAAGTTAGGTATATCTATTTGACTCTAGACCCCAACATGTTTGTTAGTGTTCTGGTTTGTCCACTGCTTTCTTGTGGGGGATTTGAGTTGGCCATTACTGTTTAGGTGAATGCTGACTTCATATCTATGGTGCACTTTATTCTTAAAATGGGAAGTTTCTACCAATTTCCCGTCCAAACTTGCTCATAAGCCAACTGCAGTCATCATTTCAGATGTGTCTCCCAACTTACACATTTCCTATTTCTCCTTGATATTTACTCAAGAAATTCATTTACGTAGAGACAACATATTCTTCTCTCAACTGGCATCTGGCTGGGCAGAATGATGTCCTTTCATTCCCTTCCAGGCAATAGGCAACTTGTTCCTTCTGTCTTGTGAACTCTTCCTCCTAAGTTCAATGTGAATACAAGTGGCAGAACTGTGCCTCATGTCTCAAATGAGTGTCAGGGCTGCCTTGTCCAGTGTATTCATACTGGAGGGAAAAAAAAATGAATAGCCATACACACTATATAACCACTAAACTTTTTCAGTCCTCCTTGTGCTAACAGTGCATGAACGTGAGGTTTTGTTGTCATTTTTGTTTGTTTGTTTGTTTGCTTGCTTTAAACTCCTGACTGCCATATAGCAAACATGACCAAAAAACACCCTTTTTTGAGAATCTCTGAGAATGGCTCTGCTTTGTATTATCACCTGTCACTTCACCTGAACCATTTCAATCACAAGCGATATCCTTCTGTCAGGCTTGGTAGTACTTCCCAACCTTATGTCCCCTGCAAATCTCAAAGCTCATGTGTAATTTTTAATCTTCAGCCACCATGTCCATACCGAACATATCTAACTTTGAAGTCAGCTCTGCCCTGAATAGGAGGTTGGGTTTTCAGAGGTCCCTTCCAGCCTACATTTCTCCATGAGTCTTTGCCTCCTTAGCAGCTGCAGTTTCAGAACTGTCTCTGAGAATTACCATAGGTAACGACTCCTTTGCTGGTAAGTCCCTCTTCAGTGTGAACAATTGTAAATTCCCTTTATTCACTTGCAGCCCCAAAGCCCAAATCCGTAGATAATGTATCAGAAGCTCACAGAAAGTGAAATAGATGTAATTCATCCCCTGTGTAGGGAAGAACTGGTCCTAGAAAGGAAAGCTATTAAATTATCTGGAAACAATTTAGCTCTGATAAATTATTTTGTAAATTACACATTACCCCCTCCTTCCCTGGTCTTAGCTGTTCTTGCTCCAAAACTTTGCATGGTGTTGATGTCAAACTAACAGGCCCACACTTGTCTGGATGACTCTTTACCCTCTTCTGGACAGAGGTGTATTTGTTACTCTCCCATTCTGGGGACTATCCCTGATTTGCACAATTGTTATGCATTTTTCCTACTTGACTTGTTGTTCTGTGTGCCAATGCTGTTAATAGGCTAGGTAGATATCAGCTTTTCATTTTTCACTTGAATCGCTATAGATTGTTATTTCACCTCAGATGATGTTGCGCCTAGTGCCCTACCCTCCTTTTCAATGGGAGTCCTGTCACTGCCCTTAATATCACATTGTTGTTGCTGTTAGATGCAGGAAATAAGATTTGCAGCATTTGAGACATCAGTAACGTTTGATCTATTTTTGCCTCAAGCGTGCAACTGTCCTAATTTGTTCTCTTTGTTCCCCCTGGTTTCTGTGGCTTAAGTACCACTTACTATTATTGTTTAATTTCCTATGCGAAGGAGGTTTTTGGTCATTCTTACTTTATTTCTGCAGTTTTTAACCTCTGAAACATGCCTTTTCTCATCGCTTTTTTCCTCTTTGAATTTTGAATTTTAACTATGCCTTCTCTGCACTCAAGTCCCAGAGCTGCTTAGTCAGACTCAATTATTCATTTCCTTAGATTTCAAAGTTTGCATTTCTAAGCCTCAAAACCTTCATTCTAAACCTGGTTTTGTCTGTCGTGAAATGTAAAATGAGAAAAGTCAGCTCATGATCACACTTTATTCAAATTTTACTACATTTAAACCCATACAGGAGCCAAGTCTAAAATGGTCTTATATTTTTTCACTTTTGGGAAGAAATCCATCACATAGTACACCTCTGTGAACATAAGTGGTAATTATCTTTCAATCTTTTGCTGGGAAGTTAAAGTCTCCCATAATTCCCATTATTGTTTACGTGTCTGATAACTGTACAGAGATAATTCACTATTAGACTGGAGCTAAGAGCAAAGAGCAGGCTAGCAAGGCTGTCTATCTTTAGCAGTGATTTGCACAAAACCACTCTTTTGCTGACCCATAACATTTAATTTCTCCATCCTCTGCTTCTTGCTAACACAAAGCACCATCTTATTCCATCCATTTGCCTTGGTTTCCAGCCTTCCTGAGATTTATCAGTACTTGTATGACATTCATGCCTTTGTTTCACCCTTCCTGTGTTGACACTTGTCATAACAGTTTTAGATCCTGAACATGATCATCTCAAAGTTTGCCTGACAGTTAGGTCTTCCTCACATTGTCATAGAGTATCAGGTCTCTACCACTTGAAATAGATTGGATTGGATTAGATTATTGGCACCGTCTCTTGTGCTGGTAGTCCATTATCTTCACAGTCCGTACAACTGGCCATCAGTGAACATGAAGTGGCCTTATCCTGCCCATTTACCTTTCTGGAAATCAGCCACTCTCTCTGCCTAGAACAGGGAATGGATTTTCCTCACCTTTCTTCAAAAGCTCTGAAGTTTTCTGTGATCTTTCCAATTGTACGGTATGATAAGCTTTTGCTGCCACTGAAGGGTAGAAGTCATTATGAATAGTGCCAACAAAACAGAAACATAACAATGAAAACGATATTTTAATTCAGAATAGGTATTTGAAAAGTTCACCTTTTCTAGCACAAATGGGGAAAAGAAAAAAAGGAAGGAAAAAAAAAAAAAAAGCAGTCCTAAAACATCAAAAGTGTGGCCAAAGAATTAGAAGAAACACTATTTTTCCAAAGCTGCAATGTTTTCCATTCATCTGGCTGGGCCAGCAGAGCACTGGAGACCTGGATGCACTGTACTCATGGCTGGTTCCCCTAAATGACCTGCAGGGAGATCTTCTTCTCTCTATCCCTCTGTTTCTCCTTTCAATCTCTGTTTTGTCTGTTTGTATCACTAGCTCTCAAATCGCCACTGATATATGCACGTGCAGCACCCAGCACAACCTTGTTTCAGGCTCCAGCGGGACCTTTAGGCATTACCATCCTGTAAACAAATAACAATGATAGTGAGTGTAATTACAATCGTCAAACTATTCCAGCTCCACATCATTAGCCATGCCCTGAGCTAAATAACATTTTAATCAGTTTGATATGTCATCTGTGGCTTTCTTCACTGTCACTTGCAATCCAGCAAACTCCTTCCTTCACGTTTCTGGATTAGACAGAGGGTTCTCAACTGCAGACATCCAATTCCCTGTTCAGGAAGCAGCGAGACCTTTCCTCTTCTCACAGATTTAAGATGATAGCCAAGCATCATGAGACACAGTGCGTATGTCTCCTAGGCCCATCCCATGAGAGCAGGACATTTACCACACATGAGAAGAAGACTTAATGCAGTGGCAAAGCAAAATACTCAGTGTCAAAGCCATGTCTAGATGATCATTAAAGACAGATCAAAATTACCCAATACAGGAGGAAAATCTATCGTTTGTAGAAGATTATGTTCTCTGATTATTAGTTTCAAAATTAGTTTTTCCTTTGGATTTCCTCTGAACTTAAACTTAGTTTGGAATGCCTTTGGTTTTGAATATTTCTGAAATCGTATTACTTCTCCTAAGTAAGTTGCTAGTCTGTTCTATTTACGTGAAATTCGAATAATATTGTGAAGTATCTGCCATCAGTTTTACTGTGTGCCAGGCTGAGTTCCCTGATGAATTTCAAATTTCAGATATGAAACAGTAAAGGTTAAAAAAAAAAATGTTACAAAGGGTACTTCATGCAGTAGCATAAACTTCTGTTTTCTCAAAACTTGTATCAGTTCATCTCACCAGGACCAGCAGGGGAAGCACACTCTGCCTAGGCACTGGCAAAGGGACACAGTGAGAGTGTAGGGTCTCTTGCTGGGGCCATTCAAAATTTGACTGTACAAGCCCCTGAGCAATATGACAGGGCTTTAAAAATGGCCCTGCTTGAAGTACGCGGGTGATCTGGAGACCTCTAAGGTGCTTTCCAACAAAAGCTTTTCTATAATTGTATGAAATCACCTGCAATAGATTAACCCTGGTCATTATTCCTATCACAGGAAATAACTGTGACACCTGGGTAACAGGTGAGCTTACTGCGACACCAGGGAGAGCCTTCCTGTACTTAAAGGCAACCTGTAGGAAAGCTGGGGAGGGAGTCTTTATCAGGGCCTGGAGTGACAGGACAAGGAGTAACCGCTTTAAACTGAAAAGTAGCACCCAGAAAGAACGGAGTCACGCAACAGGATTCATTTCCAAAACCACCTCGTAGACACCTGGGCCAAAGAGCAGGGCCTTGAGCGGGTATATCACAATGGCGGAGTTCATTTCCTTCCCAGTAGCTGGCACGTGCCGTTTTTTGGGATTTCGGGGCTACAGTGAGCTGCTAAGAGGGATGTCTTAGCTCTTGCAGGGCAGTGCTTCCACTAAGGCCAGGACTTTTCTGCATCTTCTACTGCCCTGCAAGCGAGGATGCTTGGGGCACACAGGAAGCTGGGAGGGGACACAGCTGCAGGGATTCCATAAGGCACAAGCAAATGCAGCCTTGGCTTGGTGACACTTTCTCTTGATTACTGCTCAACACAAATTACCTCGAGCAAGTCTACTGTGAGGACTAAAGGAAAGAGACGTATGGATGCTGCTAAGCTCTTCTAGCTTGTACCAGGTAGGAAAGATACCTCTGTAGCAGGCGTGAAGAGGATAGCACTAATTAATTAGATGAGAAGCGGAGGAAAGGCACTTAGAGGTAGTGAAAAGCAGTTAATGTGATGTTCCGGGGAAGCTTCAGTCTGCTTAAGGAGTAGCAAGAACAAGCCTAAAGTCATAGCCAAATACAAGAAAGAGAGGAGGACACGCAGCGTGAGAAGCTCCCGAGAGAAAGGAGCTCTGTTTTGGGTAAAAATCAGTCCCTTTTTCTATCATGGAGACATCCAAGGGCGTAGGACACGTGCACTTCAGGGAACCAAGAGATGCTGTGCATTTCTCTCGTCCCCCTGACACAGCCACTAGGTGACGATGCTTCCAATTCTCTCTAAAGAAACCTTGCTTTCTCAGGCCCAGGTGTCCAGCTGCACACCAAGGACGTCCCTGGCTCCCAGGCACAGTTCCCAGGCCCAAGGCCGAGCTCCGCTCCGAACCCCCATTCCAGCAGACCTTGCTCCTGGCATTGTGGAGCAGCCATTTCATGTCAGCCTTTTCTCCTGGCAGTCAGCTTAGCGCCGTAACCTCTGCCATCGGGGCGCCCGAGAGCCGTGTGAGGTCAGCAGAGAGTCACTGTCAGCCTTTGACCTCACAAAGGTGGGTGGCCATAAGTGCCCTGAGCGTCCAGCTCGCATTGAGTACTGCTGGTGGCACTCGAGGCGTGGAGGTCTGCATGGTGCAATGGGAGACGCCGATGTCCTGCTGCTGGAACAAGAGGCGCTGATGTGCTGCTGGTGCAGGAGGAGACGTGAAGGTGCTGCTGCTTAGAGGTGCTGAGGGGCGGGCAGCCTCAGCGGGCAGCTGAATCAGAGGGCAGGGAAGCCAAGCAGCTTCCTTCTCTGGGGAAGGGGGCACAGAGAAAGTGATTGGAAATGGGGTACAAGCCCTCAGCCTCTAAAAGCAATCCCTCAGATGTTTAGGCATAGTAAAGTTAGGTATATCTATTTGACTCTAGACCCCAACATGTTTGTTAGTGTTCTGGTTTGTCCACTGCTTTCTTGTGGGGGATTTGAGTTGGCCATTACTGTTTAGGTGAATGCTGACTTCATATTTATGGTGCACTTTATTCTTAAAATGGGAAGTTTCTACCAATTTCCCGTCCAAACTTGCTCATAAGCCAACTGCAGTCATCATTTCAGATGTGTCTCCCAACTTACACATTTCCTATTTCTCCTTGATATTTACTCAAGAAATTCATTTACGTAGAGACAACATATTCTTCTCTCAACTGGCATCTGGCTGGGCAGAATGATGTCCTTTCATTCCCTTCCAGGCAATAGGCAACTTGTTCCTTCTGTCTTGTGAACTCTTCCTCCTAAGTTCAATGTGAATACAAGTGGCAGAACTGTGCCTCATGTCTCAAATGAGTGTCAGGGCTGCCTTGTCCAGTGTATTCATACTGGAGGGAAAAAAAAATGAATAGCCATACACACTATATAACCACTAAACTTTTTCAGTCCTCCTTGTGCTAACAGTGCATGAACGTGAGGTTTTGTTGTCATTTTTGTTTGTTTGTTTGTTTGCTTGCTTTAAACTCCTGACTGCCATATAGCAAACATGACCAAAAAACACCCTTTTTTGAGAATCTCTGAGAATGGCTCTGCTTTGTATTATCACCTGTCACTTCACCTGAACCATTTCAATCACAAGCGATATCCTTCTGTCAGGCTTGGTAGTACTTCCCAACCTTATGTCCCCTGCAAATCTCAAAGCTCATGTGTAATTTTTAATCTTCAGCCACCATGTCCATACCGAACATATCTAACTTTGAAGTCAGCTCTGCCCTGAATAGGAGGTTGGGTTTTCAGAGGTCCCTTCCAGCCTACATTTCTCCATGAGTCTTTGCCTCCTTAGCAGCTGCAGTTTCAGAACTGTCTCTGAGAATTACCATAGGTAACGACTCCTTTGCTGGTAAGTCCCTCTTCAGTGTGAACAATTGTAAATTCCCTTTATTCACTTGCAGCCCCAAAGCCCAAATCCGTAGATAATGTATCAGAAGCTCACAGAAAGTGAAATAGATGTAATTCATCCCCTGTGTAGGGAAGAACTGGTCCTAGAAAGGAAAGCTATTAAATTATCTGGAAACAATTTAGCTCTGATAAATTATTTTGTAAATTACACATTACCCCCTCCTTCCCTGGTCTTAGCTGTTCTTGCTCCAAAACTTTGCATGGTGTTGATGTCAAACTAACAGGCCCACACTTGTCTGGATGACTCTTTACCCTCTTCTGGACAGAGGTGTATTTGTTACTCTCCCATTCTGGGGACTATCCCTGATTTGCACAATTGTTATGCATTTTTCCTACTTGACTTGTTGTTCTGTGTGCCAATGCTGTTAATAGGCTAGGTAGATATCAGCTTTTCATTTTTCACTTGAATCGCTATAGATTGTTATTTCACCTCAGATGATGTTGCGCCTAGTGCCCTACCCTCCTTTTCAATGGGAGTCCTGTCACTGCCCTTAATATCACATTGTTGTTGCTGTTAGATGCAGGAAATAAGATTTGCAGCATTTGAGACATCAGTAACTTTTGATCTATTTTTGCCTCAAGCGTGCAACTGTCCTAATTTGTTCTCTTTGTTCCCCCTGGTTTCTGTGGCTTAAGTACCACTTACTATTATTGTTTAATTTCCTATGTGAAGGAGGTTTTTGGTCATTCTTACTTTATTTCTGCAGTTTTTAACCTCTGAAACATGCCTTTTCTCATCGCTTTTTTCCTCTTTGAATTTTGAATTTTAACTATGCCTTCTCTGCACTCAAGTCCCAGAGCTGCTTAGTCAGACTCAATTATTCATTTCCTTAGATTTCAAAGTTTGCATTTCTAAGCCTCAAAACCTTCATTCTAAACCTGGTTTTGTCTGTCGTGAAATGTAAAATGAGAAAAGTCAGCTCATGATCACACTTTATTCAAATTTTACTACATTTAAACCCATACAGGAGCCAAGTCTAAAATGGTCTTATATTTTTTCACTTTTGGGAAGAATTCCATCACATAGTACACCTCTATGAACATAAGTGGTAACTATCTTTCAATCTTTTGCTGGGAAGTTAAAGTCTCCCATAATTCCCATTATTGTTTACGTGTCTGATAACTGTACAGAGAGAATTCACTATTAGACTGGAGCTAAGAGCAAAGAGCAGGCTAGCAAGGCTGTCTATCTTTAGCAGTGATTTGCACAAAACCACTCTTTTGCTGACCCATAACATTTAATTTCTCCATCCTCTGCTTCTTGCTAACACAAAGCACCATCTTATTCCATCCATTTGCCTTGGTTTCCAGCCTTCCTGAGATTTATCAGTACTTGTATGACATTCATGCCTTTGTTTCACCCTTCCTGTGTTGACACTTGTCATAACAGTTTTAGATCCTGAACATGATCATCTCAAAGTTTGCCTGACAGTTAGGTCTTCCTCACATTGTCATAGAGTATCAGGTCTCTACCACTTGAAATAGATTGGATTGGATTAGATTATTGGCACCGTCTCTTGTGCTGGTAGTCCATTATCTTCACAGTCCGTACAACTGGCCATCAGTGAACATGAAGTGGCCTTATCCTGCCCATTTACCTTTCTGGAAATCAGCCACTCTCTCTGCCTAGAACAGGGAATGGATTTTCCTCACCTTTCTTCAAAAGCTCTGAAGTTTTCTGTGATCTTTCCAATTGTACGGTATGATAAGCTTTTGCTGCCACTGAAGGGTAGAAGTCATTATGAATAGTGCCAACAAAACAGAAACATAACAATGAAAACGATATTTTAATTCAGAATAGGTATTTGAAAAGTTCACCTTTTCTAGCACAAATGGGGAAAAGAAAAAAAGGAAGGAAAAAAAAAAAAAAAAGCAGTCCTAAAACATCAAAACTGTGGCCAAAGAATTAGAAGAAACACTATTTTTCCAAAGCTGCAATGTTTTCCATTCATCTGGCTGGGCCAGCAGAGCACTGGAGACCTGGATGCACTGTACTCATGGCTGGTTCCCCTAAATGACCTGCAGGGAGATCTTCTTCTCTCTATCCCTCTGTTTCTCCTTTCAATCTCTGTTTTGTCTGTTTGTATCACTAGCTCTCAAATCGCCACTGATATATGCACGTGCAGCACCCAGCACAACCTTGTTTCAGGCTCCAGCGGGACCTTTAGGCATTACCATCCTGTAAACAAATAACAATGATAGTGAGTGTAATTACAATCGTCAAACTATTCCAGCTCCACATCATTAGCCATACCCTGAGCTAAATAACATTTTAATCAGTTTGATATGTCATCTGTGGCTTTCTTCACTGTCACTTGCAATCCAGCAAACTCCTTCCTTCACGTTTCTAGATTAGACAGAGGGTTCTCAACTGCAGACATCCAATTCCCTGTTCAGGAAGCAGCGAGACCTTTCCTCTTCTCACAGATTTAAGATGATATCCAAGCATCATAAGACACAGTGCGTATGTCTCCTAGGCCCATCCCATGAGAGCAGGACATTTACCACACATGAGAAGAAGACTTAATGCAGTGGCAAAGCAAAATACTCGGTGTCAAAGCCATGTCTAGATGATCATTAAAGACAGATCAAAATTACCCAATACAGGAGGAAAATCTATCGTTTGTAGAAGATTATGTTCTCTGATTATTAGTTTCAAAATTAGTTTTTCCTTTGGATTTCCTCTGAACTTAAACTTAGTTTGGAATGCCTTTGGTTTTGAATATTTCTGAAATCGTATTACTTCTCCTAAGTAAGTTGCTAGTCTGTTCTATTTACGTGAAATTCGAATAATATTGTGAAGTATCTGCCATCAGTTTTACTGTGTGCCAGGCTGAGTTCCCTGATGAATTTCAAATTTCAGATATGAAACAGTAAAGGTTAAAAAAAAAAATGTTACAAAGGGTACTTCATGCAGTAGCATAAACTTCTGTTTTCTCAAAACTTGTATCAGTTCATCTCACCAGGACCAGCAGGGGAAGCACACTCTGCCTAGGCACTGGCAAAGGGACACAGTGAGAGTGTAGGGTCTCTTGCTGGGGCCATTCAAAATTTGACTGTACAAGCCCCTGAGCAATATGACAGGGCTTTAAAAATGGCCCTGCTTGAAGTACGCGGGTGATCTGGAGACCTCTAAGGTGCTTTCCAACAAAAGCTTTTCTATAATTGTATGAAATCACCTGCAATAGATTAACCCTGGTCATTATTCCTATCACAGGAAATAACTGTGACACCTGGGTAACAGGTGAGCTTACTGCGACACCAGGGAGAGCCTTCCTGTACTTAAAGGCAACCTGTAGGAAAGCTGGGGAGGGAGTCTTTATCAGGGCCTGGAGTGACAGGACAAGGAGTAACCGCTTTAAACTGAAAAGTAGCACCCAGAAAGAACGGAGTCACGCAACAGGATTCATTTCCAAAACCACCTCATAGACACCTGGGCCAAAGAGCAGGGCCTTGAGCGGGTATATCACAATGGCGGAGTTCATTTCCTTCCCAGTAGCTGGCACGTGCCGTTTTTTGGGATTTCGGGGCTACAGTGAGCTGCTAAGAGGGATGTCTTAGCTCTTGCAGGGCAGTGCTTCCACTAAGGCCAGGACTTTTCTGCATCTTCTACTGCCCTGCAAGCGAGGATGCTTGGGGCACACAGGAAGCTGGGAGGGGACACAGCTGCAGGGATTCCATAAGGCACAAGCAAATGCAGCCTTGGCTTGGTGACACTTTCTCTTGATTACTGCTCAACACAAATTACCTCGAGCAAGTCTACTGTGAGGACTAAAGGAAAGAGACGTATGGATGCTGCTAAGCTCTTCTAGCTTGTACCAGGTAGGAAAGATACCTCTGTAGCAGGCGTGAAGAGGATAGCACTAATTAATTAGATGAGAAGCGGAGGAAAGGCACTTAGAGGTAGTGAAAAGCAGTTAATGTGATGTTCCGGGGAAGCTTCAGTCTGCTTAAGGAGTAGCAAGAACAAGCCTAAAGTCATAGCCAAATACAAGAAAGAGAGGAGGACACGCAGCATGAGAAGCTCCCGAGAGAAAGGAGCTCTGTTTTGGGTAAAAATCAGTCCCTTTTTCTATCATGGAGACATCCAAGGGCGTAGGACACGTGCACTTCAGGGAACCAAGAGATGCTGTGCATTTCTCTCGTCCCCCTGACACAGCCACTAGGTGACGATGCTTCCAATTCTCTCTAAAGAAACCTTGCTTTCTCAGGCCCAGGTGTCCAGCTGCACACCAAGGACGTCCCTGGCTCCCAGGCACAGTTCCCAGGCCCAAGGCCGAGCTCCCCTCCGAACCCCCATTCCAGCAGACCTTGCTCCTGGCATTGTGGAGCAGCCATTTCATGTCAGCCTTTTCTCCTGGCAGTCAGCTTAGCGCCGTAACCTCTGCCATCGGGGCGCCCGAGAGCCGTGTGAGGTCAGCAGAGAGTCACTGTCAGCCTTTGACCTCACAAAGGTGGGTGGCCATAAGTGCCCTGAGCGTCCAGCTCGCATTGAGTACTGCTGGTGGCACTCGAGGCGTGGAGGTCTGCATGGTGCAATGGGAGACGCCGATGTCCTGCTGCTGGAACAAGAGGCGCTGATGTGCTGCTGGTGCAGGAGGAGACGTGAAGGTGCTGCTGCTTAGAGGTGCTGAGGAGCGGGCAGCCTCAGCGGGCAGCTGAATCAGAGGGCAGGGAAGCCAAGCAGCTTCCTTCTCTGGGGAAGGGGGCACAGAGAAAGTGATTGGAAATGGGGTACAAGCCCTCAGCCTCTAAAAGCAATCCCTCAGATGTTTAGGCATAGTAAAGTTAGGTATATCTATTTGACTCTAGACCCCAACATGTTTGTTAGTGTTCTGGTTTGTCCACTGCTTTCTTGTGGGGGATTTGAGTTGGCCATTACTCTTTAGGTGAATGCTGACTTCATATCTATGGTGCACTTTATTCTTAAAATGGGAAGTTTCTACCAATTTCCCGTCCAAACTTGCTCATAAGCCAACTGCAGTCATCATTTCAGATGTGTCTCCCAACTTACACATTTCCTATTTCTCCTTGATATTTACTCAAGAAATTCATTTACGTAGAGACAACATATTCTTCTCTCAACTGGCATCTGGCTGGGCAGAATGATGTCCTTTCATTCCCTTCCAGGCAATAGGCAACTTGTTCCTTCTGTCTTGTGAACTCTTCCTCCTAAGTTCAATGTGAATACAAGTGGCAGAACTGTGCCTCATGTCTCAAATGAGTGTCAGGGCTGCCTTGTCCAGTGTATTCATACTGGAGGGAAAAAAAAATGCATAGCCATACACACTATATAACCACTAAACTTTTTCAGTCCTCCTTGTGCTAACAGTGCATGAACGTGAGGTTTTGTTGTCATTTTTGTTTGTTTGTTTGTTTGCTTGCTTTAAACTCCTGACTGCCATATAGCAAACATGACAAAAAAACACCCTTTTTTGAGAATCTCTGAGAATGGCTCTGCTTTGTATTATCACCTGTCACTTCACCTGAACCATTTCAATCACAAGCGATATCCTTCTGTCAGGCTTGGTAGTACTTCCCAACCTTATGTCCCCTGCAAATCTCAAAGCTCATGTGTAATTTTTAATCTTCAGCCACCATGTCCATACCGAACATATCTAACTTTGAAGTCAGCTCTGCCCTGAATAGGAGGTTGGGTTTTCAGAGGTCCCTTCCAGCCTACATTTCTCCATGAGTCTTTGCCTCCTTAGCAGCTGCAGTTTCAGAACTGTCTCTGAGAATTACCATAGGTAACGACTCCTTTGCTGGTAAGTCCCTCTTCAGTGTGAACAATTGTAAATTCCCTTTATTCACTTGCAGCCCCAAAGCCCAAATCCGTAGATAATGTATCAGAAGCTCACAGAAAGTGAAATAGATGTAATTCATCCCCTGTGTAGGGAAGAACTGGTCCTAGAAAGGAAAGCTATTAAATTATCTGGAAACAATTTAGCTCTGATAAATTATTTTGTAAATTACACATTACCCCCTCCTTCCCTGGTCTTAGCTGTTCTTGCTCCAAAACTTTGCATGGTGTTGATGTCAAACTAACAGGCCCACACTTGTCTGGATGACTCTTTACCCTCTTCTGGACAGAGGTGTATTTGTTACTCTCCCATTCTGGGGACTATCCCTGATTTGCACAATTGTTATGCATTTTTCCTACTTGACTTGTTGTTCTGTGTGCCAATGCTGTTAATAGGCTAGGTAGATATCAGCTTTTCATTTTTCACTTGAATCGCTATAGATTGTTATTTCACCTCAGATGATGTTGCGCCTAGTGCCCTACCCTCCTTTTCAATGGGAGTCCTGTCACTGCCCTTAATATCACATTGTTGTTGCTGTTAGATGCAGGAAATAAGATTTGCAGCATTTGAGACATCAGTAACTTTTGATCTATTTTTGCCTCAAGTGTGCAACTGTCCTAATTTGTTCTCTTTGTTCCCCCTGGTTTCTGTGGCTTAAGTACCACTTACTATTATTGTTTAATTTCCTATGTGAAGGAGGTTTTTGGTCATTCTTACTTTATTTCTGCAGTTTTTAACCTCTGAAACATGCCTTTTCTCATCGCTTTTTTCCTCTTTGAATTTTGAATTTTAACTATGCCTTCTCTGCACTCAAGTCCCAGAGCTGCTTAGTCAGACTCAATTATTCATTTCCTTAGATTTCAAAGTTTGCATTTCTAAGCCTCAAAACCTTCATTCTAAACCTGGTTTTGTCTGTCGTGAAATGTAAAATGAGAAAAGTCAGCTCATGATCACACTTTATTCAAATTTTACTACATTTAAACCCATACAGGAGCCAAGTCTAAAATGGTCTTATATTTTTTCACTTTTGGGAAGAAATCCATCACATAGTATACATCTGTGAACATAAGTGGTAATTATCTTTCAATCTTTTGCTGGGAAGTTAAAGTCTCCCATAATTCCCATTATTGTTTACGTGTCTGATAACTGTACAGAGATAATTCACTATTAGACTGGAGCTAAGAGCAAAGAGCAGGCTAGCAAGGCTGTCTATCTTTAGCAGTGATTTGCACAAAACCACTCTTTTGCTGACCCATAACATTTAATTTCTCCATCCTCTGCTTCTTGCTAACACAAAGCACCATCTTATTCCATCCATTTGCCTTGGTTTCCAGCCTTCCTGAGATTTATCAGTACTTGTATGACATTCATGCCTTTGTTTCACCCTTCCTGTGTTGACACTTGTCATAACAGTTTTAGATCCTGAACATGATCATCTCAAAGTTTGCCTGACAGTTAGGTCTTCCTCACATTGTCATAGAGTATCAGGTCTCTACCACTTGAAATAGATTGGATTGGATTAGATTATTGGCACCGTCTCTTGTGCTGGTAGTCCATTATCTTCACAGTCCGTACAACTGGCCATCAGTGAACATGAAGTGGCCTTATCCTGCCCATTTACCTTTCTGGAAATCAGCCACTCTGTCTGCCTAGAACAGGGAATGGATTTTCCTCACCTTTCTTCAAAAGCTCTGAAGTTTTCTGTGATCTTTCCAATTGTACGGTATGATAAGCTTTTGCTGCCACTGAAGGGTAGAAGTCATTATGAATAGTGCCAACAAAACAGAAACATAACAATGAAAACGATATTTTAATTCAGAATAGGTATTTGAAAAGTTCACCTTTTCTAGCACAAATGGGGAAAAGAAAAAAAGGAAGGAAAAAAAAAAAAAAAAAGCAGTCCTAAAACATCAAAACTGTGGCCAAAGAATTAGAAGAAACACTATTTTTCCAAAGCTGCAATGTTTTCCATTCATCTGGCTGGGCCAGCAGAGCACTGGAGACCTGGATGCACTGCACTCATGGCTGGTTCCCCTAAATGACCTGCAGGGAGATCTTCTTCTCTCTATCCCTCTGTTTCTCCTTTCAATCTCTGTTTTGTCTGTTTGTATCACTAGCTCTCAAATCGCCACTGATATATGCACGTGCAGCACCCAGCACAACCTTGTTTCAGGCTCCAGCGGGACCTTTAGGCATTACCATCCTGTAAACAAATAACAATGATAGTGAGTGTAATTACAATCGTCAAACTATTCCAGCTCCACATCATTAGCCATGCCCTGAGCTAAATAACATTTTAATCAGTTTGATATGTCATCTGTGGCTTTCTTCACTGTCACTTGCAATCCAGCAAACTCCTTCCTTCACGTTTCTAGATTAGACAGAGGGTTCTCAACTGCAGACATCCAATTCCCTGTTCAGGAAGCAGCGAGACCTTTCCTCTTCTCACAGATTTAAGATGATAGCCAAGCATCATGAGACACAGTGCGTATGTCTCCTAGGCCCATCCCATGAGAGCAGGACATTTACCACACATGAGAAGAAGACTTAATGCAGTGGCAAAGCAAAATACTCGGTGTCAAAGCCATGTCTAGATGATCATTAAAGACAGATCAAAATTACCCAATACAGGAGGAAAATCTATCGTTTGTAGAAGATTATGTTCTCTGATTATTAGTTTCAAAATTAGTTTTTCCTTTGGATTTCCTCTGAACTTAAACTTAGTTTGGAATGCCTTTGGTTTTGAATATTTCTGAAATCGTATTACTTCTCCTAAGTAAGTTGCTAGTCTGTTCTATTTACGTGAAATTCGAATAATATTGTGAAGTATCTGCCATCAGTTTTACTGTGTGCCAGGCTGAGTTCCCTGATGAATTTCAAATTTCAGATATGAAACAGTAAAGGTTAAAAAAAAAAATGTTACAAAGGGTACTTCATGCAGTAGCATAAACTTCTGTTTTCTCAAAACTTGTATCAGTTCATCTCACCAGGACCAGCAGGGGAAGCACACTCTGCCTAGGCACTGGCAAAGGGACACAGTGAGACTGTAGGGTCTCTTGCTGGGGCCATTCAAAATTTGACTGTACAAGCCCCTGAGCAATATGACAGGGCTTTAAAAATGGCCCTGCTTGAAGTACGGGGGTGATCTGGAGACCTCTAAGGTGCTTTCCAACAAAAGCTTTTCTATAATTGTATGAAATCACCTGCAATAGATTAACCCTGGTCATTATTCCTATCACAGGAAATAACTGTGACACCTGGGTAACAGGTGAGCTTACTGCGACACCAGGGAGAGCCTTCCTGTACTTAAAGGCAACCTGTAGGAAAGCTGGGGAGGGAGTCTTTATCAGGGCCTGGAGTGACAGGACAAGGAGTAACCGCTTTAAACTGAAAAGTAGCACCCAGAAAGAACGGAGTCACGCAACAGGATTCATTTCCAAAACCACCTCATAGACACCTGGGCCAAAGAGCAGGGCCTTGAGCGGGTATATCACAATGGCGGAGTTCATTTCCTTCCCAGTAGCTGGCACGTGCCGTTTTTTGGGATTTCGGGGCTACAGTGAGCTGCTAAGAGGGATGTCTTAGCTCTTGCAGGGCAGTGCTTCCACTAAGGCCAGGACTTTTCTGCATCTTCTACTGCCCTGCAAGCGAGGATGCTTGGGGCACACAGGAAGCTGGGAGGGGACACAGCTGCAGGGATTCCATAAGGCACAAGCAAATGCAGCCTTGGCTTGGTGACACTTTCTCTTGATTACTGCTCAACACAAATTACCTCGAGCAAGTCTACTGTGAGGACTAAAGGAAAGAGACGTATGGATGCTGCTAAGCTCTTCTAGCTTGTACCAGGTAGGAAAGATACCTCTGTAGCAGGCGTGAAGAGGATAGCACTAATTAATTAGATGAGAAGCGGAGGAAAGGCACTTAGAGGTAGTGAAAAGCAGTTAATGTGATGTTCCGGGGAAGCTTCAGTCTGCTTAAGGAGTAGCAAGAACAAGCCTAAAGTCATAGCCAAATACAAGAAAGAGAGGAGGACACGCAGCATGAGAAGCTCCCGAGAGAAAGGAGCTCTGTTTTGGGTAAAAATCAGTCCCTTTTTCTATCATGGAGACATCCAAGGGCGTAGGACACGTGCACTTCAGGGAACCAAGAGATGCTGTGCATTTCTCTCGTCCTCCTGACACAGCCACTAGGTGACGATGCTTCCAATTCTCTCTAAAGAAACCTTGCTTTCTCAGGCCCAGGTGTCCAGCTGCACACCAAGAACGTCCCTGGCTCCCAGGCACAGTTCCCAGGCCCAAGGCCGAGCTCCCCTCCGAACCCCCATTCCAGCAGACCTTGCTCCTGGCATTGTGGAGCAGCCATTTCATGTCAGCCTTTTCTCCTGGCAGTCAGCTTAGCGCCGTAACCTCTGCCATCGGGGCGCCCGAGAGCCGTGTGAGGTCAGCAGAGAGTCACTGTCAGCCTTTGACCTCACAAAGGTGGGTGGCCATAAGTGCCCTGAGCGTCCAGCTCGCATTGAGTACTGCTGGTGGCACTCGAGGCGTGGAGGTCTGCATGGTGCAATGGGAGACGCCGATGTCCTGCTGCTGGAACAAGAGGCGCTGATGTGCTGCTGGTGCAGGAGGAGACGTGAAGGTGCTGCTGCTTAGAGGTGCTGAGGAGCGGGCAGCCTCAGCGGGCAGCTGAATCAGAGGGCAGGGAAGCCAAGCAGCTTCCTTCTCTGGGGAAGGGGGCACAGAGAAAGTGATTGGAAATGGGGTACAAGCCCTCAGCCTCTAAAAGCAATCCCTCAGATGTTTAGGCATAGTAAAGTTAGGTATATCTATTTGACTCTAGACCCCAACATGTTTGTTAGTGTTCTGGTTTGTCCACTGCTTTCTTGTGGGGGATTTGAGTTGGCCATTACTGTTTAGGTGAATGCTGACTTCATATCTATGGTGCACTTTATTCTTAAAATGGGAAGTTTCTACCAATTTCCCGTCCAAACTTGCTCATAAGCCAACTGCAGTCATCATTTCAGATGTGTCTCCCAACTTACACATTTCCTATTTCTCCTTGATATTTACTCAAGAAATTCATTTACGTAGAGACAACATATTCTTCTCTCAACTGGCATCTGGCTGGGCAGAATGATGTCCTTTCATTCCCTTCCAGGCAATAGGCAACTTGTTCCTTCTGTCTTGTGAACTCTTCCTCCTAAGTTCAATGTGAATACAAGTGGCAGAACTGTGCCTCATGTCTCAAATGAGTGTCAGGGCTGCCTTGTCCAGTGTATTCATACTGGAGGGAAAAAAAAATGAATAGCCATACACACTATATAACCACTAAACTTTTTCAGTCCTCCTTGTGCTAACAGTGCATGAACGTGAGGTTTTGTTGTCATTTTTGTTTGTTTGTTTGTTTGCTTGCTTTAAACTCCTGACTGCCATATAGCAAACATGACAAAAAAACACCCTTTTTTGAGAAGCTCTGAGAATGGCTCTGCTTTGTATTATCACCTGTCACTTCACCTGAACCATTTCAATCACAAGCGATATCCTTCTGTCAGGCTTGGTAGTACTTCCCAACCTTATGTCCCCTGCAAATCTCAAAGCTCATGTGTAATTTTTAATCTTCAGCCACCATGTCCATACCGAACATATCTAACTTTGAAGTCAGCTCTGCCCTGAATAGGAGGTTGGGTTTTCAGAGGTCCCTTCCAGCCTACATTTCTCCATGAGTCTTTGCCTCCTTAGCAGCTGCAGTTTCAGAACTGTCTCTGAGAATTACCATAGGTAACGACTCCTTTGCTGGTAAGTCCCTCTTCAGTGTGAACAATTGTAAATTCCCTTTATTCACTTGCAGCCCCAAAGCCCAAATCCGTAGATAATGTATCAGAAGCTCACAGAAAGTGAAATAGATGTAATTCATCCCCTGTGTAGGGAAGAACTGGTCCTAGAAAGGAAAGCTATTAAATTATCTGGAAACAATTTAGCTCTGATAAATTATTTTGTAAATTACACATTACCCCCTCCTTCCCTGGTCTTAGCTGTTCTTGCTCCAAAACTTTGCATGGTGTTGATATCAAACTAACAGGCCCACACTTGTCTGGATGACTCTTTACCCTCTTCTGGACAGAGGTGTATTTGTTACTCTCCCATTCTGGGGACTATCCCTGGTTTGCACAATTGTTATGCATTTTTCCTACTTGACTTGTTGTTCTGTGTGCCAATGCTGTTAATAGGCTAGGTAGATATCAGCTTTTCATTTTTCACTTGAATCGCTATAGATTGTTATTTCACCTCAGATGATGTTGCGCCTAGTGCCCTACCCTCCTTTTCAATGGGAGTCCTGTCACTGCCCTTAATATCACATTGTTGTTGCTGTTAGATGCAGGAAATAAGATTTGCAGCATTTGAGACATCAGTAACGTTTGATCTATTTTTGCCTCAAGCGTGCAACTGTCCTAATTTGTTCTCTTTGTTCCCCCTGGTTTCTGTGGCTTAAGTACCACTTACTATTATTGTTTAATTTCCTATGTGAAGGAGGTTTTTGGTCATTCTTACTTTATTTCTGCAGTTTTTAACCTCTGAAACATGCCTTTTCTCATCGCTTTTTTCCTCTTTGAATTTTGAATTTTAACTATGCCTTCTCTGCACTCAAGTCCCAGAGCTGCTTAGTCAGACTCAATTATTCATTTCCTTAGATTTCAAAGTTTGCATTTCTAAGCCTCAAAACCTTCATTCTAAACCTGGTTTTGTCTGTCGTGAAATGTAAAATGAGAAAAGTCAGCTCATGATCACACTTTATTCAAATTTTACTACATTTAAACCCATACAGGAGCCAAGTCTAAAATGGTCTTATATTTTTTCACTTTTGGGAAGAAATCCATCACATAGTATACCTCTGTGAACATAAGTGGTAATTATCTTTCAATCTTTTGCTGGGAAGTTAAAGTCTCCCATAATTCCCATTATTGTTTACGTGTCTGATAACTGTACAGAGATAATTCACTATTAGACTGGAGCTAAGAGCAAAGAGCAGGCTAGCAAGGCTGTCTATCTTTAGCAGTGATTTGCACAAAACCACTCTTTTGCTGACCCATAACATTTAATTTCTCCATCCTCTGCTTCTTGCTAACACAAAGCACCATCTTATTCCATCCATTTGCCTTGGTTTCCAGCCTTCCTGAGATTTATCAGTACTTGTATGACATTCATGCCTTTGTTTCACCCTTCCTGTGTTGACACTTGTCATAACAGTTTTAGATCCTGAACATGATCATCTCAAAGTTTGCCTGACAGTTAGGTCTTCCTCACATTGTCATAGAGTATCAGGTCTCTACCACTTGAAATAGATTGGATTGGATTAGATTATTGGCACCGTCTCTTGTGCTGGTAGTCCATTATCTTCACAGTCCGTACAACTGGCCATCAGTGAACATGAAGTGGCCTTATCCTGCCCATTTACCTTTCTGGAAATCAGCCACTCTCTCTGCCTAGAACAGGGAATGGATTTTCCTCACCTTTCTTCAAAAGCTCTGAAGTTTTCTGTGATCTTTCCAATTGTACGGTATGATAAGCTTTTGCTGCCACTGAAGGGTAGAAGTCATTATGAATAGTGCCAACAAAACAGAAACATAACAATGAAAACGATATTTTAATTCAGAATAGGTATTTGAAAAGTTCACCTTTTCTAGCACAAATGGGGAAAAGAAAAAAAGGAAGGAAAAAAAAAAAAAAAAAGCAGTCCTAAAACATCAAAACTGTGGCCAAAGAATTAGAAGAAACACTATTTTTCCAAAGCTGCAATGTTTTCCATTCATCTGGCTGGGCCAGCAGAGCACTGGAGACCTGGATGCACTGTACTCATGGCTGGTTCCCCTAAATGACCTGCAGGGAGATCTTCTTCTCTCTATCCCTCTGTTTCTCCTTTCAATCTCTGTTTTGTCTGTTTGTATCACTAGCTCTCAAATCGCCACTGATATATGCACGTGCAGCACCCAGCACAACCTTGTTTCAGGCTCCAGCGGGACCTTTAGGCATTACCATCCTGTAAACAAATAACAATGATAGTGAGTGTAATTACAATCGTCAAACTATTCCAGCTCCACATCATTAGCCATGCCCTGAGCTAAATAACATTTTAATCAGTTTGATATGTCATCTGTGGCTTTCTTCACTGTCACTTGCAATCCAGCAAACTCCTTCCTTCACGTTTCTAGATTAGACAGAGGGTTCTCAACTGCAGACATCCAATTCCCTGTTCAGGAAGCAGCGAGACCTTTCCTCTTCTCACAGATTTAAGATGATAGCCAAGCATCATGAGACACAGTGCGTATGTCTCCTAGGCCCATCCCATGAGAGCAGGACATTTACCACACATGAGAAGAAGACTTAATGCAGTGGCAAAGCAAAATACTCAGTGTCAAAGCCATGTCTAGATGATCATTAAAGACAGATCAAAATTACCCAATACAGGAGGAAAATCTATCGTTTGTAGAAGATTATGTTCTCTGATTATTAGTTTCAAAATTAGTTTTTCCTTTGGATTTCCTCTGAACTTAAACTTAGTTTGGAATGCCTTTGGTTTTGAATATTTCTGAAATCGTATTACTTCTCCTAAGTAAGTTGCTAGTCTGTTCTATTTACGTGAAATTCGAATAATATTGTGAAGTATCTGCCATCAGTTTTACTGTGTGCCAGGCTGAGTTCCCTGATGAATTTCAAATTTCAGATATGAAACAGTAAAGGTTAAAAAAAAAAATGTTACAAAGGGTACTTCATGCAGTAGCATAAACTTCTGTTTTCTCAAAACTTGTATCAGTTCATCTCACCAGGACCAGCAGGGGAAGCACACTCTGCCTAGGCACTGGCAAAGGGACACAGTGAGAGTGTAGGGTCTCTTGCTGGGGCCATTCAAAATTTGACTGTACAAGCCCCTGAGCAATATGACAGGGCTTTAAAAATGGCCCTGCTTGAAGTACGCGGGTGATCTGGAGACCTCTAAGGTGCTTTCCAACAAAAGCTTTTCTATAATTGTATGAAATCACCTGCAATAGATTAACCCTGGTCATTATTCCTATCACAGGAAATAACTGTGACACCTGGGTAACAGGTGAGCTTACTGCGACACCAGGGAGAGCCTTCCTGTACTTAAAGGCAACCTGTAGGAAAGCTGGGGAGGGAGTCTTTATCAGGGCCTGGAGTGACAGGACAAGGAGTAACCGCTTTAAACTGAAAAGTAGCACCCAGAAAGAACGGAGTCACGCAACAGGATTCATTTCCAAAACCACCTCATAGACACCTGGGCCAAAGAGCAGGGCCTTGAGCGGGTATATCACAATGACAGAGTTCATTTCCTTCCCAGTAGCTGGCACGTGCCGTTTTTTGGGATTTCGGGGCTACAGTGAGCTGCTAAGAGGGATGTCTTAGCTCTTGCAGGGCAGTGCTTCCACTAAGGCCAGGACTTTTCTGCATCTTCTACTGCCCTGCAAGCGAGGATGCTTGGGGCACACAGGAAGCTGGGAGGGGACACAGCTGCAGGGATTCCATAAGACACAAGCAAATGCAGCCTTGGCTTGGTGACACTTTCTCTTGATTACTGCTCAACACAAATTACCTCGAGCAAGTCTACTGTGAGGACTAAAGGAAAGAGACGTATGGATGCTGCTAAGCTCTTCTAGCTTGTACCAGGTAGGAAAGATACCTCTGTAGCAGGCGTGAAGAGGATAGCACTAATTAATTAGATGAGAAGCGGAGGAAAGGCACTTAGAGGTAGTGAAAAGCAGTTAATGTGATGTTCCGGGGAAGCTTCAGTCTGCTTAAGGAGTAGCAAGAACAAGCCTAAAGTCATAGCCAAATACAAGAAAGAGAGGAGGACACGCAGCATGAGAAGCTCCCGAGAGAAAGGAGCTCTGTTTTGGGTAAAAATCAGTCCCTTTTTCTATCATGGAGACATCCAAGGGCGTAGGACACGTGCACTTCAGGGAACCAAGAGATGCTGTGCATTTCTCTCGTCCCCCTGACACAGCCACTAGGTGACGATGCTTCCAATTCTCTCTAAAGAAACCTTGCTTTCTCAGGCCCAGGTGTCCAGCTGCACACCAAGGACGTCCCTGGCTCCCAGGCACAGTTCCCAGGCCCAAGGCCGAGCTCCGCTCCGAACCCCCATTCCAGCAGACCTTGCTCCTGGCATTGTGGAGCAGCCATTTCATGTCAGCCTTTTCTCCTGGCAGTCAGCTTAGCGCCGTAACCTCTGCCATCGGGGCGCCCGAGAGCCGTGTGAGGTCAGCAGAGAGTCACTGTCAGCCTTTGACCTCACAAAGGTGGGTGGCCATAAGTGCCCGGAGCGTCCAGCTCGCATTGAGTACTGCTGGTGGCACTCGAGGCGTGGAGGTCTGCATGGTGCAATGGGAGACGCCGATGTCCTGCTGCTGGAACAAGAGGCGCTGATGTGCTGCTGGTGCAGGAGGAGACGTGAAGGTGCTGCTGCTTAGAGGTGCTGAGGAGCGGGCAGCCTCAGCGGGCAGCTGAATCAGAGGGCAGGGAAGCCAAGCAGCTTCCTTCTCTGGGGAAGGGGGCACAGAGAAAGTGATTGGAAATGGGGTACAAGCCCTCAGCCTCTAAAAGCAATCCCTCAGATGTTTAGGCATAGTAAAGTTAGGTATATCTATTTGACTCTAGACCCCAACATGTTTGTTAGTGTTCTGGTTTGTCCACTGCTTTCTTGTGGGGGATTTGAGTTGGCCATTACTGTTTAGGTGAATGCTGACTTCATATCTATGGTGCACTTTATTCTTAAAATGGGAAGTTTCTACCAATTTCCCGTCCAAACTTGCTCATAAGCCAACTGCAGTCATCATTTCAGATGTGTCTCCCAACTTACACATTTCCTATTTCTCCTTGATATTTACTCAAGAAATTCATTTACGTAGAGACAACATATTCTTCTCTCAACTGGCATCTGGCTGGGCAGAATGATGTCCTTTCATTCCCTTCCAGGCAATAGGCAACTTGTTCCTTCTGTCTTGTGAACTCTTCCTCCTAAGTTCAATGTGAATACAAGTGGCAGAACTGTGCCTCATGTCTCAAATGAGTGTCAGGGCTGCCTTGTCCAGTGTATTCATACTGGAGGGAAAAAAAAATGAATAGCCATACACACTATATAACCACTAAACTTTTTCAGTCCTCCTTGTGCTAACAGTGCATGAACGTGAGGTTTTGTTGTCATTTTTGTTTGTTTGTTTGTTTGCTTGCTTTAAACTCCTGACTGCCATATAGCAAACATGACAAAAAAACACCCTTTTTTGAGAAGCTCTGAGAATGGCTCTGCTTTGTATTATCACCTGTCACTTCACCTGAACCATTTCAATCACAAGCGATATCCTTCTGTCAGGCTTGGTAGTACTTCCCAACCTTATGTCCCCTGCAAATCTCAAAGCTCATGTGTAATTTTTAATCTTCAGCCACCATGTCCATACCGAACATATCTAACTTTGAAGTCAGCTCTGCCCTGAATAGGAGGTTGGGTTTTCAGAGGTCCCTTCCAGCCTACATTTCTCCATGAGTCTTTGCCTCCTTAGCAGCTGCAGTTTCAGAACTGTCTCTGAGAATTACCATAGGTAATGACTCCTTTGCTGGTAAGTCCCTCTTCAGTGTGAACAATTGTAAATTCCCTTTATTCACTTGCAGCCCCAAAGCCCAAATCCGTAGATAATGTATCAGAAGCTCACAGAAAGTGAAATAGATGTAATTCATCCCCTGTGTAGGGAAGAACTGGTCCTAGAAAGGAAAGCTATTAAATTATCTGGAAACAATTTAGCTCTGATAAATTATTTTGTAAATTACACATTACCCCCTCCTTCCCTGGTCTTAGCTGTTCTTGCTCCAAAACTTTGCATGGTGTTGATGTCAAACTAACAGGCCCACACTTGTCTGGATGACTCTTTACCCTCTTCTGGACAGAGGTGTATTTGTTACTCTCCCATTCTGGGGACTATCCCTGATTTGCACAATTGTTATGCATTTTTCCTACTTGACTTGTTGTTCTGTGTGCCAATGCTGTTAATAGGCTAGGTAGATATCAGCTTTTCATTTTTCACTTGAATCGCTATAGATTGTTATTTCACCTCAGATGATGTTGCGCCTAGTGCCCTACCCTCCTTTTCAATGGGAGTCCTGTCACTGCCCTTAATATCACATTGTTGTTGCTGTTAGATGCAGGAAATAAGATTTGCAGCATTTGAGACATCAGTAACTTTTGATCTATTTTTGCCTCAAGCGTGCAACTGTCCTAATTTGTTCTCTTTGTTCCCCCTGGTTTCTGTGGCTTAAGTACCACTTACTATTATTGTTTAATTTCCTATGTGAAGGAGGTTTTTGGTCATTCTTACTTTATTTCTGCAGTTTTTAACCTCTGAAACATGCCTTTTCTCATCGCTTTTTTCCTCTTTGAATTTTGAATTTTAACTATGCCTTCTCTGCACTCAAGTCCCAGAGCTGCTTAGTCAGACTCAATTATTCATTTCCTTAGATTTCAAAGTTTGCATTTCTAAGCCTCAAAACCTTCATTCTAAACCTGGTTTTGTCTGTCGTGAAATGTAAAATGAGAAAAGTCAGCTCATGATCACACTTTATTCAAATTTTACTACATTTAAACCCATACAGGAGCCAAGTCTAAAATGGTCTTATATTTTTTCACTTTTGGGAAGAAATCCATCACATAGTATACCTCTATGAACATAAGTGGTAATTATCTTTCAATCTTTTGCTGGGAAGTTAAAGTCTCCCATAATTCCCATTATTGTTTACGTGTCTGATAACTGTACAGAGAGAATTCACTATTAGACTGGAGCTAAGAGCAAAGAGCAGGCTAGCAAGGCTGTCTATCTTTAGCAGTGATTTGCACAAAACCACTCTTTTGCTGACCCATAACATTTAATTTCTCCATCCTCTGCTTCTTGCTAACACAAAGCACCATCTTATTCCATCCATTTGCCTTGGTTTCCAGCCTTCCTGAGATTTATCAGTACTTGTATGACATTCATGCCTTTGTTTCACCCTTCCTGTGTTGACACTTGTCATAACAGTTTTAGATCCTGAACATGATCATCTCAAAGTTTGCCTGACAGTTAGGTCTTCCTCACATTGTCATAGAGTATCAGGTCTCTACCACTTGAAATAGATTGGATTGGATTAGATTATTGGCACCGTCTCTTGTGCTGGTAGTCCATTATCTTCACAGTCCGTACAACTGGCCATCAGTGAACATGAAGTGGCCTTATCCTGCCCATTTACCTTTCTGGAAATCAGCCACTCTGTCTGCCTAGAACAGGGAATGGATTTTCCTCACCTTTCTTCAAAAGCTCTGAAGTTTTCTGTGATCTTTCCAATTGTACGGTATGATAAGCTTTTGCTGCCACTGAAGGGTAGAAGTCATTATGAATAGTGCCAACAAAACAGAAACATAACAATGAAAACGATATTTTAATTCAGAATAGGTATTTGAAAAGTTCACCTTTTCTAGCACAAATGGGGAAAAGAAAAAAAGGAAGGAAAAAAAAAAAAAAAAAGCAGTCCTAAAACATCAAAACTGTGGCCAAAGAATTAGAAGAAACACTATTTTTCCAAAGCTGCAATGTTTTCCATTCATCTGGCTGGGCCAGCAGAGCACTGGAGACCTGGATGCACTGCACTCATGGCTGGTTCCCCTAAATGACCTGCAGGGAGATCTTCTTCTCTCTATCCCTCTGTTTCTCCTTTCAATCTCTGTTTTGTCTGTTTGTATCACTAGCTCTCAAATCGCCACTGATATATGCACGTGCAGCACCCAGCACAACCTTGTTTCAGGCTCCAGCGGGACCTTTAGGCATTACCATCCTGTAAACAAATAACAATGATAGTGAGTGTAATTACAATCGTCAAACTATTCCAGCTCCACATCATTAGCCATGCCCTGAGCTAAATAACATTTTAATCAGTTTGATATGTCATCTGTGGCTTTCTTCACTGTCACTTGCAATCCAGCAAACTCCTTCCTTCACGTTTCTAGATTAGACAGAGGGTTCTCAACTGCAGACATCCAATTCCCTGTTCAGGAAGCAGCGAGACCTTTCCTCTTCTCACAGATTTAAGATGATAGCCAAGCATCATGAGACACAGTGCGTATGTCTCCTAGGCCCATCCCATGAGAGCAGGACATTTACCACACATGAGAAGAAGACTTAATGCAGTGGCAAAGCAAAATACTCAGTGTCAAAGCCATGTCTAGATGATCATTAAAGACAGATCAAAATTACCCAATACAGGAGGAAAATCTATCGTTTGTAGAAGATTATGTTCTCTGATTATTAGTTTCAAAATTAGTTTTTCCTTTGGATTTCCTCTGAACTTAAACTTAGTTTGGAATGCCTTTGGTTTTGAATATTTCTGAAATCGTATTACTTCTCCTAAGTAAGTTGCTAGTCTGTTCTGTTTACGTGAAATTCGAATAATATTGTGAAGTATCTGCCATCAGTTTTACTGTGTGCCAGGCTGAGTTCCCTGATGAATTTCAAATTTCAGATATGAAACAGTAAAGGTTAAAAAAAAAATGTTACAAAGGGTACTTCATGCAGTAGCATAAACTTCTGTTTTCTCAAAACTTGTATCAGTTCATCTCACCAGGACCAGCAGGGGAAGCACACTCTGCCTAGGCACTGGCAAAGGGACACAGTGAGAGTGTAGGGTCTCTTGCTGGGGCCATTCAAAATTTGACTGTACAAGCCCCTGAGCAATATGACAGGGCTTTAAAAATGGCCCTGCTTGAAGTACGCGGGTGATCTGGAGACCTCTAAGGTGCTTTCCAACAAAAGCTTTTCTATAATTGTATGAAATCACCTGCAATAGATTAACCCTGGTCATTATTCCTATCACAGGAAATAACTGTGACACCTGGGTAACAGGTGAGCTTACTGCGACACCAGGGAGAGCCTTCCTGTACTTAAAGGCAACCTGTAGGAAAGCTGGGGAGGGAGTCTTTATCAGGGCCTGGAGTGACAGGACAAGGAGTAACCGCTTTAAACTGAAAAGTAGCACCCAGAAAGAACGGAGTCACGCAACAGGATTCATTTCCAAAACCACCTCGTAGACACCTGGGCCAAAGAGCAGGGCCTTGAGCGGGTATATCACAATGACAGAGTTCATTTCCTTCCCAGTAGCTGGCACGTGCTGTTTTTTGGGATTTCGGGGCTACAGTGAGCTGCTAAGAGCGATGTCTTAGCTCTTGCAGGGCAGTGCTTCCACTAAGGCCAGGACTTTTCTGCATCTTCTACTGCCCTGCAAGCGAGGATGCTTGGGGCACACAGGAAGCTGGGAGGGGACACAGCTGCAGGGATTCCATAAGGCACAAGCAAATGCAGCCTTGGCTTGGTGACACTTTCTCTTGATTACTGCTCAACACAAATTACCTCGAGCAAGTCTACTGTGAGGACTAAAGGAAAGAGACGTATGGATGCTGCTAAGCTCTTCTAGCTTGTACCAGGTAGGAAAGATACCTCTGTAGCAGGCGTGAAGAGGATAGCACTAATTAATTAGATGAGAAGCGGAGGAAAGGCACTTAGAGGTAGTGAAAAGCAGTTAATGTGATGTTCCGGGGAAGCTTCAGTCTGCTTAAGGAGTAGCAAGAACAAGCCTAAAGTCATAGCCAAATACAAGAAAGAGAGGAGGACACGCAGCATGAGAAGCTCCCGAGAGAAAGGAGCTCTGTTTTGGGTAAAAATCAGTCCCTTTTTCTGTCATGGAGACATCCAAGGGCGTAGGACACGTGCACTTCAGGGAACCAAGAGATGCTGTGCATTTCTCTCGTCCCCCTGACACAGCCACTAGGTGACGATGCTTCCAATTCTCTCTAAAGAAACCTTGCTTTCTCAGGCCCAGGTGTCCAGCTGCACACCAAGGACGTCCCTGGCTCCCAGGCACAGTTCCCAGGCCCAAGGCCGAGCTCCCCTCCGAACCCCCATTCCAGCAGACCTTGCTCCTGGCATTGTGGAGCAGCCATTTCATGTCAGCCTTTTCTCCTGGCAGTCAGCTTAGCGCCGTAACCTCTGCCATCGGGGCGCCCGAGAGCCGTGTGAGGTCAGCAGAGAGTCACTGTCAGCCTTTGACCTCACAAAGGTGGGTGGCCATAAGTGCCCTGAGCGTCCAGCTCGCATTGAGTACTGCTGGTGGCACTCGAGGCGTGGAGGTCTGCATGGTGCAACGGGAGACGCCGATGTCCTGCTGCTGGAACAAGAGGCGCTGATGTGCTGCTGGTGCAGGAGGAGACGTGAAGGTGCTGCTGCTTAGAGGTGCTGAGGGGCGGGCAGCCTCAGCGGGCAGCTGAATCGGAGGGCAGGGAAGCCAAGCAGCTTCCTTCTCTGGGGAAGGGGGCACAGAGAAAGTGATTGGAAATGGGGTACAAGCCCTCAGCCTCTAAAAGCAATCCCTCAGATGTTTAGGCATAGTAAAGTTAGGTATATCTATTTGACTCTAGACCCCAACATGTTTGTTAGTGTTCTGGTTTGTCCACTGCTTTCTTGTGGGGGATTTGAGTTGGCCATTACTGTTTAGGTGAATGCTGACTTCATATCTATGGTGCACTTTATTCTTAAAATGGGAAGTTTCTACCAATTTCCCGTCCAAACTTGCTCATAAGCCAACTGCAGTCATCATTTCAGATGTGTCTCCCAACTTACACATTTCCTATTTCTCCTTGATATTTACTCAAGAAATTCATTTACGTAGAGACAACATATTCTTCTCTCAACTGGCATCTGGCTGGGCAGAATGATGTCCTTTCATTCCCTTCCAGGCAATAGGCAACTTGTTCCTTCTGTCTTGTGAACTCTTCCTCCTAAGTTCAATGTGAATACAAGTGGCAGAACTGTGCCTCATGTCTCAAATGAGTGTCAGGGCTGCCTTGTCCAGTGTATTCATACTGGAGGGAAAAAAAAATGAATAGCCATACACACTATATAACCACTAAACTTTTTCAGTCCTCCTTGTGCTAACAGTGCATGAACGTGAGGTTTTGTTGTCATTTTTGTTTGTTTGTTTGTTTGCTTGCTTTAAACTCCTGACTGCCATATAGCAAACATGACAAAAAAACACCCTTTTTTGAGAATCTCTGAGAATGGCTCTGCTTTGTATTATCACCTGTCACTTCACCTGAACCATTTCAATCACAAGCGATATCCTTCTGTCAGGCTTGGTAGTACTTCCCAACCTTATGTCCCCTGCAAATCTCAAAGCTCATGTGTAATTTTTAATCTTCAGCCACCATGTCCATACCGAACATATCTAACTTTGAAGTCAGCTCTGCCCTGAATAGGAGGTTGGGTTTTCAGAGGTCCCTTCCAGCCTACATTTCTCCATGAGTCTTTGCCTCCTTAGCAGCTGCAGTTTCAGAACTGTCTCTGAGAATTACCATAGGTAACGACTCCTTTGCTGGTAAGTCCCTCTTCAGTGTGAACAATTGTAAATTCCCTTTATTCACTTGCAGCCCCAAAGCCCAAATCCGTAGATAATGTATCAGAAGCTCACAGAAAGTGAAATAGATGTAATTCATCCCCTGTGTAGGGAAGAACTGGTCCTAGAAAGGAAAGCTATTAAATTATCTGGAAACAATTTAGCTCTGATAAATTATTTTGTAAATTACACATTACCCCCTCCTTCCCTGGTCTTAGCTGTTCTTGCTCCAAAACTTTGCATGGTGTTGATGTCAAACTAACAGGCCCACACTTGTCTGGATGACTCTTTACCCTCTTCTGGACAGAGGTGTATTTGTTACTCTCCCATTCTGGGGACTATCCCTGATTTGCACAATTGTTATGCATTTTTCCTACTTGACTTGTTGTTCTGTGTGCCAATGCTGTTAATAGGCTAGGTAGATATCAGCTTTTCATTTTTCACTTGAATCGCTATAGATTGTTATTTCACCTCAGATGATGTTGCGCCTAGTGCCCTACCCTCCTTTTCAATGGGAGTCCTGTCACTGCCCTTAATATCACATTGTTGTTGCTGTTAGATGCAGGAAATAAGATTTGCAGCATTTGAGACATCAGTAACTTTTGATCTATTTTTGCCTCAAGCGTGCAACTGTCCTAATTTGTTCTCTTTGTTCCCCCTGGTTTCTGTGGCTTAAGTACCACTTACTATTATTGTTTAATTTCCTATGTGAAGGAGGTTTTTGGTCATTCTTACTTTATTTCTGCAGTTTTTAACCTCTGAAACATGCCTTTTCTCATCGCTTTTTTCCTCTTTGAATTTTGAATTTTAACTATGCCTTCTCTGCACTCAAGTCCCAGAGCTGCTTAGTCAGACTCAATTATTCATTTCCTTAGATTTCAAAGTTTGCATTTCTAAGCCTCAAAACCTTCATTCTAAACCTGGTTTTGTCTGTCGTGAAATGTAAAATGAGAAAAGTCAGCTCATGATCACACTTTATTCAAATTTTACTACATTTAAACCCATACAGGAGCCAAGTCTAAAATGGTCTTATATTTTTTCACTTTTGGGAAGAAATCCATCACATAGTACACCTCTGTGAACATAAGTGGTAATTATCTTTCAATCTTTTGCTGGGAAGTTAAAGTCTCCCATAATTCCCATTATTGTTTACGTGTCTGATAACTGTACAGAGAGAATTCACTATTAGACTGGAGCTAAGAGCAAAGAGCAGGCTAGCAAGGCTGTCTATCTTTAGCAGTGATTTGCACAAAACCACTCTTTTGTTGACCCATAACATTTAATTTCTCCATCCTCTGCTTCTTGCTAACACAAAGCACCATCTTATTCCATCCATTTGCCTTGGTTTCCAGCCTTCCTGAGATTTATCAGTACTTGTATGACATTCATGCCTTTGTTTCACCCTTCCTGTGTTGACACTTGTCATAACAGTTTTAGATCCTGAACATGATCATCTCAAAGTTTGCCTGACAGTTAGGTCTTCCTCACATTGTCATAGAGTATCAGGTCTCTACCACTTGAAATAGATGGGATTGGATTAGATTATTGGCACCGTCTCTTGTGCTGGTAGTCCATTATCTTCACAGTCCGTACAACTGGCCATCAGTGAACATGAAGTGGCCTTATCCTGCCCATTTACCTTTCTGGAAATCAGCCACTCTGTCTGCCTAGAACAGGGAATGGATTTTCCTCACCTTTCTTCAAAAGCTCTGAAGTTTTCTGTGATCTTTCCAATTGTACGGTATGATAAGCTTTTGCTGCCACTGAAGGGTAGAAGTCATTATGAATAGTGCCAACAAAACAGAAACATAACAATGAAAACGATATTTTAATTCAGAATAGGTATTTGAAAAGTTCACCTTTTCTAGCACAAATGGGGAAAAGAAAAAAAGGAAGGAAAAAAAAAAAAAAAAGGCAGTCCTAAAACATCAAAACTGTGGCCAAAGAATTAGAAGAAACACTATTTTTCCAAAGCTGCAATGTTTTCCATTCATCTGGCTGGGCCAGCAGAGCACTGGAGACCTGGATGCACTGTACTCATGGCTGGTTCCCCTAAATGACCTGCAGGGAGATCTTCTTCTCTCTATCCCTCTGTTTCTCCTTTCAATCTCTGTTTTGTCTGTTTGTATCACTAGCTCTCAAATCGCCACTGATATATGCACGTGCAGCACCCAGCACAACCTTGTTTCAGGCTCCAGCGGGACCTTTAGGCATTACCATCCTGTAAACAAATAACAATGATAGTGAGTGTAATTACAATCGTCAAACTATTCCAGCTCCACATCATTAGCCATGCCCTGAGCTAAATAACATTTTAATCAGTTTGATATGTCATCTGTGGCTTTCTTCACTGTCACTTGCAATCCAGCAAACTCCTTCCTTCACGTTTCTAGATTAGACAGAGGGTTCTCAACTGCAGACATCCAATTCCCTGTTCAGGAAGCAGCGAGACCTTTCCTCTTCTCACAGATTTAAGATGATAGCCAAGCATCATGAGACACAGTGCGTATGTCTCCTAGGCCCATCCCATGAGAGCAGGACATTTACCACACATGAGAAGAAGACTTAATGCAGTGGCAAAGCAAAATACTCGGTGTCAAAGCCATGTCTAGATGATCATTAAAGACAGATCAAAATTACCCAATACAGGAGGAAAATCTATCGTTTGTAGAAGATTATGTTCTCTGATTATTAGTTTCAAAATTAGTTTTTCCTTTGGATTTCCTCTGAACTTAAACTTAGTTTGGAATGCCTTTGGTTTTGAATATTTCTGAAATCGTATTACTTCTCCTAAGTAAGTTGCTAGTCTGTTCTATTTACGTGAAATTCGAATAATATTGTGAAGTATCTGCCATCAGTTTTACTGTGTGCCAGGCTGAGTTCCCTGATGAATTTCAAATTTCAGATATGAAACAGTAAAGGTTAAAAAAAAAAAATGTTACAAAGGGTACTTCATGCAGTAGCATAAACTTCTGTTTTCTCAAAACTTGTATCAGTTCATCTCACCAGGACCAGCAGGGGAAGCACACTCTGCCTAGGCACTGGCAAAGGGACACAGTGAGAGTGTAGGGTCTCTTGCTGGGGCCATTCAAAATTTGACTGTACAAGCCCCTGAGCAATATGACAGGGCTTTAAAAATGGCCCTGCTTGAAGTACGCGGGTGATCTGGAGACCTCTAAGGTGCTTTCCAACAAAAGCTTTTCTATAATTGTATGAAATCACCTGCAATAGATTAACCCTGGTCATTATTCCTATCACAGGAAATAACTGTGACACCTGGGTAACAGGTGAGCTTACTGCGACACCAGGGAGAGCCTTCCTGTACTTAAAGGCAACCTGTAGGAAAGCTGGGGAGGGAGTCTTTATCAGGGCCTGGAGTGACAGGACAAGGAGTAACCGCTTTAAACTGAAAAGTAGCACCCAGAAAGAACGGAGTCACGCAACAGGATTCATTTCCAAAACCACCTCATAGACACCTGGGCCAAAGAGCAGGGCCTTGAGCGGGTATATCACAATGACAGAGTTCATTTCCTTCCCAGTAGCTGGCACGTGCCGTTTTTTGGGATTTCGGGGCTACAGTGAGCTGCTAAGAGGGATGTCTTAGCTCTTGCAGGGCAGTGCTTCCACTAAGGCCAGGACTTTTCTGCATCTTCTACTGCCCTGCAAGCGAGGATGCTTGGGGCACACAGGAAGCTGGGAGGGGACACAGCTGCAGCGATTCCATAAGACACAAGCAAATGCAGCCTTGGCTTGGTGACACTTTCTCTTGATTACTGCTCAACACAAATTACCTCGAGCAAGTCTACTGTGAGGACTAAAGGAAAGAGACGTATGGATGCTGCTAAGCTCTTCTAGCTTGTACCAGGTAGGAAAGATACCTCTGTAGCAGGCGTGAAGAGGATAGCACTAATTAATTAGATGAGAAGCGGAGGAAAGGCACTTAGAGGTAGTGAAAAGCAGTTAATGTGATGTTCCGGGGAAGCTTCAGTCTGCTTAAGGAGTAGCAAGAACAAGCCTAAAGTCATAGCCAAATACAAGAAAGAGAGGAGGACACGCAGCATGAGAAGCTCCCGAGAGACAGGAGCTCTGTTTTGGGTAAAAATCAGTCCCTTTTTCTATCATGGAGACATCCAAGGGCGTAGGACACGTGCACTTCAGGGAACCAAGAGATGCTGTGCATTTCTCTCGTCCCCCTGACACAGCCACTAGGTGACGATGCTTCCAATTCTCTCTAAAGAAACCTTGCTTTCTCAGGCCCAGGTGTCCAGCTGCACACCAAGGACGTCCCTGGCTCCCAGGCACAGTTCCCAGGCCCAAGGCCGAGCTCCCCTCCGAACCCCCATTCCAGCAGACCTTGCTCCTGGCATTGTGGAGCAGCCATTTCATGTCAGCCTTTTCTCCTGGCAGTCAGCTTAGTGCCGTAACCTCTGCCATCGGGGCGCCCGAGAGCCGTGTGAGGTCAGCAGAGAGTCACTGTCAGCCTTTGACCTCACAAAGGTGGGTGGCCATAAGTGCCCTGAGCGTCCAGCTCGCATTGAGTACTGCTGGTGGCACTCGAGGCGTGGAGGTCTGCATGGTGCAATGGGAGACGCCGATGTCCTGCTGCTGGAACAAGAGGCGCTGATGTGCTGCTGGTGCAGGAGGAGACGTGAAGGTGCTGCTGCTTAGAGGTGCTGAGGAGCGGGCAGCCTCAGCGGGCAGCTGAATCAGAGGGCAGGGAAGCCAAGCAGCTTCCTTCTCTGGGGAAGGGGGCACAGAGAAAGTGATTGGAAATGGGGTACAAGCCCTCAGCCTCTAAAAGCAATCCCTCAGATGTTTAGGCATAGTAAAGTTAGGTATATCTATTTGACTCTAGACCCCAACATGTTTGTTAGTGTTCTGGTTTGTCCACTGCTTTCTTGTGGGGGATTTGAGTTGGCCATTACTCTTTAGGTGAATGCTGACTTCATATCTATGGTGCACTTTATTCTTAAAATGGGAAGTTTCTACCAATTTCCCGTCCAAACTTGCTCATAAGCCAACTGCAGTCATCATTTCAGATGTGTCTCCCAACTTACACATTTCCTATTTCTCCTTGATATTTACTCAAGAAATTCATTTACGTAGAGACATCATATTCTTCTCTCAGCTGGCATCTGGCTGGGCAGAATGATGTCCTTTCATTCCCTTCCAGGCAATAGGCAACTTGTTCCTTCTGTCTTGTGAACTCTTCCTCCTAAGTTCAATGTGAATACAAGTGGCAGAACTGTGCCTCATGTCTCAAATGAGTGTCAGGGCTGCCTTGTCCAGTGTATTCATACTGGAGGGAAAAAAAAATGAATAGCCATACACACTATATAACCACTAAACTTTTTCAGTCCTCCTTGTGCTAACAGTGCATGAACGTGAGGTTTTGTTGTCATTTTTGTTTGTTTGTTTGTTTGCTTGCTTTAAACTCCTGACTGCCATATAGCAAACATGACAAAAAAACACCCTTTTTTGAGAATCTCTGAGAATGGCTCTGCTTTGTATTATCACCTGTCACTTCACCTGAACCATTTCAATCACAAGCGATATCCTTCTGTCAGGCTTGGTAGTACTTCCCAACCTTATGTCCCCTGCAAATCTCAAAGCTCATGTGTAATTTTTAATCTTCAGCCACCATGTCCATACCGAACATATCTAACTTTGAAGTCAGCTCTGCCCTGAATAGGAGGTTGGGTTTTCAGAGGTCCCTTCCAGCCTACATTTCTCCATGAGTCTTTGCCTCCTTAGCAGCTGCAGTTTCAGAACTGTCTCTGAGAATTACCATAGGTAACGACTCCTTTGCTGGTAAGTCCCTCTTCAGTGTGAACAATTGTAAATTCCCTTTATTCACTTGCAGCCCCAAAGCCCAAATCCGTAGATAATGTATCAGAAGCTCACAGAAAGTGAAATAGATGTAATTCATCCCCTGTGTAGGGAAGAACTGGTCCTAGAAAGGAAAGCTATTAAATTATCTGGAAACAATTTAGCTCTGATAAATTATTTTGTAAATTACACATTACCCCCTCCTTCCCTGGTCTTAGCTGTTCTTGCTCCAAAACTTTGCATGGTGTTGATGTCAAACTAACAGGCCCACACTTGTCTGGATGACTCTTTACCCTCTTCTGGACAGAGGTGTATTTGTTACTCTCCCATTCTGGGGACTATCCCTGATTTGCACAATTGTTATGCATTTTTCCTACTTGACTTGTTGTTCTGTGTGCCAATGCTGTTAATAGGCTAGGTAGATATCAGCTTTTCATTTTTCACTTGAATCGCTATAGATTGTTATTTCACCTCAGATGATGTTGCGCCTAGTGCCCTACCCTCCTTTTCAATGGGAGTCCTGTCACTGCCCTTAATATCACATTGTTGTTGCTGTTAGATGCAGGAAATAAGATTTGCAGCATTTGAGACATCAGTAACGTTTGATCTATTTTTGCCTCAAGCGTGCAACTGTCCTAATTTGTTCTCTTTGTTCCCCCTGGTTTCTGTGGCTTAAGTACCACTTACTATTATTGTTTAATTTCCTATGTGAAGGAGGTTTTTGGTCATTCTTACTTTATTTCTGCAGTTTTTAACCTCTGAAACATGCCTTTTCTCATCGCTTTTTTCCTCTTTGAATTTTGAATTTTAACTATGCCTTCTCTGCACTCAAGTCCCAGAGCTGCTTAGTCAGACTCAATTATTCATTTCCTTAGATTTCAAAGTTTGCATTTCTAAGCCTCAAAACCTTCATTCTAAACCTGGTTTTGTCTGTCGTGAAATGTAAAATGAGAAAAGTCAGCTCATGATCACACTTTATTCAAATTTTACTACATTTAAACCCATACAGGAGCCAAGTCTAAAATGGTCTTATATTTTTTCACTTTTGGGAAGAAATCCATCACATAGTATACCTCTGTGAACATAAGTGGTAATTATCTTTCAATCTTTTGCTGGGAAGTTAAAGTCTCCCATAATTCCCATTATTGTTTACGTGTCTGATAACTGTACAGAGATAATTCACTATTAGACTGGAGCTAAGAGCAAAGAGCAGGCTAGCAAGGCTGTCTATCTTTAGCAGTGATTTGCACAAAACCACTCTTTTGCTGACCCATAACATTTAATTTCTCCATCCTCTGCTTCTTGCTAACACAAAGCACCATCTTATTCCATCCATTTGCCTTGGTTTCCAGCCTTCCTGAGATTTATCAGTACTTGTATGACATTCATGCCTTTGTTTCACCCTTCCTGTGTTGACACTTGTCATAACAGTTTTAGATCCTGAACATGATCATCTCAAAGTTTGCCTGACAGTTAGGTCTTCCTCACATTGTCATAGAGTATCAGGTCTCTACCACTTGAAATAGATTGGATTGGATTAGATTATTGGCACCGTCTCTTGTGCTGGTAGTCCATTATCTTCACAGTCCGTACAACTGGCCATCAGTGAACATGAAGTGGCCTTATCCTGCCCATTTACCTTTCTGGAAATCAGCCACTCTCTCTGCCTAGAACAGGGAATGGATTTTCCTCACCTTTCTTCAAAAGCTCTGAAGTTTTCTGTGATCTTTCCAATTGTACGGTATGATAAGCTTTTGCTGCCACTGAAGGGTAGAAGTCATTATGAATAGTGCCAACAAAACAGAAACATAACAATGAAAACGATATTTTAATTCAGAATAGGTATTTGAAAAGTTCACCTTTTCTAGCACAAATGGGGAAAAGAAAAAAAGGAAGGAAAAAAAAAAAAAAAAAAGCAGTCTTAAAACATCAAAAGTGTGGCCAAAGAATTAGAAGAAACACTATTTTTCCAAAGCTGCAATGTTTTCCATTCATCTGGCTGGGCCAGCAGAGCACTGGAGACCTGGATGCACTGTACTCATGGCTGGTTCCCCTAAATGACCTGCAGGGAGATCTTCTTCTCTCTATCCCTCTGTTTCTCCTTTCAATCTCTGTTTTGTCTGTTTGTATCACTAGCTCTCAAATCGCCACTGATATATGCACGTGCAGCACCCAGCACAACCTTGTTTCAGGCTCCAGCGGGACCTTTAGGCATTACCATCCTGTAAACAAATAACAATGATAGTGAGTGTAATTACAATCGTCAAACTATTCCAGCTCCACATCATTAGCCATGCCCTGAGCTAAATAACATTTTAATCAGTTTGATATGTCATCTGTGGCTTTCTTCACTGTCACTTGCAATCCAGCAAACTCCTTCCTTCACGTTTCTAGATTAGACAGAGGGTTCTCAACTGCAGACATCCAATTCCCTGTTCAGGAAGCAGCGAGACCTTTCCTCTTCTCACAGATTTAAGATGATAGCCAAGCATCATGAGACACAGTGCGTATGTCTCCTAGGCCCATCCCATGAGAGCAGGACATTTACCACACATGAGAAGAAGACTTAATGCAGTGGCAAAGCAAAATACTCGGTGTCAAAGCCATGTCTAGATGATCATTAAAGACAGATCAAAATTACCCAATACAGGAGGAAAATCTATCGTTTGTAGAAGATTATGTTCTCTGATTATTAGTTTCAAAATTAGTTTTTCCTTTGGATTTCCTCTGAACTTAAACTTAGTTTGGAATGCCTTTGGTTTTGAATATTTCTGAAATCGTATTACTTCTCCTAAGTAAGTTGCTAGTCTGTTCTATTTACGTGAAATTCGAATAATATTGTGAAGTATCTGCCATCAGTTTTACTGTGTGCCAGGCTGAGTTCCCTGATGAATTTCAAATTTCAGATATGAAACAGTAAAGGTTAAAAAAAAAAATGTTACAAAGGGTACTTCATGCAGTAGCATAAACTTCTGTTTTCTCAAAACTTGTATCAGTTCATCTCACCAGGACCAGCAGGGGAAGCACACTCTGCCTAGGCACTGGCAAAGGGACACAGTGAGAGTGTAGGGTCTCTTGCTGGGGCCATTCAAAATTTGACTGTACAAGCCCCTGAGCAATATGACAGGGCTTTAAAAATGGCCCTGCTTGAAGTACGCGGGTGATCTGGAGACCTCTAAGGTGCTTTCCAACAAAAGCTTTTCTATAATTGTATGAAATCACCTGCAATAGATTAACCCTGGTCATTATTCCTATCACAGGAAATAACTGTGACACCTGGGTAACAGGTGAGCTTACTGCGACACCAGGGAGAGCCTTCCTGTACTTAAAGGCAACCTGTAGGAAAGCTGGGGAGGGAGTCTTTATCAGGGCCTGGAGTGACAGGACAAGGAGTAACCGCTTTAAACTGAAAAGTAGCACCCAGAAAGAACGGAGTCACGCAACAGGATTCATTTCCAAAACCACCTCATAGACACCTGGGCCAAAGAGCAGGGCCTTGAGCGGGTATATCACAATGGCGGAGTTCATTTCCTTCCCAGTAGCTGGCACGTGCCGTTTTTTGGGATTTCGGGGCTACAGTGAGCTGCTAAGAGGGATGTCTTAGCTCTTGCAGGGCAGTGCTTCCACTAAGGCCAGGACTTTTCTGCATCTTCTACGGCCCTGCAAGCGAGGATGCTTGGGGCACACAGGAAGCTGGGAGGGGACACAGCTGCAGGGATTCCATAAGACACAAGCAAATGCAGCCTTGGCTTGGTGACACTTTCTCTTGATTACTGCTCAACACAAATTACCTCGAGCAAGTCTACTGTGAGGACTAAAGGAAAGAGACGTATGGATGCTGCTAAGCTCTTCTAGCTTGTACCAGGTAGGAAAGATACCTCTGTAGCAGGCGTGAAGAGGATAGCACTAATTAATTAGATGAGAAGCGGAGGAAAGGCACTTAGAGGTAGTGAAAAGCAGTTAATGTGATGTTCCGGGGAAGCTTCAGTCTGCTTAAGGAGTAGCAAGAACAAGCCTAAAGTCATAGCCAAATACAAGAAAGAGAGGAGGACACGCAGCATGAGAAGCTCCCGAGAGAAAGGAGCTCTGTTCTGGGTAAAAATCAGTCCCTTTTTCTATCATGGAGACATCCAAGGGCGTAGGACACGTGCACTTCAGGGAACCAAGAGATGCTGTGCATTTCTCTCGTCCCCCTGACACAGCCACTAGGTGACGATGCTTCCAATTCTCTCTAAAGAAACCTTGCTTTCTCAGGCCCAGGTGTCCAGCTGCACACCAAGGACGTCCCTGGCTCCCAGGCACAGTTCCCAGGCCCAAGGCCGAGCTCCGCTCCGAACCCCCATTCCAGCAGACCTTGCTCCTGGCATTGTGGAGCAGCCATTTCATGTCAGCCTTTTCTCCTGGCAGTCAGCTTAGCGCCGTAACCTCTGCCATCGGGGCGCCCGAGAGCCGTGTGAGGTCAGCAGAGAGTCACTGTCAGCCTTTGACCTCACAAAGGTGGGTGGCCATAAGTGCCCTGAGCGTCCAGCTCGCATTGAGTACTGCTGGTGGCACTCGAGGCGTGGAGGTCTGCATGGTGCAATGGGAGACGCCGATGTCCTGCTGCTGGAACAAGAGGCGCTGATGTGCTGCTGGTGCAGGAGGAGACGTGAAGGTGCTGCTGCTTAGAGGTGCTGAGGGGCGCGCAGCCTCAGCGGGCAGCTGAATCAGAGGGCAGGGAAGCCAAGCAGCTTCCTTCTCTGGGGAAGGGGGCACAGAGAAAGTGATTGGAAATGGGGTACAAGCCCTCAGCCTCTAAAAGCAATCCCTCAGATGTTTAGGCATAGTAAAGTTAGGTATATCTATTTGACTCTAGACCCCAACATGTTTGTTAGTTTTCTGGTTTGTCCACTGCTTTCTTGTGGGGGATTTGAGTTGGCCATTACTGTTTAGGTGAATGCTGACTTCATATCTATGGTGCACTTTATTCTTAAAATGGGAAGTTTCTACCAATTTCCCGTCCAAACTTGCTCATAAGCCAACTGCAGTCATCATTTCAGATGTGTCTCCCAACTTACACATTTCCTATTTCTCCTTGATATTTACTCAAGAAATTCATTTACGTAGAGACAACATATTCTTCTCTCAACTGGCATCTGGCTGGGCAGAATGATGTCCTTTCATTCCCTTCCAGGCAATAGGCAACTTGTTCCTTCTGTCTTGTGAACTCTTCCTCCTAAGTTCAATGTGAATACAAGTGGCAGAACTGTGCCTCATGTCTCAAATGAGTGTCAGGGCTGCCTTGTCCAGTGTATTCATACTGGAGGGAAAAAAAAATGAATAGCCATACACACTATATAACCACTAAACTTTTTCAGTCCTCCTTGTGCTAACAGTGCATGAACGTGAGGTTTTGTTGTCATTTTTGTTTGTTTGTTTGTTTGCTTGCTTTAAACTCCTGACTGCCATATAGCAAACATGACAAAAAAACACCCTTTTTTGAGAATCTCTGAGAATGGCTCTGCTTTGTATTATCACCTGTCACTTCACCTGAACCATTTCAATCACAAGCGATATCCTTCTGTCAGGCTTGGTAGTACTTCCCAACCTTATGTCCCCTGCAAATCTCAAAGCTCATGTGTAATTTTTAATCTTCAGCCACCATGTCCATACCGAACATATCTAACTTTGAAGTCAGCTCTGCCCTGAATAGGAGGTTGGGTTTTCAGAGGTCCCTTCCAGCCTACATTTCTCCATGAGTCTTTGCCTCCTTAGCAGCTGCAGTTTCAGAACTGTCTCTGAGAATTACCATAGGTAACGACTCCTTTGCTGGTAAGTCCCTCTTCAGTGTGAACAATTGTAAATTCCCTTTATTCACTTGCAGCCCCAAAGCCCAAATCCGTAGATAATGTATCAGAAGCTCACAGAAAGTGAAATAGATGTAATTCATCCCCTGTGTAGGGAAGAACTGGTCCTAGAAAGGAAAGCTATTAAATTATCTGGAAACAATTTAGCTCTGATAAATTATTTTGTAAATTACACATTACCCCCTCCTTCCCTGGTCTTAGCTGTTCTTGCTCCAAAACTTTGCATGGTGTTGATGTCAAACTAACAGGCCCACACTTGTCTGGATGACTCTTTACCCTCTTCTGGACAGAGGTGTATTTGTTACTCTCCCATTCTGGGGACTATCCCTGATTTGCACAATTGTTATGCATTTTTCCTACTTGACTTGTTGTTCTGTGTGCCAATGCTGTTAATAGGCTAGGTAGATATCAGCTTTTCATTTTTCACTTGAATCGCTATAGATTGTTATTTCACCTCAGATGATGTTGCGCCTAGTGCCCTACCCTCCTTTTCAATGGGAGTCCTGTCACTGCCCTTAATATCACATTGTTGTTGCTGTTAGATGCAGGAAATAAGATTTGCAGCATTTGAGACATCAGTAACTTTTGATCTATTTTTGCCTCAAGCGTGCAACTGTCCTAATTTGTTCTCTTTGTTCCCCCTGGTTTCTGTGGCTTAAGTACCACTTACTATTATTGTTTAATTTCCTATGTGAAGGAGGTTTTTGGTCATTCTTACTTTATTTCTGCAGTTTTTAACCTCTGAAACATGCCTTTTCTCATCGCTTTTTTCCTCTTTGAATTTTGAATTTTAACTATGCCTTCTCTGCACTCAAGTCCCCGAGCTGCTTAGTCAGACTCAATTATTCATTTCCTTAGATTTCAAAGTTTGCATTTCTAAGCCTCAAAACCTTCATTCTAAACCTGGTTTTGTCTGTCGTGAAATGTAAAATGAGAAAAGTCAGCTCATGATCACACTTTATTCAAATTTTACTACATTTAAACCCATACAGGAGCCAAGTCTAAAATGGTCTTATATTTTTTCACTTTTGGGAAGAAATCCATCACATAGTACACCTCTGTGAACATAAGTGGTAATTATCTTTCAATCTTTTGCTGGGAAGTTAAAGTCTCCCATAATTCCCATTATTGTTTACGTGTCTGATAACTGTACAGAGAGAATTCACTATTAGACTGGAGCTAAGAGCAAAGAGCAGGCTAGCAAGGCTGTCTATCTTTAGCAGTGATTTGCACAAAACCACTCTTTTGCTGACCCATAACATTTAATTTCTCCATCCTCTGCTTCTTGCTAACACAAAGCACCATCTTATTCCATCCATTTGCCTTGGTTTCCAGCCTTCCTGAGATTTATCAGTACTTGTATGACATTCATGCCTTTGTTTCACCCTTCCTGTGTTGACACTTGTCATAACAGTTTTAGATCCTGAACATGATCATCTCAAAGTTTGCCTGACAGTTAGGTCTTCCTCACATTGTCATAGAGTATCAGGTCTCTACCACTTGAAATAGATTGGATTGGATTAGATTATTGGCACCGTCTCTTGTGCTGGTAGTCCATTATCTTCACAGTCCGTACAACTGGCCATCAGTGAACATGAAGTGGCCTTATCCTGCCCATTTACCTTTCTGGAAATCAGCCACTCTCTCTGCCTAGAACAGGGAATGGATTTTCCTCACCTTTCTTCAAAAGCTCTGAAGTTTTCTGTGATCTTTCCAATTGTACGGTATGATAAGCTTTTGCTGCCACTGAAGGGTAGAAGTCATTATGAATAGTGCCAACAAAACAGAAACATAACAATGAAAACGATATTTTAATTCAGAATAGGTATTTGAAAAGTTCACCTTTTCTAGCACAAATGGGGAAAAGAAAAAAAGGAAGGAAAAAAAAAAAAAAAAAAAAGCAGTCCTAAAACATCAAAACTGTGGCCAAAGAATTAGAAGAAACACTATTTTTCCAAAGCTGCAATGTTTTCCATTCATCTGGCTGGGCCAGCAGAGCACTGGAGACCTGGATGCACTGTACTCATGGCTGGTTCCCCTAAATGACCTGCAGGGAGATCTTCTTCTCTCTATCCCTCTGTTTCTCCTTTCAATCTCTGTTTTGTCTGTTTGTATCACTAGCTCTCAAATCGCCACTGATATATGCACGTGCAGCACCCAGCACAACCTTGTTTCAGGCTCCAGCGGGACCTTTAGGCATTACCATCCTGTAAACAAATAACAATGATAGTGAGTGTAATTACAATCGTCAAACTATTCCAGCTCCACATCATTAGCCATGCCCTGAGCTAAATAACATTTTAATCAGTTTGATATGTCATCTGTGGCTTTCTTCACTGTCACTTGCAATCCAGCAAACTCCTTCCTTCACGTTTCTAGATTAGACAGAGGGTTCTCAACTGCAGACATCCAATTCCCTGTTCAGGAAGCAGCGAGACCTTTCCTCTTCTCACAGATTTAAGATGATATCCAAGCATCATAAGACACAGTGCGTATGTCTCCTAGGCCCATCCCATGAGAGCAGGACATTTACCACACATGAGAAGAAGACTTAATGCAGTGGCAAAGCAAAATACTCGGTGTCAAAGCCATGTCTAGATGATCATTAAAGACAGATCAAAATTACCCAATACAGGAGGAAAATCTATCGTTTGTAGAAGATTATGTTCTCTGATTATTAGTTTCAAAATTAGTTTTTCCTTTGGATTTCCTCTGAACTTAAACTTAGTTTGGAATGCCTTTGGTTTTGAATATTTCTGAAATCGTATTACTTCTCCTAAGTAAGTTGCTAGTCTGTTCTATTTACGTGAAATTCGAATAATATTGTGAAGTATCTGCCATCAGTTTTACTGTGTGCCAGGCTGAGTTCCCTGATGAATTTCAAATTTCAGATATGAAACAGTAAAGGTTAAAAAAAAAAAATGTTACAAAGGGTACTTCATGCAGTAGCATAAACTTCTGTTTTCTCAAAACTTGTATCAGTTCATCTCACCAGGACCAGCAGGGGAAGCACACTCTGCCTAGGCACTGGCAAAGGGACACAGTGAGAGTGTAGGGTCTCTTGCTGGGGCCATTCAAAATTTGACTGTACAAGCCCCTGAGCAATATGACAGGGCTTTAAAAATGGCCCTGCTTGAAGTACGCGGGTGATCTGGAGACCTCTAAGGTGCTTTCCAACAAAAGCTTTTCTATAATTGTATGAAATCACCTGCAATAGATTAACCCTGGTCATTATTCCTATCACAGGAAATAACTGTGACACCTGGGTAACAGGTGAGCTTACTGCGACACCAGGGAGAGCCTTCCTGTACTTAAAGGCAACCTGTAGGAAAGCTGGGGAGGGAGTCTTTATCAGGGCCTGGAGTGACAGGACAAGGAGTAACCGCTTTAAACTGAAAAGTAGCACCCAGAAAGAACGGAGTCACGCAACAGGATTCATTTCCAAAACCACCTCATAGACACCTGGGCCAAAGAGCAGGGCCTTGAGCGGGTATATCACAATGGCGGAGTTCATTTCCTTCCCAGTAGCTGGCACGTGCCGTTTTTTGGGATTTCGGGGCTACAGTGAGCTGCTAAGAGGGATGTCTTAGCTCTTGCAGGGCAGTGCTTCCACTAAGGCCAGGACTTTTCTGCATCTTCTACGGCCCTGCAAGCGAGGATGCTTGGGGCACACAGGAAGCTGGGAGGGGACACAGCTGCAGGGATTCCATAAGACACAAGCAAATGCAGCCTTGGCTTGGTGACACTTTCTCTTGATTACTGCTCAACACAAATTACCTCGAGCAAGTCTACTGTGAGGACTAAAGGAAAGAGACGTATGGATGCTGCTAAGCTCTTCTAGCTTGTACCAGGTAGGAAAGATACCTCTGTAGCAGGCGTGAAGAGGATAGCACTAATTAATTAGATGAGAAGCGGAGGAAAGGCACTTAGAGGTAGTGAAAAGCAGTTAATGTGATGTTCCGGGGAAGCTTCAGTCTGCTTAAGGAGTAGCAAGAACAAGCCTAAAGTCATAGCCAAATACAAGAAAGAGAGGAGGACACGCAGCATGAGAAGCTCCCGAGAGAAAGGAGCTCTGTTTTGGGTAAAAATCAGTCCCTTTTTCTATCATGGAGACATCCAAGGGCGTAGGACACGTGCACTTCAGGGAACCAAGAGATGCTGTGCATTTCTCTCGTCCCCCTGACACAGCCACTAGGTGACGATGCTTCCAATTCTCTCTAAAGAAACCTTGCTTTCTCAGGCCCAGGTGTCCAGCTGCACACCAAGGACGTCCCTGGCTCCCAGGCACAGTTCCCAGGCCCAAGGCCGAGCTCCCCTCCGAACCCCCATTCCAGCAGACCTTGCTCCTGGCATTGTGGAGCAGCCATTTCATGTCAGCCTTTTCTCCTGGCAGTCAGCTTAGCGCCGTAACCTCTGCCATCGGGGCGCCCGAGAGCCGTGTGAGGTCAGCAGAGGGTCACTGTCAGCCTTTGACCTCACAAAGGTGGGTGGCCATAAGTGCCCTGAGCGTCCAGCTCGCATTGAGTACTGCTGGTGGCACTCGAGGCGTGGAGGTCTGCATGGTGCAATGGGAGACGCCGATGTCCTGCTGCTGGAACAAGAGGCGCTGATGTGCTGCTGGTGCAGGAGGAGACGTGAAGGTGCTGCTGCTTAGAGGTGCTGAGGGGCGCGCAGCCTCAGCGGGCAGCTGAATCAGAGGGCAGGGAAGCCAAGCAGCTTCCTTCTCTGGGGAAGGGGGCACAGAGAAAGTGATTGGAAATGGGGTACAAGCCCTCAGCCTCTAAAAGCAATCCCTCAGATGTTTAGGCATAGTAAAGTTAGGTATATCTATTTGACTCTAGACCCCAACATGTTTGTTAGTGTTCTGGTTTGTCCACTGCTTTCTTGTGGGGGATTTGAGTTGGCCATTACTGTTTAGGTGAATGCTGACTTCATATCTATGGTGCACTTTATTCTTAAAATGGGAAGTTTCTACCAATTTCCCGTCCAAACTTGCTCATAAGCCAACTGCAGTCATCATTTCAGATGTGTCTCCCAACTTACACATTTCCTATTTCTCCTTGATATTTACTCAAGAAATTCATTTACGTAGAGACAACATATTCTTCTCTCAACTGGCATCTGGCTGGGCAGAATGATGTCCTTTCATTCCCTTCCAGGCAATAGGCAACTTGTTCCTTCTGTCTTGTGAACTCTTCCTCCTAAGTTCAATGTGAATACAAGTGGCAGAACTGTGCCTCATGTCTCAAATGAGTGTCAGGGCTGCCTTGTCCAGTGTATTCATACTGGAGGGAAAAAAAAATGCATAGCCATACACACTATATAACCACTAAACTTTTTCAGTCCTCCTTGTGCTAACAGTGCATGAACGTGAGGTTTTGTTGTCATTTTTGTTTGTTTGTTTGTTTGCTTGCTTTAAACTCCTGACTGCCATATAGCAAACATGACAAAAAAACACCCTTTTTTGAGAATCTCTGAGAATGGCTCTGCTTTGTATTATCACCTGTCACTTCACCTGAACCATTTCAATCACAAGCGATATCCTTCTGTCAGGCTTGGTAGTACTTCCCAACCTTATGTCCCCTGCAAATCTCAAAGCTCATGTGTAATTTTTAATCTTCAGCCACCATGTCCATACCGAACATATCTAACTTTGAAGTCAGCTCTGCCCTGAATAGGAGGTTGGGTTTTCAGAGGTCCCTTCCAGCCTACATTTCTCCATGAGTCTTTGCCTCCTTAGCAGCTGCAGTTTCAGAACTGTCTCTGAGAATTACCATAGGTAACGACTCCTTTGCTGGTAAGTCCCTCTTCAGTGTGAACAATTGTAAATTCCCTTTATTCACTTGCAGCCCCAAAGCCCAAATCCGTAGATAATGTATCAGAAGCTCACAGAAAGTGAAATAGATGTAATTCATCCCCTGTGTAGGGAAGAACTGGTCCTAGAAAGGAAAGCTATTAAATTATCTGGAAACAATTTAGCTCTGATAAATTATTTTGTAAATTACACATTACCCCCTCCTTCCCTGGTCTTAGCTGTTCTTGCTCCAAAACTTTGCATGGTGTTGATGTCAAACTAACAGGCCCACACTTGTCTGGATGACTCTTTACCCTCTTCTGGACAGAGGTGTATTTGTTACTCTCCCATTCTGGGGACTATCCCTGATTTGCACAATTGTTATGCATTTTTCCTACTTGACTTGTTGTTCTGTGTGCCAATGCTGTTAATAGGCTAGGTAGATATCAGCTTTTCATTTTTCACTTGAATCGCTATAGATTGTTATTTCACCTCAGATGATGTTGCGCCTAGTGCCCTACCCTCCTTTCCAATGGGAGTCCTGTCACTGCCCTTAATATCACATTGTTGTTGCTGTTAGATGCAGGAAATAAGATTTGCAGCATTTGAGACATCAGTAACTTTTGATCTATTTTTGCCTCAAGCGTGCAACTGTCCTAATTTGTTCTCTTTGTTCCCCCTGGTTTCTGTGGCTTAAGTACCACTTACTATTATTGTTTAATTTCCTATGTGAAGGAGGTTTTTGGTCATTCTTACTTTATTTCTGCAGTTTTTAACCTCTGAAACATGCCTTTTCTCATCGCTTTTTTCCTCTTTGAATTTTGAATTTTAACTATGCCTTCTCTGCACTCAAGTCCCAGAGCTGCTTAGTCAGACTCAATTATTCATTTCCTTAGATTTCAAAGTTTGCATTTCTAAGCCTCAAAACCTTCATTCTAAACCTGGTTTTGTCTGTCGTGAAATGTAAAATGAGAAAAGTCAGCTCATGATCACACTTTATTCAAATTTTACTACATTTAAACCCATACAGGAGCCAAGTCTAAAATGGTCTTATATTTTTTCACTTTTGGGAAGAAATCCATCACATAGTACACCTCTGTGAACATAAGTGGTAATTATCTTTCAATCTTTTGCTGGGAAGTTAAAGTCTCCCATAATTCCCATTATTGTTTACGTGTCTGATAACTGTACAGAGAGAATTCACTATTAGACTGGAGCTAAGAGCAAAGAGCAGGCTAGCAAGGCTGTCTATCTTTAGCAGTGATTTGCACAAAACCACTCTTTTGCTGACCCATAACATTTAATTTCTCCATCCTCTGCTTCTTGCTAACACAAAGCACCATCTTATTCCATCCATTTGCCTTGGTTTCCAGCCTTCCTGAGATTTATCAGTACTTGTATGACATTCATGCCTTTGTTTCACCCTTCCTGTGTTGACACTTGTCATAACAGTTTTAGATCCTGAACATGATCATCTCAAAGTTTGCCTGACAGTTAGGTCTTCCTCACATTGTCATAGAGTATCAGGTCTCTACCACTTGAAATAGATGGGATTGGATTGGATTAGATTATTGGCACCGTCTCTTGTGCTGGTAGTCCATTATCTTCACAGTCCGTACAACTGGCCATCAGTGAACATGAAGTGGCCTTATCCTGCCCATTTACCTTTCTGGAAATCAGCCACTCTCTCTGCCTAGAACAGGGAATGGATTTTCCTCACCTTTCTTCAAAAGCTCTGAAGTTTTCTGTGATCTTTCCAATTGTACGGTATGATAAGCTTTTGCTGCCACTGAAGGGTAGAAGTCATTATGAATAGTGCCAACAAAACAGAAACATAACAATGAAAACGATATTTTAATTCAGAATAGGTATTTGAAAAGTTCACCTTTTCTAGCACAAATGGGGAAAAGAAAAAAAGGAAGGAAAAAAAAAAAAAAAAGCAGTCCTAAAACATCAAAAGTGTGGCCAAAGAATTAGAAGAAACACTATTTTTCCAAAGCTGCAATGTTTTCCATTCATCTGGCTGGGCCAGCAGAGCACTGGAGACCTGGATGCACTGTACTCATGGCTGGTTCCCCTAAATGACCTGCAGGGAGATCTTCTTCTCTCTATCCCTCTGTTTCTCCTTTCAATCTCTGTTTTGTCTGTTTGTATCACTAGCTCTCAAATCGCCACTGATATATGCACGTGCAGCACCCAGCACAACCTTGTTTCAGGCTCCAGCGGGACCTTTAGGCATTACCATCCTGTAAACAAATAACAATGATAGTGAGTGTAATTACAATCGTCAAACTATTCCAGCTCCACATCATTAGCCATGCCCTGAGCTAAATAACATTTTAATCAGTTTGATATGTCATCTGTGGCTTTCTTCACTGTCACTTGCAATCCAGCAAACTCCTTCCTTCACGTTTCTAGATTAGACAGAGGGTTCTCAACTGCAGACATCCAATTCCCTGTTCAGGAAGCAGCGAGACCTTTCCTCTTCTCACAGATTTAAGATGATAGCCAAGCATCATGAGACACAGTGCGTATGTCTCCTAGGCCCATCCCATGAGAGCAGGACATTTACCACACATGAGAAGAAGACTTAATGCAGTGGCAAAGCAAAATACTCAGTGTCAAAGCCATGTCTAGATGATCATTAAAGACAGATCAAAATTACCCAATACAGGAGGAAAATCTATCGTTTGTAGAAGATTATGTTCTCTGATTATTAGTTTCAAAATTAGTTTTTCCTTTGGATTTCCTCTGAACTTAAACTTAGTTTGGAATGCCTTTGGTTTTGAATATTTCTGAAATCGTATTACTTCTCCTAAGTAAGTTGCTAGTCTGTTCTATTTACGTGAAATTCGCATAATATTGTGAAGTATCTGCCATCAGTTTTACTGTGTGCCAGGCTGAGTTCCCTGATGAATTTCAAATTTCAGATATGAAACAGTAAAGGTTAAAAAAAAAACATGTTACAAAGGGTACTTCATGCAGTAGCATAAACTTCTGTTTTCTCAAAACTTGTATCAGTTCATCTCACCAGGACCAGCAGGGGAAGCACACTCTGCCTAGGCACTGGCAAAGGGACACAGTGAGAGTGTAGGGTCTCTTGCTGGGGCCATTCAAAATTTGACTGTACAAGCCCCTGAGCAATATGACAGGGCTTTAAAAATGGCCCTGCTTGAAGTACGCGGGTGATCTGGAGACCTCTAAGGTGCTTTCCAACAAAAGCTTTTCTATAATTGTATGAAATCACCTGCAATAGATTAACCCTGGTCATTATTCCTATCACAGGAAATAACTGTGACACCTGGGTAACAGGTGAGCTTACTGCGACACCAGGGAGAGCCTTCCTGTACTTAAAGGCAACCTGTAGGAAAGCTGGGGAGGGAGTCTTTATCAGGGCCTGGAGTGACAGGACAAGGAGTAACCGCTTTAAACTGAAAAGTAGCACCCAGAAAGAACGGAGTCACGCAACAGGATTCATTTCCAAAACCACCTCATAGACACCTGGGCCAAAGAGCAGGGCCTTGAGCGGGTATATCACAATGGCAGAGTTCATTTCCTTCCCAGTAGCTGGCACGTGCCGTTTTTTGGGATTTCGGGGCTACAGTGAGCTGCTAAGAGGGATGTCTTAGCTCTTGCAGGGCAGTGCTTCCACTAAGGCCAGGACTTTTCTGCATCTTCTACTGCCCTGCAAGCGAGGATGCTTGGGGCACACAGGAAGCTGGGAGGGGACACAGCTGCAGGGATTCCATAAGACACAAGCAAATGCAGCCTTGGCTTGGTGACACTTTCTCTTGATTACTGCTCAACACAAATTACCTCGAGCAAGTCTACTGTGAGGACTAAAGGAAAGAGACGTATGGATGCTGCTAAGCTCTTCTAGCTTGTACCAGGTAGGAAAGATACCTCTGTAGCAGGCGTGAAGAGGATAGCACTAATTAATTAGATGAGAAGCGGAGGAAAGGCACTTAGAGGTAGTGAAAAGCAGTTAATGTGATGTTCCGGGGAAGCTTCAGTCTGCTTAAGGAGTAGCAAGAACAAGCCTAAAGTCATAGCCAAATACAAGAAAGAGAGGAGGACACGCAGCATGAGAAGCTCCCGAGAGAAAGGAGCTCTGTTTTGGGTAAAAATCAGTCCCTTTTTCTATCATGGAGACATCCAAGGGCGTAGGACACGTGCACTTCAGGGAACCAAGAGATGCTGTGCATTTCTCTCGTCCCCCTGACACAGCCACTAGGTGACGATGCTTCCAATTCTCTCTAAAGAAACCTTGCTTTCTCAGGCCCAGGTGTCCAGCTGCACACCAAGGACGTCCCTGGCTCCCAGGCACAGTTCCCAGGCCCAAGGCCGAGCTCCGCTCCGAACCCCCATTCCAGCAGACCTTGCTCCTGGCATTGTGGAGCAGCCATTTCATGTCAGCCTTTTCTCCTGGCAGTCAGCTTAGCGCCGTAACCTCTGCCATCGGGGCGCCCGAGAGCCGTGTGAGGTCAGCAGAGAGTCACTGTCAGCCTTTGACCTCACAAAGGTGGGTGGCCATAAGTGCCCTGAGCGTCCAGCTCGCATTGAGTACTGCTGGTGGCACTCGAGGCGTGGAGGTCTGCATGGTGCAATGGGAGACGCCGATGTCCTGCTGCTGGAACAAGAGGCGCTGATGTGCTGCTGGTGCAGGAGGAGACGTGAAGGTGCTGCTGCTTAGAGGTGCTGAGGAGCGGGCAGCCTCAGCGGGCAGCTGAATCAGAGGGCAGGGAAGCCAAGCAGCTTCCTTCTCTGGGGAAGGGGGCACAGAGAAAGTGATTGGAAATGGGGTACAAGCCCTCAGCCTCTAAAAGCAATCCCTCAGATGTTTAGGCATAGTAAAGTTAGGTATATCTATTTGACTCTAGACCCCAACATGTTTGTTAGTGTTCTGGTTTGTCCACTGCTTTCTTGTGGGGGATTTGAGTTGGCCATTACTGTTTAGGTGAATGCTGACTTCATATCTATGGTGCACTTTATTCTTAAAATGGGAAGTTTCTACCAATTTCCCGTCCAAACTTGCTCATAAGCCAACTGCAGTCATCATTTCAGATGTGTCTCCCAACTTACACATTTCCTATTTCTCCTTGATATTTACTCAAGAAATTCATTTACGTAGAGACAACATATTCTTCTCTCAACTGGCATCTGGCTGGGCAGAATGATGTCCTTTCATTCCCTTCCAGGCAATAGGCAACTTGTTCCTTCTGTCTTGTGAACTCTTCCTCCTAAGTTCAATGTGAATACAAGTGGCAGAACTGTGCCTCATGTCTCAAATGAGTGTCAGGGCTGCCTTGTCCAGTGTATTCATACTGGAGGGAAAAAAAAATGAATAGCCATACACACTATATAACCACTAAACTTTTTCAGTCCTCCTTGTGCTAACAGTGCATGAACGTGAGGTTTTGTTGTCATTTTTGTTTGTTTGTTTGTTTGCTTGCATTAAACGCCTGACTGCCATATAGCAAACATGACAAAAAAACACCCTTTTTTGAGAAGCTCTGAGAATGGCTCTGCTTTGTATTATCACCTGTCACTTCACCTGAACCATTTCAATCACAAGCGATATCCTTCTGTCAGGCTTGGTAGTACTTCCCAACCTTATGTCCCCTGCAAATCTCAAAGCTCATGTGTAATTTTTAATCTTCAGCCACCATGTCCATACCGAACATATCTAACTTTGAAGTCAGCTCTGCCCTGAATAGGAGGTTGGGTTTTCAGAGGTCCCTTCCAGCCTACATTTCTCCATGAGTCTTTGCCTCCTTAGCAGCTGCAGTTTCAGAACTGTCTCTGAGAATTACCATAGGTAACGACTCCTTTGCTGGTAAGTCCCTCTTCAGTGTGAACAATTGTAAATTCCCTTTATTCACTTGCAGCCCCAAAGCCCAAATCCGTAGATAATGTATCAGAAGCTCACAGAAAGTGAAATAGATGTAATTCATCCCCTGTGTAGGGAAGAACTGGTCCTAGAAAGGAAAGCTATTAAATTATCTGGAAACAATTTAGCTCTGATAAATTATTTTGTAAATTACACATTACCCCCTCCTTCCCTGGTCTTAGCTGTTCTTGCTCCAAAACTTTGCATGGTGTTGATGTCAAACTAACAGGCCCACACTTGTCTGGATGACTCTTTACCCTCTTCTGGACAGAGGTGTATTTGTTACTCTCCCATTCTGGGGACTATCCCTGATTTGCACAATTGTTATGCATTTTTCCTACTTGACTTGTTGTTCTGTGTGCCAATGCTGTTAATAGGCTAGGTAGATATCAGCTTTTCATTTTTCACTTGAATCGCTATAGATTGTTATTTCACCTCAGATGATGTTGCGCCTAGTGCCCTACCCTCCTTTTCAATGGGAGTCCTGTCACTGCCCTTAATATCACATTGTTGTTGCTGTTAGATGCAGGAAATAAGATTTGCAGCATTTGAGACATCAGTAACTTTTGATCTATTTTTGCCTCAAGCGTGCAACTGTCCTAATTTGTTCTCTTTGTTCCCCCTGGTTTCTGTGGCTTAAGTACCACTTACTATTATTGTTTAATTTCCTATGTGAAGGAGGTTTTTGGTCATTCTTACTTTATTTCTGCAGTTTTTAACCTCTGAAACATGCCTTTTCTCATCGCTTTTTTCCTCTTTGAATTTTGAATTTTAACTATGCCTTCTCTGCACTCAAGTCCCAGAGCTGCTTAGTCAGACTCAATTATTCATTTCCTTAGATTTCAAAGTTTGCATTTCTAAGCCTCAAAACCTTCATTCTAAACCTGGTTTTGTCTGTCGTGAAATGTAAAATGAGAAAAGTCAGCTCATGATCACACTTTATTCAAATTTTACTACATTTAAACCCATACAGGAGCCAAGTCTAAAATGGTCTTATATTTTTTCACTTTTGGGAAGAAATCCATCACATAGTACACCTCTGTGAACATAAGTGGTAATTATCTTTCAATCTTTTGCTGGGAAGTTAAAGTCTCCCATAATTCCCATTATTGTTTACGTGTCTGATAACTGTACAGAGAGAATTCACTATTAGACTGGAGCTAAGAGCAAAGAGCAGGCTAGCAAGGCTGTCTATCTTTAGCAGTGATTTGCACAAAACCACTCTTTTGCTGACCCATAACATTTAATTTCTCCATCCTCTGCTTCTTGCTAACACAAAGCACCATCTTATTCCATCCATTTGCCTTGGTTTCCAGCCTTCCTGAGATTTATCAGTACTTGTATGACATTCATGCCTTTGTTTCACCCTTCCTGTGTTGACACTTGTCATAACAGTTTTAGATCCTGAACATGATCATCTCAAAGTTTGCCTGACAGTTAGGTCTTCCTCACATTGTCATAGAGTATCAGGTCTCTACCACTTGAAATAGATTGGATTGGATTAGATTATTGGCACCGTCTCTTGTGCTGGTAGTCCATTATCTTCACAGTCCGTACAACTGGCCATCAGTGAACATGAAGTGGCCTTATCCTGCCCATTTACCTTTCTGGAAATCAGCCACTCTCTCTGCCTAGAACAGGGAATGGATTTTCCTCACCTTTCTTCAAAAGCTCTGAAGTTTTCTGTGATCTTTCCAATTGTACGGTATGATAAGCTTTTGCTGCCACTGAAGGGTAGAAGTCATTATGAATAGTGCCAACAAAACAGAAACATAACAATGAAAACGATATTTTAATTCAGAATAGGTATTTGAAAAGTTCACCTTTTCTAGCACAAATGGGGAAAAGAAAAAAAGGAAGGGAAAAAAAAAAAAAAAAAGCAGTCCTAAAACATCAAAACTGTGGCCAAAGAATTAGAAGAAACACTATTTTTCCAAAGCTGCAATGTTTTCCATTCATCTGGCTGGGCCAGCAGAGCACTGGAGACCTGGATGCACTGTACTCATGGCTGGTTCCCCTAAATGACCTGCAGGGAGATCTTCTTCTCTCTATCCCTCTGTTTCTCCTTTCAATCTCTGTTTTGTCTGTTTGTATCACTAGCTCTCAAATCGCCACTGATATATGCACGTGCAGCACCCAGCACAACCTTGTTTCAGGCTCCAGCGGGACCTTTAGGCATTACCATCCTGTAAACAAATAACAATGATAGTGAGCGTAATTACAATCGTCAAACTATTCCAGCTCCACATCATTAGCCATGCCCTGAGCTAAATAACATTTTAATCAGTTTGATATGTCATCTGTGGCTTTCTTCACTGTCACTTGCAATCCAGCAAACTCCTTCCTTCACGTTTCTGGATTAGACAGAGGGTTCTCAACTGCAGACATCCAATTCCCTGTTCAGGAAGCAGCGAGACCTTTCCTCTTCTCACAGATTTAAGATGATAGCCAAGCATCATGAGACACAGTGCGTATGTCTCCTAGGCCCATCCCATGAGAGCAGGACATTTACCACACATGAGAAGAAGACTTAATGCAGTGGCAAAGCAAAATACTCGGTGTCAAAGCCATGTCTAGATGATCATTAAAGACAGATCAAAATTACCCAATACAGGAGGAAAATCTATCGTTTGTAGAAGATTATGTTCTCTGATTATTAGTTTCAAAATTAGTTTTTCCTTTGGATTTCCTCTGAACTTAAACTTAGTTTGGAATGCCTTTGGTTTTGAATATTTCTGAAATCGTATTACTTCTCCTAAGTAAGTTGCTAGTCTGTTCTATTTACGTGAAATTCGAATAATATTGTGAAGTATCTGCCATCAGTTTTACTGTGTGCCAGGCTGAGTTCCCTGATGAATTTCAAATTTCAGATATGAAACAGTAAAGGTTAAAAAAAAAACATGTTACAAAGGGTACTTCATGCAGTAGCATAAACTTCTGTTTTCTCAAAACTTGTATCAGTTCATCTCACCAGGACCAGCAGGGGAAGCACACTCTGCCTAGGCACTGGCAAAGGGACACAGTGAGAGTGTAGGGTCTCTTGCTGGGGCCATTCAAAATTTGACTGTACAAGCCCCTGAGCAATATGACAGGGCTTTAAAAATGGCCCTGCTTGAAGTACGCGGGTGATCTGGAGACCTCTAAGGTGCTTTCCAACAAAAGCTTTTCTATAATTGTATGAAATCACCTGCAATAGATTAACCCTGGTCATTATTCCTATCACAGGAAATAACTGTGACACCTGGGTAACAGGTGAGCTTACTGCGACACCAGGGAGAGCCTTCCTGTACTTAAAGGCAACCTGTAGGAAAGCTGGGGAGGGAGTCTTTATCAGGGCCTGCAGTGACAGGACAAGGAGTAACCGCTTTAAACTGAAAAGTAGCACCCAGAAAGAACGGAGTCACGCAACAGGATTCATTTCCAAAACCACCTCATAGACACCTGGGCCAAAGAGCAGGGCCTTGAGCGGGTATATCACAATGGCGGAGTTCATTTCCTTCCCAGTAGCTGGCACGTGCCGTTTTTTGGGATTTCGGGGCTACAGTGAGCTGCTAAGAGGGATGTCTTAGCTCTTGCAGGGCAGTGCTTCCACTAAGGCCAGGACTTTTCTGCATCTTCTACTGCCCTGCAAGCGAGGATGCTTGGGGCACACAGGAAGCTGGGAGGGGACACAGCTGCAGGGATTCCATAAGGCACAAGCAAATGCAGCCTTGGCTTGGTGACACTTTCTCTTGATTACTGCTCAACACAAATTACCTCGAGCAAGTCTACTGTGAGGACTAAAGGAAAGAGACGTATGGATGCTGCTAAGCTCTTCTAGCTTGTACCAGGTAGGAAAGATACCTCTGTAGCAGGCGTGAAGAGGATAGCACTAATTAATTAGATGAGAAGCGGAGGAAAGGCACTTAGAGGTAGTGAAAAGCAGTTAATGTGATGTTCCGGGGAAGCTTCAGTCTGCTTAAGGAGTAGCAAGAACAAGCCTAAAGTCATAGCCAAATACAAGAAAGAGAGGAGGACACGCAGCATGAGAAGCTCCCGAGAGAAAGGAGCTCTGTTTTGGGTAAAAATCAGTCCCTTTTTCTATCATGGAGACATCCAAGGGCGTAGGACACGTGCACTTCAGGGAACCAAGAGATGCTGTGCATTTCTCTCGTCCCCCTGACACAGCCACTAGGTGACGATGCTTCCAATTCTCTCTAAAGAAACCTTGCTTTCTCAGGCCCAGGTGTCCAGCTGCACACCAAGGACGTCCCTGGCTCCCAGGCACAGTTCCCAGGCCCAAGGCCGAGCTCCGCTCCGAACCCCCATTCCAGCAGACCTTGCTCCTGGCATTGTGGAGCAGCCATTTCATGTCAGCCTTTTCTCCTGGCAGTCAGCTTAGCGCCGTAACCTCTGCCATCGGGGCGCCCGAGAGCCGTGTGAGGTCAGCAGAGAGTCACTGTCAGCCTTTGACCTCACAAAGGTGGGTGGCCATAAGTGCCCTGAGCGTCCAGCTCGCATTGAGTACTGCTGGTGGCACTCGAGGCGTGGAGGTCTGCATGGTGCAATGGGAGACGCCGATGTCCTGCTGCTGGAACAAGAGGCGCTGATGTGCTGCTGGTGCAGGAGAAGACGTGAAGGTGCTGCTGCTTAGAGGTGCTGAGGAGCGGGCAGCCTCAGCGGGCAGCTGAATCAGAGGGCAGGGAAGCCAAGCAGCTTCCTTCTCTGGGGAAGGGGGCACAGAGAAAGTGATTGGAAATGGGGTACAAGCCCTCAGCCTCTAAAAGCAATCCCTCAGATGTTTAGGCATAGTAAAGTTAGGTATATCTATTTGACTCTAGACCCCAACATGTTTGTTAGTGTTCTGGTTTGTCCACTGCTTTCTTGTGGGGGATTTGAGTTGGCCATTACTCTTTAGGTGAATGCTGACTTCATATCTATGGTGCACTTTATTCTTAAAATGGGAAGTTTCTACCAATTTCCCGTCCAAACTTGCTCATAAGCCAACTGCAGTCATCATTTCAGATGTGTCTCCCAACTTACACATTTCCTATTTCTCCTTGATATTTACTCAAGAAATTCATTTACGTAGAGACAACATATTCTTCTCTCAACTGGCATCTGGCCGGGCAGAATGATGTCCTTTCATTCCCTTCCAGGCAATAGGCAACTTGTTCCTTCTGTCTTGTGAACTCTTCCTCCTAAGTTCAATGTGAATACAAGTGGCAGAACTGTGCCTCATGTCTCAAATGAGTGTCAGGGCTGCCTTGTCCAGTGTATTCATACTGGAGGGAAAAAAAAATGAATAGCCATACACACTATATAACCACTAAACTTTTTCAGTCCTCCTTGTGCTAACAGTGCATGAACGTGAGGTTTTGTTGTCATTTTTGTTTGTTTGTTTGTTTGCTTGCTTTAAACTCCTGACTGCCATATAGCAAACATGACCAAAAAACACCCTTTTTTGAGAATCTCTGAGAATGGCTCTGCTTTGTATTATCACCTGTCACTTCACCTGAACCATTTCAATCACAAGCGATATCCTTCTGTCAGGCTTGGTAGTACTTCCCAACCTTATGTCCCCTGCAAATCTCAAAGCTCATGTGTAATTTTTAATCTTCAGCCACCATGTCCATACCGAACATATCTAACTTTGAAGTCAGCTCTGCCCTGAATAGGAGGTTGGGTTTTCAGAGGTCCCTTCCAGCCTACATTTCTCCATGAGTCTTTGCCTCCTTAGCAGCTGCAGTTTCAGAACTGTCTCTGAGAATTACCATAGGTAACGACTCCTTTGCTGGTAAGTCCCTCTTCAGTGTGAACAATTGTAAATTCCCTTTATTCACTTGCAGCCCCAAAGCCCAAATCCGTAGATAATGTATCAGAAGCTCACAGAAAGTGAAATAGATGTAATTCATCCCCTGTGTAGGGAAGAACTGGTCCTAGAAAGGAAAGCTATTAAATTATCTGGAAACAATTTAGCTCTGATAAATTATTTTGTAAATTACACATTACCCCCTCCTTCCCTGGTCTTAGCTGTTCTTGCTCCAAAACTTTGCATGGTGTTGATGTCAAACTAACAGGCCCACACTTGTCTGGATGACTCTTTACCCTCTTCTGGACAGAGGTGTATTTGTTACTCTCCCATTCTGGGGACTATCCCTGATTTGCACAATTGTTATGCATTTTTCCTACTTGACTTGTTGTTCTGTGTGCCAATGCTGTTAATAGGCTAGGTAGATATCAGCTTTTCATTTTTCACTTGAATCGCTATAGATTGTTATTTCACCTCAGATGATGTTGCGCCTAGTGCCCTACCCTCCTTTTCAATGGGAGTCCTGTCACTGCCCTTAATATCACATTGTTGTTGCTGTTAGATGCAGGAAATAAGATTTGCAGCATTTGAGACATCAGTAACTTTTGATCTATTTTTGCCTCAAGCGTGCAACTGTCCTAATTTGTTCTCTTTGTTCCCCCTGGTTTCTGTGGCTTAAGTACCACTTACTATTATTGTTTAATTTCCTATGTGAAGGAGGTTTTTGGTCATTCTTACTTTATTTCTGCAGTTTTTAACCTCTGAAACATGCCTTTTCTCATCGCTTTTTTCCTCTTTGAATTTTGAATTTTAACTATGCCTTCTCTGCACTCAAGTCCCAGAGCTGCTTAGTCAGACTCAATTATTCATTTCCTTAGATTTCAAAGTTTGCATTTCTAAGCCTCAAAACCTTCATTCTAAACCTGGTTTTGTCTGTCGTGAAATGTAAAATGAGAAAAGTCAGCTCATGATCACACTTTATTCAAATTTTACTACATTTAAACCCATACAGGAGCCAAGTCTAAAATGGTCTTATATTTTTTCACTTTTGGGAAGAAATCCATCACATAGTACACCTCTATGAACATAAGTGGTAATTATCTTTCAATCTTTTGCTGGGAAGTTAAAGTCTCCCATAATTCCCATTATTGTTTACGTGTCTGATAACTGTACAGAGATAATTCACTATTAGACTGGAGCTAAGAGCAAAGAGCAGGCTAGCAAGGCTGTCTATCTTTAGCAGTGATTTGCACAAAACCACTCTTTTGCTGACCCATAACATTTAATTTCTCCATCCTCTGCTTCTTGCTAACACAAAGCACCATCTTATTCCATCCATTTGCCTTGGTTTCCAGCCTTCCTGAGATTTATCAGTACTTGTATGACATTCATGCCTTTGTTTCACCCTTCCTGTGTTGACACTTGTCATAACAGTTTTAGATCCTGAACATGATCATCTCAAAGTTTGCCTGACAGTTAGGTCTTCCTCACATTGTCATAGAGTATCAGGTCTCTACCACTTGAAATAGATTGGATTGGATTAGATTATTGGCACCGTCTCTTGTGCTGGTAGTCCGTTATCTTCACAGTCCGTACAACTGGCCATCAGTGAACATGAAGTGGCCTTATCCTGCCCATTTACCTTTCTGGAAATCAGCCACTCTCTCTGCCTAGAACAGGGAATGGATTTTCCTCACCTTTCTTCAAAAGCTCTGAAGTTTTCTGTGATCTTTCCAATTGTACGGTATGATAAGCTTTTGCTGCCACTGAAGGGTAGAAGTCATTATGAATAGTGCCAACAAAACAGAAACATAACAATGAAAACGATATTTTAATTCAGAATAGGTATTTGAAAAGTTCACCTTTTCTAGCACAAATGGGGAAAAGAAAAAAAGGAAGGAAAAAAAAAAAAAAAAAGCAGTCCTAAAACATCAAAACTGTGGCCAAAGAATTAGAAGAAACACTGTTTTTCCAAAGCTGCAATGTTTTCCATTCATCTGGCTGGGCCAGCAGAGCACTGGAGACCTGGATGCACTGTACTCATGGCTGGTTCCCCTAAATGACCTGCAGGGAGATCTTCTTCTCTCTATCCCTCTGTTTCTCCTTTCAATCTCTGTTTTGTCTGTTTGTATCACTAGCTCTCAAATCGCCACTGATATATGCACGTGCAGCACCCAGCACAACCTTGTTTCAGGCTCCAGCGGGACCTTTAGGCATTACCATCCTGTAAACAAATAACAATGATAGTGAGCGTAATTACAATCGTCAAACTATTCCAGCTCCACATCATTAGCCATGCCCTGAGCTAAATAACATTTTAATCAGTTTGATATGTCATCTGTGGCTTTCTTCACTGTCACTTGCAATCCAGCAAACTCCTTCCTTCACGTTTCTAGATTAGACAGAGGGTTCTCAACTGCAGACATCCAATTCCCTGTTCAGGAAGCAGCGAGACCTTTCCTCTTCTCACAGATTTAAGATGATAGCCAAGCATCATGAGACACAGTGCGTATGTCTCCTAGGCCCATCCCATGAGAGCAGGACATTTACCACACATGAGAAGAAGACTTAATGCAGTGGCAAAGCAAAATACTCGGTGTCAAAGCCATGTCTAGATGATCATTAAAGACAGATCAAAATTACCCAATACAGGAGGAAAATCTATCGTTTGTAGAAGATTATGTTCTCTGATTATTAGTTTCAAAATTAGTTTTTCCTTTGGATTTCCTCTGAACTTAAACTTAGTTTGGAATGCCTTTGGTTTTGAATATTTCTGAAATCGTATTACTTCTCCTAAGTAAGTTGCTAGTCTGTTCTATTTACGTGAAATTCGAATAATATTGTGAAGTATCTGCCATCAGTTTTACTGTGTGCCAGGCTGAGTTCCCTGATGAATTTCAAATTTCAGATATGAAACAGTAAAGGTTAAAAAAAAAAAATGTTACAAAGGGTACTTCATGCAGTAGCATAAACTTCTGTTTTCTCAAAACTTGTATCAGTTCATCTCACCAGGACCAGCAGGGGAAGCACACTCTGCCTAGGCACTGGCAAAGGGACACAGTGAGAGTGTAGGGTCTCTTGCTGGGGCCATTCAAAATTTGACTGTACAAGCCCCTGAACAATATGACAGGGCTTTAAAAATGGCCCTGCTTGAAGTACGCGGGTGATCTGGAGACCTCTAAGGTGCTTTCCAACAAAAGCTTTTCTATAATTGTATGAAATCACCTGCAATAGATTAACCCTGGTCATTATTCCTATCACAGGAAATAACTGTGACACCTGGGTAACAGGTGAGCTTACTGCGACACCAGGGAGAGCCTTCCTGTACTTAAAGGCAACCTGTAGGAAAGCTGGGGAGGGAGTCTTTATCAGGGCCTGGAGTGACAGGACAAGGAGTAACCGCTTTAAACTGAAAAGTAGCACCCAGAAAGAACGGAGTCACGCAACAGGATTCATTTCCAAAACCACCTCATAGACACCTGGGCCAAAGAGCAGGGCCTTGAGCGGGTATATCACAATGGCGGAGTTCATTTCCTTCCCAGTAGCTGGCACGTGCCGTTTTTTGGGATTTCGGGGCTACAGTGAGCTGCTAAGAGGGATGTCTTAGCTCTTGCAGGGCAGTGCTTCCACTAAGGCCAGGACTTTTCTGCATCTTCTACGGCCCTGCAAGCGAGGATGCTTGGGGCACACAGGAAGCTGGGAGGGGACACAGCTGCAGGGATTCCATAAGACACAAGCAAATGCAGCCTTGGCTTGGTGACACTTTCTCTTGATTACTGCTCAACACAAATTACCTCGAGCAAGTCTACTGTGAGGACTAAAGGAAAGAGACGTATGGATGCTGCTAAGCTCTTCTAGCTTGTACCAGGTAGGAAAGATACCTCTGTAGCAGGCGTGAAGAGGATAGCACTAATTAATTAGATGAGAAGCGGAGGAAAGGCACTTAGAGGTAGTGAAAAGCAGTTAATGTGATGTTCCGGGGAAGCTTCAGTCTGCTTAAGGAGTAGCAAGAACAAGCCTAAAGTCATAGCCAAATACAAGAAAGAGAGGAGGACACGCAGCATGAGAAGCTCCCGAGAGAAAGGAGCTCTGTTTTGGGTAAAAATCAGTCCCTTTTTCTATCATGGAGACATCCAAGGGCGTAGGACACGTGCACTTCAGGGAACCAAGAGATGCTGTGCATTTCTCTCGTCCCCCTGACACAGCCACTAGGTGACGATGCTTCCAATTCTCTCTAAAGAAACCTTGCTTTCTCAGGCCCAGGTGTCCAGCTGCACACCAAGGACGTCCCTGGCTCCCAGGCACAGTTCCCAGGCCCAAGGCCGAGCTCCGCTCCGAACCCCCATTCCAGCAGACCTTGCTCCTGGCATTGTGGAGCAGCCATTTCATGTCAGCCTTTTCTCCTGGCAGTCAGCTTAGCGCCGTAACCTCTGCCATCGGGGCGCCCGAGAGCCGTGTGAGGTCAGCAGAGAGTCACTGTCAGCCTTTGACCTCACAAAGGTGGGTGGCCATAAGTGCCCTGAGCGTCCAGCTCGCATTGAGTACTGCTGGTGGCACTCGAGGCGTGGAGGTCTGCATGGTGCAATGGGAGACGCCGATGTCCTGCTGCTGGAACAAGAGGCGCTGATGTGCTGCTGGTGCAGGAGGAGACGTGAAGGTGCTGCTGCTTAGAGGTGCTGAGGAGCGGGCAGCCTCAGCGGGCAGCTGAATCAGAGGGCAGGGAAGCCAAGCAGCTTCCTTCTCTGGGGAAGGGGGCACAGAGAAAGTGATTGGAAATGGGGTACAAGCCCTCAGCCTCTAAAAGCAATCCCTCAGATGTTTAGGCATAGTAAAGTTAGGTATATCTATTTGACTCTAGACCCCAACATGTTTGTTAGTGTTCTGGTTTGTCCACTGCTTTCTTGTGGGGGATTTGAGTTGGCCATTACTGTTTAGGTGAATGCTGACTTCATATCTATGGTGCACTTTATTCTTAAAATGGGAAGTTTCTACCAATTTCCCGTCCAAACTTGCTCATAAGCCAACTGCAGTCATCATTTCAGATGTGTCTCCCAACTTACACATTTCCTATTTCTCCTTGATATTTACTCAAGAAATTCATTTACGTAGAGACAACATATTCTTCTCTCAACTGGCATCTGGCTGGGCAGAATGATGTCCTTTCATTCCCTTCCAGGCAATAGGCAACTTGTTCCTTCTGTCTTGTGAACTCTTCCTCCTAAGTTCAATGTGAATACAAGTGGCAGAACTGTGCCTCATGTCTCAAATGAGTGTCAGGGCTGCCTTGTCCAGTGTATTCATACTGGAGGGAAAAAAAAATGAATAGCCATACACACTATATAACCACTAAACTTTTTCAGTCCTCCTTGTGCTAACAGTGCATGAACGTGAGGTTTTGTTGTCATTTTTGTTTGTTTGTTTGTTTGCTTGCTTTAAACTCCTGACTGCCATATAGCAAACATGACAAAAAAACACCCTTTTTTGAGAAGCTCTGAGAATGGCTCTGCTTTGTATTATCACCTGTCACTTCACCTGAACCATTTCAATCACAAGCGATATCCTTCTGTCAGGCTTGGTAGTACTTCCCAACCTTATGTCCCCTGCAAATCTCAAAGCTCATGTGTAATTTTTAATCTTCAGCCACCATGTCCATACCGAACATATCTAACTTTGAAGTCAGCTCTGCCCTGAATAGGAGGTTGGGTTTTCAGAGGTCCCTTCCAGCCTACATTTCTCCATGAGTCTTTGCCTCCTTAGCAGCTGCAGTTTCAGAACTGTCTCTGAGAATTACCATAGGTAACGACTCCTTTGCTGGTAAGTCCCTCTTCAGTGTGAACAATTGTAAATTCCCTTTATTCACTTGCAGCCCCAAAGCCCAAATCCGTAGATAATGTATCAGAAGCTCACAGAAAGTGAAATAGATGTAATTCATCCCCTGTGTAGGGAAGAACTGGTCCTAGAAAGGAAAGCTATTAAATTATCTGGAAACAATTTAGCTCTGATAAATTATTTTGTAAATTACACATTACCCCCTCCTTCCCTGGTCTTAGCTGTTCTTGCTCCAAAACTTTGCATGGTGTTGATGTCAAACTAACAGGCCCACACTTGTCTGGATGACTCTTTACCCTCTTCTGGACAGAGGTGTATTTGTTACTCTCCCATTCTGGGGACTATCCCTGATTTGCACAATTGTTATGCATTTTTCCTACTTGACTTGTTGTTCTGTGTGCCAATGCTGTTAATAGGCTAGGTAGATATCAGCTTTTCATTTTTCACTTGAATCGCTATAGATTGTTATTTCACCTCAGATGATGTTGCGCCTAGTGCCCTACCCTCCTTTTCAATGGGAGTCCTGTCACTGCCCTTAATATCACATTGTTGTTGCTGTTAGATGCAGGAAATAAGATTTGCAGCATTTGAGACATCAGTAACTTTTGATCTATTTTTGCCTCAAGTGTGCAACTGTCCTAATTTGTTCTCTTTGTTCCCCCTGGTTTCTGTGGCTTAAGTACCACTTACTATTATTGTTTAATTTCCTATGTGAAGGAAGTTTTTGGTCATTCTTACTTTATTTCTGCAGTTTTTAACCTCTGAAACATGCCTTTTCTCATCGCTTTTTTCCTCTTTGAATTTTGAATTTTAACTATGCCTTCTCTGCACTCAAGTCCCAGAGCTGCTTAGTCAGACTCAATTATTCATTTCCTTAGATTTCAAAGTTTGCATTTCTAAGCCTCAAAACCTTCATTCTAAACCTGGTTTTGTCTGTCGTGAAATGTAAAATGAGAAAAGTCAGCTCATGATCACACTTTATTCAAATTTTACTACATTTAAACCCATACAGGAGCCAAGTCTAAAATGGTCTTATATTTTTTCACTTTTGGGAAGAAATCCATCACATAGTACACCTCTGTGAACATAAGTGGTAATTATCTTTCAATCTTTTGCTGGGAAGTTAAAGTCTCCCATAATTCCCATTATTGTTTACGTGTCTGATAACTGTACAGAGATAATTCACTATTAGACTGGAGCTAAGAGCAAAGAGCAGGCTAGCAAGGCTGTCTATCTTTAGCAGTGATTTGCACAAAACCACTCTTTTGCTGACCCATAACATTTAATTTCTCCATCCTCTGCTTCTTGCTAACACAAAGCACCATCTTATTCCATCCATTTGCCTTGGTTTCCAGCCTTCCTGAGATTTATCAGTACTTGTATGACATTCATGCCTTTGTTTCACCCTTCCTGTGTTGACACTTGTCATAACAGTTTTAGATCCTGAACATGATCATCTCAAAGTTTGCCTGACAGTTAGGTCTTCCTCACATTGTCATAGAGTATCAGGTCTCTACCACTTGAAATAGATTGGATTGGATTAGATTATTGGCACCGTCTCTTGTGCTGGTAGTCCGTTATCTTCACAGTCCGTACAACTGGCCATCAGTGAACATGAAGTGGCCTTATCCTGCCCATTTACCTTTCTGGAAATCAGCCACTCTCTCTGCCTAGAACAGGGAATGGATTTTCCTCACCTTTCTTCAAAAGCTCTGAAGTTTTCTGTGATCTTTCCAATTGTACGGTATGATAAGCTTTTGCTGCCACTGAAGGGTAGAAGTCATTATGAATAGTGCCAACAAAACAGAAACATAACAATGAAAACGATATTTTAATTCAGAATAGGTATTTGAAAAGTTCACCTTTTCTAGCACAAATGGGGAAAAGAAAAAAAGGAAGGAAAAAAAAAAAAAAAAAAAGCAGTCCTAAAACATCAAAACTGTGGCCAAAGAATTAGAAGAAACACTGTTTTTCCAAAGCTGCAATGTTTTCCATTCATCTGGCTGGGCCAGCAGAGCACTGGAGACCTGGATGCACTGTACTCATGGCTGGTTCCCCTAAATGACCTGCAGGGAGATCTTCTTCTCTCTATCCCTCTGTTTCTCCTTTCAATCTCTGTTTTGTCTGTTTGTATCACTAGCTCTCAAATCGCCACTGATATATGCACGTGCAGCACCCAGCACAACCTTGTTTCAGGCTCCAGCGGGACCTTTAGGCATTACCATCCTGTAAACAAATAACAATGATAGTGAGCGTAATTACAATCGTCAAACTATTCCAGCTCCACATCATTAGCCATGCCCTGAGCTAAATAACATTTTAATCAGTTTGATATGTCATCTGTGGCTTTCTTCACTGTCACTTGCAATCCAGCAAACTCCTTCCTTCACGTTTCTAGATTAGACAGAGGGTTCTCAACTGCAGACATCCAATTCCCTGTTCAGGAAGCAGCGAGACCTTTCCTCTTCTCACAGATTTAAGATGATAGCCAAGCATCATGAGACACAGTGCGTATGTCTCCTAGGCCCATCCCATGAGAGCAGGACATTTACCACACATGAGAAGAAGACTTAATGCAGTGGCAAAGCAAAATACTCGGTGTCAAAGCCATGTCTAGATGATCATTAAAGACAGATCAAAATTACCCAATACAGGAGGAAAATCTATCGTTTGTAGAAGATTATGTTCTCTGATTATTAGTTTCAAAATTAGTTTTTCCTTTGGATTTCCTCTGAACTTAAACTTAGTTTGGAATGCCTTTGGTTTTGAATATTTCTGAAATCGTATTACTTCTCCTAAGTAAGTTGCTAGTCTGTTCTATTTACGTGAAATTCGAATAATATTGTGAAGTATCTGCCATCAGTTTTACTGTGTGCCAGGCTGAGTTCCCTGATGAATTTCAAATTTCAGATATGAAACAGTAAAGGTTAAAAAAAAAAAATGTTACAAAGGGTACTTCATGCAGTAGCATAAACTTCTGTTTTCTCAAAACTTGTATCAGTTCATCTCACCAGGACCAGCAGGGGAAGCACACTCTGCCTAGGCACTGGCAAAGGGACACAGTGAGAGTGTAGGGTCTCTTGCTGGGGCCATTCAAAATTTGACTGTACAAGCCCCTGAACAATATGACAGGGCTTTAAAAATGGCCCTGCTTGAAGTACGCGGGTGATCTGGAGACCTCTAAGGTGCTTTCCAACAAAAGCTTTTCTATAATTGTATGAAATCACCTGCAATAGATTAACCCTGGTCATTATTCCTATCACAGGAAATAACTGTGACACCTGGGTAACAGGTGAGCTTACTGCGACACCAGGGAGAGCCTTCCTGTACTTAAAGGCAACCTGTAGGAAAGCTGGGGAGGGAGTCTTTATCAGGGCCTGGAGTGACAGGACAAGGAGTAACCGCTTTAAACTGAAAAGTAGCACCCAGAAAGAACGGAGTCACGCAACAGGATTCATTTCCAAAACCACCTCATAGACACCTGGGCCAAAGAGCAGGGCCTTGAGCGGGTATATCACAATGGCGGAGTTCATTTCCTTCCCAGTAGCTGGCACGTGCCGTTTTTTGGGATTTCGGGGCTACAGTGAGCTGCTAAGAGGGATGTCTTAGCTCTTGCAGGGCAGTGCTTCCACTAAGGCCAGGACTTTTCTGCATCTTCTACTGCCCTGCAAGCGAGGATGCTTGGGGCACACAGGAAGCTGGGAGGGGACACAGCTGCAGGGATTCCATAAGACACAAGCAAATGCAGCCTTGGCTTGGTGACACTTTCTCTTGATTACTGCTCAACACAAATTACCTCGAGCAAGTCTACTGTGAGGACTAAAGGAAAGAGACGTATGGATGCTGCTAAGCTCTTCTAGCTTGTACCAGGTAGGAAAGATACCTCTGTAGCAGGCGTGAAGAGGATAGCACTAATTAATTAGATGAGAAGCGGAGGAAAGGCACTTAGAGGTAGTGAAAAGCAGTTAATGTGATGTTCCGGGGAAGCTTCAGTCTGCTTAAGGAGTAGCAAGAACAAGCCTAAAGTCATAGCCAAATACAAGAAAGAGAGGAGGACACGCAGCATGAGAAGCTCCCGAGAGAAAGGAGCTCTGTTTTGGGTAAAAATCAGTCCCTTTTTCTATCATGGAGACATCCAAGGGCGTAGGACACGTGCACTTCAGGGAACCAAGAGATGCTGTGCATTTCTCTCGTCCCCCTGACACAGCCACTAGGTGACGATGCTTCCAATTCTCTCTAAAGAAACCTTGCTTTCTCAGGCCCAGGTGTCCAGCTGCACACCAAGGACGTCCCTGGCTCCCAGGCACAGTTCCCAGGCCCAAGGCCGAGCTCCGCTCCGAACCCCCATTCCAGCAGACCTTGCTCCTGGCATTGTGGAGCAGCCATTTCATGTCAGCCTTTTCTCCTGGCAGTCAGCTTAGCGCCGTAACCTCTGCCATCGGGGCGCCCGAGAGCCGTGTGAGGTCAGCAGAGAGTCACTGTCAGCCTTTGACCTCACAAAGGTGGGTGGCCATAAGTGCCCTGAGCGTCCAGCTCGCATTGAGTACTGCTGGTGGCACTCGAGGCGTGGAGGTCTGCATGGTGCAATGGGAGACGCCGATGTCCTGCTGCTGGAACAAGAGGCGCTGATGTGCTGCTGGTGCAGGAGGAGACGTGAAGGTGCTGCTGCTTAGAGGTGCTGAGGAGCGGGCAGCCTCAGCGGGCAGCTGAATCAGAGGGCAGGGAAGCCAAGCAGCTTCCTTCTCTGGGGAAGGGGGCACAGAGAAAGTGATTGGAAATGGGGTACAAGCCCTCAGCCTCTAAAAGCAATCCCTCAGATGTTTAGGCATAGTAAAGTTAGGTATATCTATTTGACTCTAGACCCCAACATGTTTGTTAGTGTTCTGGTTTGTCCACTGCTTTCTTGTGGGGGATTTGAGTTGGCCATTACTGTTTAGGTGAATGCTGACTTCATATCTATGGTGCACTTTATTCTTAAAATGGGAAGTTTCTACCAATTTCCCGTCCAAACTTGCTCATAAGCCAACTGCAGTCATCATTTCAGATGTGTCTCCCAACTTACACATTTCCTATTTCTCCTTGATATTTACTCAAGAAATTCATTTACGTAGAGACAACATATTCTTCTCTCAACTGGCATCTGGCTGGGCAGAATGATGTCCTTTCATTCCCTTCCAGGCAATAGGCAACTTGTTCCTTCTGTCTTGTGAACTCTTCCTCCTAAGTTCAATGTGAATACAAGTGGCAGAACTGTGCCTCATGTCTCAAATGAGTGTCAGGGCTGCCTTGTCCAGTGTATTCATACTGGAGGGAAAAAAAAATGAATAGCCATACACACTATATAACCACTAAACTTTTTCAGTCCTCCTTGTGCTAACAGTGCATGAACGTGAGGTTTTGTTGTCATTTTTGTTTGTTTGTTTGTTTGCTTGCTTTAAACTCCTGACTGCCATATAGCAAACATGACAAAAAAACACCCTTTTTTGAGAAGCTCTGAGAATGGCTCTGCTTTGTATTATCACCTGTCACTTCACCTGAACCATTTCAATCACAAGCGATATCCTTCTGTCAGGCTTGGTAGTACTTCCCAACCTTATGTCCCCTGCAAATCTCAAAGCTCATGTGTAATTTTTAATCTTCAGCCACCATGTCCATACCGAACATATCTAACTTTGAAGTCAGCTCTGCCCTGAATAGGAGGTTGGGTTTTCAGAGGTCCCTTCCAGCCTACATTTCTCCATGAGTCTTTGCCTCCTTAGCAGCTGCAGTTTCAGAACTGTCTCTGAGAATTACCATAGGTAACGACTCCTTTGCTGGTAAGTCCCTCTTCAGTGTGAACAATTGTAAATTCCCTTTATTCACTTGCAGCCCCAAAGCCCAAATCCGTAGATAATGTATCAGAAGCTCACAGAAAGTGAAATAGATGTAATTCATCCCCTGTGTAGGGAAGAACTGGTCCTAGAAAGGAAAGCTATTAAATTATCTGGAAACAATTTAGCTCTGATAAATTATTTTGTAAATTACACATTACCCCCTCCTTCCCTGGTCTTAGCTGTTCTTGCTCCAAAACTTTGCATGGTGTTGATGTCAAACTAACAGGCCCACACTTGTCTGGATGACTCTTTACCCTCTTCTGGACAGAGGTGTATTTGTTACTCTCCCATTCTGGGGACTATCCCTGATTTGCACAATTGTTATGCATTTTTCCTACTTGACTTGTTGTTCTGTGTGCCAATGCTGTTAATAGGCTAGGTAGATATCAGCTTTTCATTTTTCACTTGAATCGCTATAGATTGTTATTTCACCTCAGATGATGTTGCGCCTAGTGCCCTACCCTCCTTTTCAATGGGAGTCCTGTCACTGCCCTTAATATCACATTGTTGTTGCTGTTAGATGCAGGAAATAAGATTTGCAGCATTTGAGACATCAGTAACTTTTGATCTATTTTTGCCTCAAGCGTGCAACTGTCCTAATTTGTTCTCTTTGTTCCCCCTGGTTTCTGTGGCTTAAGTACCACTTACTATTATTGTTTAATTTCCTATGTGAAGGAGGTTTTTGGTCATTCTTACTTTATTTCTGCAGTTTTTAACCTCTGAAACATGCCTTTTCTCATCGCTTTTTTCCTCTTTGAATTTTGAATTTTAACTATGCCTTCTCTGCACTCAAGTCCCAGAGCTGCTTAGTCAGACTCAATTATTCATTTCCTTAGATTTCAAAGTTTGCATTTCTAAGCCTCAAAACCTTCATTCTAAACCTGGTTTTGTCTGTCGTGAAATGTAAAATGAGAAAAGTCAGCTCATGATCACACTTTATTCAAATTTTACTACATTTAAACCCATACAGGAGCCAAGTCTAAAATGGTCTTATATTTTTTCACTTTTGGGAAGAAATCCATCACATAGTACACCTCTGTGAACATAAGTGGTAATTATCTTTCAATCTTTTGCTGGGAAGTTAAAGTCTCCCATAATTCCCATTATTGTTTACGTGTCTGATAACTGTACAGAGAGAATTCACTATTAGACTGGAGCTAAGAGCAAAGAGCAGGCTAGCAAGGCTGTCTATCTTTAGCAGTGATTTGCACAAAACCACTCTTTTGCTGACCCATAACATTTAATTTCTCCATCCTCTGCTTCTTGCTAACACAAAGCACCATCTTATTCCATCCATTTGCCTTGGTTTCCAGCCTTCCTGAGATTTATCAGTACTTGTATGACATTCATGCCTTTGTTTCACCCTTCCTGTGTTGACACTTGTCATAACAGTTTTAGATCCTGAACATGATCATCTCAAAGTTTGCCTGACAGTTAGGTCTTCCTCACATTGTCATAGAGTATCAGGTCTCTACCACTTGAAATAGATTGGATTGGATTAGATTATTGGCACCGTCTCTTGTGCTGGTAGTCCATTATCTTCACAGTCCGTACAACTGGCCATCAGTGAACATGAAGTGGCCTTATCCTGCCCATTTACCTTTCTGGAAATCAGCCACTCTCTCTGCCTAGAACAGGGAATGGATTTTCCTCACCTTTCTTCAAAAGCTCTGAAGTTTTCTGTGATCTTTCCAATTGTACGGTATGATAAGCTTTTGCTGCCACTGAAGGGTAGAAGTCATTATGAATAGTGCCAACAAAACAGAAACATAACAATGAAAACGATATTTTAATTCAGAATAGGTATTTGAAAAGTTCACCTTTTCTAGCACAAATGGGGAAAAGAAAAAAAGGAAGGGAAAAAAAAAAAAAAAAGCAGTCCTAAAACATCAAAACTGTGGCCAAAGAATTAGAAGAAACACTATTTTTCCAAAGCTGCAATGTTTTCCATTCATCTGGCTGGGCCAGCAGAGCACTGGAGACCTGGATGCACTGTACTCATGGCTGGTTCCCCTAAATGACCTGCAGGGAGATCTTCTTCTCTCTATCCCTCTGTTTCTCCTTTCAATCTCTGTTTTGTCTGTTTGTATCACTAGCTCTCAAATCGCCACTGATATATGCACGTGCAGCACCCAGCACAACCTTGTTTCAGGCTCCAGCGGGACCTTTAGGCATTACCATCCTGTAAACAAATAACAATGATAGTGAGCGTAATTACAATCGTCAAACTATTCCAGCTCCACATCATTAGCCATGCCCTGAGCTAAATAACATTTTAATCAGTTTGATATGTCATCTGTGGCTTTCTTCACTGTCACTTGCAATCCAGCAAACTCCTTCCTTCACGTTTCTAGATTAGACAGAGGGTTCTCAACTGCAGACATCCAATTCCCTGTTCAGGAAGCAGCGAGACCTTTCCTCTTCTCACAGATTTAAGATGATAGCCAAGCATCATGAGACACAGTGCGTATGTCTCCTAGGCCCATCCCATGAGAGCAGGACATTTACCACACATGAGAAGAAGACTTAATGCAGTGGCAAAGCAAAATACTCGGTGTCAAAGCCATGTCTAGATGATCATTAAAGACAGATCAAAATTACCCAATACAGGAGGAAAATCTATCGTTTGTAGAAGATTATGTTCTCTGATTATTAGTTTCAAAATTAGTTTTTCCTTTGGATTTCCTCTGAACTTAAACTTAGTTTGGAATGCCTTTGGTTTTGAATATTTCTGAAATCGTATTACTTCTCCTAAGTAAGTTGCTAGTCTGTTCTATTTACGTGAAATTCGAATAATATTGTGAAGTATCTGCCATCAGTTTTACTGTGTGCCAGGCTGAGTTCCCTGATGAATTTCAAATTTCAGATATGAAACAGTAAAGGTTAAAAAAAAAAAATGTTACAAAGGGTACTTCATGCAGTAGCATAAACTTCTGTTTTCTCAAAACTTGTATCAGTTCATCTCACCAGGACCAGCAGGGGAAGCACACTCTGCCTAGGCACTGGCAAAGGGACACAGTGAGAGTGTAGGGTCTCTTGCTGGGGCCATTCAAAATTTGACTGTACAAGCCCCTGAACAATATGACAGGGCTTTAAAAATGGCCCTGCTTGAAGTACGCGGGTGATCTGGAGACCTCTAAGGTGCTTTCCAACAAAAGCTTTTCTATAATTGTATGAAATCACCTGCAATAGATTAACCCTGGTCATTATTCCTATCACAGGAAATAACTGTGACACCTGGGTAACAGGTGAGCTTACTGCGACACCAGGGAGAGCCTTCCTGTACTTAAAGGCAACCTGTAGGAAAGCTGGGGAGGGAGTCTTTATCAGGGCCTGCAGTGACAGGACAAGGAGTAACCGCTTTAAACTGAAAAGTAGCACCCAGAAAGAACGGAGTCACGCAACAGGATTCATTTCCAAAACCACCTCATAGACACCTGGGCCAAAGAGCAGGGCCTTGAGCGGGTATATCACAATGGCAGAGTTCATTTCCTTCCCAGTAGCTGGCACGTGCCGTTTTTTGGGATTTCGGGGCTACAGTGAGCTGCTAAGAGGGATGTCTTAGCTCTTGCAGGGCAGTGCTTCCACTAAGGCCAGGACTTTTCTGCATCTTCTACTGCCCTGCAAGCGAGGATGCTTGGGGCACACAGGAAGCTGGGAGGGGACACAGCTGCAGGGATTCCATAAGACACAAGCAAATGCAGCCTTGGCTTGGTGACACTTTCTCTTGATTACTGCTCAACACAAATTACCTCGAGCAAGTCTACTGTGAGGACTAAAGGAAAGAGACGTATGGATGCTGCTAAGCTCTTCTAGCTTGTACCAGGTAGGAAAGATACCTCTGTAGCAGGCGTGAAGGAGTAGCATGCTGCTTAAGGAGTAGCAAGAACAAGCCTAAAGTCATAGCCAAATACAAGAAAGAGAGGAGGACACGCAGCATGAGAAGCTCCCGAGAGAAAGGAGCTCTGTTTTGGGTAAAAATCAGTCCCTTTTTCTATCATGGAGACATCCAAGGGCGTAGGACACGTGCACTTCAGGGAACCAAGAGATGCTGTGCATTTCTCTCGTCCCCCTGACACAGCCACTAGGTGACGATGCTTCCAATTCTCTCTAAAGAAACCTTGCTTTCTCAGGCCCAGGTGTCCAGCTGCACACCAAGGACGTCCCTGGCTCCCAGGCACAGTTCCCAGGCCCAAGGCCGAGCTCCCCTCCGAACCCCCATTCCAGCAGACCTTGCTCCTGGCATTGTGGAGCAGCCATTTCATGTCAGCCTTTTCTCCTGGCAGTCAGCTTAGCGCCGTAACCTCTGCCATCGGGGCGCCCGAGAGCCGTGTGAGGTCAGCAGAGAGTCACTGTCAGCCTTTGACCTCACAAAGGTGGGTGGCCGTAAGTGCCCTGAGCGTCCAGCTCGCATTGAGTACTGCTGGTGGCACTCGAGGCGTGGAGGTCTGCATGGTGCAACGGGAGACGCCGATGTCCTGCTGCTGGAACAAGAGGCGCTGATGTGCTGCTGGTGCAGGAGGAGACGTGAAGGTGCTGCTGCTTAGAGGTGCTGAGGGGCGGGCAGCCTCAGCGGGCAGCTGAATCAGAGGGCAGGGAAGCCAAGCAGCTTCCTTCTCTGGGGAAGGGGGCACAGAGAAAGTGATTGGAAATGGGGTGCAAGCCCTCAGCCTCTAAAAGCAATCCCTCAGATGTTTAGGCATAGTAAAGTTAGGTATATCTATTTGACTCTAGACCCCAACATGTTTGTTAGTGTTCTGGTTTGTCCACTGCTTTCTTGTGGGGGATTTGAGTTGGCCATTACTCTTTAGGTGAATGCTGACTTCATATCTATGGTGCACTTTATTCTTAAAATGGGAAGTTTCTACCAATTTCCCGTCCAAACTTGCTCATAAGCCAACTGCAGTCATCATTTCAGATGTGTCTCCCAACTTACACATTTCCTATTTCTCCTTGATATTTACTCAAGAAATTCATTTACGTAGAGACAACATATTCTTCTCTCAACTGGCATCTGGCTGGGCAGAATGATGTCCTTTCATTCCCTTCCAGGCAATAGGCAACTTGTTCCTTCTGTCTTGTGAACTCTTCCTCCTAAGTTCAATGTGAATACAAGTGGCAGAACTGTGCCTCATGTCTCAAATGAGTGTCAGGGCTGCCTTGTCCAGTGTATTCATACTGGAGGGAAAAAAAAATGAATAGCCATACACACTATATAACCACTAAACTTTTTCAGTCCTCCTTGTGCTAACAGTGCATGAACGTGAGGTTTTGTTGTCATTTTTGTTTGTTTGTTTGTTTGCTTGCTTTAAACTCCTGACTGCCATATAGCAAACATGACAAAAAAACACCCTTTTTTGAGAAGCTCTGAGAATGGCTCTGCTTTGTATTATCACCTGTCACTTCACCTGAACCATTTCAATCACAAGCGATATCCTTCTGTCAGGCTTGGTAGTACTTCCCAACCTTATGTCCCCTGCAAATCTCAAAGCTCATGTGTAATTTTTAATCTTCAGCCACCATGTCCATACCGAACATATCTAACTTTGAAGTCAGCTCTGCCCTGAATAGGAGGTTGGGTTTTCAGAGGTCCCTTCCAGCCTACATTTCTCCATGAGTCTTTGCCTCCTTAGCAGCTGCAGTTTCAGAACTGTCTCTGAGAATTACCATAGGTAACGACTCCTTTGCTGGTAAGTCCCTCTTCAGTGTGAACAATTGTAAATTCCCTTTATTCACTTGCAGCCCCAAAGCCCAAATCCGTAGATAATGTATCAGAAGCTCACAGAAAGTGAAATAGATGTAATTCATCCCCTGTGTAGGGAAGAACTGGTCCTAGAAAGGAAAGCTATTAAATTATCTGGAAACAATTTAGCTCTGATAAATTATTTTGTAAATTACACATTACCCCCTCCTTCCCTGGTCTTAGCTGTTCTTGCTCCAAAACTTTGCATGGTGTTGATGTCAAACTAACAGGCCCACACTTGTCTGGATGACTCTTTACCCTCTTCTGGACAGAGGTGTATTTGTTACTCTCCCATTCTGGGGACTATCCCTGATTTGCACAATTGTTATGCATTTTTCCTACTTGACTTGTTGTTCTGTGTGCCAATGCTGTTAATAGGCTAGGTAGATATCAGCTTTTCATTTTTCACTTGAATCGCTATAGATTGTTATTTCACCTCAGATGATGTTGCGCCTAGTGCCCTACCCTCCTTTTCAATGGGAGTCCTGTCACTGCCCTTAATATCACATTGTTGTTGCTGTTAGATGCAGGAAATAAGATTTGCAGCATTTGAGACATCAGTAACTTTTGATCTATTTTTGCCTCAAGCGTGCAACTGTCCTAATTTGTTCTCTTTGTTCCCCCTGGTTTCTGTGGCTTAAGTACCACTTACTATTATTGTTTAATTTCCTATGTGAAGGAGGTTTTTGGTCATTCTTACTTTATTTCTGCAGTTTTTAACCTCTGAAACATGCCTTTTCTCATCGCTTTTTTCCTCTTTGAATTTTGAATTTTAACTATGCCTTCTCTGCACTCAAGTCCCAGAGCTGCTTAGTCAGACTCAATTATTCATTTCCTTAGATTTCAAAGTTTGCATTTCTAAGCCTCAAAACCTTCATTCTAAACCTGGTTTTGTCTGTCGTGAAATGTAAAATGAGAAAAGTCAGCTCATGATCACACTTTATTCAAATTTTACTACATTTAAACCCATACAGGAGCCAAGTCTAAAATGGTCTTATATTTTTTCACTTTTGGGAAGAAATCCATCACATAGTACACCTCTATGAACATAAGTGGTAACTATCTTTCAATCTTTTGCTGGGAAGTTAAAGTCTCCCATAATTCCCATTATTGTTTACGTGTCTGATAACTGTACAGAGATAATTCACTATTAGACTGGAGCTAAGAGCAAAGAGCAGGCTAGCAAGGCTGTCTATCTTTAGCAGTGATTTGCACAAAACCACTCTTTTGCTGACCCATAACATTTAATTTCTCCATCCTCTGCTTCTTGCTAACACAAAGCACCATCTTATTCCATCCATTTGCCTTGGTTTCCAGCCTTCCTGAGATTTATCAGTACTTGTATGACATTCATGCCTTTGTTTCACCCTTCCTGTGTTGACACTTGTCATAACAGTTTTAGATCCTGAACATGATCATCTCAAAGTTTGCCTGACAGTTAGGTCTTCCTCACATTGTCATAGAGTATCAGGTCTCTACCACTTGAAATAGATTGGATTGGATTAGATTATTGGCACCGTCTCTTGTGCTGGTAGTCCATTATCTTCACAGTCCGTACAACTGGCCATCAGTGAACATGAAGTGGCCTTATCCTGCCCATTTACCTTTCTGGAAATCAGCCACTCTCTCTGCCTAGAACAGGGAATGGATTTTCCTCACCTTTCTTCAAAAGCTCTGAAGTTTTCTGTGATCTTTCCAATTGTACGGTATGATAAGCTTTTGCTGCCACTGAAGGGTAGAAGTCATTATGAATAGTGCCAACAAAACAGAAACATAACAATGAAAACGATATTTTAATTCAGAATAGGTATTTGAAAAGTTCACCTTTTCTAGCACAAATGGGGAAAAGAAAAAAAGGAAGGAAAAAAAAAAAAAAAAGCAGTCCTAAAACATCAAAACTGTGGCCAAAGAATTAGAAGAAACACTATTTTTCCAAAGCTGCAATGTTTTCCATTCATCTGGCTGGGCCAGCAGAGCACTGGAGACCTGGATGCACTGTACTCATGGCTGGTTCCCCTAAATGACCTGCAGGGAGATCTTCTTCTCTCTATCCCTCTGTTTCTCCTTTCAATCTCTGTTTTGTCTGTTTGTATCACTAGCTCTCAAATCGCCACTGATATATGCACGTGCAGCACCCAGCACAACCTTGTTTCAGGCTCCAGCGGGACCTTTAGGCATTACCATCCTGTAAACAAATAACAATGATAGTGAGCGTAATTACAATCGTCAAACTATTCCAGCTCCACATCATTAGCCATGCCCTGAGCTAAATAACATTTTAATCAGTTTGATATGTCATCTGTGGCTTTCTTCACTGTCACTTGCAATCCAGCAAACTCCTTCCTTCACGTTTCTAGATTAGACAGAGGGTTCTCAACTGCAGACATCCAATTCCCTGTTCAGGAAGCAGCGAGACCTTTCCTCTTCTCACAGATTTAAGATGATAGCCAAGCATCATGAGACACAGTGCGTATGTCTCCTAGGCCCATCCCATGAGAGCAGGACATTTACCACACATGAGAAGAAGACTTAATGCAGTGGCAAAGCAAAATACTCGGTGTCAAAGCCATGTCTAGATGATCATTAAAGACAGATCAAAATTACCCAATACAGGAGGAAAATCTATCGTTTGTAGAAGATTATGTTCTCTGATTATTAGTTTCAAAATTAGTTTTTCCTTTGGATTTCCTCTGAACTTAAACTTAGTTTGGAATGCCTTTGGTTTTGAATATTTCTGAAATCGTATTACTTCTCCTAAGTAAGTTGCTAGTCTGTTCTATTTACGTGAAATTCGAATAATATTGTGAAGTATCTGCCATCAGTTTTACTGTGTGCCAGGCTGAGTTCCCTGATGAATTTCAAATTTCAGATATGAAACAGTAAAGGTTAAAAAAAAAAAATGTTACAAAGGGTACTTCATGCAGTAGCATAAACTTCTGTTTTCTCAAAACTTGTATCAGTTCATCTCACCAGGACCAGCAGGGGAAGCACACTCTGCCTAGGCACTGGCAAAGGGACACAGTGAGAGTGTAGGGTCTCTTGCTGGGGCCATTCAAAATTTGACTGTACAAGCCCCTGAGCAATATGACAGGGCTTTAAAAATGGCCCTGCTTGAAGTACGCGGGTGATCTGGAGACCTCTAAGGTGCTTTCCAACAAAAGCTTTTCTATAATTGTATGAAATCACCTGCAATAGATTAACCCTGGTCATTATTCCTATCACAGGAAATAACTGTGACACCTGGGTAACAGGTGAGCTTACTGCGACACCAGGGAGAGCCTTCCTGTACTTAAAGGCAACCTGTAGGAAAGCTGGGGAGGGAGTCTTTATCAGGGCCTGGAGTGACAGGACAAGGAGTAACCGCTTTAAACTGAAAAGTAGCACCCAGAAAGAACGGAGTCACGCAACAGGATTCATTTCCAAAACCACCTCATAACACCTGGGCCAAAGAGCAGGGCCTTGAGCGGGTATATCACAATGGCGGAGTTCATTTCCTTCCCAGTAGCTGGCACGTGCCGTTTTTTGGGATTTCGGGGCTACAGTGAGCTGCTAAGAGGGATGTCTTAGCTCTTGCAGGGCAGTGCTTCCACTAAGGCCAGGACTTTTCTGCATCTTCTACGGCCCTGCAAGCGAGGATGCTTGGGGCACACAGGAAGCTGGGAGGGGACACAGCTGCAGGGATTCCATAAGACACAAGCAAATGCAGCCTTGGCTTGGTGACACTTTCTCTTGATTACTGCTCAACACAAATTACCTCGAGCAAGTCTACTGTGAGGACTAAAGGAAAGAGACGTATGGATGCTGCTAAGCTCTTCTAGCTTGTACCAGGTAGGAAAGATACCTCTGTAGCAGGCGTGAAGAGGATAGCACTAATTAATTAGATGAGAAGCGGAGGAAAGGCACTTAGAGGTAGTGAAAAGCAGTTAATGTGATGTTCCAGGGAAGCTTCAGTCTGCTTAAGGAGTAGCAAGAACAAGCCTAAAGTCATAGCCAAATACAAGAAAGAGAGGAGGACACGCAGCATGAGAAGCTCCCGAGAGAAAGGAGCTCTGTTTTGGGTAAAAATCAGTCCCTTTTTCTATCATGGAGACATCCAAGGGCGTAGGACACGTGCACTTCAGGGAACCAAGAGATGCTGTGCATTTCTCTCGTCCCCCTGACACAGCCACTAGGTGACGATGCTTCCAATTCTCTCTAAAGAAACCTTGCTTTCTCAGGCCCAGGTGTCCAGCTGCACACCAAGGACGTCCCTGGCTCCCAGGCACAGTTCCCAGGCCCAAGGCCGAGCTCCGCTCCGAACCCCCATTCCAGCAGACCTTGCTCCTGGCATTGTGGAGCAGCCATTTCATGTCAGCCTTTTCTCCTGGCAGTCAGCTTAGCGCCGTAACCTCTGCCATCGGGGCGCCCGAGAGCCGTGTGAGGTCAGCAGAGGGTCACTGTCAGCCTTTGACCTCACAAAGGTGGGTGGCCATAAGTGCCCTGAGCGTCCAGCTCGCATTGAGTACTGCTGGTGGCACTCGAGGCGTGGAGGTCTGCATGGTGCAATGGGAGACGCCGATGTCCTGCTGCTGGAACAAGAGGCGCTGATGTGCTGCTGGTGCAGGAGGAGACGTGAAGGTGCTGCTGCTTAGAGGTGCTGAGGGGCGGGCAGCCTCAGCGGGCAGCTGAATCAGAGGGCAGGGAAGCCAAGCAGCTTCCTTCTCTGGGGAAGGGGGCACAGAGAAAGTGATTGGAAATGGGGTACAAGCCCTCAGCCTCTAAAAGCAATCCCTCAGATGTTTAGGCATAGTAAAGTTAGGTATATCTATTTGACTCTAGACCCCAACATGTTTGTTAGTTTTCTGGTTTGTCCACTGCTTTCTTGTGGGGGATTTGAGTTGGCCATTACTGTTTAGGTGAATGCTGACTTCATATCTATGGTGCACTTTATTCTTAAAATGGGAAGTTTCTACCAATTTCCCGTCCAAACTTGCTCATAAGCCAACTGCAGTCATCATTTCAGATGTGTCTCCCAACTTACACATTTCCTATTTCTCCTTGATATTTACTCAAGAAATTCATTTACGTAGAGACAACATATTCTTCTCTCAACTGGCATCTGGCTGGGCAGAATGATGTCCTTTCATTCCCTTCCAGGCAATAGGCAACTTGTTCCTTCTGTCTTGTGAACTCTTCCTCCTAAGTTCAATGTGAATACAAGTGGCAGAACTGTGCCTCATGTCTCAAATGAGTGTCAGGGCTGCCTTGTCCAGTGTATTCATACTGGAGGGAAAAAAAAATGAATAGCCATACACACTATATAACCACTAAACTTTTTCAGTCCTCCTTGTGCTAACAGTGCATGAACGTGAGGTTTTGTTGTCATTTTTGTTTGTTTGTTTGTTTGCTTGCTTTAAACTCCTGACTGCCATATAGCAAACATGACAAAAAAACACCCTTTTTTGAGAAGCTCTGAGAATGGCTCTGCTTTGTATTATCACCTGTCACTTCACCTGAACCATTTCAATCACAAGCGATATCCTTCTGTCAGGCTTGGTAGTACTTCCCAACCTTATGTCCCCTGCAAATCTCAAAGCTCATGTGTAATTTTTAATCTTCAGCCACCATGTCCATACCGAACATATCTAACTTTGAAGTCAGCTCTGCCCTGAATAGGAGGTTGGGTTTTCAGAGGTCCCTTCCAGCCTACATTTCTCCATGAGTCTTTGCCTCCTTAGAAGCTGCAGTTTCAGAACTGTCTCTGAGAATTACCATAGGTAACGACTCCTTTGCTGGTAAGTCCCTCTTCAGTGTGAACAATTGTAAATTCCCTTTATTCACTTGCAGCCCCAAAGCCCAAATCCGTAGATAATATATCAGAAGCTCACAGAAAGTGAAATAGATGTAATTCATCCCCTGTGTAGGGAAGAACTGGTCCTAGAAAGGAAAGCTATTAAATTATCTGGAAACAATTTAGCTCTGATAAATTATTTTGTAAATTACACATTACCCCCTCCTTCCCTGGTCTTAGCTGTTCTTGCTCCAAAACTTTGCATGGTGTTGATGTCAAACTAACAGGCCCACACTTGTCTGGATGACTCTTTACCCTCTTCTGGACAGAGGTGTATTTGTTACTCTCCCATTCTGGGGACTATCCCTGATTTGCACAATTGTTATGCATTTTTCCTACTTGACTTGTTGTTCTGTGTGCCAATGCTGTTAATAGGCTAGGTAGATATCAGCTTTTCATTTTTCACTTGAATCGCTATAGATTGTTATTTCACCTCAGATGATGTTGCGCCTAGTGCCCTACCCTCCTTTTCAATGGGAGTCCTGTCACTGCCCTTAATATCACATTGTTGTTGCTGTTAGATGCAGGAAATAAGATTTGCAGCATTTGAGACATCAGTAACTTTTGATCTATTTTTGCCTCAAGCGTGCAACTGTCCTAATTTGTTCTCTTTGTTCCCCCTGGTTTCTGTGGCTTAAGTACCACTTACTATTATTGTTTAATTTCCTATGTGAAGGAGGTTTTTGGTCATTCTTACTTTATTTCTGCAGTTTTTAACCTCTGAAACATGCCTTTTCTCATCGCTTTTTTCCTCTTTGAATTTTGAATTTTAACTATGCCTTCTCTGCACTCAAGTCCCAGAGCTGCTTAGTCAGACTCAATTATTCATTTCCTTAGATTTCAAAGTTTGCATTTCTAAGCCTCAAAACCTTCATTCTAAACCTGGTTTTGTCTGTCGTGAAATGTAAAATGAGAAAAGTCAGCTCATGATCACACTTTATTCAAATTTTACTACATTTAAACCCATACAGGAGCCAAGTCTAAAATGGTCTTATATTTTTTCACTTTTGGGAAGAAATCCATCACATAGTACACCTCTATGAACATAAGTGGTAACTATCTTTCAATCTTTTGCTGGGAAGTTAAAGTCTCCCATAATTCCCATTATTGTTTACGTGTCTGATAACTGTACAGAGATAATTCACTATTAGACTGGAGCTAAGAGCAAAGAGCAGGCTAGCAAGGCTGTCTATCTTTAGCAGTGATTTGCACAAAACCACTCTTTTGCTGACCCATAACATTTAATTTCTCCATCCTCTGCTTCTTGCTAACACAAAGCACCATCTTATTCCATCCATTTGCCTTGGTTTCCAGCCTTCCTGAGATTTATCAGTACTTGTATGACATTCATGCCTTTGTTTCACCCTTCCTGTGTTGACACTTGTCATAACAGTTTTAGATCCTGAACATGATCATCTCAAAGTTTGCCTGACAGTTAGGTCTTCCTCACATTGTCATAGAGTATCAGGTCTCTACCACTTGAAATAGATTGGATTGGATTAGATTATTGGCACCGTCTCTTGTGCTGGTAGTCCATTATCTTCACAGTCCGTACAACTGGCCATCAGTGAACATGAAGTGGCCTTATCCTGCCCATTTACCTTTCTGGAAATCAGCCACTCTCTCTGCCTAGAACAGGGAATGGATTTTCCTCACCTTTCTTCAAAAGCTCTGAAGTTTTCTGTGATCTTTCCAATTGTACGGTATGATAAGCTTTTGCTGCCACTGAAGGGTAGAAGTCATTATGAATAGTGCCAACAAAACAGAAACATAACAATGAAAACGATATTTTAATTCAGAATAGGTATTTGAAAAGTTCACCTTTTCTAGCACAAATGGGGAAAAGAAAAAAAGGAAGGAAAAAAAAAAAAAAAAGCAGTCCTAAAACATCAAAAGTGTGGCCAAAGAATTAGAAGAAACACTATTTTTCCAAAGCTGCAATGTTTTCCATTCATCTGGCTGGGCCAGCAGAGCACTGGAGACCTGGATGCACTGTACTCATGGCTGGTTCCCCTAAATGACCTGCAGGGAGATCTTCTTCTCTCTATCCCTCTGTTTCTCCTTTCAATCTCTGTTTTGTCTGTTTGTATCACTAGCTCTCAAATCGCCACTGATATATGCACGTGCAGCACCCAGCACAACCTTGTTTCAGGCTCCAGCGGGACCTTTAGGCATTACCATCCTGTAAACAAATAACAATGATAGTGAGTGTAATTACAATCGTCAAACTATTCCAGCTCCACATCATTAGCCATGCCCTGAGCTAAATAACATTTTAATCAGTTTGATATGTCATCTGTGGCTTTCTTCACTGTCACTTGCAATCCAGCAAACTCCTTCCTTCACGTTTCTAGATTAGACAGAGGGTTCTCAACTGCAGACATCCAATTCCCTGTTCAGGAAGCAGCGAGACCTTTCCTCTTCTCACAGATTTAAGATGATAGCCAAGCATCATGAGACACAGTGCGTATGTCTCCTAGGCCCATCCCATGAGAGCAGGACATTTACCACACATGAGAAGAAGACTTAATGCAGTGGCAAAGCAAAATACTCGGTGTCAAAGCCATGTCTAGATGATCATTAAAGACAGATCAAAATTACCCAATACAGGAGGAAAATCTATCGTTTGTAGAAGATTATGTTCTCTGATTATTAGTTTCAAAATTAGTTTTTCCTTTGGATTTCCTCTGAACTTAAACTTAGTTTGGAATGCCTTTGGTTTTGAATATTTCTGAAATCGTATTACTTCTCCTAAGTAAGTTGCTAGTCTGTTCTATTTACGTGAAATTCGAATAATATTGTGAAGTATCTGCCATCAGTTTTACTGTGTGCCAGGCTGAGTTCCCTGATGAATTTCAAATTTCAGATATGAAACAGTAAAGGTTAAAAAAAAAAAAATGTTACAAAGGGTACTTCATGCAGTAGCATAAACTTCTGTTTTCTCAAAACTTGTATCAGTTCATCTCACCAGGACCAGCAGGGGAAGCACACTCTGCCTAGGCACTGGCAAAGGGACACAGTGAGAGTGTAGGGTCTCTTGCTGGGGCCATTCAAAATTTGACTGTACAAGCCCCTGAGCAATATGACAGGGCTTTAAAAATGGCCCTGCTTGAAGTACGCGGGTGATCTGGAGACCTCTAAGGTGCTTTCCAACAAAAGCTTTTCTATAATTGTATGAAATCACCTGCAATAGATTAACCCTGGTCATTATTCCTATCACAGGAAATAACTGTGACACCTGGGTAACAGGTGAGCTTACTGCGACACCAGGGAGAGCCTTCCTGTACTTAAAGGCAACCTGTAGGAAAGCTGGGGAGGGAGTCTTTATCAGGGCCTGGAGTGACAGGACAAGGAGTAACCGCTTTAAACTGAAAAGTAGCACCCAGAAAGAACGGAGTCACGCAACAGGATTCATTTCCAAAACCACCTCATAACACCTGGGCCAAAGAGCAGGGCCTTGAGCGGGTATATCACAATGGCGGAGTTCATTTCCTTCCCAGTAGCTGGCACGTGCCGTTTTTTGGGATTTCGGGGCTACAGTGAGCTGCTAAGAGGGATGTCTTAGCTCTTGCAGGGCAGTGCTTCCACTAAGGCCAGGACTTTTCTGCATCTTCTACTGCCCTGCAAGCGAGGATGCTTGGGGCACACAGGAAGCTGGGAGGGGACACAGCTGCAGGGATTCCATAAGACACAAGCAAATGCAGCCTTGGCTTGGTGACACTTTCTCTTGATTACTGCTCAACACAAATTACCTCGAGCAAGTCTACTGTGAGGACTAAAGGAAAGAGACGTATGGATGCTGCTAAGCTCTTCTAGCTTGTACCAGGTAGGAAAGATACCTCTGTAGCAGGCGTGAAGAGGATAGCACTAATTAATTAGATGAGAAGCGGAGGAAAGGCACTTAGAGGTAGTGAAAAGCAGTTAATGTGATGTTCCGGGGAAGCTTCAGTCTGCTTAAGGAGTAGCAAGAACAAGCCTAAAGTCATAGCCAAATACAAGAAAGAGAGGAGGACACGCAGCATGAGAAGCTCCCGAGAGAAAGGAGCTCTGTTTTGGGTAAAAATCAGTCCCTTTTTCTATCATGGAGACATCCAAGGGCGTAGGACACGTGCACTTCAGGGAACCAAGAGATGCTGTGCATTTCTCTCGTCCCCCTGACACAGCCACTAGGTGACGATGCTTCCAATTCTCTCTAAAGAAACCTTGCTTTCTCAGGCCCAGGTGTCCAGCTGCACACCAAGGACGTCCCTGGCTCCCAGGCACAGTTCCCAGGCCCAAGGCCGAGCTCCGCTCCGAACCCCCATTCCAGCAGACCTTGCTCCTGGCATTGTGGAGCAGCCATTTCATGTCAGCCTTTTCTCCTGGCAGTCAGCTTAGCGCCGTAACCTCTGCCATCGGGGCGCCCGAGAGCCGTGTGAGGTCAGCAGAGAGTCACTGTCAGCCTTTGACCTCACAAAGGTGGGTGGCCGTAAGTGCCCTGAGCGTCCAGCTCGCATTGAGTACTGCTGGTGGCACTCGAGGCGTGGAGGTCTGCATGGTGCAACGGGAGACGCCGATGTCCTGCTGCTGGAACAAGAGGCGCTGATGTGCTGCTGGTGCAGGAGGAGACGTGAAGGTGCTGCTGCTTAGAGGTGCTGAGGGGCGGGCAGCCTCAGCGGGCAGCTGAATCAGAGGGCAGGGAAGCCAAGCAGCTTCCTTCTCTGGGGAAGGGGGCACAGAGAAAGTGATTGGAAATGGGGTGCAAGCCCTCAGCCTCTAAAAGCAATCCCTCAGATGTTTAGGCATAGTAAAGTTAGGTATATCTATTTGACTCTAGACCCCAACATGTTTGTTAGTGTTCTGGTTTGTCCACTGCTTTCTTGTGGGGGATTTGAGTTGGCCATTACTGTTTAGGTGAATGCTGACTTCATATCTATGGTGCACTTTATTTTTAAAATGGGAAGTTTCTACCAATTTCCCGTCCAAACTTGCTCATAAGCCAACTGCAGTCATCATTTCAGATGTGTCTCCCAACTTACACATTTCCTATTTCTCCTTGATATTTACTCAAGAAATTCATTTACGTAGAGACAACATATTCTTCTCTCAACTGGCATCTGGCTGGGCAGAATGATGTCCTTTCATTCCCTTCCAGGCAATAGGCAACTTGTCCCTTCTGTCTTGTGAACTCTTCCTCCTAAGTTCAATGTGAATACAAGTGGCAGAACTGTGCCTCATGTCTCAAATGAGTGTCAGGGCTGCCTTGTCCAGTGTATTCATACTGGAGGGAAAAAAAAATGAATAGCCATACACACTATATAACCACTAAACTTTTTCAGTCCTCCTTGTGCTAACAGTGCATGAACGTGAGGTTTTGTTGTCATTTTTGTTTGTTTGTTTGTTTGCTTGCTTTAAACTCCTGACTGCCATATAGCAAACATGACAAAAAAACACCCTTTTTTGAGAAGCTCTGAGAATGGCTCTGCTTTGTATTATCACCTGTCACTTCACCTGAACCATTTCAATCACAAGCGATATCCTTCTGTCAGGCTTGGTAGTACTTCCCAACCTTATGTCCCCTGCAAATCTCAAAGCTCATGTGTAATTTTTAATCTTCAGCCACCATGTCCATACCGAACATATCTAACTTTGAAGTCAGCTCTGCCCTGAATAGGAGGTTGGGTTTTCAGAGGTCCCTTCCAGCCTACATTTCTCCATGAGTCTTTGCCTCCTTAGCAGCTGCAGTTTCAGAACTGTCTCTGAGAATTACCATAGGTAACGACTCCTTTGCTGGTAAGTCCCTCTTCAGTGTGAACAATTGTAAATTCCCTTTATTCACTTGCAGCCCCAAAGCCCAAATCCGTAGATAATGTATCAGAAGCTCACAGAAAGTGAAATAGATGTAATTCATCCCCTGTGTAGGGAAGAACTGGTCCTAGAAAGGAAAGCTATTAAATTATCTGGAAACAATTTAGCTCTGATAAATTATTTTGTAAATTACACATTACCCCCTCCTTCCCTGGTCTTAGCTGTTCTTGCTCCAAAACTTTGCATGGTGTTAATGTCAAACTAACAGGCCCACACTTGTCTGGATGACTCTTTACCCTCTTCTGGACAGAGGTGTATTTGTTACTCTCCCATTCTGGGGACTATCCCTGATTTGCACAATTGTTATGCATTTTTCCTACTTGACTTGTTGTTCTGTGTGCCAATGCTGTTAATAGGCTAGGTAGATATCAGCTTTTCATTTTTCACTTGAATCGCTATAGATTGTTATTTCACCTCAGATGATGTTGCGCCTAGTGCCCTACCCTCCTTTTCAATGGGAGTCCTGTCACTGCCCTTAATATCACATTGTTGTTGCTGTTAGATGCAGGAAATAAGATTTGCAGCATTTGAGACATCAGTAACTTTTGATCTATTTTTGCCTCAAGCGTGCAACTGTCCTAATTTGTTCTCTTTGTTCCCCCTGGTTTCTGTGGCTTAAGTACCACTTACTATTATTGTTTAATTTCCTATGTGAAGGAGGTTTTTGGTCATTCTTACTTTATTTCTGCAGTTTTTAACCTCTGAAACATGCCTTTTCTCATCGCTTTTTTCCTCTTTGAATTTTGAATTTTAACTATGCCTTCTCTGCACTCAAGTCCCAGAGCTGCTTAGTCAGACTCAATTATTCATTTCCTTAGATTTCAAAGTTTGCATTTCTAAGCCTCAAAACCTTCATTCTAAACCTGGTTTTGTCTGTCGTGAAATGTAAAATGAGAAAAGTCAGCTCATGATCACACTTTATTCAAATTTTACTACATTTAAACCCATACAGGAGCCAAGTCTAAAATGGTCTTATATTTTTTCACTTTTGGGAAGAAATCCATCACATAGTACACCTCTATGAACATAAGTGGTAACTATCTTTCAATCTTTTGCTGGGAAGTTAAAGTCTCCCATAATTCCCATTATTGTTTACGTGTCTGATAACTGTACAGAGATAATTCACTATTAGACTGGAGCTAAGAGCAAAGAGCAGGCTAGCAAGGCTGTCTATCTTTAGCAGTGATTTGCACAAAACCACTCTTTTGCTGACCCATAACATTTAATTTCTCCATCCTCTGCTTCTTGCTAACACAAAGCACCATCTTATTCCATCCATTTGCCTTGGTTTCCAGCCTTCCTGAGATTTATCAGTACTTGTATGACATTCATGCCTTTGTTTCACCCTTCCTGTGTTGACACTTGTCATAACAGTTTTAGATCCTGAACATGATCATCTCAAAGTTTGCCTGACAGTTAGGTCTTCCTCACATTGTCATAGAGTATCAGGTCTCTACCACTTGAAATAGATTGGATTGGATTAGATTATTGGCACCGTCTCTTGTGCTGGTAGTCCATTATCTTCACAGTCCGTACAACTGGCCATCAGTGAACATGAAGTGGCCTTATCCTGCCCATTTACCTTTCTGGAAATCAGCCACTCTCTCTGCCTAGAACAGGGAATGGATTTTCCTCACCTTTCTTCAAAAGCTCTGAAGTTTTCTGTGATCTTTCCAATTGTACGGTATGATAAGCTTTTGCTGCCACTGAAGGGTAGAAGTCATTATGAATAGTGCCAACAAAACAGAAACATAACAATGAAAACGATATTTTAATTCAGAATAGGTATTTGAAAAGTTCACCTTTTCTAGCACAAATGGGGAAAAGAAAAAAAGGAAGGAAAAAAAAAAAAAAAAAGCAGTCCTAAAACATCAAAACTGTGGCCAAAGAATTAGAAGAAACACTATTTTTCCAAAGCTGCAATGTTTTCCATTCATCTGGCTGGGCCAGCAGAGCACTGGAGACCTGGATGCACTGTACTCATGGCTGGTTCCCCTAAATGACCTGCAGGGAGATCTTCTTCTCTCTATCCCTCTGTTTCTCCTTTCAATCTCTGTTTTGTCTGTTTGTATCACTAGCTCTCAAATCGCCACTGATATATGCACGTGCAGCACCCAGCACAACCTTGTTTCAGGCTCCAGCGGGACCTTTAGGCATTACCATCCTGTAAACAAATAACAATGATAGTGAGTGTAATTACAATCGTCAAACTATTCCAGCTCCACATCATTAGCCATGCCCTGAGCTAAATAACATTTTAATCAGTTTGATATGTCATCTGTGGCTTTCTTCACTGTCACTTGCAATCCAGCAAACTCCTTCCTTCACGTTTCTAGATTAGACAGAGGGTTCTCAACTGCAGACATCCAATTCCCTGTTCAGGAAGCAGCGAGACCTTTCCTCTTCTCACAGATTTAAGATGATAGCCAAGCATCATGAGACACAGTGCGTATGTCTCCTAGGCCCATCCCATGAGAGCAGGACATTTACCACACATGAGAAGAAGACTTAATGCAGTGGCAAAGCAAAATACTCGGTGTCAAAGCCATGTCTAGATGATCATTAAAGACAGATCAAAATTACCCAATACAGGAGGAAAATCTATCGTTTGTAGAAGATTATGTTCTCTGATTATTAGTTTCAAAATTAGTTTTTCCTTTGGATTTCCTCTGAACTTAAACTTAGTTTGGAATGCCTTTGGTTTTGAATATTTCTGAAATCGTATTACTTCTCCTAAGTAAGTTGCTAGTCTGTTCTATTTACGTGAAATTCGAATAATATTGTGAAGTATCTGCCATCAGTTTTACTGTGTGCCAGGCTGAGTTCCCTGATGAATTTCAAATTTCAGATATGAAACAGTAAAGGTTAAAAAAAAAACATGTTACAAAGGGTACTTCATGCAGTAGCATAAACTTCTGTTTTCTCAAAACTTGTATCAGTTCATCTCACCAGGACCAGCAGGGGAAGCACACTCTGCCTAGGCACTGGCAAAGGGACACAGTGAGAGTGTAGGGTCTCTTGCTGGGGCCATTCAAAATTTGACTGTACAAGCCCCTGAGCAATATGACAGGGCTTTAAAAATGGCCCTGCTTGAAGTACGCGGGTGATCTGGAGACCTCTAAGGTGCTTTCCAACAAAAGCTTTTCTATAATTGTATGAAATCACCTGCAATAGATTAACCCTGGTCATTATTCCTATCACAGGAAATAACTGTGACACCTGGGTAACAGGTGAGCTTACTGCGACACCAGGGAGAGCCTTCCTGTACTTAAAGGCAACCTGTAGGAAAGCTGGGGAGGGAGTCTTTATCAGGGCCTGCAGTGACAGGACAAGGAGTAACCGCTTTAAACTGAAAAGTAGCACCCAGAAAGAACGGAGTCACGCAACAGGATTCATTTCCAAAACCACCTCATAGACACCTGGGCCAAAGAGCAGGGCCTTGAGCGGGTATATCACAATGGCGGAGTTCATTTCCTTCCCAGTAGCTGGCACGTGCCGTTTTTTGGGATTTCGGGGCTACAGTGAGCTGCTAAGAGGGATGTCTTAGCTCTTGCAGGGCAGTGCTTCCACTAAGGCCAGGACTTTTCTGCATCTTCTACTGCCCTGCAAGCGAGGATGCTTGGGGCACACAGGAAGCTGGGAGGGGACACAGCTGCAGGGATTCCATAAGGCACAAGCAAATGCAGCCTTGGCTTGGTGACACTTTCTCTTGATTACTGCTCAACACAAATTACCTCGAGCAAGTCTACTGTGAGGACTAAAGGAAAGAGACGTATGGATGCTGCTAAGCTCTTCTAGCTTGTACCAGGTAGGAAAGATACCTCTGTAGCAGGCGTGAAGAGGATAGCACTAATTAATTAGATGAGAAGCGGAGGAAAGGCACTTAGAGGTAGTGAAAAGCAGTTAATGTGATGTTCCGGGGAAGCTTCAGTCTGCTTAAGGAGTAGCAAGAACAAGCCTAAAGTCATAGCCAAATACAAGAAAGAGAGGAGGACACGCAGCATGAGAAGCTCCCGAGAGAAAGGAGCTCTGTTTTGGGTAAAAATCAGTCCCTTTTTCTATCATGGAGACATCCAAGGGCGTAGGACACGTGCACTTCAGGGAACCAAGAGATGCTGTGCATTTCTCTCGTCCCCCTGACACAGCCACTAGGTGACGATGCTTCCAATTCTCTCTAAAGAAACCTTGCTTTCTCAGGCCCAGGTGTCCAGCTGCACACCAAGGACGTCCCTGGCTCCCAGGCACAGTTCCCAGGCCCAAGGCCGAGCTCCGCTCCGAACCCCCATTCCAGCAGACCTTGCTCCTGGCATTGTGGAGCAGCCATTTCATGTCAGCCTTTTCTCCTGGCAGTCAGCTTAGCGCCGTAACCTCTGCCATCGGGGCGCCCGAGAGCCGTGTGAGGTCAGCAGAGAGTCACTGTCAGCCTTTGACCTCACAAAGGTGGGTGGCCATAAGTGCCCTGAGCGTCCAGCTCGCATTGAGTACTGCTGGTGGCACTCGAGGCGTGGAGGTCTGCATGGTGCAATGGGAGACGCCGATGTCCTGCTGCTGGAACAAGAGGCGCTGATGTGCTGCTGGTGCAGGAGAAGACGTGAAGGTGCTGCTGCTTAGAGGTGCTGAGGAGCGGGCAGCCTCAGCGGGCAGCTGAATCAGAGGGCAGGGAAGCCAAGCAGCTTCCTTCTCTGGGGAAGGGGGCACAGAGAAAGTGATTGGAAATGGGGTACAAGCCCTCAGCCTCTAAAAGCAATCCCTCAGATGTTTAGGCATAGTAAAGTTAGGTATATCTATTTGACTCTAGACCCCAACATGTTTGTTAGTGTTCTGGTTTGTCCACTGCTTTCTTGTGGGGGATTTGAGTTGGCCATTACTCTTTAGGTGAATGCTGACTTCATATCTATGGTGCACTTTATTCTTAAAATGGGAAGTTTCTACCAATTTCCCGTCCAAACTTGCTCATAAGCCAACTGCAGTCATCATTTCAGATGTGTCTCCCAACTTACACATTTCCTATTTCTCCTTGATATTTACTCAAGAAATTCATTTACGTAGAGACAACATATTCTTCTCTCAACTGGCATCTGGCCGGGCAGAATGATGTCCTTTCATTCCCTTCCAGGCAATAGGCAACTTGTTCCTTCTGTCTTGTGAACTCTTCCTCCTAAGTTCAATGTGAATACAAGTGGCAGAACTGTGCCTCATGTCTCAAATGAGTGTCAGGGCTGCCTTGTCCAGTGTATTCATACTGGAGGGAAAAAAAAATGAATAGCCATACACACTATATAACCACTAAACTTTTTCAGTCCTCCTTGTGCTAACAGTGCATGAACGTGAGGTTTTGTTGTCATTTTTGTTTGTTTGTTTGTTTGCTTGCTTTAAACTCCTGACTGCCATATAGCAAACATGACCAAAAAACACCCTTTTTTGAGAATCTCTGAGAATGGCTCTGCTTTGTATTATCACCTGTCACTTCACCTGAACCATTTCAATCACAAGCGATATCCTTCTGTCAGGCTTGGTAGTACTTCCCAACCTTATGTCCCCTGCAAATCTCAAAGCTCATGTGTAATTTTTAATCTTCAGCCACCATGTCCATACCGAACATATCTAACTTTGAAGTCAGCTCTGCCCTGAATAGGAGGTTGGGTTTTCAGAGGTCCCTTCCAGCCTACATTTCTCCATGAGTCTTTGCCTCCTTAGCAGCTGCAGTTTCAGAACTGTCTCTGAGAATTACCATAGGTAACGACTCCTTTGCTGGTAAGTCCCTCTTCAGTGTGAACAATTGTAAATTCCCTTTATTCACTTGCAGCCCCAAAGCCCAAATCCGTAGATAATGTATCAGAAGCTCACAGAAAGTGAAATAGATGTAATTCATCCCCTGTGTAGGGAAGAACTGGTCCTAGAAAGGAAAGCTATTAAATTATCTGGAAACAATTTAGCTCTGATAAATTATTTTGTAAATTACACATTACCCCCTCCTTCCCTGGTCTTAGCTGTTCTTGCTCCAAAACTTTGCATGGTGTTGATGTCAAACTAACAGGCCCACACTTGTCTGGATGACTCTTTACCCTCTTCTGGACAGAGGTGTATTTGTTACTCTCCCATTCTGGGGACTATCCCTGATTTGCACAATTGTTATGCATTTTTCCTACTTGACTTGTTGTTCTGTGTGCCAATGCTGTTAATAGGCTAGGTAGATATCAGCTTTTCATTTTTCACTTGAATCGCTATAGATTGTTATTTCACCTCAGATGATGTTGCGCCTAGTGCCCTACCCTCCTTTTCAATGGGAGTCCTGTCACTGCCCTTAATATCACATTGTTGTTGCTGTTAGATGCAGGAAATAAGATTTGCAGCATTTGAGACATCAGTAACTTTTGATCTATTTTTGCCTCAAGCGTGCAACTGTCCTAATTTGTTCTCTTTGTTCCCCCTGGTTTCTGTGGCTTAAGTACCACTTACTATTATTGTTTAATTTCCTATGTGAAGGAGGTTTTTGGTCATTCTTACTTTATTTCTGCAGTTTTTAACCTCTGAAACATGCCTTTTCTCATCGCTTTTTTCCTCTTTGAATTTTGAATTTTAACTATGCCTTCTCTGCACTCAAGTCCCAGAGCTGCTTAGTCAGACTCAATTATTCATTTCCTTAGATTTCAAAGTTTGCATTTCTAAGCCTCAAAACCTTCATTCTAAACCTGGTTTTGTCTGTCGTGAAATGTAAAATGAGAAAAGTCAGCTCATGATCACACTTTATTCAAATTTTACTACATTTAAACCCATACAGGAGCCAAGTCTAAAATGGTCTTATATTTTTTCACTTTTGGGAAGAAATCCATCACATAGTACACCTCTATGAACATAAGTGGTAACTATCTTTCAATCTTTTGCTGGGAAGTTAAAGTCTCCCATAATTCCCATTATTGTTTACGTGTCTGATAACTGTACAGAGATAATTCACTATTAGACTGGAGCTAAGAGCAAAGAGCAGGCTAGCAAGGCTGTCTATCTTTAGCAGTGATTTGCACAAAACCACTCTTTTGCTGACCCATAACATTTAATTTCTCCATCCTCTGCTTCTTGCTAACACAAAGCACCATCTTATTCCATCCATTTGCCTTGGTTTCCAGCCTTCCTGAGATTTATCAGTACTTGTATGACATTCATGCCTTTGTTTCACCCTTCCTGTGTTGACACTTGTCATAACAGTTTTAGATCCTGAACATGATCATCTCAAAGTTTGCCTGACAGTTAGGTCTTCCTCACATTGTCATAGAGTATCAGGTCTCTACCACTTGAAATAGATTGGATTGGATTAGATTATTGGCACCGTCTCTTGTGCTGGTAGTCCATTATCTTCACAGTCCGTACAACTGGCCATCAGTGAACATGAAGTGGCCTTATCCTGCCCATTTACCTTTCTGGAAATCAGCCACTCTCTCTGCCTAGAACAGGGAATGGATTTTCCTCACCTTTCTTCAAAAGCTCTGAAGTTTTCTGTGATCTTTCCAATTGTACGGTATGATAAGCTTTTGCTGCCACTGAAGGGTAGAAGTCATTATGAATAGTGCCAACAAAACAGAAACATAACAATGAAAACGATATTTTAATTCAGAATAGGTATTTGAAAAGTTCACCTTTTCTAGCACAAATGGGGAAAAGAAAAAAAGGAAGGAAAAAAAAAAAAAAAAGCAGTCCTAAAACATCAAAACTGTGGCCAAAGAATTAGAAGAAACACTATTTTTCCAAAGCTGCAATGTTTTCCATTCATCTGGCTGGGCCAGCAGAGCACTGGAGACCTGGATGCACTGTACTCATGGCTGGTTCCCCTAAATGACCTGCAGGGAGATCTTCTTCTCTCTATCCCTCTGTTTCTCCTTTCAATCTCTGTTTTGTCTGTTTGTATCACTAGCTCTCAAATCGCCACTGATATATGCACGTGCAGCACCCAGCACAACCTTGTTTCAGGCTCCAGCGGGACCTTTAGGCATTACCATCCTGTAAACAAATAACAATGATAGTGAGTGTAATTACAATCGTCAAACTATTCCAGCTCCACATCATTAGCCATGCCCTGAGCTAAATAACATTTTAATCAGTTTGATATGTCATCTGTGGCTTTCTTCACTGTCACTTGCAATCCAGCAAACTCCTTCCTTCACGTTTCTAGATTAGACAGAGGGTTCTCAACTGCAGACATCCAATTCCCTGTTCAGGAAGCAGCGAGACCTTTCCTCTTCTCACAGATTTAAGATGATAGCCAAGCATCATGAGACACAGTGCGTATGTCTCCTAGGCCCATCCCATGAGAGCAGGACATTTACCACACATGAGAAGAAGACTTAATGCAGTGGCAAAGCAAAATACTCGGTGTCAAAGCCATGTCTAGATGATCATTAAAGACAGATCAAAATTACCCAATACAGGAGGAAAATCTATCGTTTGTAGAAGATTATGTTCTCTGATTATTAGTTTCAAAATTAGTTTTTCCTTTGGATTTCCTCTGAACTTAAACTTAGTTTGGAATGCCTTTGGTTTTGAATATTTCTGAAATCGTATTACTTCTCCTAAGTAAGTTGCTAGTCTGTTCTATTTACGTGAAATTCGAATAATATTGTGAAGTATCTGCCATCAGTTTTACTGTGTGCCAGGCTGAGTTCCCTGATGAATTTCAAATTTCAGATATGAAACAGTAAAGGTTAAAAAAAAAACATGTTACAAAGGGTACTTCATGCAGTAGCATAAACTTCTGTTTTCTCAAAACTTGTATCAGTTCATCTCACCAGGACCAGCAGGGGAAGCACACTCTGCCTAGGCACTGGCAAAGGGACACAGTGAGAGTGTAGGGTCTCTTGCTGGGGCCATTCAAAATTTGACTGTACAAGCCCCTGAGCAATATGACAGGGCTTTAAAAATGGCCCTGCTTGAAGTACGCGGGTGATCTGGAGACCTCTAAGGTGCTTTCCAACAAAAGCTTTTCTATAATTGTATGAAATCACCTGCAATAGATTAACCCTGGTCATTATTCCTATCACAGGAAATAACTGTGACACCTGGGTAACAGGTGAGCTTACTGCGACACCAGGGAGAGCCTTCCTGTACTTAAAGGCAACCTGTAGGAAAGCTGGGGAGGGAGTCTTTATCAGGGCCTGGAGTGACAGGACAAGGAGTAACCGCTTTAAACTGAAAAGTAGCACCCAGAAAGAACGGAGTCACGCAACAGGATTCATTTCCAAAACCACCTCATAGACACCTGGGCCAAAGAGCAGGGCCTTGAGCGGGTATATCACAATGACAGAGTTCATTTCCTTCCCAGTAGCTGGCACGTGCCGTTTTTTGGGATTTCGGGGCTACAGTGAGCTGCTAAGAGGGATGTCTTAGCTCTTGCAGGGCAGTGCTTCCACTAAGGCCAGGACTTTTCTGCATCTTCTACTGCCCTGCAAGCGAGGATGCTTGGGGCACACAGGAAGCTGGGAGGGGACACAGCTGCAGGGATTCCATAAGACACAAGCAAATGCAGCCTTGGCTTGGTGACACTTTCTCTTGATTACTGCTCAACACAAATTACCTCGAGCAAGTCTACTGTGAGGACTAAAGGAAAGAGACGTATGGATGCTGCTAAGCTCTTCTAGCTTGTACCAGGTAGGAAAGATACCTCTGTAGCAGGCGTGAAGAGGATAGCACTAATTAATTAGATGAGAAGCGGAGGAAAGGCACTTAGAGGTAGTGAAAAGCAGTTAATGTGATGTTCCGGGGAAGCTTCAGTCTGCTTAAGGAGTAGCAAGAACAAGCCTAAAGTCATAGCCAAATACAAGAAAGAGAGGAGGACACGCAGCATGAGAAGCTCCCGAGAGAAAGGAGCTCTGTTTTGGGTAAAAATCAGTCCCTTTTTCTATCATGGAGACATCCAAGGGCGTAGGACACGTGCACTTCAGGGAACCAAGAGATGCTGTGCATTTCTCTCGTCCCCCTGACACAGCCACTAGGTGACGATGCTTCCAATTCTCTCTAAAGAAACCTTGCTTTCTCAGGCCCAGGTGTCCAGCTGCACACCAAGGACGTCCCTGGCTCCCAGGCACAGTTCCCAGGCCCAAGGCCGAGCTCCGCTCCGAACCCCCATTCCAGCAGACCTTGCTCCTGGCATTGTGGAGCAGCCATTTCATGTCAGCCTTTTCTCCTGGCAGTCAGCTTAGCGCCGTAACCTCTGCCATCGGGGCGCCCGAGAGCCGTGTGAGGTCAGCAGAGAGTCACTGTCAGCCTTTGACCTCACAAAGGTGGGTGGCCATAAGTGCCCTGAGCGTCCAGCTCGCATTGAGTACTGCTGGTGGCACTCGAGGCGTGGAGGTCTGCATGGTGCAATGGGAGACGCCGATGTCCTGCTGCTGGAACAAGAGGCGCTGATGTGCTGCTGGTGCAGGAGGAGACGTGAAGGTGCTGCTGCTTAGAGGTGCTGAGGGGCGGGCAGCCTCAGCGGGCAGCTGAATCAGAGGGCAGGGAAGCCAAGCAGCTTCCTTCTCTGGGGAAGGGGGCACAGAGAAAGTGATTGGAAATGGGGTACAAGCCCTCAGCCTCTAAAAGCAATCCCTCAGATGTTTAGGCATAGTAAAGTTAGGTATATCTATTTGACTCTAGACCCCAACATGTTTGTTAGTGTTCTGGTTTGTCCACTGCTTTCTTGTGGGGGATTTGAGTTGGCCATTACTCTTTAGGTGAATGCTGACTTCATATCTATGGTGCACTTTATTCTTAAAATGGGAAGTTTCTACCAATTTCCCGTCCAAACTTGCTCATAAGCCAACTGCAGTCATCATTTCAGATGTGTCTCCCAACTTACACATTTCCTATTTCTCCTTGATATTTACTCAAGAAATTCATTTACGTAGAGACAACATATTCTTCTCTCAACTGGCATCTGGCCGGGCAGAATGATGTCCTTTCATTCCCTTCCAGGCAATAGGCAACTTGTTCCTTCTGTCTTGTGAACTCTTCCTCCTAAGTTCAATGTGAATACAAGTGGCAGAACTGTGCCTCATGTCTCAAATGAGTGTCAGGGCTGCCTTGTCCAGTGTATTCATACTGGAGGGAAAAAAAAATGAATAGCCATACACACTATATAACCACTAAACTTTTTCAGTCCTCCTTGTGCTAACAGTGCATGAACGTGAGGTTTTGTTGTCATTTTTGTTTGTTTGTTTGTTTGCTTGCTTTAAACTCCTGACTGCCATATAGCAAACATGACCAAAAAACACCCTTTTTTGAGAATCTCTGAGAATGGCTCTGCTTTGTATTATCACCTGTCACTTCACCTGAACCATTTCAATCACAAGCGATATCCTTCTGTCAGGCTTGGTAGTACTTCCCAACCTTATGTCCCCTGCAAATCTCAAAGCTCATGTGTAATTTTTAATCTTCAGCCACCATGTCCATACCGAACATATCTAACTTTGAAGTCAGCTCTGCCCTGAATAGGAGGTTGGGTTTTCAGAGGTCCCTTCCAGCCTACATTTCTCCATGAGTCTTTGCCTCCTTAGCAGCTGCAGTTTCAGAACTGTCTCTGAGAATTACCATAGGTAACGACTCCTTTGCTGGTAAGTCCCTCTTCAGTGTGAACAATTGTAAATTCCCTTTATTCACTTGCAGCCCCAAAGCCCAAATCCGTAGATAATGTATCAGAAGCTCACAGAAAGTGAAATAGATGTAATTCATCCCCTGTGTAGGGAAGAACTGGTCCTAGAAAGGAAAGCTATTAAATTATCTGGAAACAATTTAGCTCTGATAAATTATTTTGTAAATTACACATTACCCCCTCCTTCCCTGGTCTTAGCTGTTCTTGCTCCAAAACTTTGCATGGTGTTGATGTCAAACTAACAGGCCCACACTTGTCTGGATGACTCTTTACCCTCTTCTGGACAGAGGTGTATTTGTTACTCTCCCATTCTGGGGACTATCCCTGATTTGCACAATTGTTATGCATTTTTCCTACTTGACTTGTTGTTCTGTGTGCCAATGCTGTTAATAGGCTAGGTAGATATCAGCTTTTCATTTTTCACTTGAATCGCTATAGATTGTTATTTCACCTCAGATGATGTTGCGCCTAGTGCCCTACCCTCCTTTTCAATGGGAGTCCTGTCACTGCCCTTAATATCACATTGTTGTTGCTGTTAGATGCAGGAAATAAGATTTGCAGCATTTGAGACATCAGTAACTTTTGATCTATTTTTGCCTCAAGCGTGCAACTGTCCTAATTTGTTCTCTTTGTTCCCCCTGGTTTCTGTGGCTTAAGTACCACTTACTATTATTGTTTAATTTCCTATGTGAAGGAGGTTTTTGGTCATTCTTACTTTATTTCTGCAGGTTTTAACCTCTGAAACATGCCTTTTCTCATCGCTTTTTTCCTCTTTGAATTTTGAATTTTAACTATGCCTTCTCTGCACTCAAGTCCCAGAGCTGCTTAGTCAGACTCAATTATTCATTTCCTTAGATTTCAAAGTTTGCATTTCTAAGCCTCAAAACCTTCATTCTAAACCTGGTTTTGTCTGTCGTGAAATGTAAAATGAGAAAAGTCAGCTCATGATCACACTTTATTCAAATTTTACTACATTTAAACCCATACAGGAGCCAAGTCTAAAATGGTCTTATATTTTTTCACTTTTGGGAAGAAATCCATCACATAGTATACCTCTATGAACATAAGTGGTAATTATCTTTCAATCTTTTGCCGGGAAGTTAAAGTCTCCCATAATTCCCATTATTGTTTACGTGTCTGATAACTGTACAGAGATAATTCACTATTAGACTGGAGCTAAGAGCAAAGAGCAGGCTAGCAAGGCTGTCTATCTTTAGCAGTGATTTGCACAAAACCACTCTTTTGCTGACCCATAACATTTAATTTCTCCATCCTCTGCTTCTTGCTAACACAAAGCACCATCTTATTCCATCCATTTGCCTTGGTTTCCAGCCTTCCTGAGATTTATCAGTACTTGTATGACATTCATGCCTTTGTTTCACCCTTCCTGTGTTGACACTTGTCATAACAGTTTTAGATCCTGAACATGATCATCTCAAAGTTTGCCTGACAGTTAGGTCTTCCTCACATTGTCATAGAGTATCAGGTCTCTACCACTTGAAATAGATTGGATTGGATTAGATTATTGGCACCGTCTCTTGTGCTGGTAGTCCATTATCTTCACAGTCCGTACAACTGGCCATCAGTGAACATGAAGTGGCCTTATCCTGCCCATTTACCTTTCTGGAAATCAGCCACTCTCTCTGCCTAGAACAGGGAATGGATTTTCCTCACCTTTCTTCAAAAGCTCTGAAGTTTTCTGTGATCTTTCCAATTGTACGGTATGATAAGCTTTTGCTGCCACTGAAGGGTAGAAGTCATTATGAATAGTGCCAACAAAACAGAAACATAACAATGAAAACGATATTTTAATTCAGAATAGGTATTTGAAAAGTTCACCTTTTCTAGCACAAATGGGGAAAAGAAAAAAAGGAAGGAAAAAAAAAAAAAAAAAAGCAGTCCTAAAACATCAAAACTGTGGCCAAAGAATTAGAAGAAACACTGTTTTTCCAAAGCTGCAATGTTTTCCATTCATCTGGCTGGGCCAGCAGAGCACTGGAGACCTGGATGCACTGTACTCATGGCTGGTTCCCCTAAATGACCTGCAGGGAGATCTTCTTCTCTCTATCCCTCTGTTTCTCCTTTCAATCTCTGTTTTGTCTGTTTGTATCACTAGCTCTCAAATCGCCACTGATATATGCACGTGCAGCACCCAGCACAACCTTGTTTCAGGCTCCAGCGGGACCTTTAGGCATTACCATCCTGTAAACAAATAACAATGATAGTGAGCGTAATTACAATCGTCAAACTATTCCAGCTCCACATCATTAGCCATGCCCTGAGCTAAATAACATTTTAATCAGTTTGATATGTCATCTGTGGCTTTCTTCACTGTCACTTGCAATCCAGCAAACTCCTTCCTTCACGTTTCTGGATTAGACAGAGGGTTCTCAACTGCAGACATCCAATTCCCTGTTCAGGAAGCAGCGAGACCTTTCCTCTTCTCACAGATTTAAGATGATAGCCAAGCATCATGAGACACAGTGCGTATGTCTCCTAGGCCCATCCCATGAGAGCAGGACATTTACCACACATGAGAAGAAGACTTAATGCAGTGGCAAAGCAAAATACTCAGTGTCAAAGCCATGTCTAGATGATCATTAAAGACAGATCAAAATTACCCAATACAGGAGGAAAATCTATCGTTTGTAGAAGATTATGTTCTCTGATTATTAGTTTCAAAATTAGTTTTTCCTTTGGATTTCCTCTGAACTTAAACTTAGTTTGGAATGCCTTTGGTTTTGAATATTTCTGAAATCGTATTACTTCTCCTAAGTAAGTTGCTAGTCTGTTCTATTTACGTGAAATTCGAATAATATTGTGAAGTATCTGCCATCAGTTTTACTGTGTGCCAGGCTGAGTTCCCTGATGAATTTCAAATTTCAGATATGAAACAGTAAAGGTTAAAAAAAAAAAAATGTTACAAAGGGTACTTCATGCAGTAGCATAAACTTCTGTTTTCTCAAAACTTGTATCAGTTCATCTCACCAGGACCAGCAGGGGAAGCACACTCTGCCTAGGCACTGGCAAAGGGACACAGTGAGAGTGTAGGGTCTCTTGCTGGGGCCATTCAAAATTTGACTGTACAAGCCCCTGAGCAATATGACAGGGCTTTAAAAATGGCCCTGCTTGAAGTACGCGGGTGATCTGGAGACCTCTAAGGTGCTTTCCAACAAAAGCTTTTCTATAATTGTATGAAATCACCTGCAATAGATTAACCCTGGTCATTATTCCTATCACAGGAAATAACTGTGACACCTGGGTAACAGGTGAGCTTACTGCGACACCAGGGAGAGCCTTCCTGTACTTAAAGGCAACCTGTAGGAAAGCTGGGGAGGGAGTCTTTATCAGGGCCTGGAGTGACAGGACAAGGAGTAACCGCTTTAAACTGAAAAGTAGCACCCAGAAAGAACGGAGTCACGCAACAGGATTCATTTCCAAAACCACCTCATAGACACCTGGGCCAAAGAGCAGGGCCTTGAGCGGGTATATCACAATGGCGGAGTTCATTTCCTTCCCAGTAGCTGGCACGTGCCGTTTTTTGGGATTTCGGGGCTACAGTGAGCTGCTAAGAGGGATGTCTTAGCTCTTGCAGGGCAGTGCTTCCACTAAGGCCAGGACTTTTCTGCATCTTCTACTGCCCTGCAAGCGAGGATGCTTGGGGCACACAGGAAGCTGGGAGGGGACACAGCTGCAGGGATTCCATAAGACACAAGCAAATGCAGCCTTGGCTTGGTGACACTTTCTCTTGATTACTGCTCAACACAAATTACCTCGAGCAAGTCTACTGTGAGGACTAAAGGAAAGAGACGTATGGATGCTGCTAAGCTCTTCTAGCTTGTACCAGGTAGGAAAGATACCTCTGTAGCAGGCGTGAAGAGGATAGCACTAATTAATTAGATGAGAAGCGGAGGAAAGGCACTTAGAGGTAGTGAAAAGCAGTTAATGTGATGTTCCGGGGAAGCTTCAGTCTGCTTAAGGAGTAGCAAGAACAAGCCTAAAGTCATAGCCAAATACAAGAAAGAGAGGAGGACACACAGCATGAGAAGCTCCCGAGAGAAAGGAGCTCTGTTTTGGGTAAAAATCAGTCCCTTTTTCTATCATGGAGACATCCAAGGGCGTAGGACACGTGCACTTCAGGGAACCAAGAGATGCTGTGCATTTCTCTCGTCCCCCTGACACAGCCACTAGGTGACGATGCTTCCAATTCTCTCTAAAGAAACCTTGCTTTCTCAGGCCCAGGTGTCCAGCTGCACACCAAGGACGTCCCTGGCTCCCAGGCACAGTTCCCAGGCCCAAGGCCGAGCTCCGCTCCGAACCCCCATTCCAGCAGACCTTGCTCCTGGCATTGTGGAGCAGCCATTTCATGTCAGCCTTTTCTCCTGGCAGTCAGCTTAGCGCCGTAACCTCTGCCATCGGGGCGCCCGAGAGCCGTGTGAGGTCAGCAGAGAGTCACTGTCAGCCTTTGACCTCACAAAGGTGGGTGGCCATAAGTGCCCTGAGCGTCCAGCTCGCATTGAGTACTGCTGGTGGCACTCGAGGCGTGGAGGTCTGCATGGTGCAATGGGAGACGCCGATGTCCTGCTGCTGGAACAAGAGGCGCTGATGTGCTGCTGGTGCAGGAGGAGACGTGAAGGTGCTGCTGCTTAGAGGTGCTGAGGGGCGGGCAGCCTCAGCGGGCAGCTGAATCAGAGGGCAGGGAAGCCAAGCAGCTTCCTTCTCTGGGGAAGGGGGCACAGAGAAAGTGATTGGAAATGGGGTACAAGCCCTCAGCCTCTAAAAGCAATCCCTCAGATGTTTAGGCATAGTAAAGTTAGGTATATCTGTTTGACTCTAGACCCCAACATGTTTGTTAGTGTTCTGGTTTGTCCACTGCTTTCTTGTGGGGGATTTGAGTTGGCCATTACTGTTTAGGTGAATGCTGACTTCATATCTATGGTGCACTTTATTCTTAAAATGGGAAGTTTCTACCAATTTCCCGTCCAAACTTGCTCATAAGCCAACTGCAGTCATCATTTCAGATGTGTCTCCCAACTTACACATTTCCTATTTCTCCTTGATATTTACTCAAGAAATTCATTTACGTAGAGACAACATATTCTTCTCTCAACTGGCATCTGGCCGGGCAGAATGATGTCCTTTCATTCCCTTCCAGGCAATAGGCAACTTGTTCCTTCTGTCTTGTGAACTCTTCCTCCTAAGTTCAATGTGAATACAAGTGGCAGAACTGTGCCTCATGTCTCAAATGAGTGTCAGGGCTGCCTTGTCCAGTGTATTCATACTGGAGGGAAAAAAAAATGAATAGCCATACACACTATATAACCACTAAACTTTTTCAGTCCTCCTTGTGCTAACAGTGCATGAACGTGAGGTTTTGTTGTCATTTTTGTTTGTTTGTTTGTTTGCTTGCTTTAAACTCCTGACTGCCATATAGCAAACATGACAAAAAAACACCCTTTTTTGAGAAGCTCTGAGAATGGCTCTGCTTTGTATTATCACCTGTCACTTCACCTGAACCATTTCAATCACAAGCGATATCCTTCTGTCAGGCTTGGTAGTACTTCCCAACCTTATGTCCCCTGCAAATCTCAAAGCTCATGTGTAATTTTTAATCTTCAGCCACCATGTCCATACCGAACATATCTAACTTTGAAGTCAGCTCTGCCCTGAATAGGAGGTTGGGTTTTCAGAGGTCCCTTCCAGCCTACATTTCTCCATGAGTCTTTGCCTCCTTAGCAGCTGCAGTTTCAGAACTGTCTCTGAGAATTACCATAGGTAACGACTCCTTTGCTGGTAAGTCCCTCTTCAGTGTGAACAATTGTAAATTCCCTTTATTCACTTGCAGCCCCAAAACCCAAATCCGTAGATAATGTATCAGAAGCTCACAGAAAGTGAAATAGATGTAATTCATCCCCTGTGTAGGGAAGAACTGGTCCTAGAAAGGAAAGCTATTAAATTATCTGGAAACAATTTAGCTCTGATAAATTATTTTGTAAATTACACATTACCCCCTCCTTCCCTGGTCTTAGCTGTTCTTGCTCCAAAACTTTGCATGGTGTTGATGTCAAACTAACAGGCCCACACTTGTCTGGATGACTCTTTACCCTCTTCTGGACAGAGGTGTATTTGTTACTCTCCCATTCTGGGGACTATCCCTGATTTGCACAATTGTTATGCATTTTTCCTACTTGACTTGTTGTTCTGTGTGCCAATGCTGTTAATAGGCTAGGTAGATATCAGCTTTTCATTTTTCACTTGAATCGCTATAGATTGTTATTTCACCTCAGATGATGTTGCGCCTAGTGCCCTACCCTCCTTTTCAATGGGAGTCCTGTCACTGCCCTTAATATCACATTGTTGTTGCTGTTAGATGCAGGAAATAAGATTTGCAGCATTTGAGACATCAGTAACTTTTGATCTATTTTTGCCTCAAGTGTGCAACTGTCCTAATTTGTTCTCTTTGTTCCCCCTGGTTTCTGTGGCTTAAGTACCACTTACTATTATTGTTTAATTTCCTATGTGAAGGAAGTTTTCGGTCATTCTTACTTTATTTCTGCAGTTTTTAACCTCTGAAACATGCCTTTTCTCATCGCTTTTTTCCTCTTTGAATTTTGAATTTTAACTATGCCTTCTCTGCACTCAAGTCCCAGAGCTGCTTAGTCAGACTCAATTATTCATTTCCTTAGATTTCAAAGTTTGCATTTCTAAGCCTCAAAACCTTCATTCTAAACCTGGTTTTGTCTGTCGTGAAATGTAAAATGAGAAAAGTCAGCTCATGATCACACTTTATTCAAATTTTACTACATTTAAACCCATACAGGAGCCAAGTCTAAAATGGTCTTATATTTTTTCACTTTTGGGAAGAAATCCATCACATAGTACACCTCTATGAACATAAGTGGTAATTATCTTTCAATCTTTTGCTGGGAAGTTAAAGTCTCCCATAATTCCCATTATTGTTTACGTGTCTGATAACTGTACAGAGATAATTCACTATTAGACTGGAGCTAAGAGCAAAGAGCAGGCTAGCAAGGCTGTCTATCTTTAGCAGTGATTTGCACAAAACCACTCTTTTGCTGACCCATAACATTTAATTTCTCCATCCTCTGCTTCTTGCTAACACAAAGCACCATCTTATTCCATCCATTTGCCTTGGTTTCCAGCCTTCCTGAGATTTATCAGTACTTGTATGACATTCATGCCTTTGTTTCACCCTTCCTGTGTTGACACTTGTCATAACAGTTTTAGATCCTGAACATGATCATCTCAAAGTTTGCCTGACAGTTAGGTCTTCCTCACATTGTCATAGAGTATCAGGTCTCTACCACTTGAAATAGATTGGATTGGATTAGATTATTGGCACCGTCTCTTGTGCTGGTAGTCCGTTATCTTCACAGTCCGTACAACTGGCCATCAGTGAACATGAAGTGGCCTTATCCTGCCCATTTACCTTTCTGGAAATCAGCCACTCTCTCTGCCTAGAACAGGGAATGGATTTTCCTCACCTTTCTTCAAAAGCTCTGAAGTTTTCTGTGATCTTTCCAATTGTACGGTATGATAAGCTTTTGCTGCCACTGAAGGGTAGAAGTCATTATGAATAGTGCCAACAAAACAGAAACATAACAATGAAAACGATATTTTAATTCAGAATAGGTATTTGAAAAGTTCACCTTTTCTAGCACAAATGGGGAAAAGAAAAAAAGGAAGGAAAAAAAAAAAAAAAAAAGCAGTCCTAAAACATCAAAAGTGTGGCCAAAGAATTAGAAGAAACACTGTTTTTCCAAAGCTGCAATGTTTTCCATTCATCTGGCTGGGCCAGCAGAGCACTGGAGACCTGGATGCACTGTACTCATGGCTGGTTCCCCTAAATGACCTGCAGGGAGATCTTCTTCTCTCTATCCCTCTGTTTCTCCTTTCAATCTCTGTTTTGTCTGTTTGTATCACTAGCTCTCAAATCGCCACTGATATATGCACGTGCAGCACCCAGCACAACCTTGTTTCAGGCTCCAGCGGGACCTTTAGGCATTACCATCCTGTAAACAAATAACAATGATAGTGAGCGTAATTACAATCGTCAAACTATTCCAGCTCCACATCATTAGCCATGCCCTGAGCTAAATAACATTTTAATCAGTTTGATATGTCATCTGTGGCTTTCTTCACTGTCACTTGCAATCCAGCAAACTCCTTCCTTCACGTTTCTGGATTAGACAGAGGGTTCTCAACTGCAGACATCCAATTCCCTGTTCAGGAAGCAGCGAGACCTTTCCTCTTCTCACAGATTTAAGATGATAGCCAAGCATCATGAGACACAGTGCGTATGTCTCCTAGGCCCATCCCATGAGAGCAGGACATTTACCACACATGAGAAGAAGACTTAATGCAGTGGCAAAGCAAAATACTCGGTGTCAAAGCCATGTCTAGATGATCATTAAAGACAGATCAAAATTACCCAATACAGGAGGAAAATCTATCGTTTGTAGAAGATTATGTTCTCTGATTATTAGTTTCAAAATTAGTTTTTCCTTTGGATTTCCTCTGAACTTAAACTTAGTTTGGAATGCCTTTGGTTTTGAATATTTCTGAAATCGTATTACTTCTCCTAAGTAAGTTGCTAGTCTGTTCTATTTACGTGAAATTCGAATAATATTGTGAAGTATCTGCCATCAGTTTTACTGTGTGCCAGGCTGAGTTCCCTGATGAATTTCAAATTTCAGATATGAAACAGTAAAGGTTAAAAAAAAAACATGTTACAAAGGGTACTTCATGCAGTAGCATAAACTTCTGTTTTCTCAAAACTTGTATCAGTTCATCTCACCAGGACCAGCAGGGGAAGCACACTCTGCCTAGGCACTGGCAAAGGGACACAGTGAGAGTGTAGGGTCTCTTGCTGGGGCCATTCAAAATTTGACTGTACAAGCCCCTGAGCAATATGACAGGGCTTTAAAAATGGCCCTGCTTGAAGTACGCGGGTGATCTGGAGACCTCTAAGGTGCTTTCCAACAAAAGCTTTTCTATAATTGTATGAAATCACCTGCAATAGATTAACCCTGGTCATTATTCCTATCACAGGAAATAACTGTGACACCTGGGTAACAGGTGAGCTTACTGCGACACCAGGGAGAGCCTTCCTGTACTTAAAGGCAACCTGTAGGAAAGCTGGGGAGGGAGTCTTTATCAGGGCCTGGAGTGACAGGACAAGGAGTAACCGCTTTAAACTGAAAAGTAGCACCCAGAAAGAACGGAGTCACGCAACAGGATTCATTTCCAAAACCACCTCATAGACACCTGGGCCAAAGAGCAGGGCCTTGAGCGGGTATATCACAATGGCGGAGTTCATTTCCTTCCCAGTAGCTGGCACGTGCCGTTTTTTGGGATTTCGGGGCTACAGTGAGCTGCTAAGAGGGATGTCTTAGCTCTTGCAGGGCAGTGCTTCCACTAAGGCCAGGACTTTTCTGCATCTTCTACTGCCCTGCAAGCGAGGATGCTTGGGGCACACAGGAAGCTGGGAGGGGACACAGCTGCAGGGATTCCATAAGACACAAGCAAATGCAGCCTTGGCTTGGTGACACTTTCTCTTGATTACTGCTCAACACAAATTACCTCGAGCAAGTCTACTGTGAGGACTAAAGGAAAGAGACGTATGGATGCTGCTAAGCTCTTCTAGCTTGTACCAGGTAGGAAAGATACCTCTGTAGCAGGCGTGAAGAGGATAGCACTAATTAATTAGATGAGAAGCGGAGGAAAGGCACTTAGAGGTAGTGAAAAGCAGTTAATGTGATGTTCCGGGGAAGCTTCAGTCTGCTTAAGGAGTAGCAAGAACAAGCCTAAAGTCATAGCCAAATACAAGAAAGAGAGGAGGACACGCAGCATGAGAAGCTCCCGAGAGAAAGGAGCTCTGTTTTGGGTAAAAATCAGTCCCTTTTTCTATCATGGAGACATCCAAGGGCGTAGGACACGTGCACTTCAGGGAACCAAGAGATGCTGTGCATTTCTCTCGTCCCCCTGACACAGCCACTAGGTGACGATGCTTCCAATTCTCTCTAAAGAAACCTTGCTTTCTCAGGCCCAGGTGTCCAGCTGCACACCAAGGACGTCCCTGGCTCCCAGGCACAGTTCCCAGGCCCAAGGCCGAGCTCCGCTCCGAACCCCCATTCCAGCAGACCTTGCTCCTGGCATTGTGGAGCAGCCATTTCATGTCAGCCTTTTCTCCTGGCAGTCAGCTTAGCGCCGTAACCTCTGCCATCGGGGCGCCCGAGAGCCGTGTGAGGTCAGCAGAGAGTCACTGTCAGCCTTTGACCTCACAAAGGTGGGTGGCCATAAGTGCCCGGAGCGTCCAGCTCGCATTGAGTACTGCTGGTGGCACTCGAGGCGTGGAGGTCTGCATGGTGCAATGGGAGACGCCGATGTCCTGCTGCTGGAACAAGAGGCGCTGATGTGCTGCTGGTGCAGGAGGAGACGTGAAGGTGCTGCTGCTTAGAGGTGCTGAGGGGCGGGCAGCCTCAGCGGGCAGCTGAATCAGAGGGCAGGGAAGCCAAGCAGCTTCCTTCTCTGGGGAAGGGGGCACAGAGAAAGTGATTGGAAATGGGGTACAAGCCCTCAGCCTCTAAAAGCAATCCCTCAGATGTTTAGGCATAGTAAAGTTAGGTATATCTATTTGACTCTAGACCCCAACATGTTTGTTAGTGTTCTGGTTTGTCCACTGCTTTCTTGTGGGGGATTTGAGTTGGCCATTACTCTTTAGGTGAATGCTGACTTCATATCTATGGTGCACTTTATTCTTAAAATGGGAAGTTTCTACCAATTTCCCGTCCAAACTTGCTCATAAGCCAACTGCAGTCATCATTTCAGATGTGTCTCCCAACTTACACATTTCCTATTTCTCCTTGATATTTACTCAAGAAATTCATTTACGTAGAGACAACATATTCTTCTCTCAACTGGCATCTGGCTGGGCAGAATGATGTCCTTTCATTCCCTTCCAGGCAATAGGCAACTTGTTCCTTCTGTCTTGTGAACTCTTCCTCCTAAGTTCAATGTGAATACAAGTGGCAGAACTGTGCCTCATGTCTCAAATGAGTGTCAGGGCTGCCTTGTCCAGTGTATTCATACTGGAGGGAAAAAAAATGAATAGCCATACACACTATATAACCACTAAACTTTTTCAGTCCTCCTTGTGCTAACAGTGCATGAACGTGAGGTTTTGTTGTCATTTTTGTTTGTTTGTTTGTTTGCTTGCTTTAAACTCCTGACTGCCATATAGCAAACATGACCAAAAAACACCCTTTTTTGAGAATCTCTGAGAATGGCTCTGCTTTGTATTATCACCTGTCACTTCACCTGAACCATTTCAATCACAAGCGATATCCTTCTGTCAGGCTTGGTAGTACTTCCCAACCTTATGTCCCCTGCAAATCTCAAAGCTCATGTGTAATTTTTAATCTTCAGCCACCATGTCCATACCGAACATATCTAACTTTGAAGTCAGCTCTGCCCTGAATAGGAGGTTGGGTTTTCAGAGGTCCCTTCCAGCCTACATTTCTCCATGAGTCTTTGCCTCCTTAGCAGCTGCAGTTTCAGAACTGTCTCTGAGAATTACCATAGGTAACGACTCCTTTGCTGGTAAGTCCCTCTTCAGTGTGAACAATTGTAAATTCCCTTTATTCACTTGCAGCCCCAAAGCCCAAATCCGTAGATAATGTATCAGAAGCTCACAGAAAGTGAAATAGATGTAATTCATCCCCTGTGTAGGGAAGAACTGGTCCTAGAAAGGAAAGCTATTAAATTATCTGGAAACAATTTAGCTCTGATAAATTATTTTGTAAATTACACATTACCCCCTCCTTCCCTGGTCTTAGCTGTTCTTGCTCCAAAACTTTGCATGGTGTTGATGTCAAACTAACAGGCCCACACTTGTCTGGATGACTCTTTACCCTCTTCTGGACAGAGGTGTATTTGTTACTCTCCCATTCTGGGGACTATCCCTGATTTGCACAATTGTTATGCATTTTTCCTACTTGACTTGTTGTTCTGTGTGCCAATGCTGTTAATAGGCTAGGTAGATATCAGCTTTTCATTTTTCACTTGAATCGCTATAGATTGTTATTTCACCTCAGATGATGTTGCGCCTAGTGCCCTACCCTCCTTTTCAATGGGAGTCCTGTCACTGCCCTTAATATCACATTGTTGTTGCTGTTAGATGCAGGAAATAAGATTTGCAGCATTTGAGACATCAGTAACTTTTGATCTATTTTTGCCTCAAGTGTGCAACTGTCCTAATTTGTTCTCTTTGTTCCCCCTGGTTTCTGTGGCTTAAGTACCACTTACTATTATTGTTTAATTTCCTATGTGAAGGAAGTTTTTGGTCATTCTTACTTTATTTCTGCAGTTTTTAACCTCTGAAACATGCCTTTTCTCATCGCTTTTTTCCTCTTTGAATTTTGAATTTTAACTATGCCTTCTCTGCACTCAAGTCCCAGAGCTGCTTAGTCAGACTCAATTATTCATTTCCTTAGATTTCAAAGTTTGCATTTCTAAGCCTCAAAACCTTCATTCTAAACCTGGTTTTGTCTGTCGTGAAATGTAAAATGAGAAAAGTCAGCTCATGATCACACTTTATTCAAATTTTACTACATTTAAACCCATACAGGAGCCAAGTCTAAAATGGTCTTATATTTTTTCACTTTTGGGAAGAAATCCATCACATAGTACACCTCTATGAACATAAGTGGTAATTATCTTTCAATCTTTTGCTGGGAAGTTAAAGTCTCCCATAATTCCCATTATTGTTTACGTGTCTGATAACTGTACAGAGATAATTCACTATTAGACTGGAGCTAAGAGCAAAGAGCAGGCTAGCAAGGCTGTCTATCTTTAGCAGTGATTTGCACAAAACCACTCTTTTGCTGACCCATAACATTTAATTTCTCCATCCTCTGCTTCTTGCTAACACAAAGCACCATCTTATTCCATCCATTTGCCTTGGTTTCCAGCCTTCCTGAGATTTATCAGTACTTGTATGACATTCATGCCTTTGTTTCACCCTTCCTGTGTTGACACTTGTCATAACAGTTTTAGATCCTGAACATGATCATCTCAAAGTTTGCCTGACAGTTAGGTCTTCCTCACATTGTCATAGAGTATCAGGTCTCTACCACTTGAAATAGATTGGATTGGATTAGATTATTGGCACCGTCTCTTGTGCTGGTAGTCCGTTATCTTCACAGTCCGTACAACTGGCCATCAGTGAACATGAAGTGGCCTTATCCTGCCCATTTACCTTTCTGGAAATCAGCCACTCTCTCTGCCTAGAACAGGGAATGGATTTTCCTCACCTTTCTTCAAAAGCTCTGAAGTTTTCTGTGATCTTTCCAATTGTACGGTATGATAAGCTTTTGCTGCCACTGAAGGGTAGAAGTCATTATGAATAGTGCCAACAAAACAGAAACATAACAATGAAAACGATATTTTAATTCAGAATAGGTATTTGAAAAGTTCACCTTTTCTAGCACAAATGGGGAAAAGAAAAAAAGGAAGGAAAAAAAAAAAAAAAAAAAGCAGTCCTAAAACATCAAAACTGTGGCCAAAGAATTAGAAGAAACACTGTTTTTCCAAAGCTGCAATGTTTTCCATTCATCTGGCTGGGCCAGCAGAGCACTGGAGACCTGGATGCACTGTACTCATGGCTGGTTCCCCTAAATGACCTGCAGGGAGATCTTCTTCTCTCTATCCCTCTGTTTCTCCTTTCAATCTCTGTTTTGTCTGTTTGTATCACTAGCTCTCAAATCGCCACTGATATATGCACGTGCAGCACCCAGCACAACCTTGTTTCAGGCTCCAGCGGGACCTTTAGGCATTACCATCCTGTAAACAAATAACAATGATAGTGAGCGTAATTACAATCGTCAAACTATTCCAGCTCCACATCATTAGCCATGCCCTGAGCTAAATAACATTTTAATCAGTTTGATATGTCATCTGTGGCTTTCTTCACTGTCACTTGCAATCCAGCAAACTCCTTCCTTCACGTTTCTGGATTAGACAGAGGGTTCTCAACTGCAGACATCCAATTCCCTGTTCAGGAAGCAGCGAGACCTTTCCTCTTCTCACAGATTTAAGATGATAGCCAAGCATCATGAGACACAGTGCGTATGTCTCCTAGGCCCATCCCATGAGAGCAGGACATTTACCACACATGAGAAGAAGACTTAATGCAGTGGCAAAGCAAAATACTCGGTGTCAAAGCCATGTCTAGATGATCATTAAAGACAGATCAAAATTACCCAATACAGGAGGAAAATCTATCGTTTGTAGAAGATTATGTTCTCTGATTATTAGTTTCAAAATTAGTTTTTCCTTTGGATTTCCTCTGAACTTAAACTTAGTTTGGAATGCCTTTGGTTTTGAATATTTCTGAAATCGTATTACTTCTCCTAAGTAAGTTGCTAGTCTGTTCTATTTACGTGAAATTCGAATAATATTGTGAAGTATCTGCCATCAGTTTTACTGTGTGCCAGGCTGAGTTCCCTGATGAATTTCAAATTTCAGATATGAAACAGTAAAGGTTAAAAAAAAAACATGTTACAAAGGGTACTTCATGCAGTAGCATAAACTTCTGTTTTCTCAAAACTTGTATCAGTTCATCTCACCAGGACCAGCAGGGGAAGCACACTCTGCCTAGGCACTGGCAAAGGGACACAGTGAGAGTGTAGGGTCTCTTGCTGGGGCCATTCAAAATTTGACTGTACAAGCCCCTGAGCAATATGACAGGGCTTTAAAAATGGCCCTGCTTGAAGTACGCGGGTGATCTGGAGACCTCTAAGGTGCTTTCCAACAAAAGCTTTTCTATAATTGTATGAAATCACCTGCAATAGATTAACCCTGGTCATTATTCCTATCACAGGAAATAACTGTGACACCTGGGTAACAGGTGAGCTTACTGCGACACCAGGGAGAGCCTTCCTGTACTTAAAGGCAACCTGTAGGAAAGCTGGGGAGGGAGTCTTTATCAGGGCCTGGAGTGACAGGACAAGGAGTAACCGCTTTAAACTGAAAAGTAGCACCCAGAAAGAACGGAGTCACGCAACAGGATTCATTTCCAAAACCACCTCATAGACACCTGGGCCAAAGAGCAGGGCCTTGAGCGGGTATATCACAATGGCGGAGTTCATTTCCTTCCCAGTAGCTGGCACGTGCCGTTTTTTGGGATTTCGGGGCTACAGTGAGCTGCTAAGAGGGATGTCTTAGCTCTTGCAGGGCAGTGCTTCCACTAAGGCCAGGACTTTTCTGCATCTTCTACTGCCCTGCAAGCGAGGATGCTTGGGGCACACAGGAAGCTGGGAGGGGACACAGCTGCAGGGATTCCATAAGACACAAGCAAATGCAGCCTTGGCTTGGTGACACTTTCTCTTGATTACTGCTCAACACAAATTACCTCGAGCAAGTCTACTGTGAGGACTAAAGGAAAGAGACGTATGGATGCTGCTAAGCTCTTCTAGCTTGTACCAGGTAGGAAAGATACCTCTGTAGCAGGCGTGAAGAGGATAGCACTAATTAATTAGATGAGAAGCGGAGGAAAGGCACTTAGAGGTAGTGAAAAGCAGTTAATGTGATGTTCCGGGGAAGCTTCAGTCTGCTTAAGGAGTAGCAAGAACAAGCCTAAAGTCATAGCCAAATACAAGAAAGAGAGGAGGACACGCAGCATGAGAAGCTCCCGAGAGAAAGGAGCTCTGTTTTGGGTAAAAATCAGTCCCTTTTTCTATCATGGAGACATCCAAGGGCGTAGGACACGTGCACTTCAGGGAACCAAGAGATGCTGTGCATTTCTCTCGTCCCCCTGACACAGCCACTAGGTGACGATGCTTCCAATTCTCTCTAAAGAAACCTTGCTTTCTCAGGCCCAGGTGTCCAGCTGCACACCAAGGACGTCCCTGGCTCCCAGGCACAGTTCCCAGGCCCAAGGCCGAGCTCCGCTCCGAACCCCCATTCCAGCAGACCTTGCTCCTGGCATTGTGGAGCAGCCATTTCATGTCAGCCTTTTCTCCTGGCAGTCAGCTTAGCGCCGTAACCTCTGCCATCGGGGCGCCCGAGAGCCGTGTGAGGTCAGCAGAGAGTCACTGTCAGCCTTTGACCTCACAAAGGTGGGTGGCCATAAGTGCCCTGAGCGTCCAGCTCGCATTGAGTACTGCTCGTGGCACTCGAGGCGTGGAGGTCTGCATGGTGCAATGGGAGACGCCGATGTCCTGCTGCTGGAACAAGAGGCGCTGATGTGCTGCTGGTGCAGGAGGAGACGTGAAGGTGCTGCTGCTTAGAGGTGCTGAGGGGCGGGCAGCCTCAGCGGGCAGCTGAATCAGAGGGCAGGGAAGCCAAGCAGCTTCCTTCTCTGGGGAAGGGGGCACAGAGAAAGTGATTGGAAATGGGGTACAAGCCCTCAGCCTCTAAAAGCAATCCCTCAGATGTTTAGGCATAGTAAAGTTAGGTATATCTATTTGACTCTAGACCCCAACATGTTTGTTAGTGTTCTGGTTTGTCCACTGCTTTCTTGTGGGGGATTTGAGTTGGCCATTACTCTTTAGGTGAATGCTGACTTCATATCTATGGTGCACTTTATTCTTAAAATGGGAAGTTTCTACCAATTTCCCGTCCAAACTTGCTCATAAGCCAACTGCAGTCATCATTTCAGATGTGTCTCCCAACTTACACATTTCCTATTTCTCCTTGATATTTACTCAAGAAATTCATTTACGTAGAGACAACATATTCTTCTCTCAACTGGCATCTGGCTGGGCAGAATGATGTCCTTTCATTCCCTTCCAGGCAATAGGCAACTTGTTCCTTCTGTCTTGTGAACTCTTCCTCCTAAGTTCAATGTGAATACAAGTGGCAGAACTGTGCCTCATGTCTCAAATGAGTGTCAGGGCTGCCTTGTCCAGTGTATTCATACTGGAGGGAAAAAAAATGAATAGCCATACACACTATATAACCACTAAACTTTTTCAGTCCTCCTTGTGCTAACAGTGCATGAACGTGAGGTTTTGTTGTCATTTTTGTTTGTTTGTTTGTTTGCTTGCTTTAAACTCCTGACTGCCATATAGCAAACATGACAAAAAAACACCCTTTTTTGAGAATCTCTGAGAATGGCTCTGCTTTGTATTATCACCTGTCACTTCACCTGAACCATTTCAATCACAAGCGATATCCTTCTGTCAGGCTTGGTAGTACTTCCCAACCTTATGTCCCCTGCAAATCTCAAAGCTCATGTGTAATTTTTAATCTTCAGCCACCATGTCCATACCGAACATATCTAACTTTGAAGTCAGCTCTGCCCTGAATAGGAGGTTGGGTTTTCAGAGGTCCCTTCCAGCCTACATTTCTCCATGAGTCTTTGCCTCCTTAGCAGCTGCAGTTTCAGAACTGTCTCTGAGAATTACCATAGGTAACGACTCCTTTGCTGGTAAGTCCCTCTTCAGTGTGAACAATTGTAAATTCCCTTTATTCACTTGCAGCCCCAAAGCCCAAATCCGTAGATAATGTATCAGAAGCTCACAGAAAGTGAAATAGATGTAATTCATCCCCTGTGTAGGGAAGAACTGGTCCTAGAAAGGAAAGCTATTAAATTATCTGGAAACAATTTAGCTCTGATAAATTATTTTGTAAATTACACATTACCCCCTCCTTCCCTGGTCTTAGCTGTTCTTGCTCCAAAACTTTGCATGGTGTTGATGTCAAACTAACAGGCCCACACTTGTCTGGATGACTCTTTACCCTCTTCTGGACAGAGGTGTATTTGTTACTCTCCCATTCTGGGGACTATCCCTGATTTGCACAATTGTTATGCATTTTTCCTACTTGACTTGTTGTTCTGTGTGCCAATGCTGTTAATAGGCTAGGTAGATATCAGCTTTTCATTTTTCACTTGAATCGCTATAGATTGTTATTTCACCTCAGATGATGTTGCGCCTAGTGCCCTACCCTCCTTTTCAATGGGAGTCCTGTCACTGCCCTTAATATCACATTGTTGTTGCTGTTAGATGCAGGAAATAAGATTTGCAGCATTTGAGACATCAGTAACTTTTGATCTATTTTTGCCTCAAGTGTGCAACTGTCCTGATTTGTTCTCTTTGTTCCCCCTGGTTTCTGTGGCTTAAGTACCACTTACTATTATTGTTTAATTTCCTATGTGAAGGAAGTTTTTGGTCATTCTTACTTTATTTCTGCAGTTTTTAACCTCTGAAACATGCCTTTTCTCATCGCTTTTTTCCTCTTTGAATTTTGAATTTTAACTATGCCTTCTCTGCACTCAAGTCCCAGAGCTGCTTAGTCAGACTCAATTATTCATTTCCTTAGATTTCAAAGTTTGCATTTCTAAGCCTCAAAACCTTCATTCTAAACCTGGTTTTGTCTGTCGTGAAATGTAAAATGAGAAAAGTCAGCTCATGATCACACTTTATTCAAATTTTACTACATTTAAACCCATACAGGAGCCAAGTCTAAAATGGTCTTATATTTTTTCACTTTTGGGAAGAAATCCATCACATAGTACACCTCTATGAACATAAGTGGTAATTATCTTTCAATCTTTTGCTGGGAAGTTAAAGTCTCCCATAATTCCCATTATTGTTTACGTGTCTGATAACTGTACAGAGATAATTCACTATTAGACTGGAGCTAAGAGCAAAGAGCAGGCTAGCAAGGCTGTCTATCTTTAGCAGTGATTTGCACAAAACCACTCTTTTGCTGACCCATAACATTTAATTTCTCCATCCTCTGCTTCTTGCTAACACAAAGCACCATCTTATTCCATCCATTTGCCTTGGTTTCCAGCCTTCCTGAGATTTATCAGTACTTGTATGACATTCATGCCTTTGTTTCACCCTTCCTGTGTTGACACTTGTCATAACAGTTTTAGATCCTGAACATGATCATCTCAAAGTTTGCCTGACAGTTAGGTCTTCCTCACATTGTCATAGAGTATCAGGTCTCTACCACTTGAAATAGATTGGATTGGATTAGATTATTGGCACCGTCTCTTGTGCTGGTAGTCCGTTATCTTCACAGTCCGTACAACTGGCCATCAGTGAACATGAAGTGGCCTTATCCTGCCCATTTACCTTTCTGGAAATCAGCCACTCTCTCTGCCTAGAACAGGGAATGGATTTTCCTCACCTTTCTTCAAAAGCTCTGAAGTTTTCTGTGATCTTTCCAATTGTACGGTATGATAAGCTTTTGCTGCCACTGAAGGGTAGAAGTCATTATGAATAGTGCCAACAAAACAGAAACATAACAATGAAAACGATATTTTAATTCAGAATAGGTATTTGAAAAGTTCACCTTTTCTAGCACAAATGGGGAAAAGAAAAAAAGGAAGGAAAAAAAAAAAAAAAAAAGCAGTCCTAAAACATCAAAACTGTGGCCAAAGAATTAGAAGAAACACTGTTTTTCCAAAGCTGCAATGTTTTCCATTCATCTGGCTGGGCCAGCAGAGCACTGGAGACCTGGATGCACTGTACTCATGGCTGGTTCCCCTAAATGACCTGCAGGGAGATCTTCTTCTCTCTATCCCTCTGTTTCTCCTTTCAATCTCTGTTTTGTCTGTTTGTATCACTAGCTCTCAAATCGCCACTGATATATGCACGTGCAGCACCCAGCACAACCTTGTTTCAGGCTCCAGCGGGACCTTTAGGCATTACCATCCTGTAAACAAATAACAATGATAGTGAGCGTAATTACAATCGTCAAACTATTCCAGCTCCACATCATTAGCCATGCCCTGAGCTAAATAACATTTTAATCAGTTTGATATGTCATCTGTGGCTTTCTTCACTGTCACTTGCAATCCAGCAAACTCCTTCCTTCACGTTTCTAGATTAGACAGAGGGTTCTCAACTGCAGACATCCAATTCCCTGTTCAGGAAGCAGCGAGACCTTTCCTCTTCTCACAGATTTAAGATGATAGCCAAGCATCATGAGACACAGTGCGTATGTCTCCTAGGCCCATCCCATGAGAGCAGGACATTTACCACACATGAGAAGAAGACTTAATGCAGTGGCAAAGCAAAATACTCGGTGTCAAAGCCATGTCTAGATGATCATTAAAGACAGATCAAAATTACCCAATACAGGAGGAAAATCTATCGTTTGTAGAAGATTATGTTCTCTGATTATTAGTTTCAAAATTAGTTTTTCCTTTGGATTTCCTCTGAACTTAAACTTAGTTTGGAATGCCTTTGGTTTTGAATATTTCTGAAATCGTATTACTTCTCCTAAGTAAGTTGCTAGTCTGTTCTATTTACGTGAAATTCGAATAATATTGTGAAGTATCTGCCATCAGTTTTACTGTGTGCCAGGCTGAGTTCCCTGATGAATTTCAAATTTCAGATATGAAACAGTAAAGGTTAAAAAAAAAACATGTTACAAAGGGTACTTCATGCAGTAGCATAAACTTCTGTTTTCTCAAAACTTGTATCAGTTCATCTCACCAGGACCAGCAGGGGAAGCACACTCTGCCTAGGCACTGGCAAAGGGACACAGTGAGAGTGTAGGGTCTCTTGCTGGGGCCATTCAAAATTTGACTGTACAAGCCCCTGAGCAATATGACAGGGCTTTAAAAATGGCCCTGCTTGAAGTACGCGGGTGATCTGGAGACCTCTAAGGTGCTTTCCAACAAAAGCTTTTCTATAATTGTATGAAATCACCTGCAATAGATTAACCCTGGTCATTATTCCTATCACAGGAAATAACTGTGACACCTGGGTAACAGGTGAGCTTACTGCGACACCAGGGAGAGCCTTCCTGTACTTAAAGGCAACCTGTAGGAAAGCTGGGGAGGGAGTCTTTATCAGGGCCTGGAGTGACAGGACAAGGAGTAACCGCTTTAAACTGAAAAGTAGCACCCAGAAAGAACGGAGTCACGCAACAGGATTCATTTCCAAAACCACCTCATAGACACCTGGGCCAAAGAGCAGGGCCTTGAGCGGGTATATCACAATGGCGGAGTTCATTTCCTTCCCAGTAGCTGGCACGTGCCGTTTTTTGGGATTTCGGGGCTACAGTGAGCTGCTAAGAGGGATGTCTTAGCTCTTGCAGGGCAGTGCTTCCACTAAGGCCAGGACTTTTCTGCATCTTCTACTGCCCTGCAAGCGAGGATGCTTGGGGCACACAGGAAGCTGGGAGGGGACACAGCTGCAGGGATTCCATAAGACACAAGCAAATGCAGCCTTGGCTTGGTGACACTTTCTCTTGATTACTGCTCAACACAAATTACCTCGAGCAAGTCTACTGTGAGGACTAAAGGAAAGAGACGTATGGATGCTGCTAAGCTCTTCTAGCTTGTACCAGGTAGGAAAGATACCTCTGTAGCAGGCGTGAAGAGGATAGCACTAATTAATTAGATGAGAAGCGGAGGAAAGGCACTTAGAGGTAGTGAAAAGCAGTTAATGTGATGTTCCGGGGAAGCTTCAGTCTGCTTAAGGAGTAGCAAGAACAAGCCTAAAGTCATAGCCAAATACAAGAAAGAGAGGAGGACATGCAGCATGAGAAGCTCCCGAGAGAAAGGAGCTCTGTTTTGGGTAAAAATCAGTCCCTTTTTCTATCATGGAGACATCCAAGGGCGTAGGACACGTGCACTTCAGGGAACCAAGAGATGCTGTGCATTTCTCTCGTCCCCCTGACACAGCCACTAGGTGACGATGCTTCCAATTCTCTCTAAAGAAACCTTGCTTTCTCAGGCCCAGGTGTCCAGCTGCACACCAAGGACGTCCCTGGCTCCCAGGCACAGTTCCCAGGCCCAAGGCCGAGCTCCGCTCCGAACCCCCATTCCAGCAGACCTTGCTCCTGGCATTGTGGAGCAGCCATTTCATGTCAGCCTTTTCTCCTGGCAGTCAGCTTAGCGCCGTAACCTCTGCCATCGGGGCGCCCGAGAGCCGTGTGAGGTCAGCAGAGAGTCACTGTCAGCCTTTGACCTCACAAAGGTGGGTGGCCATAAGTGCCCTGAGCGTCCAGCTCGCATTGAGTACTGCTCGTGGCACTCGAGGCGTGGAGGTCTGCATGGTGCAATGGGAGACGCCGATGTCCTGCTGCTGGAACAAGAGGCGCTGATGTGCTGCTGGTGCAGGAGGAGACGTGAAGGTGCTGCTGCTTAGAGGTGCTGAGGGGCGGGCAGCCTCAGCGGGCAGCTGAATCAGAGGGCAGGGAAGCCAAGCAGCTTCCTTCTCTGGGGAAGGGGGCACAGAGAAAGTGATTGGAAATGGGGTACAAGCCCTCAGCCTCTAAAAGCAATCCCTCAGATGTTTAGGCATAGTAAAGTTAGGTATATCTATTTGACTCTAGACCCCAACACGTTTGTTAGTGTTCTGGTTTGTCCACTGCTTTCTTGTGGGGGATTTGAGTTGGCCATTACTGTTTAGGTGAATGCTGACTTCATATCTATGGTGCACTTTATTCTTAAAATGGGAAGTTTCTACCAATTTCCCGTCCAAACTTGCTCATAAGCCAACTGCAGTCATCATTTCAGATGTGTCTCCCAACTTACACATTTCCTATTTCTCCTTGATATTTACTCAAGAAATTCATTTACGTAGAGACAACATATTCTTCTCTCAACTGGCATCTGGCTGGGCAGAATGATGTCCTTTCATTCCCTTCCAGGCAATAGGCAACTTGTTCCTTCTGTCTTGTGAACTCTTCCTCCTAAGTTCAATGTGAATACAAGTGGCAGAACTGTGCCTCATGTCTCAAATGAGTGTCAGGGCTGCCTTGTCCAGTGTATTCATACTGGAGGGAAAAAAAAATGAATAGCCATACACACTATATAACCACTAAACTTTTTCAGTCCTCCTTGTGCTAACAGTGCATGAACGTGAGGTTTTGTTGTCATTTTTGTTTGTTTGTTTGTTTGCTTGCTTTAAACTCCTGACTGCCATATAGCAAACATGACCAAAAAACACCCTTTTTTGAGAATCTCTGAGAATGGCTCTGCTTTGTATTATCACCTGTCACTTCACCTGAACCATTTCAATCACAAGCGATATCCTTCTGTCAGGCTTGGTAGTACTTCCCAACCTTATGTCCCCTGCAAATCTCAAAGCTCATGTGTAATTTTTAATCTTCAGCCACCATGTCCATACCGAACATATCTAACTTTGAAGTCAGCTCTGCCCTGAATAGGAGGTTGGGTTTTCAGAGGTCCCTTCCAGCCTACATTTCTCCATGAGTCTTTGCCTCCTTAGCAGCTGCAGTTTCAGAACTGTCTCTGAGAATTACCATAGGTAACGACTCCTTTGCTGGTAAGTCCCTCTTCAGTGTGAACAATTGTAAATTCCCTTTATTCACTTGCAGCCCCAAAGCCCAAATCCGTAGATAATGTATCAGAAGCTCACAGAAAGTGAAATAGATGTAATTCATCCCCTGTGTAGGGAAGAACTGGTCCTAGAAAGGAAAGCTATTAAATTATCTGGAAACAATTTAGCTCTGATAAATTATTTTGTAAATTACACATTACCCCCTCCTTCCCTGGTCTTAGCTGTTCTTGCTCCAAAACTTTGCATGGTGTTGATGTCAAACTAACAGGCCCACACTTGTCTGGATGACTCTTTACCCTCTTCTGGACAGAGGTGTATTTGTTACTCTCCCATTCTGGGGACTATCCCTGATTTGCACAATTGTTATGCATTTTTCCTACTTGACTTGTTGTTCTGTGTGCCAATGCTGTTAATAGGCTAGGTAGATATCAGCTTTTCATTTTTCACTTGAATCGCTATAGATTGTTATTTCACCTCAGATGATGTTGCGCCTAGTGCCCTACCCTCCTTTTCAATGGGAGTCCTGTCACTGCCCTTAATATCACATTGTTGTTGCTGTTAGATGCAGGAAATAAGATTTGCAGCATTTGAGACATCAGTAACTTTTGATCTATTTTTGCCTCAAGCGTGCAACTGTCCTAATTTGTTCTCTTTGTTCCCCCTGGTTTCTGTGGCTTAAGTACCACTTACTATTATTGTTTAATTTCCTATGTGAAGGAGGTTTTTGGTCATTCTTACTTTATTTCTGCAGTTTTTAACCTCTGAAACATGCCTTTTCTCATCGCTTTTTTCCTCTTTGAATTTTGAATTTTAACTATGCCTTCTCTGCACTCAAGTCCCAGAGCTGCTTAGTCAGACTCAATTATTCATTTCCTTAGATTTCAAAGTTTGCATTTCTAAGCCTCAAAACCTTCATTCTAAACCTGGTTTTGTCTGTCGTGAAATGTAAAATGAGAAAAGTCAGCTCATGATCACACTTTATTCAAATTTTACTACATTTAAACCCATACAGGAGCCAAGTCTAAAATGGTCTTATATTTTTTCACTTTTGGGAAGAAATCCATCACATAGTATACCTCTATGAACATAAGTGGTAATTATCTTTCAATCTTTTGCCGGGAAGTTAAAGTCTCCCATAATTCCCATTATTGTTTACGTGTCTGATAACTGTACAGAGATAATTCACTATTAGACTGGAGCTAAGAGCAAAGAGCAGGCTAGCAAGGCTGTCTATCTTTAGCAGTGATTTGCACAAAACCACTCTTTTGCTGACCCATAACATTTAATTTCTCCATCCTCTGCTTCTTGCTAACACAAAGCACCATCTTATTCCATCCATTTGCCTTGGTTTCCAGCCTTCCTGAGATTTATCAGTACTTGTATGACATTCATGCCTTTGTTTCACCCTTCCTGTGTTGACACTTGTCATAACAGTTTTAGATCCTGAACATGATCATCTCAAAGTTTGCCTGACAGTTAGGTCTTCCTCACATTGTCATAGAGTATCAGGTCTCTACCACTTGAAATAGATTGGATTGGATTAGATTATTGGCACCGTCTCTTGTGCTGGTAGTCCATTATCTTCACAGTCCGTACAACTGGCCATCAGTGAACATGAAGTGGCCTTATCCTGCCCATTTACCTTTCTGGAAATCAGCCACTCTGTCTGCCTAGAACAGGGAATGGATTTTCCTCACCTTTCTTCAAAAGCTCTGAAGTTTTCTGTGATCTTTCCAATTGTACGGTATGATAAGCTTTTGCTGCCACTGAAGGGTAGAAGTCATTATGAATAGTGCCAACAAAACAGAAACATAACAATGAAAACGATATTTTAATTCAGAATAGGTATTTGAAAAGTTCACCTTTTCTAGCACAAATGGGGAAAAGAAAAAAAGGAAGGGAAAAAAAAAAAAAAAAAAGCAGTCCTAAAACATCAAAACTGTGGCCAAAGAATTAGAAGAAACACTATTTTTCCAAAGCTGCAATGTTTTCCATTCATCTGGCTGGGCCAGCAGAGCACTGGAGACCTGGATGCACTGTACTCATGGCTGGTTCCCCTAAATGACCTGCAGGGAGATCTTCTTCTCTCTATCCCTCTGTTTCTCCTTTCAATCTCTGTTTTGTCTGTTTGTATCACTAGCTCTCAAATCGCCACTGATATATGCACGTGCAGCACCCAGCACAACCTTGTTTCAGGCTCCAGCGGGACCTTTAGGCATTACCATCCTGTAAACAAATAACAATGATAGTGAGTGTAATTACAATCGTCAAACTATTCCAGCTCCACATCATTAGCCATGCCCTGAGCTAAATAACATTTTAATCAGTTTGATATGTCATCTGTGGCTTTCTTCACTGTCACTTGCAATCCAGCAAACTCCTTCCTTCACGTTTCTAGATTAGACAGAGGGTTCTCAACTGCAGACATCCAATTCCCTGTTCAGGAAGCAGCGAGACCTTTCCTCTTCTCACAGATTTAAGATGATAGCCAAGCATCATGAGACACAGTGCGTATGTCTCCTAGGCCCATCCCATGAGAGCAGGACATTTACCACACATGAGAAGAAGACTTAATGCAGTGGCAAAGCAAAATACTCGGTGTCAAAGCCATGTCTAGATGATCATTAAAGACAGATCAAAATTACCCAATACAGGAGGAAAATCTATCGTTTGTAGAAGATTATGTTCTCTGATTATTAGTTTCAAAATTAGTTTTTCCTTTGGATTTCCTCTGAACTTAAACTTAGTTTGGAATGCCTTTGGTTTTGAATATTTCTGAAATCGTATTACTTCTCCTAAGTAAGTTGCTAGTCTGTTCTGTTTACGTGAAATTCGAATAATATTGTGAAGTATCTGCCATCAGTTTTACTGTGTGCCAGGCTGAGTTCCCTGATGAATTTCAAATTTCAGATATGAAACAGTAAAGGTTAAAAAAAAAACATGTTACAAAGGGTACTTCATGCAGTAGCATAAACTTCTGTTTTCTCAAAACTTGTATCAGTTCATCTCACCAGGACCAGCAGGGGAAGCACACTCTGCCTAGGCACTGGCAAAGGGACACAGTGAGAGTGTAGGGTCTCTTGCTGGGGCCATTCAAAATTTGACTGTACAAGCCCCTGAGCAATATGACAGGGCTTTAAAAATGGCCCTGCTTGAAGTACGCGGGTGATCTGGAGACCTCTAAGGTGCTTTCCAACAAAAGCTTTTCTATAATTGTATGAAATCACCTGCAATAGATTAACCCTGGTCATTATTCCTATCACAGGAAATAACTGTGACACCTGGGTAACAGGTGAGCTTACTGCGACACCAGGGAGAGCCTTCCTGTACTTAAAGGCAACCTGTAGGAAAGCTGGGGAGGGAGTCTTTATCAGGGCCTGGAGTGACAGGACAAGGAGTAACCGCTTTAAACTGAAAAGTAGCACCCAGAAAGAACGGAGTCACGCAACAGGATTCATTTCCAAAACCACCTCATAGACACCTGGGCCAAAGAGCAGGGCCTTGAGCGGGTATATCACAATGACAGAGTTCATTTCCTTCCCAGTAGCTGGCACGTGGCGTTTTTTGGGATTTCGGGGCTACAGTGAGCTGCTAAGAGGGATGTCTTAGCTCTTGCAGGGCAGTGCTTCCACTAAGGCCAGGACTTTTCTGCATCTTCTACTGCCCTGCAAGCGAGGATGCTTGGGGCACACAGGAAGCTGGGAGGGGACACAGCTGCAGGGATTCCATAAGACACAAGCAAATGCAGCCTTGGCTTGGTGACACTTTCTCTTGATTACTGCTCAACACAAATTACCTCGAGCAAGTCTACTGTGAGGACTAAAGGAAAGAGACGTATGGATGCTGCTAAGCTCTTCTAGCTTGTACCAGGTAGGAAAGATACCTCTGTAGCAGGCGTGAAGAGGATAGCACTAATTAATTAGATGAGAAGCGGAGGAAAGGCACTTAGAGGTAGTGAAAAGCAGTTAATGTGATGTTCCGGGGAAGCTTCAGTCTGCTTAAGGAGTAGCAAGAACAAGCCTAAAGTCATAGCCAAATACAAGAAAGAGAGGAGGACACGCAGCATGAGAAGCTCCCGAGAGAAAGGAGCTCTGTTTTGGGTAAAAATCAGTCCCTTTTTCTATCATGGAGACATCCAAGGGCGTAGGACACGTGCACTTCAGAGAACCAAGAGATGCTGTGCATTTCTCTCGTCCCCCTGACACAGCCACTAGGTGACGATGCTTCCAATTCTCTCTAAAGAAACCTTGCTTTCTCAGGCCCAGGTGTCCAGCTGCACACCAAGGACGTCCCTGGCTCCCAGGCACAGTTCCCAGGCCCAAGGCCGAGCTCCCCTCCGAACCCCCATTCCAGCAGACCTTGCTCCTGGCATTGTGGAGCAGCCATTTCATGTCAGCCTTTTCTCCTGGCAGTCAGCTTAGCGCCGTAACCTCTGCCATCGGGGCGCCCGAGAGCCGTGTGAGGTCAGCAGAGAGTCACTGTCAGCCTTTGACCTCACAAAGGTGGGTGGCCGTAAGTGCCCTGAGCGTCCAGCTCGCATTGAGTACTGCTGGTGGCACTCGAGGCGTGGAGGTCTGCATGGTGCAATGGGAGACGCCGATGTCCTGCTGTTGGAACAAGAGGCGCTGATGTGCTGCTGGTGCAGGAGAAGACGTGAAGGTGCTGCTGCTTAGAGGTGCTGAGGAGCGGGCAGCCTCAGCGGGCAGCTGAATCAGAGGGCAGGGAAGCCAAGCAGCTTCCTTCTCTGGGGAAGGGGGCACAGAGAAAGTGATTGGAAATGGGGTACAAGCCCTCAGCCTCTAAAAGCAATCCCTCAGATGTTTAGGCATAGTAAAGTTAGGTATATCTATTTGACTCTAGACCCCAACATGTTTGTTAGTGTTCTGGTTTGTCCACTGCTTTCTTGTGGGGGATTTGAGTTGGCCATTACTGTTTAGGTGAATGCTGACTTCATATCTATGGTGCACTTTATTCTTAAAATGGGAAGTTTCTACCAATTTCCCGTCCAAACTTGCTCATAAGCCAACTGCAGTCATCATTTCAGATGTGTCTCCCAACTTACACATTTCCTATTTCTCCTTGATATTTGCTCAAGAAATTCATTTACGTAGAGACAACATATTCTTCTCTCAACTGGCATCTGGCTGGGCAGAATGATGTCCTTTCATTCCCTTCCAGGCAATAGGCAACTTGTTCCTTCTGTCTTGTGAACTCTTCCTCCTAAGTTCAATGTGAATACAAGTGGCAGAACTGTGCCTCATGTCTCAAATGAGTGTCAGGGCTGCCTTGTCCAGTGTATTCATACTGGAGGGAAAAAAAAATGAATAGCCATACACACTATATAACCACTAAACTTTTTCAGTCCTCCTTGTGCTAACAGTGCATGAACGTGAGGTTTTGTTGTCATTTTTGTTTGTTTGTTTGTTTGCTTGCTTTAAACTCCTGACTGCCATATAGCAAACATGACAAAAAAACACCCTTTTTTGAGAATCTCTGAGAATGGCTCTGCTTTGTATTATCACCTGTCACTTCACCTGAACCATTTCAATCACAAGCGATATCCTTCTGTCAGGCTTGGTAGTACTTCCCAACCTTATGTCCCCTGCAAATCTCAAAGCTCATGTGTAATTTTTAATCTTCAGCCACCATGTCCATACCGAACATATCTAACTTTGAAGTCAGCTCTGCCCTGAATAGGAGGTTGGGTTTTCAGAGGTCCCTTCCAGCCTACATTTCTCCATGAGTCTTTGCCTCCTTAGCAGCTGCAGTTTCAGAACTGTCTCTGAGAATTACCATAGGTAACGACTCCTTTGCTGGTAAGTCCCTCTTCAGTGTGAACAATTGTAAATTCCCTTTATTCACTTGCAGCCCCAAAGCCCAAATCCGTAGATAATGTATCAGAAGCTCACAGAAAGTGAAATAGATGTAATTCATCCCCTGTGTAGGGAAGAACTGGTCCTAGAAAGGAAAGCTATTAAATTATCTGGAAACAATTTAGCTCTGATAAATTATTTTGTAAATTACACATTACCCCCTCCTTCCCTGGTCTTAGCTGTTCTTGCTCCAAAACTTTGCATGGTGTTGATGTCAAACTAACAGGCCCACACTTGTCTGGATGACTCTTTACCCTCTTCTGGACAGAGGTGTATTTGTTACTCTCCCATTCTGGGGACTATCCCTGATTTGCACAATTGTTATGCATTTTTCCTACTTGACTTGTTGTTCTGTGTGCCAATGCTGTTAATAGGCTAGGTAGATATCAGCTTTTCATTTTTCACTTGAATCGCTATAGATTGTTATTTCACCTCAGATGATGTTGCGCCTAGTGCCCTACCCTCCTTTTCAATGGGAGTCCTGTCACTGCCCTTAATATCACATTGTTGTTGCTGTTAGATGCAGGAAATAAGATTTGCAGCATTTGAGACATCAGTAACTTTTGATCTATTTTTGCCTCAAGCGTGCAACTGTCCTAATTTGTTCTCTTTGTTCCCCCTGGTTTCTGTGGCTTAAGTACCACTTACTATTATTGTTTAATTTCCTATGTGAAGGAGGTTTTTGGTCATTCTTACTTTATTTCTGCAGTTTTTAACCTCTGAAACATGCCTTTTCTCATCGCTTTTTTCCTCTTTGAATTTTGAATTTTAACTATGCCTTCTCTGCACTCAAGTCCCAGAGCTGCTTAGTCAGACTCAATTATTCATTTCCTTAGATTTCAAAGTTTGCATTTCTAAGCCTCAAAACCTTCATTCTAAACCTGGTTTTGTCTGTCGTGAAATGTAAAATGAGAAAAGTCAGCTCATGATCACACTTTATTCAAATTTTACTACATTTAAACCCATACAGGAGCCAAGTCTAAAATGGTCTTATATTTTTTCACTTTTGGGAAGAAATCCATCACATAGTATACCTCTGTGAACATAAGTGGTAATTATCTTTCAATCTTTTGCTGGGAAGTTAAAGTCTCCCATAATTCCCATTATTGTTTACGTGTCTGATAACTGTACAGAGATAATTCACTATTAGACTGGAGCTAAGAGCAAAGAGCAGGCTAGCAAGGCTGTCTATCTTTAGCAGTGATTTGCACAAAACCACTCTTTTGCTGACCCATAACATTTAATTTCTCCATCCTCTGCTTCTTGCTAACACAAAGCACCATCTTATTCCATCCATTTGCCTTGGTTTCCAGCCTTCCTGAGATTTATCAGTACTTGTATGACATTCATGCCTTTGTTTCACCCTTCCTGTGTTGACACTTGTCATAACAGTTTTAGATCCTGAACATGATCATCTCAAAGTTTGCCTGACAGTTAGGTCTTCCTCACATTGTCATAGAGTATCAGGTCTCTACCACTTGAAATAGATTGGATTGGATTAGATTATTGGCACCGTCTCTTGTGCTGGTAGTCCATTATCTTCACAGTCCGTACAACTGGCCATCAGTGAACATGAAGTGGCCTTATCCTGCCCATTTACCTTTCTGGAAATCAGCCACTCTCTCTGCCTAGAACAGGGAATGGATTTTCCTCACCTTTCTTCAAAAGCTCTGAAGTTTTCTGTGATCTTTCCAATTGTACGGTATGATAAGCTTTTGCTGCCACTGAAGGGTAGAAGTCATTATGAATAGTGCCAACAAAACAGAAACATAACAATGAAAACGATATTTTAATTCAGAATAGGTATTTGAAAAGTTCACCTTCTCTAGCACAAATGGGGAAAAGAAAAAAAGGAAGGAAAAAAAAAAAAAAAAAAGCAGTCCTAAAACATCAAAACTGTGGCCAAAGAATTAGAAGAAACACTATTTTTCCAAAGCTGCAATGTTTTCCATTCATCTGGCTGGGCCAGCAGAGCACTGGAGACCTGGATGCACTGTACTCATGGCTGGTTCCCCTAAATGACCTGCAGGGAGATCTTCTTCTCTCTATCCCTCTGTTTCTCCTTTCAATCTCTGTTTTGTCTGTTTGTATCACTAGCTCTCAAATCGCCACTGATATATGCACGTGCAGCACCCAGCACAACCTTGTTTCAGGCTCCAGCGGGACCTTTAGGCATTACCATCCTGTAAACAAATAACAATGATAGTGAGTGTAATTACAATCGTCAAACTATTCCAGCTCCACATCATTAGCCATGCCCTGAGCTAAATAACATTTTAATCAGTTTGATATGTCATCTGTGGCTTTCTTCACTGTCACTTGCAATCCAGCAAACTCCTTCCTTCACGTTTCTAGATTAGACAGAGGGTTCTCAACTGCAGACATCCAATTCCCTGTTCAGGAAGCAGCGAGACCTTTCCTCTTCTCACAGATTTAAGATGATAGCCAAGCATCATGAGACACAGTGCGTATGTCTCCTAGGCCCATCCCATGAGAGCAGGACATTTACCACACATGAGAAGAAGACTTAATGCAGTGGCAAAGCAAAATACTCGGTGTCAAAGCCATGTCTAGATGATCATTAAAGACAGATCAAAATTACCCAATACAGGAGGAAAATCTATCGTTTGTAGAAGATTATGTTCTCTGATTATTAGTTTCAAAATTAGTTTTTCCTTTGGATTTCCTCTGAACTTAAACTTAGTTTGGAATGCCTTTGGTTTTGAATATTTCTGAAATCGTATTACTTCTCCTAAGTAAGTTGCTAGTCTGTTCTGTATACGTGAAATTCGAATAATATTGTGAAGTATCTGCCATCAGTTTTACTGTGTGCCAGGCTGAGTTCCCTGATGAATTTCAAATTTCAGATATGAAACAGTAAAGGTTAAAAAAAAAACATGTTACAAAGGGTACTTCATGCAGTAGCATAAACTTCTGTTTTCTCAAAACTTGTATCAGTTCATCTCACCAGGACCAGCAGGGGAAGCACACTCTGCCTAGGCACTGGCAAAGGGACACAGTGAGAGTGTAGGGTCTCTTGCTGGGGCCATTCAAAATTTGACTGTACAAGCCCCTGAGCAATATGACAGGGCTTTAAAAATGGCCCTGCTTGAAGTACGCGGGTGATCTGGAGACCTCTAAGGTGCTTTCCAACAAAAGCTTTTCTATAATTGTATGAAATCACCTGCAATAGATTAACCCTGGTCATTATTCCTATCACAGGAAATAACTGTGACACCTGGGTAACCGGTGAGCTTACTGCGACACCAGGGAGAGCCTTCCTGTACTTAAAGGCAACCTGTAGGAAAGCTGGGGAGGGAGTCTTTATCAGGGCCTGGAGTGACAGGACAAGGAGTAACCGCTTTAAACTGAAAAGTAGCACCCAGAAAGAACGGAGTCACGCAACAGGATTCATTTCCAAAACCACCTCATAGACACCTGGGCCAAAGAGCAGGGCCTTGAGCGGGTATATCACAATGACAGAGTTCATTTCCTTCCCAGTAGCTGGCACGTGCCGTTTTTTGGGATTTTGGGGCTACAGTGAGCTGCTAAGAGGGATGTCTTAGCTCTTGCAGGGCAGTGCTTCCACTAAGGCCAGGACTTTTCTGCATCTTCTACTGCCCTGCAAGCGAGGATGCTTGGGGCACACAGGAAGCTGGGAGGGGACACAGCTGCAGGGATTCCATAAGGCACAAGCAAATGCAGCCTTGGCTTGGTGACACTTTCTCTTGATTACTGCTCAACACAAATTACCTCGAGCAAGTCTACTGTGAGGACTAAAGGAAAGAGACGTATGGATGCTGCTAAGCTCTTCTAGCTTGTACCAGGTAGGAAAGATACCTCTGTAGCAGGCGTGAAGAGGATAGCACTAATTAATTAGATGAGAAGCGGAGGAAAGGCACTTAGAGGTAGTGAAAAGCAGTTAATGTGATGTTCCAGGGAAGCTTCAGTCTGCTTAAGGAGCAGCAAGAACAAGCCTAAAGTCATAGCCAAATACAAGAAAGAGAGGAGGACACGCAGCATGAGAAGCTCCCGAGAGAAAGGAGCTCTGTTTTGGGTAAAAATCAGTCCCTTTTTCTATCATGGAGACATCCAAGGGCGTAGGACACGTGCACTTCAGGGAACCAAGAGATGCTGTGCATTTCTCTCGTCCCCCTGACACAGCCACTAGGTGACGATGCTTCCAATTCTCTCTAAAGAAACCTTGCTTTCTCAGGCCCAGGTGTCCAGCTGCACACCAAGGACGTCCCTGGCTCCCAGGCACAGTTCCCAGGCCCAAGGCCGAGCTCCGCTCCGAACCCCCATTCCAGCAGACCTTGCTCCTGGCATTGTGGAGCAGCCATTTCATGTCAGCCTTTTCTCCTGGCAGTCAGCTTAGCGCCGTAACCTCTGCCATCGGGGCGCCCGAGAGCCGTGTGAGGTCAGCAGAGAGTCACTGTCAGCCTTTGACCTCACAAAGGTGGGTGGCCATAAGTGCCCGGAGCGTCCAGCTCGCATTGAGTACTGCTGGTGGCACTCGAGGCGTGGAGGTCTGCATGGTGCAATGGGAGACGCCGATGTCCTGCTGCTGGAACAAGAGGCGCTGATGTGCTGCTGGTGCAGGAGGAGACGTGAAGGTGCTGCTGCTTAGAGGTGCTGAGGGGCGGGCAGCCTCAGCGGGCAGCTGAATCAGAGGGCAGGGAAGCCAAGCAGCTTCCTTCTCTGGGGAAGGGGGCACAGAGAAAGTGATTGGAAATGGGGTACAAGCCCTCAGCCTCTAAAAGCAATCCCTCAGATGTTTAGGCATAGTAAAGTTAGGTATATCTATTTGACTCTAGACCCCAACATGTTTGTTAGTGTTCTGGTTTGTCCACTGCTTTCTTGTGGGGGATTTGAGTTGGCCATTACTCTTTAGGTGAATGCTGACTTCATATCTATGGTGCACTTTATTCTTAAAATGGGAAGTTTCTACCAATTTCCCGTCCAAACTTGCTCATAAGCCAACTGCAGTCATCATTTCAGATGTGTCTCCCAACTTACACATTTCCTATTTCTCCTTGATATTTACTCAAGAAATTCATTTACGTAGAGACAACATATTCTTCTCTCAACTGGCATCTGGCTGGGCAGAATGATGTCCTTTCATTCCCTTCCAGGCAATAGGCAACTTGTTCCTTCTGTCTTGTGAACTCTTCCTCCTAAGTTCAATGTGAATACAAGTGGCAGAACTGTGCCTCATGTCTCAAATGAGTGTCAGGGCTGCCTTGTCCAGTGTATTCATACTGGAGGGAAAAAAAAATGAATAGCCATACACACTATATAACCACTAAACTTTTTCAGTCCTCCTTGTGCTAACAGTGCATGAACGTGAGGTTTTGTTGTCATTTTTGTTTGTTTGTTTGTTTGCTTGCTTCAAACTCCTGACTGCCATATAGCAAACATGACAAAAAAACACCCTTTTTTGAGAATCTCTGAGAATGGCTCTGCTTTGTATTATCACCTGTCACTTCACCTGAACCATTTCAATCACAAGCGATATCCTTCTGTCAGGCTTGGTAGTACTTCCCAACCTTATGTCCCCTGCAAATCTCAAAGCTCATGTGTAATTTTTAATCTTCAGCCACCATGTCCATACCGAACATATCTAACTTTGAAGTCAGCTCTGCCCTGAATAGGAGGTTGGGTTTTCAGAGGTCCCTTCCAGCCTACATTTCTCCATGAGTCTTTGCCTCCTTAGCAGCTGCAGTTTCAGAACTGTCTCTGAGAATTACCATAGGTAACGACTCCTTTGCTGGTAAGTCCCTCTTCAGTGTGAACAATTGTAAATTCCCTTTATTCACTTGCAGCCCCAAAGCCCAAATCCGTAGATAATGTATCAGAAGCTCACAGAAAGTGAAATAGATGTAATTCATCCCCTGTGTAGGGAAGAACTGGTCCTAGAAAGGAAAGCTATTAAATTATCTGGAAACAATTTAGCTCTGATAAATTATTTTGTAAATTACACATTACCCCCTCCTTCCCTGGTCTTAGCTGTTCTTGCTCCAAAACTTTGCATGGTGTTGATGTCAAACTAACAGGCCCACACTTGTCTGGATGACTCTTTACCCTCTTCTGGACAGAGGTGTATTTGTTACTCTCCCATTCTGGGGACTATCCCTGATTTGCACAATTGTTATGCATTTTTCCTACTTGACTTGTTGTTCTGTGTGCCAATGCTGTTAATAGGCTAGGTAGATATCAGCTTTTCATTTTTCACTTGAATCGCTATAGATTGTTATTTCACCTCAGATGATGTTGCGCCTAGTGCCCTACCCTCCTTTTCAATGGGAGTCCTGTCACTGCCCTTAATATCACATTGTTGTTGCTGTTAGATGCAGGAAATAAGATTTGCAGCATTTGAGACATCAGTAACTTTTGATCTATTTTTGCCTCAAGCGTGCAACTGTCCTAATTTGTTCTCTTTGTTCCCCCTGGTTTCTGTGGCTTAAGTACCACTTACTATTATTGTTTAATTTCCTATGTGAAGGAGGTTTTTGGTCATTCTTACTTTATTTCTGCAGTTTTTAACCTCTGAAACATGCCTTTTCTCATCGCTTTTTTCCTCTTTGAATTTTGAATTTTAACTATGCCTTCTCTGCACTCAAGTCCCAGAGCTGCTTAGTCAGACTCAATTATTCATTTCCTTAGATTTCAAAGTTTGCATTTCTAAGCCTCAAAACCTTCATTCTAAACCTGGTTTTGTCTGTCGTGAAATGTAAAATGAGAAAAGTCAGCTCATGATCACACTTTATTCAAATTTTACTACATTTAAACCCATACAGGAGCCAAGTCTAAAATGGTCTTATATTTTTTCACTTTTGGGAAGAAATCCATCACATAGTACACCTCTATGAACATAAGTGGTAATTATCTTTCAATCTTTTGCCGGGAAGTTAAAGTCTCCCATAATTCCCATTATTGTTTACGTGTCTGATAACTGTACAGAGATAATTCACTATTAGACTGGAGCTAAGAGCAAAGAGCAGGCTAGCAAGGCTGTCTATCTTTAGCAGTGATTTGCACAAAACCACTCTTTTGCTGACCCATAACATTTAATTTCTCCATCCTCTGCTTCTTGCTAACACAAAGCACCATCTTATTCCATCCATTTGCCTTGGTTTCCAGCCTTCCTGAGATTTATCAGTACTTGTATGACATTCATGCCTTTGTTTCACCCTTCCTGTGTTGACACTTGTCATAACAGTTTTAGATCCTGAACATGATCATCTCAAAGTTTGCCTGACAGTTAGGTCTTCCTCACATTGTCATAGAGTATCAGGTCTCTACCACTTGAAATAGATTGGATTGGATTAGATTATTGGCACCGTCTCTTGTGCTGGTAGTCCATTATCTTCACAGTCCGTACAACTGGCCATCAGTGAACATGAAGTGGCCTTATCCTGCCCATTTACCTTTCTGGAAATCAGCCACTCTGTCTGCCTAGAACAGGGAATGGATTTTCCTCACCTTTCTTCAAAAGCTCTGAAGTTTTCTGTGATCTTTCCAATTGTACGGTATGATAAGCTTTTGCTGCCACTGAAGGGTAGAAGTCATTATGAATAGTGCCAACAAAACAGAAACATAACAATGAAAACGATATTTTAATTCAGAATAGGTATTTGAAAAGTTCACCTTTTCTAGCACAAATGGGGAAAAGAAAAAAAGGAAGGGAAAAAAAAAAAAAAAAAAGCAGTCCTAAAACATCAAAACTGTGGCCAAAGAATTAGAAGAAACACTATTTTTCCAAAGCTGCAATGTTTTCCATTCATCTGGCTGGGCCAGCAGAGCACTGGAGACCTGGATGCACTGTACTCATGGCTGGTTCCCCTAAATGACCTGCAGGGAGATCTTCTTCTCTCTATCCCTCTGTTTCTCCTTTCAATCTCTGTTTTGTCTGTTTGTATCACTAGCTCTCAAATCGCCACTGATATATGCACGTGCAGCACCCAGCACAACCTTGTTTCAGGCTCCAGCGGGACCTTTAGGCATTACCATCCTGTAAACAAATAACAATGATAGTGAGTGTAATTACAATCGTCAAACTATTCCAGCTCCACATCATTAGCCATGCCCTGAGCTAAATAACATTTTAATCAGTTTGATATGTCATCTGTGGCTTTCTTCACTGTCACTTGCAATCCAGCAAACTCCTTCCTTCACGTTTCTAGATTAGACAGAGGGTTCTCAACTGCAGACATCCAATTCCCTGTTCAGGAAGCAGCGAGACCTTTCCTCTTCTCACAGATTTAAGATGATAGCCAAGCATCATGAGACACAGTGCGTATGTCTCCTAGGCCCATCCCATGAGAGCAGGACATTTACCACACATGAGAAGAAGACTTAATGCAGTGGCAAAGCAAAATACTCGGTGTCAAAGCCACGTCTAGATGATCATTAAAGACAGATCAAAATTACCCAATACAGGAGGAAAATCTATCGTTTGTAGAAGATTATGTTCTCTGATTATTAGTTTCAAAATTAGTTTTTCCTTTGGATTTCCTCTGAACTTAAACTTAGTTTGGAATGCCTTTGGTTTTGAATATTTCTGAAATCGTATTACTTCTCCTAAGTAAGTTGCTAGTCTGTTCTATTTACGTGAAATTCGAATAATATTGTGAAGTATCTGCCATCAGTTTTACTGTGTGCCAGGCTGAGTTCCCTGATGAATTTCAAATTTCAGATATGAAACAGTAAAGGTTAAAAAAAAAAAATGTTACAAAGGGTACTTCATGCAGTAGCATAAACTTCTGTTTTCTCAAAACTTGTATCAGTTCATCTCACCAGGACCAGCAGGGGAAGCACACTCTGCCTAGGCACTGGCAAAGGGACACAGTGAGAGTGTAGGGTCTCTTGCTGGGGCCATTCAAAATTTGACTGTACAAGCCCCTGAGCAATATGACAGGGCTTTAAAAATGGCCCTGCTTGAAGTACGCGGGTGATCTGGAGACCTCTAAGGTGCTTTCCAACAAAAGCTTTTCTATAATTGTATGAAATCACCTGCAATAGATTAACCCTGGTCATTATTCCTATCACAGGAAATAACTGTGACACCTGGGTAACAGGTGAGCTTACTGCGACACCAGGGAGAGCCTTCCTGTACTTAAAGGCAACCTGTAGGAAAGCTGGGGAGGGAGTCTTTATCAGGGCCTGGAGTGACAGGACAAGGAGTAACCGCTTTAAACTGAAAAGTAGCACCCAGAAAGAACGGAGTCACGCAACAGGATTCATTTCCAAAACCACCTCATAGACACCTGGGCCAAAGAGCAGGGCCTTGAGCGGGTATATCACAATGGCAGAGTTCATTTCCTTCCCAGTAGCTGGCACGTGCCGTTTTTTGGGATTTCGGGGCTACAGTGAGCTGCTAAGAGGGATGTCTTAGCTCTTGCAGGGCAGTGCTTCCACTAAGGCCAGGACTTTTCTGCATCTTCTACTGCCCTGCAAGCGAGGATGCTTGGGGCACACAGGAAGCTGGGAGGGGACACAGCTGCAGGGATTCCATAAGACACAAGCAAATGCAGCCTTGGCTTGGTGACACTTTCTCTTGATTACTGCTCAACACAAATTACCTCGAGCAAGTCTACTGTGAGGACTAAAGGAAAGAGACGTATGGATGCTGCTAAGCTCTTCTAGCTTGTACCAGGTAGGAAAGATACCTCTGTAGCAGGCGTGAAGAGGATAGCACTAATTAATTAGATGAGAAGCGGAGGAAAGGCACTTAGAGGTAGTGAAAAGCAGTTAATGTGATGTTCCGGGGAAGCTTCAGTCTGCTTAAGGAGTAGCAAGAACAAGCCTAAAGTCATAGCCAAATACAAGAAAGAGAGGAGGACACGCAGCATGAGAAGCTCCCGAGAGAAAGGAGCTCTGTTTTGGGTAAAAATCAGTCCCTTTTTCTATCATGGAGACATCCAAGGGCGTAGGACACGTGCACTTCAGGGAACCAAGAGATGCTGTGCATTTCTCTCGTCCCCCTGACACAGCCACTAGGTGACGATGCTTCCAATTCTCTCTAAAGAAACCTTGCTTTCTCAGGCCCAGGTGTCCAGCTGCACACCAAGGACGTCCCTGGCTCCCAGGCACAGTTCCCAGGCCCAAGGCCGAGCTCCCCTCCGAACCCCCATTCCAGCAGACCTTGCTCCTGGCATTGTGGAGCAGCCATTTCATGTCAGCCTTTTCTCCTGGCAGTCAGCTTAGCGCCGTAACCTCTGCCATCGGGGCGCCCGAGAGCCGTGTGAGGTCAGCAGAGAGTCACTGTCAACCTTTGACCTCACAAAGGTGGGCGGCCATAAGTGCCCTGAGCGTCCAGCTCGCATTGAGTACTGCTGGTGGCACTCGAGGCGTGGAGGTCTGCATGGTGCAATGGGAGACGCCGATGTCCTGCTGCTGGAACAAGAGGCGCTGATGTGCTGCTGGTGCAGGAGGAGACGTGAAGGTGCTGCTGCTTAGAGGTGCTGAGGGGCGGGCAGCCTCAGCGGGCAGCTGAATCAGAGGGCAGGGAAGCCAAGCAGCTTCCTTCTCTGGGGAAGGGGGCACAGAGAAAGTGATTGGAAATGGGGTACAAGCCCTCAGCCTCTAAAAGCAATCCCTCAGATGTTTAGGCATAGTAAAGTTAGGTATATCTATTTGACTCTAGACCCCAACATGTTTGTTAGTGTTCTGGTTTGTCCACTGCTTTCTTGTGGGGGATTTGAGTTGGCCATTACTGTTTAGGTGAATGCTGACTTCATATCTATGGTGCACTTTATTCTTAAAATGGGAAGTTTCTACCAATTTCCCGTCCAAACTTGCTCATAAGCCAACTGCAGTCATCATTTCAGATGTGTCTCCCAACTTACACATTTCCTATTTCTCCTTGATATTTACTCAAGAAATTCATTTACGTAGAGACAACATATTCTTCTCTCAACTGGCATCTGGCTGGGCAGAATGATGTCCTTTCATTCCCTTCCAGGCAATAGGCAACTTGTTCCTTCTGTCTTGTGAACTCTTCCTCCTAAGTTCAATGTGAATACAAGTGGCAGAACTGTGCCTCATGTCTCAAATGAGTGTCAGGGCTGCCTTGTCCAGTGTATTCATACTGGAGGGAAAAAAAAATGAATAGCCATACACACTATATAACCACTAAACTTTTTCAGTCCTCCTTGTGCTAACAGTGCATGAACGTGAGGTTTTGTTGTCATTTTTGTTTGTTTGTTTGCTTGCTTTAAACTCCTGACTGCCATATAGCAAACATGACCAAAAAACACCCTTTTTTGAGAATCTCTGAGAATGGCTCTGCTTTGTATTATCACCTGTCACTTCACCTGAACCATTTCAATCACAAGCGATATCCTTCTGTCAGGCTTGGTAGTACTTCCCAACCTTATGTCCCCTGCAAATCTCAAAGCTCATGTGTAATTTTTAATCTTCAGCCACCATGTCCATACCGAACATATCTAACTTTGAAGTCAGCTCTGCCCTGAATAGGAGGTTGGGTTTTCAGAGGTCCCTTCCAGCCTACATTTCTCCATGAGTCTTTGCCTCCTTAGCAGCTGCAGTTTCAGAACTGTCTCTGAGAATTACCATAGGTAACAACTCCTTTGCTGGTAAGTCCCTCTTCAGTGTGAACAATTGTAAATTCCCTTTATTCACTTGCAGCCCCAAAGCCCAAATCCGTAGATAATGTATCAGAAGCTCACAGAAAGTGAAATAGATGTAATTCATCCCCTGTGTAGGGAAGAACTGGTCCTAGAAAGGAAAGCTATTAAATTATCTGGAAACAATTTAGCTCTGATAAATTATTTTGTAAATTACACGTTACCCCCTCCTTCCCTGGTCTTAGCTGTTCTTGCTCCAAAACTTTGCATGGTGTTGATGTCAAACTAACAGGCCCACACTTGTCTGGATGACTCTTTACCCTCTTCTGGACAGAGGTGTATTTGTTACTCTCCCATTCTGGGGACTATCCCTGATTTGCACAATTGTTATGCATTTTTCCTACTTGACTTGTTGTTCTGTGTGCCAATGCTGTTAATAGGCTAGGTAGATATCAGCTTTTCATTTTTCACTTGAATCGCTATAGATTGTTATTTCACCTCAGATGATGTTGCGCCTAGTGCCCTACCCTCCTTTTCAATGGGAGTCCTGTCACTGCCCTTAATATCACATTGTTGTTGCTGTTAGATGCAGGAAATAAGATTTGCAGCATTTGAGACATCAGTAACTTTTGATCTATTTTTGCCTCAAGTGTGCAACTGTCCTAATTTGTTCTCTTTGTTCCCCCTGGTTTCTGTGGCTTAAGTACCACTTACTATTATTGTTTAATTTCCTATGTGAAGGAGGTTTTTGGTCATTCTTACTTTATTTCTGCAGTTTTTAACCTCTGAAACATGCCTTTTCTCATCGCTTTTTTCCTCTTTGAATTTTGAATTTTAACTATGCCTTCTCTGCACTCAAGTCCCAGAGCTGCTTAGTCAGACTCAATTATTCATTTCCTTAGATTTCAAAGTTTGCATTTCTAAGCCTCAAAACCTTCATTCTAAACCTGGTTTTGTCTGTCGTGAAATGTAAAATGAGAAAAGTCAGCTCATGATCACACTTTATTCAAATTTTACTACATTTAAACCCATACAGGAGCCAAGTCTAAAATGGTCTTATATTTTTTCACTTTTGGGAAGAAATCCATCACATAGTACACCTCTGTGAACATAAGTGGTAATTATCTTTCAATCTTTTGCTGGGAAGTTAAAGTCTCCCATAATTCCCATTATTGTTTACGTGTCTGATAACTGTACAGAGATAATTCACTATTAGACTGGAGCTAAGAGCAAAGAGCAGGCTAGCAAGGCTGTCTATCTTTAGCAGTGATTTGCACAAAACCACTCTTTTGCTGACCCATAACATTTAATTTCTCCATCCTCTGCTTCTTGCTAACACAAAGCACCATCTTATTCCATCCATTTGCCTTGGTTTCCAGCCTTCCTGAGATTTATCAGTACCTGTATGACATTCATGCCTTTGTTTCACCCTTCCTGTGTTGACACTTGTCATAACAGTTTTAGATCCTGAACATGATCATCTCAAAGTTTGCCTGACAGTTAGGTCTTCCTCACATTGTCATAGAGTATCAGGTCTCTACCACTTGAAATAGATTGGATTGGATTAGATTATTGGCACCGTCTCTTGTGCTGGTAGTCCATTATCTTCACAGTCCGTACAACTGGCCATCAGTGAACATGAAGTGGCCTTATCCTGCCCATTTACCTTTCTGGAAATCAGCCACTCTCTCTGCCTAGAACAGGGAATGGATTTTCCTCACCTTTCTTCAAAAGCTCTGAAGTTTTCTGTGATCTTTCCAATTGTACGGTATGATAAGCTTTTGCTGCCACTGAAGGGTAGAAGTCATTATGAATAGTGCCAACAAAACAGAAACATAACAATGAAAACGATATTTTAATTCAGAATAGGTATTTGAAAAGTTCACCTTTTCTAGCACAAATGGGGAAAAGAAAAAAAGGAAGGAAAAAAAAAAAAAAAAAGCAGTCCTAAAACATCAAAACTGTGGCCAAAGAATTAGAAGAAACACTATTTTTCCAAAGCTGCAATGTTTTCCATTCATCTGGCTGGGCCAGCAGAGCACTGGAGACCTGGATGCACTGTACTCATGGCTGGTTCCCCTAAATGACCTGCAGGGAGATCTTCTTCTCTCTATCCCTCTGTTTCTCCTTTCAATCTCTGTTTTGTCTGTTTGTATCACTAGCTCTCAAATCGCCACTGATATATGCACGTGCAGCACCCAGCACAACCTTGTTTCAGGCTCCAGCGGGACCTTTAGGCATTACCATCCTGTAAACAAATAACAATGATAGTGAGTGTAATTACAATCGTCAAACTATTCCAGCTCCACATCATTAGCCATGCCCTGAGCTAAATAACATTTTAATCAGTTTGATATGTCATCTGTGGCTTTCTTCACTGTCACTTGCAATCCAGCAAACTCCTTCCTTCACGTTTCTAGATTAGACAGAGGGTTCTCAACTGCAGACATCCAATTCCCTGTTCAGGAAGCAGCGAGACCTTTCCTCTTCTCACAGATTTAAGATGATAGCCAAGCATCATGAGACACAGTGCGTATGTCTCCTAGGCCCATCCCATGAGAGCAGGACATTTACCACACATGAGAAGAAGACTTAATGCAGTGGCAAAGCAAAATACTCGGTGTCAAAGCCACGTCTAGATGATCATTAAAGACAGATCAAAATTACCCAATACAGGAGGAAAATCTATCGTTTGTAGAAGATTATGTTCTCTGATTATTAGTTTCAAAATTAGTTTTTCCTTTGGATTTCCTCTGAACTTAAACTTAGTTTGGAATGCCTTTGGTTTTGAATATTTCTGAAATCGTATTACTTCTCCTAAGTAAGTTGCTAGTCTGTTCTGTTTACGTGAAATTCGAATAATATTGTGAAGTATCTGCCATCAGTTTTACTGTGTGCCAGGCTGAGTTCCCTGATGAATTTCAAATTTCAGATATGAAACAGTAAAGGTTAAAAAAAAAAATGTTACAAAGGGTACTTCATGCAGTAGCATAAACTTCTGTTTTCTCAAAACTTGTATCAGTTCATCTCACCAGGACCAGCAGGGGAAGCACACTCTGCCTAGGCACTGGCAAAGGGACACAGTGAGAGTGTAGGGTCTCTTGCTGGGGCCATTCAAAATTTGACTGTACAAGCCCCTGAGCAATATGACAGGGCTTTAAAAATGGCCCTGCTTGAAGTACGCGGGTGATCTGGAGACCTCTAAGGTGCTTTCCAACAAAAGCTTTTCTATAATTGTATGAAATCACCTGCAATAGATTAACCCTGGTCATTATTCCTATCACAGGAAATAACTGTGACACCTGGGTAACAGGTGAGCTTACTGCGACACCAGGGAGAGCCTTCCTGTACTTAAAGGCAACCTGTAGGAAAGCTGGGGAGGGAGTCTTTATCAGGGCCTGGAGTGACAGGACAAGGAGTAACCGCTTTAAACTGAAAAGTAGCACCCAGAAAGAACGGAGTCACGCAACAGGATTCATTTCCAAAACCACCTCGTAGACACCTGGGCCAAAGAGCAGGGCCTTGAGCGGGTATATCACAATGACAGAGTTCATTTCCTTCCCGGTAGCTGGCACGTGCCGTTTTTTGGGATTTCGGGGCTACAGTGAGCTGCTAAGAGGGATGTCTTAGCTCTTGCAGGGCAGTGCTTCCACTAAGGCCAGGACTTTTCTGCATCTTCTACTGCCCTGCAAGCGAGGATGCTTGGGGCACACAGGAAGCTGGGAGGGGACACAGCTGCAGGGATTCCATAAGGCACAAGCAAATGCAGCCTTGGCTTGGTGACACTTTCTCTTGATTACTGCTCAACACAAATTACCTCGAGCAAGTCTACTGTGAGGACTAAAGGAAAGAGACGTATGGATGCTGCTAAGCTCTTCTAGCTTGTACCAGGTAGGAAAGATACCTCTGTAGCAGGCGTGAAGAGGATAGCACTAATTAATTAGATGAGAAGCGGAGGAAAGGCACTTAGAGGTAGTGAAAAGCAGTTAATGTGATGTTCCGGGGAAGCTTCAGTCTGCTTAAGGAGTAGCAAGAACAAGCCTAAAGTCATAGCCAAATACAAGAAAGAGAGGAGGACACGCAGCATGAGAAGCTCCCGAGAGAAAGGAGCTCTGTTTTGGGTAAAAATCAGTCCCTTTTTCTATCATGGAGACATCCAAGGGCGTAGGACACGTGCACTTCAGGGAACCAAGAGATGCTGTGCATTTCTCTCGTCCCCCTGACACAGCCACTAGGTGACGATGCTTCCAATTCTCTCTAAAGAAACCTTGCTTTCTCAGGCCCAGGTGTCCAGCTGCACACCAAGGACGTCCCTGGCTCCCAGGCACAGTTCCCAGGCCCAAGGCCGAGCTCCCCTCCGAACCCCCATTCCAGCAGACCTTGCTCCTGGCATTGTGGAGCAGCCATTTCATGTCAGCCTTTTCTCCTGGCAGTCAGCTTAGCGCCGTAACCTCTGCCATCGGGGCGCCCGAGAGCCGTGTGAGGTCAGCAGAGAGTCACTGTCAGCCTTTGACCTCACAAAGGTGGGTGGCCATAAGTGCCCTGAGCGTCCAGCTCGCATTGAGTACTGCTGGTGGCACTCGAGGCGTGGAGGTCTGCATGGTGCAATGGGAGACGCCGATGTCCTGCTGCTGGAACAAGAGGCGCTGATGTGCTGCTGGTGCAGGAGGAGACGTGAAGGTGCTGCTGCTTAGAGGTGCTGAGGGGCGGGCAGCCTCAGCGGGCAGCTGAATCAGAGGGCAGGGAAGCCAAGCAGCTTCCTTCTCTGGGGAAGGGGGCACAGAGAAAGTGATTGGAAATGGGGTACAAGCCCTCAGCCTCTAAAAGCAATCCCTCAGATGTTTAGGCATAGTAAAGTTAGGTATATCTATTTGACTCTAGACCCCAACATGTTTGTTAGTGTTCTGGTTTGTCCACTGCTTTCTTGTGGGGGATTTGAGTTGGCCATTACTCTTTAGGTGAATGCTGACTTCATATCTATGGTGCACTTTATTCTTAAAATGGGAAGTTTCTACCAATTTCCCGTCCAAACTTGCTCATAAGCCAACTGCAGTCATCATTTCAGATGTGTCTCCCAACTTACACATTTCCTATTTCTCCTTGATATTTACTCAAGAAATTCATTTACGTAGAGACAACATATTCTTCTCTCAACTGGCATCTGGCTGGGCAGAATGATGTCCTTTCATTCCCTTCCAGGCAATAGGCAACTTGTTCCTTCTGTCTTGTGAACTCTTCCTCCTAAGTTCAATGTGAATACAAGTGGCAGAACTGTGCCTCATGTCTCAAATGAGTGTCAGGGCTGCCTTGTCCAGTGTATTCATACTGGAGGGAAAAAAAAATGAATAGCCATACACACTATATAACCACTAAACTTTTTCAGTCCTCCTTGTGCTAACAGTGCATGAACGTGAGGTTTTGTTGTCATTTTTGTTTGTTTGTTTGCTTGCTTTAAACTCCTGACTGCCATATAGCAAACATGACCAAAAAACACCCTTTTTTGAGAATCTCTGAGAATGGCTCTGCTTTGTATTATCACCTGTCACTTCACCTGAACCATTTCAATCACAAGCGATATCCTTCTGTCAGGCTTGGTAGTACTTCCCAACCTTATGTCCCCTGCAAATCTCAAAGCTCATGTGTAATTTTTAATCTTCAGCCACCATGTCCATACCGAACATATCTAACTTTGAAGTCAGCTCTGCCCTGAATAGGAGGTTGGGTTTTCAGAGGTCCCTTCCAGCCTACATTTCTCCATGAGTCTTTGCCTCCTTAGCAGCTGCAGTTTCAGAACTGTCTCTGAGAATTACCATAGGTAACGACTCCTTTGCTGGTAAGTCCCTCTTCAGTGTGAACAATTGTAAATTCCCTTTATTCACTTGCAGCCCCAAAGCCCAAATCCGTAGATAATGTATCAGAAGCTCACAGAAAGTGAAATAGATGTAATTCATCCCCTGTGTAGGGAAGAACTGGTCCTAGAAAGGAAAGCTATTAAATTATCTGGAAACAATTTAGCTCTGATAAATTATTTTGTAAATTACACATTACCCCCTCCTTCCCTGGTCTTAGCTGTTCTTGCTCCAAAACTTTGCATGGTGTTGATGTCAAACTAACAGGCCCACACTTGTCTGGATGACTCTTTACCCTCTTCTGGACAGAGGTGTATTTGTTACTCTCCCATTCTGGGGACTATCCCTGATTTGCACAATTGTTATGCATTTTTCCTACTTGACTTGTTGTTCTGTGTGCCAATGCTGTTAATAGGCTAGGTAGATATCAGCTTTTCATTTTTCACTTGAATCGCTATAGATTGTTATTTCACCTCAGATGATGTTGCGCCTAGTGCCCTACCCTCCTTTTCAATGGGAGTCCTGTCACTGCCCTTAATATCACATTGTTGTTGCTGTTAGATGCAGGAAATAAGATTTGCAGCATTTGAGACATCAGTAACTTTTGATCTATTTTTGCCTCAAGTGTGCAACTGTCCTAATTTGTTCTCTTTGTTCCCCCTGGTTTCTGTGGCTTAAGTACCACTTACTATTATTGTTTAATTTCCTATGTGAAGGAGGTTTTTGGTCATTCTTACTTTATTTCTGCAGTTTTTAACCTCTGAAACATGCCTTTTCTCATCGCTTTTTTCCTCTTTGAATTTTGAATTTTAACTATGCCTTCTCTGCACTCAAGTCCCAGAGCTGCTTAGTCAGACTCAATTATTCATTTCCTTAGATTTCAAAGTTTGCATTTCTAAGCCTCAAAACCTTCATTCTAAACCTGGTTTTGTCTGTCGTGAAATGTAAAATGAGAAAAGTCAGCTCATGATCACACTTTATTCAAATTTTACTACATTTAAACCCATACAGGAGCCAAGTCTAAAATGGTCTTATATTTTTTCACTTTTGGGAAGAAATCCATCACATAGTACACCTCTGTGAACATAAGTGGTAATTATCTTTCAATCTTTTGCTGGGAAGTTAAAGTCTCCCATAATTCCCATTATTGTTTACGTGTCTGATAACTGTACAGAGATAATTCACTATTAGACTGGAGCTAAGAGCAAAGAGCAGGCTAGCAAGGCTGTCTATCTTTAGCAGTGATTTGCACAAAACCACTCTTTTGCTGACCCATAACATTTAATTTCTCCATCCTCTGCTTCTTGCTAACACAAAGCACCATCTTATTCCATCCATTTGCCTTGGTTTCCAGCCTTCCTGAGATTTATCAGTACCTGTATGACATTCATGCCTTTGTTTCACCCTTCCTGTGTTGACACTTGTCATAACAGTTTTAGATCCTGAACATGATCATCTCAAAGTTTGCCTGACAGTTAGGTCTTCCTCACATTGTCATAGAGTATCAGGTCTCTACCACTTGAAATAGATTGGATTGGATTAGATTATTGGCACCGTCTCTTGTGCTGGTAGTCCATTATCTTCACAGTCCGTACAACTGGCCATCAGTGAACATGAAGTGGCCTTATCCTGCCCATTTACCTTTCTGGAAATCAGCCACTCTCTCTGCCTAGAACAGGGAATGGATTTTCCTCACCTTTCTTCAAAAGCTCTGAAGTTTTCTGTGATCTTTCCAATTGTACGGTATGATAAGCTTTTGCTGCCACTGAAGGGTAGAAGTCATTATGAATAGTGCCAACAAAACAGAAACATAACAATGAAAACGATATTTTAATTCAGAATAGGTATTTGAAAAGTTCACCTTTTCTAGCACAAATGGGGAAAAGAAAAAAAGGAAGGAAAAAAAAAAAAAAAAAGCAGTCCTAAAACATCAAAACTGTGGCCAAAGAATTAGAAGAAACACTATTTTTCCAAAGCTGCAATGTTTTCCATTCATCTGGCTGGGCCAGCAGAGCACTGGAGACCTGGATGCACTGTACTCATGGCTGGTTCCCCTAAATGACCTGCAGGGAGATCTTCTTCTCTCTATCCCTCTGTTTCTCCTTTCAATCTCTGTTTTGTCTGTTTGTATCACTAGCTCTCAAATCGCCACTGATATATGCACGTGCAGCACCCAGCACAACCTTGTTTCAGGCTCCAGCGGGACCTTTAGGCATTACCATCCTGTAAACAAATAACAATGATAGTGAGTGTAATTACAATCGTCAAACTATTCCAGCTCCACATCATTAGCCATGCCCTGAGCTAAATAACATTTTAATCAGTTTGATATGTCATCTGTGGCTTTCTTCACTGTCACTTGCAATCCAGCAAACTCCTTCCTTCACGTTTCTAGATTAGACAGAGGGTTCTCAACTGCAGACATCCAATTCCCTGTTCAGGAAGCAGCGAGACCTTTCCTCTTCTCACAGATTTAAGATGATAGCCAAGCATCATGAGACACAGTGCGTATGTCTCCTAGGCCCATCCCATGAGAGCAGGACATTTACCACACATGAGAAGAAGACTTAATGCAGTGGCAAAGCAAAATACTCGGTGTCAAAGCCACGTCTAGATGATCATTAAAGACAGATCAAAATTACCCAATACAGGAGGAAAATCTATCGTTTGTAGAAGATTATGTTCTCTGATTATTAGTTTCAAAATTAGTTTTTCCTTTGGATTTCCTCTGAACTTAAACTTAGTTTGGAATGCCTTTGGTTTTGAATATTTCTGAAATCGTATTACTTCTCCTAAGTAAGTTGCTAGTCTGTTCTGTTTACGTGAAATTCGAATAATATTGTGAAGTATCTGCCATCAGTTTTACTGTGTGCCAGGCTGAGTTCCCTGATGAATTTCAAATTTCAGATATGAAACAGTAAAGGTTAAAAAAAAAAATGTTACAAAGGGTACTTCATGCAGTAGCATAAACTTCTGTTTTCTCAAAACTTGTATCAGTTCATCTCACCAGGACCAGCAGGGGAAGCACACTCTGCCTAGGCACTGGCAAAGGGACACAGTGAGAGTGTAGGGTCTCTTGCTGGGGCCATTCAAAATTTGACTGTACAAGCCCCTGAGCAATATGACAGGGCTTTAAAAATGGCCCTGCTTGAAGTACGCGGGTGATCTGGAGACCTCTAAGGTGCTTTCCAACAAAAGCTTTTCTATAATTGTATGAAATCACCTGCAATAGATTAACCCTGGTCATTATTCCTATCACAGGAAATAACTGTGACACCTGGGTAACAGGTGAGCTTACTGCGACACCAGGGAGAGCCTTCCTGTACTTAAAGGCAACCTGTAGGAAAGCTGGGGAGGGAGTCTTTATCAGGGCCTGGAGTGACAGGACAAGGAGTAACCGCTTTAAACTGAAAAGTAGCACCCAGAAAGAACGGAGTCACGCAACAGGATTCATTTCCAAAACCACCTCGTAGACACCTGGGCCAAAGAGCAGGGCCTTGAGCGGGTATATCACAATGACAGAGTTCATTTCCTTCCCGGTAGCTGGCACGTGCCGTTTTTTGGGATTTCGGGGCTACAGTGAGCTGCTAAGAGGGATGTCTTAGCTCTTGCAGGGCAGTGCTTCCACTAAGGCCAGGACTTTTCTGCATCTTCTACTGCCCTGCAAGCGAGGATGCTTGGGGCACACAGGAAGCTGGGAGGGGACACAGCTGCAGGGATTCCATAAGGCACAAGCAAATGCAGCCTTGGCTTGGTGACACTTTCTCTTGATTACTGCTCAACACAAATTACCTCGAGCAAGTCTACTGTGAGGACTAAAGGAAAGAGACGTATGGATGCTGCTAAGCTCTTCTAGCTTGTACCAGGTAGGAAAGATACCTCTGTAGCAGGCGTGAAGAGGATAGCACTAATTAATTAGATGAGAAGCGGAGGAAAGGCACTTAGAGGTAGTGAAAAGCAGTTAATGTGATGTTCCGGGGAAGCTTCAGTCTGCTTAAGGAGTAGCAAGAACAAGCCTAAAGTCATAGCCAAATACAAGAAAGAGAGGAGGACACGCAGCATGAGAAGCTCCCGAGAGAAAGGAGCTCTGTTTTGGGTAAAAATCAGTCCCTTTTTCTATCATGGAGACATCCAAGGGCGTAGGACACGTGCACTTCAGGGAACCAAGAGATGCTGTGCATTTCTCTCGTCCCCCTGACACAGCCACTAGGTGACGATGCTTCCAATTCTCTCTAAAGAAACCTTGCTTTCTCAGGCCCAGGTGTCCAGCTGCACACCAAGGACGTCCCTGGCTCCCAGGCACAGTTCCCAGGCCCAAGGCCGAGCTCCCCTCCGAACCCCCATTCCAGCAGACCTTGCTCCTGGCATTGTGGAGCAGCCATTTCATGTCAGCCTTTTCTCCTGGCAGTCAGCTTAGCGCCGTAACCTCTGCCATCGGGGCGCCCGAGAGCCGTGTGAGGTCAGCAGAGAGTCACTGTCAGCCTTTGACCTCACAAAGGTGGGTGGCCATAAGTGCCCTGAGCGTCCAGCTCGCATTGAGTACTGCTGGTGGCACTCGAGGCGTGGAGGTCTGCATGGTGCAATGGGAGACGCCGATGTCCTGCTGCTGGAACAAGAGACGCTGATGTGCTGCTGGTGCAGGAGGAGACGTGAAGGTGCTGCTGCTTAGAGGTGCTGAGGAGCGGGCAGCCTCCGTGCCGGTGGCTGAGCATGCTACTCTTAATTAGTGCTCTACCCTTCCTATCTTTTTACTAAGGTGGGTAGAGAGAAATGCCCATATCTGTTTATTTCCTGGTAAGAAATGTAAGAGCCTTGTATCTGCATATTCACCAGATTCATCCCAGCGCCCTTGGTACTGGCGATCTGTGTTGATCTGTAATAAAGAGCAATCGGTAGCACACCAAGTCTCCGTGACCTTGCATCTAACAGAATCGTCCAAATCCCTGTTGTGATCTCTCTCTAGCTGTGGGCTGGCTAAGCTGTCTGTTGGATGGTGAAAATGGGAAATGATTGGGATGGGAAATGATGAGTGGGCCGAGAAATCATTGCTGGGATGGGAAGACTTCCTTGGGGTGGAAAGCCATTGGGCTAGGAACTCAAAGAGATGGGAAATCTTCCCTGGGTTTGAAATCATTGGGAAGCAAAAGCGTTGGGATGGGAAATCACTCCGGGGATGGGGAAGTATTGGGATGGGAAGTCTTTAATGGGGTGGGTAACATTCACTGGGGAAGGAAGTACTTGGAAAAGTAATCAGAGGAATGGGAATTCTTTGGGATGAGATCTCTTTGGATTAAGAAAGGCTTCGTGTCGATGGGAAATATCTCGTATGGGAATCTGTTATCATGTGAAATTGTAAGGATGGGAAATGACCGTTAGGATGCAAAGCTGGTACTGGGACGGGAAATGCTTGGGACGGGGAAGTGTTGGTGTGAAACCGTCCTGGGCATGGCAAATGATGCGTGGGAGGGAAAGCCCGATGGGGATGGAAAAGTCTTGCGATGGGAAGCCTGCTTGGGTCCAAAAGCTGCAGTCCTCACCAAGATGGCGGCGAGGGGCTGGTCAGCCGTTGGGACGGAACGGCCGTTGCCCGCGTTCCCCAACCGACCGCCCCACTCTCCAGCCACCATGGCAGGTACAGCAGCCGGCTCCCGCTCCTCCCGGGGCTGCGGCCCTGCTGGCGAGCCCAGCGCCCCGGATCTCACCCCAGCGCCCTTTTTCCCACAGAGGGTTTCCCCAGACGGCTTCCGCGGCTTCCGCAGACGCAAAACTCCCCCTTCGTCGTCCCAGCCGTGCCGCCAACGGTGGCTGCCTGGCTGCTGCCCTCCCTCCCCGGAGCGATGGCGCTGCCCTTGCAGCCCCCCCAGGTACCCACCCTCCCCTACGCGCTGCCCCAGGCCACCGTCTGGCACGTGGTGCCGGGGGTCCAGGGGCAGGTGCTGCAGCTCCCCGCCGGGGTGCAGCTGGCACCTGGGGGGCACCTCCCACCCGAGGGGCACCACCTGCAGCTTGGGCAGCTCCCCGCCGTGGGGCAGCTCCCTGCTGTGGGGCAGCTCCCCCACACCGCTCCTCCCTGGGCCCCCGTCTACCAGTGGGGACAGCCCGTGGGGACGGGGACGGTGCTGCCCCAGGATCCCCTCTGGCTGGGGCCCGGGGCCGTGCTCCATGGGGAGCTCCTGCACCCCGCAGGCACCTGCCTGCTGCAGGCCCCTGCCCACCCCGGCCCCCCACCACTCCTCGTCCCGGGGCCTCCGCTGCGGGGGCAGGCGCTCCCCGCGCCCCGCACCCTGACCAGCAGCCGGGGGCAGCTGCCGGAGCCCTGCGACCACGCCGTGGGGCTCAGCGAGGACCAGGGGCCCCTGCTGCCCGGCCCCACTCCCCCCGAGCCTGCCCAGGCTCCAACGACCGCCAGCACCCAGACGGTGACGCCCAACGGTGAGTTTGGGGCTGGCACAGCCGGCCGCTGGGCGCCCCACACCCAGGAGCCATGGGAAAGCTGGCATCGCCCATCCTGGGGGATTTGCTTGCTTTTTCCTCAGCGGCGACAGTTGCAGAGGTGCCTGAGGAGCCCCTGGAGCTGCTTGAGCTGGGCCCCGATGCCTTCGCCGAGGCCTTTCCCCACCTGGCAGGGGACAGCCAGCAGCTGCAGCACCTGCAGGACCAGCTCCCGGCCGACCTGGACATCTCCGGCTTGGAGGAGCTGCTCAGCTGGCTCGATGCCGTGGAGCCCCAGGACACCTTCCCCGGTGTCCCCAGCAGTCCTGTGCTCAGCCACTTCCTGTCTGAGCTGCCCGACCTCTGCGAGGACATCGAGGAGCCGAGCACACAGGGACTGGCAGCCACCAGAGCGCTGGGTGAGGTACCCTCAACCCCTGGGGTGCACCCCGAGAAGGTGCAGGGTGGGCGGGCGGTGCAGCCCCCTGCTGTGCCGGCAGCGAGCTCCCCCCTCAAGCCTGCAGCCAGTCCCCAGCTCAGTGCCCTCAGGAGACCCCTGCCCAACCCTCCCTTCACTCTCCCCAAAAGGCCCCCCCACCCTGAATTCCTCACTGCCCTTAGCAGACCCCTGCCCAACCCTCCCTCGCGTCCCCTCAAGAGACCCCCCGACCCTCAATTCCTTAATTCCCTTAGGAGACCCCTGCCCAAGCCTCGCCTGAGTCCCCTCAAGAGCCCCCCCGACCCTGAATTTATTAGTGCCCTTAGGAGACCCCTGCCCAATCCCCCTCTGGGTCCCCTCAAGAGCCCCCCCGGCCCTGAATTTATTAGTGCCCTTAGGAGGCCCCTGCCCAATCCCCCTCTGAGTCCCCTCAAGAGCCCCCCGCCTGCCCCTGCGCCCACCGGCACCAAGTGGGGGGCCAAGCGCCCCGCGCCCACCAGCACCCCCAGCACAGCGCAGAGCTCCCAGCACAGGAGGCCGGCGACGGAGAAAACCCCCGGCAAGGAGAAGACGACGCTGCTGGGCCAGGGTGGCCAAGGCCCCAAGACGCTGTGCCAGGGGAAGACGGGTGGCCACAGCGCGGTGGCTGGCAGCAGCGGCCAAGCGGGCGGCGGCAGGCAGCAGCCGGCGAGCGACAGCACCAGGGCGCCCAGCAAGAGGGCCCGAAGCCCGGGGGCTGCTGGGGGGCAAGGAGCAGCGGCACCGCCTCCCCGGAGAGCGCTGCTGCTGCTGGAGCCCCCCCCCATTAAGCCCCGTGCCCGTGCCCGTGCCGTGCGGGCCCAGGACAGGCTCCGTCCCCAAGCCATCGGGGACAAGACGCTGCAGCGCCAGCACCCGGGGACAAAGACCCCCAGCGAGACTTTGCAGCCGCTGGGGGCCAGGGCGAAGGCGCTGGGGCCAGTGCGCCAGCCGCCCTGTGTGCAGCCGCAGCCCACCTCCAGCGGCCCCAGCAGCATGCCCAGGGCCCCGCCGACGGTGCCAGGCTCCAGCGCTGTGCCCGCTGCCCCCCGGCCCCCAGCTGGAGACAAGGCCCAGGCGGTGCCGGCACCACCAGGCAGCACGGCGCGAGCGTGGAGAGCTCCCCTGCAGCAGGCGCCCAGAGCGCCGTGCCTGCCAGCCGCGGGGGGCCAAGCGCAGCGGGAGCCTCTGCCCACGCAGCCGCGCACGCTGCAGCGTCCGGCGCAGCCCCGCGTGGACTACGTGCCCTGCGTGGGGCCCTGGGCAGGCGGCGACGCGGCGCCCACGCCGCTGGAGGAGCAGGAGGCGTCGGTGCCCATCACGCCGCAGCAGCGTCCCGAGCGGGAGCGCCTGAAGAAGCTGGCCCAGGAGGAGCGGCAGCGGGCGGCCCACCAGATGAAGATCGGCCCCGTGCAATTCTTCGTGCAGCGGCAGAAGGACCACGCCATAGCCAAGTATTACGGCTACCCGTGACCCTGCGCTCCTCGACGGCCCCCGCAGCACCCGGGCCCGCTCAGCATGCAGGCACAGAGACCTCTGCAGGCGCCTGCTCCAGCTTCAGCCACGCTCCTCAGCCCTTGCCCCTCTCGCTTGCCCTCTCCCTTCTCCAGTGCTGGAGCTAGGCAGTGTTTGCCACTGTCAGGGATGGGCAACTGGGGCAATGGGAAATGCGCGCGTCACGAATGAACGTTGCAATGGGAAGCTGTTGGGATGTTGGCAATAGCTGGGGTGGGAAAGGTTGGGCGTGGGAACTGCTTGTTGGGACACCAAATGGCTGAGATCCCAAACTTCTTTCTTCTTTCGGGTCATTTCTCTTCTTTAGTGCCTTCCTTATTAAATTCCTCTAGTGTAGGTGTTCACTCAGCAAGGCCTCTGCCTGCAGCTGTTCTGGCACTGGGATGCCGAGGGGATTTCATGCAGCCCGCTCCCGCTGCCCATGCTCAGTCCGTGCATGGATGTGGGCATGGCCAGCACGGACGGGAGAAAATGGGTGGACGGCTGGGTGGATGGGAGGGTGATGGGAGTTGGGAATTCAGCCTTGGGATCAGACACGGGAGGTTGTTGGGATAGGAAATGACCAGTGGGATGGGAAGTCACGATGGGGATAGGAATTCATTAGAATAGGACAAATTGGTTTCATTTTTATTTATTATTTTATTAATTTTAATATTTATTTTATTTATTATATTTATTAATTTTATTTATTAAATTTACTTTATTGACTGTGTTGTACAGGATGGCATTTTTTTAGGTTCTCTTCCTTTTCTACCCTATTAAACTCTCTTTATCACAACGCACTGCTTTGTACTTCATTTTTCCTTCCGAGTCGTTCTGGATTCACTCAGGATGGGGGGGACATTAGTGAACGCCTGTGTGCTTCAGATCCAAGCTCACCTTTGCCCTCAACTCAAGATACATATTTGCATCTGTTGTCATGATACAAAATTAACAACAACAAAATAAAAGTTAACTACTTCCGAGCACCAGCTATACGTTTGCTGGGTCTGCTCTATGCATTTTGAAGACCATTCAATACTATTCAGCACCTTCAGGAGGAAATGTGTGGTTCTAGGGAAATGCATCTTGATCTGATGCAAACCTGCGACGCACCCTGCAGCCCCTCCAACCCCTGTGATTTTACCTGCAGCCCCTGCAACCCGTGTGATTTTACCTGCAGCCCCTCCAAGCCCTGTGATTTTACCAGCAGCCACTCCAACCCTGTGACAGGCCCTACAGCTGGCTCCGGGGACTACCCCGTTGCCGTATCAGTCGCCAATACACACACAAGATGAAGGAATGGATGCAGAAGTCATCTCGTTTAGGCAGGGAAGAAAGTCCTCCGAAGAAGGGGAAGGAGCAAGAGGAAGGCGAGGCAGGCGACCCCAATGTAGGGCCATCCCAGGGAAGAGGAGGCTGTTATAAAATAGAAAAGAGAGAAAAGCAGCAGTAAGCAGGTGATCCCCATCCCTGGGCGAGCTGCGAGACATGGGACAAGATTTCAGCTGTCATGCAGGCGAGCACATTGTCACCTGGCTGCTGCGATGCTGGGATAAGAGCTCCGGGAGCCTGGAATCGGAGGGCAGGGAAGCCAAGCAGCTGGGATCCTTCTCTGGGGAAGGGGGCACTGAGAAAGCGATCGGAAACGGGGCACAAGCCTCTGGAGGCGGCGCCTGTCAGGCGTGAAGGAAAGGGATCCCTTCCAGGAAGATGCTGTGGGGTTGCTGAGGGTCGAAGAACAGCAGGTGTTGCCTGCACCCACCGTGCTGCAGCAGCGGCAAGGGAGAGACGTGGTGGTTTTCCTCAGCTGGGCAGCTGAGCTCCACCTCAACCGCTCTCTCCCTGCCCCTCCTCAAAGGGAAAGGGGAGAAAATAGGATGGAAAGGGCTCAAGGGCTGAGAGAAGGACAGGGAGATCACTCCACAATGATCGTCACGGGCAAAAGAGGCTCAGCAGAGCCTGTTCCAGTCCAGCCCGGGCCTGCTCCTGCGGGGGCTCTCCACAGGCCGCGGCCTCCTCCAGGCCACATCCACCTGCTCCACCGGGGGCTCCTCCACGGGCTGCAGCGTGGAGATCTGCTCCGTGTGGGACCCGTGGGCTGCAGGGGGACAGCCTGCTCCACCAGGGGCCTCTCCCCAGGCCGCAGGGGAACTGCTGCTGTGAGCCTGGAGCACCTCCTGCCTCCTGCTGCACTCACCTTGGGGGCTGCAGAGAGGTTTCTCACTCCTCCCTGACCCAGACGCTGCTGTGCAGCAGGTTTCTTTCCCTTTCTTAGATGGGCTCTCACACAGGCGCAAACATCATCCGTTTTGTCTCACTTCTGGGCAGCAGCGGGTCCCTCTGGAGCCTCCTGGAACCGGCCCTTATCTAACATGGGGCAGCTGCTGCATTCTCCTCACAGAGGACACCCCTGCAGCCCCCCGCTACCAGAACCTGTCCTCGTAAACCCAACACAAGACACCGACCGAGCCTCCCTGATTCCCAGCAGGTGGGTCAGGCTGGGAACCCAGGCCAGTGCCCGGCAGACCCTCCTGGGCCTTGAAAAGCAAGCTTTATGGGGATGTAGCACCCAGAAAGAACGGAGTCACACAACAGGATTCATTTCCAAAACCGTCTCATAGACACCTGGGCCAAAGTGCAGGGCCTTGAGCGGGTATATCACAATGACAGAGTTCATTTCCTTCCCAGTAGCTGGCACATGCCGTTTTTTGGGATTTCGGGGCTACAGTGAGCTGCTAAGAGGGATGTCTTAGCTCTTGCAGGGCAGTGCTTCCACTAAGGCCAGGACTTTTCTGCATCTTCTACTGCCCTGCAAGCGAGGATGCTTGGGGCACACAGGAAGCTGGGAGGGGACACAGCTGCAGGGATTCCATAAGGCACAAGCAAATGCAGCCTTGGCTTGGTGACACTTTCTCTTGATTACTGCTCAACACAAATTACCTCGAGCAAGTCTACTGTGAGGACTAAAGGAAAGAGACGTATGGATGCTGCTAAGCTCTTCTAGCTTGTACCAGGTAGGAAAGATACCTCTGTAGCAGGCGTGAAGAGGATAGCACTAATTAATTAGATGAGAAGCGGAGGAAAGGCACTTAGAGGTAGTGAAAAGCAGTTAATGTGATGTTCCGGGGAAGCTTCAGTCTGCTTAAGGAGTAGCAAGAACAAGCCTAAAGTCATAGCCAAATACAAGAAAGAGAGGAGGACACGCAGCATGAGAAGCTCCCGAGAGAAAGGAGCTCTGTTTTGGGTAAAAATCAGTCCCTTTTTCTATCATGGAGACATCCAAGGGCGTAGGACACGTGCACTTCAGGGAACCAAGAGATGCTGTGCATTTCTCTCGTCCCCCTGACACAGCCACTAGGTGACGATGCTTCCAATTCTCTCTAAAGAAACCTTGCTTTCTCAGGCCCAGGTGTCCAGCTGCACACCAAGGACGTCCCTGGCTCCCAGGCACAGTTCCCAGGCCCAAGGCCGAGCTCCCCTCCGAACCCCCATTCCAGCAGACCTTGCTCCTGGCATTGTGGAGCAGCCATTTCATGTCAGCCTTTTCTCCTGGCAGTCAGCTTAGCGCCGTAACCTCTGCCATCGGGGCGCCCGAGAGCCGTGTGAGGTCAGCAGAGAGTCACTGTCAGCCTTTGACCTCACAAAGGTGGGTGGCCATAAGTGCCCTGAGCGTCCAGCTCGCATTGAGTACTGCTGGTGGCACTCGAGGCGTGGAGGTCTGCATGGTGCAATGGGAGACGCCGATGTCCTGCTGCTGGAACAAGAGGCGCTGATGTGCTGCTGGTGCAGGAGGAGACGTGAAGGTGCTGCTGCTTAGAGGTGCTGAGGGGCGGGCAGCCTCAGCGGGCAGCTGAATCAGAGGGCAGGGAAGCCAAGCAGCTTCCTTCTCTGGGGAAGGGGGCACAGAGAAAGTGATTGGAAATGGGGTACAAGCCCTCAGCCTCTAAAAGCAATCCCTCAGATGTTTAGGCATAGTAAAGTTAGGTATATCTATTTGACTCTAGACCCCAACATGTTTGTTAGTGTTCTGGTTTGTCCACTGCTTTCTTGTGGGGGATTTGAGTTGGCCATTACTGTTTAGGTGAATGCTGACTTCATATCTATGGTGCACTTTATTCTTAAAATGGGAAGTTTCTACCAATTTCCCGTCCAAACTTGCTCATAAGCCAACTGCAGTCATCATTTCAGATGTGTCTCCCAACTTACACATTTCCTATTTCTCCTTGATATTTACTCAAGAAATTCATTTACGTAGAGACAACATATTCTTCTCTCAACTGGCATCTGGCTGGGCAGAATGATGTCCTTTCATTCCCTTCCAGGCAATAGGCAACTTGTTCCTTCTGTCTTGTGAACTCTTCCTCCTAAGTTCAATGTGAATACAAGTGGCAGAACTGTGCCTCATGTCTCAAATGAGTGTCAGGGCTGCCTTGTCCAGTGTATTCATACTGGAGGGAAAAAAAAATGAATAGCCATACACACTATATAACCACTAAACTTTTTCAGTCCTCCTTGTGCTAACAGTGCATGAACGTGAGGTTTTGTTGTCACTTTTGTTTGTTTGTTTGCTTGCTTGCTTTAAACTCCTGACTGCCATATAGCAAACATGACCAAAAAACACCCTTTTTTGAGAAGCTCTGAGAATGGCTCTGCTTTGTATTATCACCTGTCACTTCACCTGAACCATTTCAATCACAAGCGATATCCTTCTGTCAGGCTTGGTAGTACTTCCCAACCTTATGTCCCCTGCAAATCTCAAAGCTCATGTGTAATTTTTAATCTTCAGCCACCATGTCCATACCGAACATATCTAACTTTGAAGTCAGCTCTGCCCTGAATAGGAGGTTGGGTTTTCAGAGGTCCCTTCCAGCCTACATTTCTCCATGAGTCTTTGCCTCCTTAGCAGCTGCAGTTTCAGAACTGTCTCTGAGAATTACCATAGGTAACGACTCCTTTGCTGGTAAGTCCCTCTTCAGTGTGAACAATTGTAAATTCCCTTTATTCACTTGCAGCCCCAAAGCCCAAATCCGTAGATAATGTATCAGAAGCTCACAGAAAGTGAAATAGATGTAATTCATCCCCTGTGTAGGGAAGAACTGGTCCTAGAAAGGAAAGCTATTAAATTATCTGGAAACAATTTAGCTCTGATAAATTATTTTGTAAATTACACGTTACCCCCTCCTTCCCTGGTCTTAGCTGTTCTTGCTCCAAAACTTTGCATGGTGTTGATGTCAAACTAACAGGCCCACACTTGTCTGGATGACTCTTTACCCTCTTCTGGACAGAGGTGTATTTGTTACTCTCCCATTCTGGGGACTATCCCTGATTTGCACAATTGTTATGCATTTTTCCTACTTGACTTGTTGTTCTGTGTGCCAATGCTGTTAATAGGCTAGGTAGATATCAGCTTTTCATTTTTCACTTGAATCGCTATAGATTGTTATTTCACCTCAGATGATGTTGCGCCTAGTGCCCTACCCTCCTTTCCAATGGGAGTCCTGTCACTGCCCTTAATATCACATTGTTGTTGCTGTTAGATGCAGGAAATAAGATTTGCAGCATTTGAGACATCAGTAACTTTTGATCTATTTTTGCCTCAAGCGTGCAACTGTCCTAATTTGTTCTCTTTGTTCCCCCTGGTTTCTGTGGCTTAAGTACCACTTACTATTATTGTTTAATTTCCTATGTGAAGGAGGTTTTTGGTCATTCTTACTTTATTTCTGCAGTTTTTAACCTCTGAAACATGCCTTTTCTCATCGCTTTTTTCCTCTTTGAATTTTGAATTTTAACTATGCCTTCTCTGCACTCAAGTCCCAGAGCTGCTTAGTCAGACTCAATTATTCATTTCCTTAGATTTCAAAGTTTGCATTTCTAAGCCTCAAAACCTTCATTCTAAACCTGGTTTTGTCTGTCGTGAAATGTAAAATGAGAAAAGTCAGCTCATGATCACACTTTATTCAAATTTTACTACATTTAAACCCATACAGGAGCCAAGTCTAAAATGGTCTTATATTTTTTCACTTTTGGGAAGAAATCCATCACATAGTATACCTCTATGAACATAAGTGGTAATTATCTTTCAATCTTTTGCTGGGAAGTTAAAGTCTCCCATAATTCCCATTATTGTTTACGTGTCTGATAACTGTACAGAGATAATTCACTATTAGACTGGAGCTAAGAGCAAAGAGCAGGCTAGCAAGGCTGTCTATCTTTAGCAGTGATTTGCACAAAACCACTCTTTTGCTGACCCATAACATTTAATTTCTCCATCCTCTGCTTCTTGCTAACACAAAGCACCATCTTATTCCATCCATTTGCCTTGGTTTCCAGCCTTCCTGAGATTTATCAGTACTTGTATGACATTCATGCCTTTGTTTCACCCTTCCTGTGTTGACACTTGTCATAACAGTTTTAGATCCTGAACATGATCATCTCAAAGTTTGCCTGACAGTTAGGTCTTCCTCACATTGTCATAGAGTATCAGGTCTCTACCACTTGAAATAGATTGGATTGGATTAGATTATTGGCACCGTCTCTTGTGCTGGTAGTCCATTATCTTCACAGTCCGTACAACTGGCCGTCAGTGAACATGAAGTGGCCTTATCCTGCCCATTTACCTTTCTGGAAATCAGCCACTCTCTCTGCCTAGAACAGGGAATGGATTTTCCTCACCTTTCTTCAAAAGCTCTGAAGTTTTCTGTGATCTTTCCAATTGTACGGTATGATAAGCTTTTGCTGCCACTGAAGGGTAGAAGTTATTATGAATAGTGCCAACAAAACAGAAACATAACAATGAAAACGATATTTTAATTCAGAATAGGTATTTGAAAAGTTCACCTTTTCTAGCACAAATGGGGAAAAGAAAAAAAGGAAGGGAAAAAAAAAAAAAAAAAAGCAGTCCTAAAACATCAAAACTGTGGCCAAAGAATTAGAAGAAACACTGTTTTTCCAAAGCTGCAATGTTTTCCATTCATCTGGCTGGGCCAGCAGAGCACTGGAGACCTGGATGCACTGTACTCATGGCTGGTTCCCCTAAATGACCTGCAGGGAGATCTTCTTCTCTCTATCCCTCTGTTTCTCCTTTCAATCTCTGTTTTGTCTGTTTGTATCACTAGCTCTCAAATCGCCACTGATATATGCACGTGCAGCACCCAGCACAACCTTGTTTCAGGCTCCAGCGGGACCTTTAGGCATTACCATCCTGTAAACAAATAACAATGATAGTGAGCGTAATTACAATCGTCAAACTATTCCAGCTCCACATCATTAGCCATGCCCTGAGCTAAATAACATTTTAATCAGTTTGATATGTCATCTGTGGCTTTCTTCACTGTCACTTGCAATCCAGCAAACTCCTTCCTTCACGTTTCTAGATTAGACAGAGGGTTCTCAACTGCAGACATCCAATTCCCTGTTCAGGAAGCAGCGAGACCTTTCCTCTTCTCACAGATTTAAGATGATAGCCAAGCATCATGAGACACAGTGCGTATGTCTCCTAGGCCCATCCCATGAGAGCAGGACATTTACCACACATGAGAAGAAGACTTAATGCAGTGGCAAAGCAAAATACTCAGTGTCAAAGCCATGTCTAGATGATCATTAAAGACAGATCAAAATTACCCAATACAGGAGGAAAATCTATCGTTTGTAGAAGATTATGTTCTCTGATTATTAGTTTCAAAATTAGTTTTTCCTTTGGATTTCCTCTGAACTTAAACTTAGTTTGGAATGCCTTTGGTTTTGAATATTTCTGAAATCGTATTACTTCTCCTAAGTAAGTTGCTAGTCTGTTCTATTTACGTGAAATTCGAATAATATTGTGAAGTATCTGCCATCAGTTTTACTGTGTGCCAGGCTGAGTTCCCTGATGAATTTCAAATTTCAGATATGAAACAGTAAAGGTTAAAAAAAAAAATGTTACAAAGGGTACTTCATGCAGTAGCATAAACTTCTGTTTTCTCAAAACTTGTATCAGTTCATCTCACCAGGACCAGCAGGGGAAGCACACTCTGCCTAGGCACTGGCAAAGGGACACAGTGAGAGTGTAGGGTCTCTTGCTGGGGCCATTCAAAATTTGACTGTACAAGCCCCTGAGCAATATGACAGGGCTTTAAAAATGGCCCTGCTTGAAGTACGCGGGTGATCTGGAGACCTCTAAGGTGCTTTCCAACAAAAGCTTTTCTATAATTGTATGAAATCACCTGCAATAGATTAACCCTGGTCATTATTCCTATCACAGGAAATAACTGTGACACCTGGGTAACAGGTGAGCTTACTGCGACACCAGGGAGAGCCTTCCTGTACTTAAAGGCAACCTGTAGGAAAGCTGGGGAGGGAGTCTTTATCAGGGCCTGGAGTGACAGGACAAGGAGTAACCGCTTTAAACTGAAAAGTAGCACCCAGAAAGAACGGAGTCACGCAACAGGATTCATTTCCAAAACCACCTCATAGACACCTGGGCCAAAGAGCAGGGCCTTGAGCGGGTATATCACAATGGCAGAGTTCATTTCCTTCCCAGTAGCTGGCACGTGCCGTTTTTTGGGATTTCGGGGCTACAGTGAGCTGCTAAGAGGGATGTCTTAGCTCTTGCAGGGCAGTGCTTCCACTAAGGCCAGGACTTTTCTGCATCTTCTACTGCCCTGCAAGCGAGGATGCTTGGGGCACACAGGAAGCTGGGAGCGGACACAGCTGCAGGGATTCCATAAGACACAAGCAAATGCAGCCTTGGCTTGGTGACACTTTCTCTTGATTACTGCTCAACACAAATTACCTCGAGCAAGTCTACTGTGAGGACTAAAGGAAAGAGACGTATGGATGCTGCTAAGCTCTTCTAGCTTGTACCAGGTAGGAAAGATACCTCTGTAGCAGGCGTGAAGAGGATAGCACTAATTAATTAGATGAGAAGCGGAGGAAAGGCACTTAGAGGTAGTGAAAAGCAGTTAATGTGATGTTCCGGGGAAGCTTCAGTCTGCTTAAGGAGTAGCAAGAACAAGCCTAAAGTCATAGCCAAATACAAGAAAGAGAGGAGGACACGCAGCATGAGAAGCTCCCGAGAGAAAGGAGCTCTGTTTTGGGTAAAAATCAGTCCCTTTTTCTATCATGGAGACATCCAAGGGCGTAGGACACGTGCACTTCAGGGAACCAAGAGATGCTGTGCATTTCTCTCGTCCCCCTGACACAGCCACTAGGTGACGATGCTTCCAATTCTCTCTAAAGAAACCTTGCTTTCTCAGGCCCAGGTGTCCAGCTGCACACCAAGGACGTCCCTGGCTCCCAGGCACAGTTCCCAGGCCCAAGGCCGAGCTCCCCTCCGAACCCCCATTCCAGCAGACCTTGCTCCTGGCATTGTGGAGCAGCCATTTCATGTCAGCCTTTTCTCCTGGCAGTCAGCTTAGCGCCGTAACCTCTGCCATCGGGGCGCCCGAGAGCCGTGTGAGGTCAGCAGAGAGTCACTGTCAGCCTTTGACCTCACAAAGGTGGGTGGCCATAAGTGCCCTGAGCGTCCAGCTCGCATTGAGTACTGCTGGTGGCACTCGAGGCGTGGAGGTCTGCATGGTGCAATGGGAGACGCCGATGTCCTGCTGCTGGAACAAGAGGCGCTGATGTGCTGCTGGTGCAGGAGGAGACGTGAAGGTGCTGCTGCTTAGAGGTGCTGAGGGGCGGGCAGCCTCAGCGGGCAGCTGAATCAGAGGGCAGGGAAGCCAAGCAGCTTCCTTCTCTGGGGAAGGGGGCACAGAGAAAGTGATTGGAAATGGGGTACGAGCCCTCAGCCTCTAAAAGCAATCCCTCAGATGTTTAGGCATAGTAAAGTTAGGTATATCTATTTGACTCTAGACCCCAACATGTTTGTTAGTGTTCTGGTTTGTCCACTGCTTTCTTGTGGGGGATTTGAGTTGGCAATTACTCTTTAGGTGAATGCTGACTTCATATCTATGGTGCACTTTATTCTTAAAATGGGAAGTTTCTACCAATTTCCCGTCCAAACTTGCTCATAAGCCAACTGCAGTCATCATTTCAGATGTGTCTCCCAACTTACACATTTCCTATTTCTCCTTGATATTTGCTCAAGAAATTCATTTACGTAGAGACAACATATCTCTCAACTGGCATCTGGCTGGGCAGAATGATGTCCTTTCATTCCCTTCCAGGCAATAGGCAACTTGTTCCTTCTGTCTTGTGAACTCTTCCTCCTAAGTTCAATGTGAATACAAGTGGCAGAACTGTGCCTCATGTCTCAAATGAGTGTCAGGGCTGCCTTGTCCAGTGTATTCATACTGGAGGGAAAAAAAAATGAATAGCCATACACACTATATAACCACTAAACTTTTTCAGTCCTCCTTGTGCTAACAGTGCATGAACGTGAGGTTTTGTTGTCATTTTTGTTTGTTTGTTTGTTTGCTTGCTTTAAACTCCTGACTGCCATATAGCAAACATGACAAAAAAACACCCTTTTTTGAGAAGCTCTGAGAATGGCTCTGCTTTGTATTATCACCTGTCACTTCACCTGAACCATTTCAATCACAAGCGATATCCTTCTGTCAGGCTTGGTAGTACTTCCCAACCTTATGTCCCCTGCAAATCTCAAAGCTCATGTGTAATTTTTAATCTTCAGCCACCATGTCCATACCGAACATATCTAACTTTGAAGTCAGCTCTGCCCTGAATAGGAGGTTGGGTTTTCAGAGGTCCCTTCCAGCCTACATTTCTCCATGAGTCTTTGCCTCCTTAGCAGCTGCAGTTTCAGAACTGTCTCTGAGAATTACCATAGGTAACGACTCCTTTGCTGGTAAGTCCCTCTTCAGTGTGAACAATTGTAAATTCCCTTTATTCACTTGCAGCCCCAAAGCCCAAATCCGTAGATAATGTATCAGAAGCTCACAGAAAGTGAAATAGATGTAATTCATCCCCTGTGTAGGGAAGAACTGGTCCTAGAAAGGAAAGCTATTAAATTATCTGGAAACAATTTAGCTCTGATAAATTATTTTGTAAATTACACATTACCCCCTCCTTCCCTGGTCTTAGCTGTTCTTGCTCCAAAACTTTGCATGGTGTTGATGTCAAACTAACAGGCCCACACTTGTCTGGATGACTCTTTACCCTCTTCTGGACAGAGGTGTATTTGTTACTCTCCCATTCTGGGGACTATCCCTGATTTGCACAATTGTTATGCATTTTTCCTACTTGACTTGTTGTTCTGTGTGCCAATGCTGTTAATAGGCTAGGTAGATATCAGCTTTTCATTTTTCACTTGAATCGCTATAGATTGTTATTTCACCTCAGATGATGTTGCGCCTAGTGCCCTACCCTCCTTTTCAATGGGAGTCCTGTCACTGCCCTTAATATCACATTGTTGTTGCTGTTAGATGCAGGAAATAAGATTTGCAGCATTTGAGACATCAGTAACTTTTGATCTATTTTTGCCTCAAGCGTGCAACTGTCCTAATTTGTTCTCTTTGTTCCCCCTGGTTTCTGTGGCTTAAGTACCACTTACTATTATTGTTTAATTTCCTATGTGAAGGAGGTTTTTGGTCATTCTTACTTTATTTCTGCAGGTTTTAACCTCTGAAACATGCCTTTTCTCATCGCTTTTTTCCTCTTTGAATTTTGAATTTTAACTATGCCTTCTCTGCACTCAAGTCCCAGAGCTGCTTAGTCAGACTCAATTATTCATTTCCTTAGATTTCAAAGTTTGCATTTCTAAGCCTCAAAACCTTCATTCTAAACCTGGTTTTGTCTGTCGTGAAATGTAAAATGAGAAAAGTCAGCTCATGATCACACTTTATTCACATTTTACTACATTTAAACCCATACAGGAGCCAAGTCTAAAATGGTCTTATATTTTTTCACTTTTGGGAAGAAATCCATCACATAGTATACCTCTGTGAACATAAGTGGTAATTATCTTTCAATCTTTTGCTGGGAAGTTAAAGTCTCCCATAATTCCCATTATTGTTTACGTGTCTGATAACTGTACAGAGATAATTCACTATTAGACTGGAGCTAAGAGCAAAGAGCAGGCTAGCAAGGCTGTCTATCTTTAGCAGTGATTTGCACAAAACCACTCTTTTGCTGACCCATAACATTTAATTTCTCCATCCTCTGCTTCTTGCTAACACAAAGCACCATCTTATTCCATCCATTTGCCTTGGTTTCCAGCCTTCCTGAGATTTATCAGTACTTGTATGACATTCATGCCTTTGTTTCACCCTTCCTGTGTTGACACTTGTCATAACAGTTTTAGATCCTGAACATGATCATCTCAAAGTTTGCCTGACAGTTAGGTCTTCCTCACATTGTCATAGAGTATCAGGTCTCTACCACTTGAAATAGATTGGATTGGATTAGATTATTGGCACCGTCTCTTGTGCTGGTAGTCCATTATCTTCACAGTCCGTACAACTGGCCATCAGTGAACATGAAGTGGCCTTATCCTGCCCATTTACCTTTCTGGAAATCAGCCACTCTGTCTGCCTAGAACAGGGAATGGATTTTCCTCACCTTTCTTCAAAAGCTCTGAAGTTTTCTGTGATCTTTCCAATTGTACGGTATGATAAGCTTTTGCTGCCACTGAAGGGTAGAAGTCATTATGAATAGTGCCAACAAAACAGAAACATAACAATGAAAACGATATTTTAATTCAGAATAGGTATTTGAAAAGTTCACCTTTTCTAGCACAAATGGGGAAAAGAAAAATAGGAAGGAAAAAAAAAAAAAAAAAAGCAGTCCTAAAACATCAAAACTGTGGCCAAAGAATTAGAAGAAACACTATTTTTCCAAAGCTGCAATGTTTTCCATTCATCTGGCTGGGCCAGCAGAGCACTGGAGACCTGGATGCACTGTACTCATGGCTGGTTCCCCTAAATGACCTGCAGGGAGATCTTCTTCTCTCTATCCCTCTGTTTCTCCTTTCAATCTCTGTTTTGTCTGTTTGTATCACTAGCTCTCAAATCGCCACTGATATATGCACGTGCAGCACCCAGCACAACCTTGTTTCAGGCTCCAGCGGGACCTTTAGGCATTACCATCCTGTAAACAAATAACAATGATAGTGAGTGTAATTACAATCGTCAAACTATTCCAGCTCCACATCATTAGCCATGCCCTGAGCTAAATAACATTTTAATCAGTTTGATATGTCATCTGTGGCTTTCTTCACTGTCACTTGCAATCCAGCAAACTCCTTCCTTCACGTTTCTAGATTAGACAGAGGGTTCTCAACTGCAGACATCCAATTCCCTGTTCAGGAAGCAGCGAGACCTTTCCTCTTCTCACAGATTTAAGATGATAGCCAAGCATCATGAGACACAGTGCGTATGTCTCCTAGGCCCATCCCATGAGAGCAGGACATTTACCACACATGAGAAGAAGACTTAATGCAGTGGCAAAGCAAAATACTCGGTGTCAAAGCCATGTCTAGATGATCATTAAAGACAGATCAAAATTACCCAATACAGGAGGAAAATCTATCGTTTGTAGAAGATTATGTTCTCTGATTATTAGTTTCAAAATTAGTTTTTCCTTTGGATTTCCTCTGAACTTAAACTTAGTTTGGAATGCCTTTGGTTTTGAATATTTCTGAAATCGTATTACTTCTCCTAAGTAAGTTGCTAGTCTGTTCTATTTACGTGAAATTCGAATAATATTGTGAAGTATCTGCCATCAGTTTTACTGTGTGCCAGGCTGAGTTCCCTGATGAATTTCAAATTTCAGATATGAAACAGTAAAGGTTAAAAAAAAAAAATGTTACAAAGGGTACTTCATGCAGTAGCATAAACTTCTGTTTTCTCAAAACTTGTATCAGTTCATCTCACCAGGACCAGCAGGGGAAGCACACTCTGCCTAGGCACTGGCAAAGGGACACAGTGAGAGTGTAGGGTCTCTTGCTGGGGCCATTCAAAATTTGACTGTACAAGCCCCTGAGCAATATGACAGGGCTTTAAAAATGGCCCTGCTTGAAGTACGCGGGTGATCTGGAGACCTCTAAGGTGCTTTCCAACAAAAGCTTTTCTATAATTGTATGAAATCACCTGCAATAGATTAACCCTGGTCATTATTCCTATCACAGGAAATAACTGTGACACCTGGGTAACAGGTGAGCTTACTGCGACACCAGGGAGAGCCTTCCTGTACTTAAAGGCAACCTGTAGGAAAGCTGGGGAGGGAGTCTTTATCAGGGCCTGGAGTGACAGGACAAGGAGTAACCGCTTTAAACTGAAAAGTAGCACCCAGAAAGAACGGAGTCACGCAACAGGATTCATTTCCAAAACCACCTCGTAGACACCTGGGCCAAAGAGCAGGGCCTTGAGCGGGTATATCACAATGACAGAGTTCATTTCCTTCCCGGTAGCTGGCACGTGCCGTTTTTTGGGATTTCGGGGCTACAGTGAGCTGCTAAGAGGGATGTCTTAGCTCTTGCAGGGCAGTGCTTCCACTAAGGCCAGGACTTTTCTGCATCTTCTACTGCCCTGCAAGCGAGGATGCTTGGGGCACACAGGAAGCTGGGAGGGGACACAGCTGCAGGGATTCCATAAGGCACAAGCAAATGCAGCCTTGGCTTGGTGACACTTTCTCTTGATTACCGCTCAACACAAATTACCTCGAGCAAGTCTACTGTGAGGACTAAAGGAAAGAGACGTATGGATGCTGCTAAGCTCTTCTAGCTTGTACCAGGTAGGAAAGATACCTCTGTAGCAGGCGTGAAGAGGATAGCACTAATTAATTAGATGAGAAGCGGAGGAAAGGCACTTAGAGGTAGTGAAAAGCAGTTAATGTGATGTTCCGGGGAAGCTTCAGTCTGCTTAAGGAGTAGCAAGAACAAGCCTAAAGTCATAGCCAAATACAAGAAAGAGAGGAGGACACGCAGCATGAGAAGCTCCCGAGAGAAAGGAGCTCTGTTTTGGGTAAAAATCAGTCCCTTTTTCTATCATGGAGACATCCAAGGGCGTAGGACACGTGCACTTCAGGGAACCAAGAGATGCTGTGCATTTCTCTCGTCCCCCTGACACAGCCACTAGGTGACGATGCTTCCAATTCTCTCTAAAGAAACCTTGCTTTCTCAGGCCCAGGTGTCCAGCTGCACACCAAGGACGTCCCTGGCTCCCAGGCACAGTTCCCAGGCCCAAGGCCGAGCTCCCCTCCGAACCCCCATTCCAGCAGACCTTGCTCCTGGCATTGTGGAGCAGCCATTTCATGTCAGCCTTTTCTCCTGGCAGTCAGCTTAGCGCCGTAACCTCTGCCATCGGGGCGCCCGAGAGCCGTGTGAGGTCAGCAGAGAGTCACTGTCAGCCTTTGACCTCACAAAGGTGGGTGGCCATAAGTGCCCGGAGCGTCCAGCTCGCATTGAGTACTGCTGGTGGCACTCGAGGCGTGGAGGTCTGCATGGTGCAATGGGAGACGCCGATGTCCTGCTGCTGGAACAAGAGGCGCTGATGTGCTGCTGGTGCAGGAGGAGACGTGAAGGTGCTGCTGCTTAGAGGTGCTGAGGGGCGGGCAGCCTCAGCGGGCAGCTGAATCAGAGGGCAGGGAAGCCAAGCAGCTTCCTTCTCTGGGGAAGGGGGCACAGAGAAAGTGATTGGAAATGGGGTACAAGCCCTCAGCCTCTAAAAGCAATCCCTCAGATGTTTAGGCATAGTAAAGTTAGGTATATCTATTTGACTCTAGACCCCAACATGTTTGTTAGTGTTCTGGTTTGTCCACTGCTTTCTTGTGGCGGATTTGAGTTGGCCATTACTGTTTAGGTGAATGCTGACTTCATATCTATGGTGCACTTTATTCTTAAAATGGGAAGTTTCTACCAATTTCCCGTCCAAACTTGCTCATAAGCCAACTGCAGTCATCATTTCAGATGTGTCTCCCAACTTACACATTTCCTATTTCTCCTTGATATTTACTCAAGAAATTCATTTACGTAGAGACAACATATTCTTCTCTCAACTGGCATCTGGCTGGGCAGAATGATGTCCTTTCATTCCCTTCCAGGCAATAGGCAACTTGTTCCTTCTGTCTTGTGAACTCTTCCTCCTAAGTTCAATGTGAATACAAGTGGCAGAACTGTGCCTCATGTCTCAAATGAGTGTCAGGGCTGCCTTGTCCAGTGTATTCATACTGGAGGGAAAAAAAATGAATAGCCATACACACTATATAACCACTAAACTTTTTCAGTCCTCCTTGTGCTAACAGTGCATGAACGTGAGGTTTTGTTGTCATTTTTGTTTCTTTGCTTGCTTTAAACTCCTGACTGCCATATAGCAAACATGACAAAAAAACACCCTTTTTTGAGAATCTCTGAGAATGGCTCTGCTTTGTATTATCACCTGTCACTTCACCTGAACCATTTCAATCACAAGCGATATCCTTCTGTCAGGCTTGGTAGTACTTCCCAACCTTATGTCCCCTGCAAATCTCAAAGCTCATGTGTAATTTTTAATCTTCAGCCACCATGTCCATACCGAACATATCTAACTTTGAAGTCAGCTCTGCCCTGAATAGGAGGTTGGGTTTTCAGAGGTCCCTTCCAGCCTACATTTCTCCATGAGTCTTTGCCTCCTTAGCAGCTGCAGTTTCAGAACTGTCTCTGAGAATTACCATAGGTAACGACTCCTTTGCTGGTAAGTCCCTCTTCAGTGTGAACAATTGTAAATTCCCTTTATTCACTTGCAGCCCCAAAGCCCAAATCCGTAGATAATGTATCAGAAGCTCACAGAAAGTGAAATAGATGTAATTCATCCCCTGTGTAGGGAAGAACTGGTCCTAGAAAGGAAAGCTATTAAATTATCTGGAAACAATTTAGCTCTGATAAATTATTTTGTAAATTACACATTACCCCCTCCTTCCCTGGTCTTAGCTGTTCTTGCTCCAAAACTTTGCATGGTGTTGATGTCAAACTAACAGGCCCACACTTGTCTGGATGACTCTTTACCCTCTTCTGGACAGAGGTGTATTTGTTACTCTCCCATTCTGGGGACTATCCCTGATTTGCACAATTGTTATGCATTTTTCCTACTTGACTTGTTGTTCTGTGTGCCAATGCTGTTAATAGGCTAGGTAGATATCAGCTTTTCATTTTTCACTTGAATCGCTATAGATTGTTATTTCACCTCAGATGATGTTGCGCCTAGTGCCCTACCCTCCTTTTCAATGGGAGTCCTGTCACTGCCCTTAATATCACATTGTTGTTGCTGTTAGATGCAGGAAATAAGATTTGCAGCATTTGAGACATCAGTAACTTTTGATCTATTTTTGCCTCAAGTGTGCAACTGTCCTAATTTGTTCTCTTTGTTCCCCCTGGTTTCTGTGGCTTAAGTACCACTTACTATTATTGTTTAATTTCCTATGTGAAGGAGGTTTTCGGTCATTCTTACTTTATTTCTGCAGTTTTTAACCTCTGAAACATGCCTTTTCTCATCGCTTTTTTCCTCTTTGAATTTTGAATTTTAACTATGCCTTCTCTGCACTCAAGTCCCAGAGCTGCTTAGTCAGACTCAATTATTCATTTCCTTAGATTTCAAAGTTTGCATTTCTAAGCCTCAAAACCTTCATTCTAAACCTGGTTTTGTCTGTCGTGAAATGTAAAATGAGAAAAGTCAGCTCATGATCACACTTTATTCAAATTTTACTACATTTAAACCCATACAGGAGCCAAGTCTAAAATGGTCTTATATTTTTTCACTTTTGGGAAGAAATCCATCACATAGTATACCTCTGTGAACATAAGTGGTAATTATCTTTCAATCTTTTGCTGGGAAGTTAAAGTCTCCCATAATTCCCATTATTGTTTACGTGTCTGATAACTGTACAGAGATAATTCACTATTAGACTGGAGCTAAGAGCAAAGAGCAGGCTAGCAAGGCTGTCTATCTTTAGCAGTGATTTGCACAAAACCACTCTTTTGCTGACCCATAACATTTAATTTCTCCATCCTCTGCTTCTTGCTAACACAAAGCACCATCTTATTCCATCCATTTGCCTTGGTTTCCAGCCTTCCTGAGATTTATCAGTACTTGTATGACATTCATGCCTTTGTTTCACCCTTCCTGTGTTGACACTTGTCATAACAGTTTTAGATCCTGAACATGATCATCTCAAAGTTTGCCTGACAGTTAGGTCTTCCTCACATTGTCATAGAGTATCAGGTCTCTACCACTTGAAATAGATTGGATTGGATTAGATTATTGGCACCGTCTCTTGTGCTGGTAGTCCATTATCTTCACAGTCCGTACAACTGGCCGTCAGTGAACATGAAGTGGCCTTATCCTGCCCATTTACCTTTCTGGAAATCAGCCACTCTCTCTGCCTAGAACAGGGAATGGATTTTCCTCACCTTTCTTCAAAAGCTCTGAAGTTTTCTGTGATCTTTCCAATTGTACGGTATGATAAGCTTTTGCTGCCACTGAAGGGTAGAAGTCATTATGAATAGTGCCAACAAAACAGAAACATAACAATGAAAACGATATTTTAATTCAGAATAGGTATTTGAAAAGTTCACCTTTTCTAGCACAAATGGGGAAAAGAAAAAAAGGAAGGAAAAAAAAAAAAAAAAAAAGCAGTCCTAAAACATCAAAACTGTGGCCAAAGAATTAGAAGAAACACTATTTTTCCAAAGCTGCAATGTTTTCCATTCATCTGGCTGGGCCAGCAGAGCACTGGAGACCTGGATGCACTGTACTCATGGCTGGTTCCCCTAAATGACCTGCAGGGAGATCTTCTTCTCTCTATCCCTCTGTTTCTCCTTTCAATCTCTGTTTTGTCTGTTTGTATCACTAGCTCTCAAATCGCCACTGATATATGCACGTGCAGCACCCAGCACAACCTTGTTTCAGGCTCCAGCGGGACCTTTAGGCATTACCATCCTGTAAACAAATAACAATGATAGTGAGTGTAATTACAATCGTCAAACTATTCCAGCTCCACATCATTAGCCATGCCCTGAGCTAAATAACATTTTAATCAGTTTGATATGTCATCTGTGGCTTTCTTCACTGTCACTTGCAATCCAGCAAACTCCTTCCTTCACGTTTCTAGATTAGACAGAGGGTTCTCAACTGCAGACATCCAATTCCCTGTTCAGGAAGCAGCGAGACCTTTCCTCTTCTCACAGATTTAAGATGATAGCCAAGCATCATGAGACACAGTGCGTATGTCTCCTAGGCCCATCCCATGAGAGCAGGACATTTACCACACATGAGAAGAAGACTTAATGCAGTGGCAAAGCAAAATACTCGGTGTCAAAGCCATGTCTAGATGATCATTAAAGACAGATCAAAATTACCCAATACAGGAGGAAAATCTATCGTTTGTAGAAGATTATGTTCTCTGATTATTAGTTTCAAAATTAGTTTTTCCTTTGGATTTCCTCTGAACTTAAACTTAGTTTGGAATGCCTTTGGTTTTGAATATTTCTGAAATCGTATTACTTCTCCTAAGTAAGTTGCTAGTCTGTTCTATTTACGTGAAATTCGAATAATATTGTGAAGTATCTGCCATCAGTTTTACTGTGTGCCAGGCTGAGTTCCCTGATGAATTTCAAATTTCAGATATGAAACAGTAAAGGTTAAAAAAAAAAAATGTTACAAAGGGTACTTCATGCAGTAGCATAAACTTCTGTTTTCTCAAAACTTGTATCAGTTCATCTCACCAGGACCAGCAGGGGAAGCACACTCTGCCTAGGCACTGGCAAAGGGACACAGTGAGAGTGTAGGGTCTCTTGCTGGGGCCATTCAAAATTTGACTGTACAAGCCCCTGAGCAATATGACAGGGCTTTAAAAATGGCCCTGCTTGAAGTACGCGGGTGATCTGGAGACCTCTAAGGTGCTTTCCAACAAAAGCTTTTCTATAATTGTATGAAATCACCTGCAATAGATTAACCCTGGTCATTATTCCTATCACAGGAAATAACTGTGACACCTGGGTAACAGGTGAGCTTACTGCGACACCAGGGAGAGCCTTCCTGTACTTAAAGGCAACCTGTAGGAAAGCTGGGGAGGGAGTCTTTATCAGGGCCTGGAGTGACAGGACAAGGAGTAACCGCTTTAAACTGAAAAGTAGCACCCAGAAAGAACGGAGTCACGCAACAGGATTCATTTCCAAAACCACCTCATAGACACCTGGGCCAAAGAGCAGGGCCTTGAGCGGGTATATCACAATGGCAGAGTTCATTTCCTTCCCAGTAGCTGGCACGTGCCGTTTTTTGGGATTTCGGGGCTACAGTGAGCTGCTAAGAGGGATGTCTTAGCTCTTGCAGGGCAGTGCTTCCACTAAGGCCAGGACTTTTCTGCATCTTCTACTGCCCTGCAAGCGAGGATGCTTGGGGCACACAGGAAGCTGGGAGGGGACACAGCTGCAGGGATTCCATAAGGCACAAGCAAATGCAGCCTTGGCTTGGTGACACTTTCTCTTGATTACCGCTCAACACAAATTACCTCGAGCAAGTCTACTGTGAGGACTAAAGGAAAGAGACGTATGGATGCTGCTAAGCTCTTCTAGCTTGTACCAGGTAGGAAAGATACCTCTGTAGCAGGCGTGAAGAGGATAGCACTAATTAATTAGATGAGAAGCGGAGGAAAGGCACTTAGAGGTAGTGAAAAGCAGTTAATGTGATGTTCCGGGGAAGCTTCAGTCTGCTTAAGGAGCAGCAAGAACAAGCCTAAAGTCATAGCCAAATACAAGAAAGAGAGGAGGACACGCAGCATGAGAAGCTCCCGAGAGAAAGGAGCTCTGTTTTGGGTAAAAATCAGTCCCTTTTTCTATCATGGAGACATCCAAGGGCGTAGGACACGTGCACTTCAGGGAACCAAGAGATGCTGTGCATTTCTCTCGTCCCCCTGACACAGCCACTAGGTGACGATGCTTCCAATTCTCTCTAAAGAAACCTTGCTTTCTCAGGCCCAGGTGTCCAGCTGCACACCAAGGACGTCCCTGGCTCCCAGGCACAGTTCCCAGGCCCAAGGCCGAGCTCCCCTCCGAACCCCCATTCCAGCAGACCTTGCTCCTGGCATTGTGGAGCAGCCATTTCATGTCAGCCTTTTCTCCTGGCAGTCAGCTTAGCGCCGTAACCTCTGCCATCGGGGCGCCCGAGAGCCGTGTGAGGTCAGCAGAGAGTCACTGTCAGCCTTTGACCTCACAAAGGTGGGTGGCCATAAGTGCCCGGAGCGTCCAGCTCGCATTGAGTACTGCTGGTGGCACTCGAGGCGTGGAGGTCTGCATGGTGCAATGGGAGACGCCGATGTCCTGCTGCTGGAACAAGAGGCGCTGATGTGCTGCTGGTGCAGGAGGAGACGTGAAGGTGCTGCTGCTTAGAGGTGCTGAGGGGCGGGCAGCCTCAGCGGGCAGCTGAATCAGAGGGCAGGGAAGCCAAGCAGCTTCCTTCTCTGGGGAAGGGGGCACAGAGAAAGTGATTGGAAATGGGGTACAAGCCCTCAGCCTCTAAAAGCAATCCCTCAGATGTTTAGGCATAGTAAAGTTAGGTATATCTATTTGACTCTAGACCCCAACATGTTTGTTAGTGTTCTGGTTTGTCCACTGCTTTCTTGTGGCGGATTTGAGTTGGCCATTACTGTTTAGGTGAATGCTGACTTCATATCTATGGTGCACTTTATTCTTAAAATGGGAAGTTTCTACCAATTTCCCGTCCAAACTTGCTCATAAGCCAACTGCAGTCATCATTTCAGATGTGTCTCCCAACTTACACATTTCCTATTTCTCCTTGATATTTACTCAAGAAATTCATTTACGTAGAGACAACATATTCTTCTCTCAACTGGCATCTGGCTGGGCAGAATGATGTCCTTTCATTCCCTTCCAGGCAATAGGCAACTTGTTCCTTCTGTCTTGTGAACTCTTCCTCCTAAGTTCAATGTGAATACAAGTGGCAGAACTGTGCCTCATGTCTCAAATGAGTGTCAGGGCTGCCTTGTCCAGTGTATTCATACTGGAGGGAAAAAAAAATGAATAGCCATACACACTATATAACCACTAAACTTTTTCAGTCCTCCTTGTGCTAACAGTGCATGAACGTGAGGTTTTGTTGTCATTTTTGTTTGTTTGTTTGCTTGCTTTAAACTCCTGACTGCCATATAGCAAACATGACCAAAAAACACCCTTTTTTGAGAATCTCTGAGAATGGCTCTGCTTTGTATTATCACCTGTCACTTCACCTGAACCATTTCAATCACAAGCGATATCCTTCTGTCAGGCTTGGTAGTACTTCCCAACCTTATGTCCCCTGCAAATCTCAAAGCTCATGTGTAATTTTTAATCTTCAGCCACCATGTCCATACCGAACATATCTAACTTTGAAGTCAGCTCTGCCCTGAATAGGAGGTTGGGTTTTCAGAGGTCCCTTCCAGCCTACATTTCTCCATGAGTCTTTGCCTCCTTAGCAGCTGCAGTTTCAGAACTGTCTCTGAGAATTACCATAGGTAACGACTCCTTTGCTGGTAAGTCCCTCTTCAGTGTGAACAATTGTAAATTCCCTTTATTCACTTGCAGCCCCAAAGCCCAAATCCGTAGATAATGTATCAGAAGCTCACAGAAAGTGAAATAGATGTAATTCATCCCCTGTGTAGGGAAGAACTGGTCCTAGAAAGGAAAGCTATTAAATTATCTGGAAACAATTTAGCTCTGATAAATTATTTTGTAAATTACACATTACCCCCTCCTTCCCTGGTCTTAGCTGTTCTTGCTCCAAAACTTTGCATGGTGTTGATGTCAAACTAACAGGCCCACACTTGTCTGGATGACTCTTTACCCTCTTCTGGACAGAGGTGTATTTGTTACTCTCCCATTCTGGGGACTATCCCTGATTTGCACAATTGTTATGCATTTTTCCTACTTGACTTGTTGTTCTGTGTGCCAATGCTGTTAATAGGCTAGGTAGATATCAGCTTTTCATTTTTCACTTGAATCGCTATAGATTGTTATTTCACCTCAGATGATGTTGCGCCTAGTGCCCTACCCTCCTTTTCAATGGGAGTCCTGTCACTGCCCTTAATATCACATTGTTGTTGCTGTTAGATGCAGGAAATAAGATTTGCAGCATTTGAGACATCAGTAACTTTTGATCTATTTTTGCCTCAAGTGTGCAACTGTCCTAATTTGTTCTCTTTGTTCCCCCTGGTTTCTGTGGCTTAAGTACCACTTACTATTATTGTTTAATTTCCTATGTGAAGGAGGTTTTCGGTCATTCTTACTTTATTTCTGCAGTTTTTAACCTCTGAAACATGCCTTTTCTCATCGCTTTTTTCCTCTTTGAATTTTGAATTTTAACTATGCCTTCTCTGCACTCAAGTCCCAGAGCTGCTTAGTCAGACTCAATTATTCATTTCCTTAGATTTCAAAGTTTGCATTTCTAAGCCTCAAAACCTTCATTCTAAACCTGGTTTTGTCTGTCGTGAAATGTAAAATGAGAAAAGTCAGCTCATGATCACACTTTATTCAAATTTTACTACATTTAAACCCATACAGGAGCCAAGTCTAAAATGGTCTTATATTTTTTCACTTTTGGGAAGAAATCCATCACATAGTACACCTCTGTGAACATAAGTGGTAATTATCTTTCAATCTTTTGCTGGGAAGTTAAAGTCTCCCATAATTCCCATTATTGTTTACGTGTCTGATAACTGTACAGAGAGAATTCACTATTAGACTGGAGCTAAGAGCAAAGAGCAGGCTAGCAAGGCTGTCTATCTTTAGCAGTGATTTGCACAAAACCACTCTTTTGCTGACCCATAACATTTAATTTCTCCATCCTCTGCTTCTTGCTAACACAAAGCACCATCTTATTCCATCCATTTGCCTTGGTTTCCAGCCTTCCTGAGATTTATCAGTACTTGTATGACATTCATGCCTTTGTTTCACCCTTCCTGTGTTGACACTTGTCATAACAGTTTTAGATCCTGAACATGATCATCTCAAAGTTTGCCTGACAGTTAGGTCTTCCTCACATTGTCATAGAGTATCAGGTCTCTACCACTTGAAATAGATTGGATTGGATTAGATTATTGGCACCGTCTCTTGTGCTGGTAGTCCATTATCTTCACAGTCCGTACAACTGGCCGTCAGTGAACATGAAGTGGCCTTATCCTGCCCATTTACCTTTCTGGAAATCAGCCACTCTCTCTGCCTAGAACAGGGAATGGATTTTCCTCACCTTTCTTCAAAAGCTCTGAAGTTTTCTGTGATCTTTCCAATTGTACGGTATGATAAGCTTTTGCTGCCACTGAAGGGTAGAAGTCATTATGAATAGTGCCAACAAAACAGAAACATAACAATGAAAACGATATTTTAATTCAGAATAGGTATTTGAAAAGTTCACCTTTTCTAGCACAAATGGGGAAAAGAAAAAAAGGAAAAAAAAAAAAAAAAAAGCAGTCCTAAAACATCAAAAGTGTGGCCAAAGAATTAGAAGAAACACTATTTTTCCAAAGCTGCAATGTTTTCCATTCATCTGGCTGGGCCAGCAGAGCACTGGAGACCTGGATGCACTGTACTCATGGCTGGTTCCCCTAAATGACCTGCAGGGAGATCTTCTTCTCTCTATCCCTCTGTTTCTCCTTTCAATCTCTGTTTTGTCTGTTTGTATCACTAGCTCTCAAATCGCCACTGATATATGCACGTGCAGCACCCAGCACAACCTTGTTTCAGGCTCCAGCGGGACCTTTAGGCATTACCATCCTGTAAACAAATAACAATGATAGTGAGCGTAATTACAATCGTCAAACTATTCCAGCTCCACATCATTAGCCATGCCCTGAGCTAAATAACATTTTAATCAGTTTGATATGTCATCTGTGGCTTTCTTCACTGTCACTTGCAATCCAGCAAACTCCTTCCTTCACGTTTCTAGATTAGACAGAGGGTTCTCAACTGCAGACATCCAATTCCCTGTTCAGGAAGCAGCGAGACCTTTCCTCTTCTCACAGATTTAAGATGATAGCCAAGCATCATGAGACACAGTGCGTATGTCTCCTAGGCCCATCCCATGAGAGCAGGACATTTACCACACATGAGAAGAAGACTTAATGCAGTGGCAAAGCAAAATACTCAGTGTCAAAGCCATGTCTAGATGATCATTAAAGACAGATCAAAATTACCCAATACAGGAGGAAAATCTATCGTTTGTAGAAGATTATGTTCTCTGATTATTAGTTTCAAAATTAGTTTTTCCTTTGGATTTCCTCTGAACTTAAACTTAGTTTGGAATGCCTTTGGTTTTGAATATTTCTGAAATCGTATTACTTCTCCTAAGTAAGTTGCTAGTCTGTTCTGTTTACGTGAAATTCGAATAATATTGTGAAGTATCTGCCATCAGTTTTACTGTGTGCCAGGCTGAGTTCCCTGATGAATTTCAAATTTCAGATATGAAACAGTAAAGGTTAAAAAAAAAAATGTTACAAAGGGTACTTCATGCAGTAGCATAAACTTCTGTTTTCTCAAAACTTGTATCAGTTCATCTCACCAGGACCAGCAGGGGAAGCACACTCTGCCTAGGCACTGGCAAAGGGACACAGTGAGAGTGTAGGGTCTCTTGCTGGGGCCATTCAAAATTTGACTGTACAAGCCCCTGAGCAATATGACAGGGCTTTAAAAATGGCCCTGCTTGAAGTACGCGGGTGATCTGGAGACCTCTAAGGTGCTTTCCAACAAAAGCTTTTCTATAATTGTATGAAATCACCTGCAATAGATTAACCCTGGTCATTATTCCTATCACAGGAAATAACTGTGACACCTGGGTAACAGGTGAGCTTACTGCGACACCAGGGAGAGCCTTCCTGTACTTAAAGGCAACCTGTAGGAAAGCTGGGGAGGGAGTCTTTATCAGGGCCTGCAGTGACAGGACAAGGAGTAACCGCTTTAAACTGAAAAGTAGCACCCAGAAAGAACGGAGTCACGCAACAGGATTCATTTCCAAAACCACCTCATAGACACCTGGGCCAAAGAGCAGGGCCTTGAGCGGGTATATCACAATGGCAGAGTTCATTTCCTTCCCAGTAGCTGGCACGTGCCGTTTTTTGGGATTTCGGGGCTACAGTGAGCTGCTAAGAGGGATGTCTTAGCTCTTGCAGGGCAGTGCTTCCACTAAGGCCAGGACTTTTCTGCATCTTCTACTGCCCTGCAAGCGAGGATGCTTGGGGCACACAGGAAGCTGGGAGGGGACACAGCTGCAGGGATTCCATAAGGCACAAGCAAATGCAGCCTTGGCTTGGTGACACTTTCTCTTGATTACCGCTCAACACAAATTACCTCGAGCAAGTCTACTGTGAGGACTAAAGGAAAGAGACGTATGGATGCTGCTAAGCTCTTCTAGCTTGTACCAGGTAGGAAAGATACCTCTGTAGCAGGCGTGAAGAGGATAGCACTAATTAATTAGATGAGAAGCGGAGGAAAGGCACTTAGAGGTAGTGAAAAGCAGTTAATGTGATGTTCCGGGGAAGCTTCAGTCTGCTTAAGGAGCAGCAAGAACAAGCCTAAAGTCATAGCCAAATACAAGAAAGAGAGGAGGACACGCAGCATGAGAAGCTCCCGAGAGAAAGGAGCTCTGTTTTGGGTAAAAATCAGTCCCTTTTTCTATCATGGAGACATCCAAGGGCGTAGGACACGTGCACTTCAGGGAACCAAGAGATGCTGTGCATTTCTCTCGTCCCCCTGACACAGCCACTAGGTGACGATGCTTCCAATTCTCTCTAAAGAAACCTTGCTTTCTCAGGCCCAGGTGTCCAGCTGCACACCAAGGACGTCCCTGGCTCCCAGGCACAGTTCCCAGGCCCAAGGCCGAGCTCCCCTCCGAACCCCCATTCCAGCAGACCTTGCTCCTGGCATTGTGGAGCAGCCATTTCATGTCAGCCTTTTCTCCTGGCAGTCAGCTTAGCGCCGTAACCTCTGCCATCGGGGCGCCCGAGAGCCGTGTGAGGTCAGCAGAGAGTCACTGTCAGCCTTTGACCTCACAAAGGTGGGTGGCCATAAGTGCCCGGAGCGTCCAGCTCGCATTGAGTACTGCTGGTGGCACTCGAGGCGTGGAGGTCTGCATGGTGCAATGGGAGACGCCGATGTCCTGCTGCTGGAACAAGAGGCGCTGATGTGCTGCTGGTGCAGGAGGAGACGTGAAGGTGCTGCTGCTTAGAGGTGCTGAGGGGCGGGCAGCCTCAGCGGGCAGCTGAATCAGAGGGCAGGGAAGCCAAGCAGCTTCCTTCTCTGGGGAAGGGGGCACAGAGAAAGTGATTGGAAATGGGGTACAAGCCCTCAGCCTCTAAAAGCAATCCCTCAGATGTTTAGGCATAGTAAAGTTAGGTATATCTATTTGACTCTAGACCCCAACATGTTTGTTAGTGTTCTGGTTTGTCCACTGCTTTCTTGTGGCGGATTTGAGTTGGCCATTACTGTTTAGGTGAATGCTGACTTCATATCTATGGTGCACTTTATTCTTAAAATGGGAAGTTTCTACCAATTTCCCGTCCAAACTTGCTCATAAGCCAACTGCAGTCATCATTTCAGATGTGTCTCCCAACTTACACATTTCCTATTTCTCCTTGATATTTACTCAAGAAATTCATTTACGTAGAGACAACATATTCTTCTCTCAACTGGCATCTGGCTGGGCAGAATGATGTCCTTTCATTCCCTTCCAGGCAATAGGCAACTTGTTCCTTCTGTCTTGTGAACTCTTCCTCCTAAGTTCAATGTGAATACAAGTGGCAGAACTGTGCCTCATGTCTCAAATGAGTGTCAGGGCTGCCTTGTCCAGTGTATTCATACTGGAGGGAAAAAAAATGAATAGCCATACACACTATATAACCACTAAACTTTTTCAGTCCTCCTTGTGCTAACAGTGCATGAACGTGAGGTTTTGTTGTCATTTTTGTTTCTTTGCTTGCTTTAAACTCCTGACTGCCATATAGCAAACATGACAAAAAAACACCCTTTTTTGAGAATCTCTGAGAATGGCTCTGCTTTGTATTATCACCTGTCACTTCACCTGAACCATTTCAATCACAAGCGATATCCTTCTGTCAGGCTTGGTAGTACTTCCCAACCTTATGTCCCCTGCAAATCTCAAAGCTCATGTGTAATTTTTAATCTTCAGCCACCATGTCCATACCGAACATATCTAACTTTGAAGTCAGCTCTGCCCTGAATAGGAGGTTGGGTTTTCAGAGGTCCCTTCCAGCCTACATTTCTCCATGAGTCTTTGCCTCCTTAGCAGCTGCAGTTTCAGAACTGTCTCTGAGAATTACCATAGGTAACGACTCCTTTGCTGGTAAGTCCCTCTTCAGTGTGAACAATTGTAAATTCCCTTTATTCACTTGCAGCCCCAAAGCCCAAATCCGTAGATAATGTATCAGAAGCTCACAGAAAGTGAAATAGATGTAATTCATCCCCTGTGTAGGGAAGAACTGGTCCTAGAAAGGAAAGCTATTAAATTATCTGGAAACAATTTAGCTCTGATAAATTATTTTGTAAATTACACATTACCCCCTCCTTCCCTGGTCTTAGCTGTTCTTGCTCCAAAACTTTGCATGGTGTTGATGTCAAACTAACAGGCCCACACTTGTCTGGATGACTCTTTACCCTCTTCTGGACAGAGGTGTATTTGTTACTCTCCCATTCTGGGGACTATCCCTGATTTGCACAATTGTTATGCATTTTTCCTACTTGACTTGTTGTTCTGTGTGCCAATGCTGTTAATAGGCTAGGTAGATATCAGCTTTTCATTTTTCACTTGAATCGCTATAGATTGTTATTTCACCTCAGATGATGTTGCGCCTAGTGCCCTACCCTCCTTTTCAATGGGAGTCCTGTCACTGCCCTTAATATCACATTGTTGTTGCTGTTAGATGCAGGAAATAAGATTTGCAGCATTTGAGACATCAGTAACTTTTGATCTATTTTTGCCTCAAGTGTGCAACTGTCCTAATTTGTTCTCTTTGTTCCCCCTGGTTTCTGTGGCTTAAGTACCACTTACTATTATTGTTTAATTTCCTATGTGAAGGAGGTTTTCGGTCATTCTTACTTTATTTCTGCAGTTTTTAACCTCTGAAACATGCCTTTTCTCATCGCTTTTTTCCTCTTTGAATTTTGAATTTTAACTATGCCTTCTCTGCACTCAAGTCCCAGAGCTGCTTAGTCAGACTCAATTATTCATTTCCTTAGATTTCAAAGTTTGCATTTCTAAGCCTCAAAACCTTCATTCTAAACCTGGTTTTGTCTGTCGTGAAATGTAAAATGAGAAAAGTCAGCTCATGATCACACTTTATTCAAATTTTACTACATTTAAACCCATACAGGAGCCAAGTCTAAAATGGTCTTATATTTTTTCACTTTTGGGAAGAAATCCATCACATAGTATACCTCTGTGAACATAAGTGGTAATTATCTTTCAATCTTTTGCTGGGAAGTTAAAGTCTCCCATAATTCCCATTATTGTTTACGTGTCTGATAACTGTACAGAGATAATTCACTATTAGACTGGAGCTAAGAGCAAAGAGCAGGCTAGCAAGGCTGTCTATCTTTAGCAGTGATTTGCACAAAACCACTCTTTTGCTGACCCATAACATTTAATTTCTCCATCCTCTGCTTCTTGCTAACACAAAGCACCATCTTATTCCATCCATTTGCCTTGGTTTCCAGCCTTCCTGAGATTTATCAGTACTTGTATGACATTCATGCCTTTGTTTCACCCTTCCTGTGTTGACACTTGTCATAACAGTTTTAGATCCTGAACATGATCATCTCAAAGTTTGCCTGACAGTTAGGTCTTCCTCACATTGTCATAGAGTATCAGGTCTCTACCACTTGAAATAGATTGGATTGGATTAGATTATTGGCACCGTCTCTTGTGCTGGTAGTCCATTATCTTCACAGTCCGTACAACTGGCCGTCAGTGAACATGAAGTGGCCTTATCCTGCCCATTTACCTTTCTGGAAATCAGCCACTCTCTCTGCCTAGAACAGGGAATGGATTTTCCTCACCTTTCTTCAAAAGCTCTGAAGTTTTCTGTGATCTTTCCAATTGTACGGTATGATAAGCTTTTGCTGCCACTGAAGGGTAGAAGTCATTATGAATAGTGCCAACAAAACAGAAACATAACAATGAAAACGATATTTTAATTCAGAATAGGTATTTGAAAAGTTCACCTTTTCTAGCACAAATGGGGAAAAGAAAAAAAGGAAGGAAAAAAAAAAAAAAAAAAAGCAGTCCTAAAACATCAAAACTGTGGCCAAAGAATTAGAAGAAACACTATTTTTCCAAAGCTGCAATGTTTTCCATTCATCTGGCTGGGCCAGCAGAGCACTGGAGACCTGGATGCACTGTACTCATGGCTGGTTCCCCTAAATGACCTGCAGGGAGATCTTCTTCTCTCTATCCCTCTGTTTCTCCTTTCAATCTCTGTTTTGTCTGTTTGTATCACTAGCTCTCAAATCGCCACTGATATATGCACGTGCAGCACCCAGCACAACCTTGTTTCAGGCTCCAGCGGGACCTTTAGGCATTACCATCCTGTAAACAAATAACAATGATAGTGAGTGTAATTACAATCGTCAAACTATTCCAGCTCCACATCATTAGCCATGCCCTGAGCTAAATAACATTTTAATCAGTTTGATATGTCATCTGTGGCTTTCTTCACTGTCACTTGCAATCCAGCAAACTCCTTCCTTCACGTTTCTAGATTAGACAGAGGGTTCTCAACTGCAGACATCCAATTCCCTGTTCAGGAAGCAGCGAGACCTTTCCTCTTCTCACAGATTTAAGATGATAGCCAAGCATCATGAGACACAGTGCGTATGTCTCCTAGGCCCATCCCATGAGAGCAGGACATTTACCACACATGAGAAGAAGACTTAATGCAGTGGCAAAGCAAAATACTCGGTGTCAAAGCCATGTCTAGATGATCATTAAAGACAGATCAAAATTACCCAATACAGGAGGAAAATCTATCGTTTGTAGAAGATTATGTTCTCTGATTATTAGTTTCAAAATTAGTTTTTCCTTTGGATTTCCTCTGAACTTAAACTTAGTTTGGAATGCCTTTGGTTTTGAATATTTCTGAAATCGTATTACTTCTCCTAAGTAAGTTGCTAGTCTGTTCTATTTACGTGAAATTCGAATAATATTGTGAAGTATCTGCCATCAGTTTTACTGTGTGCCAGGCTGAGTTCCCTGATGAATTTCAAATTTCAGATATGAAACAGTAAAGGTTAAAAAAAAAAAATGTTACAAAGGGTACTTCATGCAGTAGCATAAACTTCTGTTTTCTCAAAACTTGTATCAGTTCATCTCACCAGGACCAGCAGGGGAAGCACACTCTGCCTAGGCACTGGCAAAGGGACACAGTGAGAGTGTAGGGTCTCTTGCTGGGGCCATTCAAAATTTGACTGTACAAGCCCCTGAGCAATATGACAGGGCTTTAAAAATGGCCCTGCTTGAAGTACGCGGGTGATCTGGAGACCTCTAAGGTGCTTTCCAACAAAAGCTTTTCTATAATTGTATGAAATCACCTGCAATAGATTAACCCTGGTCATTATTCCTATCACAGGAAATAACTGTGACACCTGGGTAACAGGTGAGCTTACTGCGACACCAGGGAGAGCCTTCCTGTACTTAAAGGCAACCTGTAGGAAAGCTGGGGAGGGAGTCTTTATCAGGGCCTGGAGTGACAGGACAAGGAGTAACCGCTTTAAACTGAAAAGTAGCACCCAGAAAGAACGGAGTCACGCAACAGGATTCATTTCCAAAACCACCTCATAGACACCTGGGCCAAAGAGCAGGGCCTTGAGCGGGTATATCACAATGGCAGAGTTCATTTCCTTCCCAGTAGCTGGCACGTGCCGTTTTTTGGGATTTCGGGGCTACAGTGAGCTGCTAAGAGGGATGTCTTAGCTCTTGCAGGGCAGTGCTTCCACTAAGGCCAGGACTTTTCTGCATCTTCTACTGCCCTGCAAGCGAGGATGCTTGGGGCACACAGGAAGCTGGGAGGGGACACAGCTGCAGGGATTCCATAAGGCACAAGCAAATGCAGCCTTGGCTTGGTGACACTTTCTCTTGATTACCGCTCAACACAAATTACCTCGAGCAAGTCTACTGTGAGGACTAAAGGAAAGAGACGTATGGATGCTGCTAAGCTCTTCTAGCTTGTACCAGGTAGGAAAGATACCTCTGTAGCAGGCGTGAAGAGGATAGCACTAATTAATTAGATGAGAAGCGGAGGAAAGGCACTTAGAGGTAGTGAAAAGCAGTTAATGTGATGTTCCGGGGAAGCTTCAGTCTGCTTAAGGAGCAGCAAGAACAAGCCTAAAGTCATAGCCAAATACAAGAAAGAGAGGAGGACACGCAGCATGAGAAGCTCCCGAGAGAAAGGAGCTCTGTTTTGGGTAAAAATCAGTCCCTTTTTCTATCATGGAGACATCCAAGGGCGTAGGACACGTGCACTTCAGGGAACCAAGAGATGCTGTGCATTTCTCTCGTCCCCCTGACACAGCCACTAGGTGACGATGCTTCCAATTCTCTCTAAAGAAACCTTGCTTTCTCAGGCCCAGGTGTCCAGCTGCACACCAAGGACGTCCCTGGCTCCCAGGCACAGTTCCCAGGCCCAAGGCCGAGCTCCCCTCCGAACCCCCATTCCAGCAGACCTTGCTCCTGGCATTGTGGAGCAGCCATTTCATGTCAGCCTTTTCTCCTGGCAGTCAGCTTAGCGCCGTAACCTCTGCCATCGGGGCGCCCGAGAGCCGTGTGAGGTCAGCAGAGAGTCACTGTCAGCCTTTGACCTCACAAAGGTGGGTGGCCATAAGTGCCCGGAGCGTCCAGCTCGCATTGAGTACTGCTGGTGGCACTCGAGGCGTGGAGGTCTGCATGGTGCAATGGGAGACGCCGATGTCCTGCTGCTGGAACAAGAGGCGCTGATGTGCTGCTGGTGCAGGAGGAGACGTGAAGGTGCTGCTGCTTAGAGGTGCTGAGGGGCGGGCAGCCTCAGCGGGCAGCTGAATCAGAGGGCAGGGAAGCCAAGCAGCTTCCTTCTCTGGGGAAGGGGGCACAGAGAAAGTGATTGGAAATGGGGTACAAGCCCTCAGCCTCTAAAAGCAATCCCTCAGATGTTTAGGCATAGTAAAGTTAGGTATATCTATTTGACTCTAGACCCCAACATGTTTGTTAGTGTTCTGGTTTGTCCACTGCTTTCTTGTGGCGGATTTGAGTTGGCCATTACTGTTTAGGTGAATGCTGACTTCATATCTATGGTGCACTTTATTCTTAAAATGGGAAGTTTCTACCAATTTCCCGTCCAAACTTGCTCATAAGCCAACTGCAGTCATCATTTCAGATGTGTCTCCCAACTTACACATTTCCTATTTCTCCTTGATATTTACTCAAGAAATTCATTTACGTAGAGACAACATATTCTTCTCTCAACTGGCATCTGGCTGGGCAGAATGATGTCCTTTCATTCCCTTCCAGGCAATAGGCAACTTGTTCCTTCTGTCTTGTGAACTCTTCCTCCTAAGTTCAATGTGAATACAAGTGGCAGAACTGTGCCTCATGTCTCAAATGAGTGTCAGGGCTGCCTTGTCCAGTGTATTCATACTGGAGGGAAAAAAAAATGAATAGCCATACACACTATATAACCACTAAACTTTTTCAGTCCTCCTTGTGCTAACAGTGCATGAACGTGAGGTTTTGTTGTCATTTTTGTTTGTTTGTTTGCTTGCTTTAAACTCCTGACTGCCATATAGCAAACATGACCAAAAAACACCCTTTTTTGAGAATCTCTGAGAATGGCTCTGCTTTGTATTATCACCTGTCACTTCACCTGAACCATTTCAATCACAAGCGATATCCTTCTGTCAGGCTTGGTAGTACTTCCCAACCTTATGTCCCCTGCAAATCTCAAAGCTCATGTGTAATTTTTAATCTTCAGCCACCATGTCCATACCGAACATATCTAACTTTGAAGTCAGCTCTGCCCTGAATAGGAGGTTGGGTTTTCAGAGGTCCCTTCCAGCCTACATTTCTCCATGAGTCTTTGCCTCCTTAGCAGCTGCAGTTTCAGAACTGTCTCTGAGAATTACCATAGGTAACGACTCCTTTGCTGGTAAGTCCCTCTTCAGTGTGAACAATTGTAAATTCCCTTTATTCACTTGCAGCCCCAAAGCCCAAATCCGTAGATAATGTATCAGAAGCTCACAGAAAGTGAAATAGATGTAATTCATCCCCTGTGTAGGGAAGAACTGGTCCTAGAAAGGAAAGCTATTAAATTATCTGGAAACAATTTAGCTCTGATAAATTATTTTGTAAATTACACATTACCCCCTCCTTCCCTGGTCTTAGCTGTTCTTGCTCCAAAACTTTGCATGGTGTTGATGTCAAACTAACAGGCCCACACTTGTCTGGATGACTCTTTACCCTCTTCTGGACAGAGGTGTATTTGTTACTCTCCCATTCTGGGGACTATCCCTGATTTGCACAATTGTTATGCATTTTTCCTACTTGACTTGTTGTTCTGTGTGCCAATGCTGTTAATAGGCTAGGTAGATATCAGCTTTTCATTTTTCACTTGAATCGCTATAGATTGTTATTTCACCTCAGATGATGTTGCGCCTAGTGCCCTACCCTCCTTTTCAATGGGAGTCCTGTCACTGCCCTTAATATCACATTGTTGTTGCTGTTAGATGCAGGAAATAAGATTTGCAGCATTTGAGACATCAGTAACTTTTGATCTATTTTTGCCTCAAGTGTGCAACTGTCCTAATTTGTTCTCTTTGTTCCCCCTGGTTTCTGTGGCTTAAGTACCACTTACTATTATTGTTTAATTTCCTATGTGAAGGAGGTTTTCGGTCATTCTTACTTTATTTCTGCAGTTTTTAACCTCTGAAACATGCCTTTTCTCATCGCTTTTTTCCTCTTTGAATTTTGAATTTTAACTATGCCTTCTCTGCACTCAAGTCCCAGAGCTGCTTAGTCAGACTCAATTATTCATTTCCTTAGATTTCAAAGTTTGCATTTCTAAGCCTCAAAACCTTCATTCTAAACCTGGTTTTGTCTGTCGTGAAATGTAAAATGAGAAAAGTCAGCTCATGATCACACTTTATTCAAATTTTACTACATTTAAACCCATACAGGAGCCAAGTCTAAAATGGTCTTATATTTTTTCACTTTTGGGAAGAAATCCATCACATAGTACACCTCTGTGAACATAAGTGGTAATTATCTTTCAATCTTTTGCTGGGAAGTTAAAGTCTCCCATAATTCCCATTATTGTTTACGTGTCTGATAACTGTACAGAGAGAATTCACTATTAGACTGGAGCTAAGAGCAAAGAGCAGGCTAGCAAGGCTGTCTATCTTTAGCAGTGATTTGCACAAAACCACTCTTTTGCTGACCCATAACATTTAATTTCTCCATCCTCTGCTTCTTGCTAACACAAAGCACCATCTTATTCCATCCATTTGCCTTGGTTTCCAGCCTTCCTGAGATTTATCAGTACTTGTATGACATTCATGCCTTTGTTTCACCCTTCCTGTGTTGACACTTGTCATAACAGTTTTAGATCCTGAACATGATCATCTCAAAGTTTGCCTGACAGTTAGGTCTTCCTCACATTGTCATAGAGTATCAGGTCTCTACCACTTGAAATAGATTGGATTGGATTAGATTATTGGCACCGTCTCTTGTGCTGGTAGTCCATTATCTTCACAGTCCGTACAACTGGCCGTCAGTGAACATGAAGTGGCCTTATCCTGCCCATTTACCTTTCTGGAAATCAGCCACTCTCTCTGCCTAGAACAGGGAATGGATTTTCCTCACCTTTCTTCAAAAGCTCTGAAGTTTTCTGTGATCTTTCCAATTGTACGGTATGATAAGCTTTTGCTGCCACTGAAGGGTAGAAGTCATTATGAATAGTGCCAACAAAACAGAAACATAACAATGAAAACGATATTTTAATTCAGAATAGGTATTTGAAAAGTTCACCTTTTCTAGCACAAATGGGGAAAAGAAAAAAAGGAAAAAAAAAAAAAAAAAAGCAGTCCTAAAACATCAAAAGTGTGGCCAAAGAATTAGAAGAAACACTATTTTTCCAAAGCTGCAATGTTTTCCATTCATCTGGCTGGGCCAGCAGAGCACTGGAGACCTGGATGCACTGTACTCATGGCTGGTTCCCCTAAATGACCTGCAGGGAGATCTTCTTCTCTCTATCCCTCTGTTTCTCCTTTCAATCTCTGTTTTGTCTGTTTGTATCACTAGCTCTCAAATCGCCACTGATATATGCACGTGCAGCACCCAGCACAACCTTGTTTCAGGCTCCAGCGGGACCTTTAGGCATTACCATCCTGTAAACAAATAACAATGATAGTGAGCGTAATTACAATCGTCAAACTATTCCAGCTCCACATCATTAGCCATGCCCTGAGCTAAATAACATTTTAATCAGTTTGATATGTCATCTGTGGCTTTCTTCACTGTCACTTGCAATCCAGCAAACTCCTTCCTTCACGTTTCTAGATTAGACAGAGGGTTCTCAACTGCAGACATCCAATTCCCTGTTCAGGAAGCAGCGAGACCTTTCCTCTTCTCACAGATTTAAGATGATAGCCAAGCATCATGAGACACAGTGCGTATGTCTCCTAGGCCCATCCCATGAGAGCAGGACATTTACCACACATGAGAAGAAGACTTAATGCAGTGGCAAAGCAAAATACTCAGTGTCAAAGCCATGTCTAGATGATCATTAAAGACAGATCAAAATTACCCAATACAGGAGGAAAATCTATCGTTTGTAGAAGATTATGTTCTCTGATTATTAGTTTCAAAATTAGTTTTTCCTTTGGATTTCCTCTGAACTTAAACTTAGTTTGGAATGCCTTTGGTTTTGAATATTTCTGAAATCGTATTACTTCTCCTAAGTAAGTTGCTAGTCTGTTCTGTTTACGTGAAATTCGAATAATATTGTGAAGTATCTGCCATCAGTTTTACTGTGTGCCAGGCTGAGTTCCCTGATGAATTTCAAATTTCAGATATGAAACAGTAAAGGTTAAAAAAAAAAATGTTACAAAGGGTACTTCATGCAGTAGCATAAACTTCTGTTTTCTCAAAACTTGTATCAGTTCATCTCACCAGGACCAGCAGGGGAAGCACACTCTGCCTAGGCACTGGCAAAGGGACACAGTGAGAGTGTAGGGTCTCTTGCTGGGGCCATTCAAAATTTGACTGTACAAGCCCCTGAGCAATATGACAGGGCTTTAAAAATGGCCCTGCTTGAAGTACGCGGGTGATCTGGAGACCTCTAAGGTGCTTTCCAACAAAAGCTTTTCTATAATTGTATGAAATCACCTGCAATAGATTAACCCTGGTCATTATTCCTATCACAGGAAATAACTGTGACACCTGGGTAACAGGTGAGCTTACTGCGACACCAGGGAGAGCCTTCCTGTACTTAAAGGCAACCTGTAGGAAAGCTGGGGAGGGAGTCTTTATCAGGGCCTGCAGTGACAGGACAAGGAGTAACCGCTTTAAACTGAAAAGTAGCACCCAGAAAGAACGGAGTCACGCAACAGGATTCATTTCCAAAACCACCTCATAGACACCTGGGCCAAAGAGCAGGGCCTTGAGCGGGTATATCACAATGGCAGAGTTCATTTCCTTCCCAGTAGCTGGCACGTGCCGTTTTTTGGGATTTCGGGGCTACAGTGAGCTGCTAAGAGGGATGTCTTAGCTCTTGCAGGGCAGTGCTTCCACTAAGGCCAGGACTTTTCTGCATCTTCTACTGCCCTGCAAGCGAGGATGCTTGGGGCACACAGGAAGCTGGGAGGGGACACAGCTGCAGGGATTCCATAAGGCACAAGCAAATGCAGCCTTGGCTTGGTGACACTTTCTCTTGATTACCGCTCAACACAAATTACCTCGAGCAAGTCTACTGTGAGGACTAAAGGAAAGAGACGTATGGATGCTGCTAAGCTCTTCTAGCTTGTACCAGGTAGGAAAGATACCTCTGTAGCAGGCGTGAAGAGGATAGCACTAATTAATTAGATGAGAAGCGGAGGAAAGGCACTTAGAGGTAGTGAAAAGCAGTTAATGTGATGTTCCGGGGAAGCTTCAGTCTGCTTAAGGAGCAGCAAGAACAAGCCTAAAGTCATAGCCAAATACAAGAAAGAGAGGAGGACACGCAGCATGAGAAGCTCCCGAGAGAAAGGAGCTCTGTTTTGGGTAAAAATCAGTCCCTTTTTCTATCATGGAGACATCCAAGGGCGTAGGACACGTGCACTTCAGGGAACCAAGAGATGCTGTGCATTTCTCTCGTCCCCCTGACACAGCCACTAGGTGACGATGCTTCCAATTCTCTCTAAAGAAACCTTGCTTTCTCAGGCCCAGGTGTCCAGCTGCACACCAAGGACGTCCCTGGCTCCCAGGCACAGTTCCCAGGCCCAAGGCCGAGCTCCCCTCCGAACCCCCATTCCAGCAGACCTTGCTCCTGGCATTGTGGAGCAGCCATTTCATGTCAGCCTTTTCTCCTGGCAGTCAGCTTAGCGCCGTAACCTCTGCCATCGGGGCGCCCGAGAGCCGTGTGAGGTCAGCAGAGAGTCACTGTCAGCCTTTGACCTCACAAAGGTGGGTGGCCATAAGTGCCCGGAGCGTCCAGCTCGCATTGAGTACTGCTGGTGGCACTCGAGGCGTGGAGGTCTGCATGGTGCAATGGGAGACGCCGATGTCCTGCTGCTGGAACAAGAGGCGCTGATGTGCTGCTGGTGCAGGAGGAGACGTGAAGGTGCTGCTGCTTAGAGGTGCTGAGGGGCGGGCAGCCTCAGCGGGCAGCTGAATCAGAGGGCAGGGAAGCCAAGCAGCTTCCTTCTCTGGGGAAGGGGGCACAGAGAAAGTGATTGGAAATGGGGTACAAGCCCTCAGCCTCTAAAAGCAATCCCTCAGATGTTTAGGCATAGTAAAGTTAGGTATATCTATTTGACTCTAGACCCCAACATGTTTGTTAGTGTTCTGGTTTGTCCACTGCTTTCTTGTGGCGGATTTGAGTTGGCCATTACTGTTTAGGTGAATGCTGACTTCATATCTATGGTGCACTTTATTCTTAAAATGGGAAGTTTCTACCAATTTCCCGTCCAAACTTGCTCATAAGCCAACTGCAGTCATCATTTCAGATGTGTCTCCCAACTTACACATTTCCTATTTCTCCTTGATATTTACTCAAGAAATTCATTTACGTAGAGACAACATATTCTTCTCTCAACTGGCATCTGGCTGGGCAGAATGATGTCCTTTCATTCCCTTCCAGGCAATAGGCAACTTGTTCCTTCTGTCTTGTGAACTCTTCCTCCTAAGTTCAATGTGAATACAAGTGGCAGAACTGTGCCTCATGTCTCAAATGAGTGTCAGGGCTGCCTTGTCCAGTGTATTCATACTGGAGGGAAAAAAAAATGAATAGCCATACACACTATATAACCACTAAACTTTTTCAGTCCTCCTTGTGCTAACAGTGCATGAACGTGAGGTTTTGTTGTCATTTTTGTTTGTTTGCTTGCTTTAAACTCCTGACTGCCATATAGCAAACATGACAAAAAAACACCCTTTTTTGAGAATCTCTGAGAATGGCTCTGCTTTGTATTATCACCTGTCACTTCACCTGAACCATTTCAATCACAAGCGATATCCTTCTGTCAGGCTTGGTAGTACTTCCCAACCTTATGTCCCCTGCAAATCTCAAAGCTCATGTGTAATTTTTAATCTTCAGCCACCATGTCCATACCGAACATATCTAACTTTGAAGTCAGCTCTGCCCTGAATAGGAGGTTGGGTTTTCAGAGGTCCCTTCCAGCCTACATTTCTCCATGAGTCTTTGCCTCCTTAGCAGCTGCAGTTTCAGAACTGTCTCTGAGAATTACCATAGGTAACGACTCCTTTGCTGGTAAGTCCCTCTTCAGTGTGAACAATTGTAAATTCCCTTTATTCACTTGCAGCCCCAAAGCCCAAATCCGTAGATAATGTATCAGAAGCTCACAGAAAGTGAAATAGATGTAATTCATCCCCTGTGTAGGGAAGAACTGGTCCTAGAAAGGAAAGCTATTAAATTATCTGGAAACAATTTAGCTCTGATAAATTATTTTGTAAATTACACATTACCCCCTCCTTCCCTGGTCTTAGCTGTTCTTGCTCCAAAACTTTGCATGGTGTTGATGTCAAACTAACAGGCCCACACTTGTCTGGATGACTCTTTACCCTCTTCTGGACAGAGGTGTATTTGTTACTCTCCCATTCTGGGGACTATCCCTGATTTGCACAATTGTTATGCATTTTTCCTACTTGACTTGTTGTTCTGTGTGCCAATGCTGTTAATAGGCTAGGTAGATATCAGCTTTTCATTTTTCACTTGAATCGCTATAGATTGTTATTTCACCTCAGATGATGTTGCGCCTAGTGCCCTACCCTCCTTTTCAATGGGAGTCCTGTCACTGCCCTTAATATCACATTGTTGTTGCTGTTAGATGCAGGAAATAAGATTTGCAGCATTTGAGACATCAGTAACTTTTGATCTATTTTTGCCTCAAGCGTGCAACTGTCCTAATTTGTTCTCTTTGTTCCCCCTGGTTTCTGTGGCTTAAGTACCACTTACTATTATTGTTTAATTTCCTATGTGAAGGAGGTTTTTGGTCATTCTTACTTTATTTCTGCAGTTTTTAACCTCTGAAACATGCCTTTTCTCATCGCTTTTTTCCTCTTTGAATTTTGAATTTTAACTATGCCTTCTCTGCACTCAAGTCCCAGAGCTGCTTAGTCAGACTCAATTATTCATTTCCTTAGATTTCAAAGTTTGCATTTCTAAGCCTCAAAACCTTCATTCTAAACCTGGTTTTGTCTGTCGTGAAATGTAAAATGAGAAAAGTCAGCTCATGATCACACTTTATTCAAATTTTACTACATTTAAACCCATACAGGAGCCAAGTCTAAAACGGTCTTATATTTTTTCACTTTTGGGAAGAAATCCATCACATAGTACACCTCTGTGAACATAAGTGGTAATTATCTTTCAATCTTTTGCTGGGAAGTTAAAGTCTCCCATAATTCCCATTATTGTTTACGTGTCTGATAACTGTACAGAGATAATTCACTATTAGACTGGAGCTAAGAGCAAAGAGCAGGCTAGCAAGGCTGTCTATCTTTAGCAGTGATTTGCACAAAACCACTCTTTTGCTGACCCATAACATTTAATTTCTCCATCCTCTGCTTCTTGCTAACACAAAGCACCATCTTATTCCATCCATTTGCCTTGGTTTCCAGCCTTCCTGAGATTTATCAGTACTTGTATGACATTCATGCCTTTGTTTCACCCTTCCTGTGTTGACACTTGTCATAACAGTTTTAGATCCTGAACATGATCATCTCAAAGTTTGCCTGACAGTTAGGTCTTCCTCACATTGTCATAGAGTATCAGGTCTCTACCACTTGAAATAGATTGGATTGGATTAGATTATTGGCACCGTCTCTTGTGCTGGTAGTCCATTATCTTCACAGTCCGTACAACTGGCCGTCAGTGAACATGAAGTGGCCTTATCCTGCCCATTTACCTTTCTGGAAATCAGCCACTCTCTCTGCCTAGAACAGGGAATGGATTTTCCTCACCTTTCTTCAAAAGCTCTGAAGTTTTCTGTGATCTTTCCAATTGTACGGTATGATAAGCTTTTGCTGCCACTGAAGGGTAGAAGTCATTATGAATAGTGCCAACAAAACAGAAACATAACAATGAAAACGATATTTTAATTCAGAATAGGTATTTGAAAAGTTCACCTTTTCTAGCACAAATGGGGAAAAGAAAAAAAGGAAAAAAAAAAAAAAAAAATGCAGTCCTAAAACATCAAAACTGTGGCCAAAGAATTAGAAGAAACACTATTTTTCCAAAGCTGCAATGTTTTCCATTCATCTGGCTGGGCCAGCAGAGCACTGGAGACCTGGATGCACTGTACTCATGGCTGGTTCCCCTAAATGACCTGCAGGGAGATCTTCTTCTCTCTATCCCTCTGTTTCTCCTTTCAATCTCTGTTTTGTCTGTTTGTATCACTAGCTCTCAAATCGCCACTGATATATGCACGTGCAGCACCCAGCACAACCTTGTTTCAGGCTCCAGCGGGACCTTTAGGCATTACCATCCTGTAAACAAATAACAATGATAGTGAGTGTAATTACAATCGTCAAACTATTCCAGCTCCACATCATTAGCCATGCCCTGAGCTAAATAACATTTTAATCAGTTTGATATGTCATCTGTGGCTTTCTTCACTGTCACTTGCAATCCAGCAAACTCCTTCCTTCACGTTTCTAGATTAGACAGAGGGTTCTCAACTGCAGACATCCAATTCCCTGTTCAGGAAGCAGCGAGACCTTTCCTCTTCTCACAGATTTAAGATGATAGCCAAGCATCATGAGACACAGTGCGTATGTCTCCTAGGCCCATCCCATGAGAGCAGGACATTTACCACACATGAGAAGAAGACTTAATGCAGTGGCAAAGCAAAATACTCGGTGTCAAAGCCATGTCTAGATGATCATTAAAGACAGATCAAAATTACCCAATACAGGAGGAAAATCTATCGTTTGTAGAAGATTATGTTCTCTGATTATTAGTTTCAAAATTAGTTTTTCCTTTGGATTTCCTCTGAACTTAAACTTAGTTTGGAATGCCTTTGGTTTTGAATATTTCTGAAATCGTATTACTTCTCCTAAGTATGTTGCTAGTCTGTTCTATTTACGTGAAATTCGAATAATATTGTGAAGTATCTGCCATCAGTTTTACTGTGTGCCAGGCTGAGTTCCCTGATGAATTTCAAATTTCAGATATGAAACAGTAAAGGTTAAAAAAAAAAAAATGTTACAAAGGGTACTTCATGCAGTAGCATAAACTTCTGTTTTCTCAAAACTTGTATCAGTTCATCTCACCAGGACCAGCAGGGGAAGCACACTCTGCCTAGGCACTGGCAAAGGGACACAGTGAGAGTGTAGGGTCTCTTGCTGGGGCCATTCAAAATTTGACTGTACAAGCCCCTGAGCAATATGACAGGGCTTTAAAAATGGCCCTGCTTGAAGTACGCGGGTGATCTGGAGACCTCTAAGGTGCTTTCCAACAAAAGCTTTTCTATAATTGTATGAAATCACCTGCAATAGATTAACCCTGGTCATTATTCCTATCACAGGAAATAACTGTGACACCTGGGTAACAGGTGAGCTTACTGCGACACCAGGGAGAGCCTTCCTGTACTTAAAGGCAACCTGTAGGAAAGCTGGGGAGGGAGTCTTTATCAGGGCCTGGAGTGACAGGACAAGGAGTAACCGCTTTAAACTGAAAAGTAGCACCCAGAAAGAACGGAGTCACGCAACAGGATTCATTTCCAAAACCACCTCATAGACACCTGGGCCAAAGAGCAGGGCCTTGAGCGGGTATATCACAATGACAGAGTTCATTTCCTTCCCAGTAGCTGGCACGTGGCGTTTTTTGGGATTTCGGGGCTACAGTGAGCTGCTAAGAGGGATGTCTTAGCTCTTGCAGGGCAGTGCTTCCACTAAGGCCAGGACTTTTCTGCATCTTCTACTGCCCTGCAAGCGAGGATGCTTGGGGCACACAGGAAGCTGGGAGGGGACACAGCTGCAGGGATTCCATAAGACACAAGCAAATGCAGCCTTGGCTTGGTGACACTTTCTCTTGATTACTGCTCAACACAAATTACCTCGAGCAAGTCTACTGTGAGGACTAAAGGAAAGAGACGTATGGATGCTGCTAAGCTCTTCTAGCTTGTACCAGGTAGGAAAGATACCTCTGTAGCAGGCGTGAAGAGGATAGCACTAATTAATTAGATGAGAAGCGGAGGAAAGGCACTTAGAGGTAGTGAAAAGCAGTTAATGTGATGTTCCGGGGAAGCTTCAGTCTGCTTAAGGAGTAGCAAGAACAAGCCTAAAGTCATAGCCAAATACAAGAAAGAGAGGAGGACACGCAGCATGAGAAGCTCCCGAGAGAAAGGAGCTCTGTTTTGGGTAAAAATCAGTCCCTTTTTCTATCATGGAGACATCCAAGGGCGTAGGACACGTGCACTTCAGGGAACCAAGAGATGCTGTGCATTTCTCTCGTCCCCCTGACACAGCCACTAGGTGACGATGCTTCCAATTCTCTCTAAAGAAACCTTGCTTTCTCAGGCCCAGGTGTCCAGCTGCACACCAAGGACGTCCCTGGCTCCCAGGCACAGTTCCCAGGCCCAAGGCCGAGCTCCCCTCCGAACCCCCATTCCAGCAGACCTTGCTCCTGGCATTGTGGAGCAGCCATTTCATGTCAGCCTTTTCTCCTGGCAGTCAGCTTAGCGCCGTAACCTCTGCCATCGGGGCGCCCGAGAGCCGTGTGAGGTCAGCAGAGAGTCACTGTCAGCCTTTGACCTCACAAAGGTGGGTGGCCATAAGTGCCCTGAGCGTCCAGCTCACATTGAGTACTGCTGGTGGCACTCGAGGCGTGGAGGTCTGCATGGTGCAATGGGAGACGCCGATGTCCTGCTGCTGGAACAAGAGGCGCTGATGTGCTGCTGGTGCAGGAGGAGACGTGAAGGTGCTGCTGCTTAGAGGTGCTGAGGAGCGGGCAGCCTCCGTGCCGGTGGCTGAGCATGCTACTCTTAATTAGTGCTCTACCCTTCCTATCTTTTTACTAAGGTGGGTAGAGAGAAATGCCCATATCTGTTTATTTCCTGGTAAGAAATGTAAGAGCCTTGTATCTGCATATTCACCAGATTCATCCCAGCGCCCTTGGTACTGGCGATCTGTGTTGATCTGTAATAAAGAGCAATTGGTAGCACACCAAGTCTCCGTGACCTTGCATCTAACAGAATCGTCCAAATCCCTGTTGTGATCTCTCTCTAGCTGTGGGCTGGCTAAGCTGTCTGTTGGATGGTGAAAATGGGAAATGATTGGGATGGGAAATGATGAGTGGGCCGAGAAATCATTGCTGGGATGGGAAGACTTCCTTGGGGTGGAAAGCCATTGGGCTAGGAACTCAAAGAGATGGGAAATCTTCCCTGGGTTTGAAATCATTGGGAAGCAAAAGCGTTGGGATGGGAAATCACTCCGGGGATGGGGAAGTATTGGGATGGGAAGTCTTTAATGGGGTGGGTAACATTCACTGGGGAAGGAAGTACTTGGAAAAGTAATCAGAGGAATGGGAATTCTTTGGGATGAGATCTCTTTGGATTAAGAAAGGCTTCGTGTCGATGGGAAATATCTCGTATGGGAATCTGTTATCATGTGAAATTGTAAGGATGGGAAATGACCGTTAGGATGCAAAGCTGGTACTGGGACGGGAAATGCTTGGGACGGGGAAGTGTTGGTGTGAAACCGTCCTGGGCATGGCAAATGATGCGTGGGAGGGAAAGCCCGATGGGGATGGAAAAGTCTTGCGATGGGAAGCCTGCTTGGGTCCAAAAGCTGCAGTCCTCACCAAGATGGCGGCGAGGGGCTGGTCAGCCGTTGGGACGGAACGGCCGTTGCCCGCGTTCCCCAACCGACCGCCCCACTCTCCAGCCACCATGGCAGGTACAGCAGCCGGCTCCCGCTCCTCCCGGGGCTGCGGCCCTGCTGGCGAGCCCAGCGCCCCGGATCTCACCCCAGCGCCCTTTTTCCCACAGAGGGTTTCCCCAGACGGCTTCCGCGGCTTCCGCAGACGCAAAACTCCCCCTTCGTCGTCCCAGCCGTGCCGCCAACGGTGGCTGCCTGGCTGCTGCCCTCCCTCCCCGGAGCGATGGCGCTGCCCTTGCAGCCCCCCCAGGTACCCACCCTCCCCTACGCGCTGCCCCAGGCCACCGTCTGGCACGTGGTGCCGGGGGTCCAGGGGCAGGTGCTGCAGCTCCCCGCCGGGGTGCAGCTGGCACCTGGGGGGCACCTCCCACCCGAGGGGCACCACCTGCAGCTTGGGCAGCTCCCCGCCGTGGGGCAGCTCCCTGCTGTGGGGCAGCTCCCCCACACCGCTCCTCCCTGGGCCCCCGTCTACCAGTGGGGACAGCCCGTGGGGACGGGGACGGTGCTGCCCCAGGATCCCCTCTGGCTGGGGCCCGGGGCCGTGCTCCATGGGGAGCTCCTGCACCCCGCAGGCACCTGCCTGCTGCAGGCCCCTGCCCACCCCGGCCCCCCACCCCTCCTCGTCCCGGGGCCTCCGCTGCGGGGGCAGGCGCTCCCCGCGCCCCGCACCCTGACCAGCAGCCGGGGGCAGCTGCCGGAGCCCTGCGACCACGCCGTGGGGCTCAGCGAGGACCAGGGGCCCCCGCTGCCCGGCCCCACTCCCCCCGAGCCTGCCCAGGCTCCAACGACCGCCAGCACCCAGACGGTGACGCCCAACGGTGAGTTTGGGGCTGGCACAGCCGGCCGCTGGGCGCCCCACACCCAGGAGCCATGGGAAAGCTGGCATCGCCCATCCTGGGGGATTTGCTTGCTTTTTCCTCAGCGGCGACAGTTGCAGAGGTGCCTGAGGAGCCCCTGGAGCTGCTTGAGCTGGGCCCCGATGCCTTCGCCGAGGCCTTTCCCCACCTGGCAGGGGACAGCCAGCAGCTGCAGCACCTGCAGGACCAGCTCCCGGCCGACCTGGACATCTCCGGCTTGGAGGAGCTGCTCAGCTGGCTCGATGCCGTGGAGCCCCAGGACGCCTTCCCCGGTGTCCCCAGCAGTCCTGTGCTCAGCCGCTTCCTGTCTGAGCTGCCCGACCTCTGCGAGGACATCGAGGAGCCGAGCACACAGGGACTGGCAGCCACCAGAGCGCTGGGTGAGGTACCCTCAACCCCTGGGGTGCACCCCGAGAAGGTGCAGGGTGGGCGGGCGGTGCAGCCCCCTGCTGTGCCGGCAGCGAGCTCCCCCCTCAAGCCTGCAGCCAGTCCCCAGCTCAGTGCCCTCAGGAGACCCCTGCCCAACCCTCCCTTCACTCTCCCCAAAAGGCCCCCCCACCCTGAATTCCTCACTGCCCTTAGCAGACCCCTGCCCAACCCTCCCTCGCGTCCCCTCAAGAGACCCCCCGACCCTCAATTCCTTAATTCCCTTAGGAGACCCCTGCCCAAGCCTCGCCTGAGTCCCCTCAAGAGCCCCCCTGACCCTGAATTTATTAGTGCCCTTAGGAGGCCCCTGCCCAATCCCCCTCTGAGTCCCCTCAAGAGCCCCCCGCCTGCCCCTGCGCCCACCGGCACCAAGTGGGGGGCCAAGCGCCCCGCGCCCACCAGCACCCCCAGCACAGCGCAGAGCTCCCAGCACAGGAGGCCGGCGACGGAGAAAACCCCCGGCAAGGAGAAGACGACGCTGCTGGGCCAGGGTGGCCAAGGCCCCAAGACGCTGTGCCAGGGGAAGACGGGTGGCCACAGCGCGGTGGCTGGCAGCAGCGGCCAAGCGGGCGGCGGCAGGCAGCAGCCGGCGAGCGACAGCACCAGGGCGCCCAGCAAGAGGGCCCGAAGCCCGGGGGCTGCTGGGGGGCAAGGAGCAGCGGCACCGCCTCCCCGGAGAGTGCTGCTGCTGCTGGAGCCCCCCCCCATTAAGCCCCGTGCCCGTGCCCGTGCCGTGCGGGCCCAGGACAGGCTCCGTCCCCAAGCCATCGGGGACAAGACACTGCAGCGCCAGCACCCGGGGACAAAGACCCCCAGCGAGACTTTGCAGCCGCTGGGGGCCAGGGCGAAGGCGCTGGGGCCAGTGCGCCAGCCGCCCTGTGTGCAGCCGCAGCCCACCTCCAGCGGCCCCAGCAGCATGCCCAGGGCCCCGCCGACGGTGCCAGGCTCCAGCGCTGTGCCCGCTGCCCCCCGGCCCCCAGCTGGAGACAAGGCCCAGGCGGTGCCGGCACCACCAGGCAGCACAGCGCGAGCGTGGAGAGCTCCCCTGCAGCAGGCGCCCAGAGCGCCGTGCCTGCCAGCCGCGGGGGGCCAAGCGCAGCGGGAGCCTCTGCCCACGCAGCCGCGCACGCTGCAGCGTCCGGCGCAGCCCCGCGTGGACTACGTGCCCTGCGTGGGGCCCTGGGCAGGCGGCGACGCGGCGCCCACGCCGCTGGAGGAGCAGGAGGCGTCGGTGCCCATCACGCCGCAGCAGCGTCCCGAGCGGGAGCGCCTGAAGAAGCTGGCCCAGGAGGAGCGGCAGCGGGCGGCCCACCAGATGAAGATCGGCCCCGTGCAATTCTTCGTGCAGCGGCAGAAGGACCACGCCATAGCCAAGTATTACGGCTACCCGTGACCCTGCGCTCCTCGACGGCCCCCGCAGCACCCGGGCCCGCTCAGCATGCAGGCACAGAGACCTCTGCAGGCGCCTGCTCCAGCTTCAGCCACGCTCCTCAGCCCTTGCCCCTCTCGCTTGCCCTCTCCCTTCTCCAGTGCTGGAGCTAGGCAGTGTTTGCCACTGTCAGGGATGGGCAACTGGGGCAATGGGAAATGCGCGCGTCACGAATGAACGTTGCAATGGGAAGCTGTTGGGATGTTGGCAATAGCTGGGGTGGGAAAGGTTGGGCGTGGGAACTGCTTGTTGGGACACCAAATGGCTGAGATCCCAAACTTCTTTCTTCTTTCGGGTCATTTCTCTTCTTTAGTGCCTTCCTTATTAAATTCCTCTAGTGTAGGTGTTCACTCAGCAAGGCCTCTGCCTGCAGCTGTTCTGGCACTGGGATGCCGAGGGGATTTCATGCAGCCCGCTCCCGCTGCCCATGCTCAGTCCGTGCATGGATGTGGGCATGGCCAGCACGGACGGGAGAAAATGGGTGGACAGCTGGGTGGATGGGAGGGTGATGGGAGTTGGGAATTCAGCCTTGGGATCAGACACGGGAGGTTGTTGGGATAGGAAATGACCAGTGGGATGGGAAGTCACGATGGGGATAGGAATTCATTAGAATAGGACAAATTGGTTTCATTTTTATTTATTATTTTATTAATTTTAATATTTATTTTATTTATTATATTTATTAATTTTATTTATTAAATTTACTTTATTGACTGTGTTGTACAGGATGGCATTTTTTTAGGTTCTCTTCCTTTTCTACCCTATTAAACTCTCTTTATCACAACGCACTGCTTTGTACTTCATTTTTCCTTCCGAGTCGTTCTGGATTCACTCAGGATGGGGGGGACATTAGTGAACGCCTGTGTGCTTCAGATCCAAGCTCACCTTTGCCCTCAACTCAAGATACATATTTGCATCTGTTGTCATGATACAAAATTAACAGCAACAAAATAAAAGTTAACTACTTCCGAGCACCAGCTGTACGTTTGCTGGGTCTGCTCTATGCATTTTGAAGACCATTCAATACTATTCAGCACCTTCCGGAGGAAATGTGTGGTTCTAGGGAAATGCATCTTGATCTGATGCAAACCTGCGACGCACCCTGCAGCCCCTCCAACCCCTGTGATTTTACCTGCAGCCCCTGCAACCCCTGTGATTTTACCTGCAGCCCCTCCAAGCCCTGTGATTTTACCTGCAGCCCCTGCAACCCCTGTGATTTTACCTGCAGCCCCTCCAAGCCCTGTGATTTTACCAGCAGCCACTCCAACCCTGTGACAGGCCCTACAGCTGGCTCCGGGGACTACCCCGTTGCCGTATCAGTCGCCAATACACACACAAGATGAAGGAATGGATGCAGAAGTCATCTCGTTTAGGCAGGGAAGAAAGTCCTCCGAAGAAGGGGAAGGAGCAAGAGGAAGGCGAGGCAGGCGACCCCAATGTAGGGCCATCCCAGGGAAGAGGAGGCTGTTATAAAATAGAAAAGAGAGAAAAGCAGCAGTAAGCAGGTGATCCCCATCCCTGGGCGAGCTGCGAGACATGGGACAAGATTTCAGCTGTCATGCAGGCGAGCACATTGTCACCTGGCTGCTGCGATGCTGGGATAACAGCTCCGGGAGCCTGGAATCGGAGGGCAGGGAAGCCAAGCAGCTGGGATCCTTCTCTGGGGAAGGGGGCACTGAGAAAGCGATCGGAAACGGGGCACAAGCCTCTGGAGGCGGCGCCTGTCAGGCGTGAAGGAAAGGGATCCCTTCCAGGAAGATGCTGTGGGGTTGCTGAGGGTCGAAGAACAGCAGGTGTTGCCTGCACCCACCGTGCTGCAGCAGCGGCAAGGGAGAGACGTGGTGGTTTTCCTCAGCTGGGCAGCTGAGCTCCACCTCAACCGCTCTCTCCCTGCCCCTCCTCAAAGGGAAAGGGGAGAAAATAGGATGGAAAGGGCTCAAGGGCTGAGAGAAGGACAGGGAGATCACTCCACAATGATCGTCACGGGCAAAAGAGGCTCAGCAGAGCCTGTTCCAGTCCAGCCCGGGCCTGCTCCTGCGGGGGCTCTCCACAGGCCGCGGCCTCCTCCAGGCCACATCCACCTGCTCCACCGGGGGCTCCTCCACGGGCTGCAGCGTGGAGATCTGCTCCGTGTGGGACCCGTGGGCTGCAGGGGGACAGCCTGCTCCACCAGGGGCCTCTCCCCAGGCCGCAGGGGAACTGCTGCTGTGAGCCTGGAGCACCTCCTGCCTCCTGCTGCACTCACCTTGGGGGCTGCAGAGAGGTTTCTCACTCCTCCCTGACCCAGACGCTGCTGTGCAGCAGGTTTCTTTCCCTTTCTTAGATGGGCTCTCACACAGGCGCAAACATCATCCGTTTTGTCTCACTTCTGGGCAGCAGCGGGTCCCTCTGGAGCCTCCTGGAACCGGCCCTTATCTAACATGGGGCAGCTGCTGCATTCTCCTCACAGAGGACACCCCTGCAGCCCCCCGCTACCAGAACCTGTCCTCGTAAACCCAACACAAGACACCGACCGAGCCTCCCTGATTCCCAGCAGGTGGGTCAGGCTGGGAACCCAGGCCAGTGCCCGGCAGACCCTCCTGGGCCTTGAAAAGCAAGCTTTATGGGGATGTAGCACCCAGAAAGAACGGAGTCACACAACAGGATTCATTTCCAAAACCGTCTCATAGACACCTGGGCCAAAGTGCAGGGCCTTGAGCGGGTATATCACAATGACAGAGTTCATTTCCTTCCCAGTAGCTGGCACATGCCGTTTTTTGGGATTTCGGGGCTACAGTGAGCTGCTAAGAGGGATGTCTTAGCTCTTGCAGGGCAGTGCTTCCACTAAGGCCAGGACTTTTCTGCATCTTCTACTGCCCTGCAAGCGAGGATGCTTGGGGCACACAGGAAGCTGGGAGGGGACACAGCTGCAGGGATTCCATAAGGCACAAGCAAATGCAGCCTTGGCTTGGTGACACTTTCTCTTGATTACTGCTCAACACAAATTACCTCGAGCAAGTCTACTGTGAGGACTAAAGGAAAGAGACGTATGGATGCTGCTAAGCTCTTCTAGCTTGTACCAGGTAGGAAAGATACCTCTGTAGCAGGCGTGAAGAGGATAGCACTAATTAATTAGATGAGAAGCGGAGGAAAGGCACTTAGAGGTAGTGAAAAGCAGTTAATGTGATGTTCCGGGGAAGCTTCAGTCTGCTTAAGGAGTAGCAAGAACAAGCCTAAAGTCATAGCCAAATACAAGAAAGAGAGGAGGACACGCAGCATGAGAAGCTCCCGAGAGAAAGGAGCTCTGTTTTGGGTAAAAATCAGTCCCTTTTTCTATCATGGAGACATCCAAGGGCGTAGGACACGTGCACTTCAGGGAACCAAGAGATGCTGTGCATTTCTCTCGTCCCCCTGACACAGCCACTAGGTGACGATGCTTCCAATTCTCTCTAAAGAAACCTTGCTTTCTCAGGCCCAGGTGTCCAGCTGCACACCAAGGACGTCCCTGGCTCCCAGGCACAGTTCCCAGGCCAAAGGCCGAGCTCCCCTCCGAACCCCCATTCCAGCAGACCTTGCTCCTGGCATTGTGGAGCAGCCATTTCATGTCAGCCTTTTCTCCTGGCAGTCAGCTTAGCGCCGTAACCTCTGCCATCGGGGCGCCCGAGAGCCGTGTGAGGTCAGCAGAGAGTCACTGTCAGCCTTTGACCTCACAAAGGTGGGTGGCCATAAGTGCCCTGAGCGTCCAGCTCGCATTGAGTACTGCTGGTGGCACTCGAGGCGTGGAGGTCTGCATGGTGCAATGGGAGACGCCGATGTCCTGCTGCTGGAACAAGAGGCGCTGATGTGCTGCTGGTGCAGGAGGAGACGTGAAGGTGCTGCTGCTTAGAGGTGCTGAGGAGCGGGCAGCCTCCGTGCCGGTGGCTGAGCATGCTACTCTTAATTAGTGCTCTACCCTTCCTATCTTTTTACTAAGGTGGGTAGAGAGAAATGCCCATATCTGTTTATTTCCTGGTAAGAAATGTAAGAGCCTTGTATCTGCATATTCACCAGATTCATCCCAGCGCCCTTGGTACTGGCGATCTGTGTTGATCTGTAATAAAGAGCAATCGGTAGCACACCAAGTCTCCGTGACCTTGCATCTAACAGAATCGTCCAAATCCCTGTTGTGATCTCTCTCTAGCTGTGGGCTGGCTAAGCTGTCTGTTGGATGGTGAAAATGGGAAATGATTGGGATGGGAAATGATGAGTGGGCCGAGAAATCATTGCTGGGATGGGAAGACTTCCTTGGGGTGGAAAGCCATTGGGCTAGGAACTCAAAGAGATGGGAAATCTTCCCTGGGTTTGAAATCATTGGGAAGCAAAAGCGTTGGGATGGGAAATCACTCCGGGGATGGGGAAGTATTGGGATGGGAAGTCTTTAATGGGGTGGGTAACATTCACTGGGGAAGGAAGTACTTGGAAAAGTAATCAGAGGAATGGGAATTCTTTGGGATGAGATCTCTTTGGATTAAGAAAGGCTTCGTGTCGATGGGAAATATCTCGTATGGGAATCTGTTATCATGTGAAATTGTAAGGATGGGAAATGACCGTTAGGATGCAAAGCTGGTACTGGGACGGGAAATGCTTGGGACGGGGAAGTGTTGGTGTGAAACCGTCCTGGGCATGGCAAATGATGCGTGGGAGGGAAAGCCCGATGGGGATGGAAAAGTCTTGCGATGGGAAGCCTGCTTGGGTCCAAAAGCTGCAGTCCTCACCAAGATGGCGGCGAGGGGCTGGTCAGCCGTTGGGACGGAACGGCCGTTGCCCGCGTTCCCCAACCGACCGCCCCACTCTCCAGCCACCATGGCAGGTACAGCAGCCGGCTCCCGCTCCTCCCGGGGCTGCGGCCCTGCTGGCGAGCCCAGCGCCCCGGATCTCACCCCAGCGCCCTTTTTCCCACAGAGGGTTTCCCCAGACGGCTTCCGCGGCTTCCGCAGACGCAAAACTCCCCCTTCGTCGTCCCAGCCGTGCCGCCAACGGTGGCTGCCTGGCTGCTGCCCTCCCTCCCCGGAGCGATGGCGCTGCCCTTGCAGCCCCCCCAGGTACCCACCCTCCCCTACGCGCTGCCCCAGGCCACCGTCTGGCACGTGGTGCCGGGGGTCCAGGGGCAGGTGCTGCAGCTCCCCGCCGGGGTGCAGCTGGCACCTGGGGGGCACCTCCCACCCGAGGGGCACCACCTGCAGCTTGGGCAGCTCCCCGCCGTGGGGCAGCTCCCTGCTGTGGGGCAGCTCCCCCACACCGCTCCTCCCTGGGCCCCCGTCTACCAGTGGGGACAGCCCGTGGGGACGGGGACGGTGCTGCCCCAGGATCCCCTCTGGCTGGGGCCCGGGGCCGTGCTCCATGGGGAGCTCCTGCACCCCGCAGGCACCTGCCTGCTGCAGGCCCCTGCCCACCCCGGCCCCCCACCCCTCCTCGTCCCGGGGCCTCCGCTGCGGGGGCAGGCGCTCCCCGCGCCCCGCACCCTGACCAGCAGCCGGGGGCAGCTGCCGGAGCCCTGCGACCACGCCGTGGGGCTCAGCGAGGACCAGGGGCCCCCGCTGCCCGGCCCCACTCCCCCCGAGCCTGCCCAGGCTCCAACGACCGCCAGCACCCAGACGGTGACGCCCAACGGTGAGTTTGGGGCTGGCACAGCCGGCCGCTGGGCGCCCCACACCCAGGAGCCATGGGAAAGCTGGCATCGCCCATCCTGGGGGATTTGCTTGCTTTTTCCTCAGCGGCGACAGTTGCAGAGGTGCCTGAGGAGCCCCTGGAGCTGCTTGAGCTGGGCCCCGATGCCTTCGCCGAGGCCTTTCCCCACCTGGCAGGGGACAGCCAGCAGCTGCAGCACCTGCAGGACCAGCTCCCGGCCGACCTGGACATCTCCGGCTTGGAGGAGCTGCTCAGCTGGCTCGATGCCGTGGAGCCCCAGGACGCCTTCCCCGGTGTCCCCAGCAGTCCTGTGCTCAGCCGCTTCCTGTCTGAGCTGCCCGACCTCTGCGAGGACATCGAGGAGCCGAGCACACAGGGACTGGCAGCCACCAGAGCGCTGGGTGAGGTACCCTCAACCCCTGGGGTGCACCCCGAGAAGGTGCAGGGTGGGCGGGCGGTGCAGCCCCCTGCTGTGCCGGCAGCGAGCTCCCCCCTCAAGCCTGCAGCCAGTCCCCAGCTCAGTGCCCTCAGGAGACCCCTGCCCAACCCTCCCTTCACTCTCCCCAAAAGGCCCCCCCACCCTGAATTCCTCACTGCCCTTAGCAGACCCCTGCCCAACCCTCCCTCGCGTCCCCTCAAGAGACCCCCCGACCCTCAATTCCTTAATTCCCTTAGGAGACCCCTGCCCAAGCCTCGCCTGAGTCCCCTCAAGAGCCCCCCTGACCCTGAATTTATTAGTGCCCTTAGGAGGCCCCTGCCCAATCCCCCTCTGAGTCCCCTCAAGAGCCCCCCGCCTGCCCCTGCGCCCACCGGCACCAAGTGGGGGGCCAAGCGCCCCGCGCCCACCAGCACCCCCAGCACAGCGCAGAGCTCCCAGCACAGGAGGCCGGCGACGGAGAAAACCCCCGGCAAGGAGAAGACGACGCTGCTGGGCCAGGGTGGCCAAGGCCCCAAGACGCTGTGCCAGGGGAAGACGGGTGGCCACAGCGCGGTGGCTGGCAGCAGCGGCCAAGCGGGCGGCGGCAGGCAGCAGCCGGCGAGCGACAGCACCAGGGCGCCCAGCAAGAGGGCCCGAAGCCCGGGGGCTGCTGGGGGGCAAGGAGCAGCGGCACCGCCTCCCCGGAGAGCGCTGCTGCTGCTGGAGCCCCCCCCCATTAAGCCCCGTGCCCGCGCCCGTGCCGTGCGGGCCCAGGACAGGCTCCGTCCCCAAGCCATCGGGGACAAGACGCTGCAGCGCCAGCACCCGGGGACAAAGACCCCCAGCGAGACTTTGCAGCCGCTGGGGGCCAGGGCGAAGGCGCTGGGGCCAGTGCGCCAGCCGCCCTGTGTGCAGCCGCAGCCCACCTCCAGCGGCCCCAGCAGCATGCCCAGGGCCCCGCCGACGGTGCCAGGCTCCAGCGCTGTGCCCGCTGCCCCCCGGCCCCCAGCTGGAGACAAGGCCCAGGCGGTGCCGGCACCACCAGGCAGCACGGCGCGAGCGTGGAGAGCTCCCCTGCAGCAGGCGCCCAGAGCGCCGTGCCTGCCAGCCGCGGGGGGCCAAGCGCAGCGGGAGCCTCTGCCCACGCAGCCGCGCACGCTGCAGCGTCCGGCGCAGCCCCGCGTGGACTACGTGCCCTGCGTGGGGCCCTGGGCGGGCGGCGACGCGGCGCCCACGCCGCTGGAGGAGCAGGAGGCGTCGGTGCCCATCACGCCGCAGCAGCGTCCCGAGCGGGAGCGCCTGAAGAAGCTGGCCCAGGAGGAGCGGCAGCGGGCGGCCCACCAGATGAAGATCGGCCCCGTGCAATTCTTCGTGCAGCGGCAGAAGGACCACGCCATAGCCAAGTATTACGGCTACCCGTGACCCTGCGCTCCTCGACGGCCCCCGCAGCACCCGGGCCCGCTCAGCATGCAGGCACAGAGACCTCTGCAGGCGCCTGCTCCAGCTTCAGCCACGCTCCTCAGCCCTTGCCCCTCTCGCTTGCCCTCTCCCTTCTCCAGTGCTGGAGCTAGGCAGTGTTTGCCACTGTCAGGGATGGGCAACTGGGGCAATGGGAAATGCGCGCGTCACGAATGAACGTTGCAATGGGAAGCTGTTGGGATGTTGGCAATAGCTGGGGTGGGAAAGGTTGGGCGTGGGAACTGCTTGTTGGGACACCAAATGGCTGAGATCCCAAACTTCTTTCTTCTTTCGGGTCATTTCTCTTCTTTAGTGCCTTCCTTATTAAATTCCTCTAGTGTAGGTGTTCACTCAGCAAGGCCTCTGCCTGCAGCTGTTCTGGCACTGGGATGCCGAGGGGATTTCATGCAGCCCGCTCCCGCTGCCCATGCTCAGTCCGTGCATGGATGTGGGCATGGCCAGCACGGACGGGAGAAAATGGGTGGACGGCTGGGTGGATGGGAGGGTGATGGGAGTTGGGAATTCAGCCTTGGGATCAGACACGGGAGGTTGTTGGGATAGGAAATGACCAGTGGGATGGGAAGTCACGATGGGGATAGGAATTCATTAGAATAGGACAAATTGGTTTCATTTTTATTTATTATTTTATTAATTTTAATATTTATTTTATTTATTATATTTATTAATTTTATTTATTAAATTTACTTTATTGACTGTGTTGTACAGGATGGCATTTTTTTAGGTTCTCTTCCTTTTCTACCCTATTAAATTCTCTTTATCACAACGCACTGCTTTGTACTTCATTTTTCCTTCCGAGTCGTTCTGGATTCACTCAGGATGGGGGGGACATTAGTGAACGCCTGTGTGCTTCAGATCCAAGCTCACCTTTGCCCTCAACTCAAGATACATATTTGCATCTGTTGTCATGATACAAAATTAACAGCAACAAAATAAAAGTTAACTACTTCCGAGCACCAGCTGTACGTTTGCTGGGTCTGCTCTATGCATTTTGAAGACCATTCAATACTATTCAGCACCTTCAGGAGGAAATGTGTGGTTCTAGGGAAATGCATCTTGATCTGATGCAAACCTGCGACGCACCCTGCAGCCCCTCCAACCCCTGTGATTTTACCTGCAGCCCCTGCAACCCCTGTGATTTTACCTGCAGCCCCTCCAAGCCCTGTGATTTTACCAGCAGCCACTCCAACCCTGTGACAGGCCCTACAGCTGGCTCCGGGGACTACCCCGTTGCCGTATCAGTCGCCAATACACACACAAGATGAAGGAATGGATGCAGAAGTCATCTCGTTTAGGCAGGGAAGAAAGTCCTCCGAAGAAGAGGAAGGAGCAAGAGGAAGGCGAGGCAGGCGACCCCAATGTAGGGCCATCCCAGGGAAGAGGAGGCTGTTATAAAATAGAAAAGAGAGAAAAGCAGCAGTAAGCAGGTGATCCCCATCCCTGGGCGAGCTGCGAGACATGGGACAAGATTTCAGCTGTCATGCAGGCGAGCACATTGTCACCTGGCTGCTGCGATGCTGGGATAACAGCTCCGGGAGCCTGGAATCGGAGGGCAGGGAAGCCAAGCAGCTGGGATCCTTCTCTGGGGAAGGGGGCACTGAGAAAGCGATCGGAAACGGGGCACAAGCCTCTGGAGGCGGCGCCTGTCAGGCGTGAAGGAAAGGGATCCCTTCCAGGAAGATGCTGTGGGGTTGCTGAGGGTCGAAGAACAGCAGGTGTTGCCTGCACCCACCGTGCTGCAGCAGCGGCAAGGGAGAGACGTGGTGGTTTTCCTCAGCTGGGCAGCTGAGCTCCACCTCAACCGCTCTCTCCCTGCCCCTCCTCAAAGGGAAAGGGGAGAAAATAGGATGGAAAGGGCTCAAGGGCTGAGAGAAGGACAGGGAGATCACTCCACAATGATCGTCACGGGCAAAAGAGGCTCAGCAGAGCCTGTTCCAGTCCAGCCCGGGCCTGCTCCTGCGGGGGCTCTCCACAGGCCGCGGCCTCCTCCAGGCCACATCCACCTGCTCCACCGGGGGCTCCTCCACGGGCTGCAGCGTGGAGATCTGCTCCGTGTGGGACCCGTGGGCTGCAGGGGGACAGCCTGCTCCACCAGGGGCCTCTCCCCAGGCCGCAGGGGAACTGCTGCTTTGAGCCTGGAGCACCTCCTGCCTCCTGCTGCACTCACCTTGGGGGCTGCAGAGAGGTTTCTCACTCCTCCCTGACCCAGACGCTGCTGTGCAGCAGGTTTCTTTCCCTTTCTTAGATGGGCTCTCACACAGGCGCAAACATCATCCGTTTTGTCTCAGTTCTGGGCAGCAGCGGGTCCCTCTGGAGCCTCCTGGAACCGGCCCTTATCTAACATGGGGCAGCTGCTGCATTCTCCTCACAGAGGACACCCCTGCAGCCCCCCGCTACCAGAACCTGTCCTCGTAAACCCAACACAAGACACCGACCGAGCCTCCCTGATTCCCAGCAGGTGGGTCAGGCTGGGAACCCAGGCCAGTGCCCGGCAGACCCTCCTGGGCCTTGAAAAGCAAGCTTTATGGGGACGTAGCACCCAGAAAGAACGGAGTCACACAACAGGATTCATTTCCAAAACCGTCTCATAGACACCTGGGCCAAAGAGCAGGGCCTTGAGCGGGTATATCACAATGACAGAGTTCATTTCCTTCCCAGTAGCTGGCACGTGCCGTTTTTTGGGATTTCGGGGCTACAGTGAGCTGCTAAGAGGGATGTCTTAGCTCTTGCAGGGCAGTGCTTCCACTAAGGCCAGGACTTTTCTGCATCTTCTACTGCCCTGCAAGCGAGGATGCTTGGGGCACACAGGAAGCTGGGAGGGGACACAGCTGCAGGGATTCCATAAGGCACAAGCAAATGCAGCCTTGGCTTGGTGACACTTTCTCTTGATTACTGCTCAACACAAATTACCTCGAGCAAGTCTAGCAAGATTGTCACCTCAGATGATGTTGCGCCTAGTGCCCTACCCTCCTTTTCAATGGGAGTCCCGTCACTGCCCTTAATATCACATTGTTGTTGCTGTTAGATGCAGGAAATAAGATTTGCAGCATTTGAGACATCAGTAACTTTTGATCTATTTTTGCCTCAAGCGTGCAACTGTCCTAATTTGTTCTCTTTGTTCCCCCTGGTTTCTGTGGCTTAAGTACCACTTACTATTATTCTTTAATTTCCTATGTGAAGGAGGTTTTTGGTCATTCTTACTTTATTTCTGCAGTTTTTAACCTCTGAAACATGCCTTTTCTCATCGCTTTTTTCCTCTTTGAATTTTGAATTTTAACTATGCCTTCTCTGCACTCAAGTCCCAGAGCTGCTTAGTCAGACTCAATTATTCATTTCCTTAGATTTCAAAGTTTGCATTTCTAAGCCTCAAAACCTTCATTCTAAACCTGGTTTTGTCTGTCGTGAAATGTAAAATGAGAAAAGTCAGCTCATGATCACACTTTATTCAAATTTTACTACATTTAAACCCATTCAGGAGCCAAGTCTAAAATGGTCTTATATTTTTTCACTTTTGGGAAGAAATCCATCACATAGTACACCTCTATGAACATAAGTGGTAATTATCTTTCAATCTTTTGCTGGGAAGTTAAAGTCTCCCATAATTCCCATTATTGTTTACGTGTCTGATAACTGTACAGAGATAATTCACTATTAGACTGGAGCTAAGAGCAAAGAGCAGGCTAGCAAGGCTGTCTACCTTTAGCAGTGATTTGCACAAAACCACTCTTTTGCTGACCCATAACATTTAATTTCTCCATCCTCTGCTTCTTGCTAACACAAAGCACCATCTTATTCCATCCATTTGCCTTGGTTTCCAGCCTTCCTGAGATTTATCAGTACTTGTATGACATTCATGCCTTTGTTTCACCCTTCCTGTGTTGACACTTGTCATAACAGTTTTAGATCCTGAACATGATCATCTCAAAGTTTGCCTGACAGTTAGGTCTTCCTCACATTGTCGTAGAGTATCAGGTCTCTACCACTTGAAATAGATTGGATTGGATTAGATTATTGGCACCGTCTCTTGTGCTGGTAGTCCATTATCTTCACAGTCCGTACAACTGGCCATCAGTGAACATGAAGTGGCCTTATCCTGCCCATTTACCTTTCTGGAAATCAGCCACTCTCTCTGCCTAGAACAGCGAATGGATTTTCCTCACCTTTCTTCAAAAGCTCTGAAGTTTTCTGTGATCTTTCCAATTGTACGGTATGATAAGCTTTTGCTGCCACTGAAGGGTAGAAGTCATTATGAATAGTGCCAACAAAACAGAAACATAACAATGAAAACGATATTTTAATTCAGAATAGGTATTTGAAAAGTTCACCTTTTCTAGCACAAATGGGGAAAAGAAAAAAAGGAAGGGAAAAAAAAAAAAAAAAAGCAGTCCTAAAACATCAAAACTGTGGCCAAAGAATTAGAAGAAACACTATTTTTCCAAAGCTGCAATGTTTTCCATTCATCTGGCTGGGCCAGCAGAGCACTGGAGACCTGGATGCACTGTACTCATGGCTGGTTCCCCTAAATGACCTGCAGGGAGATCTTCTTATCTCTGTCCCTCTGTTTCTCCTTTCAATCTCTGTTTTGTCTGTTTGTATCACTAGCTCTCAAATCGCCACTGATATATGCACGTGCAGCACCCAGCACAACCTTGTTTCAGGCTCCAGCGGGACCTTTAGGCATTACCATCCTGTAAACAAATAACAATGATAGTGAGTGTAATTACAATCGTCAAACTATTCCAGCTCCACATCATTAGCCATGCCCTGAGCTAAATAACATTTTAATCAGTTTGATATGTCATCTGTGGCTTTCTTCACTGTCACTTGCAATCCAGCAAACTCCTTCCTTCACGTTTCTAGATTAGACAGAGGGTTCTCAACTGCAGACATCCAATTCCCTGTTCAGGAAGCAGCGAGACCTTTCCTCTTCTCACAGATTTAAGATGATAGCCAAGCATCATGAGACACAGTGCGTATGTCTCCTAGGCCCATCCCATGAGAGCAGGACATTTACCACACATGAGAAGAAGACTTAATGCAGTGGCAAAGCAAAATACTCAGTGTCAAAGCCATGTCTAGATGATCATTAAAGACAGATCAAAATTACCCAATACAGGAGGAAAATCTATCGTTTGTAGAAGATTATGTTCTCTGATTATTAGTTTCAAAATTAGTTTTTCCTTTGGATTTCCTCTGAACTTAAACTTAGTTTGGAATGCCTTTGCTTTTGAATATTTCTGAAATCGTATTACTTCTCCTAAGTAAGTTGCTAGTCTGTTCTATTTACGTGAAATTCGAATAATATTGTGAAGTATCTGCCATCAGTTTTACTGTGTGCCAGGCTGAGTTCCCTGATGAATTTCAAATTTCAGATATGAAACAGTAAAGGTTAAAAAAAAAAAATGTTACAACGGGTACTTCATGCAGTAGCATAAACTTCTGTTTTCTCAAAACTTGTATCAGTTCATCTCACCAGGACCAGCAGGGGAAGCACACTCTGCCTAGGCACTGGCAAAGGGACACAGTGAGAGTGTAGGGTCTCTTGCTGGGGCCATTCAAAATTTGACTGTACAAGCCCCTGAGCAATATGACAGGGCTTTAAAAATGGCCCTGCTTGAAGTACGGGGGTGATCTGGAGACCTCTAAGGTGCTTTCCAACAAAAGCTTTTCTATAATTGTATGAAATCACCTGCAATAGATTAACCCTGGTCATTATTCCTATCACAGGAAATAACTGTGACACCTGGGTAACAGGTGAGCTTACTGCGACACCAGGGAGAGCCTTCCTGTACTTAAAGGCAACCTGTAGGAAAGCTGGGGAGGGAGTCTTTATCAGGGCCTGGAGTGACAGGACAAGGAGTAACCGCTTTAAACTGAAAAGTAGCACCCAGAAAGAACGGAGTCACACAACAGGATTCATTTCCAAAACCGTCTCATAGACACCTGGGCCAAAGTGCAGGGCCTTGAGCGGGTATATCACAATGACAGAGTTCATTTCCTTCCCAGTAGCTGGCACGTGCCGTTTTTTGGGATTTCGGGGCTACAGTGAGCTGCTAAGAGGGATGTCTTAGCTCTTGCAGGGCCGTGCTTCCACTAAGGCCAGGACTTTTCTGCATCTTCTACTGCCCTGCAAGCGAGGATGCTTGGGGCACACAGGAAGCTGGGAGGGGACACAGCTGCAGGGATTCCATAAGGCACAAGCAAATGCAGCCTTGGCTTGGTGACACTTTCTCTTGATTACTGCTCAACACAAATTACCTCGAGCAAGTCTACTGTGAGGACTAAAGGAAAGAGACGTATGGATGCTGCTAAGCTCTTCTAGCTTGTACCAGGTAGGAAAGATACCTCTGTAGCAGGCGTGAAGAGGATAGCACTAATTAATTAGATGAGAAGCGGAGGAAAGGCACTTAGAGGTAGTGAAAAGCAGTTAATGTGATGTTCCGGGGAAGCTTCAGTCTGCTTAAGGAGTAGCAAGAACAAGCCTAAAGTCATAGCCAAATACAAGAAAGAGAGGAGGACACGCAGCATGAGAAGCTCCCGAGAGAAAGGAGCTCTGTTTTGGGTAAAAATCAGTCCCTTTTTCTATCATGGAGACATCCAAGGGCGTAGGACACGTGCACTTCAGGGAACCAAGAGATGCTGTGCATTTGTCTCGTCCCCCTGACACAGCCACTAGGTGACGATGCTTCCAATTCTCTCTAAAGAAACCTTGCTTTCTCAGGCCCAGGTGTCCAGCTGCACATCAAGGACGTCCCTGGCTCCCAGGCACAGTTCCCAGGCCCAAGGCCGAGCTCCCCTCCGAACCCCCATTCCAGCAGACCTTGCTCCTGGCATTGTGGAGCAGCCATTTCATGTCAGCCTTTTCTCCTGGCAGTCAGCTTAGCGCCGTAACCTCTGCCATCGGGGCGCCCGAGAGCCGTGTGAGGTCAGCAGAGAGTCACTGTCAGCCTTTGACCTCACAAAGGTGGGTGGCCATAAGTGCCCTGAGCGTCCAGCTCGCATTGAGTACTGCTGGTGGCACTCGAGGCGTGGAGGTCTGCATGGTGCAATGGGAGACGCCGATGTCCTGCTGCTGGAACAAGAGGCGCTGATGTGCTGCTGGTGCAGGAGGAGACGTGAAGGTGCTGCTGCTTAGAGGTGCTGAGGAGCGGGCAGCCTCCGTGCCGGTGGCTGAGCATGCTGCTCTTAATTAGTGCTCTACCCTTCCTATCTTTTTACTAAGGTGGGTAGAGAGAAATGCCCATATCTGTTTATTTCCTGGTAAGAAATGTAAGAGCCTTGTATCTGCATATTCACCAGATTCATCCCAGCGCCCTTGGTACTGGCGATCTGTGTTGATCTGTAATAAAGAGCAATTGGTAGCACACCAAGTCTCCGTGACCTTGCATCTAACAGAATCGTCCAAATCCCTGTTGTGATCTCTCTCTAGCTGTGGGCTGGCTAAGCTGTCTGTTGGATGGTGAAAATGGGAAATGATTGGGATGGGAAATGATGAGTGGGCCGAGAAATCATTGCTGGGATGGGAAGACTTCCTTGGGGTGGAAAGCCATTGGGCTAGGAACTCAAAGAGATGGGAAATCTTCCCTGGGTTTGAAATCATTGGGAAGCAAAAGCGTTGGGATGGGAAATCACTCCAGGGATGGGGAAGTATTGGGATGGGAAGTCTTTAATGGGGTGGGTAACATTCACTGGGGAAGGAAGTACTTGGAAAAGTAATCAGAGGAATGGGAATTCTTTGGGATGAGATCTCTTTGGATTAAGAAACGCTTCGTGTCGATGGGAAATATCTCGTATGGGAATCTGTTATCATGTGAAATTGTAAGGATGGGAAATGACCGTTAGGATGCAAAGCTGGTACTGGGACGGGAAATGCTTGGGACGGGGAAGTGTTGGTGTGAAACCGTCCTGGGCATGGCAAATGATGCGTGGGAGGGAAAGCCTGATGGGGATGGAAAAGTCTTGCGATGGGAAGCCTGCTTGGGTCCAAAACCTGCAGTCCTCACCAAGATGGCGGCGAGGGGCTGGTCAGCCGTTGGGACGGAACGGCCGTTGCCCGCGTTCCCCAACCGACCGCCCCACTCTCCAGCCACCATGGCAGGTACAGCAGCCGGCTCCCACTCCTCCCGGGGCTGCGGCCCTGCTGGCGAGCCCAGCGCCCCAGATCTCACCCCAGCGCCCTTTTTCCCACAGAGGGTTTCCCCAGACGGCTTCCGCGGCTTCCGCAGACGCAAAACTCCCCCTTCGTCGTCCCAGCCGTGCCGCCAACGGTGGCTGCCTGGCTGCTGCCCTCCCTCCCCGGAGCGATGGCGCTGCCCTTGCAGCCCCCCCAGGTACCCACCCTCCCCTACGCGCTGCCCCAGGCCACCGTCTGGCACGTGGTGCCGGGGGTCCAGGGGCAGGTGCTGCAGCTCCCCGCCGGGGTGCAGCTGGCACCTGGGGGGCACCTCCCACCCGAGGGGCACCACCTGCAGCTTGGGCAGCTCCCCGCCGTGGGGCAGCTCCCTGCTGTGGGGCAGCTCCCCCACACCGCTCCTCCCTGGGCCCCCGTCTACCAGTGGGGACAGCCCGTGGGGACGGGGACGGTGCTGCCCCAGGATCCCCTCTGGCTGGGGCCCGGGGCCGTGCTCCATGGGGAGCTCCTGCACCCCGCAGACACCCGCCTGCTGCAGGCCCCTGCCCACCCCGGCCCCCCACCACTCCTCGTCCCGGGGCCTCCGCTGCGGGGGCAGGCGCTCCCCGCGCCCCGCACCCTGACCAGCAGCCGGGGGCAGCTGCCGGAACCCTGCGACCACGCCGTGGGGCTCAGCGAGGACCAGGGGCCCCCGCTGCCCGGCCCCACTCCCCCCGAGCCTGCCCAGGCTCCAACGACCGCCAGCACCCAGACGGTGACGCCCGACGGTGAGTTTGGGGCTGGCACAGCCGGCCGCTGGGCGCCCCACACCCAGGAGCCATGGGAAAGCTGGCATCGCCCATCCTGGGGGATTTGCTTGCTTTTTCCTCAGCGGCGACAGTTGCAGAGGTGCCTGAGGAGCCCCTGGAGCTGCTTGAGCTGGGCCCCGATGCCTTCGCCGAGGCCTTTCCCCACCTGGCAGGGGACAGCCAGCAGCTGCAGCACCTGCAGGACCAGCTCCCGGCCGACCTGGACATCTCCGGCTTGGAGGAGCTGCTCAGCTGGCTCGATGCCGTGGAGCCCCAGGACGCCTTCCCCGGTGTCCCCAGCAGTCCTGTGCTCAGCCGCTTCCTGTCTGAGCTGCCCGACCTCTGCGAGGACATCGAGGAGCCGAGCACACAGGGACTGGCAGCCACCAGAGCGCTGGGTGAGGTACCCTCAACCCCTGGGGTGCACCCCGAGAAGGTGCAGGGTGGGCGGGCGGTGCAGCCCCCTGCTGTGCCGGCAGCGAGCTCCCCCCTCAAGCCTGCAGCCAGTCCCCAGCTCAGTGCCCTCAGGAGACCCCTGCCCAACCCTCCCTTCACTCTCCCCAAAAGGCCCCCCCACCCTGAATTCCTCACTGCCCTTAGCAGACCCCTGCCCAACCCTCCCTCGCGTCCCCTCAAGAGACCCCCCGACCCTCAATTCCTTAATTCCCTTAGGAGACCCCTGCCCAAGCCTCGCCTGAGTCCCCTCAAGAGCCCCCCCGACCCTGAATTTATTAGTGCCCTTAGGAGACCCCTGCCCAATCCCCCTCTGGGTCCCCTCAAGAGCCCCCCCGGCCCTGAATTTATTAGTGCCCTTAGGAGGCCCCTGCCCAATCCCCCTCTGAGTCCCCTCAAGAGCCCCCCGCCTGCCCCTGCGCCCACCGGCACCAAGTGGGGGGCCAAGCGCCCCGCGCCCACCAGCACCCCCAGCACAGCGCAGAGCTCCCAGCACAGGAGGCCGGCGACGGAGAAAACCCCCGGCAAGGAGAAGACGACGCTGCTGGGCCAGGGTGGCCAAGGCCCCAAGACGCTGTGCCAGGGGAAGACGGGTGGCCACAGCGCGGTGGCTGGCAGCAGCGGCCAAGCGGGCGGCGGCAGGCAGCAGCCGGCGAGCGACAGCACCAGGGCGCCCAGCAAGAGGGCCCGAAGCCCGGGGGCTGCTGGGGGGCAAGGAGCAGCGGCACCGCCTCCCCGGAGAGCGCTGCTGCTGCTGGAGCCCCCCCCCATTAAGCCCCGTGCCCGTGCCCGTGCCGTGCGGGCCCAGGACAGGCTCCGTCCCCAAGCCATCGGGGACAAGACGCTGCAGCGCCAGCACCCGGGGACAAAGACCCCCAGCGAGACTTTGCAGCCGCTGGGGGCCAGGGCGAAGGCGCTGGGGCCAGTGCGCCAGCCGCCCTGTGTGCAGCCGCAGCCCACCTCCAGCGGCCCCAGCAGCATGCCCAGGGCCCCGCCGACGGTGCCAGGCTCCAGCGCTGTGCCCGCTGCCCCCCGGCCCCCAGCTGGCGACAAGGCCCAGGCGGTGCCGGCACCACCAGGCAGCACGGCGCGAGCGTGGAGAGCTCCCCTGCAGCAGGCGCCCAGAGCGCCGTGCCTGCCAGCCGCGGGGGGCCAAGCGCAGCGGGAGCCTCTGCCCACGCAGCCGCGCACGCTGCAGCGTCCGGCGCAGCCCCGCGTGGACTACGTGCCCTGCGTGGGGCCCTGGGCGGGCGGCGACGCGGCGCCCACGCCGCTGGAGGAGCAGGAGGCGTCGGTGCCCATCACGCCGCAGCAGCGTCCCGAGCGGGAGCGCCTGAAGAAGCTGGCCCAGGAGGAGCGGCAGCGGGCGGCCCACCAGATGAAGATCGGCCCCGTGCAATTCTTCGTGCAGCGGCAGAAGGACCACGCCATAGCCAAGTATTACGGCTACCCGTGACCCTGCGCTCCTCGACGGCCCCCGCAGCACCCGGGCCCGCTCAGCATGCAGGCACAGAGACCTCTGCAGGCGCCTGCTCCAGCTTCAGCCACGCTCCTCAGCCCTTGCCCCTCTCGCTTGCCCTCTCCCTTCTCCAGTGCTGGAGCTAGGCAGTGTTTGCCACTGTCAGGGATGGGCAACTGGGGCAATGGGAAATGCGCGCGTCACGAATGAACGTTGCAATGGGAAGCTGTTGGGATGTTGGCAATAGCTGGGGTGGGAAAGGTTGGGCGTGGGAACTGCTTGTTGGGACACCAAATGGCTGAGATCCCAAACTTCTTTCTTCTTTCGGGTCATTTCTCTTCTTTAGTGCCTTCCTTATTAAATTCCTCTAGTGTAGGTGTTCACTCAGCAAGGCCTCTGCCTGCAGCTGTTCTGGCACTGGGATGCCGAGGGGATTTCATGCAGCCCGCTCCCGCTGCCCATGCTCAGTCCGTGCATGGATGTGGGCACGGCCAGCACGGACGGGAGAAAATGGGTGGACGGCTGGGTGGATGGGAGGGTGATGGGAGTTGGGAATTCAGCCTTGGGATCAGACACGGGAGGTTGTTGGGATAGGAAATGACCAGTGGGATGGGAAGTCACGATGGGGATAGGAATTCATTAGAATACGAAAAATTGGTTTCATTTTTATTTATTATTTTATTAATTTTAATATTTATTTTATTTATTATATTTATTAATTTTATTTATTAAATTTACTTTATTGACTGTGTTGTACAGGATGGCATTTTTTTAGGTTCTCTTCCTTTTCTACCCTATTAAACTCTCTTTATCACAACGCACTGCTTTGTACTTCATTTTTCCTTCCGAGTCGTTCTGGATTCACTCAGGATGGGGGGGACATTAGTGAACGCCTGTGTGCTTCAGATCCAAGCTCACCTTTGCCCTCAACTCAAGATACATATTTGCATCTGTTGTCATGATACAAAATTAACAGCAACAAAATAAAAGTTAACTACTTCCGAGCACCAGCTGTACGTTTGCTGGGTCTGCTCTATGCATTTTGAAGACCATTCAATACTATTCAGCACCTTCAGGAGGAAATGTGTGGTTCTAGGGAAATGCATCTTGATCTGATGCAAACCTGCGACGCACCCTGCAGCCCCTCCAACCCCTGTGATTTTACCTGCAGCCCCTGCAACCCCTGTGATTTTACCTGCAGCCCCTCCAAGCCCTGTGATGTTCCCTGCAGCCACTCCAACCCTGTGACAGGCCCTACAGCTGGCTCCGGGGACTACCCCGTTGCCGTATCAGTCGCCAATACACACACAAGATGAAGGAATGGATGCAGAAGTCATCTCGTTTAGGCAGGGAAGAAAGTCCTCCGAAGAAGGGGAAGGAGCAATAGGAAGGCGAGGCAGGCGACCCCAATGTAGGGCCATCCCAGGGAAGAGGAGGCTGTTAGAAAAGAGAGAAAAGCAGCAGTAAGCAGGTGATCCCCATCCCTGGGCGAGCTGCGAGACATGGGACAAGATTTCAGCTGTCATGCAGGCGAGCACATTGTCACCTGGCTGCTGCGATGCTGGGATAACAGCTCTGGGAGCCTGGAATCGGAGGGCAGGGAAGCCAAGCAGCTGGGATCCTTCTCTGGGGAAGGGGGCACTGAGAAAGCGATCGGAAACGGGGCACAAGCCTCTGGAGGCGGCGCCTGTCAGGCGTGAAGGAAAGGGATCCCTTCCAGGAAGATGCTGTGGGGTTGCTGAGGGTCGAAGAACAGCAGGTGTTGGCTGCTCCCACCGTGCTGCAGGAGCGGCAAGGGAGAGACGTGGTGGTTTTCCTCAGCTGGGCAGCTGAGCTCCACCTCAACCGCTCTCTCCCTGCCCCTCCTCAAACGGAAAGGGGAGAAAATAGGATGGAAAGGGCTCAAGGGCTGAGAGAAGGACAGGGAGATCACTCCACAATGATCGTCACGGGCAAAAGAGGCTCAGCAGAGCCTGTTCCAGTCCAGCCCGGGCCTGCTCCTGCGGGGGCTCTCCACAGGCCGCGGCCTCCTCCAGGCCACATCCACCTGCTCCACCGGGGGCTCCTCCACGGGCTGCAGCGTGGAGATCTGCTCCGTGTGGGACCCGTGGGCTGCAGGGGGACAGCCTGCTCCACCAGGGGCCTCTCCCCAGGCCGCAGGGGAACTGCTGCTGTGAGCCTGGAGCACCTCCTGCCTCCTGCTGCACTCACCTTGGGGGCTGCAGAGAGGTTTCTCACTCCTCCCTGACCCAGACGCTGCTGTGCAGCAGGTTTCTTTCCCTTTCTTAGATGGGCTCTCACACAGGCGCAAACATCATCCGTTTTGTCTCAGTTCTGGGCAGCAGCGGGTCCCTCTGGAGCCTCCTGGAACCGGCCCTTATCTAACATGGGGCAGCTGCTGCATTCTCCTCACAGAGGACACCCCTGCAGCCCCCCGCTACCAGAACCTGTCCTTGTAAACCCAACACAAGACACCGACCGAGCCTCCCTGATTCCCAGCAGGTGGGTCAGGCTGGGAACCCAGGCCAGTGCCTGGCACACCGTCCTGGGCCTTGAAAAGCAAGCTTTATGGGGACGTATCTGGAGACCTCTAAGGTGCTTTCCAACAAAAGCTTTTCTATAATTGTATGAAATCACCTGCAATAGATTAACCCTGGTCATTATTCCTATCACAGGAAATAACTGTGACACCTGGGTAACAGGTGAGCTTACTGCGACACCAGGGAGAGCCTTCCTGTACTTAAAGGCAACCTGTAGGAAAGCTGGGGAGGGAGTCTTTATCAGGGCCTGGAGTGACAGGACAAGGAGTAACCGCTTTAAACTGAAAAGTAGCACCCAGAAAGAACGGAGTCACGCAACAGGATTCATTTCCAAAACCACCTCGTAGACACCTGGGCCAAAGAGCAGGGCCTTGAGCGGGTATATCACAATGACAGAGTTCATTTCCTTCCCGGTAGCTGGCACGTGCCGTTTTTTGGGATTTCGGGGCTACAGTGAGCTGCTAAGAGGGATGTCTTAGCTCTTGCAGGGCAGTGCTTCCACTAAGGCCAGGACTTTTCTGCATCTTCTACTGCCCTGCAAGCGAGGATGCTTGGGGCACACAGGAAGCTGGGAGGGGACACAGCTGCAGGGATTCCATAAGGCACAAGCAAATGCAGCCTTGGCTTGGTGACACTTTCTCTTGATTACTGCTCAACACAAATTACCTCGAGCAAGTCTACTGTGAGGACTAAAGGAAAGAGACGTATGGATGCTGCTAAGCTCTTCTAGCTTGTACCAGGTAGGAAAGATACCTCTGTAGCAGGTGTGAAGAGGATAGCACTAATTAATTAGATGAGAAGCGGAGGAAAGGCACTTAGAGGTAGTGAAAAGCAGTTAATGTGATGTTCCGGGGAAGCTTCAGTCTGCTTAAGGAGTAGCAAGAACAAGCCTAAAGTCATAGCCAAATACAAGAAAGAGAGGAGGACACGCAGCATGAGAAGCTCCCGAGAGAAAGGAGCTCTGTTTTGGGTAAAAATCAGTCCCTTTTTCTATCATGGAGACATCCAAGGGCGTAGGACACGTGCACTTCAGGGAACCAAGAGGGAACCAAGGTTGGGTTTTCAGAGGTCCCTTCCAGCCTACATTTCTCCATGAGTCTTTGCCTCCTTAGCAGCTGCAGTTTCAGAACTGTCTCTGAGAATTACCATAGGTAACGACTCCTTTGCTGGTAAGTTCCTCTTCAGTGTGAACAATTGTAAATTCCCTTTATTCACTTGCAGCCCCAAAGCCCAAATCCGTAGATAATGTATCAGAAGCTCACAGAAAGTGAAATAGATGTAATTCATCCCCTGTGTAGGGAAGAACTGGTCCTAGAAAGGAAAGCTATTAAATTATCTGGAAACAATTTAGCTCTGATAAATTATTTTGTAAATTACACATTACCCCCTCCTTCCCTGGTCTTAGCTGTTCTTGCTCCAAAACTTTGCATGGTGTTGATGTCAAACTAACAGGCCCACACTTGTCTGGATGACTCTTTACCCTCTTCTGGACAGAGGTGTATTTGTTACTCTCCCATTCTGGGGACTATCCCTGATTTGCACAATTGTTATGCATTTTTCCTACTTGACTTGTTGTTCTGTGTGCCAATGCTGTTAATAGGCTAGGTAGATATCAGCTTTTCATTTTTCACTTGAATCGCTATAGATTGTTATTTCACCTCAGATGATGTTGCGCCTAGTGCCCTACCCTCCTTTTCAATGGGAGTCCCGTCACTGCCCTTAATATCACATTGTTGTTGCTGTTAGATAGATGCAGGAAATAAGATTTGCAGCATTTGAGACATCAGTAACTTTTGATCTATTTTTGCCTCAAGCGTGCAACTGTCCTAATTTGTTCTCTTTGTTCCCCCTGGTTTCTGTGGCTTAAGTACCACTTACTATTATTGTTTAATTTCCTATGTGAAGGAAGTTTTCGGTCATTCTTACTTTATTTCTGCAGTTTTTAACCTCTGAAACATGCCTTTTCTCATCGCTTTTTTCCTCTTTGAATTTTGAATTTTAACTATGCCTTCTCTGCACTCAAGTCCCAGAGCTGCTTAGTCAGACTCAATTATTCATTTCCTTAGATTTCAAAGTTTGCATTTCTAAGCCTCAAAACCTTCATTCTAAACCTGGTTTTGTCTGTCGTGAAATGTAAAATGAGAAAAGTCAGCTCATGATCACACTTTATTCAAATTTTACTACATTTAAACCCATACAGGAGCCAAGTCTAAAACGGTCTTATATTTTTTCACTTTTGGGAAGAAATCCATCACATAGTACACCTCTATGAACATAAGTGGTAATTATCTTTCAATCTTTTGCTGGGAAGTTAAAGTCTCCCATAATTCCCATTATTGTTTACGTGTCTGATAACTGTACAGAGATAATTCACTATTAGACTGGAGCTAAGAGCAAAGAGCAGGCTAGCAAGGCTGTCTATCTTTAGCAGTGATTTGCACAAAACCACTCTTTTGCTGACCCATAACATTTAATTTCTCCATCCTCTGCTTCTTGCTAACACAAAGCACCATCTTATTCCATCCATTTGCCTTGGTTTCCAGCCTTCCTGAGATTTATCAGTACTTGTATGACATTCATGCCTTTGTTTCACCCTTCCTGTGTTGACACTTGTCATAACAGTTTTAGATCCTGAACATGATCATCTCAAAGTTTGCCTGACAGTTAGGTCTTCCTCACATTGTCATAGAGTATCAGGTCTCTACCACTTGAAATAGATTGGATTGGATTAGATTATTGGCACCGTCTCTTGTGCTGGTAGTCCATTATCTTCACAGTCCGTACAACTGGCCATCAGTGAACATGAAGTGGCCTTATCCTGCCCATTTACCTTTCTGGAAATCAGCCACTCTCTCTGCCTAGAACAGGGAATGGATTTTCCTCACCTTTCTTCAAAAGCTCTGAAGTTTTCTGTGATCTTTCCAATTGTACGGTATGATAAGCTTTTGCTGCCACTGAAGGGTAGAAGTCATTATGAATAGTGCCAACAAAACAGAAACATAACAATGAAAACGATATTTTAATTCAGAATAGGTATTTGAAAAGTTCACCTTTTCTAGCACAAATGGGGAAAAGAAAAAAAGGAAAAAAAAAAAAAAAAAGCAGTCCTAAAACATCAAAACTGTGGCCAAAGAATTAGAAGAAACACTATTTTTCCAAAGCTGCAATGTTTTCCATTCATCTGGCTGGGCCAGCAGAGCACTGGAGACCTGGATGCACTGTACTCATGGCTGGTTCCCCTAAATGACCTGCAGGGAGATCTTCTTCTCTCTATCCCTCTGTTTCTCCTTTCAATCTCTGTTTTGTCTGTTTGTATCACTAGCTCTCAAATCGCCACTGATATATGCACGTGCAGCACCCAGCACAACCTTGTTTCAGGCTCCAGCGGGACCTTTAGGCATTACCATCCTGTAAACAAATAACAATGATAGTGAGTGTAATTACAATCGTCAAACTATTCCAGCTCCACATCATTAGCCATGCCCTGAGCTAAATAACATTTTAATCAGTTTGATATGTCATCTGTGGCTTTCTTCACTGTCACTTGCAATCCAGCAAACTCCTTCCTTCACGTTTCTAGATTAGACAGAGGGTTCTCAACTGCAGACATCCAATTCCCTGTTCAGGAAGCAGCGAGACCTTTCCTCTTCTCACAGATTTAAGATGATAGCCAAGCATCATGAGACACAGTGCGTATGTCTCCTAGGCCCATCCCATGAGAGCAGGACATTTACCACACATGAGAAGAAGACTTAATGCAGTGGCAGAGCAAAATACTCGGTGTCAAAGCCATGTCTAGATGATCATTAAAGACAGATCAAAATTACCCAATACAGGAGGAAAATCTATCGTTTGTAGAAGATTATGTTCTCTGATTATTAGTTTCAAAATTAGTTTTTCCTTTGGATTTCCTCTGAACTTAAACTTAGTTTGGAATGCCTTTGGTTTTGAATATTTCTGAAATCATATTACTTCTCCTAAGTAAGTTGCTAGTCTGTTCTGTTTACGTGAAATTCGAATAATATTGTGAAGTATCTGCCATCAGTTTTACTGTGTGCCAGGCTGAGTTCCCTGATGAATTTCAAATTTCAGATATGAAACAGTAAAGGTTAAAAAAAAAATGTTACAAAGGGTACTTCATGCAGTAGCATAAACTTCTGTTTTCTCAAAACTTGTATCAGTTCATCTCACCAGGACCAGCAGGGGAAGCACACTCTGCCTAGGCACTGGCAAAGGGACACAGTGAGAGTGTAGGGTCTCTTGCTGGGGCCATTCAAAATTTGACTGTACAAGCCCCTGAGCAATATGACAGGGCTTTAAAAATGGCCCTGCTTGAAGTACACGGGTGATCTGGAGACCTCTAAGGTGCTTTCCAACAAAAGCTTTTCTATAATTGTATGAAATCACCTGCAATAGATTAACCCTGGTCATTATTCCTATCACAGGAAATAACTGTGACACCTGGGTAACAGGTGAGCTTACTGCGACACCAGGGAGAGCCTTCCTGTACTTAAAGGCAACCTGTAGGAAAGCTGGGGAGGGAGTCTTTATCAGGGCCTGGAGTGACAGGACAAGGAGTAACCGCTTTAAACTGAAAAGTAGCACCCAGAAAGAACGGAGTCACGCAACAGGATTCATTTCCAAAACCACCTCGTAGACACCTGGGCCAAAGAGCAGGGCCTTGAGCGGGTATATCACAATGACAGAGTTCATTTCCTTCCCGGTAGCTGGCACGTGCCGTTTTTTGGGATTTCGGGGCTACAGTGAGCTGCTAAGAGGGATGTCTTAGCTCTTGCAGGGCAGTGCTTCCACTAAGGCCAGGACTTTTCTGCATCTTCTACTGCCCTGCAAGCGAGGATGCTTGGGGCACACAGGAAGCTGGGAGGGGACACAGCTGCAGGGATTCCATAAGGCACAAGCAAATGCAGCCTTGGCTTGGTGACACTTTCTCTTGATTACTGCTCAACACAAATTACCTCGAGCAAGTCTACTGTGAGGACTAAAGGAAAGAGACGTATGGATGCTGCTAAGCTCTTCTAGCTTGTACCAGGTAGGAAAGATACCTCTGTAGCAGGCGTGAAGAGGATAGCACTAATTAATTAGATGAGAAGCGGAGGAAAGGCACTTAGAGGTAGTGAAAAGCAGTTAATGTGATGTTCCGGGGAAGCTTCAGTCTGCTTAAGGAGTAGCAAGAACAAGCCTAAAGTCATAGCCAAATACAAGAAAGAGAGGAGGACACGCAGCATGAGAAGCTCCCGAGAGAAAGGAGCTCTGTTTTGGGTAAAAATCAGTCCCTTTTTCTATCATGGAGACATCCAAGGGCGTAGGACACGTGCGCTTCAGGGAACCAAGAGATGCTGTGCATTTCTCTCGTCCCCCTGACACAGCCACTAGGTGACGATGCTTCCAATTCTCTCTAAAGAAACCTTGCTTTCTCAGGCCCAGGTGTCCAGCTGCACACCAAGGACGTCCCTGGCTCCCAGGCACAGTTCCCAGGCCCAAGGCCGAGCTCCCCTCCGAACCCCCATTCCAGCAGACCTTGCTCCTGGCATTGTGGAGCAGCCATTTCATGTCAGCCTTTTCTCCTGGCAGTCAGCTTAGCGCCGTAACCTCTGCCATCGGGGCGCCCGAGAGCCGTGTGAGGTCAGCAGAGAGTCACTGTCAGCCTTTGACCTCACAAAGGTGGGTGGCCATAAGTGCCCTGAGCGTCCAGCTCGCATTGAGTACTGCTGGTGGCACTCGAGGCGTGGAGGTCTGCATGGTGCAATGGGAGACGCCGATGTCCTGCTGCTGGAACAAGAGGCGCTGATGTGCTGCTGGTGCAGGAGGAGACGTGAAGGTGCTGCTGCTTAGAGGTGCTGAGGGGCGGGCAGCCTCAGCGGGCAGCTGAATCAGAGGGCAGGGAAGCCAAGCAGCTTCCTTCTCTGGGGAAGGGGGCACAGAGAAAGTGATTGGAAATGGGGTACAAGCCCTCAGCCTCTAAAAGCAATCCCTCAGATGTTTAGGCATAGTAAAGTTAGGTATATCTATTTGACTCTAGACCCCAACATGTTTGTTAGTGTTCTGGGTTGTCCACTGCTTTCTTGTGGGGGATTTGAGTTGGCCATTACTGTTTAGGTGAATGCTGACTTCATATCTATGGTGCACTTTATTCTTAAAATGGGAAGTTTCTACCAATTTCCCGTCCAAACTTGCTCATAAGCCAACTGCAGTCATCATTTCAGATGTGTCTCCCAACTTACACATTTCCTATTTCTCCTTGATATTTACTCAAGAAATTCATTTACGTAGAGACAACATATTCTTCTCTCAACTGGCATCTGGCTGGGCAGAATGATGTCCTTTCATTCCCTTCCAGGCAATAGGCAACTTGTTCCTTCTGTCTTGTGAACTCTTCCTCCTAAGTTCAATGTGAATACAAGTGGCAGAACTGTGCCTCATGTCTCAAATGAGTGTCAGGGCTGCCTTGTCCAGTGTATTCATACTGGAGGGAAAAAAAAATGAATAGCCATACACACTATATAACCACTAAACTTTTTCAGTCCTCCTTGTGCTAACAGTGCATGAACGTGAGGTTTTGTTGTCATTTTTGTTTGTTTGTTTGTTTGCTTGCTTTAAACTCCTGACTGCCATATAGCAAACATGACAAAAAAACACCCTTTTTTGAGAAGCTCTGAGAATGGCTCTGCTTTGTATTATCACCTGTCACTTCACCTGAACCATTTCAATCACAAGCGATATCCTTCTGTCAGGCTTGGTAGTACTTCCCAACCTTATGTCCCCTGCAAATCTCAAAGCTCATGTGTAATTTTTAATCTTCAGCCACCATGTCCATACCGAACATATCTAACTTTGAAGTCAGCTCTGCCCTGAATAGGAGGTTGGGTTTTCAGAGGTCCCTTCCAGCCTACATTTCTCCATGAGTCTTTGCCTCCTTAGCAGCTGCAGTTTCAGAACTGTCTCTGAGAATTACCATAGGTAACGACTCCTTTGCTGGTAAGTCCCTCTTCAGTGTGAACAATTGTAAATTCCCTTTATTCACTTGCAGCCCCAAAGCCCAAATCCGTAGATAATGTATCAGAAGCTCACAGAAAGTGAAATAGATGTAATTCATCCCCTGTGTAGGGAAGAACTGGTCCTAGAAAGGAAAGCTATTAAATTATCTGGAAACAATTTAGCTCTGATAAATTATTTTGTAAATTACACATTACCCCCTCCTTCCCTGGTCTTAGCTGTTCTTGCTCCAAAACTTTGCATGGTGTTGATGTCAAACTAACAGGCCCACACTTGTCTGGATGACTCTTTACCCTCTTCTGGACAGAGGTGTATTTGTTACTCTCCCATTCTGGGGACTATCCCTGATTTGCACAATTGTTATGCATTTTTCCTACTTGACTTGTTGTTCTGTGTGCCAATGCTGTTAATAGGCTAGGTAGATATCAGCTTTTCATTTTTCACTTGAATCGCTATAGATTGTTATTTCACCTCAGATGATGTTGCGCCTAGTGCCCTACCCTCCTTTTCAATGGGAGTCCTGTCACTGCCCTTAATATCACATTGTTGTTGCTGTTAGATAGATGCAGGAAATAAGATTTGCAGCATTTGAGACATCAGTAACTTTTGATCTATTTTTGCCTCAAGCGTGCAACTGTCCTAATTTGTTCTCTTTGTTCCCCCTGGTTTCTGTGGCTTAAGTACCACTTACTATTATTGTTTAATTTCCTATGTGAAGGAGGTTTTTGGTCATTCTTACTTTATTTCTGCAGTTTTTAACCTCTGAAACATGCCTTTTCTCATCGCTTTTTTCCTCTTTGAATTTTGAATTTTAACTATGCCTTCTCTGCACTCAAGTCCCAGAGCTGCTTAGTCAGACTCAATTATTCATTTCCTTAGATTTCAAAGTTTGCATTTCTAAGCCTCAAAACCTTCATTCTAAACCTGGTTTTGTCTGTCGTGAAATGTAAAATGAGAAAAGTCAGCTCATGATCACACTTTATTCAAATTTTACTACATTTAAACCCATACAGGAGCCAAGTCTAAAATGGTCTTATATTTTTTCACTTTTGGGAAGAAATCCATCACATAGTACACCTCTATGAACATAAGTGGTAATTATCTTTCAATCTTTTGCTGGGAAGTTAAAGTCTCCCATAATTCCCATTATTGTTTACGTGTCTGATAACTGTACAGAGATAATTCACTATTAGACTGGAGCTAAGAGCAAAGAGCAGGCTAGCAAGGCTGTCTATCTTTAGCAGTGATTTGCACAAAACCACTCTTTTGCTGACCCATAACATTTAATTTCTCCATCCTCTGCTTCTTGCTAACACAAAGCACCATCTTATTCCATCCATTTGCCTTGGTTTCCAGCCTTCCTGAGATTTATCAGTACTTGTATGACATTCATGCCTTTGTTTCACCCTTCCTGTGTTGACACTTGTCATAACAGTTTTAGATCCTGAACATGATCATCTCAAAGTTTGCCTGACAGTTAGGTCTTCCTCACATTGTCATAGAGTATCAGGTCTCTACCACTTGAAATAGATTGGATTGGATTAGATTATTGGCACCGTCTCTTGTGCTGGTAGTCCATTATCTTCACAGTCCGTACAACTGGCCGTCAGTGAACATGAAGTGGCCTTATCCTGCCCATTTACCTTTCTGGAAATCAGCCACTCTGTCTGCCTAGAACAGGGAATGGATTTTCCTCACCTTTCTTCAAAAGCTCTGAAGTTTTCTGTGATCTTTCCAATTGTACGGTATGATAAGCTTTTGCTGCCACTGAAGGGTAGAAGTCATTATGAATAGTGCCAACAAAACAGAAACATAACAATGAAAACGATATTTTAATTCAGAATAGGTATTTGAAAAGTTCACCTTTTCTAGCACAAATGGGGAAAAGAAAAAAAGGAAAAAAAAAAAAAAAAAAAAAGCAGTCCTAAAACATCAAAACTGTGGCCAAAGAATTAGAAGAAACACTATTTTTCCAAAGCTGCAATGTTTTCCATTCATCTGGCTGGGCCAGCAGAGCACTGGAGACCTGGATGCACTGTACTCATGGCTGGTTCCCCTAAATGACCTGCAGGGAGATCTTCTTCTCTCTATCCCTCTGTTTCTCCTTTCAATCTCTGTTTTGTCTGTTTGTATCACTAGCTCTCAAATCGCCACTGATATATGCACGTGCAGCACCCAGCACAACCTTGTTTCAGGCTCCAGCGGGACCTTTAGGCATTACCATCCTGTAAACAAATAACAATGATAGTGAGTGTAATTACAATCGTCAAACTATTCCAGCTCCACATCATTAGCCATGCCCTGAGCTAAATAACATTTTAATCAGTTTGATATGTCATCTGTGGCTTTCTTCACTGTCACTTGCAATCCAGCAAACTCCTTCCTTCACGTTTCTAGATTAGACAGAGGGTTCTCAACTGCAGACATCCAATTCCCTGTTCAGGAAGCAGCGAGACCTTTCCTCTTCTCACAGATTTAAGATGATAGCCAAGCATCATGAGACACAGTGCGTATGTCTCCTAGGCCCATCCCATGAGAGCAGGACATTTACCACACATGAGAAGAAGACTTAATGCAGTGGCAAAGCAAAATACTCAGTGTCAAAGCCATGTCTAGATGATCATTAAAGACAGATCAAAATTACCCAATACAGGAGGAAAATCTATCGTTTGTAGAAGATTATGTTCTCTGATTATTAGTTTCAAAATTAGTTTTTCCTTTGGATTTCCTCTGAACTTAAACTTAGTTTGGAATGCCTTTGGTTTTGAATATTTCTGAAATCGTATTACTTCTCCTAAGTAAGTTGCTAGTCTGTTCTGTTTACGTGAAATTCGAATAATATTGTGAAGTATCTGCCATCAGTTTTACTGTGTGCCAGGCTGAGTTCCCTGATGAATTTCAAATTTCAGATATGAAACAGTAAAGGTTAAAAAAAAAAATGTTACAAAGGGTACTCCATGCAGTAGCATAAACTTCTGTTTTCTCAAAACTTGTATCAGTTCATCTCACCAGGACCAGCAGGGGAAGCACACTCTGCCTAGGCACTGGCAAAGGGACACAGTGAGAGTGTAGGGTCTCTTGCTGGGGCCATTCAAAATTTGACTGTACAAGCCCCTGAGCAATATGACAGGGCTTTAAAAATGGCCCTGCTTGAAGTACGCGGGTGATCTGGAGACCTCTAAGGTGCTTTCCAACAAAAGCTTTTCTATAATTGTATGAAATCACCTGCAATAGATTAACCCTGGTCATTATTCCTATCACAGGAAATAACTGTGACACCTGGGTAACAGGTGAGCTTACTGCGACACCAGGGAGAGCCTTCCTGTACTTAAAGGCAACCTGTAGGAAAGCTGGGGAGGGAGTCTTTATCAGGGCCTGGAGTGACAGGACAAGGAGTAACCGCTTTAAACTGAAAAGTAGCACCCAGAAAGAACGGAGTCACGCAACAGGATTCATTTCCAAAACCACCTCGTAGACACCTGGGCCAAAGAGCAGGGCCTTGAGCGGGTATATCACAATGACAGAGTTCATTTCCTTCCCGGTAGCTGGCACGTGCCGTTTTTTGGGATTTCGGGGCTACAGTGAGCTGCTAAGAGGGATGTCTTAGCTCTTGCAGGGCAGTGCTTCCACTAAGGCCAGGACTTTTCTGCATCTTCTACTGCCCTGCAAGCGAGGATGCTTGGGGCACACAGGAAGCTGGGAGGGGACACAGCTGCAGGGATTCCCTAAGGCACAAGCAAATGCAGCCTTGGCTTGGTGACACTTTCTCTTGATTACTGCTCAACACAAATTACCTCGAGCAAGTCTACTGTGAGGACTAAAGGAAAGAGACGTATGGATGCTGCTAAGCTCTTCTAGCTTGTACCAGGTAGGAAAGATACCTCTGTAGCAGGCGTGAAGAGGATAGCACTAATTAATTAGATGAGAAGCGGAGGAAAGGCACTTAGAGGTAGTGAAAAGCAGTTAATGTGATGTTCCGGGGAAGCTTCAGTCTGCTTAAGGAGTAGCAAGAACAAGCCTAAAGTCATAGCCAAATACAAGAAAGAGAGGAGGACACGCAGCATGAGAAGCTCCCGAGAGAAAGGAGCTCTGTTTTGGGTAAAAATCAGTCCCTTTTTCTATCATGGAGACATCCAAGGGCGTAGGACACGTGCGCTTCAGGGAACCAAGAGATGCTGTGCATTTCTCTCGTCCCCCTGACACAGCCACTAGGTGACGATGCTTCCAATTCTCTCTAAAGAAACCTTGCTTTCTCAGGCCCAGGTGTCCAGCTGCACACCAAGGACGTCCCTGGCTCCCAGGCACAGTTCCCAGGCCCAAGGCCGAGCTCCCCTCCGAACCCCCATTCCAGCAGACCTTGCTCCTGGCATTGTGGAGCAGCCATTTCATGTCAGCCTTTTCTCCTGGCAGTCAGCTTAGCGCCGTAACCTCTGCCATCGGGGCGCCCGAGAGCCGTGTGAGGTCAGCAGAGAGTCACTGTCAGCCTTTGACCTCACAAAGGTGGGTGGCCATAAGTGCCCTGAGCGTCCAGCTCGCATTGAGTACTGCTGGTGGCACTCGAGGCGTGGAGGTCTGCATGGTGCAATGGGAGACGCCGATGTCCTGCTGCTGGAACAAGAGGCGCTGATGTGCTGCTGGTGCAGGAGGAGACGTGAAGGTGCTGCTGCTTAGAGGTGCTGAGGGGCGGGCAGCCTCAGCGGGCAGCTGAATCAGAGGGCAGGGAAGCCAAGCAGCTTCCTTCTCTGGGGAAGGGGGCACAGAGAAAGTGATTGGAAATGGGGTACAAGCCCTCAGCCTCTAAAAGCAATCCCTCAGATGTTTAGGCATAGTAAAGTTAGGTATATCTATTTGACTCTAGACCCCAACATGTTTGTTAGTGTTCTGGGTTGTCCACTGCTTTCTTGTGGGGGATTTGAGTTGGCCATTACTGTTTAGGTGAATGCTGACTTCATATCTATGGTGCACTTTATTCTTAAAATGGGAAGTTTCTACCAATTTCCCGTCCAAACTTGCTCATAAGCCAACTGCAGTCATCATTTCAGATGTGTCTCCCAACTTACACATTTCCTATTTCTCCTTGATATTTACTCAAGAAATTCATTTACGTAGAGACAACATATTCTTCTCTCAACTGGCATCTGGCTGGGCAGAATGATGTCCTTTCATTCCCTTCCAGGCAATAGGCAACTTGTTCCTTCTGTCTTGTGAACTCTTCCTCCTAAGTTCAATGTGAATACAAGTGGCAGAACTGTGCCTCATGTCTCAAATGAGTGTCAGGGCTGCCTTGTCCAGTGTATTCATACTGGAGGGAAAAAAAAATGAATAGCCATACACACTATATAACCACTAAACTTTTTCAGTCCTCCTTGTGCTAACAGTGCATGAACGTGAGGTTTTGTTGTCATTTTTGTTTGTTTGTTTGTTTGCTTGCTTTAAACTCCTGACTGCCATATAGCAAACATGACAAAAAAACACCCTTTTTTGAGAAGCTCTGAGAATGGCTCTGCTTTGTATTATCACCTGTCACTTCACCTGAACCATTTCAATCACAAGCGATATCCTTCTGTCAGGCTTGGTAGTACTTCCCAACCTTATGTCCCCTGCAAATCTCAAAGCTCATGTGTAATTTTTAATCTTCAGCCACCATGTCCATACCGAACATATCTAACTTTGAAGTCAGCTCTGCCCTGAATAGGAGGTTGGGTTTTCAGAGGTCCCTTCCAGCCTACATTTCTCCATGAGTCTTTGCCTCCTTAGCAGCTGCAGTTTCAGAACTGTCTCTGAGAATTACCATAGGTAACGACTCCTTTGCTGGTAAGTCCCTCTTCAGTGTGAACAATTGTAAATTCCCTTTATTCACTTGCAGCCCCAAAGCCCAAATCCGTAGATAATGTATCAGAAGCTCACAGAAAGTGAAATAGATGTAATTCATCCCCTGTGTAGGGAAGAACTGGTCCTAGAAAGGAAAGCTATTAAATTATCTGGAAACAATTTAGCTCTGATAAATTATTTTGTAAATTACACATTACCCCCTCCTTCCCTGGTCTTAGCTGTTCTTGCTCCAAAACTTTGCATGGTGTTGATGTCAAACTAACAGGCCCACACTTGTCTGGATGACTCTTTACCCTCTTCTGGACAGAGGTGTATTTGTTACTCTCCCATTCTGGGGACTATCCCTGATTTGCACAATTGTTATGCATTTTTCCTACTTGACTTGTTGTTCTGTGTGCCAATGCTGTTAATAGGCTAGGTAGATATCAGCTTTTCATTTTTCACTTGAATCGCTATAGATTGTTATTTCACCTCAGATGATGTTGCGCCTAGTGCCCTACCCTCCTTTTCAATGGGAGTCCCGTCACTGCCCTTAATATCACATTGTTGTTGCTGTTAGATGCAGGAAATAAGATTTGCAGCATTTGAGACATCAGTAACTTTTGATCTATTTTTGCCTCAAGCGTGCAACTGTCCTAATTTGTTCTCTTTGTTCCCCCTGGTTTCTGTGGCTTAAGTACCACTTACTATTATTGTTTAATTTCCTATGTGAAGGAGGTTTTTGGTCATTCTTACTTTATTTCTGCAGTTTTTAACCTCTGAAACATGCCTTTTCTCATCGCTTTTTTCCTCTTTGAATTTTGAATTTTAACTATGCCTTCTCTGCACTCAAGTCCCAGAGCTGCTTAGTCAGACTCAATTATTCATTTCCTTAGATTTCAAAGTTTGCATTTCTAAGCCTCAAAACCTTCATTCTAAACCTGGTTTTGTCTGTCGTGAAATGTAAAATGAGAAAAGTCAGCTCATGATCACACTTTATTCAAATTTTACTACATTTAAACCCATACAGGAGCCAAGTCTAAAACGGTCTTATATTTTTTCACTTTTGGGAAGAAATCCATCACATAGTACACCTCTGTGAACATAAGTGGTAATTATCTTTCAATCTTTTGCTGGGAAGTTAAAGTCTCCCATAATTCCCATTATTGTTTACGTGTCTGATAACTGTACAGAGATAATTCACTATTAGACTGGAGCTAAGAGCAAAGAGCAGGCTAGCAAGGCTGTCTATCTTTAGCAGTGATTTGCACAAAACCACTCTTTTGCTGACCCATAACATTTAATTTCTCCATCCTCTGCTTCTTGCTAACACAAAGCACCATCTTATTCCATCCATTTGCCTTGGTTTCCAGCCTTCCTGAGATTTATCAGTACTTGTATGACATTCATGCCTTTGTTTCACCCTTCCTGTGTTGACACTTGTCATAACAGTTTTAGATCCTGAACATGATCATCTCAAAGTTTGCCTGACAGTTAGGTCTTCCTCACATTGTCATAGAGTATCAGGTCTCTACCACTTGAAATAGATTGGATTGGATTAGATTATTGGCACCGTCTCTTGTGCTGGTAGTCCATTATCTTCACAGTCCGTACAACTGGCCGTCAGTGAACATGAAGTGGCCTTATCCTGCCCATTTACCTTTCTGGAAATCAGCCACTCTCTCTGCCTAGAACAGGGAATGGATTTTCCTCACCTTTCTTCAAAAGCTCTGAAGTTTTCTGTGATCTTTCCAATTGTACGGTATGATAAGCTTTTGCTGCCACTGAAGGGTAGAAGTCATTATGAATAGTGCCAACAAAACAGAAACATAACAATGAAAACGATATTTTAATTCAGAATAGGTATTTGAAAAGTTCACCTTTTCTAGCACAAATGGGGAAAAGAAAAAAAGGAAAAAAAAAAAAAAAAAAAAAGCAGTCCTAAAACATCAAAACTGTGGCCAAAGAATTAGAAGAAACACTATTTTTCCAAAGCTGCAATGTTTTCCATTCATCTGGCTGGGCCAGCAGAGCACTGGAGACCTGGATGCACTGTACTCATGGCTGGTTCCCCTAAATGACCTGCAGGGAGATCTTCTTCTCTCTATCCCTCTGTTTCTCCTTTCAATCTCTGTTTTGTCTGTTTGTATCACTAGCTCTCAAATCGCCACTGATATATGCACGTGCAGCACCCAGCACAACCTTGTTTCAGGCTCCAGCGGGACCTTTAGGCATTACCATCCTGTAAACAAATAACAATGATAGTGAGTGTAATTACAATCGTCAAACTATTCCAGCTCCACATCATTAGCCATGCCCTGAGCTAAATAACATTTTAATCAGTTTGATATGTCATCTGTGGCTTTCTTCACTGTCACTTGCAATCCAGCAAACTCCTTCCTTCACGTTTCTAGATTAGACAGAGGGTTCTCAACTGCAGACATCCAATTCCCTGTTCAGGAAGCAGCGAGACCTTTCCTCTTCTCACAGATTTAAGATGATAGCCAAGCATCATGAGACACAGTGCGTATGTCTCCTAGGCCCATCCCATGAGAGCAGGACATTTACCACACATGAGAAGAAGACTTAATGCAGTGGCAAAGCAAAATACTCAGTGTCAAAGCCATGTCTAGATGATCATTAAAGACAGATCAAAATTACCCAATACAGGAGGAAAATCTATCGTTTGTAGAAGATTATGTTCTCTGATTATTAGTTTCAAAATTAGTTTTTCCTTTGGATTTCCTCTGAACTTAAACTTAGTTTGGAATGCCTTTGGTTTTGAATATTTCTGAAATCGTATTACTTCTCCTAAGTAAGTTGCTAGTCTGTTCTGTTTACGTGAAATTCGAATAATATTGTGAAGTATCTGCCATCAGTTTTACTGTGTGCCAGGCTGAGTTCCCTGATGAATTTCAAATTTCAGATATGAAACAGTAAAGGTTAAAAAAAAAAATGTTACAAAGGGTACTCCATGCAGTAGCATAAACTTCTGTTTTCTCAAAACTTGTATCAGTTCATCTCACCAGGACCAGCAGGGGAAGCACACTCTGCCTAGGCACTGGCAAAGGGACACAGTGAGAGTGTAGGGTCTCTTGCTGGGGCCATTCAAAATTTGACTGTACAAGCCCCTGAGCAATATGACAGGGCTTTAAAAATGGCCCTGCTTGAAGTACGCGGGTGATCTGGAGACCTCTAAGGTGCTTTCCAACAAAAGCTTTTCTATAATTGTATGAAATCACCTGCAATAGATTAACCCTGGTCATTATTCCTATCACAGGAAATAACTGTGACACCTGGGTAACAGGTGAGCTTACTGCGACACCAGGGAGAGCCTTCCTGTACTTAAAGGCAACCTGTAGGAAAGCTGGGGAGGGAGTCTTTATCAGGGCCTGGAGTGACAGGACAAGGAGTAACCGCTTTAAACTGAAAAGTAGCACCCAGAAAGAACGGAGTCACGCAACAGGATTCATTTCCAAAACCACCTCGTAGACACCTGGGCCAAAGAGCAGGGCCTTGAGCGGGTATATCACAATGACAGAGTTCATTTCCTTCCCGGTAGCTGGCACGTGCCGTTTTTTGGGATTTCGGGGCTACAGTGAGCTGCTAAGAGGGATGTCTTAGCTCTTGCAGGGCAGTGCTTCCACTAAGGCCAGGACTTTTCTGCATCTTCTACTGCCCTGCAAGCGAGGATGCTTGGGGCACACAGGAAGCTGGGAGGGGACACAGCTGCAGGGATTCCATAAGGCACAAGCAAATGCAGCCTTGGCTTGGTGACACTTTCTCTTGATTACTGCTCAACACAAATTACCTCGAGCAAGTCTACTGTGAGGACTAAAGGAAAGAGACGTATGGATGCTGCTAAGCTCTTCTAGCTTGTACCAGGTAGGAAAGATACCTCTGTAGCAGGCGTGAAGAGGATAGCACTAATTAATTAGATGAGAAGCGGAGGAAAGGCACTTAGAGGTAGTGAAAAGCAGTTAATGTGATGTTCCGGGGAAGCTTCAGTCTGCTTAAGGAGTAGCAAGAACAAGCCTAAAGTCATAGCCAAATACAAGAAAGAGAGGAGGACACGCAGCATGAGAAGCTCCCGAGAGAAAGGAGCTCTGTTTTGGGTAAAAATCAGTCCCTTTTTCTATCATGGAGACATCCAAGGGCGTAGGACACGTGCGCTTCAGGGAACCAAGAGATGCTGTGCATTTCTCTCGTCCCCCTGACACAGCCACTAGGTGACGATGCTTCCAATTCTCTCTAAAGAAACCTTGCTTTCTCAGGCCCAGGTGTCCAGCTGCACACCAAGGACGTCCCTGGCTCCCAGGCACAGTTCCCAGGCCCAAGGCCGAGCTCCCCTCCGAACCCCCATTCCAGCAGACCTTGCTCCTGGCATTGTGGAGCAGCCATTTCATGTCAGCCTTTTCTCCTGGCAGTCAGCTTAGCGCCGTAACCTCTGCCATCGGGGCGCCCGAGAGCCGTGTGAGGTCAGCAGAGAGTCACTGTCAGCCTTTGACCTCACAAAGGTGGGTGCCCATAAGTGCCCTGAGCGTCCAGCTCGCATTGAGTACTGCTGGTGGCACTCGAGGCGTGGAGGTCTGCATGGTGCAATGGGAGACGCCGATGTCCTGCTGCTGGAACAAGAGACGCTGATGTGCTGCTGGTGCAGGAGGAGACGTGAAGGTGCTGCTGCTTAGAGGTGCTGAGGGGCGGGCAGCCTCAGCGGGCAGCTGAATCAGAGGGCAGGGAAGCCAAGCAGCTTCCTTCTCTGGGGAAGGGGGCACAGAGAAAGTGATTGGAAATGGGGTACAAGCCCTCAGCCTCTAAAAGCAATCCCTCAGATGTTTAGGCATAGTAAAGTTAGGTATATCTATTTGACTCTAGACCCCAACATGTTTGTTAGTGTTCTGGGTTGTCCACTGCTTTCTTGTGGGGGATTTGAGTTGGCCATTACTGTTTAGGTGAATGCTGACTTCATATCTATGGTGCACTTTATTCTTAAAATGGGAAGTTTCTACCAATTTCCCGTCCAAACTTGCTCATAAGCCAACTGCAGTCATCATTTCAGATGTGTCTCCCAACTTACACATTTCCTATTTCTCCTTGATATTTACTCAAGAAATTCATTTACGTAGAGACAACATATTCTTCTCTCAACTGGCATCTGGCTGGGCAGAATGATGTCCTTTCATTCCCTTCCAGGCAATAGGCAACTTGTTCCTTCTGTCTTGTGAACTCTTCCTCCTAAGTTCAATGTGAATACAAGTGGCAGAACTGTGCCTCATGTCTCAAATGAGTGTCAGGGCTGCCTTGTCCAGTGTATTCATACTGGAGGGAAAAAAAAATGAATAGCCATACACACTATATAACCACTAAACTTTTTCAGTCCTCCTTGTGCTAACAGTGCATGAACGTGAGGTTTTGTTGTCATTTTTGTTTGTTTGTTTGTTTGCTTGCTTTAAACTCCTGACTGCCATATAGCAAACATGACAAAAAAACACCCTTTTTTGAGAAGCTCTGAGAATGGCTCTGCTTTGTATTATCACCTGTCACTTCACCTGAACCATTTCAATCACAAGCGATATCCTTCTGTCAGGCTTGGTAGTACTTCCCAACCTTATGTCCCCTGCAAATCTCAAAGCTCATGTGTAATTTTTAATCTTCAGCCACCATGTCCATACCGAACATATCTAACTTTGAAGTCAGCTCTGCCCTGAATAGGAGGTTGGGTTTTCAGAGGTCCCTTCCAGCCTACATTTCTCCATGAGTCTTTGCCTCCTTAGCAGCTGCAGTTTCAGAACTGTCTCTGAGAATTACCATAGGTAACGACTCCTTTGCTGGTAAGTCCCTCTTCAGTGTGAACAATTGTAAATTCCCTTTATTCACTTGCAGCCCCAAAGCCCAAATCCGTAGATAATGTATCAGAAGCTCACAGAAAGTGAAATAGATGTAATTCATCCCCTGTGTAGGGAAGAACTGGTCCTAGAAAGGAAAGCTATTAAATTATCTGGAAACAATTTAGCTCTGATAAATTATTTTGTAAATTACACATTACCCCCTCCTTCCCTGGTCTTAGCTGTTCTTGCTCCAAAACTTTGCATGGTGTTGATGTCAAACTAACAGGCCCACACTTGTCTGGATGACTCTTTACCCTCTTCTGGACAGAGGTGTATTTGTTACTCTCCCATTCTGGGGACTATCCCTGATTTGCACAATTGTTATGCATTTTTCCTACTTGACTTGTTGTTCTGTGTGCCAATGCTGTTAATAGGCTAGGTAGATATCAGCTTTTCATTTTTCACTTGAATCGCTATAGATTGTTATTTCACCTCAGATGATGTTGCGCCTAGTGCCCTACCCTCCTTTTCAATGGGAGTCCCGTCACTGCCCTTAATATCACATTGTTGTTGCTGTTAGATGCAGGAAATAAGATTTGCAGCATTTGAGACATCAGTAACTTTTGATCTATTTTTGCCTCAAGCGTGCAACTGTCCTAATTTGTTCTCTTTGTTCCCCCTGGTTTCTGTGGCTTAAGTACCACTTACTATTATTGTTTAATTTCCTATGTGAAGGAGGTTTTTGGTCATTCTTACTTTATTTCTGCAGTTTTTAACCTCTGAAACATGCCTTTTCTCATCGCTTTTTTCCTCTTTGAATTTTGAATTTTAACTATGCCTTCTCTGCACTCAAGTCCCAGAGCTGCTTAGTCAGACTCAATTATTCATTTCCTTAGATTTCAAAGTTTGCATTTCTAAGCCTCAAAACCTTCATTCTAAACCTGGTTTTGTCTGTCGTGAAATGTAAAATGAGAAAAGTCAGCTCATGATCACACTTTATTCAAATTTTACTACATTTAAACCCATACAGGAGCCAAGTCTAAAACGGTCTTATATTTTTTCACTTTTGGGAAGAAATCCATCACATAGTACACGTCTGTGAACATAAGTGGTAATTATCTTTCAATCTTTTGCTGGGAAGTTAAAGTCTCCCATAATTCCCATTATTGTTTACGTGTCTGATAACTGTACAGAGAGAATTCACTATTAGACTGGAGCTAAGAGCAAAGAGCAGGCTAGCAAGGCTGTCTATCTTTAGCAGTGATTTGCACAAAACCACTCTTTTGCTGACCCATAACATTTAATTTCTCCATCCTCTGCTTCTTGCTAACACAAAGCACCATCTTATTCCATCCATTTGCCTTGGTTTCCAGCCTTCCTGAGATTTATCAGTACTTGTATGACATTCATGCCTTTGTTTCACCCTTCCTGTGTTGACACTTGTCATAACAGTTTTAGATCCTGAACATGATCATCTCAAAGTTTGCCTGACAGTTAGGTCTTCCTCACATTGTCATAGAGTATCAGGTCTCTACCACTTGAAATAGATTGGATTGGATTAGATTATTGGCACCGTCTCTTGTGCTGGTAGTCCATTATCTTCACAGTCCGTACAACTGGCCATCAGTGAACATGAAGTGGCCTTATCCTGCCCATTTACCTTTCTGGAAATCAGCCACTCTCTCTGCCTAGAACAGGGAATGGATTTTCCTCACCTTTCTTCAAAAGCTCTGAAGTTTTCTGTGATCTTTCCAATTGTACGGTATGATAAGCTTTTGCTGCCACTGAAGGGTAGAAGTCATTATGAATAGTGCCAACAAAACAGAAACATAACAATGAAAACGATATTTTAATTCAGAATAGGTATTTGAAAAGTTCACCTTTTCTAGCACAAATGGGGAAAAGAAAAAAAGGAAAAAAAAAAAAAAAAAAAAAAGCAGTCCTAAAACATCAAAACTGTGGCCAAAGAATTAGAAGAAACACTATTTTTCCAAAGCTGCAATGTTTTCCATTCATCTGGCTGGGCCAGCAGAGCACTGGAGACCTGGATGCACTGTACTCATGGCTGGTTCCCCTAAATGACCTGCAGGGAGATCTTCTTCTCTCTATCCCTCTGTTTCTCCTTTCAATCTCTGTTTTGTCTGTTTGTATCACTAGCTCTCAAATCGCCACTGATATATGCACGTGCAGCACCCAGCACAACCTTGTTTCAGGCTCCAGCGGGACCTTTAGGCATTACCATCCTGTAAACAAATAACAATGATAGTGAGTGTAATTACAATCGTCAAACTATTCCAGCTCCACATCATTAGCCATGCCCTGAGCTAAATAACATTTTAATCAGTTTGATATGTCATCTGTGGCTTTCTTCACTGTCACTTGCAATCCAGCAAACTCCTTCCTTCACGTTTCTAGATTAGACAGAGGGTTCTCAACTGCAGACATCCAATTCCCTGTTCAGGAAGCAGCGAGACCTTTCCTCTTCTCACAGATTTAAGATGATAGCCAAGCATCATGAGACACAGTGCGTATGTCTCCTAGGCCCATCCCATGAGAGCAGGACATTTACCACACATGAGAAGAAGACTTAATGCAGTGGCAAAGCAAAATACTCAGTGTCAAAGCCATGTCTAGATGATCATTAAAGACAGATCAAAATTACCCAATACAGGAGGAAAATCTATCGTTTGTAGAAGATTATGTTCTCTGATTATTAGTTTCAAAATTAGTTTTTCCTTTGGATTTCCTCTGAACTTAAACTTAGTTTGGAATGCCTTTGGTTTTGAATATTTCTGAAATCGTATTACTTCTCCTAAGTAAGTTGCTAGTCTGTTCTGTTTACGTGAAATTCGAATAATATTGTGAAGTATCTGCCATCAGTTTTACTGTGTGCCAGGCTGAGTTCCCTGATGAATTTCAAATTTCAGATATGAAACAGTAAAGGTTAAAAAAAAAAATGTTACAAAGGGTACTCCATGCAGTAGCATAAACTTCTGTTTTCTCAAAACTTGTATCAGTTCATCTCACCAGGACCAGCAGGGGAAGCACACTCTGCCTAGGCACTGGCAAAGGGACACAGTGAGAGTGTAGGGTCTCTTGCTGGGGCCATTCAAAATTTGACTGTACAAGCCCCTGAGCAATATGACAGGGCTTTAAAAATGGCCCTGCTTGAAGTACGCGGGTGATCTGGAGACCTCTAAGGTGCTTTCCAACAAAAGCTTTTCTATAATTGTATGAAATCACCTGCAATAGATTAACCCTGGTCATTATTCCTATCACAGGAAATAACTGTGACACCTGGGTAACAGGTGAGCTTACTGCGACACCAGGGAGAGCCTTCCTGTACTTAAAGGCAACCTGTAGGAAAGCTGGGGAGGGAGTCTTTATCAGGGCCTGGAGTGACAGGACAAGGAGTAACCGCTTTAAACTGAAAAGTAGCACCCAGAAAGAACGGAGTCACGCAACAGGATTCATTTCCAAAACCACCTCGTAGACACCTGGGCCAAAGAGCAGGGCCTTGAGCGGGTATATCACAATGACAGAGTTCATTTCCTTCCCGGTAGCTGGCACGTGCCGTTTTTTGGGATTTCGGGGCTACAGTGAGCTGCTAAGAGGGATGTCTTAGCTCTTGCAGGGCAGTGCTTCCACTAAGGCCAGGACTTTTCTGCATCTTCTACTGCCCTGCAAGCGAGGATGCTTGGGGCACACAGGAAGCTGGGAGGGGACACAGCTGCAGGGATTCCCTAAGGCACAAGCAAATGCAGCCTTGGCTTGGTGACACTTTCTCTTGATTACTGCTCAACACAAATTACCTCGAGCAAGTCTACTGTGAGGACTAAAGGAAAGAGACGTATGGATGCTGCTAAGCTCTTCTAGCTTGTACCAGGTAGGAAAGATACCTCTGTAGCAGGCGTGAAGAGGATAGCACTAATTAATTAGATGAGAAGCGGAGGAAAGGCACTTAGAGGTAGTGAAAAGCAGTTAATGTGATGTTCCGGGGAAGCTTCAGTCTGCTTAAGGAGTAGCAAGAACAAGCCTAAAGTCATAGCCAAATACAAGAAAGAGAGGAGGACACGCAGCATGAGAAGCTCCCGAGAGAAAGGAGCTCTGTTTTGGGTAAAAATCAGTCCCTTTTTCTATCATGGAGACATCCAAGGGCGTAGGACACGTGCGCTTCAGGGAACCAAGAGATGCTGTGCATTTCTCTCGTCCCCCTGACACAGCCACTAGGTGACGATGCTTCCAATTCTCTCTAAAGAAACCTTGCTTTCTCAGGCCCAGGTGTCCAGCTGCACACCAAGGACGTCCCTGGCTCCCAGGCACAGTTCCCAGGCCCAAGGCCGAGCTCCCCTCCGAACCCCCATTCCAGCAGACCTTGCTCCTGGCATTGTGGAGCAGCCATTTCATGTCAGCCTTTTCTCCTGGCAGTCAGCTTAGCGCCGTAACCTCTGCCATCGGGGCGCCCGAGAGCCGTGTGAGGTCAGCAGAGAGTCACTGTCAGCCTTTGACCTCACAAAGGTGGGTGCCCATAAGTGCCCTGAGCGTCCAGCTCGCATTGAGTACTGCTGGTGGCACTCGAGGCGTGGAGGTCTGCATGGTGCAATGGGAGACGCCGATGTCCTGCTGCTGGAACAAGAGACGCTGATGTGCTGCTGGTGCAGGAGGAGACGTGAAGGTGCTGCTGCTTAGAGGTGCTGAGGGGCGGGCAGCCTCAGCGGGCAGCTGAATCAGAGGGCAGGGAAGCCAAGCAGCTTCCTTCTCTGGGGAAGGGGGCACAGAGAAAGTGATTGGAAATGGGGTACAAGCCCTCAGCCTCTAAAAGCAATCCCTCAGATGTTTAGGCATAGTAAAGTTAGGTATATCTATTTGACTCTAGACCCCAACATGTTTGTTAGTGTTCTGGGTTGTCCACTGCTTTCTTGTGGGGGATTTGAGTTGGCCATTACTGTTTAGGTGAATGCTGACTTCATATCTATGGTGCACTTTATTCTTAAAATGGGAAGTTTCTACCAATTTCCCGTCCAAACTTGCTCATAAGCCAACTGCAGTCATCATTTCAGATGTGTCTCCCAACTTACACATTTCCTATTTCTCCTTGATATTTACTCAAGAAATTCATTTACGTAGAGACAACATATTCTTCTCTCAACTGGCATCTGGCTGGGCAGAATGATGTCCTTTCATTCCCTTCCAGGCAATAGGCAACTTGTTCCTTCTGTCTTGTGAACTCTTCCTCCTAAGTTCAATGTGAATACAAGTGGCAGAACTGTGCCTCATGTCTCAAATGAGTGTCAGGGCTGCCTTGTCCAGTGTATTCATACTGGAGGGAAAAAAAAATGAATAGCCATACACACTATATAACCACTAAACTTTTTCAGTCCTCCTTGTGCTAACAGTGCATGAACGTGAGGTTTTGTTGTCATTTTTGTTTGTTTGTTTGTTTGCTTGCTTTAAACTCCTGACTGCCATATAGCAAACATGACAAAAAAACACCCTTTTTTGAGAAGCTCTGAGAATGGCTCTGCTTTGTATTATCACCTGTCACTTCACCTGAACCATTTCAATCACAAGCGATATCCTTCTGTCAGGCTTGGTAGTACTTCCCAACCTTATGTCCCCTGCAAATCTCAAAGCTCATGTGTAATTTTTAATCTTCAGCCACCATGTCCATACCGAACATATCTAACTTTGAAGTCAGCTCTGCCCTGAATAGGAGGTTGGGTTTTCAGAGGTCCCTTCCAGCCTACATTTCTCCATGAGTCTTTGCCTCCTTAGCAGCTGCAGTTTCAGAACTGTCTCTGAGAATTACCATAGGTAACGACTCCTTTGCTGGTAAGTCCCTCTTCAGTGTGAACAATTGTAAATTCCCTTTATTCACTTGCAGCCCCAAAGCCCAAATCCGTAGATAATGTATCAGAAGCTCACAGAAAGTGAAATAGATGTAATTCATCCCCTGTGTAGGGAAGAACTGGTCCTAGAAAGGAAAGCTATTAAATTATCTGGAAACAATTTAGCTCTGATAAATTATTTTGTAAATTACACATTACCCCCTCCTTCCCTGGTCTTAGCTGTTCTTGCTCCAAAACTTTGCATGGTGTTGATGTCAAACTAACAGGCCCACACTTGTCTGGATGACTCTTTACCCTCTTCTGGACAGAGGTGTATTTGTTACTCTCCCATTCTGGGGACTATCCCTGATTTGCACAATTGTTATGCATTTTTCCTACTTGACTTGTTGTTCTGTGTGCCAATGCTGTTAATAGGCTAGGTAGATATCAGCTTTTCATTTTTCACTTGAATCGCTATAGATTGTTATTTCACCTCAGATGATGTTGCGCCTAGTGCCCTACCCTCCTTTTCAATGGGAGTCCCGTCACTGCCCTTAATATCACATTGTTGTTGCTGTTAGATGCAGGAAATAAGATTTGCAGCATTTGAGACATCAGTAACTTTTGATCTATTTTTGCCTCAAGCGTGCAACTGTCCTAATTTGTTCTCTTTGTTCCCCCTGGTTTCTGTGGCTTAAGTACCACTTACTATTATTGTTTAATTTCCTATGTGAAGGAGGTTTTTGGTCATTCTTACTTTATTTCTGCAGTTTTTAACCTCTGAAACATGCCTTTTCTCATCGCTTTTTTCCTCTTTGAATTTTGAATTTTAACTATGCCTTCTCTGCACTCAAGTCCCAGAGCTGCTTAGTCAGACTCAATTATTCATTTCCTTAGATTTCAAAGTTTGCATTTCTAAGCCTCAAAACCTTCATTCTAAACCTGGTTTTGTCTGTCGTGAAATGTAAAATGAGAAAAGTCAGCTCATGATCACACTTTATTCAAATTTTACTACATTTAAACCCATACAGGAGCCAAGTCTAAAACGGTCTTATATTTTTTCACTTTTGGGAAGAAATCCATCACATAGTACACCTCTGTGAACATAAGTGGTAATTATCTTTCAATCTTTTGCTGGGAAGTTAAAGTCTCCCATAATTCCCATTATTGTTTACGTGTCTGATAACTGTACAGAGATAATTCACTATTAGACTGGAGCTAAGAGCAAAGAGCAGGCTAGCAAGGCTGTCTATCTTTAGCAGTGATTTGCACAAAACCACTCTTTTGCTGACCCATAACATTTAATTTCTCCATCCTCTGCTTCTTGCTAACACAAAGCACCATCTTATTCCATCCATTTGCCTTGGTTTCCAGCCTTCCTGAGATTTATCAGTACTTGTATGACATTCATGCCTTTGTTTCACCCTTCCTGTGTTGACACTTGTCATAACAGTTTTAGATCCTGAACATGATCATCTCAAAGTTTGCCTGACAGTTAGGTCTTCCTCACATTGTCATAGAGTATCAGGTCTCTACCACTTGAAATAGATTGGATTGGATTAGATTATTGGCACCGTCTCTTGTGCTGGTAGTCCATTATCTTCACAGTCCGTACAACTGGCCATCAGTGAACATGAAGTGGCCTTATCCTGCCCATTTACCTTTCTGGAAATCAGCCACTCTCTCTGCCTAGAACAGGGAATGGATTTTCCTCACCTTTCTTCAAAAGCTCTGAAGTTTTCTGTGATCTTTCCAATTGTACGGTATGATAAGCTTTTGCTGCCACTGAAGGGTAGAAGTCATTATGAATAGTGCCAACAAAACAGAAACATAACAATGAAAACGATATTTTAATTCAGAATAGGTATTTGAAAAGTTCACCTTTTCTAGCACAAATGGGGAAAAGAAAAAAAGGAAGGAAAAAAAAAAAAAAAAAAGCAGTCCTAAAACATCAAAACTGTGGCCAAAGAATTAGAAGAAACACTATTTTTCCAAAGCTGCAATGTTTTCCATTCATCTGGCTGGGCCAGCAGAGCACTGGAGACCTGGATGCACTGCACTCATGGCTGGTTCCCCTAAATGACCTGCAGGGAGATCTTCTTATCTCTATCCCTCTGTTTCTCCTTTCAATCTCTGTTTTGTCTGTTTGTATCACTAGCTCTCAAATCGCCACTGATATATGCACGTGCAGCACCCAGCACAACCTTGTTTCAGGCTCCAGCGGGACCTTTAGGCATTACCATCCTGTAAACAAATAACAATGATAGTGAGTGTAATTACAATCGTCAAACTATTCCAGCTCCACATCATTAGCCATGCCCTGAGCTAAATAACATTTTAATCAGTTTGATATGTCATCTGTGGCTTTCTTCACTGTCACTTGCAATCCAGCAAACTCCTTCCTTCACGTTTCTAGATTAGACAGAGGGTTCTCAACTGCAGACATCCAATTCCCTGTTCAGGAAGCAGCGAGACCTTTCCTCTTCTCACAGATTTAAGATGATAGCCAAGCATCATGAGACACAGTGCGTATGTCTCCTAGGCCCATCCCATGAGAGCAGGACATTTACCACACATGAGAAGAAGACTTAATGCAGTGGCAAAGCAAAATACTCGGTGTCAAAGCCATGTCTAGATGATCATTAAAGACAGATCAAAATTACCCAATACAGGAGGAAAATCTATCGTTTGTAGAAGATTATGTTCTCTGATTATTAGTTTCAAAATTAGTTTTTCCTTTGGATTTCCTCTGAACTTAAACTTAGTTTGGAATGCCTTTGGTTTTGAATATTTCTGAAATCGTATTACTTCTCCTAAGTAAGTTGCTAGTCTGTTCTATTTACGTGAAATTCGAATAATATTGTGAAGTATCTGCCATCAGTTTTACTGTGTGCCAGGCTGAGTTCCCTGATGAATTTCAAATTTCAGATATGAAACAGTAAAGGTTAAAAAAAAAAAATGTTACAAAGGGTACTTCATGCAGTAGCATAAACTTCTGTTTTCTCAAAACTTGTATCAGTTCATCTCACCAGGACCAGCAGGGGAAGCACACTCTGCCTAGGCACTGGCAAAGGGACACAGTGAGAGTGTAGGGTCTCTTGCTGGGGCCATTCAAAATTTGACTGTACAAGCCCCTGAGCAATATGACAGGGCTTTAAAAATGGCCCTGCTTGAAGTACGCGGGTGATCTGGAGACCTCTAAGGTGCTTTCCAACAAAAGCTTTTCTATAATTGTATGAAATCACCTGCAATAGATTAACCCTGGTCATTATTCCTATCACAGGAAATAACTGTGACACCTGGGTAACAGGTGAGCTTACTGCGACACCAGGGAGAGCCTTCCTGTACTTAAAGGCAACCTGTAGGAAAGCTGGGGAGGGAGTCTTTATCAGGGCCTGGAGTGACAGGACAAGGAGTAACCGCTTTAAACTGAAAAGTAGCACCCAGAAAGAACGGAGTCACGCAACAGGATTCATTTCCAAAACCACCTCGTAGACACCTGGGCCAAAGAGCAGGGCCTTGAGCGGGTATATCACAATGGCAGAGTTCATTTCCTTCCCAGTAGCTGGCACGTGCCGTTTTTTGGGATTTCGGGGCTACAGTGAGCTGCTAAGAGGGATGTCTTAGCTCTTGCAGGGCCGTGCTTCCACTAAGGCCAGGACTTTTCTGCATCTTCTACTGCCCTGCAAGCGAGGATGCTTGGGGCACACAGGAAGCTGGGAGGGGACACAGCTGCAGGGATTCCATAAGACACAAGCAAATGCAGCCTTGGCTTGGTGACACTTTCTCTTGATTACTGCTCAACACAAATTACCTCGAGCAAGTCTACTGTGAGGACTAAAGGAAAGAGACGTATGGATGCTGCTAAGCTCTTCTAGCTTGTACCAGGTAGGAAAGATACCTCTGTAGCAGGCGTGAAGAGGATAGCACTAATTAATTAGATGAGAAGCGGAGGAAAGGCACTTAGAGGTAGTGAAAAGCAGTTAATGTGATGTTCCGGGGAAGCTTCAGTCTGCTTAAGGAGTAGCAAGAACAAGCCTAAAGTCATAGCCAAATACAAGAAAGAGAGGAGGACACGCAGCATGAGAAGCTCCCGAGAGAAAGGAGCTCTGTTTTGGGTAAAAATCAGTCCCTTTTTCTATCATGGAGACATCCAAGGGCGTAGGACACGTGCGCTTCAGGGAACCAAGAGATGCTGTGCATTTCTCTCGTCCCCCTGACACAGCCACTAGGTGACGATGCTTCCAATTCTCTCTAAAGAAACCTTGCTTTCTCAGGCCCAGGTGTCCAGCTGCACACCAAGGACGTCCCTGGCTCCCAGGCACAGTTCCCAGGCCCAAGGCCGAGCTCCCCTCCGAACCCCCATTCCAGCAGACCTTGCTCCTGGCATTGTGGAGCAGCCATTTCATGTCAGCCTTTTCTCCTGGCAGTCAGCTTAGCGCCGTAACCTCTGCCATCGGGGCGCCCGAGAGCCGTGTGAGGTCAGCAGAGAGTCACTGTCAGCCTTTGACCTCACAAAGGTGGGTGGCCATAAGTGCCCTGAGCGTCCAGCTCGCATTGAGTACTGCTGGTGGCACTCGAGGCGTGGAGGTCTGCATGGTGCAATGGGAGACGCCGATGTCCTGCTGCTGGAACAAGAGGCGCTGATGTGCTGCTGGTGCAGGAGGAGACGTGAAGGTGCTGCTGCTTAGAGGTGCTGAGGAGCGGGCAGCCTCCGTGCCGGTGGCTGAGCATGCTACTCTTAATTAGTGCTCTACCCTTCCTATCTTTTTACTAAGGTGGGTAGAGAGAAATGCCCATATCTGTTTATTTCCTGGTAAGAAATGTAAGAGCCTTGTATCTGCATATTCACCAGATTCATCCCAGCGCCCTTGGTACTGGCGATCTGTGTTGATCTGTAATAAAGAGCAATCGGTAGCACACCAAGTCTCCGTGACCTTGCATCTAACAGAATCGTCCAAATCCCTGTTGTGATCTCTCTCTAGCTGTGGGCTGGCTAAGCTGTCTGTTGGATGGTGAAAATGGGAAATGATTGGGATGGGAAATGATGAGTGGGCCGAGAAATCATTGCTGGGATGGGAAGACTTCCTTGGGGTGGAAAGCCATTGGGCTAGGAACTCAAAGAGATGGGAAATCTTCCCTGGGTTTGAAATCATTGGGAAGCAAAAGCGTTGGGATGGGAAATCACTCCGGGGATGGGGAAGTATTGGGATGGGAAGTCTTTAATGGGGTGGGTAACATTCACTGGGGAAGGAAGTACTTGGAAAAGTAATCAGAGGAATGGGAATTCTTTGGGATGAGATCTCTTTGGATTAAGAAACGCTTCGTGTCGATGGGAAATATCTCGTATGGGAATCTGTTATCATGTGAAATTGTAAGGATGGGAAATGACCGTTAGGATGCAAAGCTGGTACTGGGACGGGAAATGCTTGGGACGGGGAAGTGTTGGTGTGAAACCGTCCTGGGCATGGCAAATGATGCGTGGGAGGGAAAGCCTGATGGGGATGGAAAAGTCTTGCGATGGGAAGCCTGCTTGGGTCCAAAAGCTGCAGTCCTCACCAAGATGGCGGCGAGGGGCTGGTCAGCCGTTGGGACGGAACGGCCGTTGCCCGCGTTCCCCAACCGACCGCCCCACTCTCCAGCCACCATGGCAGGTACAGCAGCCGGCTCCCGCTCCTCCCGGGGCTGCGGCCCTGCTGGCGAGCCCAGCGCCCCAGATCTCACCCCAGCGCCCTTTTTCCCACAGAGGGTTTCCCCAGACGGCTTCCGCGGCTTCCGCAGACGCAAAACTCCCCCTTCGTCGTCCCAGCCGTGCCGCCAACGGTGGCTGCCTGGCTGCTGCCCTCCCTCCCCGGAGCGATGGCGCTGCCCTTGCAGCCCCCCCAGGTACCCACCCTCCCCTACGCGCTGCCCCAGGCCACCGTCTGGCACGTGGTGCCGGGGGTCCAGGGGCAGGTGCTGCAGCTCCCCGCCGGGGTGCAGCTGGCAGCTGGGGGGCACCTCCCACCCGAGGGGCACCACCTGCAGCTTGGGCAGCTCCCCGCCGTGGGGCAGCTCCCTGCTGTGGGGCAGCTCCCCCACACCGCTCCTCCCTGGGCCCCCGTCTACCAGTGGGGACAGCCCGTGGGGACGGGGACGGTGCTGCCCCAGGATCCCCTCTGGCTGGGGCCCGGGGCCGTGCTCCATGGGGAGCTCCTGCACCCCGCAGGCACCTGCCTGCTGCAGGCCCCTGCCCACCCCGGCCCCCCACCACTCCTCGTCCCGGGGCCTCCGCTGCGGGGGCAGGCGCTCCCCGCGCCCCGCACCCTGACCAGCAGCCGGGGGCAGCTGCCGGAGCCCTGCGACCACGCCGTGGGGCTCAGCGAGGACCAGGGGCCCCCGCTGCCCAGCCCCACTCCCCCCGAGCCTGCCCAGGCTCCAACGACCGCCAGCACCCAGACGGTGACGCCCAACGGTGAGTTTGGGGCTGGCACAGCCGGCCGCTGGGCGCCCCACACCCAGGAGCCATGGGAAAGCTGGCATCGCCCATCCTGGGGGATTTGCTTGCTTTTTCCTCAGCGGCGACAGTTGCAGAGGTGCCTGAGGAGCCCCTGGAGCTGCTTGAGCTGGGCCCCGATGCCTTCGCCGAGGCCTTTCCCCACCTGGCAGGGGACAGCCAGCAGCTGCAGCACCTGCAGGACCAGCTCCCGGCCGACCTGGACATCTCCGGCTTGGAGGAGCTGCTCAGCTGGCTCGATGCCGTGGAGCCCCAGGACGCCTTCCCCGGTGTCCCCAGCAGTCCTGTGCTCAGCCGCTTCCTGTCTGAGCTGCCCGACCTCTGCGAGGACATCGAGGAGCCGAGCACACAGGGACTGGCAGCCACCAGAGCGCTGGGTGAGGTACCCTCAACCCCTGGGGTGCACCCCGAGAAGGTGCAGGGTGGGCGGGCGGTGCAGCCCCCTGCTGTGCCGGCAGCGAGCTCCCCCCTCAAGCCTGCAGCCAGTCCCCAGCTCAGTGCCCTCAGGAGACCCCTGCCCAACCCTCCCTTCACTCTCCCCAAAAGGCCCCCCCACCCTGAATTCCTCACTGCCCTTAGCAGACCCCTGCCCAACCCTCCCTCGCGTCCCCTCAAGAGACCCCCCGACCCTCAATTCCTTAATTCCCTTAGGAGACCCCTGCCCAAGCCTCGCCTGAGTCCCCTCAAGAGCCCCCCCGACCCTGAATTTATTAGTGCCCTTAGGAGACCCCTGCCCAATCCCCCTCTGGGTCCCCTCAAGAGCCCCCCCGGCCCTGAATTTATTAGTGCCCTTAGGAGGCCCCTGCCCAATCCCCCTCTGAGTCCCCTCAAGAGCCCCCCGCCTGCCCCTGCACCCACCGGCACCAAGTGGGGGGCCAAGCGCCCCGCGCCCACCAGCACCCCCAGCACAGCGCAGAGCTCCCAGCACAGGAGGCCGGCGACGGAGAAAACCCCCGGCAAGGAGAAGACGACGCTGCTGGGCCAGGGTGGCCAAGGCCCCAAGACGCTGTGCCAGGGGAAGACGGGTGGCCACAGCGCGGTGGCTGGCAGCAGCGGCCAAGCGGGTGGCGGCAGGCAGCAGCCGGCGAGCGACAGCACCAGGGCGCCCAGCAAGAGGGCCCGAAGCCCGGGGGCTGCTGGGGGGCAAGGAGCAGCGGCACCGCCTCCCCGGAGAGCGCTGCTGCTGCTGGAGCCCCCCCCCATTAAGCCCCGTGCCCGTGCCCGTGCCGTGCGGGCCCAGGACAGGCTCCGTCCCCAAGCCATCGGGGACAAGACGCTGCAGCGCCAGCACCCGGGGACAAAGACCCCCAGCGAGACTTTGCAGCCGCTGGGGGCCAGGGCGAAGGCGCTGGGGCCAGTGCGCCAGCCGCCCTGTGTGCAGCCGCAGCCCACCTCCAGCGGCCCCAGCAGCATGCCCAGGGCCCCGCCGACGGTGCCAGGCTCCAGCGCTGTGCCCGCTGCCCCCCGGCCCCCAGCTGGAGACAAGGCCCAGGCGGTGCCGGCACCACCAGGCAGCACGGCGCGAGCGTGGAGAGCTCCCCTGCAGCAGGCGCCCAGAGCGCCGTGCCTGCCAGCCGCGGGGGGCCAAGCGCAGCGGGAGCCTCTGCCCACGCAGCCGCGCACGCTGCAGCGTCCGGCGCAGCCCCGCGTGGACTACGTGCCCTGCGTGGGGCCCTGGGCAGGCGGCGACGCGGCGCCCACGCCGCTGGAGGAGCAGGAGGCGTCGGTGCCCATCACGCCGCAGCAGCGTCCCGAGCGGGAGCGCCTGAAGAAGCTGGCCCAGGAGGAGCGGCAGCGGGCGGCCCACCAGATGAAGATCGGCCCCGTGCAATTCTTCGTGCAGCGGCAGAAGGACCACGCCATAGCCAAGTATTACGGCTACCCGTGACCCTGCGCTCCTCGACGGCCCCCGCAGCACCCGGGCCCGCTCAGCATGCAGGCACAGAGACCTCTGCAGGCGCCTGCTCCAGCTTCAGCCACGCTCCTCAGCCCTTGCCCCTCTCGCTTGCCCTCTCCCTTCTCCAGTGCTGGAGCTAGGCAGTGTTTGCCACTGTCAGGGATGGGCAACTGGGGCAATGGGAAATGCGCGCGTCACGAATGAACGTTGCAATGGGAAGCTGTTGGGATGTTGGCAATAGCTGGGGTGGGAAAGGTTGGGCGTGGGAACTGCTTGTTGGGACACCAAATGGCTGAGATCCCAAACTTCTTTCTTCTTTCGGGTCATTTCTCTTCTTTAGTGCCTTCCTTATTAAATTCCTCTAGTGTAGGTGTTCACTCAGCAAGGCCTCTGCCTGCAGCTGTTCTGGCACTGGGATGCCGAGGGGATTTCATGCAGCCCGCTCCCGCTGCCCATGCTCAGTCCGTGCATGGATGTGGGCATGGCCAGCACGGACGGGAGAAAATGGGTGGACGGCTGGGTGGATGGGAGGGTGATGGGAGTTGGGAATTCAGCCTTGGGATCAGACACGGGAGGTTGTTGGGATAGGAAATGACCAGTGGGATGGGAAGTCACGATGGGGATAGGAATTCATTAGAATACGAAAAATTGGTTTCATTTTTATTTATTATTTTATTGATTTTAATATTTATTTTATGTATTATATTTATTAATTTTATTTATTAAATTTACTTTATTGACTGTGTTGTACAGGATGGCATTTTTTTAGGTCCTCTTCCTTTTCTACCCTATTAAACTCTCTTTATCACAACGCACTGCTTTGTACTTCATTTTTCCTTCCGAGTCGTTCTGGATTCACTCAGGATGGGGGGGACATTAGTGAACGCCTGTGTGCTTCAGATCCAAGGTCACCTTTGCCCTCAACTCAAGATACATATTTGCATCTGTTGTCATGATACAAAATTAACAACAACAAAATAAAAGTTAACTACTTCCGAGCACCAGCTATACGTTTGCTGGGTCTGCTCTATGCATTTTGAAGACCATTCAATACTATTCAGCACCTTCAGGAGGAAATGTGTGGTTCTAGGGAAATGCATCTTGATCTGATGCAAACCTGCGACGCACCCTGCAGCCCCTCCAACCCCTGTGATTTTACCTGCAGCCCCTGCAACCCCTGTGATTTTACCTGCAGCCCCTCCAAGGCCTGTGATGTTCCCTGCAGCCACTCCAACCCTGTGACAGGCCCTACAGCTGGCTCCGGGGACTACCCCGTTGCCGTATCAGTCGCCAATACACACACAAGATGAAGGAATGGATGCAGAAGTCATCTCGTTTAGGCAGGGAAGAAAGTCCTCCGAAGAAGGGGAAGGAGCAACAGGAAGGCGAGGCAGGCGACCCCAATGTAGGGCCATCCCAGGGAAGAGGAGGCTGTTATAAAATAGAAAAGAGAGAAAAGCAGCAGTAAGCAGGTGATCCCCATCCCTGGGCGAGCTGCGAGACATGGGACAAGATTTCAGCTGTCATGCAGGCGAGCACATTGTCACCTGGCTGCTGCGATGCTGGGATAACAGCTCCGGGAGCCTGGAATCGGAGGGCAGGGAAGCCAAGCAGCTGGGATCCTTCTCTGGGGAAGGGGGCACTGAGAAAGCGATCGGAAACGGGGCACAAGCCTCTGGAGGCGGCGCCTGTCAGGCGTGAAGGAAAGGGATCCCTTCCAGGAAGATGCTGTGGGGTTGCTGAGGGTCGAAGAACAGCAGGTGTTGCCTGCACCCACCGTGCTGCAGCAGCGGCAAGGGAGAGACGTGGTGGTTTTCCTCAGCTGGGCAGCTGAGCTCCACCTCAACCGCTCTCTCCCTGCCCCTCCTCAAAGGGAAAGGGGAGAAAATAGGATGGAAAGGGCTCAAGGGCTGAGAGAAGGACAGGGAGATCACTCCACAATGATCGTCACGGGCAAAAGAGGCTCAGCAGAGCCTGTTCCAGTCCAGCCCGGGCCTGCTCCTGCGGGGGCTCTCCACAGGCCGCGGCCTCCTCCAGGCCACATCCACCTGCTCCACCGGGGGCTCCTCCACGGGCTGCAGCGTGGAGATCTGCTCCGTGTGGGACCCGTGGGCTGCAGGGGGACAGCCTGCTCCACCAGGGGCCTCTCCCCAGGCCGCAGGGGAACTGCTGCTGTGAGCCTGGAGCACCTCCTGCCTCCTGCTGCACTCACCTTGGGGGCTGCAGAGAGGTTTCTCACTCCTCCCTGACCCAGACGCTGCTGTGCAGCAGGTTTCTTTCCCTTTCTTAGATGGGCTCTCACACAGGCGCAAACATCATCCGTTTTGTCTCAGTTCTGGGCAGCAGCGGGTCCCTCTGGAGCCTCCTGGAACCGGCCCTTATCTAACATGGGGCAGCTGCTGCATTCTCCTCACAGAGGACACCCCTGCAGCCCCCCGCTACCAGAACCTGTCCTCGTAAACCCAACACAAGACACCGACCGAGCCTCCCTGATTCCCAGCAGGTGGGTCAGGCTGGGAACCCAGGCCAGTGCCCGGCAGACCCTCCTGGGCCTTGAAAAGCAAGCTTTATGGGGACGTAGCACCCAGAAAGAACGGAGTCACACAACAGGATTCATTTCCAAAACCGTCTCATAGACACCTGGGCCAAAGTGCAGGGCCTTGAGCGGGTATATCACAATGACAGAGTTCATTTCCTTCCCAGTAGCTGGCACATGCCGTTTTTTGGGATTTCGGGGCTACAGTGAGCTGCTAAGAGGGATGTCTTAGCTCTTGCAGGGCAGTGCTTCCACTAAGGCCAGGACTTTTCTGCATCTTCTACTGCCCTGCAAGCGAGGATGCTTGGGGCACACAGGAAGCTGGGAGGGGACACAGCTGCAGGGATTCCATAAGACACAAGCAAATGCAGCCTTGGCTTGGTGACACTTTCTCTTGATTACTGCTCAACACAAATTACCTCGAGCAAGTCTACTGTGAGGACTAAAGGAAAGAGACGTATGGATGCTGCTAAGCTCTTCTAGCTTGTACCAGGTAGGAAAGATACCTCTGTAGCAGGCGTGAAGAGGATAGCACTAATTAATTAGATGAGAAGCGGAGGAAAGGCACTTAGAGGTAGTGAAAAGCAGTTAATGTGATGTTCCGGGGAAGCTTCAGTCTGCTTAAGGAGTAGCAAGAACAAGCCTAAAGTCATAGCCAAATACAAGAAAGAGAGGAGGACACGCAGCATGAGAAGCTCCCGAGAGAAAGGAGCTCTGTTTTGGGTAAAAATCAGTCCCTTTTTCTATCATGGAGACATCCAAGGGCGTAGGACACGTGCACTTCAGGGAACCAAGAGATGCTGTGCATTTCTCTCGTCCCCCTGACACAGCCACTAGGTGACGATGCTTCCAATTCTCTCTAAAGAAACCTTGCTTTCTCAGGCCCAGGTGTCCAGCTGCACACCAAGGACGTCCCTGGCTCCCAGGCACAGTTCCCAGGCCCAAGGCCGAGCTCCCCTCCGAACCCCCATTCCAGCAGACCTTGCTCCTGGCATTGTGGAGCAGCCATTTCATGTCAGCCTTTTCTCCTGGCAGTCAGCTTAGCGCCGTAACCTCTGCCATCGGGGCGCCCGAGAGCCGTGTGAGGTCAGCAGAGAGTCACTGTCAGCCTTTGACCTCACAAAGGTGTTTGGCCATAAGTGCCCTGAGCGTCCAGCTCGCATTGAGTACTGCTGGTGGCACTCGAGGCGTGGAGGTCTGCATGGTGCAATGGGAGACGCCGATGTCCTGCTGCTGGAACAAGAGGCGCTGATGTGCTGCTGGTGCAGGAGGAGACGTGAAGGTGCTGCTGCTTAGAGGTGCTGAGGAGCGGGCAGCCTCCGTGCCGGTGGCTGAGCATGCTACTCTTAATTAGTGCTCTACCCTTCCTATCTTTTTACTAAGGTGGGTAGAGAGAAATGCCCATATCTGTTTATTTCCTGGTAAGAAATGTAAGAGCCTTGTATCTGCATATTCACCAGATTCATCCCAGCGCCCTTGGTACTGGCGATCTGTGTTGATCTGTAATAAAGAGCAATCGGTAGCACACCAAGTCTCCGTGACCTTGCATCTAACAGAATCGTCCAAATCCCTGTTGTGATCTCTCTCTAGCTGTGGGCTGGCTAAGCTGTCTGTTGGATGGTGAAAATGGGAAATGATTGGGATGGGAAATGATGAGTGGGCCGAGAAATCATTGCTGGGATGGGAAGACTTCCTTGGGGTGGAAAGCCATTGGGCTAGGAACTCAAAGAGATGGGAAATCTTCCCTGGGTTTGAAATCATTGGGAAGCAAAAGCGTTGGGATGGGAAATCACTCCGGGGATGGGGAAGTATTGGGATGGGAAGTCTTTAATGGGGTGGGTAACATTCACTGGGGAAGGAAGTACTTGGAAAAGTAATCAGAGGAATGGGAATTCTTTGGGATGAGATCTCTTTGGATTAAGAAACGCTTCGTGTCGATGGGAAATATCTTGTATGGGAATCTGTTATCATGTGAAATTGTAAGGATGGGAAATGACCGTTAGGATGCAAAGCTGGTACTGGGACGGGAAATGCTTGGGACGGGGAAGTGTTGGTGTGAAACCGTCCTGGGCATGGCAAATGATGCGTGGGAGGGAAAGCCCGATGGGGATGGAAAAGTCTTGCGATGGGAAGCCTGCTTGGGTCCAAAAGCTGCAGTCCTCACCAAGATGGCGGCGAGGGGCTGGTCAGCCGTTGGGACGGAACGGCCGTTGCCCGCGTTCCCCAACCGACCGCCCCACTCTCCAGCCACCATGGCAGGTACAGCAGCCGGCTCCCGCTCCTCCCGGGGCTGCGGCCCTGCTGGCGAGCCCAGCGCCCCGGATCTCACCCCAGCGCCCTTTTTCGCACAGAGGGTTTCCCCAGACGGCTTCCGCGGCTTCCGCAGACGCAAAACTCCCCCTTCGTCGTCCCAGCCGTGCCGCCAACGGTGGCTGCCTGGCTGCTGCCCTCCCTCCCCGGAGCGATGGCGCTGCCCTTGCAGCCCCCCCAGGTACCCACCCTCCCCTACGCGCTGCCCCAGGCCACCGTCTGGCACGTGGTGCCGGGGGTCCAGGGGCAGGTGCTGCAGCTCCCCGCCGGGGTGCAGCTGGCACCTGGGGGGCACCTCCCACCCGAGGGGCACCACCTGCAGCTTGGGCAGCTCCCCGCCGTGGGGCAGCTCCCTGCTGTGGGGCAGCTCCCCCACACCGCTCCTCCCTGGGCCCCCGTCTACCAGTGGGGACAGCCCGTGGGGACGGGGACGGTGCTGCCCCAGGATCCCCTCTGGCTGGGGCCCGGGGCCGTGCTCCATGGGGAGCTCCTGCACCCCGCAGGCACCTGCCTGCTGCAGGCCCCTGCCCACCCCGGCCCCCCACCACTCCTCGTCCCGGGGCCTCCGCTGCGGGGGCAGGCGCTCCCCGCGCCCCGCACCCTGACCAGCAGCCGGGGGCAGCTGCCGGAGCCCTGCGACCACGCCGTGGGGCTCAGCGAGGACCAGGGGCCCCCGCTGCCCGGCCCCACTCCCCCCGAGCCTGCCCAGGCTCCAACGACCGCCAGCACCCAGACGGTGACGCCCAACGGTGAGTTTGGGGCTGGCACAGCCGGCCGCTGGGCGCCCCACACCCAGGAGCCATGGGAAAGCTGGCATCGCCCATCCTGGGGGATTTGCTTGCTTTTTCCTCAGCGGCGACAGTTGCAGAGGTGCCTGAGGAGCCCCTGGAGCTGCTTGAGCTGGGCCCCGATGCCTTCGCCGAGGCCTTTCCCCACCTGGCAGGGGACAGCCAGCAGCTGCAGCACCTGCAGGACCAGCTCCCGGCTGACCTGGACATCTCCGGCTTGGAGGAGCTGCTCAGCTGGCTCGATGCCGTGGAGCCCCAGGACGCCTTCCCCGGTGTCCCCAGCAGTCCTGTGCTCAGCCGCTTCCTGTCTGAGCTGCCCGACCTCTGCGAGGACATCGAGGAGCCGAGCACACAGGGACTGGCAGCCACCAGAGCGCTGGGTGAGGTACCCTCAACCCCTGGGGTGCACCCCGAGAAGGTGCAGGGTGGGCGGGCGGTGCAGCCCCCTGCTGTGCCGGCAGCGAGCTCCCCCCTCAAGCCTGCAGCCAGTCCCCAGCTCAGTGCCCTCAGGAGACCCCTGCCCAACCCTCCCTTCACTCTCCCCAAAAGGCCCCCCCACCCTGAATTCCTCACTGCCCTTAGCAGACCCCTGCCCAACCCTCCCTCGCGTCCCCTCAAGAGACCCCCCGACCCTCAATTCCTTAATTCCCTTAGGAGACCCCTGCCCAAGCCTCGCCTGAGTCCCCTCAAGAGCCCCCCCGACCCTGAATTTATTAGTGCCCTTAGGAGACCCCTGCCCAATCCCCCTCTGGGTCCCCTCAAGAGCCCCCCCGGCCCTGAATTTATTAGTGCCCTTAGGAGGCCCCTGCCCAATCCCCCTCTGAGTCCCCTCAAGAGCCCCCCGCCTGCCCCTGCGCCCACCGGCACCAAGTGGGGGGCCAAGCGCCCCGCGCCCACCAGCACCCCCAGCACAGCGCAGAGCTCCCAGCACAGGAGGCCGGCGACGGAGAAAACCCCCGGCAAGGAGAAGACGACGCTGCTGGGCCAGGGTGGCCAAGGCCCCAAGACGCTGTGCCAGGGGAAGACGGGTGGCCACAGCGCGGTGGCTGGCAGCAGCGGCCAAGCGGGCGGCGGCAGGCAGCAGCCGGCGAGCGACAGCACCAGGGCGCCCAGCAAGAGGGCCCAAAGCCCGGGGGCTGCTGGGGGGCAAGGAGCAGCGGCACCGCCTCCCCGGAGAGCGCTGCTGCTGCTGGAGCCCCCCCCCATTAAGCCCCGTTCCCGTGCCCGTGCCGTGCGGGCCCAGGACAGGCTCCGTCCCCAAGCCATCGGGGACAAGACGCTGCAGCGCCAGCACCCGGGGACAAAGACCCCCAGCGAGACTTTGCAGCCGCTGGGGGCCAGGGCGAAGGCGCTGGGGCCAGTGCGCCAGCCGCCCTGTGTGCAGCCGCAGCCCACCTCCAGCGGCCCCAGCAGCATGCCCAGGGCCCCGCCGACGGTGCCAGGCTCCAGCGCTGTGCCCGCTGCCCCCCGGCCCCCAGCTGGAGACAAGGCCCAGGCGGTGCCGGCACCACCAGGCAGCACAGCGCGAGCGTGGAGAGCTCCCCTGCAGCAGGCGCCCAGAGCGCCGTGCCTGCCAGCCGCGGGGGGCCAAGCGCAGCGGGAGCCTCTGCCCACGCAGCCGCGCACGCTGCAGCGTCCGGCGCAGCCCCGCGTGGACTACGTGCCCTGCGTGGGGCCCTGGGCAGGCGGCGACGCGGCGCCCACGCCGCTGGAGGAGCAGGAGGCGTCGGTGCCCATCACGCCGCAGCAGCGTCCCGAGCGGGAGCGCCTGAAGAAGCTGGCCCAGGAGGAGCGGCAGCGGGCGGCCCACCAGATGAAGATCGGCCCCGTGCAATTCTTCGTGCAGCGGCAGAAGGACCACACCATAGCCAAGTATTACGGCTACCCGTGACCCTGCGCTCCTCGACGGCCCCCGCAGCACCCGGGCCCGCTCAGCATGCAGGCACAGAGACCTCTGCAGGCGCCTGCTCCAGCTTCAGCCACGCTCCTCAGCCCTTGCCCCTCTCGCTTGCCCTCTCCCTTCTCCAGTGCTGGAGCTAGGCAGTGTTTGCCACTGTCAGGGATGGGCAACTGGGGCAATGGGAAATGCGCGCGTCACGAATGAACGTTGCAATGGGAAGCTGTTGGGATGTTGGCAATAGCTGGGGTGGGAAAGGTTGGGCGTGGGAACTGCTTGTTGGGACACCAAATGGCTGAGATCCCAAACTTCTTTCTTCTTTCGGGTCATTTCTCTTCTTTAGTGCCTTCCTTATTAAATTCCTCTAGTGTAGGTGTTCACTCAGCAAGGCCTCTGCCTGCAGCTGTTCTGGCACTGGGATGCCGAGGGGATTTCATGCAGCCCGCTCCCGCTGCCCATGCTCAGTCCGTGCATGGATGTGGGCATGGCCAGCACGGACGGGAGAAAATGGGTGGACGGCTGGGTGGATGGGAGGGTGATGGGAGTTGGGAATTCAGCCTTGGGATCAGACACGGGAGGTTGTTGGGATAGGAAATGACCAGTGGGATGGGAAGTCACGATGGGGATAGGAATTCATTAGAATAGGACAAATTGGTTTCATTTTTATTTATTATTTTATTAATTTTAATATTTATTTTATTTATTATATTTATTAATTTTATTTATTAAATTTACTTTATTGACTGTGTTGTACAGGATGGCATTTTTTTAGGTTCTCTTCCTTTTCTACCCTATTAAACTCTCTTTATCACAACGCACTGCTTTGTACTTCATTTTTCCTTCCGAGTCGTTCTGGATTCACTCAGGATGGGGGGGACATTAGTGAACGCCTGTGTGCTTCAGATCCAAGCTCACCTTTGCCCTCAACTCAAGATACATATTTGCATCTGTTGTCATGATACAAAATTAACAGCAACAAAATAAAAGTTAACTACTTCCGAGCACCAGCTGTACGTTTGCTGGGTCTGCTCTATGCATTTTGAAGACCATTCAATACTATTCAGCACCTTCAGGAGGAAATGTGTGGTTCTAGGGAAATGCATCTTGATCTGATGCAAACCTGCGACGCACCCTGCAGCCCCTCCAACCCCTGTGATTTTACCTGCAGCCCCTGCAACCCCTGTGATTTTACCTGCAGCCCCTCCAAGCCCTGTGATTTTACCAGCAGCCACTCCAACCCTGTGACAGGCCCTACAGCTGGCTCCGGGGACTACCCCGTTGCCGTATCAGTCGCCAATACACACACAAGATGAAGGAATGGATGCAGAAGTCATCTCGTTTAGGCAGGGAAGAAAGTCCTCCGAAGAAGGGGAAGGAGCAACAGGACGGCGAGGCAGGCGACCCCAATGTAGGGCCATCCCAGGGAAGAGGAGGCTGTTATAAAATAGAAAAGAGAGAAAAGCAGCAGTAAGCAGGTGATCCCCATCCCTGGGCGAGCTGCGAGACATGGGACAAGATTTCAGCTGTCATGCAGGCGAGCACATTGTCACCTGGCTGCTGCGATGCTGGGATAACAGCTCCGGGAGCCTGGAATCGGAGGGCAGGGAAGCCAAGCAGCTGGGATCCTTCTCTGGGGAAGGGGGCACTGAGAAAGCGATCGGAAACGGGGCACAAGCCTCTGGAGGCGGCGCCTGTCAGGCGTGAAGGAAAGGGATCCCTTCCAGGAAGATGCTGTGGGGTTGCTGAGGGTCGAAGAACAGCAGGTGTTGGCTGCTCCCACCGTGCTGCAGCAGCGGCAAGGGAGAGACGTGGTGGTTTTCCTCAGCTGGGCAGCTGAGCTCCACCTCAACCGCTCTCTCCCTGCCCCTCCTCAAAGGGAAAGGGGAGAAAATAGGATGGAAAGGGCTCAAGGGCTGAGAGAAGGACAGGGAGATCACTCCACAATGATCGTCACGGGCAAAAGAGGCTCAGCAGAGCCTGTTCCAGTCCAGCCCGGGCCTGCTCCTGCGGGGGCTCTCCACAGGCCGCGGCCTCCTCCAGGCCACATCCACCTGCTCCACCGGGGGCTCCTCCACGGGCTGCAGCGTGGAGATCTGCTCCGTGTGGGACCCGTGGGCTGCAGGGGGACAGCCTGCTCCACCAGGGGCCTCTCCCCAGGCCGCAGGGGAACTGCTGCTGTGAGCCTGGAGCACCTCCTGCCTCCTGCTGCACTCACCTTGGGGGCTGCAGAGAGGTTTCTCACTCCTCCCTGACCCAGACGCTGCTGTGCAGCAGGTTTCTTTCCCTTTCTTAGATGGGCTCTCACACAGGCGCAAACATCATCCGTTTTGTCTCAGTTCTGGGCAGCAGCGGGTCCCTCTGGAGCCTCCTGGAACCGGCCCTTATCTAACATGGGGCAGCTGCTGCATTCTCCTCACAGAGGACACCCCTGCAGCCCCCCGCTACCAGAACCTGTCCTCGTAAACCCAACACAAGACACCGACCGAGCCTCCCTGATTCCCAGCAGGTGGGTCAGGCTGGGAACCCAGGCCAGTGCCCGGCAGACCCTCCTGGGCCTTGAAAAGCAAGCTTTATGGGGATGTAGCACCCAGAAAGAACGGAGTCACACAACAGGATTCATTTCCAAAACCGTCTCATAGACACCTGGGCCAAAGTGCAGGGCCTTGAGCGGGTATATCACAATGACAGAGTTCATTTCCTTCCCAGTAGCTGGCACATGCCGTTTTTTGGGATTTCGGGGCTACAGTGAGCTGCTAAGAGGGATGTCTTAGCTCTTGCAGGGCAGTGCTTCCACTAAGGCCAGGACTTTTCTGCATCTTCTACTGCCCTGCAAGCGAGGATGCTTGGGGCACACAGGAAGCTGGGAGGGGACACAGCTGAAGGGATTCCATAAGACACAAGCAAATGCAGCCTTGGCTTGGTGACACTTTCTCTTGATTACTGCTCAACACAAATTACCTCGAGCAAGTCTACTGTGAGGACTAAAGGAAAGAGACGTATGGATGCTGCTAAGCTCTTCTAGCTTGTACCAGGTAGGAAAGATACCTCTGTAGCAGGCGTGAAGAGGATAGCACTAATTAATTAGATGAGAAGCGGAGGAAAGGCACTTAGAGGTAGTGAAAAGCAGTTAATGTGATGTTCCGGGGAAGCTTCAGTCTGCTTAAGGAGTAGCAAGAACAAGCCTAAAGTCATAGCCAAATACAAGAAAGAGAGGAGGACACGCAGCATGAGAAGCTCCCGAGAGAAAGGAGCTCTGTTTTGGGTAAAAATCAGTCCCTTTTTCTATCATGGAGACATCCAAGGGCGTAGGACACGTGCACTTCAGGGAACCAAGAGATGCTGTGCATTTCTCTCGTCCCCCTGACACAGCCACTAGGTGACGATGCTTCCAATTCTCTCTAAAGAAACCTTGCTTTCTCAGGCCCAGGTGTCCAGCTGCACACCAAGGACGTCCCTGGCTCCCAGGCACAGTTCCCAGGCCCAAGGCCGAGCTCCCCTCCGAACCCCCATTCCAGCAGACCTTGCTCCTGGCATTGTGGAGCAGCCATTTCATGTCAGCCTTTTCTCCTGGCAGTCAGCTTAGCGCCGTAACCTTTGCCATCGGGGCGCCCGAGAGCCGTGTGAGGTCAGCAGAGAGTCACTGTCAGCCTTTGACCTCACAAAGGTGGGTGGCCATAAGTGCCCTGAGCGTCCAGCTCGCATTGAGTACTGCTGGTGGCACTCGAGGCGTGGAGGTCTGCATGGTGCAATGGGAGACGCCGATGTCCTGCTGCTGGAACAAGAGGCGCTGATGTGCTGCTGGTGCAGGAGGAGACGTGAAGGTGCTGCTGCTTAGAGGTGCTGAGGAGCGGGCAGCCTCCGTGCCGGTGGCTGAGCATGCTCCTCTTAATTAGTGCTCTACCCTTCCTATCTTTTTACTAAGGTGGGTAGAGAGAAATGCCCATATCTGTTTATTTCCTGGTAAGAAATGTAAGAGCCTTGTATCTGCATATTCACCAGATTCATCCCAGCGCCCTTGGTACTGGCGATCTGTGTTGATCTGTAATAAAGAGCAATTGGTAGCACACCAAGTCTCCGTGACCTTGCATCTAACAGAATCGTCCAAATCCCTGTTGTGATCTCTCTCTAGCTGTGGGCTGGCTAAGCTGTCTGTTGGATGGTGAAAATGGGAAATGATTGGGATGGGAAATGATGAGTGGGCCGAGAAATCATTGCTGGGATGGGAAGACTTCCTTGGGGTGGAAAGCCATTGGGCTAGGAACTCAAAGAGATGGGAAATCTTCCCTGGGTTTGAAATCATTGGGAAGCAAAAGCGTTGGGATGGGAAATCACTCCGGGGATGGGGAAGTATTGGGATGGGAAGTCTTTAATGGGGTGGGTAACATTCACTGGGGAAGGAAGTACTTGGAAAAGTAATCAGAGGAATGGGAATTCTTTGGGATGAGATCTCTTTGGATTAAGAAACGCTTCGTGTCGATGGGAAATATCTCGTATGGGAATCTGTTATCATGTGAAATTGTAAGGATGGGAAATGACCGTTAGGATGCAAAGCTGGTACTGGGACGGGAAATGCTTGGGACGGGGAAGTGTTGGTGTGAAACCGTCCTGGGCATGGCAAATGATGCGTGGGAGGGAAAGCCCGATGGGGATGGAAAAGTCTTGCGATGGGAAGCCTGCTTGGGTCCAAAAGCTGCAGTCCTCACCAAGATGGCGGCGAGGGGCTGGTCAGCCGTTGGGACGGAACGGCCGTTGCCCGCGTTCCCCAACCGACCGCCCCACTCTCCAGCCACCATGGCAGGTACAGCAGCCGGCTCCCGCTCCTCCCGGGGCTGCGGCCCTGCTGGCGAGCCCAGCGCCCCGGATCTCACCCCAGCGCCCTTTTTCGCACAGAGGGTTTCCCCAGACGGCTTCCGCGGCTTCCGCAGACGCAAAACTCCCCCTTCGTCGTCCCAGCCGTGCCGCCAACGGTGGCTGCCTGGCTGCTGCCCTCCCTCCCCGGAGCGATGGCGCTGCCCTTGCAGCCCCCCCAGGTACCCACCCTCCCCTACGCGCTGCCCCAGGCCACCGTCTGGCACGTGGTGCCGGGGGTCCAGGGGCAGGTGCTGCAGCTCCCCGCCGGGGTGCAGCTGGCACCTGGGGGGCACCTCCCACCCGAGGGGCACCACCTGCAGCTTGGGCAGCTCCCCGCCGTGGGGCAGCTCCCTGCTGTGGGGCAGCTCCCCCACACCGCTCCTCCCTGGGCCCCCGTCTACCAGTGGGGACAGCCCGTGGGGACGGGGACGGTGCTGCCCCAGGATCCCCTCTGGCTGGGGCCCGGGGCCGTGCTCCATGGGGAGCTCCTGCACCCCGCAGGCACCTGCCTGCTGCAGGCCCCTGCCCACCCCGGCCCCCCACCACTCCTCGTCCCGGGGCCTCCGCTGCGGGGGCAGGCGCTCCCCGCGCCCCGCACCCTGACCAGCAGCCGGGGGCAGCTGCCGGAGCCCTGCGACCACGCCGTGGGGCTCAGCGAGGACCAGGGGCCCCCGCTGCCCGGCCCCACTCCCCCCGAGCCTGCCCAGGCTCCAACGACCGCCAGCACCCAGACGGTGACGCCCAACGGTGAGTTTGGGGCTGGCACAGCCGGCCGCTGGGCGCCCCACACCCAGGAGCCATGGGAAAGCTGGCATCGCCCATCCTGGGGGATTTGCTTGCTTTTTCCTCAGCGGCGACAGTTGCAGAGGTGCCTGAGGAGCCCCTGGAGCTGCTTGAGCTGGGCCCCGATGCCTTCGCCGAGGCCTTTCCCCACCTGGCAGGGGACAGCCAGCAGCTGCAGCACCTGCAGGACCAGCTCCCGGCCGACCTGGACATCTCCGGCTTGGAGGAGCTGCTCAGCTGGCTCGATGCCGTGGAGCCCCAGGACGCCTTCCCCGGTGTCCCCAGCAGTCCTGTGCTCAGCCGCTTCCTGTCTGAGCTGCCCGACCTCTGCGAGGACATCGAGGAGCCGAGCACACAGGGACTGGCAGCCACCAGAGCGCTGGGTGAGGTACCCTCAACCCCTGGGGTGCACCCCGAGAAGGTGCAGGGTGGGCGGGCGGTGCAGCCCCCTGCTGTGCCGGCAGCGAGCTCCCCCCTCAAGCCTGCAGCCAGTCCCCAGCTCAGTGCCCTCAGGAGACCCCTGCCCAACCCTCCCTTCACTCTCCCCAAAAGGCCCCCCCACCCTGAATTCCTCACTGCCCTTAGCAGACCCCTGCCCAACCCTCCCTCGCGTCCCCTCAAGAGACCCCCCGACCCTCAATTCCTTAATTCCCTTAGGAGACCCCTGCCCAAGCCTCGCCTGAGTCCCCTCAAGAGCCCCCCCGACCCTGAATTTATTAGTGCCCTTAGGAGACCCCTGCCCAATCCCCCTCTGGGTCCCCTCAAGAGCCCCCCCGGCCCTGAATTTATTAGTGCCCTTAGGAGGCCCCTGCCCAATCCCCCTCTGAGTCCCCTCAAGAGCCCCCCGCCTGCCCCTGCGCCCACCGGCACCAAGTGGGGGGCCAAGCGCCCCGCGCCCACCAGCACCCCCAGCACAGCGCAGAGCTCCCAGCACAGGAGGCCGGCGACGGAGAAAACCCCCGGCAAGGAGAAGACGACGCTGCTGGGCCAGGGTGGCCAAGGCCCCAAGACGCTGTGCCAGGGGAAGACGGGTGGCCACAGCGCGGTGGCTGGCAGCAGCGGCCAAGCGGGCGGCGGCAGGCAGCAGCCGGCGAGCGACAGCACCAGGGCGCCCAGCAAGAGGGCCCGAAGCCCGGGGGCTGCTGGGGGGCAAGGAGCAGCGGCACCGCCTCCCCGGAGAGCGCTGCTGCTGCTGGAGCCCCCCCCCATTAAGCCCCGTGCCCGTGCCCGTGCCGTGCGGGCCCAGGACAGGCTCCGTCCCCAAGCCATCGGGGACAAGACGCTGCAGCGCCAGCACCCGGGGACAAAGACCCCCAGCGAGACTTTGCAGCCGCTGGGGGCCAGGGCGAAGGCGCTGGGGCCAGTGCGCCAGCCGCCCTGTGTGCAGCCGCAGCCCACCTCCAGCGGCCCCAGCAGCATGCCCAGGGCCCCGCCGACGGTGCCAGGCTCCAGCGCTGTGCCCGCTGCCCCCCGGCCCCCAGCTGGCGACAAGGCCCAGGCGGTGCCGGCACCACCAGGCAGCACGGCGCGAGCGTGGAGAGCTCCCCTGCAGCAGGCGCCCAGAGCGCCGTGCCTGCCAGCCGCGGGGGGCCAAGCGCAGCGGGAGCCTCTGCCCACGCAGCCGCGCACGCTGCAGCGTCCGGCGCAGCCCCGCGTGGACTACGTGCCCTGCGTGGGGCCCTGGGCAGGCGGCGACGCGGCGCCCACGCCGCTGGAGGAGCAGGAGGCGTCGGTGCCCATCACGCCGCAGCAGCGTCCCGAGCGGGAGCGCCTGAAGAAGCTGGCCCAGGAGGAGCGGCAGTGGGCGGCCCACCAGATGAAGATCGGCCCCGTGCAATTCTTCGTGCAGCGGCAGAAGGACCACGCCATAGCCAAGTATTACGGCTACCCGTGACCCTGCGCTCCTCGACGGCCCCCGCAGCACCCGGGCCCGCTCAGCATGCAGGCACAGAGACCTCTGCAGGCGCCTGCTCCAGCTTCAGCCACGCTCCTCAGCCCTTGCCCCTCTCGCTTGCCCTCTCCCTTCTCCAGTGCTGGAGCTAGGCAGTGTTTGCCACTGTCAGGGATGGGCAACTGGGGCAATGGGAAATGCGCGCGTCACGAATGAACGTTGCAATGGGAAGCTGTTGGGATGTTGGCAATAGCTGGGGTGGGAAAGGTTGGGCGTGGGAACTGCTTGTTGGGACACCAAATGGCTGAGATCCCAAACTTCTTTCTTCTTTCGGGTCATTTCTCTTCTTTAGTGCCTTCCTTATTAAATTCCTCTAGTGTAGGTGTTCACTCAGCAAGGCCTCTGCCTGCAGCTGTTCTGGCACTGGGATGCCGAGGGGATTTCATGCAGCCCGCTCCCGCTGCCCATGCTCAGTCCGTGCATGGATGTGGGCATGGCCAGCACGGACGGGAGAAAATGGGTGGACGGCTGGGTGGATGGGAGGGTGATGGGAGTTGGGAATTCAGCCTTGGGATCAGACACGGGAGGTTGTTGGGATAGGAAATGACCAGTGGGATGGGAAGTCACGATGGGGATAGGAATTCATTAGAATAGGACAAATTGGTTTCATTTTTATTTATTATTTTATTAATTTTAATATTTATTTTATTTATTATATTTATTAATTTTATTTATTAAATTTACTTTATTGACTGTGTTGTACAGGATGGCATTTTTTTAGGTTCTCTTCCTTTTCTACCCTATTAAACTCTCTTTATCACAACGCACTGCTTTGTACTTCATTTTTCCTTCCGAGTCGTTCTGGATTCACTCAGGATGGGGGGGACATTAGTGAACGCCTGTGTGCTTCAGATCCAAGCTCACCTTTGCCCTCAACTCAAGATACATATTTGCATCTGTTGTCATGATACAAAATTAACAGCAACAAAATAAAAGTTAACTACTTCCGAGCACCGGCTGTACGTTTGCTGGGTCTGCTCTATGCATTTTGAAGACCATTCAATACTATTCAGCACCTTCAGGAGGAAATGTGTGGTTCTAGGGAAATGCATCTTGATCTGATGCAAACCTGCGACGCACCCTGCAGCCCCTCCAACCCCTGTGATTTTACCTGCAGCCCCTGCAACCCCTGTGATTTTACCTGCAGCCCCTCCAAGCCCTGTGATTTTACCAGCAGCCACTCCAACCCTGTGACAGGCCCTACAGCTGGCTCCGGGGACTACCCCGTTGCCGTATCAGTCGCCAATACACACACAAGATGAAGGAATGGATGCAGAAGTCATCTCGTTTAGGCAGGGAAGAAAGTCCTCCGAAGAAGGGGAAGGAGCAACAGGACGGCGAGGCAGGCGACCCCAATGTAGGGCCATCCCAGGGAAGAGGAGGCTGTTATAAAATAGAAAAGAGAGAAAAGCAGCAGTAAGCAGGTGATCCCCATCCCTGGGCGAGCTGCGAGACATGGGACAAGATTTCAGCTGTCATGCAGGCGAGCACATTGTCACCTGGCTGCTGCGATGCTGGGATAACAGCTCCGGGAGCCTGGAATCGGAGGGCAGGGAAGCCAAGCAGCTGGGATCCTTCTCTGGGGAAGGGGGCACTGAGAAAGCGATCGGAAACGGGGCACAAGCCTCTGGAGGCGGCGCCTGTCAGGCGTGAAGGAAAGGGATCCCTTCCAGGAAGATGCTGTGGGGTTGCTGAGGGTCGAAGAACAGCAGGTGTTGCCTGCACCCACCGTGCTGCAGCAGCGGCAAGGGAGAGACGTGGTGGTTTTCCTCAGCTGGGCAGCTGAGCTCCACCTCAACCGCTCTCTCCCTGCCCCTCCTCAAAGGGAAAGGGGAGAAAATAGGATGGAAAGGGCTCAAGGGCTGAGAGAAGGACAGGGAGATCACTCCACAATGATCGTCACGGGCAAAAGAGGCTCAGCAGAGCCTGTTCCAGTCCAGCCCGGGCCTGCTCCTGCGGGGGCTCTCCACAGGCCGCGGCCTCCTCCAGGCCACATCCACCTGCTCCACCGGGGGCTCCTCCACGGGCTGCAGCGTGGAGATCTGCTCCGTGTGGGACCCGTGGGCTGCAGGGGGACAGCCTGCTCCACCAGGGGCCTCTCCCCAGGCCGCAGGGGAACTGCTGCTGTGAGCCTGGAGCACCTCCTGCCTCCTGCTGCACTCACCTTGGGGGCTGCAGAGAGGTTTCTCACTCCTCCCTGACCCAGACGCTGCTGTGCAGCAGGTTTCTTTCGCTTTCTTAGATGGGCTCTCACACAGGCGCAAACATCATCCGTTTTGTCTCACTTCTGGGCAGCAGCGGGTCCCTCTGGAGCCTCCTGGAACCGGCCCTTATCTAACATGGGGCAGCTGCTGCATTCTCCTCACAGAGGACACCCCTGCAGCCCCCCGCTACCAGAACCTGTCCTCGTAAACCCAACACAAGACACCGACCGAGCCTCCCTGATTCCCAGCAGGTGGGTCAGGCTGGGAACCCAGGCCAGTGCCCGGCAGACCCTCCTGGGCCTTGAAAAGCAAGCTTTATGGGGACGTAGCACCCAGAAAGAACGGAGTCACACAACAGGATTCATTTCCAAAACCGTCTCATAGACACCTGGGCCAAAGTGCAGGGCCTTGAGCGGGTATATCACAATGACAGAGTTCATTTCCTTCCCAGTAGCTGGCACATGCCGTTTTTTGGGATTTCGGGGCTACAGTGAGCTGCTAAGAGGGATGTCTTAGCTCTTGCAGGGCAGTGCTTCCACTAAGGCCAGGACTTTTCTGCATCTTCTACTGCCCTGCAAGCGAGGATGCTTGGGGCACACAGGAAGCTGGGAGGGGACACAGCTGCAGGGATTCCATAAGACACAAGCAAATGCAGCCTTGGCTTGGTGACACTTTCTCTTGATTACTGCTCAACACAAATTACCTCGAGCAAGTCTACTGTGAGGACTAAAGGAAAGAGACGTATGGATGCTGCTAAGCTCTTCTAGCTTGTACCAGGTAGGAAAGATACCTCTGTAGCAGGCGTGAAGAGGATAGCACTAATTAATTAGATGAGAAGCGGAGGAAAGGCACTTAGAGGTAGTGAAAAGCAGTTAATGTGATGTTCCGGGGAAGCTTCAGTCTGCTTAAGGAGTAGCAAGAACAAGCCTAAAGTCATAGCCAAATACAAGAAAGAGAGGAGGACACGCAGCATGAGAAGCTCCCGAGAGAAAGGAGCTCTGTTTTGGGTAAAAATCAGTCCCTTTTTCTATCATGGAGACATCCAAGGGCGTAGGACACGTGCGCTTCAGGGAACCAAGAGATGCTGTGCATTTCTCTCGTCCCCCTGACACAGCCACTAGGTGACGATGCTTCCAATTCTCTCTAAAGAAACCTTGCTTTCTCAGGCCCAGGTGTCCAGCTGCACACCAAGGACGTCCCTGGCTCCCAGGCACAGTTCCCAGGCCCAAGGCCGAGCTCCCCTCCGAACCCCCATTCCAGCAGACCTTGCTCCTGGCATTGTGGAGCAGCCATTTCATGTCAGCCTTTTCTCCTGGCAGTCAGCTTAGCGCCGTAACCTCTGCCATCGGGGCGCCCGAGAGCCGTGTGAGGTCAGCAGAGAGTCACTGTCAGCCTTTGACCTCACAAAGGTGGGTGGCCATAAGTGCCCAGAGCGTCCAGCTCGCATTGAGTACTGCTGGTGGCACTCGAGGCGTGGAGGTCTGCATGGTGCAATGGGAGACGCCGATGTCCTGCTGCTGGAACAAGAGGCGCTGATGTGCTGCTGGTGCAGGAGGAGACGTGAAGGTGCTGCTGCTTAGAGGTGCTGAGGAGCGGGCAGCCTCCGTGCCGGTGGCTGAGCATGCTGCTCTTAATTAGTGCTCTACCCTTCCTATCTTTTTACTAAGGTGGGTAGAGAGAAATGCCCATATCTGTTTATTTCCTGGTAAGAAATGTAAGAGCCTTGTATCTGCATATTCACCAGATTCATCCCAGCGCCCTTGGTACTGGCGATCTGTGTTGATCTGTAATAAAGAGCAATCGGTAGCACACCAAGTCTCCGTGACCTTGCATCTAACAGAATCGTCCAAATCCCTGTTGTGATCTCTCTCTAGCTGTGGGCTGGCTAAGCTGTCTGTTGGATGGTGAAAATGGGAAATGATTGGGATGGGAAATGATGAGTGGGCCGAGAAATCATTGCTGGGATGGGAAGACTTCCTTGGGGTGGAAAGCCATTGGGCTAGGAACTCAAAGAGATGGGAAATCTTCCCTGGGTTTGATATCATTGGGAAGCAAAAGCGTTGGGATGGGAAATCACTCCGGGGATGGGGAAGTATTGGGATGGGAAGTCTTTTAATGGGGTGGGTAACATTCACTGGGGAAGGAAGTACTTGGAAAAGTAATCAGAGGAATGGGAATTCTTTGGGATGAGATCTCTTTGGATTAAGAAAGGCTTCGTGTCGATGGGAAATATCTCGTATGGGAATCTGTTATCATGTGAAATTGTAAGGATGGGAAATGACCGTTAGGATGCAAAGCTGGTACTGGGACGGGAAATGCTTGGGACGGGGAAGTGTTGGTGTGAAACCGTCCTGGGCATGGCAAATGATGCGTGGGAGGGAAAGCCCGATGGGGATGGAAAAGTCTTGCGATGGGAAGCCTGCTTGGGTCCAAAAGCTGCAGTCCTCACCAAGATGGCGGCGAGGGGCTGGTCAGCCGTTGGGACGGAACGGCCGTTGCCCGCGTTCCCCAACCGACCGCCCCACTCTCCAGCCACCATGGCAGGTACAGCAGCCGGCTCCCGCTCCTCCCGGGGCTGCGGCCCTGCTGGCGAGCCCAGCGCCCCAGATCTCACCCCAGCGCCCTTTTTCCCACAGAGGGTTTCCCCAGACGGCTTCCGCGGCTTCCGCAGACGCAAAACTCCCCCTTCGTCGTCCCAGCCGTGCCGCCAACGGTGGCTGCCTGGCTGCTGCCCTCCCTCCCCGGAGCGATGGCGCTGCCCTTGCAGCCCCCCCAGGTACCCACCCTCCCCTACGCGCTGCCCCAGGCCACCGTCTGGCACGTGGTGCCGGGGGTCCAGGGGCAGGTGCTGCAGCTCCCCGCCGGGGTGCAGCTGGCACCTGGGGGGCACCTCCCACCCGAGGGGCACCACCTGCAGCTTGGGCAGCTCCCCGCCGTGGGGCAGCTCCCTGCTGTGGGGCAGCTCCCCCACACCGCTCCTCCCTGGGCCCCCGTCTACCAGTGGGGACAGCCCGTGGGGACGGGGACGGTGCTGCCCCAGGATCCCCTCTGGCTGGGGCCCGGGGCCGTGCTCCATGGGGAGCTCCTGCACCCCGCAGGCACCTGCCTGCTGCAGGCCCCTGCCCACCCCGGCCCCCCACCACTCCTCGTCCCGGGGCCTCCGCTGCGGGGGCAGGCGCTCCCCGCGCCCCGCACCCTGACCAGCAGCCGGGGGCAGCTGCCGGAGCCCTGCGACCACGCCGTGGGGCTCAGCGAGGACCAGGGGCCCCCGCTGCCCGGCCCCACTCCCCCCGAGCCTGCCCAGGCTCCAACGACCGCCAGCACCCAGACGGTGACGCCCAACGGTGAGTTTGGGGCTGGCACAGCCGGCCGCTGGGCGCCCCACACCCAGGAGCCATGGGAAAGCTGGCATCGCCCATCCTGGGGGATTTGCTTGCTTTTTCCTCAGCGGCGACAGTTGCAGAGGTGCCTGAGGAGCCCCTGGAGCTGCTTGAGCTGGGCCCCGATGCCTTCGCCGAGGCCTTTCCCCACCTGGCAGGGGACAGCCAGCAGCTGCAGCACCTGCAGGACCAGCTCCCGGCCGACCTGGACATCTCCGGCTTGGAGGAGCTGCTCAGCTGGCTCGATGCCGTGGAGCCCCAGGACGCCTTCCCCGGTGTCCCCAGCAGTCCTGTGCTCAGCCGCTTCCTGTCTGAGCTGCCCGACCTCTGCGAGGACATCGAGGAGCCGAGCACACAGGGACTGGCAGCCACCAGAGCGCTGGGTGAGGTACCCTCAACCCCTGGGGTGCACCCCGAGAAGGTGCAGGGTGGGCGGGCGGTGCAGCCCCCTGCTGTGCCGGCAGCGAGCTCCCCCCTCAAGCCTGCAGCCAGTCCCCAGCTCAGTGCCCTCAGGAGACCCCTGCCCAACCCTCCCTTCACTCTCCCCAAAAGGCCCCCCCACCCTGAATTCCTCACTGCCCTTAGCAGACCCCTGCCCAACCCTCCCTCGCGTCCCCTCAAGAGACCCCCCGACCCTCAATTCCTTAATTCCCTTAGGAGACCCCTGCCCAAGCCTCGCCTGAGTCCCCTCAAGAGCCCCCCCGACCCTGAATTTATTAGTGCCCTTAGGAGACCCCTGCCCAATCCCCCTCTGGGTCCCCTCAAGAGCCCCCCCGGCCCTGAATTTATTAGTGCCCTTAGGAGGCCCCTGCCCAATCCCCCTCTGAGTCCCCTCAAGAGCCCCCCGCCTGCCCCTGCGCCCACCGGCACCAAGTGGGGGGCCAAGCGCCCCGCGCCCACCAGCACCCCCAGCACAGCGCAGAGCTCCCAGCACAGGAGGCCGGCGACGGAGAAAACCCCCGGCAAGGAGAAGACGACGCTGCTGGGCCAGGGTGGCCAAGGCCCCAAGACGCTGTGCCAGGGGAAGACGGGTGGCCACAGCGCGGTGGCTGGCAGCAGCGGCCAAGCGGGCGGCGGCAGGCAGCAGCCGGCGAGCGACAGCACCAGGGCGCCCAGCAAGAGGGCCCGAAGCCCGGGGGCTGCTGGGGGGCAAGGAGCAGCGGCACCGCCTCCCCGGAGAGCGCTGCTGCTGCTGGAGCCCCCCCCCATTAAGCCCCGTGCCCGTGCCCGTGCCGTGCGGGCCCAGGACAGGCTCCGTCCCCAAGCCATCGGGGACAAGACGCTGCAGCGCCAGCACCCGGGGACAAAGACCCCCAGCGAGACTTTGCAGCCGCTGGGGGCCAGGGCGAAGGCGCTGGGGCCAGTGCGCCAGCCGCCCTGTGTGCAGCCGCAGCCCACCTCCAGCGGCCCCAGCAGCATGCCCAGGGCCCCGCCGACGGTGCCAGGCTCCAGCGCTGTGCCCGCTGCCCCCCGGCCCCCAGCTGGAGACAAGGCCCAGGCGGTGCCGGCACCACCAGGCAGCACGGCGCGAGCGTGGAGAGCTCCCCTGCAGCAGGCGCCCAGAGCGCCGTGCCTGCCAGCCGCGGGGGGCCAAGCGCAGCGGGAGCCTCTGCCCACGCAGCCGCGCACGCTGCAGCGTCCGGCGCAGCCCCGCGTGGACTACGTGCCCTGCGTGGGGCCCTGGGCGGGCGGCGACGCGGCGCCCACGCCGCTGGAGGAGCAGGAGGCGTCGGTGCCCATCACGCCGCAGCAGCGTCCCGAGCGGGAGCGCCTGAAGAAGCTGGCCCAGGAGGAGCGGCAGCGGGCGGCCCACCAGATGAAGATCGGCCCCGTGCAATTCTTCGTGCAGCGGCAGAAGGACCACGCCATAGCCAAGTATTACGGCTACCCGTGACCCTGCGCTCCTCGACGGCCCCCGCAGCACCCGGGCCCGCTCAGCATGCAGGCACAGAGACCTCTGCAGGCGCCTGCTCCAGCTTCAGCCACGCTCCTCAGCCCTTGCCCCTCTCGCTTGCCCTCTCCCTTCTCCAGTGCTGGAGCTAGGCAGTGTTTGCCACTGTCAGGGATGGGCAACTGGGGCAATGGGAAATGCGCGCGTCACGAATGAACGTTGCAATGGGAAGCTGTTGGGATGTTGGCAATAGCTGGGGTGGGAAAGGTTGGGCGTGGGAACTGCTTGTTGGGACACCAAATGGCTGAGATCCCAAACTTCTTTCTTCTTTCGGGTCATTTCTCTTCTTTAGTGCCTTCCTTATTAAATTCCTCTAGTGTAGGTGTTCACTCAGCAAGGCCTCTGCCTGCAGCTGTTCTGGCACTGGGATGCCGAGGGGCTTTCATGCAGCCCGCTCCCGCTGCCCATGCTCAGTCCGTGCATGGATGTGGGCATGGCCAGCACGGACGGGAGAAAATGGGTGGACGGCTGGGTGGATGGGAGGGTGATGGGAGTTGGGAATTCAGCCTTGGGATCAGACACGGGAGGTTGTTGGGATAGGAAATGACCAGTGGGATGGGAAGTCACGATGGGGATAGGAATTCATTAGAATAGGACAAATTGGTTTCATTTTTATTTATTATTTTATTAATTTTAATATTTATTTTATTTATTATATTTATTAATTTTATTTATTAAATTTACTTTATTGACTGTGTTGTACAGGATGGCATTTTTTTAGGTTCTCTTCCTTTTCTACCCTATTAAACTCTCTTTATCACAACGCACTGCTTTGTACTTCATTTTTCCTTCCGAGTCGTTCTGGATTCACTCAGGATGGGGGGGACATTAGTGAACGCCTGTGTGCTTCAGATCCAAGCTCACCTTTGCCCTCAACTCAAGATACATATTTGCATCTGTTGTCATGATACAAAATTAACAGCAACAAAATAAAAGTTAACTACTTCCGAGCACCAGCTGTACGTTTGCTGGGTCTGCTCTATGCATTTTGAAGACCATTCAATACTATTCAGCACCTTCAGGAGGAAATGTGTGGTTCTAGGGAAATGCATCTTGATCTGATGCAAACCTGCGACGCACCCTGCAGCCCCTCCAACCCCTGTGATTTTACCTGCAGCCCCTGCAACCCCTGTGATTTTACCTGCAGCCCCTCCAAGCCCTGTGATTTTACCAGCAGCCACTCCAACCCTGTGACAGGCCCTACAGCTGGCTCCGGGGACTACCCCGTTGCCGTATCAGTCGCCAATACACACACAAGATGAAGGAATGGATGCAGAAGTCATCTCGTTTAGGCAGGGAAGAAAGTCCTCCGAAGAAGGGGAAGGAGCAACAGGACGGCGAGGCAGGCGACCCCAATGTAGGGCCATCCCAGGGAAGAGGAGGCTGTTATAAAATAGAAAAGAGAGAAAAGCAGCAGTAAGCAGGTGATCCCCATCCCTGGGCGAGCTGCGAGACATGGGACAAGATTTCAGCTGTCATGCAGGCGAGCACATTGTCACCTGGCTGCTGCGATGCTGGGATAACAGCTCCGGGAGCCTGGAATCGGAGGGCAGGGAAGCCAAGCAGCTGGGATCCTTCTCTGGGGAAGGGGGCACTGAGAAAGCGATCGGAAACGGGGCACAAGCCTCTGGAGGCGGCGCCTGTCAGGCGTGAAGGAAAGGGATCCCTTCCAGGAAGATGCTGTGGGGTTGCTGAGGGTCGAAGAACAGCAGGTGTTGGCTGCTCCCACCGTGCTGCAGCAGCGGCAAGGGAGAGACGTGGTGGTTTTCCTCAGCTGGGCAGCTGAGCTCCACCTCAACCGCTCTCTCCCTGCCCCTTTTCAAAGGGAAAGGGGAGAAAATAGGATGGAAAGGGCTCAAGGGCTGAGAGAAGGACAGGGAGATCACTCCACAATGATCGTCACGGGCAAAAGAGGCTCAGCAGAGCCTGTTCCAGTCCAGCCCGGGCCTGCTCCTGCGGGGGCTCTCCACAGGCCGCGGCCTCCTCCAGGCCACATCCACCTGCTCCACCGGGGGCTCCTCCACGGGCTGCAGCGTGGAGATCTGCTCCGTGTGGGACCCGTGGGCTGCAGGGGGACAGCCTGCTCCACCAGGGGCCTCTCCCCAGGCCGCAGGGGAACTGCTGCTGTGAGCCTGGAGCACCTCCTGCCTCCTGCTGCACTCACCTTGGGGGCTGCAGAGAGGTTTCTCACTCCTCCCTGACCCAGACGCTGCTGTGCAGCAGGTTTCTTTCCCTTTCTTAGATGGGCTCTCACACAGGCGCAAACATCATCCGTTTTGTCTCAGTTCTGGGCAGCAGCGGGTCCCTCTGGAGCCTCCTGGAACCGGTCCTTATCTAACATGGGGCAGCTGCTGCATTCTCCTCACAGAGGACACCCCTGCAGCCCCCCGCTACCAGAACCTGTCCTCGTAAACCCAACACAAGACACCGACCGAGCCTCCCTGATTCCCAGCAGGTGGGTCAGGCTGGGAACCCAGGCCAGTGCCCGGCAGACCCTCCTGGGCCTTGAAAAGCAAGCTTTATGGGGACGTAGCACCCAGAAAGAACGGAGTCACACAACAGGATTCATTTCCAAAACCGTCTCATAGACACCTGGGCCAAAGTGCAGGGCCTTGAGCGGGTATATCACAATGACAGAGTTCATTTCCTTCCCAGTAGCTGGCACATGCCGTTTTTTGGGATTTCGGGGCTACAGTGAGCTGCTAAGAGGGATGTCTTAGCTCTTGCAGGGCAGTGCTTCCACTAAGGCCAGGACTTTTCTGCATCTTCTACTGCCCTGCAAGCGAGGATGCTTGGGGCACACAGGAAGCTGGGAGGGGACACAGCTGCAGGGATTCCATAAGACACAAGCAAATGCAGCCTTGGCTTGGTGACACTTTCTCTTGATTACTGCTCAACACAAATTACCTCGAGCAAGTCTACTGTGAGGACTAAAGGAAAGAGACGTATGGATGCTGCTAAGCTCTTCTAGCTTGTACCAGGTAGGAAAGATACCTCTGTAGCAGGCGTGAAGAGGATAGCACTAATTAATTAGATGAGAAGCGGAGGAAAGGCACTTAGAGGTAGTGAAAAGCAGTTAATGTGATGTTCCGGGGAAGCTTCAGTCTGCTTAAGGAGTAGCAAGAACAAGCCTAAAGTCATAGCCAAATACAAGAAAGAGAGGAGGACACGCAGCATGAGAAGCTCCCGAGAGAAAGGAGCTCTGTTTTGGGTAAAAATCAGTCCCTTTTTCTATCATGGAGACATCCAAGGGCGTAGGACACGTGCACTTCAGGGAACCAAGAGATGCTGTGCATTTCTCTCGTCCCCCTGACACAGCCACTAGGTGACGATGCTTCCAATTCTCTCTAAAGAAACCTTGCTTTCTCAGGCCCAGGTGTCCAGCTGCACACCAAGGACGTCCCTGGCTCCCAGGCACAGTTCCCAGGCCCAAGGCCGAGCTCCCCTCCGAACCCCCATTCCAGCAGACCTTGCTCCTGGCATTGTGGAGCAGCCATTTCATGTCAGCCTTTTCTCCTGGCAGTCAGCTTAGCGCCGTAACCTCTGCCATCGGGGCGCCCGAGAGCCGTGTGAGGTCAGCAGAGAGTCACTGTCAGCCTTTGACCTCACAAAGGTGGGTGGCCATAAGTGCCCTGAGCGTCCAGCTCGCATTGAGTACTGCTGGTGGCACTCGAGGCGTGGAGGTCTGCATGGTGCAATGGGAGACGCCGATGTCCTGCTGCTGGAACAAGAGGCGCTGATGTGCTGCTGGTGCAGGAGGAGACGTGAAGGTGCTGCTGCTTAGAGGTGCTGAGGAGCGGGCAGCCTCCGTGCCGGTGGCTGAGCATGCTACTCTTAATTAGTGCTCTACCCTTCCTATCTTTTTACTAAGGTGGGTAGAGAGAAATGCCCATATCTGTTTATTTCCTGGTAAGAAATGTAAGAGCCTTGTATCTGCATATTCACCAGATTCATCCCAGCGCCCTTGGTACTGGCGATCTGTGTTGATCTGTAATAAAGAGCAATTGGTAGCACACCAAGTCTCCGTGACCTTGCATCTAACAGAATCGTCCAAATCCCTGTTGTGATCTCTCTCTAGCTGTGGGCTGGCTAAGCTGTCTGTTGGATGGTGAAAATGGGAAATGATTGGGATGGGAAATGATGAGTGGGCCGAGAAATCATTGCTGGGATGGGAAGACTTCCATGGGGTGGAAAGCCATTGGGCTAGGAACTCAAAGAGATGGGAAATCTTCCCTGGGTTTGAAATCATTGGGAAGCAAAAGCGTTGGGATGGGAAATCACTCCGGGGATGGGGAAGTATTGGGATGGGAAGTCTTTAATGGGGTGGGTAACATTCACTGGGGAAGGAAGTACTTGGAAAAGTAATCAGAGGAATGGGAATTCTTTGGGATGAGATCTCTTTGGATTAAGAAACGCTTCGTGTCGATGGGAAATATCTCGTATGGGAATCTGTTATCATGTGAAATTGTAAGGATGGGAAATGACCGTTAGGATGCAAAGCTGGTACTGGGACGGGAAATGCTTGGGACGGGGAAGTGTTGGTGTGAAACCGTCCTGGGCATGGCAAATGATGCGTGGGAGGGAAAGCCCGATGGGGATGGAAAAGTCTTGCGATGGGAAGCCTGCTTGGGTCCAAAAGCTGCAGTCCTCACCAAGATGGCGGCGAGGGGCTGGTCAGCCGTTGGGACGGAACGGCCGTTGCCCGCGTTCCCCAACGGACCGCCCCACTCTCCAGCCACCATGGCAGGTACAGCAGCCGGCTCCCGCTCCTCCCGGGGCTGCGGCCCTGCTGGCGAGCCCAGCGCCCCGGATCTCACCCCAGCGCCCTTTTTCCCACAGAGGGTTTCCCCAGACGGCTTCCGCGGCTTCCGCAGACGCAAAACTACCCCTTCGTCGTCCCAGCCGTGCCGCCAACGGTGGCTGCCTGGCTGCTGCCCTCCCTCCCCGGAGCGATGGCGCTGCCCTTGCAGCCCCCCCAGGTACCCACCCTCCCCTACGCGCTGCCCCAGGCCACCGTCTGGCACGTGGTGCCGGGGGTCCAGGGGCAGGTGCTGCAGCTCCCCGCCGGGGTGCAGCTGGCACCTGGGGGGCACCTCCCACCCGAGGGGCACCACCTGCAGCTTGGGCAGCTCCCCGCCGTGGGGCAGCTCCCTGCTGTGGGGCAGCTCCCCCACACCGCTCCTCCCTGGGCCCCCGTCTACCAGTGGGGACAGCCCGTGGGGACGGGGACGGTGCTGCCCCAGGATCCCCTCTGGCTGGGGCCCGGGGCCGTGCTCCATGGGGAGCTCCTGCACCCCGCAGGCACCTGCCTGCTGCAGGCCCCTGCCCACCCCGGCCCCCCACCACTCCTCGTCCCGGGGCCTCCGCTGCGGGGGCAGGCGCTCCCCGCGCCCCGCACCCTGACCAGCAGCCGGGGGCAGCTGCCGGAGCCCTGCGACCACGCCGTGGGGCTCAGCGAGGACCAGGGGCCCCCGCTGCCCGGCCCCACTCCCCCCGAGCCTGCCCAGGCTCCAACGACCGCCAGCACCCAGACGGTGACGCCCAACGGTGAGTTTGGGGCTGGCACAGCTGGCCGCTGGGCGCCCCACACCCAGGAGCCATGGGAAAGCTGGCATCGCCCATCCTGGGGGATTTGCTTGCTTTTTCCTCAGCGGCGACAGTTGCAGAGGTGCCTGAGGAGCCCCTGGAGCTGCTTGAGCTGGGCCCCGATGCCTTCGCCGAGGCCTTTCCCCACCTGGCAGGGGACAGCCAGCAGCTGCAGCACCTGCAGGACCAGCTCCCGGCCGACCTGGACATCTCCGGCTTGGAGGAGCTGCTCAGCTGGCTCGATGCCGTGGAGCCCCAGGACGCCTTCCCCGGTGTCCCCAGCAGTCCTGTGCTCAGCCGCTTCCTGTCTGAGCTGCCCGACCTCTGCGAGGACATCGAGGAGCCGAGCACACAGGGACTGGCAGCCACCAGAGCGCTGGGTGAGGTACCCTCAACCCCTGGGGTGCACCCCGAGAAGGTGCAGGGTGGGCGGGCGGTGCAGCCCCCTGCTGTGCCGGCAGCGAGCTCCCCCCTCAAGCCTGCAGCCAGTCCCCAGCTCAGTGCCCTCAGGAGACCCCTGCCCAACCCTCCCTTCACTCTCCCCAAAAGGCCCCCCCACCCTGAATTCCTCACTGCCCTTAGCAGACCCCTGCCCAACCCTCCCTCGCGTCCCCTCAAGAGACCCCCCGACCCTCAATTCCTTAATTCCCTTAGGAGACCCCTGCCCAAGCCTCGCCTGGGTCCCCTCAAGAGCCCCCCCGACCCTGAATTTATTAGTGCCCTTAGGAGACCCCTGCCCAATCCCCCTCTGGGTCCCCTCAAGAGCCCCCCCGGCCCTGAATTTATTAGTGCCCTTAGGAGGCCCCTGCCCAATCCCCCTCTGAGTCCCCTCAAGAGCCCCCCGCCTGCCCCTGCGCCCACCGGCACCAAGTGGGGGGCCAAGCGCCCCGCGCCCACCAGCACCCCCAGCACAGCGCAGAGCTCCCAGCACAGGAGGCCGGCGACGGAGAAAACCCCCGGCAAGGAGAAGACGACGCTGCTTGGCCAGGGTGGCCAAGGCCCCAAGACGCTGTGCCAGGGGAAGACGGGTGGCCACAGCGCGGTGGCTGGCAGCAGCGGCCAAGCGGGCGGCGGCAGGCAGCAGCCGGCGAGCGACAGCACCAGGGCGCCCAGCAAGAGGGCCCGAAGCCCGGGGGCTGCTGGGGGGCAAGGAGCAGCGGCACCGCCTCCCCGGAGAGCGCTGCTGCTGCTGGAGCCCCCCCCCATTAAGCCCCGTGCCCGTGCCCGTGCCGTGCGGGCCCAGGACAGGCTCCGTCCCCAAGCCATCGGGGACAAGACGCTGCAGCGCCAGCACCCGGGGACAAAGACCCCCAGCGAGACTTTGCAGCCGCTGGGGGCCAGGGCGAAGGCGCTGGGGCCAGTGCGCCAGCCGCCCTGTGTGCAGCCGCAGCCCACCTCCAGCGGCCCCAGCAGCATGCCCAGGGCCCCGCCGACGGTGCCAGGCTCCAGCGCTGTGCCCGCTGCCCCCCGGCCCCCAGCTGGAGACAAGGCCCAGGCGGTGCCGGCACCACCAGGCAGCACGGCGCGAGCGTGGAGAGCTCCCCTGCAGCAGGCGCCCAGAGCGCCGTGCCTGCCAGCCGCGGGGGGCCAAGCGCAGCGGGAGCCTCTGCCCACGCAGCCGCGCACGCTGCAGCGTCCGGCGCAGCCCCGCGTGGACTACGTGCCCTGCGTGGGGCCCTGGGCGGGCGGCGACGCGGCGCCCACGCCGCTGGAGGAGCAGGAGGCGTCGGTGCCCATCACGCCGCAGCAGCGTCCCGAGCGGGAGCGCCTGAAGAAGCTGGCCCAGGAGGAGCGGCAGCGGGCGGCCCACCAGATGAAGATCGGCCCCGTGCAATTCTTCGTGCAGCGGCAGAAGGACCACGCCATAGCCAAGTATTACGGCTACCCGTGACCCTGCGCTCCTCGACGGCCCCCGCAGCACCCGGGCCCGCTCAGCATGCAGGCACAGAGACCTCTGCAGGCGCCTGCTCCAGCTTCAGCCACGCTCCTCAGCCCTTGCCCCTCTCGCTTGCCCTCTCCCTTCTCCAGTGCTGCAGCTAGGCAGTGTTTGCCACTGTCAGGGATGGGCAACTGGGGCAATGGGAAATGCGCGCGTCACGAATGAACGTTGCAATGGGAAGCTGTTGGGATGTTGGCAATAGCTGGGGTGGGAAAGGTTGGGCGTGGGAACTGCTTGTTGGGACACCAAATGGCTGAGATCCCAAACTTCTTTCTTCTTTCGGGTCATTTCTCTTCTTTAGTGCCTTCCTTATTAAATTCCTCTAGTGTAGGTGTTCACTCAGCAAGGCCTCTGCCTGCAGCTGTTCTGGCACTGGGATGCCGAGGGGATTTCATGCAGCCCGCTCCCGCTGCCCATGCTCAGTCCGTGCATGGATGTGGGCATGGCCAGCACGGACGGGAGAAAATGGGTGGACGGCTGGGTGGATGGGAGGGTGATGGGAGTTGGGAATTCAGCCTTGGGATCAGACACGGGAGGTTGTTGGGATAGGAAATGACCAGTGGGATGGGAAGTCACGATGGGGATAGGAATTCATTAGAATAGGAAAAATTGGTTTCATTTTTATTTATTATTTTATTAATTTTAATATTTATTTTATTTATTATATTTATTAATTTTATTTATTAAATTTACTTTATTGACTGTGTTGTACAGGATGGCATTTTTTTAGGTTCTCTTCCTTTTCTACCCTATTAAACTCTCTTTATCACAACGCACTGCTTTGTACTTCATTTTTCCTTCCGAGTCGTTCTGGATTCACTCAGGATGGGGGGGACATTAGTGAACGCCTGTGTGCTTCAGATCCAAGCTCACCTTTGCCCTCAACTCAAGATACATATTTGCATCTGTTGTCATGATACAAAATTAACAGCAACAAAATAAAAGTTAACTACTTCCGAGCACCAGCTGTACGTTTGCTGGGTCTGCTCTATGCATTTTGAAGACCATTCAATACTATTCAGCACCTTCAGGAGGAAATGTGTGGTTCTAGGGAAATGCATCTTGATCTGATGCAAACCTGCGACGCACCCTGCAGCCCCTCCAACCCCTGTGATTTTACCTGCAGCCCCTGCAACCCCTGTGATTTTACCTGCAGCCCCTCCAAGCCCTGTGATTTTACCAGCAGCCACTCCAACCCTGTGACAGGCCCTACAGCTGGCTCCGGGGACTACCCCGTTGCCGTATCAGTCGCCAATACACACACAAGATGAAGGAATGGATGCAGAAGTCATCTCGTTTAGGCAGGGAAGAAAGTCCTCCGAAGAAGGGGAAGGAGCAAGAGGAAGGCGAGGCAGGCGACCCCAATGTAGGGCCATCCCAGGGAAGAGGAGGCTGTTATAAAATAGAAAAGAGAGAAAAGCAGCAGTAAGCAGGTGATCCCCATCCCTGGGCGAGCTGCGAGACATGGGACAAGATTTCAGCTGTCATGCAGGCGAGCACATTGTCACCTGGCTGCTGCGATGCTGGGATAACAGCTCCGGGAGCCTGGAATCGGAGGGCAGGGAAGCCAAGCAGCTGGGATCCTTCTCTGGGGAAGGGGGCACTGAGAAAGCGATCGGAAACGGGGCACAAGCCTCTGGAGGCGGCGCCTGTCAGGCGTGAAGGAAAGGGATCCCTTCCAGGAAGATGCTGTGGGGTTGCTGAGGGTCGAAGAACAGCAGGTGTTGCCTGCACCCACCTTGCTGCAGCAGCGGCAAGGGAGAGACGTGGTGGTTTTCCTCAGCTGGGCAGCTGAGCTCCACCTCAACCGCTCTCTCCCTGCCCCTCCTCAAAGGGAAAGGGGAGAAAATAGGATGGAAAGGGCTCAAGGGCTGAGAGAAGGACAGGGAGATCACTCCACAATGATCGTCACGGGCAAAAGAGGCTCAGCAGAGCCTGTTCCAGTCCAGCCCGGGCCTGCTCCTGCGGGGGCTCTCCACAGGCCGCGGCCTCCTCCAGGCCACATCCACCTGCTCCACCAGGGGCTCCTCCACGGGCTGCAGCGTGGAGATCTGCTCCGTGTGGGACCCGTGGGCTGCAGGGGGACAGCCTGCTCCACCAGGGGCCTCTCCCCAGGCCGCAGGGGAACTGCTGCTGTGAGCCTGGAGCACCTCCTGCCTCCTGCTGCACTCACCTTGGGGGCTGCAGAGAGGTTTCTCACTCCTCCCTGACCCAGACGCTGCTGTGCAGCAGGTTTCTTTCCCTTTCTTAGATGGGCTCTCACACAGGCGCAAACATCATCTGTTTTGTCTCAGTTCTGGGCAGCAGCGGGTCCCTCTGGAGCCTCCTGGAACCGGCCCTTATCTAACATGGGGCAGCTGCTGCATTCTCCTCACAGAGGACACCCCTGCAGCCCCCCGCTACCAGAACCTGTCCTCGTAAACCCAACACAAGACACCGACCGAGCCTCCCTGATTCCCAGCAGGTGGGTCAGGCTGGGAACCCAGGCCAGTGCCCGGCAGACCCTCCTGGGCCTTGAAAAGCAAGCTTTATGGGGATGTAGCACCCAGAAAGAACGGAGTCACACAACAGGATTCATTTCCAAAACCGTCTCATAGACACCTGGGCCAAAGTGCAGGGCCTTGAGCGGGTATATCACAATGACAGAGTTCATTTCCTTCCCAGTAGCTGGCACATGCCGTTTTTTGGGATTTCGGGGCTACAGTGAGCTGCTAAGAGGGATGTCTTAGCTCTTGCAGGGCAGTGCTTCCACTAAGGCCAGGACTTTTCTGCATCTTCTACTGCCCTGCAAGCGAGGATGCTTGGGGCACACAGGAAGCTGGGAGGGGACACAGCTGCAGGGATTCCATAAGACACAAGCAAATGCAGCCTTGGCTTGGTGACACTTTCTCTTGATTACTGCTCAACACAAATTACCTCGAGCAAGTCTACTGTGAGGACTAAAGGAAAGAGACGTATGGATGCTGCTAAGCTCTTCTAGCTTGTACCAGGTAGGAAAGATACCTCTGTAGCAGGCGTGAAGAGGATAGCACTAATTAATTAGATGAGAAGCGGAGGAAAGGCACTTAGAGGTAGTGAAAAGCAGTTAATGTGATGTTCCGGGGAAGCTTCAGTCTGCTTAAGGAGTAGCAAGAACAAGCCTAAAGTCATAGCCAAATACAAGAAAGAGAGGAGGACACGCAGCATGAGAAGCTCCCGAGAGAAAGGAGCTCTGTTTTGGGTAAAAATCAGTCCCTTTTTCTATCATGGAGACATCCAAGGGCGTAGGACACGTGCACTTCAGGGAACCAAGAGATGCTGTGCATTTCTCTCGTCCCCCTGACACAGCCACTAGGTGACGATGCTTCCAATTCTCTCTAAAGAAACCTTGCTTTCTCAGGCCCAGGTGTCCAGCTGCACACCAAGGACGTCCCTGGCTCCCAGGCACAGTTCCCAGGCCCAAGGCCGAGCTCCCCTCCGAACCCCCATTCCAGCAGACCTTGCTCCTGGCATTGTGGAGCAGCCATTTCATGTCAGCCTTTTCTCCTGGCAGTCAGCTTAGCGCCGTAACCTCTGCCATCGGGGCGCCCGAGAGCCGTGTGAGGTCAGCAGAGAGTCACTGTCAGCCTTTGACCTCACAAAGGTGGGTGGCCATAAGTGCCCTGAGCGTCCAGCTCGCATTGAGTACTGCTGGTGGCACTCGAGGCGTGGAGGTCTGCATGGTGCAATGGGAGACGCCGATGTCCTGCTGCTGGAACAAGAGGCGCTGATGTGCTGCTGGTGCAGGAGGAGACGTGAAGGTGCTGCTGCTTAGAGGTGCTGAGGAGCGGGCAGCCTCCGTGCCGGTGGCTGAGCATGCTACTCTTAATTAGTGCTCTACCCTTCCTATCTTTTTACTAAGGTGGGTAGAGAGAAATGCCCATATCTGTTTATTTCCTGGTAAGAAATGTAAGAGCCTTGTATCTGCATATTCACCAGATTCATCCCAGCGCCCTTGGTACTGGCGATCTGTGTTGATCTGTAATAAAGAGCAATTGGTAGCACACCAAGTCTCCGTGACCTTGCATCTAACAGAATCGTCCAAATCCCTGTTGTGATCTCTCTCTAGCTGTGGGCTGGCTAAGCTGTCTGTTGGATGGTGAAAATGGGAAATGATTGGGATGGGAAATGATGAGTGGGCCGAGAAATCATTGCTGGGATGGGAAGACTTCCATGGGGTGGAAAGCCATTGGGCTAGGAACTCAAAGAGATGGGAAATCTTCCCTGGGTTTGAAATCATTGGGAAGCAAAAGCGTTGGGATGGGAAATCACTCCGGGGATGGGGAAGTATTGGGATGGGAAGTCTTTAATGGGGTGGGTAACATTCACTGGGGAAGGAAGTACTTGGAAAAGTAATCAGAGGAATGGGAATTCTTTGGGATGAGATCTCTTTGGATTAAGAAACGCTTCGTGTCGATGGGAAATATCTCGTATGGGAATCTGTTATCATGTGAAATTGTAAGGATGGGAAATGACCGTTAGGATGCAAAGCTGGTACTGGGACGGGAAATGCTTGGGACGGGGAAGTGTTGGTGTGAAACCGTCCTGGGCATGGCAAATGATGCGTGGGAGGGAAAGCCCGATGGGGATGGAAAAGTCTTGCGATGGGAAGCCTGCTTGGGTCCAAAAGCTGCAGTCCTCACCAAGATGGCGGCGAGGGGCTGGTCAGCCGTTGGGACGGAACGGCCGTTGCCCGCGTTCCCCAACCGACCGCCCCACTCTCCAGCCACCATGGCAGGTACAGCAGCTGGCTCCCGCTCCTGCCGGGGCTGCGGCCCTGCTGGCGAGCCCAGCGCCCCGGATCTCACCCCAGCGCCCTTTTTCCCACAGAGGGTTTCCCCAGACGGCTTCCGCGGCTTCCGCAGACGCAAAACTCCCCCTTCGTCGTCCCAGCCATGCCGCCAACGGTGGCTGCCTGGCTGCTGCCCTCCCTCCCCGGAGCGATGGCGCTGCCCTTGCAGCCCCCCCAGGTACCCACCCTCCCCTACGCGCTGCCCCAGGCCACCGTCTGGCACGTGGTGCCGGGGGTCCAGGGGCAGGTGCTGCAGCTCCCCGCCGGGGTGCAGCTGGCACCTGGGGGGCACCTCCCACCCGAGGGGCACCACCTGCAGCTTGGGCAGCTCCCCGCCGTGGGGCAGCTCCCTGCTGTGGGGCAGCTCCCCCACACCGCTCCTCCCTGGGCCCCCGTCTACCAGTGGGGACAGCCCGTGGGGACGGGGACGGTGCTGCCCCAGGATCCCCTCTGGCTGGGGCCCGGGGCCGTGCTCCATGGGGAGCTCCTGCACCCCGCAGGCACCTGCCTGCTGCAGGCCCCTGCCCACCCCGGCCCCCCACCACTCCTCGTCCCGGGGCCTCCGCTGCGGGGGCAGGCGCTCCCCGCGCCCCGCACCCTGACCAGCAGCCGGGGGCAGCTGCCGGAGCCCTGCGACCACGCCGTGGGGCTCAGCGAGGACCAGGGGCCCCCGCTGCCCGGCCCCACTCCCCCCGAGCCTGCCCAGGCTCCAACGACCGCCAGCACCCAGACGGTGACGCCCAACGGTGAGTTTGGGGCTGGCACAGCCGGCCGCTGGGCGCCCCACACCCAGGAGCCATGGGAAAGCTGGCATCGCCCATCCTGGGGGATTTGCTTGCTTTTTCCTCAGCGGCGACAGTTGCAGAGGTGCCTGAGGAGCCCCTGGAGCTGCTTGAGCTGGGCCCCGATGCCTTCGCCGAGGCCTTTCCCCACCTGGCAGGGGACAGCCAGCAGCTGCAGCACCTGCAGGACCAGCTCCCGGCCGACCTGGACATCTCCGGCTTGGAGGAGCTGCTCAGCTGGCTCGATGCCGTGGAGCCCCAGGACGCCTTCCCCGGTGTCCCCAGCAGTCCTGTGCTCAGCCGCTTCCTGTCTGAGCTGCCCGACCTCTGCGAGGACATCGAGGAGCCGAGCACACAGGGACTGGCAGCCACCAGAGCGCTGGGTGAGGTACCCTCAACCCCTGGGGTGCACCCCGAGAAGGTGCAGGGTGGGCGGGCGGTGCAGCCCCCTGCTGTGCCGGCAGCGAGCTCCCCCCTCAAGCCTGCAGCCAGTCCCCAGCTCAGTGCCCTCAGGAGACCCCTGCCCAACCCTCCCTTCACTCTCCCCAAAAGGCCCCCCCACCCTGAATTCCTCACTGCCCTTAGCAGACCCCTGCCCAACCCTCCCTCGCGTCCCCTCAAGAGACCCCCCGACCCTCAATTCCTTAATTCCCTTAGGAGACCCCTGCCCAAGCCTCGCCTGAGTCCCCTCAAGAGCCCCCCCGACCCTGAATTTATTAGTGCCCTTAGGAGACCCCTGCCCAATCCCCCTCTGAGTCCCCTCAAGAGCCCCCCGCCTGCCCCTGCGCCCACCGGCACCAAGTGGGGGGCCAAGCGCCCCGCGCCCACCAGCACCCCCAGCACAGCGCAGAGCTCCCAGCACAGGAGGCCGGCGACGGAGAAAACCCCCGGCAAGGAGAAGACGACGCTGCTGGGCCAGGGTGGCCAAGGCCCCAAGACGCTGTGCCAGGGGAAGACGGGTGGCCACAGCGCGGTGGCTGGCAGCAGCGGCCAAGCGGGCGGCGGCAGGCAGCAGCCGGCGAGCGACAGCACCAGGGCGCCCAGCAAGAGGGCCCGAAGCCCGGGGGCTGCTGGGGGGCAAGGAGCAGCGGCACCGCCTCCCCGGAGAGCGCTGCTGCTGCTGGAGCCCCCCCCCATTAAGCCCCGTGCCCGTGCCCGTGCCGTGCGGGCCCAGGACAGGCTCCGTCCCCAAGCCATCGGGGACAAGACGCTGCAGCGCCAGCACCCGGGGACAAAGACCCCCAGCGAGACTTTGCAGCCGCTGGGGGCCAGGGCGAAGGCGCTGGGGCCAGTGCGCCAGCCGCCCTGTGTGCAGCCGCAGCCCACCTCCAGCGGCCCCAGCAGCATGCCCAGGGCCCCGCCGACGGTGCCAGGCTCCAGCGCTGTGCCCGCTGCCCCCCGGCCCCCAGCTGGAGACAAGGCCCAGGCGGTGCCGGCACCACCAGGCAGCACGGCGCGAGCGTGGAGAGCTCCCCTGCAGCAGGCGCCCAGAGCGCCGTGCCTGCCAGCCGCGGGGGGCCAAGCGCAGCAGGAGCCTCTGCCCACGCAGCCGCGCACGCTGCAGCGTCCGGCGCAGCCCCGCGTGGACTACGTGCCCTGCGTGGGGCCCTGGGCAGGCGGCGACGCGTCGCCCACGCCGCTGGAGGAGCAGGAGGTGTCGGTGCCCATCACGCCGCAGCAGCGTCCCGAGCGGGAGCGCCTGAAGAAGCTGGCCCAGGAGGAGCGGCAGCGGGCGGCCCACCAGATGAAGATCGGCCCCGTGCAATTCTTCGTGCAGCGGCAGAAGGACCACGCCATAGCCAAGTATTACGGCTACCCGTGACCCTGCGCTCCTCGACGGCCCCCGCAGCACCCGGGCCCGCTCAGCATGCAGGCACAGAGACCTCTGCAGGCGCCTGCTCCAGCTTCAGCCACGCTCCTCAGCCCTTGCCCCTCTCGCTTGCCCTCTCCCTTCTCCAGTGCTGCAGCTAGGCAGTGTTTGCCACTGTCAGGGATGGGCAACTGGGGCAATGGGAAATGCGCGCGTCACGAATGAACGTTGCAATGGGAAGCTGTTGGGATGTTGGCAATAGCTGGGGTGGGAAAGGTTGGGCGTGGGAACTGCTTGTTGGGACACCAAATGGCTGAGATCCCAAACTTCTTTCTTCTTTCGGGTCATTTCTCTTCTTTAGTGCCTTCCTTATTAAATTCCTCTAGTGTAGGTGTTCACTCAGCAAGGCCTCTGCCTGCAGCTGTTCTGGCACTGGGATGCCGAGGGGATTTCATGCAGCCCGCTCCCGCTGCCCATGCTCAGTCCGTGCATGGATGTGGGCATGGCCAGCACGGACGGGAGAAAATGGGTGGACGGCTGGGTGGATGGGAGGGTGATGGGAGTTGGGAATTCAGCCTTGGGATCAGACACGGGAGGTTGTTGGGATAGGAAATGACCAGTGGGATGGGAAGTCACGATGGGGATAGGAATTCATTAGAATAGGACAAATTGGTTTCATTTTTATTTATTATTTTATTAATTTTAATATTTATTTTATTTATTATATTTATTAATTTTATTTATTAAATTTACTTTATTGACTGTGTTGTACAGGATGGCATTTTTTTAGGTTCTCTTCCTTTTCTACCCTATTAAACTCTCTTTATCACAACGCACTGCTTTGTACTTCATTTTTCCTTCCGAGTCGTTCTGGATTCACTCAGGATGGGGGGGACATTAGTGAACGCCTGTGTGCTTCAGATCCAAGCTCACCTTTGCCCTCAACTCAAGATACATATTTGCATCTGTTGTCATGATACAAAATTAACAGCAACAAAATAAAAGTTAACTACTTCCGAGCACCAGCTGTACGTTTGCTGGGTCTGCTCTATGCATTTTGAAGACCATTCAATACTATTCAGCACCTTCAGGAGGAAATGTGTGGTTCTAGGGAAATGCATCTTGATCTGATGCAAACCTGCGACGCACCCTGCAGCCCCTCCAACCCCTGTGATTTTACCTGCAGCCCCTGCAACCCCTGTGATTTTACCTGCAGCCCCTCCAAGCCCTGTGATTTTACCAGCAGCCACTCCAACCCTGTGACAGGCCCTACAGCTGGCTCCGGGGACTACCCCGTTGCCGTATCAGTCGCCAATACACACACAAAATGAAGGAATGGATGCAGAAGTCATCTCGTTTAGGCAGGGAAGAAAGTCCTCCGAAGAAGGGGAAGGAGCAACAGGACGGCGAGGCAGGCGACCCCAATGTAGGGCCATCCCAGGGAAGAGGAGGCTGTTATAAAATAGAAAAGAGAGAAAAGCAGCAGTAAGCAGGTGATCCCCATCCCTGGGCGAGCTGCGAGACATGGGACAAGATTTCAGCTGTCATGCAGGCGAGCACATTGTCACCTGGCTGCTGCGATGCTGGGATAACAGCTCCGGGAGCCTGGAATCGGAGGGCAGGGAAGCCAAGCAGCTGGGATCCTTCTCTGGGGAAGGGGGCACTGAGAAAGCGATCGGAAACGGGGCACAAGCCTCTGGAGGCGGCGCCTGTCAGGCGTGAAGGAAAGGGATCCCTTCCAGGAAGATGCTGTGGGGTTGCTGAGGGTCGAAGAACAGCAGGTGTTGCCTGCACCCACCGTGCTGCAGCAGCGGCAAGGGAGAGACGTGGTGGTTTTCCTCAGCTGGGCAGCTGAGCTCCACCTCAACCGCTCTCTCCCTGCCCCTCCTCAAAGGGAAAGGGGAGAAAATAGGATGGAAAGGGCTCAAGGGCTGAGAGAAGGACAGGGAGATCACTCCACAATGATCGTCACGGGCAAAAGAGGCTCAGCAGAGCCTGTTCCAGTCCAGCCCGGGCCTGCTCCTGCGGGGGCTCTCCACAGGCCGCGGCCTCCTCCAGGCCACATCCACCTGCTCCACCGGGGGCTCCTCCACGGGCTGCAGCGTGGAGATCTGCTCCGTGTGGGACCCGTGGGCTGCAGGGGGACAGCCTGCTCCACCAGGGGCCTCTCCCCAGGCCGCAGGGGAACTGCTGCTGTGAGCCTGGAGCACCTCCTGCCTCCTGCTGCACTCACCTTGGGGGCTGCAGAGAGGTTTCTCACTCCTCCCTGACCCAGACGCTGCTGTGCAGCAGGTTTCTTTCCCTTTCTTAGATGGGCTCTCACACAGGCGCAAACATCATCCGTTTTGTCTCAGTTCTGGGCAGCAGCGGGTCCCTCTGGAGCCTCCTGGAACCGGCCCTTATCTAACATGGGGCAGCTGCTGCATTCTCCTCACAGAGGACACCCCTGCAGCCCCCCGCTACCAGAACCTGTCCTCGTAAACCCAACACAAGACACCGACCGAGCCTCCCTGATTCCCAGCAGGTGGGTCAGGCTGGGAACCCAGGCCAGTGCCCGGCAGACCCTCCTGGGCCTTGAAAAGCAAGCTTTATGGGGACGTAGCACCCAGAAAGAACGGAGTCACACAACAGGATTCATTTCCAAAACCGTCTCATAGACACCTGGGCCAAAGAGCAGGGCCTTGAGCGGGTATATCACAATGACAGAGTTCATTTCCTTCCCAGTAGCTGGCACGTGCCGTTTTTTGGGATTTCGGGGCTACAGTGAGCTGCTAAGAGGGATGTCTTAGCTCTTGCAGGGCAGTGCTTCCACTAAGGCCAGGACTTTTCTGCATCTTCTACTGCCCTGCAAGCGAGGATGCTTGGGGCACACAGGAAGCTGGGAGGGGACACAGCTGCAGGGATTCCATAAGACACAAGCAAATGCAGCCTTGGCTTGGTGACACTTTCTCTTGATTACTGCTCAACACAAATTACCTCGAGCAAGTCTACTGTGAGGACTAAAGGAAAGAGACGTATGGATGCTGCTAAGCTCTTCTAGCTTGTACCAGGTAGGAAAGATACCTCTGTAGCAGGCGTGAAGAGGATAGCACTAATTAATTAGATGAGAAGCGGAGGAAAGGCACTTAGAGGTAGTGAAAAGCAGTTAAGGTGATGTTCCGGGGAAGCTTCAGTCTGCTTAAGGAGTAGCAAGAACAAGCCTAAAGTCATAGCCAAATACAAGAAAGAGAGGAGGACACGCAGCATGAGAAGCTCCCGAGAGAAAGGAGCTCTGTTTTGGGTAAAAATCAGTCCCTTTTTCTATCATGGAGACATCCAAGGGCGTAGGACACGTGCACTTCAGGGAACCAAGAGATGCTGTGCATTTCTCTCGTCCCCCTGACACAGCCACTAGGTGATGATGCTTCCAATTCTCTCTAAAGAAACCTTGCTTTCTCAGGCCCAGGTGTCCAGCTGCACACCAAGGACGTCCCTGGCTCCCAGGCACAGTTCCCAGGCCCAAGGCCGAGCTCCCCTCCGAACCCCCATTCCAGCAGACCTTGCTCCTGGCATTGTGGAGCAGCCATTTCATGTCAGCCTTTTCTCCTGGCAGTCAGCTTAGCGCCGTAACCTCTGCCATCGGGGCGCCCGAGAGCCGTGTGAGGTCAGCAGAGAGTCACTGTCAGCCTTTGACCTCACAAAGGTGGGTGGCCATAAGTGCCCTGAGCGTCCAGCTCGCATTGAGTACTGCTGGTGGCACTCGAGGCGTGGAGGTCTGCATGGTGCAATGGGAGACGCCGATGTCCTGCTGCTGGAACAAGAGGCGCTGATGTGCTGCTGGTGCAGGAGGAGACGTGAAGGTGCTGCTGCTTAGAGGTGCTGAGGAGCGGGCAGCCTCCGTGCCGGTGGCTGAGCATGCTACTCTTAATTAGTGCTCTACCCTTCCTATCTTTTTACTAAGGTGGGTAGAGAGAAATGCCCATATCTGTTTATTTCCTGGTAAGAAATGTAAGAGCCTTGTATCTGCATATTCACCAGATTCATCCCAGCGCCCTTGGTACTGGCGATCTGTGTTGATCTGTAATAAAGAGCAATCGGTAGCACACCAAGTCTCCGTGACCTTGCATCTAACAGAATCGTCCAAATCCCTGTTGTGATCTCTCTCTAGCTGTGGGCTGGCTAAGCTGTCTGTTGGATGGTGAAAATGGGAAATGATTGGGATGGGAAATGATGAGTGGGCCGAGAAATCATTGCTGGGATGGGAAGACTTCCTTGGGGTGGAAAGCCATTGGGCTAGGAACTCAAAGAGATGGGAAATCTTCCCTGGGTTTGAAATCATTGGGAAGCAAAAGCGTTGGGATGGGAAATCACTCCGGGGATGGGGAAGTATTGGGATGGGAAGTCTTTAATGGGGTGGGTAACATTCACTGGGGAAGGAAGTACTTGGAAAAGTAATCAGAGAGATGGGAATTCTTTGGGATGAGATCTCTTTGGATTAAGAAAGGCTTCGTGTCGATGGGAAATATCTCGTATGGGAATCTGTTATCATGTGAAATTGTAAGGATGGGAAATGACCGTTAGGATGCAAAGCTGGTACTGGGACGGGAAATGCTTGGGACGGGGAAGTGTTGGTGTGAAACCGTCCTGGGCATGGCAAATGATGCGTGGGAGGGAAAGCCCGATGGGGATGGAAAAGTCTTGCGATGGGAAGCCTGCTTGGGTCCAAAAGCTGCAGTCCTCACCAAGATGGCGGCGAGGGGCTGGTCAGCCGTTGGGACGGAACGGCCGTTGCCCGCGTTCCCCAACGGACCGCCCCACTCTCCAGCCACCATGGCAGGTACAGCAGCCGGCTCCCGCTCCTCCCGGGGCTGCGGCCCTGCTGGCGAGCCCAGCGCCCCGGATCTCACCCCAGCGCCCTTTTTCCCACAGAGGGTTTCCCCAGACGGCTTCCGCGGCTTCCGCAGACGCAAAACTCCCCCTTCGTCGTCCCAGCCGTGCCGCCAACGGTGGCTGCCTGGCTGCTGCCCTCCCTCCCCGGAGCGATGGCGCTGCCCTTTCAGCCCCCCCAGGTACCCACCCTCCCCTACGCGCTGCCCCAGGCCACCGTCTGGCACGTGGTGCCGGGGGTCCAGGGGCAGGTGCTGCAGCTCCCCGCCGGGGTGCAGCTGGCAGCTGGGGGGCACCTCCCACCCGAGGGGCACCACCTGCAGCTTGGGCAGCTCCCCGCCGTGGGGCAGCTCCCTGCTGTGGGGCAGCTCCCCCACACCGCTCCTCCCTGGGCCCCCGTCTACCAGTGGGGACAGCCCGTGGGGACGGGGACGGTGCTGCCCCAGGATCCCCTCTGGCTGGGGCCCGGGGCCGTGCTCCATGGGGAGCTCCTGCACCCCGCAGGCACCTGCCTGCTGCAGGCCCCTGCCCACCCCGGCCCCCCACCCCTCCTCGTCCCGGGGCCTCCGCTGCGGGGGCAGGCGCTCCCCGCGCCCCGCACCCTGACCAGCAGCCGGGGGCAGCTGCCGGAGCCCTGCGACCACGCCGTGGGGCTCAGCGAGGACCAGGGGCCCCCGCTGCCCGGCCCCACTCCCCCCGAGCCTGCCCAGGCTCCAACGACCGCCAGCACCCAGACGGTGACGCCCGACGGTGAGTTTGGGGCTGGCACAGCCGGCCGCTGGGTGCCCCACACCCAGGAGCCATGGGAAAGCTGGCATCGCCCATCCTGGGGGATTTGCTTGCTTTTTCCTCAGCGGCGACAGTTGCAGAGGTGCCTGAGGAGCCCCTGGAGCTGCTTGAGCTGGGCCCCGATGCCTTCGCCGAGGCCTTTCCCCACCTGGCAGGGGACAGCCAGCAGCTGCAGCACCTGCAGGACCAGCTCCCGGCCGACCTGGACATCTCCGGCTTGGAGGAGCTGCTCAGCTGGCTCGATGCCGTGGAGCCCCAGGACGCCTTCCCCGGTGTCCCCAGCAGTCCTGTGCTCAGCCGCTTCCTGTCTGAGCTGCCCGACCTCTGCGAGGACATCGAGGAGCCGAGCACACAGGGACTGGCAGCCACCAGAGCGCTGGGTGAGGTACCCTCAACCCCTGGGGTGCACCCCGAGAAGGTGCAGGGTGGGCGGGCGGTGCAGCCCCCTGCTGTGCCGGCAGCGAGCTCCCCCCTCAAGCCTGCAGCCAGTCCCCAGCTCAGTGCCCTCAGGAGACCCCTGCCCAACCCTCCCTTCACTCTCCCCAAAAGGCCCCCCCACCCTGAATTCCTCACTGCCCTTAGCAGACCCCTGCCCAACCCTCCCTCGCGTCCCCTCAAGAGACCCCCCGACCCTCAATTCCTTAATTCCCTTAGGAGACCCCTGCCCAAGCCTCGCCTGAGTCCCCTCAAGAGCCCCCCCGACCCTGAATTTATTAGTGCCCTTAGGAGGCCCCTGCCCAATCCCCCTCTGGGTCCCCTCAAGAGCCCCCCCGGCCCTGAATTTATTAGTGCCCTTAGGAGGCCCCTGCCCAATCCCCCTCTGAGTCCCCTGAAGAGCCCCCCGCCTGCCCCTGCGCCCACCGGCACCAAGTGGGGGGCCAAGCGCCCCGCGCCCACCAGCACCCCCAGCACAGCGCAGAGCTCCCAGCACAGGAGGCCGGCGACGGAGAAAACCCCCGGCAAGGAGAAGACGACGCTGCTGGGCCAGGGTGGCCAAGGCCCCAAGACGCTGTGCCAGGGGAAGACGGGTGGCCACAGCGCGGTGGCTGGCAGCAGCGGCCAAGCGGGCGGCGGCAGGCAGCAGCCGGCGAGCGACAGCACCAGGGCGCCCAGCAAGAGGGCCCGAAGCCCGGGGGCTGCTGGGGGGCAAGGAGCAGCGGCACCGCCTCCCCGGAGAGCGCTGCTGCTGCTGGAGCCCCCCCCCATTAAGCCCCGTGCCCGTGCCCGTGCCGTGCGGGCCCAGGACAGGCTCCGTCCCCAAGCCATCGGGGACAAGACGCTGCAGCGCCAGCACCCGGGGACAAAGACCCCCAGCGAGACTTTGCAGCCGCTGGGGGCCAGGGCGAAGGCGCTGGGGCCAGTGCGCCAGCCGCCCTGTGTGCAGCCGCAGCCCACCTCCAGCGGCCCCAGCAGCATGCCCAGGGCCCCGCCGACGGTGCCAGGCTCCAGCGCTGTGCCCGCTGCCCCCCGGCCCCCAGCTGGCGACAAGGCCCAGGCGGTGCCGGCACCACCAGGCAGCACGGCGCGAGCGTGGAGAGCTCCCCTGCAGCAGGCGCCCAGAGCGCCGTGCCTGCCAGCCGCGGGGGGCCAAGCGCAGCGGGAGCCTCTGCCCACGCAGCCGCGCACGCTGCAGCGTCCGGCGCAGCCCCGCGTGGACTACGTGCCCTGCGTGGGGCCCTGGGCGGGCGGCGACGCGGCGCCCACGCCGCTGGAGGAGCAGGAGGCGTCGGTGCCCATCACGCCGCAGCAGCGTCCCGAGCGGGAGCGCCTGAAGAAGCTGGCCCAGGAGGAGCGGCAGCGGGCGGCCCACCAGATGAAGATCGGCCCCGTGCAATTCTTCGTGCAGCGGCAGAAGGACCACGCCATAGCCAAGTATTACGGCTACCCGTGACCCTGCGCTCCTCGACGGCCCCCGCAGCACCCGGGCCCGCTCAGCATGCAGGCACAGAGACCTCTGCAGGCGCCTGCTCCAGCTTCAGCCACGCTCCTCAGCCCTTGCCCCTCTCGCTTGCCCTCTCCCTTCTCCAGTGCTGCAGCTAGGCAGTGTTTGCCACTGTCAGGGATGGGCAACTGGGGCAATGGGAAATGCGCGCGTCACGAATGAACGTTGCAATGGGAAGCTGTTGGGATGTTGGCAATAGCTGGGGTGGGAAAGGTTGGGCGTGGGAACTGCTTGTTGGGACACCAAATGGCTGAGATCCCAAACTTCTTTCTTCTTTCGGGTCATTTCTCTTCTTTAGTGCCTTCCTTATTAAATTCCTCTAGTGTAGGTGTTCACTCAGCAAGGCCTCTGCCTGCAGCTGTTCTGGCACTGGGATGCCGAGGGGATTTCATGCAGCCCGCTCCCGCTGCCCATGCTCAGTCCGTGCATGGATGTGGGCATGGCCAGCACGGACGGGAGAAAATGGGTGGACGGCTGGGTGGATGGGAGGGTGATGGGAGTTGGGAATTCAGCCTTGGGATCAGACACGGGAGGTTGTTGGGATAGGAAATGACCAGTGGGATGGGAAGTCACGATGGGGATAGGAATTCATTAGAATAGGAAAAATTGGTTTCATTTTTATTTATTATTTTATTAATTTTAATATTTATTTTATTTATTATATTTATTAATTTTATTTATTAAATTTACTTTATTGACTGTGTTGTACAGGATGGCATTTTTTTAGGTTCTCTTCCTTTTCTACCCTATTAAACTCTCTTTATCACAACGCACTACTTTGTACTTCATTTTTCCTTCCGAGTCGTTCTGGATTCACTCAGGATGGGGGGGACATTAGTGAACGCCTGTGTGCTTCAGATCCAAGCTCACCTTTGCCCTCAACTCAAGATACATATTTGCATCTGTTGTCATGATACAAAATTAACAGCAACAAAATAAAAGTTAACTACTTCCGAGCACCAGCTGTACGTTTGCTGGGTCTGCTCTATGCATTTTGAAGACCATTCAATACTATTCAGCACCTTCAGGAGGAAATGTGTGGTTCTAGGGAAATGCATCTTGATCTGATGCAAACCTGCGACGCACCCTGCAGCCCCTCCAACTCCTGTGATTTTACCTGCAGCCCCTGCAACCCCTGTGACGTTACCTGCAGCCCCTCCAAGGCCTGTGATGTTCCCTGCAGCCACTCCAACCCTGTGACAGGCCCTACAGCTGGCTCCGGGGACTACCCCGTTGCCGTATCAGTCGCCAATACACACACAAGATGAAGGAATGGATGCAGAAGTCATCTCGTTTAGGCAGGGAAGAAAGTCCTCCGAAGAAGGGGAAGGAGCAAGAGGAAGGCGAGGCAGGCGACCCCAATGTAGGGCCATCCCAGGGAAGAGGAGGCTGTTATAAAATAGAAAAGAGAGAAAAGCAGCAGTAAGCAGGTGATCCCCATCCCTGGGCGAGCTGCGAGACATGGGACAAGATTTCAGCTGTCATGCAGGCGAGCACATTGTCACCTGGCTGCTGCGATGCTGGGATAACAGCTCCGGGAGCCTGGAATCGGAGGGCAGGGAAGCCAAGCAGCTGGGATCCTTCTCTGGGGAAGGGGGCACTGAGAAAGCGATCGGAAACGGGGCACAAGCCTCTGGAGGCGGCGCCTGTCAGGCGTGAAGGAAAGGGATCCCTTCTAGGAAGATGCTGTGGGGTTGCTGAGGGTCGAAGAACAGCAGGTGTTGCCTGCACCCACCGTGCTGCAGCAGCGGCAAGGGAGAGACGTGGTGGTTTTCCTCAGCTGGGCAGCTGAGCTCCACCTCAACCGCTCTCTCCCTGCCCCTCCTCAAAGGGAAAGGGGAGAAAATAGGATGGAAAGGGCTCAAGGGCTGAGAGAAGGACAGGGAGATCACTCCACAATGATCGTCACGGGCAAAAGAGGCTCAGCAGAGCCTGTTCCAGTCCAGCCCGGGCCTGCTCCTGCGGGGGCTCTCCACAGGCCGCGGCCTCCTCCAGGCCACATCCACCTGCTCCACCGGGGGCTCCTCCACGGGCTGCAGCGTGGAGATCTGCTCCGTGTGGGACCCGTGGGCTGCAGGGGGACAGCCTGCTCCACCAGGGGCCTCTCCCCAGGCCGCAGGGGAACTGCTGCTGTGAGCCTGGAGCACCTCCTGCCTCCTGCTGCACTCACCTTGGGGGCTGCAGAGAGGTTTCTCACTCCTCCCTGACCCAGACGCTGCTGTGCAGCAGGTTTCTTTCCCTTTCTTAGATGGGCTCTCACACAGGCGCAAACATCATCCGTTTTGTCTCACTTCTGGGCAGCAGCGGGTCCCTCTGGAGCCTCCTGGAACCGGCCCTTATCTAACATGGGGCAGCTGCTGCATTCTCCTCACAGAGAACACCCCTGCAGCCCCCCGCTACCAGAACCTGTCCTCGTAAACCCAACACAAGACACCGACCGAGCCTCCCTGATTCCCAGCAGGTGGGTCAGGCTGGGAACCCAGGCCAGTGCCCGGCAGACCCTCCTGGGCCTTGAAAAGCAAGCTTTATGGGGACGTAGCACCCAGAAAGAACGGAGTCACACAACAGGATGCTTGGGGCACACAGGAAGCTGGGAGGGGACACAGCTGCAGGGATTCCATAAGGCACAAGCAAATGCAGCCTTGGCTTGGTGACACTTTCTCTTGATTACTGCTCAACACAAATTACCTCGAGCAAGTCTACTGTGAGGACTAAAGGAAAGAGACGTATGGATGCTGCTAAGCTCTTCTAGCTTGTACCAGGTAGGAAAGATACCTCTGTAGCAGGCGTGAAGAGGATAGCACTAATTAATTAGATGAGAAGCGGAGGAAAGGCACTTAGAGGTAGTGAAAAGCAGTTAATGTGATGTTCCGGGGAAGCTTCAGTCTGCTTAAGGAGTAGCAAGAACAAGCCTAAAGTCATAGCCAAATACAAGAAAGAGAGGAGGACACGCAGCATGAGAAGCTCCCGAGAGAAAGGAGCTCTGTTTTGGGTAAAAATCAGTCCCTTTTTCTATCATGGAGACATCCAAGGGCGTAGGACACGTGCACATTTCTCTCGTCCCCCTGACACAGCCACTAGGTGACGATGCTTCCAATTCTCTCTAAAGAAACCTTGCTTTCTCAGGCCCAGGTGTCCAGCTGCACACCAAGGACGTCCCTGGCTCCCAGGCACAGTTCCCAGGCCCAAGGCCGAGCTCCCCTCCGAACCCCCATTCCAGCAGACCTTGCTCCTGGCATTGTGGAGCAGCCATTTCATGTCAGCCTTTTCTCCTGGCAGTCAGCTTAGCGCCGTAACCTCTGCCATCGGGGCGCCCGAGAGCCGTGTGAGGTCAGCAGAGAGTCACTGTCAGCCTTTGACCTCACAAAGGTGGGTGGCCATAAGTGCCCTGAGCGTCCAGCTCGCATTGAGTACTGCTGGTGGCACTCGAGGCGTGGAGGTCTGCATGGTGCAATGGGAGACGCCGATGTCCTGCTGCTGGAACAAGAGGCGCTGATGTGCTGCTGGTGCAGGAGGAGACGTGAAGGTGCTGCTGCTTAGAGGTGCTGAGGAGCGGGCAGCCTCAGCGGGCAGCTGAATCAGAGGGCAGGGAAGCCAAGCAGCTTCCTTCTCTGGGGAAGGGGGCACAGAGAAAGTGATTGGAAATGGGGTACAAGCCCTCAGCCTCTAAAAGCAATCCCTCAGATGTTTAGGTATAGTAAAGTTAGGTATATCTGTTTGACTCTAGACCCCAACATGTTTGTTAGTGTTCTGGTTTGTCCACTGCTTTCTTGTGGGGGATTTGAGTTGGCCATTACTGTTTAGGTGAATGCTGACTTCATATCTATGGTGCACTTTATTCTTAAAATGGGAAGTTTCTACCAATTTCCCGTCCAAACTTGCTCATAAGCCAACTGCAGTCATCATTTCAGATGTGTCTCCCAACTTACACATTTCCTATTTCTCCTTGATATTTACTCAAGAAATTCATTTACGTAGAGACAACATATTCTTCTCTCAACTGGCATCTGGCCGGGCAGAATGATGTCCTTTCATTCCCTTCCAGGCAATAGGCAACTTGTTCCTTCTGTCTTGTGAACTCTTCCTCCTAAGTTCAATGTGAATACAAGTGGCAGAACTGTGCCTCATGTCTCAAATGAGTGTCAGGGCTGCCTTGTCCAGTGTATTCATACTGGAGGGAAAAAAAAATGAATAGCCATACACACTATATAACCACTAAACTTTTTCAGTCCTCCTTGTGCTAACAGTGCATGAACGTGAGGTTTTGTTGTCATTTTTGTTTGTTTGTTTGTTTGCTTGCTTTAAACTCCTGACTGCCATATAGCAAACATGACAAAAAAACACCCTTTTTTGAGAAGCTCTGAGAATGGCTCTGCTTTGTATTATCACCTGTCACTTCACCTGAACCATTTCAATCACAAGCGATATCCTTCTGTCAGGCTTGGTAGTACTTCCCAACCTTATGTCCCCTGCAAATCTCAAAGCTCATGTGAGCTCATGTATCCGTAGATAATGTATCAGAAGCTCACAGAAAGTGAAATAGATGTAATTCATCCCCTGTGTAGGGAAGAACTTGTCCTAGAAAGGAAAGCTATTAAATTATCTGGAAACAATTTAGCTCTGATAAATTATTTTGTAAATTACACATTACCCCCTCCTTCCGTGGTCTTAGCTGTTCTTGCTCCAAAACTTTGCATGGTGTTGATGTCAAACTAACAGGCCCACACTTGTCTGGATGACTCTTTACCCTCTTCTGGACAGAGGTGTATTTGTTACTCTCCCATTCTGGGGACTATCCCTGATTTGCACAATTGTTATGCATTTTTCCTACTTGACTTGTTGTTCTGTGTGCCAATGCTGTTAATAGGCTAGGTAGATATCAGCTTTTCATTTTTCACTTGAATCGCTATAGATTGTTATTTCACCTCAGATGATGTTGCGCCTAGTGCCCTACCCTCCTTTTCAATGGGAGTCCTGTCACTGCCCTTAATATCACATTGTTGTTGCTGTTAGATGCAGGAAATAAGATTTGCAGCATTTGAGACATCAGTAACTTTTGATCTATTTTTGCCTCAAGCGTGCAACTGTCCTAATTTGTTCTCTTTGTTCCCCCTGGTTTCTGTGGCTTAAGTACCACTTACTATTATTGTTTAATTTCCTATGTGAAGGAGGTTTTTGGTCATTCTTACTTTATTTCTGCAGTTTTTAACCTCTGAAACATGCCTTTTCTCATCGCTTTTTTCCTCTTTGAATTTTGAATTTTAACTATGCCTTCTCTGCACTCAAGTCCCAGAGCTGCTTAGTCAGACTCAATTATTCATTTCCTTAGATTTCAAAGTTTGCATTTCTAAGCCTCAAAACCTTCATTCTAAACCTGGTTTTGTCTGTCGTGAAATGTAAAATGAGAAAAGTCAGCTCATGATCACACTTTATTCAAATTTTACTACATTTAAACCCATACAGGAGCCAAGTCTAAAACGGTCTTATATTTTTTCACTTTTGGGAAGAAATCCATCACATAGTACACCTCTGTGAACATAAGTGGTAATTATCTTTCAATCTTTTGCTGGGAAGTTAAAGTCTCCCATAATTCCCATTATTGTTTACGTGTCTGATAACTGTACAGAGATAATTCACTATTAGACTGGAGCTAAGAGCAAAGAGCAGGCTAGCAAGGCTGTCTATCTTTAGCAGTGATTTGCACAAAACCACTCTTTTGCTGACCCATAACATTTAATTTCTCCATCCTCTGCTTCTTGCTAACACAAAGCACCATCTTATTCCATCCATTTGCCTTGGTTTCCAGCCTTCCTGAGATTTATCAGTACTTGTATGACATTCATGCCTTTGTTTCACCCTTCCTGTGTTGACACTTGTCATAACAGTTTTAGATCCTGAACATGATCATCTCAAAGTTTGCCTGACAGTTAGGTCTTCCTCACATTGTCATAGAGTATCAGGTCTCTACCACTTGAAATAGATTGGATTGGATTAGATTATTGGCACCGTCTCTTGTGCTGGTAGTCCATTATCTTCACAGTCCGTACAACTGGCCATCAGTGAACATGAAGTGGCCTTATCCTGCCCATTTACCTTTCTGGAAATCAGCCACTCTCTCTGCCTAGAACAGGGAATGGATTTTCCTCACCTTTCTTCAAAAGCTCTGAAGTTTTCTGTGATCTTTCCAATTGTACGGTATGATAAGCTTTTGCTGCCACTGAAGGGTAGAAGTCATTATGAATAGTGCCAACAAAACAGAAACATAACAATGAAAACGATATTTTAATTCAGAATAGGTATTTGAAAAGTTCACCTTTTCTAGCACAAATGGGGAAAAGAAAAAAAGGAAGGAAAAAAAAAAAAAAAAAAAGCAGTCCTAAAACATCAAAACTGTGGCCAAAGAATTAGAAGAAACACTATTTTTCCAAAGCTGCAATGTTTTCCATTCATCTGGCTGGGCCAGCAGAGCACTGGAGACCTGGATGCACTGCACTCATGGCTGGTTCCCCTAAATGACCTGCAGGGAGATCTTCTTATCTCTATCCCTCTGTTTCTCCTTTCAATCTCTGTTTTGTCTGTTTGTATCACTAGCTCTCAAATCGCCACTGATATATGCACGTGCAGCACCCAGCACAACCTTGTTTCAGGCTCCAGCGGGACCTTTAGGCATTACCATCCTGTAAACAAATAACAATGATAGTGAGTGTAATTACAATCGTCAAACTATTCCAGCTCCACATCATTAGCCATGCCCTGAGCTAAATAACATTTTAATCAGTTTGATATGTCATCTGTGGCTTTCTTCACTGTCACTTGCAATCCAGCAAACTCCTTCCTTCACGTTTCTAGATTAGACAGAGGGTTCTCAACTGCAGACATGAATCCTTATGCAGACACCATCTTATTCCATCCATTTGCCTTGGTTTCCAGCCTTCCTGAGATTTATCAGTACTTGTATGACATTCATGCCTTTGTTTCAAAGCCATGTCTAGATGATCATTAAAGACAGATCAAAATTACCCAATACAGGAGGAAAATCTATCGTTTGTAGAAGATTATGTTCTCTGATTATTAGTTTCAAAATTAGTTTTTCCTTTGGATTTCCTCTGAACTTAAACTTAGTTTGGAATGCCTTTGGTTTTGAATATTTCTGAAATCGTATTACTTCTCCTAAGTAAGTTGCTAGTCTGTTCTATTTACGTGAAATTCGAATAATATTGTGAAGTATCTGCCATCAGTTTTACTGTGTGCCAGGTTGAGTTCCCTGATGAATTTCAAATTTCAGATATGAAACAGTAAAGGTTAAAAAAAAAAATGTTACAAAGGGTACTTCATGCAGTAGCATAAACTTCTGTTTTCTCAAAACTTGTATCAGTTCATCTCACCAGGACCAGCAGGGGAAGCACACTCTGCCTAGGCACTGGCAAAGGGACACAGTGAGAGTGTAGGGTCTCTTGCTGGGGCCATTCAAAATTTGACTTTACAAGCCCCTGAGCAATATGACAGGGCTTTCCAACAAAAGCTTTTCTATAATTGTATGAAATCACCTGCAATAGATTAACCCTGGTCATTATTCCTATCACAGGAAATAACTGTGACACCTGGGTAACAGGTGAGCTTACTGCGACACCAGGGAGAGCCTTCCTGTACTTAAAGGCAACCTGTAGGAAAGCTGGGGAGGGAGTCTTTATCAGGGCCTGGAGCGACAGGACAAGGAGTAACCGCTTTAAACTGAAAAGTTAGACTTAGAATATATATTGGGAACAAATTCTCTACTGATAGTACCTCACATCCTGTGCATCTGCCAACTTCTTTATTTTATGTTTGCCTCCCCTACTTAAGAGAGGATATTGGAGTGCTGTGTGAAACACTCAGATCTTACATGAACAAAACAATACCTTACCTTTTGCGTTCAAATATGTGCCCAGTACGTTCAGCTAAAACAACTTCTAACCTACAGCGTTTGGTCGAAAGTTCCAATTTCTGTCTCAGTTTCATGTACACCAAATTTTCAAGCAGGATTTCTGGGCCAGTGTCGTCTGTCTGTGATAGACTGCTTTGCTAGATCATCATTCACTGCTCCCTCTGCCAGGCACAGGCCTTTCTCTCTTAATCCCTTGTAAGAAAACTTGCAGAGGTATATGGGGTAGCAGTCAGCAGTGTAAAAGAATAAGAGACATACTGCCTTCGTACATATATATACAACACAATATCAAAGACCTCATCAAGGTCCACCAAGGAAAGGAAGCAATGCAGGAGAAAGAAGACAGGACAACAGGGGGAATGGGGAGCATAAGGGAGGAGGCAGCCAGTGGCCTTAAAAACAAAGCATAAAAAATAACTTCCAATAGTGGGACATAGTGAATTGGAGCTCTAAGGTCTGCATCTAGAGATGTCTTTAATCTTTATCATGCAGTTGTGGAGATGGGTCCTCTGGTTTTGGTCATGTTTTTTCACATTCTGCAATTATCTCCCAAGAAGAACCCCCTGTTGGGCAGAAAGGTAGAGGTGTGCTCCAGAAACACAGTGATGGCAAGGAGTCCTCCACTTCATTCTTCCATTTTTTTCCAGCTGGAAGCATTCATAGTTGTCAACTGAATTGGTTTTGAGGAGTAGGAAAGACAGCATTGCTGGATTTCTGCTTTCTCCTAGATCCTATCATACCACATCATGACAGTTGTCTTTGTTTTATATTCTTTTATGCCTGGATGTTTCTCATTTTTATGAGTGTGGGGTTTTCTTTTTCTTTCTTTCTTTTCTTTCTTTCTTTTCTTTCTTTCTTTCTTTCTTTCTTTCTTTCTTTCTTTCTTTCTTTCTTTCTTTCTTTCTTTCTTTCTTTCTTTCTTTCTTTCTTTCTCTTTCTTTCTTCCTGTCTGTCTTTCTGTCTGTCTGTCTGTCTTCTCTCTTTCTGTCCAGCACTGATTTTATTGCTACTTGTGCATATCCAGACTGTACAGTTTTCTCCATTCCCTCTGTTTCTTCCCTGTGTCTTGCCCCTCTTTCCTGCAACTGAATAGCATTGCCTTGATCAATGAAGTGGCAACATGCGGCTTACACAGTAAACTGCTGAAATTACAGCTATAGCCATGGAGCACAGCTGCAGATCAACAGAAGACCACCAATAACTCACATTTCTAAACTGCTTGTCACAATTCTTCAGTATGTAGGCTGTGATGCTGCCAAGAGCGATCTCACCTCTTAAGCACCCATCCATTTCTTCTCTTCCCAGACCCTCAAGGTATCCTGGTCAAACCACCCCCCTTGCCCCATCTGTCTGTCCCACATTCCTTTTCCCTCAGGGCCAATCTTTTTTTTTTTTTTTTTTTTCAGCATACTATCTCCATAGAAGCTGCTGCTCCCCAACTCCGAGTTGACTAGGGCTGAACTATTGAAAAAGAAAAGAAAAGCTATAAATTATAGTGAGAGATGGTGAATACCTAACGATCTCTTAAAAGCAGGAATTTAAGGGAATAAGTAATTGATAAATGGAGTTAAGATCAGTAGGAAAAAATCCGCTGTTGCAATCAATAGAGTTAAGAAGTTTTTCAACTACATTAGAAACAAAAATTAGAGTAATGACACAGATCCATTACAGGATGGGTATTGCTTCAGTGAGAAACGATGAAAAAAAAAACACCAACAACACGTACATGTGTATGTGTTGTTGTGTATTTGGAAAAAAAACAGGTTAATGAAAACTGCATGCTCAATTAGATGATTTTTTTGTTGTCGTTGGTAGGGAATTGTGTGCTTTATAACACAATATGTGTTATATTTTTTTATATATGTTTTAATAAATAGACTTTATTAGATAACTGATTTTGAATGTATAGCCTAGATGTTAGAAAAATTAACAACATGCAATATTACTTGTAAAAATTAACAACATGTGGTATCTAAATAATATTTAGAGATGTAAAGGTGTTTGGCATTTCAAAGTCTACTTCTCCAATGAAAAATGTGTTAGAGCTTCTGTTGGATGTAATGTAGCCTGCTCGCTTCCTGCCCACCTCAGCAGGACAGGGGATAAAATCGGGGAAAAAAAAGGAACGAGAAAGCTCATGGGCTTTGATAAAGGCAGGGATATTGCTTATCAATGATTGTTGTGGAAAAATCTCTCTTAACTTGAGGAAATTAATTTCATGCCAATTAATTTGTATAAATTCAATTACTAGTTCAGGTGTTGGGAAGCAAAAGGACAAACATCAAACCACATAGGGGTAACACTTTTCCTCCTCTTCTGGGCTCAACTTCACTCCCAGCACCTGTTTTCCACCTGCTGATCTCGCTCAGTCCATTCACTGGGGAAATGGGCAGCACAGGAGGAGGCTGTGGTTAATGTGCAGCAGTTCTTCTCTGCCTATCCTTTCTTCTCGTTTCTACTTTGCTCCAGTGTGGGTCCTCCACAGGCTGCAGTCCCTGTCAGGAATATTCATCTGTTCTGGCATGGATCCTCCACAGGTTTCAAAGAAATCTGCTCCACCATGGAGCATCTACTTCTCCTCCTCCTATGACCTTGATGTTCCCTCTGTTGTTCCTCATTCTTTTTGTTCTCTCCAGCTCTCTCCATCCAATATTTTCTGTGCATTCTTAGAGGCAACACACCTTGGCTTATTGTCTGAGTTTGGCCTATGGTGCATCTGTTGCTGTGTCCAGCACAGTGCAGCCCCTGACCTTGCTACCAAAACCTTGCCACAAATCTCAATACACCTGTTAAAAGAGACCCTCCTGTTTGTTGCCCTTCTTTGGACACTCTCGAACAGTTTTATATCTTTTTCTTATACTGTGGTGCCCAAAACTGCACACACTACTCACAGTACATGGAATAACAACAGAGACTGCCTCTAATTTTCTCTTCTCTGCAGAAGCTCTGTTGCTACCACTGTCCAGAAATCATCACTATCACAGACACTAGTAGCATTCCCTCCTCCCACGGTTGGTTCTTTTTCCCCCAGACTTAGACACCATCCACAAAAGCAAAACCAAACCAAAACAAACAAACAAACAAACAAAAAACAGTCAAAAGCCCTCAGGAAGGCAGTGGTGCAGACTGTGGAGAGCCTGAGTTCAAATCCTTCTTCTGCGAGGCTCTGAACCTATACCCCACCACAAGCTGTCCGCTAACGTATGGCAGGGCAAGGAGGAAGAAAGAACATTTCTCCTGCACTTTCCATTTATTGTTGGCTGACAATTCTGTAGAGTTACAAAGCCTCAATCAGTGCGATACAGGGTTCTTCTCACATTGTCTCACTGTGCCCTAAGGGGAACAGCTCTAATTTAATAGATGCTTCACCAGAAAATCATGAGTCATCTGCAGTTTTGAAGTTTTCTGGGATCAAGTCCCTTCAGACAGTTGAGGAATTTGCTCTATCACCTATGAAAACTGGTGCTCTAATAAGCTAGTGAGTGAACAAGAGAGAAATCCTCTGCTAGATGACTTGACAAATTTGGTCTGAAAACAGTGTTGAGGCAGAACAATCCACGATTTTTGCCTTGGATGCACAGAGAGATTGGGGGTAGTAGAATTCTTTTATTCTTCATTAATATAAACATTTTCAAACCATGTGTTTGCTCAACCTTGCTTCCACTGTGTGCATGGGAGGGAGATAACTGAAAGTGGGGAGTGTTGCTTGAAACCTGCAAGTGGCTGAGGTCCAGTGGGGTTGGAGGCTTTCTTATTCCTTTTGGAAACGCAAAGCAACCTTGCGCCTACCCTGCACTTGCAGAAGGATCATGACAGCCCAAAGCACAGAGGCTTTGGAATTACTACATGGGGATTGGTAGCAGGGGGCTGCAGGCGTGGCCTCTGTGAGAACAGTGCGGAAGCTGCCCGTGTCAGATCAGAGCCAGCTCCAGCCAACTCCAGAAGGGCCACGACGCTTGCCAGAGCTGAGCCTATAAGCGATGTTGTTTGCACCTCCGGGAGAGCAGATTTAAGAAGGGGGAAATACTGCTGTGCAACAGAAGCTGGAAGAGCAAGGAGAGAGAACCAGCCCTGCAGCCCGCAAGGTGAGTGCAGCAGGAGGCAGGAGGTGCTCCAGGCTCACAGCAGCAGTTCCCCCGCGGCCTGGGGAGAGGCCCCTGGTGGAGCAGGCTGTCCCCCTGCAGCCCACGGGTCCCACACGGAGCAGATCTCCACGCTGCAGCCCGTGGAGGAGCCCCCGGTGGAGCAGGTGGATGTGGCCTGGAGGAGGCCGCGGCCTGTGGAGAGCCCCCGCAGGAGCAGGCCCCAGGCCAGAGCTGCAGCCATGGAGAGGAGCCCACGCAGGAGCAGGGGGTCTGGGGGGAGCTGCCACCCGTGGGGGACCCAGGTTGGAGCAGTTTGCTCCTGACGGACGGACCCTGTGGTACAGACCCATATCGGAACAGTTCCTCAAGAATGGTGGCCTGTAAGCAGCCCCCGCAGGCTCATTTCGGGAAGGACGGCATCCCGTGGGAGGGACCCCACGTGGAACAGGGGCAGAGAGGGACCGTGGAGGAGCAGCAGGTGATGAAGTGTTAGGGACTGACCACAGCCCACATTCCCCATTCCCCTGCAACACTCGGCAGGAGGAGGTAGAGCAGGGTGGATAGGAGGTAAAAGGGGTTTTAAGTTTGCTTTTAATTTTTCACTATTGTAGTCTGCTAGTGATAGGCAACAAATTATATTAATCTCCCTGTGCTGCATCTGTTTTGTCCAGGACGATAATTGTTGAGTGATCTCCCTGTCCTTATCACAATTCCTTGAGGCCTTTTCATCATATTTTTTTCCCCTTTTCCTTTGAGGAGGGGGAGTGAGAGAGTGGCTATGGTGGAGTTCAGCTGCCCAGCAGCTTAAAACTACCAAGCAACAGTCCTACTATCCACCGACCAGCATCCTTATTCAAGCCTGTTGCAGCTATGTATGCTGCTCTGCTCTGTCTGGGATGTGGACCTACCCGTGGTATCTGGGGCCAGCTCATATGGACTAGACCCTTACAATCTGCAGGAATTCCCCTTCAGTGGGAACTTGCATCACATAAAGACAGTTTTCCATGGCGGAAGACAAAGCCTGTAGGAATTATTAGAAGTCGACATCCTCCATCACTCTGACCCCCGAGATTTGGACATAATTTCCAAAATGAGCAAAAGGGATCTGTGTCTGCCCTGATACGAAGGAAATCACTGCCCCTGGAAATCTAGTCACTATGCTTTGGTGACTTCATCGGAGTTTTTGTTCTGCTTTGTATGCATCAAACGGAAAAGAGCTACCCCAGGAACACTGTGCTTTGGTGGCAGAGATCTGCTGGCAGCTGAGGACATTACTTATGTTTGTGTGTGAAAATCACACTTCCCTGCTAAAATACATAATATTGGGCCACATGCTTTCTAGCATATCACCTGTCAGGGAAGCAAAGCCAGGAAAAGCACTAATACGGCCCTGTGTGTCCCTCAGGGCTGTAAGCACAGCCACAAGCACAACCATGCTAACACACAGGAAATCTGTGCATGATCCCCAGAATTCACAGATGCAACGTGCATTTCTGTGCACGTGCCCTGACACCAGCTGGCAGCAGGAGGTCAGCTCCCAGCCTCAGCTCACTCTCTGTTCCTTGGGTTTGCTTTAATGCCTCCTTTGAGACACTGCCTCAGCGCAGTGAGTTTGTGAATGTGACATATCATTCAATATTATCCACCATAAGCCACTCTGTTCCTATAGCAACTGCCTCCTTAGCCCAGTTCCTGGGTCTCTTCAGGTCTGTTTGATATTCACCTTGACACCTTTGGTGGAGGCCTTGAAGGAACACACAAAGTGTGAAAACACCTTGTACTTATTAGGCCAAGGTAATTCCTCCCCACATGGAGGGGCACATATCATCTCCAAGAAAGGGGCTCCCACCTCCACGACTCCCGTCCATCCTCCACCTCTCTATGTCCTTGCATGAATAACGACCTGCACAGCTTAACCTGGACAGGAGCCTGAAGTCCACAACGAGAAATGCTCTGATCTGGGCTCCTTCCAAAAGGGCCAGGCAGATATAACTGGAAGAATGTGTAAAATGTTGACCCTAGCTGACGTAATTTCTTTTGGTTGATCTCATGCAAACCTGTGACGCACCCAGCAGGCCCTGCAACCCCTGTGATTTTACCTGCAGCCCCTGCAACCTCTGTGAGGTTACGTGCAGCCCCTCCAAGAAATGTGATTTTACCTGCAGCCCCTCCAACCCCTGTGACGTTACCTGCAGCCCCTCCAAGCCCTGTGATGTTCCCTGCAGCCACTCCAACCCTGTGACAGGCCCTACAGCTGGCTCCGGGGACTACCCCGTTGCCGTATCAGTCGCCAATACACACAAGATGAAGGAATGGATGCAGAAGTCATCTCGTTTAGGCAGGGAAGAAAGTCCTCCGAAGAAGGGTAAGGAGCAAGAGGAAGGCGAGGCAGGCAACCCCAATGTAGGGCCATCCCAGGGAAGAGGAGGCTGTTATAAAATAGAAAAGAGAGAAAAGCAGCAGTAAGCAGGTGATCCCCATCCCTGGGCGAGCTGCGAGACATGGGACAAGATTTCAGCTGTCATGCAGGCGAGCACATTGTCACCTGGCTGCTGCGATGCTGGGATAACAGCTCCGGGAGCCTGGAATCGGAGGGCAGGGAAGCCAAGCAGCTGGGATCCTTCTCTGGGGAAGGGGGCACTGAGAAAGCGATCGGAAACGGGGCACAAGCCTCTGGAGGCGGCGCCTGTCAGGCGTGAAGGAAAGGGATCCCTTCCAGGAAGATGCTGTGGGGTTGCTGAGGGTCGAAGAACAGCAGGTGTTGGCTGCTCCCACCGTGCTGCAGCAGCGGCAAGGGAGAGACGTGGTGGTTTTCCTCAGCTGGGCAGCTGAGCTCCACCTCAACCGCTCTCTCCCTGCCCCTCCTCAAAGGGAAAGGGGAGAAAATAGGATGGAAAGGGCTCAAGGGCTGAGAGAAGGACAGGGAGATCACTCCACAATGATCGTCACGGGCAAAAGAGGCTCAGCAGAGCCTGTTCCAGTCCAGCCTGGGCCTGCTCCTGCGGGGGCTCTCCACAGGCCGCGGCCTCCTCCAGGCCACATCCACCTGCTCCACCGGGGGCTCCTCCACGGGCTGCAGCGTGGAGATCTGCTCCGTGTGGGACCCGTGGGCTGCAGGGGGACAGCCTGCTCCACCAGGGGCCTCTCCCCAGGCCGCAGGGGAACTGCTGCTGTGAGCCTGGAGCACCTCCTGCCTCCTGCTGCACTCACCTTGGGGGCTGCAGAGAGGTTTCTCACTCCTCCCTGACCCAGACGCTGCTGTGCAGCAGGTTTCTTTCCCTTTCTTAGATGGGCTCTCACACAGGCGCAAACATCATCCGTTTTGTCTCAGTTCTGGGCAGCAGCGGGTCCCTCTGGAGCCTCCTGGAACCGGCCCTTATCTAACATGGGGCAGCTGCTGCATTCTCCTCACAGAGGACACCCCTGCAGCCCCCCGCTACCAGAACCTGTCCTCGTAAACCCAACACAAGACACCGACCAAGCCTCCCTGATTCCCAGCAGGTGGGTCAGGCTGGGAACCCAGGCCAGTGCCCGGCAGACCCTCCTGGGCCTTGAAAAGCAAGCTTTATGGGGACGTAGCACCCAGAAAGAACGGAGTCACACAACAGGATTCATTTCCAAAACCGTCTCATAGACACCTGGGCCAAAGAGCAGGGCCTTGAGCGGGTATATCACAATGACAGAGTTCATTTCCTTCCCAGTAGCTGGCACGTGCCGTTTTTTGGGATTTCGGGGCTACAGTGAGCTGCTAAGAGGGATGTCTTAGCTCTTGCAGGGCAGTGCTTCCACTAAGGCCAGGACTTTTCTGCATCTTCTACTGCCCTGCAAGCGAGGATGCTTGGGGCACACAGGAAGCTGGGAGGGGACACAGCTGCAGGGATTCCATAAGACACAAGCAAATGCAGCCTTGGCTTGGTGACACTTTCTCTTGATTACTGCTCAACACAAATTACCTCGAGCAAGTCTACTGTGAGGACTAAAGGAAAGAGACGTATGGATGCTGCTAAGCTCTTCTAGCTTGTACCAGGTAGGAAAGATACCTCTGTAGCAGGCGTGAAGAGGATAGCACTAATTAATTAGATGAGAAGCGGAGGAAAGGCACTTAGAGGTAGTGAAAAGCAGTTAAGGTGATGTTCCGGGGAAGCTTCAGTCTGCTTAAGGAGTAGCAAGAACAAGCCTAAAGTCATAGCCAAATACAAGAAAGAGAGGAGGACACGCAGCATGAGAAGCTCCCGAGAGAAAGGAGCTCTGTTTTGGGTAAAAATCAGTCCCTTTTTCTATCATGGAGACATCCAAGGGCGTAGGACACGTGCACTTCAGGGAACCAAGAGATGCTGTGCATTTCTCTCGTCCCCCTGACACAGCCACTAGGTGATGATGCTTCCAATTCTCTCTAAAGAAACCTTGCTTTCTCAGGCCCAGGTGTCCAGCTGCACACCAAGGACGTCCCTGGCTCCCAGGCACAGTTCCCAGGCCCAAGGCCGAGCTCCCCTCCGAACCCCCATTCCAGCAGACCTTGCTCCTGGCATTGTGGAGCAGCCATTTCATGTCAGCCTTTTCTCCTGGCAGTCAGCTTAGCGCCGTAACCTCTGCCATCGGGGCGCCCGAGAGCCGTGTGAGGTCAGCAGAGAGTCACTGTCAGCCTTTGACCTCACAAAGGTGGGTGGCCATAAGTGCCCTGAGCGTCCAGCTCGCATTGAGTACTGCTGGTGGCACTCGAGGCGTGGAGGTCTGCATGGTGCAATGGGAGACGCCGATGTCCTGCTGCTGGAACAAGAGGCGCTGATGTGCTGCTGGTGCAGGAGGAGACGTGAAGGTGCTGCTGCTTAGAGGTGCTGAGGAGCGGGCAGCCTCCGTGCCGGTGGCTGAGCATGCTACTCTTAATTAGTGCTCTACCCTTCCTATCTTTTTACTAAGGTGGGTAGAGAGAAATGCCCATATCTGTTTATTTCCTGGTAAGAAATGTAAGAGCCTTGTATCTGCATATTCACCAGATTCATCCCAGCGCCCTTGGTACTGGCGATCTGTGTTGATCTGTAATAAAGAGCAATCGGTAGCACACCAAGTCTCCGTGACCTTGCATCTAACAGAATCGTCCAAATCCCTGTTGTGATCTCTCTCTAGCTGTGGGCTGGCTAAGCTGTCTGTTGGATGGTGAAAATGGGAAATGATTGGGATGGGAAATGATGAGTGGGCCGAGAAATCATTGCTGGGATGGGAAGACTTCCTTGGGGTGGAAAGCCATTGGGCTGGGAACTCAAAGAGATGGGAAATCTTCCCTGGGTTTGAAATCATTGGGAAGCAAAAGCGTTGGGATGGGAAATCACTCCGGGGATGGGGAAGTATTGGGATGGGAAGTCTTTAATGGGGTGGGTAACATTCACTGGGGAAGGAAGTACTTGGAAAAGTAATCAGAGAGATGGGAATTCTTTGGGATGAGATCTCTTTGGATTAAGAAAGGCTTCGTGTCGATGGGAAATATCTCGTATGGGAATCTGTTATCATGTGAAATTGTAAGGATGGGAAATGACCGTTAGGATGCAAAGCTGGTACTGGGACGGGAAATGCTTGGGACGGGGAAGTGTTGGTGTGAAACCGTCCTGGGCATGGCAAATGATGCGTGGGAGGGAAAGCCCGATGGGGATGGAAAAGTCTTGCGATGGGAAGCCTGCTTGGGTCCAAAAGCTGCAGTCCTCACCAAGATGGCGGCGAGGGGCTGGTCAGCCGTTGGGACGGAACGGCCGTTGCCCGCGTTCCCCAACGGACCGCCCCACTCTCCAGCCACCATGGCAGGTACAGCAGCCGGCTCCCGCTCCTCCCGGGGCTGCGGCCCTGCTGGCGAGCCCAGCGCCCCGGATCTCACCCCAGCGCCCTTTTTCGCACAGAGGGTTTCCCCAGACGGCTTCCGCGGCTTCCGCAGACGCAAAACTCCCCCTTCGTCGTCCCAGCCGTGCCGCCAACGGTGGCTGCCTGGCTGCTGCCCTCCCTCCCCGGAGCGATGGCGCTGCCCTTGCAGCCCCCCCAGGTACCCACCCTCCCCTACGCGCTGCCCCAGGCCACCGTCTGGCACGTGGTGCCGGGGGTCCAGGGGCAGGTGCTGCAGCTCCCCGCCGGGGTGCAGCTGGCACCTGGGGGGCACCTCCCACCCGAGGGGCACCACCTGCAGCTTGGGCAGCTCCCCGCCGTGGGGCAGCTCCCTGCTGTGGGGCAGCTCCCCCACACCGCTCCTCCCTGGGCCCCCGTCTACCAGTGGGGACAGCCCGTGGGGACGGGGACGGTGCTGCCCCAGGATCCCCTCTGGCTGGGGCCCGGGGCCGTGCTCCATGGGGAGCTCCTGCACCCCGCAGGCACCTGCCTGCTGCAGGCCCCTGCCCACCCCGGCCCCCCACCCCTCCTCGTCCCGGGGCCTCCGCTGCGGGGGCAGGCGCTCCCCGCGCCCCGCACCCTGACCAGCAGCCGGGGGCAGCTGCCGGAGCCCTGCGACCACGCCGTGGGGCTCAGCGAGGACCAGGGGCCCCCGCTGCCCGGCCCCACTCCCCCCGAGCCTGCCCAGGCTCCAACGACCGCCAGCACCCAGACGGTGACGCCCGACGGTGAGTTTGGGGCTGGCACAGCCGGCCGCTGGGTGCCCCACACCCAGGAGCCATGGGAAAGCTGGCATCGCCCATCCTGGGGGATTTGCTTGCTTTTTCCTCAGCGGCGACAGTTGCAGAGGTGCCTGAGGAGCCCCTGGAGCTGCTTGAGCTGGGCCCCGATGCCTTCGCCGAGGCCTTTCCCCACCTGGCAGGGGACAGCCAGCAGCTGCAGCACCTGCAGGACCAGCTCCCGGCCGACCTGGACATCTCCGGCTTGGAGGAGCTGCTCAGCTGGCTCGATGCCGTGGAGCCCCAGGACGCCTTCCCCGGTGTCCCCAGCAGTCCTGTGCTCAGCCGCTTCCTGTCTGAGCTGCCCGACCTCTGCGAGGACATCGAGGAGCCGAGCACACAGGGACTGGCAGCCACCAGAGCGCTGGGTGAGGTACCCTCAACCCCTGGGGTGCACCCCGAGAAGGTGCAGGGTGGGCGGGCGGTGCAGCCCCCTGCTGTGCCGGCAGCGAGCTCCCCCCTCAAGCCTGCAGCCAGTCCCCAGCTCAGTGCCCTCAGGAGACCCCTGCCCAACCCTCCCTTCACTCTCCCCAAAAGGCCCCCCCACCCTGAATTCCTCACTGCCCTTAGCAGACCCCTGCCCAACCCTCCCTCGCGTCCCCTCAAGAGACCCCCCGACCCTCAATTCCTTAATTCCCTTAGGAGACCCCTGCCCAAGCCTCGCCTGAGTCCCCTCAAGAGCCCCCCCGACCCTGAATTTATTAGTGCCCTTAGGAGACCCCTGCCCAATCCCCCTCTGGGTCCCCTCAAGAGCCCCCCCGGCCCTGAATTTATTAGTGCCCTTAGGAGGCCCCTGCCCAATCCCCCTCTGAGTCCCCTCAAGAGCCCCCCGCCTGCCCCTGCGCCCACCGGCACCAAGTGGGGGGCCAAGCGCCCCGCGCCCACCAGCACCCCCAGCACAGCGCAGAGCTCCCAGCACAGGAGGCCGGCGACGGAGAAAACCCCCGGCAAGGAGAAGACGACGCTGCTGGGCCAGGGTGGCCAAGGCCCCAAGACGCTGTGCCAGGGGAAGACGGGTGGCCACAGCGCGGTGGCTGGCAGCAGCGGCCAAGCGGGCGGCGGCAGGCAGCAGCCGGCGAGCGACAGCACCAGGGCGCCCAGCAAGAGGGCCCGAAGCCCGGGGGCTGCTGGGGGGCAAGGAGCAGCGGCACCGCCTCCCCGGAGAGCGCTGCTGCTGCTGGAGCCCCCCCCCATTAAGCCCCGTGCCCGTGCCCGTGCCGTGCGGGCCCAGGACAGGCTCCGTCCCCAAGCCATCGGGGACAAGACGCTGCAGCGCCAGCACCCGGGGACAAAGACCCCCAGCGAGACTTTGCAGCCGCTGGGGGCCAGGGCGAAGGCGCTGGGGCCAGTGCGCCAGCCGCCCTGTGTGCAGCCGCAGCCCACCTCCAGCGGCCCCAGCAGCATGCCCAGGGCCCCGCCGACGGTGCCAGGCTCCAGCGCTGTGCCCGCTGCCCCCCGGCCCCCAGCTGGAGACAAGGCCCAGGCGGTGCCGGCACCACCAGGCAGCACGGCGCGAGCGTGGAGAGCTCCCCTGCAGCAGGCGCCCAGAGCGCCGTGCCTGCCAGCCGCGGGGGGCCAAGCGCAGCGGGAGCCTCTGCCCACGCAGCCGCGCACGCTGCAGCGTCCGGCGCAGCCCCGCGTGGACTACGTGCCCTGCGTGGGGCCCTGGGCGGGCGGCGACGCGGCGCCCACGCCGCTGGAGGAGCAGGAGGCGTCGGTGCCCATCACGCCGCAGCAGCGTCCCGAGCGGGAGCGCCTGAAGAAGCTGGCCCAGGAGGAGCGGCAGCGGGCGGCCCACCAGATGAAGATCGGCCCCGTGCAATTCTTCGTGCAGCGGCAGAAGGACCACGCCATAGCCAAGTATTACGGCTACCCGTGACCCTGCGCTCCTCGACGGCCCCCGCAGCACCCGGGCCCGCTCAGCATGCAGGCACAGAGACCTCTGCAGGCGCCTGCTCCAGCTTCAGCCACACTCCTCAGCCCTTGCCCCTCTCGCTTGCCCTCTCCCTTCTCCAGTGCTGGAGCTAGGCAGTGTTTGCCACTGTCAGGGATGGGCAACTGGGGCAATGGGAAATGCGCGCGTCACGAATGAACGTTGCAATGGGAAGCTGTTGGGATGTTGGCAATAGCTGGGGTGGGAAAGGTTGGGCGTGGGAACTGCTTGTTGGGACACCAAATGGCTGAGATCCCAAACTTCTTTCTTCTTTCGGGTCATTTCTCTTCTTTAGTGCCTTCCTTATTAAATTCCTCTAGTGTAGGTGTTCACTCAGCAAGGCCTCTGCCTGCAGCTGTTCTGGCACTGGGATGCCGAGGGGATTTCATGCAGCCCGCTCCCGCTGCCCATGCTCAGTCCGTGCATGGATGTGGGCATGGCCAGCACGGACGGGAGAAAATGGGTGGACGGCTGGGTGGATGGGAGGGTGATGGGAGTTGGGAATTCAGCCTTGGGATCAGACACGGGAGGTTGTTGGGATAGGAAATGACCAGTGGGATGGGAAGTCACGATGGGGATAGGAATTCATTAGAATAGGAAAAATTGGTTTCATTTTTATTTATTATTTTATTAATTTTAATATTTATTTTATTTATTATATTTATTAATTTTATTTATTAAATTTACTTTATTGACTGTGTTGTACAGGATGGCATTTTTTTAGGTTCTCTTCCTTTTCTACCCTATTAAACTCTCTTTATCACAACGCACTGCTTTGTACTTCATTTTTCCTTCCGAGTCGTTCTGGATTCACTCAGGATGGGGGGGACATTAGTGAACGCCTGTGTGCTTCAGATCCAAGCTCACCTTTGCCCTCAACTCAAGATACATATTTGCATCTGTTGTCATGATACAAAATTAACAGCAACAAAATAAAAGTTAACTACTTCCGAGCACCAGCTGTACGTTTGCTGGGTCTGCTCTATGCATTTTGAAGACCATTCAATACTATTCAGCACCTTCAGGAGGAAATGTGTGGTTCTAGGGAAATGCATCTTGATCTGATGCAAACCTGCGACGCACCCTGCAGCCCCTCCAACTCCTGTGATTTTACCTGCAGCCCCTGCAACCCCTGTGACGTTACCTGCAGCCCCTCCAAGGCCTGTGATGTTCCCTGCAGCCACTCCAACCCTGTGACAGGCCCTACAGCTGGCTCCGGGGACTACCCCGTTGCCGTATCAGTCGCCAATACACACACAAGATGAAGGAATGGATGCAGAAGTCATCTCGTTTAGGCAGGGAAGAAAGTCCTCCGAAGAAGGGGAAGGAGCAAGAGGAAGGCGAGGCAGGCGACCCCAATGTAGGGCCATCCCAGGGAAGAGGAGGCTGTTATAAAATAGAAAAGAGAGAAAAGCAGCAGTAAGCAGGTGATCCCCATCCCTGGGCGAGCTGCGAGACATGGGACAAGATTTCAGCTGTCATGCAGGCGAGCACATTGTCACCTGGCTGCTGCGATGCTGGGATAACAGCTCCGGGAGCCTGGAATCGGAGGGCAGGGAAGCCAAGCAGCTGGGATCCTTCTCTGGGGAAGGGGGCACTGAGAAAGCGATCGGAAACGGGGCACAAGCCTCTGGAGGCGGCGCCTGTCAGGCGTGAAGGAAAGGGATCCCTTCCAGGAAGATGCTGTGGGGTTGCTGAGGGTCGAAGAACAGCAGGTGTTGCCTGCACCCACCGTGCTGCAGCAGCGGCAAGGGAGAGACGTGGTGGTTTTCCTCAGCTGGGCAGCTGAGCTCCACCTCAACCGCTCTCTCCCTGCCCCTCCTCAAAGGGAAAGGGGAGAAAATAGGATGGAAAGGGCTCAAGGGCTGAGAGAAGGACAGGGAGATCACTCCACAATGATCGTCACGGGCAAAAGAGGCTCAGCAGAGCCTGTTCCAGTCCAGCCCGGGCCTGCTCCTGCGGGGGCTCTCCACAGGCCGCGGCCTCCTCCAGGCCACATCCACCTGCTCCACCGGGGGCTCCTCCACGGGCTGCAGCGTGGAGATCTGCTCCGTGTGGGACCCGTGGGCTGCAGGGGGACAGCCTGCTCCACCAGGGGCCTCTCCCCAGGCCGCAGGGGAACTGCTGCTGTGAGCCTGGAGCACCTCCTGCCTCCTGCTGCACTCACCTTGGGGGCTGCAGAGAGGTTTCTCACTCCTCCCTGACCCAGACGCTGCTGTGCAGCAGGTTTCTTTCCCTTTCTTAGATGGGCTCTCACACAGGCGCAAACATCATCCGTTTTGTCTCAGTTCTGGGCAGCAGCGGGTCCCTCTGGAGCCTCCTGGAACCGGCCCTTATCTAACATGGGGCAGCTGCTGCATTCTCCTCACAGAGGACACCCCTGCAGCCCCCCGCTACCAGAACCTGTCCTCGTAAACCCAACACAAGACACCGACCGAGCCTCCCTGATTCCCAGCAGGTGGGTCAGGCTGGGAACCCAGGCCAGTGCCCGGCAGACCCTCCTGGGCCTTGAAAAGCAAGCTTTATGGGGACGTAGCACCCAGAAAGAACGGAGTCACACAACAGGATGCTTGGGGCACACAGGAAGCTGGGAGGGGACACAGCTGCAGGGATTCCATAAGGCACAAGCAAATGCAGCCTTGGCTTGGTGACACTTTCTCTTGATTACTGCTCAACACAAATTACCTCGAGCAAGTCTACTGTGAGGACTAAAGGAAAGAGACGTATGGATGCTGCTAAGCTCTTCTAGCTTGTACCAGGTAGGAAAGATACCTCTGTAGCAGGCGTGAAGAGGATAGCACTAATTAATTAGATGAGAAGCGGAGGAAAGGCACTTAGAGGTAGTGAAAAGCAGTTAATGTGATGTTCCGGGGAAGCTTCAGTCTGCTTAAGGAGTAGCAAGAACAAGCCTAAAGTCATAGCCAAATACAAGAAAGAGAGGAGGACACGCAGCATGAGAAGCTCCCGAGAGAAAGGAGCTCTGTTTTGGGTAAAAATCAGTCCCTTTTTCTATCATGGAGACATCCAAGGGCGTAGGACACGTGCACATTTCTCTCGTCCCCCTGACACAGCCACTAGGTGATGATGCTTCCAATTCTCTCTAAAGAAACCTTGCTTTCTCAGGCCCAGGTGTCCAGCTGCACACCAAGGACGTCCCTGGCTCCCAGGCACAGTTCCCAGGCCCAAGGCCGAGCTCCCCTCCGAACCCCCATTCCAGCAGACCTTGCTCCTGGCATTGTGGAGCAGCCATTTCATGTCAGCCTTTTCTCCTGGCAGTCAGCTTAGCGCCGTAACCTCTGCCATCGGGGCGCCCGAGAGCCGTGTGAGGTCAGCAGAGAGTCACTGTCAGCCTTTGACCTCACAAAGGTGGGTGGCCATAAGTGCCCTGAGCGTCCAGCTCGCATTGAGTACTGCTGGTGGCACTCGAGGCGTGGAGGTCTGCATGGTGCAATGGGAGACGCCGATGTCCTGCTGCTGGAACAAGAGGCGCTGATGTGCTGCTGGTGCAGGAGGAGACGTGAAGGTGCTGCTGCTTAGAGGTGCTGAGGAGCGGGCAGCCTCAGCGGGCAGCTGAATCAGAGGGCAGGGAAGCCAAGCAGCTTCCTTCTCTGGGGAAGGGGGCACAGAGAAAGTGATTGGAAATGGGGTACAAGCCCTCAGCCTCTAAAAGCAATCCCTCAGATGTTTAGGTATAGTAAAGTTAGGTATATCTGTTTGACTCTAGACCCCAACATGTTTGTTAGTGTTCTGGTTTGTCCACTGCTTTCTTGTGGGGGATTTGAGTTGGCCATTACTGTTTAGGTGAATGCTGACTTCATATCTATGGTGCACTTTATTCTTAAAATGGGAAGTTTCTACCAATTTCCCGTCCAAACTTGCTCATAAGCCAACTGCAGTCATCATTTCAGATGTGTCTCCCAACTTACATATTTCCTATTTCTCCTTGATATTTACTCAAGAAATTCATTTACGTAGAGACAACATATTCTTCTCTCAACTGGCATCTGGCTGGGCAGAATGATGTCCTTTCATTCCCTTCCAGGCAATAGGCAACTTGTTCCTTCTGTCTTGTGAACTCTTCCTCCTAAGTTCAATGTGAATACAAGTGGCAGAACTGTGCCTCATGTCCCAAATGAGTGTCAGGGCTGCCTTGTCCAGTGTATTCATACTGGAGGGAAAAAAAAATGAATAGCCATACACACTATATAACCACTAAACTTTTTCAGTCCTCCTTGTGCTAACAGTGCATGAACGTGAGGTTTTGTTGTCATTTTTGTTTGTTTGTTTGTTTGCTTGCTTTAAACTCCTGACTGCCATATAGCAAACATGACAAAAAAACACCCTTTTTTGAGAAGCTCTGAGAATGGCTCTGCTTTGTATTATCACCTGTCACTTCACCTGAACCATTTCAATCACAAGCGATATCCTTCTGTCAGGCTTGGTAGTACTTCCCAACCTTATGTCCCCTGCAAATCTCAAAGCTCATGTGAGCTCATGTATCCGTAGATAATGTATCAGAAGCTCACAGAAAGTGAAATAGATGTAATTCATCCCCTGTGTAGGGAAGAACTGGTCCTAGAAAGGAAAGCTATTAAATTATCTGGAAACAATTTAGCTTTGATAAATTATTTTGTAAATTACACGTTACCCCCTCCTTCCCTGGTCTTAGCTGTTCTTGCTCCAAAACTTTGCATGGTGTTGATGTCAAACTAACAGGCCCACACTTGTCTGGATGACTCTTTACCCTCTTCTGGACAGAGGTGTATTTGTTACTCTCCCATTCTGGGGACTATCCCTGATTTGCACAATTGTTATGCATTTTTCCTACTTGACTTGTTGTTCTGTGTGCCAATGCTGTTAATAGGCTAGGTAGATATCAGCTTTTCATTTTTCACTTGAATCGCTATAGATTGTTATTTCACCTCAGATGATGTTGCGCCTAGTGCCCTACCCTCCTTTTCAATGGGAGTCCTGTCACTGCCCTTAATATCACATTGTTGTTGCTGTTAGATGCAGGAAATAAGATTTGCAGCATTTGAGACATCAGTAACTTTTGATCTATTTTTGCCTCAAGTGTGCAACTGTCCTAATTTGTTCTCTTTGTTCCCCCTGGTTTCTGTGGCTTAAGTACCACTTACTATTATTGTTTAATTTCTTATGTGAAGGAGGTTTTTGGTCATTCTTACTTTATTTCTGCAGTTTTTAACCTCTGAAACATGCCTTTTCTCATCGCTTTTTTCCTCTTTGAATTTTGAATTTTAACTATGCCTTCTCTGCACTCAAGTCCCAGAGCTGCTTAGTCAGACTCAATTATTCATTTCCTTAGTGTTGTGGTTTAACCCGGCCGGCAGCTAAACACCACACAGCCGTTCGCTCACCCTCCCCCCTCCCTCTCTGGGATGGGGGAGAGAAACGGGAAAGTGAAGCCTGTGAGTTGAGATAAAGACAGTTTATTAAGACAGGAAAATAATAATAACAATAATAATAATAATAGTGATAATGGTAATAGTATTAACAATAATAATGTGTAAGAAAACAAGTGATGCACAATGCAATTGCTCACCACCCGCTGACCGATGCCCAGCCTATTCCCGAGCAGCCGGCCCTCCCACCCCGGCCAGCCACCCCTATATATTGTTTAGCATGACGTCAGATGGTATGGAATACCCCTGTGGCCAGTTTGGGTCAGCTGTCCTGGGTCTGTCCCCTCCCAGCTCCTGCTGCACCCCCAGCCTGCTCGCTGGCAGGACAGAGCAAGAAGCCGAAAAGTCCTTGGCCTGGTGTAAACACTGCTCTGCAACAATTAAAACATCAGCATGTTATCAGCGCTCTTCTCATCCTAATCCAAAACATAGCACCCTACCAGCTACTATGAGCTACTTAACTCTGTCCTAACTGGAACCAGGACAGATATCCACCCCTTATTCCATACCATTTATGTCATGCTCAGGTTACACTCTGTCCAATACATTCTAATTAATCACCATTTTCATCTATGATATATAGCAATCATGGTAGTGATGACATACATTATTATATAATAATTAACATACTACAATTCAACTCAGGGGCTATTCTCACCCAGTATCAAATCCCCTTGAGGTACACACCGGACCTCCCCATTCTTTTGCATTACCCACCAAGTGCATCCAGGTCCCTGAGCAAAAGCAATTCCACGAATGGGTTTGCCTTTTCCTGAGGCAGGAGTAGCCCAGACTGTTTTACCCAGCATGTTTCTTACGTGCACTACAGGAACTTTATCCCCTTCTACAGTGCGTAACAGGTTTGATTGGGCAGGTCCAGCTCGGTTGGCAGATCCCCTGGTATTGACTAACCAGGTGGCTTTTGCCAAATGTGTATCCCAATTTTTGAATGTCCCAGCACCCATTGCTTTCAGTGTAGTCTTCAACAGTCCATTGTATCGTTCAACTTTTCCAGAGGCTGGTGCATGATAGGGGATGTGATACACCCACTCAATACCATGTTCTTTGGCCCAAGTGTCTATAAGGTTGTTTCGGAAATGAGTCCCGTTGTCTGACTCAATTCTCTCTGGGGTGCCATGTCGCCATAAGACTTGCTTTTCAAGGCCCAGGATAGTGTTCCGGGCGGTGGCATGGGGCACAGGATATGTTTCCAGCCATCCGGTGGTTGCTTCCACCATTGTAAGTACGTGGCGCTTGCCGTTGCGGGTTTGAGGGAGTGTGATGTAATCAATCTGCCAGGCCTCTCCATATTTATATTTCAGCCATCGTCCTCCATACCAAAGAGGTTTTGACCGTTTGGCTTGCTTGATTGCAGCACATGTTTCACAGTCATGAATAACCTGTGCTATAGTGTCCATGGTCAGGTCCACCCCTCGATCACGAGCCCATCTGTAGGTTACATCTCTACCTTGATGGCCTGAGGTGTCATGGGCCCATCGGGCTATAAATAATTCACCTTTATGTTGCCAGTCCAGGTCCACCTGAGCCACTTCAATCTTAGCAGCCTGATCCACCTGCTGGTTGTTTTGGTGTTCTTCAGTAGCCCGATTCTTGGGCACATGAGCATCTACATGGCGTACCTTTACAACCAGGTTCTCTACCCGGGCAGCAATATCTTGCCACAATGCCGCAGCCCAGATGGGCTTGCCCCTGCGCTGCCAGTTGTTCTGCTTCCATTGCTGTAACCACCCCCACAGGGCATTTGCTACCATCCATGAATCAGTATAGAGATAGAGAACTGGCCACTTTTCTCGTTCAGCAATATCTAAAGCCAGCTGAATGGCTTTCACTTCTGCAAACTGACTCGATTCACCTTCTCCCTCAGCAGCTTCTGCAACTCGTCGTGTAGGACTCCATACAGCAGCTTTCCATCTCCGATGCTTTCCCACAATACGACAGGACCCGTCAGTGAACAAGGCATATTTCTTCTCATTTTCCGGTAGCTTGTTGTACAGGGGGGCTTCTTCAGCACGAACCACCTCCTCCTCTGATGATATCCCAAAGTATTTGCCTTCTGGCCAGTCCATAATCACCTCCAAGATTCCTGGGCGACTGGGGTTTCCTATTCGAGCCCGCTGAGTAATCAGTGCAACCCACTTGCTCCATGTAGCATCAGTTGCATGATGCGTAGAGGGGACCCTTCCTTTGAACATCCAGCCTAGTACCGGCAGTCGGGGTGCCAGGAGGAGCTGCGCTTCAGTACCGACCACTTCCGAAGCAGATCGAACTCCTTCATATGCTGCCAATATCTCCTTTTCAGTTGGAGTATAGCGGGCTTCAGATCCTCTGTATCCCCGACTCCAAAACCCCAGGGGTCGACCTCGAGTTTCCCCAGGTTCTTTCTGCCAGAGGCTCCAGGTGGGACCATTCTCTCCGGCTGCGGTGTAGAGCACATTCTTTACATCTGGTCCTGTTCGGACTGGCCCGAGGGCTACTGCATGAACTATTTCCTGCTTAATTTGTTCAAAGGCTTGTCGTTGCTCAGGGCCCCATTCAAAAGCATTCTTCTTACGGGTTACTTGGTAGAGCGGGTTTACAATCAGACTGTAATTTGGAATATGCATTCTCCAAAACCCCACGACACCTAGGAAAGTTTGTGTTTCTTTTTTGCTAGTTGGTGGAGACATAGCTGTTATCTTGTTGATCACATCCATTGGGATTTGACGACGTCCATCTTGCCATTTAATTCCTAAAAACTGGATCTCTCGTGCAGGTCCTTTAACTTTATTCTGTTTTATGGCAAAACCGGCCTTCAGAAGGATTTGGACTATTTTCTTCCCTTTCTCGAAAACTTCTTCTGCAGTGTCACCCCACACAATGATGTCATCGATGTACTGCAGGTGTTCAGGAGCTTCCCCCTGCTCCAGCGCAGACTGGATCAGTCCATGGCAAATGGTAGGGCTGTGTTTCCACCCCTGGGGCAGCCGATTCCAAGTATATTGGACTCCCCTCCAAGTGAAAGCAAACTGTGGCCTGCACTGTGCTGCTAGAGGGATGGAGAAAAATGCATTAGCGATATCAATTGTGGCATACCACTTGGCTGCCTTTGATTCCAGTTCATACTGGAGTTCTAGCATGTCCGGCACTGCAGCACTCAGTGGTGGCGTGACTTCGTTCAGGCCACGATAGTCCACTGTTAGTCTCCACTCACCATTAGACTTTCGCACTGGCCATATGGGACTATTAAAAGGTGAATGAGTCTTGCTGATCACTCCTTGGCTCTCCAGTTGACGAATTAGCTTATGGATGGGACTCAGGGAGTCTCGGTTGGTGCGATATTGCCGCCGGTGCACAGTTGTGGTAGCGATCGGCACTTGCTCTTCTTCAACCCTCAGCAACCCCACAACAGAAGGGTCCTCTGAGAGACCAGGCAAGGTAGACAACTGTTTAATGTCCTCTGTCTCCAAAGCAGCTATGCCAAAAGCCCAGCGGAACCCTTTTGGGTCCTTGAAATATCCTCTTCTAAGATAGTCTATGCCAAGGATGCACGGAGCATCTGGGCCAGTCACAATACGGTGCTTTTGCCACTCATTACCGGTTAGACTCACTTCAGCCTCCAATACAGTTAACTGCTGGGATCCCCCCGTCACACCATAAATACAGATGGGCTCTGGCCCTTTATAGCTTGATGGCATTAGAGTACATTGTGCACCGGTGTCTACCAAAGCCTTATACTTCTGTGCGTCTGACGTGCCAGGCCATCGAATCCACACAGTCCAATAAACTCGATTGTCCCTTTCCTCCCCCTGGCTGGAGGCAGGGCCCCTCTAGTCCTGGTCAGAATCTTCATTTCTGTGTTTAAAGGACTGCCTGCTGGAAGTTGGAGCAGCAAACCTTTCAGAGAACTCCTTTTTCCCAATTGTTTTCCTTTGCAATTCACGTACCCGTGCCTCTAGGGTCGCAGTAGATTTTCCATCCCATTTTCTCATGTCCTCTCCATGGTCACGTAGGTAAAACCACAGGGTGGCGCGGTGTGTGTGCCCACCATATTGTCTTCCTTGCATAGATGAACGTTTACCCCTAATAGCTGAGACACTGGTTTGTACAGGTGGGGAGGAAAATAATCTCTCTTCAAGTTGGTGGATCTTTTCAGAAAGTTTCTCCAAGGTATTCTCTTTTAGCTGGTGGACACTAGTTCGTTCAGGTGAAGGGGAAGATAATCTTTCTTCAAGTTGGTGGATCTTTTCAGAAAGTTTCTCCAAAGCATTCTCTTTTAGCTGGTGGACACTGGTTCGTTCAGGTGAAGGGGAAGATAATCTTTCTTCAAGTTGGTGGATCTTTTCAGAAAGTTTCTCTAAAGCATTCTCTTTTAGCTGGTGGACACTGGTTCGTTCAGGTGGAGGGGAAGATAAATTCTCTTTAAGTTGGTGGACCTCTTCAGAGAGTTTCTCCACAGCTGAGACACAGGCCTTTAGGGAAGAGGAGAGATTTCCTTCGTACTGCCGGAGTATTTTAGTCACTTCATTCACTGTGGGATTCTCCTCCGTTTTCCAGGCTAGTATTGCCAATGAGTTGGCATATGATGATGGGGCACTCTGTACAAACTTCCGCCACATGGGTAGTGTACACCGGACTGCATCTGGATCTGCGGTTGCTTGTGCGTCATCTAGGTCCTTATAAATTACTTCCCGTACGGCCAATTCCCTCAGGTACTGAATTCCCTTCTCCATGGTGGTCCATTTGCTTGGTAAACATACAAGTTCTTCCTTGAAGAGATACCTTTCCTTCACAGCTGACAGGAGACGCCTCCAGAGGCTGCGAGATTGTGCTCCATCTCCAATTGCTTTGTCAATGCATGCGTCCCTAGCAAGGGATCCCAGCCGCCTGGCTTCCTTGCCCTCCAATTCCACATAATTGGCTCCCGTGTCCCAGCACCGGAGCAGCCAGGTGACAAGCTGCTCGCCTATACAGCGACCAAAATCTTTTCGCACATCTCGTAGCTCACGCTGGTATAGAGTCCGGGTAGTTACTGTTGATTTTCCGACATCCTCATCCTCATCTTCAGTCTCCTGCACCTTTGATGGCTGGTATGGAGTCCGGGTAGTTACTGTTGATTTTTCGCCATCCTCATCCTCATCTTCAGTCTCCTGCACCTTTGATGGCCCAGCCTCGTCTTCACTACGCCCAGACTTAGCAGAAGACTGTCTGCGTTTTAAACGACCTGAGCCTCTATACCATTTTTTCACCTTGTCTACAGGGGCAACTTGCACTGCTACAGCTCGTTTCTCTAACCCAGACACAGGGTCTGCCACAGGGGTTGGAATACCCTCTGCGGGGTCAACTTGCACTGCTACAGCTCGTTTCTCTGATCCAGACACAGGGTCTGCCACAGGGGTTGGAATACCCTCTGCGGGGTCAACTTGCACTGCTACAGCTCGTTTCTCTGACCCAGCCACAGGAGTGGGAGCAGCTGCACGAGCTGGGGCAGCTGCAGGAGCTGGAGCGGCTGCAGGGGCTGGAGCTGGAGCGGCTGCAGGAGCCGGAACGGCTGCAGGAGCTGGAGCGGCTGCAGGAGCTGGAGCTGGAGTAGCTGCAGGAGCTGGAGCGGCTGCAGGAGCTGGAGCTGGAGTGGCTGCAGGGACTGGAGCTGGAGCGGCTGCAGGAGCTGGAGCGGCTGCAGGAGCTGGAACTGGAGCGGCTGCAGGAGCTGGAGCGGCTGCAGGAGCTGGAGCTGGAGCGGCTGCAGGAGCTGGAACTGGAGCGGCCGCAGGAGCTGCAGCTGGAGTGGCTGCAGGAGCTGGAACTGGAGCGGCTGCAGGAGCTGGAGCTGGAGCGGCTGCAGGAGCTGGAACTGGAGCGGCTGCAGGAGCTGGAGCTGGAGCGGCTGCAGGAGCTGGAGCTGGAACGGCTGCAGGAGCTGGAGCGGCTGCAGGAGCTGGAGCTGGAGCGGCTGCAGGAGCTGGAACTGGAGCGGCCGCAGGAGCTGCAGCTGGAGTGGCTGCAGGAGCTGGAACTGGAGCGGCTGCAGGAGCTGGAGCTGGAGCGGCTGCAGGAGCTGGAGCTGGAGCGGCTGCAGGAGCTGGAACTGGAGCGGCTGCAGGAGCTGCAGCTGGAGTGGCTGCAGGAGCTGGAGCTGGAACGGCTGCAGGAGCTGGAGCTGGGTTGCTAATAGCATCAATTGCAGCTCGATAGGCACAAGCCAGACCCCAGCACGCTACAGTGATTTGTGTCACTTTGGAACTGCCAGAGTCATGACACCTTTTTTTCAAGCATTCTGCCAGCTTTTTAGGATTTTGCAGTTGTTCAGGGGTGAATGTCCAAAACACTGGAGGTGACCACTGCTCTAGAAACCTGCCCATATCCTCCCACACTCCCTGCCACTCGCAACTATCCCGCCTCAAGACAGATCTCCGGATGAGATTCCTAAGTAGTTGTTTAACCCTCCACAAAATCTGAAGCGCATTCAGGAGACATAACAACAAGAGCAGGCTGGTCTGAGTATCCCAAGGATATTCAACATCTCGGAGAACCACCGTAACTAACTCGGGGGATAAGAGGGTGGTGGTGAAGGAGAAAGGGAGAGTGAACAGGTAGGGAAACATGTCTTCCCCTGTCCCCTTCACAGATTGGCTCCCTAACGAAAACAGGCAATAGGTGTAATTGCTAATAGTTTCCGAGATATGGGTTCCAAAGTATAGAGTCGACGTCAGTGCTGAGTACAAATACCAGGTTAAAGTCGTGACCAGATATTTCATCATTTCATAAGCCATTGTTACACCGCACAGTACCATAACAATCTTAAACCAGGGCCCGGAAAGGATAAACAGTGCAACAGGGAGCACATACAGAAAGTAACGCACCATAAAACTCAATTTGGAATACAGGTACAGCAGACTGGAGATTAAGGCAATCAACATCGTGACTAGCAACTATTAAGCAGGTCCAATACTTATACCAATTTAAGTTTAACACACTCTGGTCAGATTTGTCGATATCTCAACCCTTCGGGCCCCACGTTGGGCGCCAAAAGGATTGTTGTGGTTTAACCCGGCCGGCAGCTAAACACCACACAGCCGTTCGCTCACCCTCCCCCCTCCCTCTCTGGGATGGGGGAGAGAAACGGGAAAGTGAAGCCTGTGAGTTGAGATAAAGACAGTTTATTAAGACAGGAAAATAATAATAACAATAATAATAATAATAGTGATAATGGTAATAGTATTAACAATAATAATGTGTAAGAAAACAAGTGATGCACAATGCAATTGCTCACCACCCGCTGACCGATGCCCAGCCTATTCCTGAGCAGCCGGCCCCCCCACCCCGGCCAGCCACCCCTATATATTGTTTAGCATGACGTCAGATGGTATGGAATAGCCCTTTGGCCAGTTTGGGTCAGCTGTCCTGGGTCTGTCCCCTCCCAGCTCCTGCTGCACCCCCAGCCTGCTCGCTGGCAGGACAGAGCAAGAAGCCGAAAAGTCCTTGGCCTGATGTAAACACTGCTCTGCAACAATTAAAACATCAGCATGTTATCAGCGCTCTTCTCATCCTAATCCAAAACATAGCACCCTACCAGCTACTATGAGCTACTTAACTCTGTCCTAACTGGAACCAGGACACTTAGATTTCAAAGTTTGCATTTCTAAGCCTCAAAACCTTCATTCTAAACCTGGTTTTGTCTGTCGTGAAATGTAAAATGAGAAAAGTCAGCTCATGATCACACTTTATTCAAATTTTACTACATTTAAACCCATACAGGAGCCAAGTCTAAAACGGTCTTATATTTTTTCACTTTTGGGAAGAAATCCATCACATAGTACACCTCTATGAACATAAGTGGTAATTATCTTTCAATCTTTTGCTGGGAAGTTAAAGTCTCCCATAATTCCCATTATTGTTTACGTGTCTGATAACTGTACAGAGATAATTCACTATTAGACTGGAGCTAAGAGCAAAGAGCAGGCTAGCAAGGCTGTCTATCTTTAGCAGTGATTTGCACAAAACCACTCTTTTGCTGACCCATAACATTTAATTTCTCCATCCTCTGCTTCTTGCTAACACAAAGCACCATCTTATTCCATCCATTTGCCTTGGTTTCCAGCCTTCCTGAGATTTATCAGTACTTGTATGACATTCATGCCTTTGTTTCACCCTTCCTGTGTTGACACTTGTCATAACAGTTTTAGATCCTGAACATGATCATCTCAAAGTTTGCCTGACAGTTAGGTCTTCCTCACATTGTCATAGAGTATCAGGTCTCTACCACTTGAAATAGATTGGATTGGATTAGATTATTGGCACCGTCTCTTGTGCTGGTAGTCCATTATCTTCACAGTCCGTACAACTGGCCATCAGTGAACATGAAGTGGCCTTATCCTGCCCATTTACCTTTCTGGAAATCAGCCACTCTCTCTGCCTAGAACAGGGAATGGATTTTCCTCACCTTTCTTCAAAAGCTCTGAAGTTTTCTGTGATCTTTCCAATTGTACGGTATGATAAGCTTTTGCTGCCACTGAAGGGTAGAAGTCATTATGAATAGTGCCAACAAAACAGAAACATAACAATGAAAACGATATTTTAATTCAGAATAGGTATTTGAAAAGTTCACCTTTTCTAGCACAAATGGGGAAAAGAAAAAAAGGAAGGAAAAAAAAAAAAAAAAAGCAGTCCTAAAACATCAAAACTGTGGCCAAAGAATTAGAAGAAACACTATTTTTCCAAAGCTGCAATGTTTTCCATTCATCTGGCTGGGCCAGCAGAGCACTGGAGACCTGGATGCACTGTACTCATGGCTGGTTCCCCTAAATGACCTGCAGGGAGATCTTCTTCTCTCTATCCCTCTGTTTCTCCTTTCAATCTCTGTTTTGTCTGTTTGTATCACTAGCTCTTAAATCGCCACTGATATATGCACGTGCAGCACCCAGCACAACCTTGTTTCAGGCTCCAGCGGGACCTTTAGGCATTACCATCCTGTAAACAAATAACAATGATAGTGAGCGTAATTACAATCGTCAAACTATTCCAGCTCCACATCATTAGCCATGCCCTGAGCTAAATAACATTTTAATCAGTTTGATATGTCATCTGTGGCTTTCTTCACTGTCACTTGCAATCCAGCAAACTCCTTCCTTCACGTTTCTAGATTAGACAGAGGGTTCTCAACTGCAGACATCCAATTCCCTGTTCAGGAAGCAGCGAGACCTTTCCTCTTCTCACAGATTTAAGATGATAGCCAAGCATCATGAGACACAGTGCGTATTTCTCCTAGGCCCATCCCATGAGAGCAGGACATTTACCACACATGAGAAGAAGACAATGCAGTGGCAAAGCAAAATACTCAGTGTCAAAGCCATGTCTAGATGATCATTAAAGACAGATCAAAATTACCCAATACAGGAGGAAAATCTATCGTTTGTAGAAGATTATGTTCTCTGATTATTAGTTTCAAAATTAGTTTTTCCTTTGGATTTCCTCTGAACTTAAACTTAGTTTGGAATGCCTTTGGTTTTGAATATTTCTGAAATCGTATTACTTCTCCTAAGTAAGTTGCTAGTCTGTTCTGTTTACGTGAAATTCGAATAATATTGTGAAGTATCTGCCATCAGTTTTACTGTGTGCCAGGCTGAGTTCCCTGATGAATTTCAAATTTCAGATATGAAACAGTAAAGGTTAAAAAAAAAAAATGTTACAAAGGGTACTTCATGCAGTAGCATAAACTTCTGTTTTCTCAAAACTTGTATCAGTTCATCTCACCAGGACCAGCAGGGGAAGCACACTCTGCCTAGGCACTGGCAAAGGGACACAGTGAGAGTGTAGGGTCTCTTGCTGGGGCCATTCAAAATTTGACTGTACAAGCCCCTGAGCAATATGACAGGGCTTTAAAAATGGCCCTGCTTGAAGTACGCGGGTGATCTGGAGACCTCTAAGGTGCTTTCCAACAAAAGCTTTTCTATAATTGTATGAAATCACCTGCAATAGATTAACCCTGGTCATTATTCCTATCACAGGAAATAACTGTGACACCTGGGTAACAGGTGAGCTTACTGCGACACCAGGGAGAGCCTTCCTGTACTTAAAGGCAACCTGTAGGAAAGCTGGGGAGGGAGTCTTTATCAGGGCCTGGAGTGACAGGACAAGGAGTAACCGCTTTAAACTGAAAAGTAGCACCCAGAAAGAACGGAGTCACGCAACAGGATTCATTTCCAAAACCACCTCATAGACACCTGGGCCAAAGAGCAGGGCCTTGAGCGGGTATATCACAATGGCAGAGTTCATTTCCTTCCCAGTAGCTGGCACGTGCCGTTTTTTGGGATTTCGGGGCTACAGTGAGCTGCTAAGAGGGATGTCTTAGCTCTTGCAGGGCAGTGCTTCCACTAAGGCCAGGACTTTTCTGCATCTTCTACTGCCCTGCAAGCGAGGATGCTTGGGGCACACAGGAAGCTGGGAGGGGACACAGCTGCAGGGATTCCATAAGGCACAAGCAAATGCAGCCTTGGCTTGGTGACACTTTCTCTTGATTACTGCTCAACACAAATTACCTCGAGCAAGTCTACTGTGAGGACTAAAGGAAAGAGACGTATGGATGCTGCTAAGCTCTTCTAGCTTGTACCAGGTAGGAAAGATACCTCTGTAGCAGGCGTGAAGAGGATAGCACTAATTAATTAGATGAGAAGCGGAGGAAAGGCACTTAGAGGTAGTGAAAAGCAGTTAATGTGATGTTCCGGGGAAGCTTCAGTCTGCTTAAGGAGTAGCAAGAACAAGCCTAAAGTCATAGCCAAATACAAGAAAGAGAGGAGGACACGCAGCATGAGAAGCTCCCGAGAGAAAGGAGCTCTGTTTTGGGTAAAAATCAGTCCCTTTTTCTATCATGGAGACATCCAAGGGCGTAGGACACGTGCACTTCAGGGAACCAAGAGATGCTGTGCATTTCTCTCGTCCCCCTGACACAGCCACTAGGTGACGATGCTTCCAATTCTCTCTAAAGAAACCTTGCTTTCTCAGGCCCAGGTGTCCAGCTGCACACCAAGGACGTCCCTGGCTCCCAGGCACAGTTCCCAGGCCCAAGGCCGAGCTCCCCTCCGAACCCCCATTCCAGCAGACCTTGCTCCTGGCATTGTGGAGCAGCCATTTCATGTCAGCCTTTTCTCCTGGCAGTCAGCTTAGCGCCGTAACCTCTGCCATCGGGGCGCCCGAGAGCCGTGTGAGGTCAGCAGAGAGTCACTGTCAGCCTTTGACCTCACAAAGGTGGGTGGCCATAAGTGCCCTGAGCGTCCAGCTCGCATTGAGTACTGCTGGTGGCACTCGAGGCGTGGAGGTCTGCATGGTGCAATGGGAGACGCCGATGTCCTGCTGCTGGAACAAGAGGCGCTGATGTGCTGCTGGTGCAGGAGGAGACGTGAAGGTGCTGCTGCTTAGAGGTGCTGAGGGGCGGGCAGCCTCCGTGCCGGTGGCTGAGCATGCTGCTCTTAATTAGTGCTCTACCCTTCCTATCTTTTTACTAAGGTGGGTAGAGAGAAATGCCCATATCTGTTTATTTCCTGGTAAGAAATGTAAGAGCCTTGTATCTGCATATTCACCAGATTCATCCCAGCGCCCTTGGTACTGGCGATCTGTGTTGATCTGTAATAAAGAGCAATTGGTAGCACACCAAGTCTCCGTGACCTTGCATCTAACAGAATCGTCCAAATCCCTGTTGTGATCTCTCTCTAGCTGTGGGCTGGCTAAGCTGTCTGTTGGATGGTGAAAATGGGAAATGATTGGGATGGGAAATGATGAGTGGGCCGAGAAATCATTGCTGGGATGGGAAGACTTCCTTGGGGTGGAAAGCCATTGGGCTAGGAACTCAAAGAGATGGGAAATCTTCCCTGGGTTTGAAATCATTGGGAAGCAAAAGCGTTGGGATGGGAAATCACTCCGGGGATGGGGAAGTATTGGGATGGGAAGTCTTTAATGGGGTGGGTAACATTCACTGGGGAAGGAAGTACTTGGAAAAGTAATCAGAGAGATGGGAATTCTTTGGGATGAGATCTCTTTGGATTAAGAAAGGCTTCGTGTCGATGGGAAATATCTCGTATGGGAATCTGTTATCATGTGAAATTGTAAGGATGGGAAATGACCGTTAGGATGCAAAGCTGGTACTGGGACGGGAAATGCTTGGGACGGGGAAGTGTTGGTGTGAAACCGTCCTGGGCATGGCAAATGATGCGTGGGAGGGAAAGCCTGATGGGGATGGAAAAGTCTTGCGATGGGAAGCCTGCTTGGGTCCAAAAGCTGCAGTCCTCACCAAGATGGCGGCGAGGGGCTGGTCAGCCGTTGGGACGGAACGGCCGTTGCCCGCGTTCCCCAACCGACCGCCCCACTCTCCAGCCACCATGGCAGGTACAGCAGCCGGCTCCCGCTCCTCCCGGGGCTGCGGCCCTGCTGGCGAGCCCAGCGCCCCAGATCTCACCCCAGCGCCCTTTTTCCCACAGAGGGTTTCCCCAGACGGCTTCCGCGGCTTCCGCAGACGCAAAACTCCCCCTTCGTCGTCCCAGCCGTGCCGCCAACGGTGGCTGCCTGGCTGCTGCCCTCCCTCCCCGGAGCGATGGCGCTGCCCTTGCAGCCCCCCCAGGTACCCACCCTCCCCTACGCGCTGCCCCAGGCCACCGTCTGGCACGTGGTGCCGGGGGTCCAGGGGCAGGTGCTGCAGCTCCCCGCCGGGGTGCAGCTGGCACCTGGGGGGCACCTCCCACCCGAGGGGCACCACCTGCAGCTTGGGCAGCTCCCCGCCGTGGGGCAGCTCCCTGCTGTGGGGCAGCTCCCCCACACCGCTCCTCCCTGGGCCCCCGTCTACCAGTGGGGACAGCCCGTGGGGACGGGGACGGTGCTGCCCCAGGATCCCCTCTGGCTGGGGCCCGGGGCCGTGCTCCATGGGGAGCTCCTGCACCCCGCAGACACCCGCCTGCTGCAGGCCCCTGCCCACCCCGGCCCCCCACCACTCCTCGTCCCGGGGCCTCCGCTGCGGGGGCAGGCGCTCCCCGCGCCCCGCACCCTGACCAGCAGCCGGGGGCAGCTGCCGGGACCCTGCGACCACGCCGTGGGGCTCAGCGAGGACCAGGGGCCCCCGCTGCCCGGCCCCACTCCCCCCGAGCCTGCCCAGGCTCCAACGACCGCCAGCACCCAGACGGTGACGCCCGACGGTGAGTTTGGGGCTGGCACAGCCGGCCGCTGGGCGCCCCACACCCAGGAGCCATGGGAAAGCTGGCATCGCCCATCCTGGGGGATTTGCTTGCTTTTTCCTCAGCGGCGACAGTTGCAGAGGTGCCTGAGGAGCCCCTGGAGCTGCTTGAGCTGGGCCCCGATGCCTTCGCCGAGGCCTTTCCCCACCTGGCAGGGGACAGCCAGCAGCTGCAGCACCTGCAGGACCAGCTCCCGGCCGACCTGGACATCTCCGGCTTGGAGGAGCTGCTCAGCTGGCTCGATGCCGTGGAGCCCCAGGACGCCTTCCCCGGTGTCCCCAGCAGTCCTGTGCTCAGCCGCTTCCTGTCTGAGCTGCCCGACCTCTGCGAGGACATCGAGGAGCCGAGCACACAGGGACTGGCAGCCACCAGAGCGCTGGGTGAGGTACCCTCAACCCCTGGGGTGCACCCCGAGAAGGTGCAGGGTGGGCGGGCGGTGCAGCCCCCTGCTGTGCCGGCAGCGAGCTCCCCCCTCAAGCCTGCAGCCAGTCCCCAGCTCAGTGCCCTCAGGAGACCCCTGCCCAACCCTCCCTTCACTCTCCCCAAAAGGCCCCCCCACCCTGAATTCCTCACTGCCCTTAGCAGACCCCTGCCCAACCCTCCCTCGCGTCCCCTCAAGAGACCCCCCGACCCTCAATTCCTTAATTCCCTTAGGAGACCCCTGCCCAAGCCTCGCCTGAGTCCCCTCAAGAGCCCCCCCGACCCTGAATTTATTAGTGCCCTTAGGAGACCCCTGCCCAATCCCCCTCTGGGTCCCCTCAAGAGCCCCCCCGGCCCTGAATTTATTAGTGCCCTTAGGAGGCCCCTGCCCAATCCCCCTCTGAGTCCCCTGAAGAGCCCCCCGCCTGCCCCTGCGCCCACCGGCACCAAGTGGGGGGCCAAGCGCCCCGCGCCCACCAGCACCCCCAGCACAGCGCAGAGCTCCCAGCACAGGAGGCCGGCGACGGAGAAAACCCCCGGCAAGGAGAAGACGACGCTGCTGGGCCAGGGTGGCCAAGGCCCCAAGACGCTGTGCCAGGGGAAGACGGGTGGCCACAGCGCGGTGGCTGGCAGCAGCGGCCAAGCGGGCGGCGGCAGGCAGCAGCCGGCGAGCGACAGCACCAGGGCGCCCAGCAAGAGGGCCCGAAGCCCGGGGGCTGCTGGGGGGCAAGGAGCAGCGGCACCGCCTCCCCGGAGAGCGCTGCTGCTGCTGGAGCCCCCCCCCATTAAGCCCCGTGCCCGTGCCCGTGCCGTGCGGGCCCAGGACAGGCTCCGTCCCCAAGCCATCGGGGACAAGACGCTGCAGCGCCAGCACCCGGGGACAAAGACCCCCAGCGAGACTTTGCAGCCGCTGGGGGCCAGGGCGAAGGCGCTGGGGCCAGTGCGCCAGCCGCCCTGTGTGCAGCCGCAGCCCACCTCCAGCGGCCCCAGCAGCATGCCCAGGGCCCCGCCGACGGTGCCAGGCTCCAGCGCTGTGCCCGCTGCCCCCCGGCCCCCAGCTGGAGACAAGGCCCAGGCGGTGCCGGCACCACCAGGCAGCACGGCGCGAGCGTGGAGAGCTCCCCTGCAGCAGGCGCCCAGAGCACCGTGCCTGCCAGCCGCGGGGGGCCAAGCGCAGCGGGAGCCTCTGCCCACGCAGCCGCGCACGCTGCAGCGTCCGGCGCAGCCCCGCGTGGACTACGTGCCCTGCGTGGGGCCCTGGGCAGGCGGCGACGCGGCGCCCACGCCGCTGGAGGAGCAGGAGGCGTCGGTGCCCATCACGCCGCAGCAGCGTCCCGCGCGGGAGCGCCTGAAGAAGCTGGCCCAGGAGGAGCGGCAGCGGGCGGCCCACCAGATGAAGATCGGCCCCGTGCAATTCTTCGTGCAGCGGCAGAAGGACCACGCCATAGCCAAGTATTACGGCTACCCGTGACCCTGCGCTCCTCGACGGCCCCCGCAGCACCCGGGCCCGCTCAGCATGCAGGCACAGAGACCTCTGCAGGCGCCTGCTCCAGCTTCAGCCACGCTCCTCAGCCCTTGCCCCTCTCGCTTGCCCTCTCCCTTCTCCAGTGCTGGAGCTAGGCAGTGTTTGCCACTGTCAGGGATGGGCAACTGGGGCAATGGGAAATGCGCGCGTCACGAATGAACGTTGCAATGGGAAGCTGTTGGGATGTTGGCAATAGCTGGGGTGGGAAAGGTTGGGCGTGGGAACTGCTTGTTGGGACACCAAATGGCTGAGATCCCAAACTTCTTTCTTCTTTCGGGTCATTTCTCTTCTTTAGTGCCTTCCTTATTAAATTCCTCTAGTGTAGGTGTTCACTCAGCAAGGCCTCTGCCTGCAGCTGTTCTGGCACTGGGATGCCGAGGGGATTTCATGCAGCCCGCTCCCGCTGCCCATGCTCAGTCCGTGCATGGATGTGGGCATGGCCAGCACGGACGGGAGAAAATGGGTGGACGGCTGGGTGGATGGGAGGGTGATGGGAGTTGGGAATTCAGCCTTGGGATCAGACACGGGAGGTTGTTGGGATAGGAAATGACCAGTGGGATGGGAAGTCACGATGGGGATAGGAATTCATTAGAATAGGACAAATTGGTTTCATTTTTATTTATTATTTTATTAATTTTAATATTTATTTTATTTATTATATTTATTAATTTTATTTATTAAATTTACTTTATTGACTGTGTTGTACAGGATGGCATTTTTTTAGGTTCTCTTCCTTTTCTACCCTATTAAACTCTCTTTATCACAACGCACTGCTTTGTACTTCATTTTTCCTTCCGAGTCGTTCTGGATTCACTCAGGATGGGGGGGACATTAGTGAACGCCTGTGTGCTTCAGATCCAAGCTCACCTTTGCCCTCAACTCAAGATACATATTTGCATCTGTTGTCATGATACAAAATTAACAGCAACAAAATAAAAGTTAACTACTTCCGAGCACCAGCTATACGTTTGCTGGGTCTGCTCTATGCATTTTGAAGACCATTCAATACTATTCAGCACCTTCAGGAGGAAATGTGTGGTTCTAGGGAAATGCATCTTGATCTGATGCAAACCTGCGACGCACCCTGCAGCCCCTCCAACCCCTGTGATTTTACCTGCAGCCCCTGCAACCCCTGTGATTTTACCTGCAGCCCCTCCAAGCCCTGTGATGTTCCCTGCAGCCACTCCAACCCTGTGACAGGCCCTACAGCTGGCTCCGGGGACTACCCCGTTGCCGTATCAGTCGCCAATACACACACAAGATGAAGGAATGGATGCAGAAGTCATCTCGATTAGGCAGGGAAGAAAGTCCTCCGAAGAAGGGGAAGGAGCAATAGGAAGGCGAGGCAGGCGACCCCAATGTAGGGCCATCCCAGGGAAGAGGAGGCTGTTATAAAATAGAAAAGAGAGAAAAGCAGCAGTAAGCAGGTGATCCCCATCCCTGGGCGAGCTGCGAGACATGGGACAAGATTTCAGCTGTCATGCAGGCGAGCACATTGTCACCTGGCTGCTGCGATGCTGGGATAACAGCTCCGGGAGCCTGGAATCGGAGGGCAGGGAAGCCAAGCAGCTGGGATCCTTCTCTGGGGAAGGGGGCACTGAGAAAGCGATCAGAAACGGGGCACAAGCCTCTGGAGGCGGCGCCTGTCAGGCGTGAAGGAAAGGGATCCCTTCCAGGAAGATGCTGTGGGGTTGCTGAGGGTCGAAGAACAGCAGGTGTTGCCTGCACCCACCGTGCTGCAGCAGCGGCAAGGGAGAGACGTGGTGGTTTTCCTCAGCTGGGCAGCTGAGCTCCACCTCAACCGCTCTCTCCCTGCCCCTCCTCAAAGGGAAAGGGGAGAAAATAGGATGGAAAGGGCTCAAGGGCTGAGAGAAGGACAGGGAGATCACTCCACAATGATCGTCACGGGCAAAAGAGGCTCAGCAGAGCCTGTTCCAGTCCAGCCCGGGCCTGCTCCTGCGGGGGCTCTCCACAGGCCGCGGCCTCCTCCAGGCCACATCCACCTGCTCCACCGGGGGCTCCTCCACGGGCTGCAGCGTGGAGATCTGCTCCGTGTGGGACCCGTGGGCTGCAGGGGGACAGCCTGCTCCACCAGGGGCCTCTCCCCAGGCCGCAGGGGAACTGCTGCTGTGAGCCTGGAGCACCTCCTGCCTCCTGCTGCACTCACCTTGGGGGCTGCAGAGAGGTTTCTCACTCCTCCCTGACCCAGACGCTGCTGTGCAGCAGGTTTCTTTCCCTTTCTTAGATGGGCTCTCACACAGGCGCAAACATCATCCGTTTTGTCTCACTTCTGGGCAGCAGCGGGTCCCTCTGGAGCCTCCTGGAACCGGCCCTTATCTAACATGGGGCAGCTGCTGCATTCTCCTCACAGAGGACACCCCTGCAGCCCCCCGCTACCAGAACCTGTCCTTGTAAACCCAACACAAGACACCGACCGAGCCTCCCTGATTCCCAGCAGGTGGGTCAGGCTGGGAACCCAGGCCAGTGCCTGGCACACCGTCCTGGGCCTTGAAAAGCAAGCTTTATGGGGACGTATCTGGAGACCTCTAAGGTGCTTTCCAACAAAAGCTTTTCTATAATTGTATGAAATCACCTGCAATAGATTAACCCTGGTCATTATTCCTATCACAGGAAATAACTGTGACACCTGGGTAACAGGTGAGCTTACTGCGACACCAGGGAGAGCCTTCCTGTACTTAAAGGCAACCTGTAGGAAAGCTGGGGAGGGAGTCTTTATCAGGGCCTGGAGTGACAGGACAAGGAGTAACCGCTTTAAACTGAAAAGTAGCACCCAGAAAGAACGGAGTCACGCAACAGGATTCATTTCCAAAACCACCTCGTAGACACCTGGGCCAAAGAGCAGGGCCTTGAGCGGGTATATCACAATGACAGAGTTCATTTCCTTCCCGGTAGCTGGCACGTGCCGTTTTTTGGGATTTCGGGGCTACAGTGAGCTGCTAAGAGGGATGTCTTAGCTCTTGCAGGGCAGTGCTTCCACTAAGGCCAGGACTTTTCTGCATCTTCTACTGCCCTGCAAGCGAGGATGCTTGGGGCACACAGGAAGCTGGGAGGGGACACAGCTGCAGGGATTCCATAAGACACAAGCAAATGCAGCCTTGGCTTGGTGACACTTTCTCTTGATTACTGCTCAACACAAATTACCTCGAGCAAGTCTACTGTGAGGACTAAAGGAAAGAGACGTATGGATGCTGCTAAGCTCTTCTAGCTTGTACCAGGTAGGAAAGATACCTCTGTAGCAGGCGTGAAGAGGATAGCACTAATTAATTAGATGAGAAGCGGAGGAAAGGCACTTAGAGGTAGTGAAAAGCAGTTAATGTGATGTTCCGGGGAAGCTTCAGTCTGCTTAAGGAGTAGCAAGAACAAGCCTAAAGTCATAGCCAAATACAAGAAAGAGAGGAGGACACGCAGCATGAGAAGCTCCCGAGAGAAAGGAGCTCTGTTTTGGGTAAAAATCAGTCCCTTTTTCTATCATGGAGACATCCAAGGGCGTAGGACACGTGCGCTTCAGGGAACCAAGAGATGCTGTGCATTTCTCTCGTCCCCCTGACACAGCCACTAGGTGACGATGCTTCCAATTCTCTCTAAAGAAACCTTGCTTTCTCAGGCCCAGGTGTCCAGCTGCACACCAAGGACGTCCCTGGCTCCCAGGCACAGTTCCCAGGCCCAAGGCCGAGCTCCCCTCCGAACCCCCATTCCAGCAGACCTTGCTCCTGGCATTGTGGAGCAGCCATTTCATGTCAGCCTTTTCTCCTGGCAGTCAGCTTAGCGCCGTAACCTCTGCCATCGGGGCGCCCGAGAGCCGTGTGAGGTCAGCAGAGAGTCACTGTCAGCCTTTGACCTCACAAAGGTGGGTGGCCATAAGTGCCCGGAGCGTCCAGCTCGCATTGAGTACTGCTGGTGGCACTCGAGGCGTGGAGGTCTGCATGGTGCAATGGGAGACGCCGATGTCCTGCTGCTGGAACAAGAGACGCTGATGTGCTGCTGGTGCAGGAGGAGACGTGAAGGTGCTGCTGCTTAGAGGTGCTGAGGGGCGGGCAGCCTCAGCGGGCAGCTGAATCAGAGGGCAGGGAAGCCAAGCAGCTTCCTTCTCTGGGGAAGGGGGCACAGAGAAAGTGATTGGAAATGGGGTACAAGCCCTCAGCCTCTAAAAGCAATCCCTCAGATGTTTAGGCATAGTAAAGTTAGGTATATCTATTTGACTCTAGACCCCAACATGTTTGTTAGTGTTCTGGTTTGTCCACTGCTTTCTTGTGGGGGATTTGAGTTGGCCATTACTGTTTAGGTGAATGCTGACTTCATATCTATGGTGCACTTTATTCTTAAAATGGGAAGTTTCTACCAATTTCCCGTCCAAACTTGCTCATAAGCCAACTGCAGTCATCATTTCAGATGTGTCTCCCAACTTACACATTTCCTATTTCTCCTTGATATTTACTCAAGAAATTCATTTACGTAGAGACAACATATTCTTCTCTCAACTGGCATCTGGCTGGGCAGAATGATGTCCTTTCATTCCCTTCCAGGCAATAGGCAACTTGTTCCTTCTGTCTTGTGAACTCTTCCTCCTAAGTTCAATGTGAATACAAGTGGCAGAACTGTGCCTCATGTCTCAAATGAGTGTCAGGGCTGCCTTGTCCAGTGTATTCATACTGGAGGGAAAAAAAAATGAATAGCCATACACACTATATAACCACTAAACTTTTTCAGTCCTCCTTGTGCTAACAGTGCATGAACGTGAGGTTTTGTTGTCATTTTTGTTTGTTTGTTTGTTTGCTTGCTTTAAACTCCTGACTGCCATATAGCAAACATGACAAAAAAACACCCTTTTTTGAGAAGCTCTGAGAATGGCTCTGCTTTGTATTATCACCTGTCACTTCACCTGAACCATTTCAATCACAAGCGATATCCTTCTGTCAGGCTTGGTAGTACTTCCCAACCTTATGTCCCCTGCAAATCTCAAAGCTCATGTGTAATTTTTAATCTTCAGCCACCATGTCCATACCGAACATATCTAACTTTGAAGTCAGCTCTGCCCTGAATAGGAGGTTGGGATTTCAGAGGTCCCTTCCAGCCTACATTTCTCCATGAGTCTTTGCCTCCTTAGCAGCTGCAGTTTCAGAACTGTCTCTGAGAATTACCATAGGTAACGACTCCTTTGCTGGTAAGTCCCTCTTCAGTGTGAACAATTGTAAATTCCCTTTATTCACTTGCAGCCCCAAAGCCCAAATCCGTAGATAATGTATCAGAAGCTCACAGAAAGTGAAATAGATGTAATTCATCCCCTGTGTAGGGAAGAACTGGTCCTAGAAAGGAAAGCTATTAAATTATCTGGAAACAATTTAGCTCTGATAAATTATTTTGTAAATTACACATTACCCCCTCCTTCCCTGGTCTTAGCTGTTCTTGCTCCAAAACTTTGCATGGTGTTGATGTCAAACTAACAGGCCCACACTTGTCTGGATGACTCTTTACCCTCTTCTGGACAGAGGTGTATTTGTTACTCTCCCATTCTGGGGACTATCCCTGATTTGCACAATTGTTATGCATTTTTCCTACTTGACTTGTTGTTCTGTGTGCCAATGCTGTTAATAGGCTAGGTAGATATCAGCTTTTCATTTTTCACTTGAATCGCTATAGATTGTTATTTCACCTCAGATGATGTTGCGCCTAGTGCCCTACCCTCCTTTTCAATGGGAGTCCTGTCACTGCCCTTAATATCACATTGTTGTTGCTGTTAGATAGATGCAGGAAATAAGATTTGCAGCATTTGAGACATCAGTAACTTTTGATCTATTTTTGCCTCAAGCGTGCAACTGTCCTAATTTGTTCTCTTTGTTCCCCCTGGTTTCTGTGGCTTAAGTACCACTTACTATTATTGTTTAATTTCCTATGTGAAGGAGGTTTTTGGTCATTCTTACTTTATTTCTGCAGTTTTTAACCTCTGAAACATGCCTTTTCTCATCGCTTTTTTCCTCTTTGAATTTTGAATTTTAACTATGCCTTCTCTGCACTCAAGTCCCAGAGCTGCTTAGTCAGACTCAATTATTCATTTCCTTAGATTTCAAAGTTTGCATTTCTAAGCCTCAAAACCTTCATTCTAAACCTGGTTTTGTCTGTCGTGAAATGTAAAATGAGAAAAGTCAGCTCATGATCACACTTTATTCAAATTTTACTACATTTAAACCCATACAGGAGCCAAGTCTAAAATGGTCTTATATTTTTTCACTTTTGGGAAGAAATCCATCACATAGTACACCTCTATGAACATAAGTGGTAATTATCTTTCAATCTTTTGCTGGGAAGTTAAAGTCTCCCATAATTCCCATTATTGTTTACGTGTCTGATAACTGTACAGAGAGAATTCACTATTAGACTGGAGCTAAGAGCAAAGAGCAGGCTAGCAAGGCTGTCTATCTTTAGCAGTGATTTGCACAAAACCACTCTTTTGCTGACCCATAACATTTAATTTCTCCATCCTCTGCTTCTTGCTAACACAAAGCACCATCTTATTCCATCCATTTGCCTTGGTTTCCAGCCTTCCTGAGATTTATCAGTACTTGTATGACATTCATGCCTTTGTTTCACCCTTCCTGTGTTGACACTTGTCATAACAGTTTTAGATCCTGAACATGATCATCTCAAAGTTTGCCTGACAGTTAGGTCTTCCTCACATTGTCATAGAGTATCAGGTCTCTACCACTTGAAATAGATTGGATTGGATTAGATTATTGGCACCGTCTCTTGTGCTGGTAGTCCATTATCTTCACAGTCCGTACAACTGGCCGTCAGTGAACATGAAGTGGCCTTATCCTGCCCATTTACCTTTCTGGAAATCAGCCACTCTCTCTGCCTAGAACAGGGAATGGATTTTCCTCACCTTTCTTCAAAAGCTCTGAAGTTTTCTGTGATCTTTCCAATTGTACGGTATGATAAGCTTTTGCTGCCACTGAAGGGTAGAAGTCATTATGAATAGTGCCAACAAAACAGAAACATAACAATGAAAACGATATTTTAATTCAGAATAGGTATTTGAAAAGTTCACCTTTTCTAGCACAAATGGGGAAAAGAAAAAAAGGAAAAAAAAAAAAAAAAAAAGCAGTCCTAAAACATCAAAACTGTGGCCAAAGAATTAGAAGAAACACTATTTTTCCAAAGCTGCAATGTTTTCCATTCATCTGGCTGGGCCAGCAGAGCACTGGAGACCTGGATGCACTGTACTCATGGCTGGTTCCCCTAAATGACCTGCAGGGAGATCTTCTTCTCTCTATCCCTCTGTTTCTCCTTTCAATCTCTGTTTTGTCTGTTTGTATCACTAGCTCTCAAATCGCCACTGATATATGCACGTGCAGCACCCAGCACAACCTTGTTTCAGGCTCCAGCGGGACCTTTAGGCATTACCATCCTGTAAACAAATAACAATGATAGTGAGTGTAATTACAATCGTCAAACTATTCCAGCTCCACATCATTAGCCATGCCCTGAGCTAAATAACATTTTAATCAGTTTGATATGTCATCTGTGGCTTTCTTCACTGTCACTTGCAATCCAGCAAACTCCTTCCTTCACGTTTCTAGATTAGACAGAGGGTTCTCAACTGCAGACATCCAATTCCCTGTTCAGGAAGCAGCGAGACCTTTCCTCTTCTCACAGATTTAAGATGATAGCCAAGCATCATGAGACACAGTGCGTATGTCTCCTAGGCCCATCCCATGAGAGCAGGACATTTACCACACATGAGAAGAAGACTTAATGCAGTGGCAAAGCAAAATACTCAGTGTCAAAGCCATGTCTAGATGATCATTAAAGACAGATCAAAATTACCCAATACAGGAGGAAAATCTATCGTTTGTAGAAGATTATGTTCTCTGATTATTAGTTTCAAAATTAGTTTTTCCTTTGGATTTCCTCTGAACTTAAACTTAGTTTGGAATGCCTTTGGTTTTGAATATTTCTGAAATCGTATTACTTCTCCTAAGTAAGTTGCTAGTCTGTTCTATTTACGTGAAATTCGAATAATATTGTGAAGTATCTGCCATCAGTTTTACTGTGTGCCAGGCTGAGTTCCCTGATGAATTTCAAATTTCAGATATGAAACAGTAAAGGTTAAAAAAAAAAATGTTACAAAGGGTACTTCATGCAGTAGCATAAACTTCTGTTTTCTCAAAACTTGTATCAGTTCATCTCACCAGGACCAGCAGGGGAAGCACACTCTGCCTAGGCACTGGCAAAGGGACACAGTGAGAGTGTAGGGTCTCTTGCTGGGGCCATTCAAAATTTGACTGTACAAGCCCCTGAGCAATATGACAGGGCTTTAAAAATGGCCCTGCTTGAAGTACGCGGGTGATCTGGAGACCTCTAAGGTGCTTTCCAACAAAAGCTTTTCTATAATTGTATGAAATCACCTGCAATAGATTAACCCTGGTCATTATTCCTATCACAGGAAATAACTGTGACACCTGGGTAACAGGTGAGCTTACTGCGACACCAGGGAGAGCCTTCCTGTACTTAAAGGCAACCTGTAGGAAAGCTGGGGAGGGAGTCTTTATCAGGGCCTGGAGTGACAGGACAAGGAGTAACCGCTTTAAACTGAAAAGTAGCACCCAGAAAGAACGGAGTCACGCAACAGGATTCATTTCCAAAACCACCTCGTAGACACCTGGGCCAAAGAGCAGGGCCTTGAGCGGGTATATCACAATGACAGAGTTCATTTCCTTCCCGGTAGCTGGCACGTGCCGTTTTTTGGGATTTCGGGGCTACAGTGAGCTGCTAAGAGGGATGTCTTAGCTCTTGCAGGGCAGTGCTTCCACTAAGGCCAGGACTTTTCTGCATCTTCTACTGCCCTGCAAGCGAGGATGCTTGGGGCACACAGGAAGCTGGGAGGGGACACAGCTGCAGGGATTCCATAAGACACAAGCAAATGCAGCCTTGGCTTGGTGACACTTTCTCTTGATTACTGCTCAACACAAATTACCTCGAGCAAGTCTACTGTGAGGACTAAAGGAAAGAGACGTATGGATGCTGCTAAGCTCTTCTAGCTTGTACCAGGTAGGAAAGATACCTCTGTAGCAGGCGTGAAGAGGATAGCACTAATTAATTAGATGAGAAGCGGAGGAAAGGCACTTAGAGGTAGTGAAAAGCAGTTAATGTGATGTTCCGGGGAAGCTTCAGTCTGCTTAAGGAGTAGCAAGAACAAGCCTAAAGTCATAGCCAAATACAAGAAAGAGAGGAGGACACGCAGCATGAGAAGCTCCCGAGAGAAAGGAGCTCTGTTTTGGGTAAAAATCAGTCCCTTTTTCTATCATGGAGACATCCAAGGGCGTAGGACACGTGCGCTTCAGGGAACCAAGAGATGCTGTGCATTTCTCTCGTCCCCCTGACACAGCCACTAGGTGACGATGCTTCCAATTCTCTCTAAAGAAACCTTGCTTTCTCAGGCCCAGGTGTCCAGCTGCACACCAAGGACGTCCCTGGCTCCCAGGCACAGTTCCCAGGCCCAAGGCCGAGCTCCCCTCCGAACCCCCATTCCAGCAGACCTTGCTCCTGGCATTGTGGAGCAGCCATTTCATGTCAGCCTTTTCTCCTGGCAGTCAGCTTAGCGCCGTAACCTCTGCCATCGGGGCGCCCGAGAGCCGTGTGAGGTCAGCAGAGAGTCACTGTCAGCCTTTGACCTCACAAAGGTGGGTGGCCATAAGTGCCCTGAGCGTCCAGCTCGCATTGAGTACTGCTGGTGGCACTCGAGGCGTGGAGGTCTGCATGGTGCAATGGGAGACGCCGATGTCCTGCTGCTGGAACAAGAGACGCTGATGTGCTGCTGGTGCAGGAGGAGACGTGAAGGTGCTGCTGCTTAGAGGTGCTGAGGGGCGGGCAGCCTCAGCGGGCAGCTGAATCAGAGGGCAGGGAAGCCAAGCAGCTTCCTTCTCTGGGGAAGGGGGCACAGAGAAAGTGATTGGAAATGGGGTACGAGCCCTCAGCCTCTAAAAGCAATCCCTCAGATGTTTAGGCATAGTAAAGTTAGGTATATCTATTTGACTCTAGACCCCAACATGTTTGTTAGTGTTCTGGTTTGTCCACTGCTTTCTTGTGGGGGATTTGAGTTGGCCATTACTCTTTAGGTGAATGCTGACTTCATATCTATGGTGCACTTTATTCTTAAAATGGGAAGTTTCTACCAATTTCCCGTCCAAACTTGCTCATAAGCCAACTGCAGTCATCATTTCAGATGTGTCTCCCAACTTACACATTTCCTATTTCTCCTTGATATTTACTCAAGAAATTCATTTACGTAGAGACAACATATTCTTCTCTCAACTGGCATCTGGCTGGGCAGAATGATGTCCTTTCATTCCCTTCCAGGCAATAGGCAACTTGTTCCTTCTGTCTTGTGAACTCTTCCTCCTAAGTTCAATGTGAATACAAGTGGCAGAACTGTGCCTCATGTCTCAAATGAGTGTCAGGGCTGCCTTGTCCAGTGTATTCATACTGGAGGGAAAAAAAAATGAATAGCCATACACACTATATAACCACTAAACTTTTTCAGTCCTCCTTGTGCTAACAGTGCATGAACGTGAGGTTTTGTTGTCATTTTTGTTTGTTTGTTTGTTTGCTTGCTTTAAACTCCTGACTGCCATATAGCAAACATGACAAAAAAACACCCTTTTTTGAGAATCTCTGAGAATGGCTCTGCTTTGTATTATCACCTGTCACTTCACCTGAACCATTTCAATCACAAGCGATATCCTTCTGTCAGGCTTGGTAGTACTTCCCAACCTTATGTCCCCTGCAAATCTCAAAGCTCATGTGTAATTTTTAATCTTCAGCCACCATGTCCATACCGAACATATCTAACTTTGAAGTCAGCTCTGCCCTGAATAGGAGGTTGGGTTTTCAGAGGTCCCTTCCAGCCTACATTTCTCCATGAGTCTTTGCCTCCTTAGCAGCTGCAGTTTCAGAACTGTCTCTGAGAATTACCATAGGTAACGACTCCTTTGCTGGTAAGTCCCTCTTCAGTGTGAACAATTGTAAATTCCCTTTATTCACTTGCAGCCCCAAAGCCCAAATCCGTAGATAATGTATCAGAAGCTCACAGAAAGTGAAATAGATGTAATTCATCCCCTGTGTAGGGAAGAACTGGTCCTAGAAAGGAAAGCTATTAAATTATCTGGAAACAATTTAGCTCTGATAAATTATTTTGTAAATTACACATTACCCCCTCCTTCCCTGGTCTTAGCTGTTCTTGCTCCAAAACTTTGCATGGTGTTGATGTCAAACTAACAGGCCCACACTTGTCTGGATGACTCTTTACCCTCTTCTGGACAGAGGTGTATTTGTTACTCTCCCATTCTGGGGACTATCCCTGATTTGCACAATTGTTATGCATTTTTCCTACTTGACTTGTTCTGTGTGCCAATGCTGTTAATAGGCTAGGTAGATATCAGCTTTTCATTTTTCACTTGAATCGCTATAGATTGTTATTTCACCTCAGATGATGTTGCGCCTAGTGCCCTACCCTCCTTTTCAATGGGAGTCCTGTCACTGCCCTTAATATCACATTGTTGTTGCTGTTAGATAGATGCAGGAAATAAGATTTGCAGCATTTGAGACATCAGTAACTTTTGATCTATTTTTGCCTCAAGCGTGCAACTGTCCTAATTTGTTCTCTTTGTTCCCCCTGGTTTCTGTGGCTTAAGTACCACTTACTATTATTGTTTAATTTCCTATGTGAAGGAGGTTTTTGGTCATTCTTACTTTATTTCTGCAGTTTTTAACCTCTGAAACATGCCTTTTCTCATCGCTTTTTTCCTCTTTGAATTTTGAATTTTAACTATGCCTTCTCTGCACTCAAGTCCCAGAGCTGCTTAGTCAGACTCAATTATTCATTTCCTTAGATTTCAAAGTTTGCATTTCTAAGCCTCAAAACCTTCATTCTAAACCTGGTTTTGTCTGTCGTGAAATGTAAAATGAGAAAAGTCAGCTCATGATCACACTTTATTCAAATTTTACTACATTTAAACCCATACAGGAGCCAAGTCTAAAATGGTCTTATATTTTTTCACTTTTGGGAAGAAATCCATCACATAGTACACCTCTATGAACATAAGTGGTAATTATCTTTCAATCTTTTGCTGGGAAGTTAAAGTCTCCCATAATTCCCATTATTGTTTACGTGTCTGATAACTGTACAGAGAGAATTCACTATTAGACTGGAGCTAAGAGCAAAGAGCAGGCTAGCAAGGCTGTCTATCTTTAGCAGTGATTTGCACAAAACCACTCTTTTGCTGACCCATAACATTTAATTTCTCCATCCTCTGCTTCTTGCTAACACAAAGCACCATCTTATTCCATCCATTTGCCTTGGTTTCCAGCCTTCCTGAGATTTATCAGTACTTGTATGACATTCATGCCTTTGTTTCACCCTTCCTGTGTTGACACTTGTCATAACAGTTTTAGATCCTGAACATGATCATCTCAAAGTTTGCCTGACAGTTAGGTCTTCCTCACATTGTCATAGAGTATCAGGTCTCTACCACTTGAAATAGATTGGATTGGATTAGATTATTGGCACCGTCTCTTGTGCTGGTAGTCCATTATCTTCACAGTCCGTACAACTGGCCGTCAGTGAACATGAAGTGGCCTTATCCTGCCCATTTACCTTTCTGGAAATCAGCCACTCTCTCTGCCTAGAACAGGGAATGGATTTTCCTCACCTTTCTTCAAAAGCTCTGAAGTTTTCTGTGATCTTTCCAATTGTACGGTATGATAAGCTTTTGCTGCCACTGAAGGGTAGAAGTCATTATGAATAGTGCCAACAAAACAGAAACATAACAATGAAAACGATATTTTAATTCAGAATAGGTATTTGAAAAGTTCACCTTTTCTAGCACAAATGGGGAAAAGAAAAAAAGGAAAAAAAAAAAAAAAAAAAGCAGTCCTAAAACATCAAAACTGTGGCCAAAGAATTAGAAGAAACACTATTTTTCCAAAGCTGCAATGTTTTCCATTCATCTGGCTGGGCCAGCAGAGCACTGGAGACCTGGATGCACTGTACTCATGGCTGGTTCCCCTAAATGACCTGCAGGGAGATCTTCTTCTCTCTATCCCTCTGTTTCTCCTTTCAATCTCTGTTTTGTCTGTTTGTATCACTAGCTCTCAAATCGCCACTGATATATGCACGTGCAGCACCCAGCACAACCTTGTTTCAGGCTCCAGCGGGACCTTTAGGCATTACCATCCTGTAAACAAATAACAATGATAGTGAGTGTAATTACAATCGTCAAACTATTCCAGCTCCACATCATTAGCCATGCCCTGAGCTAAATAACATTTTAATCAGTTTGATATGTCATCTGTGGCTTTCTTCACTGTCACTTGCAATCCAGCAAACTCCTTCCTTCACGTTTCTAGATTAGACAGAGGGTTCTCAACTGCAGACATCCAATTCCCTGTTCAGGAAGCAGCGAGACCTTTCCTCTTCTCACAGATTTAAGATGATAGCCAAGCATCATGAGACACAGTGCGTATGTCTCCTAGGCCCATCCCATGAGAGCAGGACATTTACCACACATGAGAAGAAGACTTAATGCAGTGGCAAAGCAAAATACTCAGTGTCAAAGCCATGTCTAGATGATCATTAAAGACAGATCAAAATTACCCAATACAGGAGGAAAATCTATCGTTTGTAGAAGATTATGTTCTCTGATTATTAGTTTCAAAATTAGTTTTTCCTTTGGATTTCCTCTGAACTTAAACTTAGTTTGGAATGCCTTTGGTTTTGAATATTTCTGAAATCGTATTACTTCTCCTAAGTAAGTTGCTAGTCTGTTCTGTTTACGTGAAATTCGAATAATATTGTGAAGTATCTGCCATCAGTTTTACTGTGTGCCAGGCTGAGTTCCCTGATGAATTTCAAATTTCAGATATGAAACAGTAAAGGTTAAAAAAAAAAATGTTACAAAGGGTACTTCATGCAGTAGCATAAACTTCTGTTTTCTCAAAACTTGTATCAGTTCATCTCACCAGGACCAGCAGGGGAAGCACACTCTGCCTAGGCACTGGCAAAGGGACACAGTGAGAGTGTAGGGTCTCTTGCTGGGGCCATTCAAAATTTGACTGTACAAGCCCCTGAGCAATATGACAGGGCTTTAAAAATGGCCCTGCTTGAAGTACGCGGGTGATCTGGAGACCTCTAAGGTGCTTTCCAACAAAAGCTTTTCTATAATTGTATGAAATCACCTGCAATAGATTAACCCTGGTCATTATTCCTATCACAGGAAATAACTGTGACACCTGGGTAACAGGTGAGCTTACTGCGACACCAGGGAGAGCCTTCCTGTACTTAAAGGCAACCTGTAGGAAAGCTGGGGAGGGAGTCTTTATCAGGGCCTGGAGTGACAGGACAAGGAGTAACCGCTTTAAACTGAAAAGTAGCACCCAGAAAGAACGGAGTCACGCAACAGGATTCATTTCCAAAACCACCTCGTAGACACCTGGGCCAAAGAGCAGGGCCTTGAGCGGGTATATCACAATGACAGAGTTCATTTCCTTCCCGGTAGCTGGCACGTGCCGTTTTTTGGGATTTCGGGGCTACAGTGAGCTGCTAAGAGGGATGTCTTAGCTCTTGCAGGGCAGTGCTTCCACTAAGGCCAGGACTTTTCTGCATCTTCTACTGCCCTGCAAGCGAGGATGCTTGGGGCACACAGGAAGCTGGGAGGGGACACAGCTGCAGGGATTCCATAAGACACAAGCAAATGCAGCCTTGGCTTGGTGACACTTTCTCTTGATTACTGCTCAACACAAATTACCTCGAGCAAGTCTACTGTGAGGACTAAAGGAAAGAGACGTATGGATGCTGCTAAGCTCTTCTAGCTTGTACCAGGTAGGAAAGATACCTCTGTAGCAGGCGTGAAGAGGATAGCACTAATTAATTAGATGAGAAGCGGAGGAAAGGCACTTAGAGGTAGTGAAAAGCAGTTAATGTGATGTTCCGGGGAAGCTTCAGTCTGCTTAAGGAGTAGCAAGAACAAGCCTAAAGTCATAGCCAAATACAAGAAAGAGAGGAGGACACGCAGCATGAGAAGCTCCCGAGAGAAAGGAGCTCTGTTTTGGGTAAAAATCAGTCCCTTTTTCTATCATGGAGACATCCAAGGGCGTAGGACACGTGCGCTTCAGGGAACCAAGAGATGCTGTGCATTTCTCTCGTCCCCCTGACACAGCCACTAGGTGACGATGCTTCCAATTCTCTCTAAAGAAACCTTGCTTTCTCAGGCCCAGGTGTCCAGCTGCACACCAAGGACGTCCCTGGCTCCCAGGCACAGTTCCCAGGCCCAAGGCCGAGCTCCCCTCCGAACCCCCATTCCAGCAGACCTTGCTCCTGGCATTGTGGAGCAGCCATTTCATGTCAGCCTTTTCTCCTGGCAGTCAGCTTAGCGCCGTAACCTCTGCCATCGGGGCGCCCGAGAGCCGTGTGAGGTCAGCAGAGAGTCACTGTCAGCCTTTGACCTCACAAAGGTGGGTGGCCATAAGTGCCCGGAGCGTCCAGCTCGCATTGAGTACTGCTGGTGGCACTCGAGGCGTGGAGGTCTGCATGGTGCAATGGGAGACGCCGATGTCCTGCTGCTGGAACAAGAGACGCTGATGTGCTGCTGGTGCAGGAGGAGACGTGAAGGTGCTGCTGCTTAGAGGTGCTGAGGGGCGGGCAGCCTCAGCGGGCAGCTGAATCAGAGGGCAGGGAAGCCAAGCAGCTTCCTTCTCTGGGGAAGGGGGCACAGAGAAAGTGATTGGAAATGGGGTACAAGCCCTCAGCCTCTAAAAGCAATCCCTCAGATGTTTAGGCATAGTAAAGTTAGGTATATCTATTTGACTCTAGACCCCAACATGTTTGTTAGTGTTCTGGTTTGTCCACTGCTTTCTTGTGGGGGATTTGAGTTGGCCATTACTGTTTAGGTGAATGCTGACTTCATATCTATGGTGCACTTTATTCTTAAAATGGGAAGTTTCTACCAATTTCCCGTCCAAACTTGCTCATAAGCCAACTGCAGTCATCATTTCAGATGTGTCTCCCAACTTACACATTTCCTATTTCTCCTTGATATTTACTCAAGAAATTCATTTACGTAGAGACAACATATTCTTCTCTCAACTGGCATCTGGCTGGGCAGAATGATGTCCTTTCATTCCCTTCCAGGCAATAGGCAACTTGTTCCTTCTGTCTTGTGAACTCTTCCTCCTAAGTTCAATGTGAATACAAGTGGCAGAACTGTGCCTCATGTCTCAAATGAGTGTCAGGGCTGCCTTGTCCAGTGTATTCATACTGGAGGGAAAAAAAAATGAATAGCCATACACACTATATAACCACTAAACTTTTTCAGTCCTCCTTGTGCTAACAGTGCATGAACGTGAGGTTTTGTTGTCATTTTTGTTTGTTTGTTTGTTTGCTTGCTTTAAACTCCTGACTGCCATATAGCAAACATGACAAAAAAACACCCTTTTTTGAGAAGCTCTGAGAATGGCTCTGCTTTGTATTATCACCTGTCACTTCACCTGAACCATTTCAATCACAAGCGATATCCTTCTGTCAGGCTTGGTAGTACTTCCCAACCTTATGTCCCCTGCAAATCTCAAAGCTCATGTGTAATTTTTAATCTTCAGCCACCATGTCCATACCGAACATATCTAACTTTGAAGTCAGCTCTGCCCTGAATAGGAGGTTGGGTTTTCAGAGGTCCCTTCCAGCCTACATTTCTCCATGAGTCTTTGCCTCCTTAGCAGCTGCAGTTTCAGAACTGTCTCTGAGAATTACCATAGGTAACGACTCCTTTGCTGGTAAGTCCCTCTTCAGTGTGAACAATTGTAAATTCCCTTTATTCACTTGCAGCCCCAAAGCCCAAATCCGTAGATAATGTATCAGAAGCTCACAGAAAGTGAAATAGATGTAATTCATCCCCTGTGTAGGGAAGAACTGGTCCTAGAAAGGAAAGCTATTAAATTATCTGGAAACAATTTAGCTCTGATAAATTATTTTGTAAATTACACATTACCCCCTCCTTCCCTGGTCTTAGCTGTTCTTGCTCCAAAACTTTGCATGGTGTTGATGTCAAACTAACAGGCCCACACTTGTCTGGATGACTCTTTACCCTCTTCTGGACAGAGGTGTATTTGTTACTCTCCCATTCTGGGGACTATCCCTGATTTGCACAATTGTTATGCATTTTTCCTACTTGACTTGTTGTTCTGTGTGCCAATGCTGTTAATAGGCTAGGTAGATATCAGCTTTTCATTTTTCACTTGAATCGCTATAGATTGTTATTTCACCTCAGATGATGTTGCGCCTAGTGCCCTACCCTCCTTTTCAATGGGAGTCCTGTCACTGCCCTTAATATCACATTGTTGTTGCTGTTAGATAGATGCAGGAAATAAGATTTGCAGCATTTGAGACATCAGTAACTTTTGATCTATTTTTGCCTCAAGCGTGCAACTGTCCTAATTTGTTCTCTTTGTTCCCCCTGGTTTCTGTGGCTTAAGTACCACTTACTATTATTGTTTAATTTCCTATGTGAAGGAGGTTTTTGGTCATTCTTACTTTATTTCTGCAGTTTTTAACCTCTGAAACATGCCTTTTCTCATCGCTTTTTTCCTCTTTGAATTTTGAATTTTAACTATGCCTTCTCTGCACTCAAGTCCCAGAGCTGCTTAGTCAGACTCAATTATTCATTTCCTTAGATTTCAAAGTTTGCATTTCTAAGCCTCAAAACCTTCATTCTAAACCTGGTTTTGTCTGTCGTGAAATGTAAAATGAGAAAAGTCAGCTCATGATCACACTTTATTCAAATTTTACTACATTTAAACCCATACAGGAGCCAAGTCTAAAATGGTCTTATATTTTTTCACTTTTGGGAAGAAATCCATCACATAGTACACCTCTATGAACATAAGTGGTAATTATCTTTCAATCTTTTGCTGGGAAGTTAAAGTCTCCCATAATTCCCATTATTGTTTACGTGTCTGATAACTGTACAGAGAGAATTCACTATTAGACTGGAGCTAAGAGCAAAGAGCAGGCTAGCAAGGCTGTCTATCTTTAGCAGTGATTTGCACAAAACCACTCTTTTGCTGACCCATAACATTTAATTTCTCCATCCTCTGCTTCTTGCTAACACAAAGCACCATCTTATTCCATCCATTTGCCTTGGTTTCCAGCCTTCCTGAGATTTATCAGTACTTGTATGACATTCATGCCTTTGTTTCACCCTTCCTGTGTTGACACTTGTCATAACAGTTTTAGATCCTGAACATGATCATCTCAAAGTTTGCCTGACAGTTAGGTCTTCCTCACATTGTCATAGAGTATCAGGTCTCTACCACTTGAAATAGATTGGATTGGATTAGATTATTGGCACCGTCTCTTGTGCTGGTAGTCCATTATCTTCACAGTCCGTACAACTGGCCATCAGTGAACATGAAGTGGCCTTATCCTGCCCATTTACCTTTCTGGAAATCAGCCACTCTCTCTGCCTAGAACAGGGAATGGATTTTCCTCACCTTTCTTCAAAAGCTCTGAAGTTTTCTGTGATCTTTCCAATTGTACGGTATGATAAGCTTTTGCTGCCACTGAAGGGTAGAAGTCATTATGAATAGTGCCAACAAAACAGAAACATAACAATGAAAACGATATTTTAATTCAGAATAGGTATTTGAAAAGTTCACCTTTTCTAGCACAAATGGGGAAAAGAAAAAAAGGAAAAAAAAAAAAAAAAAAGCAGTCCTAAAACATCAAAACTGTGGCCAAAGAATTAGAAGAAACACTATTTTTCCAAAGCTGCAATGTTTTCCATTCATCTGGCTGGGCCAGCAGAGCACTGGAGACCTGGATGCACTGTACTCATGGCTGGTTCCCCTAAATGACCTGCAGGGAGATCTTCTTCTCTCTATCCCTCTGTTTCTCCTTTCAATCTCTGTTTTGTCTGTTTGTATCACTAGCTCTCAAATCGCCACTGATATATGCACGTGCAGCACCCAGCACAACCTTGTTTCAGGCTCCAGCGGGACCTTTAGGCATTACCATCCTGTAAACAAATAACAATGATAGTGAGTGTAATTACAATCGTCAAACTATTCCAGCTCCACATCATTAGCCATGCCCTGAGCTAAATAACATTTTAATCAGTTTGATATGTCATCTGTGGCTTTCTTCACTGTCACTTGCAATCCAGCAAACTCCTTCCTTCACGTTTCTGGATTAGACAGAGGGTTCTCAACTGCAGACATCCAATTCCCTGTTCAGGAAGCAGCGAGACCTTTCCTCTTCTCACAGATTTAAGATGATAGCCAAGCATCATGAGACACAGTGCGTATGTCTCCTAGGCCCATCCCATGAGAGCAGGACATTTACCACACATGAGAAGAAGACTTAATGCAGTGGCAAAGCAAAATACTCAGTGTCAAAGCCATGTCTAGATGATCATTAAAGACAGATCAAAATTACCCAATACAGGAGGAAAATCTATCGTTTGTAGAAGATTATGTTCTCTGATTATTAGTTTCAAAATTAGTTTTTCCTTTGGATTTCCTCTGAACTTAAACTTAGTTTGGAATGCCTTTGGTTTTGAATATTTCTGAAATCGTATTACTTCTCCTAAGTAAGTTGCTAGTCTGTTCTATTTACGTGAAATTCGAATAATATTGTGAAGTATCTGCCATCAGTTTTACTGTGTGCCAGGCTGAGTTCCCTGATGAATTTCAAATTTCAGATATGAAACAGTAAAGGTTAAAAAAAAAAATGTTACAAAGGGTACTTCATGCAGTAGCATAAACTTCTGTTTTCTCAAAACTTGTATCAGTTCATCTCACCAGGACCAGCAGGGGAAGCACACTCTGCCTAGGCACTGGCAAAGGGACACAGTGAGAGTGTAGGGTCTCTTGCTGGGGCCATTCAAAATTTGACTGTACAAGCCCCTGAGCAATATGACAGGGCTTTAAAAATGGCCCTGCTTGAAGTACGCGGGTGATCTGGAGACCTCTAAGGTGCTTTCCAACAAAAGCTTTTCTATAATTGTATGAAATCACCTGCAATAGATTAACCCTGGTCATTATTCCTATCACAGGAAATAACTGTGACACCTGGGTAACAGGTGAGCTTACTGCGACACCAGGGAGAGCCTTCCTGTACTTAAAGGCAACCTGTAGGAAAGCTGGGGAGGGAGTCTTTATCAGGGCCTGGAGTGACAGGACAAGGAGTAACCGCTTTAAACTGAAAAGTAGCACCCAGAAAGAACGGAGTCACACAACAGGATTCATTTCCAAAACCACCTCATAGACACCTGGGCCAAAGAGCAGGGCCTTGAGCGGGTATATCACAGTGGCGGAGTTCATTTCCTTCCCAGTAGCTGGCACGTGCCGTTTTTTGGGATTTCGGGGCTACAGTGAGCTGCTAAGAGGGATGTCTTAGCTCTTGCAGGGCAGTGCTTCCACTAAGGCCAGGACTTTTCTGCATCTTCTACTGCCCTGCAAGCGAGGATGCTTGGGGCACACAGGAAGCTGGGAGCGGACACAGCTGCAGGGATTCCATAAGACACAAGCAAATGCAGCCTTGGCTTGGTGACACTTTCTCTTGATTACTGCTCAACACAAATTACCTCGAGCAAGTCTACTGTGAGGACTAAAGGAAAGAGACGTATGGATGCTGCTAAGCTCTTCTAGCTTGTACCAGGTAGGAAAGATACCTCTGTAGCAGGCGTGAAGAGGATAGCACTAATTAATTAGATGAGAAGCGGAGGAAAGGCACTTAGAGGTAGTGAAAAGCAGTTAATGTGATGTTCCGGGGAAGCTTCAGTCTGCTTAAGGAGTAGCAAGAACAAGCCTAAAGTCATAGCCAAATACAAGAAAGAGAGGAGGACACGCAGCATGAGAAGCTCCCGAGAGAAAGGAGCTCTGTTTTGGGTAAAAATCAGTCCCTTTTTCTATCATGGAGACATCCAAGGGCGTAGGACACGTGCACTTCAGGGAACCAAGAGATGCTGTGCATTTCTCTCGTCCCCCTGACACAGCCACTAGGTGACGATGCTTCCAATTCTCTCTAAAGAAACCTTGCTTTCTCAGGCCCAGGTGTCCAGCTGCACACCAAGGACGTCCCTGGCTCCCAGGCACAGTTCCCAGGCCCAAGGCCGAGCTCCCCTCCGAACCCCCATTCCAGCAGACCTTGCTCCTGGCATTGTGGAGCAGCCATTTCATGTCAGCCTTTTCTCCTGGCAGTCAGCTTAGCGCCGTAACCTCTGCCATCGGGGCGCCCGAGAGCCGTGTGAGGTCAGCAGAGAGTCACTGTCAGCCTTTGACCTCACAAAGGTGGGTGGCCATAAGTGCCCTGAGCGTCCAGCTCGCATTGAGTACTGCTGGTGGCACTCGAGGCGTGGAGGTCTGCATGGTGCAATGGGAGACGCCGATGTCCTGCTGCTGGAACAAGAGGCGCTGATGTGCTGCTGGTGCAGGAGGAGACGTGAAGGTGCTGCTGCTTAGAGGTGCTGAGGAGCGGGCAGCCTCAGCGGGCAGCTGAATCAGAGGGCAGGGAAGCCAAGCAGCTTCCTTCTCTGGGGAAGGGGGCACAGAGAAAGTGATTGGAAATGGGGTACGAGCCCTCAGCCTCTAAAAGCAATCCCTCAGATGTTTAGGCATAGTAAAGTTAGGTATATCTATTTGACTCTAGACCCCAACATGTTTGTTAGTGTTCTGGTTTGTCCACTGCTTTCTTGTGGGGGATTTGAGTTGGCCATTACTGTTTAGGTGAATGCTGACTTCATATCTATGGTGCACTTTATTCTTAAAATGGGAAGTTTCTACCAATTTCCCGTCCAAACTTGCTCATAAGCCAACTGCAGTCATCATTTCAGATGTGTCTCCCAACTTACACATTTCCTATTTCTCCTTGATATTTACTCAAGAAATTCATTTACGTAGAGACAACATATTCTTCTCTCAACTGGCATCTGGCTGGGCAGAATGATGTCCTTTCATTCCCTTCCAGGCAATAGGCAACTTGTTCCTTCTGTCTTGTGAACTCTTCCTCCTAAGCTCAATGTGAATACAAGTGGCAGAACTGTGCCTCATGTCTCAAATGAGTGTCAGGGCTGCCTTGTCCAGTGTATTCATACTGGAGGGAAAAAAAAATGAATAGCCATACACACTATATAACCACTAAACTTTTTCAGTCCTCCTTGTGCTAACAGTGCATGAACGTGAGGTTTTGTTGTCATTTTTGTTTGTTTGTTTGTTTGCTTGCTTTAAACTCCTGACTGCCATATAGCAAACATGACAAAAAAACACCCTTTTTTGAGAATCTCTGAGAATGGCTCTGCTTTGTATTATCACCTGTCACTTCACCTGAACCATTTCAATCACAAGCGATATCCTTCTGTCAGGCTTGTAGTACTTCCCAACCTTATGTCCCCTGCAAATCTCAAAGCTCATGTGTAATTTTTAATCTTCAGCCACCATGTCCATACCGAACATATCTAACTTTGAAGTCAGCTCTGCCCTGAATAGGAGGTTGGGTTTTCAGAGGTCCCTTCCAGCCTACATTTCTCCATGAGTCTTTGCCTCCTTAGCAGCTGCAGTTTCAGAACTGTCTCTGAGAATTACCATAGGTAACGACTCCTTTGCTGGTAAGTCCCTCTTCAGTGTGAACAATTGTAAATTCCCTTTATTCACTTGCAGCCCCAAAGCCCAAATCCGTAGATAATGTATCAGAAGCTCACAGAAAGTGAAATAGATGTAATTCATCCCCTGTGTAGGGAAGAACTGGTCCTAGAAAGGAAAGCTATTAAATTATCTGGAAACAATTTAGCTCTGATAAATTATTTTGTAAATTACACATTACCCCCTCCTTCCCTGGTCTTAGCTGTTCTTGCTCCAAAACTTTGCATGGTGTTGATGTCAAACTAACAGGCCCACACTTGTCTGGATGACTCTTTACCCTCTTCTGGACAGAGGTGTATTTGTTACTCTCCCATTCTGGGGACTATCCCTGATTTGCACAATTGTTATGCATTTTTCCTACTTGACTTGTTGTTCTGTGTGCCAATGCTGTTAATAGGCTAGGTAGATATCAGCTTTTCATTTTTCACTTGAATCGCTATAGATTGTTATTTCACCTCAGATGATGTTGCGCCTAGTGCCCTACCCTCCTTTTCAATGGGAGTCCTGTCACTGCCCTTAATATCACATTGTTGTTGCTGTTAGATAGATGCAGGAAATAAGATTTGCAGCATTTGAGACATCAGTAACTTTTGATCTATTTTTGCCTCAAGCGTGCAACTGTCCTAATTTGTTCTCTTTGTTCCCCCTGGTTTCTGTGGCTTAAGTACCACTTACTATTATTGTTTAATTTCCTATGTGAAGGAGGTTTTTGGTCATTCTTACTTTATTTCTGCAGTTTTTAACCTCTGAAACATGCCTTTTCTCATCGCTTTTTTCCTCTTTGAATTTTGAATTTTAACTATGCCTTCTCTGCACTCAAGTCCCAGAGCTGCTTAGTCAGACTCAATTATTCATTTCCTTAGATTTCAAAGTTTGCATTTCTAAGCCTCAAAACCTTCATTCTAAACCTGGTTTTGTCTGTCGTGAAATGTAAAATGAGAAAAGTCAGCTCATGATCACACTTTATTCAAATTTTACTACATTTAAACCCATACAGGAGCCAAGTCTAAAATGGTCTTATATTTTTTCACTTTTGGGAAGAAATCCATCACATAGTACACCTCTATGAACATAAGTGGTAATTATCTTTCAATCTTTTGCTGGGAAGTTAAAGTCTCCCATAATTCCCATTATTGTTTACGTGTCTGATAACTGTACAGAGAGAATTCACTATTAGACTGGAGCTAAGAGCAAAGAGCAGGCTAGCAAGGCTGTCTATCTTTAGCAGTGATTTGCACAAAACCACTCTTTTGCTGACCCATAACATTTAATTTCTCCATCCTCTGCTTCTTGCTAACACAAAGCACCATCTTATTCCATCCATTTGCCTTGGTTTCCAGCCTTCCTGAGATTTATCAGTACTTGTATGACATTCATGCCTTTGTTTCACCCTTCCTGTGTTGACACTTGTCATAACAGTTTTAGATCCTGAACATGATCATCTCAAAGTTTGCCTGACAGTTAGGTCTTCCTCACATTGTCATAGAGTATCAGGTCTCTACCACTTGAAATAGATTGGATTGGATTAGATTATTGGCACCGTCTCTTGTGCTGGTAGTCCATTATCTTCACAGTCCGTACAACTGGCCATCAGTGAACATGAAGTGGCCTTATCCTGCCCATTTACCTTTCTGGAAATCAGCCACTCTCTCTGCCTAGAACAGGGAATGGATTTTCCTCACCTTTCTTCAAAAGCTCTGAAGTTTTCTGTGATCTTTCCAATTGTACGGTATGATAAGCTTTTGCTGCCACTGAAGGGTAGAAGTCATTATGAATAGTGCCAACAAAACAGAAACATAACAATGAAAACGATATTTTAATTCAGAATAGGTATTTGAAAAGTTCACCTTTTCTAGCACAAATGGGGAAAAGAAAAAAAGGAAAAAAAAAAAAAAAAAAGCAGTCCTAAAACATCAAAACTGTGGCCAAAGAATTAGAAGAAACACTATTTTTCCAAAGCTGCAATGTTTTCCATTCATCTGGCTGGGCCAGCAGAGCACTGGAGACCTGGATGCACTGTACTCATGGCTGGTTCCCCTAAATGACCTGCAGGGAGATCTTCTTCTCTCTATCCCTCTGTTTCTCCTTTCAATCTCTGTTTTGTCTGTTTGTATCACTAGCTCTCAAATCGCCACTGATATATGCACGTGCAGCACCCAGCACAACCTTGTTTCAGGCTCCAGCGGGACCTTTAGGCATTACCATCCTGTAAACAAATAACAATGATAGTGAGTGTAATTACAATCGTCAAACTATTCCAGCTCCACATCATTAGCCATGCCCTGAGCTAAATAACATTTTAATCAGTTTGATATGTCATCTGTGGCTTTCTTCACTGTCACTTGCAATCCAGCAAACTCCTTCCTTCACGTTTCTAGATTAGACAGAGGGTTCTCAACTGCAGACATCCAATTCCCTGTTCAGGAAGCAGCGAGACCTTTCCTCTTCTCACAGATTTAAGATGATAGCCAAGCATCATGAGACACAGTGCGTATGTCTCCTAGGCCCATCCCATGAGAGCAGGACATTTACCACACATGAGAAGAAGACTTAATGCAGTGGCAAAGCAAAATACTCGGTGTCAAAGCCATGTCTAGATGATCATTAAAGACAGATCAAAATTACCCAATACAGGAGGAAAATCTATCGTTTGTAGAAGATTATGTTCTCTGATTATTAGTTTCAAAATTAGTTTTTCCTTTGGATTTCCTCTGAACTTAAACTTAGTTTGGAATGCCTTTGGTTTTGAATATTTCTGAAATCGTATTACTTCTCCTAAGTAAGTTGCTAGTCTGTTCTGTTTACGTGAAATTCGAATAATATTGTGAAGTATCTGCCATCAGTTTTACTGTGTGCCAGGCTGAGTTCCCTGATGAATTTCAAATTTCAGATATGAAACAGTAAAGGTTAAAAAAAAAATGTTACAAAGGGTACTTCATGCAGTAGCATAAACTTCTGTTTTCTCAAAACTTGTATCAGTTCATCTCACCAGGACCAGCAGGGGAAGCACACTCTGCCTAGGCACTGGCAAAGGGACACAGTGAGAGTGTAGGGTCTCTTGCTGGGGCCATTCAAAATTTGACTGTACAAGCCCCTGAGCAATATGACAGGGCTTTAAAAATGGCCCTGCTTGAAGTACGCGGGTGATCTGGAGACCTCTAAGGTGCTTTCCAACAAAAGCTTTTCTATAATTGTATGAAATCACCTGCAATAGATTAACCCTGGTCATTATTCCTATCACAGGAAATAACTGTGACACCTGGGTAACAGGTGAGCTTACTGCGACACCAGGGAGAGCCTTCCTGTACTTAAAGGCAACCTGTAGGAAAGCTGGGGAGGGAGTCTTTATCAGGGCCTGGAGTGACAGGACAAGGAGTAACCGCTTTAAACTGAAAAGTAGCACCCGGAAAGAACGGAGTCACGCAACAGGATTCATTTCCAAAACCACCTCGTAGACACCTGGGCCAAAGAGCAGGGCCTTGAGCGGGTATATCACAATGACGGAGTTCATTTCCTTCCCAGTAGCTGGCACGTGCCGTTTTTTGGGATTTCGGGGCTACAGTGAGCTGCTAAGAGGGATGTCTTAGCTCTTGCAGGGCAGTGCTTCCACTAAGGCCAGGACTTTTCTGCATCTTCTACTGCCCTGCAAGCGAGGATGCTTGGGGCACACAGGAAGCTGGGAGCGGACACAGCTGCAGGGATTCCATAAGGCACAAGCAAATGCAGCCTTGGCTTGGTGACACTTTCTCTTGATTACTGCTCAACACAAATTACCTCGAGCAAGTCTACTGTGAGGACTAAAGGAAAGAGACGTATGGATGCTGCTAAGCTCTTCTAGCTTGTACCAGGTAGGAAAGATACCTCTGTAGCAGGCGTGAAGAGGATAGCACTAATTAATTAGATGAGAAGCGGAGGAAAGGCACTTAGAGGTAGTGAAAAGCAGTTAATGTGATGTTCCGGGGAAGCTTCAGTCTGCTTAAGGAGTAGCAAGAACAAGCCTAAAGTCATAGCCAAATACAAGAAAGAGAGGAGGACACGCAGCATGAGAAGCTCCCGAGAGAAAGGAGCTCTGTTTTGGGTAAAAATCAGTCCCTTTTTCTATCATGGAGACATCCAAGGGCGTAGGACACGTGCGCTTCAGGGAACCAAGAGATGCTGTGCATTTCTCTCGTCCCCCTGACACAGCCACTAGGTGACGATGCTTCCAATTCTCTCTAAAGAAACCTTGCTTTCTCAGGCCCAGGTGTCCAGCTGCACACCAAGGACGTCCCTGGCTCCCAGGCACAGTTCCCAGGCCCAAGGCCGAGCTCCCCTCCGAACCCCCATTCCAGCAGACCTTGCTCCTGGCATTGTGGAGCAGCCATTTCATGTCAGCCTTTTCTCCTGGCAGTCAGCTTAGCGCCGTAACCTCTGCCATCGGGGCGCCCGAGAGCCGTGTGAGGTCAGCAGAGAGTCACTGTCAGCCTTTGACCTCACAAAGGTGGGTGGCCGTAAGTGCCCTGAGCGTCCAGCTCGCATTGAGTACTGCTGGTGGCACTCGAGGCGTGGAGGTCTGCATGGTGCAATGGGAGACGCCGATGTCCTGCTGCTGGAACAAGAGGCGCTGATGTGCTGCTGGTGCAGGAGGAGACGTGAAGGTGCTGCTGCTTAGAGGTGCTGAGGAGCGGGCAGCCTCAGCGGGCAGCTGAATCAGAGGGCAGGGAAGCCAAGCAGCTTCCTTCTCTGGGGAAGGGGGCACAGAGAAAGTGATTGGAAATGGGGTACAAGCCCTCAGCCTCTAAAAGCAATCCCTCAGATGTTTAGGCATAGTAAAGTTAGGTATATCTATTTGACTCTAGACCCCAACATGTTTGTTAGTGTTCTGGTTTGTCCACTGCTTTCTTGTGGGGGATTTGAGTTGGCCATTACTCTTTAGGTGAATGCTGACTTCATATCTATGGTGCACTTTATTCTTAAAATGGGAAGTTTCTACCAATTTCCCGTCCAAACTTGCTCATAAGCCAACTGCAGTCATCATTTCAGATGTGTCTCCCAACTTACACATTTCCTATTTCTCCTTGATATTTACTCAAGAAATTCATTTACGTAGAGACAACATATTCTTCTCTCAACTGGCATCTGGCTGGGCAGAATGATGTCCTTTCATTCCCTTCCAGGCAATAGGCAACTTGTTCCTTCTGTCTTGTGAACTCTTCCTCCTAAGTTCAATGTGAATACAAGTGGCAGAACTGTGCCTCATGTCTCAAATGAGTGTCAGGGCTGCCTTGTCCAGTGTATTCATACTGGAGGGAAAAAAAAATGAATAGCCATACACACTATATAACCACTAAACTTTTTCAGTCCTCCTTGTGCTAACAGTGCATGAACGTGAGGTTTTGTTGTCATTTTTGTTTGTTTGTTTGTTTGCTTGCTTTAAACTCCTGACTGCCATATAGCAAACATGACAAAAAAACACCCTTTTTTGAGAAGCTCTGAGAATGGCTCTGCTTTGTATTATCACCTGTCACTTCACCTGAACCATTTCAATCACAAGCGATATCCTTCTGTCAGGCTTGGTAGTACTTCCCAACCTTATGTCCCCTGCAAATCTCAAAGCTCATGTGTAATTTTTAATCTTCAGCCACCATGTCCATACCGAACATATCTAACTTTGAAGTCAGCTCTGCCCTGAATAGGAGGTTGGGTTTTCAGAGGTCCCTTCCAGCCTACATTTCTCCATGAGTCTTTGCCTCCTTAGCAGCTGCAGTTTCAGAACTGTCTCTGAGAATTACCATAGGTAACGACTCCTTTGCTGGTAAGTCCCTCTTCAGTGTGAACAATTGTAAATTCCCTTTATTCACTTGCAGCCCCAAAGCCCAAATCCGTAGATAATGTATCAGAAGCTCACAGAAAGTGAAATAGATGTAATTCATCCCCTGTGTAGGGAAGAACTGGTCCTAGAAAGGAAAGCTATTAAATTATCTGGAAACAATTTAGCTCTGATAAATTATTTTGTAAATTACACATTACCCCCTCCTTCCCTGGTCTTAGCTGTTCTTGCTCCAAAACTTTGCATGGTGTTGATGTCAAACTAACAGGCCCACACTTGTCTGGATGACTCTTTACCCTCTTCTGGACAGAGGTGTATTTGTTACTCTCCCATTCTGGGGACTATCCCTGATTTGCACAATTGTTATGCATTTTTCCTACTTGACTTGTTGTTCTGTGTGCCAATGCTGTTAATAGGCTAGGTAGATATCAGCTTTTCATTTTTCACTTGAATCGCTATAGATTGTTATTTCACCTCAGATGATGTTGCGCCTAGTGCCCTACCCTCCTTTTCAATGGGAGTCCTGTCACTGCCCTTAATATCACATTGTTGTTGCTGTTAGATAGATGCAGGAAATAAGATTTGCAGCATTTGAGACATCAGTAACTTTTGATCTATTTTTGCCTCAAGCGTGCAACTGTCCTAATTTGTTCTCTTTGTTCCCCCTGGTTTCTGTGGCTTAAGTACCACTTACTATTATTGTTTAATTTCCTATGTGAAGGAGGTTTTTGGTCATTCTTACTTTATTTCTGCAGTTTTTAACCTCTGAAACATGCCTTTTCTCATCGCTTTTTTCCTCTTTGAATTTTGAATTTTAACTATGCCTTCTCTGCACTCAAGTCCCAGAGCTGCTTAGTCAGACTCAATTATTCATTTCCTTAGATTTCAAAGTTTGCATTTCTAAGCCTCAAAACCTTCATTCTAAACCTGGTTTTGTCTGTCGTGAAATGTAAAATGAGAAAAGTCAGCTCATGATCACACTTTATTCAAATTTTACTACATTTAAACCCATACAGGAGCCAAGTCTAAAATGGTCTTATATTTTTTCACTTTTGGGAAGAAATCCATCACATAGTACACCTCTATGAACATAAGTGGTAATTATCTTTCAATCTTTTGCTGGGAAGTTAAAGTCTCCCATAATTCCCATTATTGTTTACGTGTCTGATAACTGTACAGAGAGAATTCACTATTAGACTGGAGCTAAGAGCAAAGAGCAGGCTAGCAAGGCTGTCTATCTTTAGCAGTGATTTGCACAAAACCACTCTTTTGCTGACCCATAACATTTAATTTCTCCATCCTCTGCTTCTTGCTAACACAAAGCACCATCTTATTCCATCCATTTGCCTTGGTTTCCAGCCTTCCTGAGATTTATCAGTACTTGTATGACATTCATGCCTTTGTTTCACCCTTCCTGTGTTGACACTTGTCATAACAGTTTTAGATCCTGAACATGATCATCTCAAAGTTTGCCTGACAGTTAGGTCTTCCTCACATTGTCATAGAGTATCAGGTCTCTACCACTTGAAATAGATTGGATTGGATTAGATTATTGGCACCGTCTCTTGTGCTGGTAGTCCATTATCTTCACAGTCCGTACAACTGGCCGTCAGTGAACATGAAGTGGCCTTATCCTGCCCATTTACCTTTCTGGAAATCAGCCACTCTCTCTGCCTAGAACAGGGAATGGATTTTCCTCACCTTTCTTCAAAAGCTCTGAAGTTTTCTGTGATCTTTCCAATTGTACGGTATGATAAGCTTTTGCTGCCACTGAAGGGTAGAAGTCATTATGAATAGTGCCAACAAAACAGAAACATAACAATGAAAACGATATTTTAATTCAGAATAGGTATTTGAAAAGTTCACCTTTTCTAGCACAAATGGGGAAAAGAAAAAAAGGAAAAAAAAAAAAAAAAAAAAAAGCAGTCCTAAAACATCAAAACTGTGGCCAAAGAATTAGAAGAAACACTATTTTTCCAAAGCTGCAATGTTTTCCATTCATCTGGCTGGGCCAGCAGAGCACTGGAGACCTGGATGCACTGTACTCATGGCTGGTTCCCCTAAATGACCTGCAGGGAGATCTTCTTCTCTCTATCCCTCTGTTTCTCCTTTCAATCTCTGTTTTGTCTGTTTGTATCACTAGCTCTCAAATCGCCACTGATATATGCACGTGCAGCACCCAGCACAACCTTGTTTCAGGCTCCAGCGGGACCTTTAGGCATTACCATCCTGTAAACAAATAACAATGATAGTGAGTGTAATTACAATCGTCAAACTATTCCAGCTCCACATCATTAGCCATGCCCTGAGCTAAATAACATTTTAATCAGTTTGATATGTCATCTGTGGCTTTCTTCACTGTCACTTGCAATCCAGCAAACTCCTTCCTTCACGTTTCTAGATTAGACAGAGGGTTCTCAACTGCAGACATCCAATTCCCTGTTCAGGAAGCAGCGAGACCTTTCCTCTTCTCACAGATTTAAGATGATAGCCAAGCATCATGAGACACAGTGCGTATGTCTCCTAGGCCCATCCCATGAGAGCAGGACATTTACCACACATGAGAAGAAGACTTAATGCAGTGGCAAAGCAAAATACTCAGTGTCAAAGCCATGTCTAGATGATCATTAAAGACAGATCAAAATTACCCAATACAGGAGGAAAATCTATCGTTTGTAGAAGATTATGTTCTCTGATTATTAGTTTCAAAATTAGTTTTTCCTTTGGATTTCCTCTGAACTTAAACTTAGTTTGGAATGCCTTTGGTTTTGAATATTTCTGAAATCGTATTACTTCTCCTAAGTAAGTTGCTAGTCTGTTCTGTTTACGTGAAATTCGAATAATATTGTGAAGTATCTGCCATCAGTTTTACTGTGTGCCAGGCTGAGTTCCCTGATGAATTTCAAATTTCAGATATGAAACAGTAAAGGTTAAAAAAAAAAATGTTACAAAGGGTACTTCATGCAGTAGCATAAACTTCTGTTTTCTCAAAACTTGTATCAGTTCATCTCACCAGGACCAGCAGGGGAAGCACACTCTGCCTAGGCACTGGCAAAGGGACACAGTGAGAGTGTAGGGTCTCTTGCTGGGGCCATTCAAAATTTGACTGTACAAGCCCCTGAGCAATATGACAGGGCTTTAAAAATGGCCCTGCTTGAAGTACGCGGGTGATCTGGAGACCTCTAAGGTGCTTTCCAACAAAAGCTTTTCTATAATTGTATGAAATCACCTGCAATAGATTAACCCTGGTCATTATTCCTATCACAGGAAATAACTGTGACACCTGGGTAACAGGTGAGCTTACTGCGACACCAGGGAGAGCCTTCCTGTACTTAAAGGCAACCTGTAGGAAAGCTGGGGAGGGAGTCTTTATCAGGGCCTGGAGTGACAGGACAAGGAGTAACCGCTTTAAACTGAAAAGTAGCACCCAGAAAGAACGGAGTCACGCAACAGGATTCATTTCCAAAACCACCTCGTAGACACCTGGGCCAAAGAGCAGGGCCTTGAGCGGGTATATCACAATGACAGAGTTCATTTCCTTCCCGGTAGCTGGCACGTGCCGTTTTTTGGGATTTCGGGGCTACAGTGAGCTGCTAAGAGGGATGTCTTAGCTCTTGCAGGGCAGTGCTTCCACTAAGGCCAGGACTTTTCTGCATCTTCTACTGCCCTGCAAGCGAGGATGCTTGGGGCACACAGGAAGCTGGGAGGGGACACAGCTGCAGGGATTCCATAAGGCACAAGCAAATGCAGCCTTGGCTTGGTGACACTTTCTCTTGATTACTGCTCAACACAAATTACCTCGAGCAAGTCTACTGTGAGGACTAAAGGAAAGAGACGTATGGATGCTGCTAAGCTCTTCTAGCTTGTACCAGGTAGGAAAGATACCTCTGTAGCAGGCGTGAAGAGGATAGCACTAATTAATTAGATGAGAAGCGGAGGAAAGGCACTTAGAGGTAGTGAAAAGCAGTTAATGTGATGTTCCGGGGAAGCTTCAGTCTGCTTAAGGAGTAGCAAGAACAAGCCTAAAGTCATAGCCAAATACAAGAAAGAGAGGAGGACACGCAGCATGAGAAGCTCCCGAGAGAAAGGAGCTCTGTTTTGGGTAAAAATCAGTCCCTTTTTCTATCATGGAGACATCCAAGGGCGTAGGACACGTGCGCTTCAGGGAACCAAGAGATGCTGTGCATTTCTCTCGTCCCCCTGACACAGCCACTAGGTGACGATGCTTCCAATTCTCTCTAAAGAAACCTTGCTTTCTCAGGCCCAGGTGTCCAGCTGCACACCAAGGACGTCCCTGGCTCCCAGGCACAGTTCCCAGGCCCAAGGCCGAGCTCCCCTCCGAACCCCCATTCCAGCAGACCTTGCTCCTGGCATTGTGGAGCAGCCATTTCATGTCAGCCTTTTCTCCTGGCAGTCAGCTTAGCGCCGTAACCTCTGCCATCGGGGCGCCCGAGAGCCGTGTGAGGTCAGCAGAGAGTCACTGTCAGCCTTTGACCTCACAAAGGTGGGTGGCCATAAGTGCCCTGAGCGTCCAGCTCGCATTGAGTACTGCTGGTGGCACTCGAGGCGTGGAGGTCTGCATGGTGCAATGGGAGACGCCGATGTCCTGCTGCTGGAACAAGAGGCGCTGATGTGCTGCTGGTGCAGGAGGAGACGTGAAGGTGCTGCTGCTTAGAGGTGCTGAGGGGCGGGCAGCCTCAGCGGGCAGCTGAATCAGAGGGCAGGGAAGCCAAGCAGCTTCCTTCTCTGGGGAAGGGGGCACAGAGAAAGTGATTGGAAATGGGGTACAAGCCCTCAGCCTCTAAAAGCAATCCCTCAGATGTTTAGGCATAGTAAAGTTAGGTATATCTATTTGACTCTAGACCCCAACATGTTTGTTAGTGTTCTGGTTTGTCCACTGCTTTCTTGTGGGGGATTTGAGTTGGCCATTACTCTTTAGGTGAATGCTGACTTCATATCTATGGTGCACTTTATTCTTAAAATGGGAAGTTTCTACCAATTTCCCGTCCAAACTTGCTCATAAGCCAACTGCAGTCATCATTTCAGATGTGTCTCCCAACTTACACATTTCCTATTTCTCCTTGATATTTACTCAAGAAATTCATTTACGTAGAGACAACATATTCTTCTCTCAACTGGCATCTGGCTGGGCAGAATGATGTCCTTTCATTCCCTTCCAGGCAATAGGCAACTTGTTCCTTCTGTCTTGTGAACTCTTCCTCCTAAGTTCAATGTGAATACAAGTGGCAGAACTGTGCCTCATGTCTCAAATGAGTGTCAGGGCTGCCTTGTCCAGTGTATTCATACTGGAGGGAAAAAAAAATGAATAGCCATACACACTATATAACCACTAAACTTTTTCAGTCCTCCTTGTGCTAACAGTGCATGAACGTGAGGTTTTGTTGTCACTTTTGTTTGTTTGTTTGTTTGCTTGCTTTAAACTCCTGACTGCCATATAGCAAACATGACAAAAAAACACCCTTTTTTGAGAAGCTCTGAGAATGGCTCTGCTTTGTATTATCACCTGTCACTTCACCTGAACCATTTCAATCACAAGCGATATCCTTCTGTCAGGCTTGTAGTACTTCCCAACCTTATGTCCCCTGCAAATCTCAAAGCTCATGTGTAATTTTTAATCTTCAGCCACCATGTCCATACCGAACATATCTAACTTTGAAGTCAGCTCTGCCCTGAATAGGAGGTTGGGTTTTCAGGGGTCCCTTCCAGCCTACATTTCTCCATGAGTCTTTGCCTCCTTAGCAGCTGCAGTTTCAGAACTGTCTCTGAGAATTACCATAGGTAACGACTCCTTTGCTGGTAAGTCCCTCTTCAGTGTGAACAATTGTAAATTCCCTTTATTCACTTGCAGCCCCAAAGCCCAAATCCGTAGATAATGTATCAGAAGCTCACAGAAAGTGAAATAGATGTAATTCATCCCCTGTGTAGGGAAGAACTGGTCCTAGAAAGGAAAGCTATTAAATTATCTGGAAACAATTTAGCTCTGATAAATTATTTTGTAAATTACACGTTACCCCCTCCTTCCCTGGTCTTAGCTGTTCTTGCTCCAAAACTTTGCATGGTGTTGATGTCAAACTAACAGGCCCACACTTGTCTGGATGACTCTTTACCCTCTTCTGGACAGAGGTGTATTTGTTACTCTCCCATTCTGGGGACTATCCCTGATTTGCACAATTGTTATGCATTTTTCCTACTTGACTTGTTGTTCTGTGTGCCAATGCTGTTAATAGGCTAGGTAGATATCAGCTTTTCATTTTTCACTTGAATCGCTATAGATTGTTATTTCACCTCAGATGATGTTGCGCCTAGTGCCCTACCCTCCTTTTCAATGGGAGTCCTGTCACTGCCCTTAATATCACATTGTTGTTGCTGTTAGATAGATGCAGGAAATAAGATTTGCAGCATTTGAGACATCAGTAACTTTTGATCTATTTTTGCCTCAAGCGTGCAACTGTCCTAATTTGTTCTCTTTGTTCCCCCTGGTTTCTGTGGCTTAAGTACCACTTACTATTATTGTTTAATTTCCTATGTGAAGGAGGTTTTTGGTCATTCTTACTTTATTTCTGCAGTTTTTAACCTCTGAAACATGCCTTTTCTCATCGCTTTTTTCCTCTTTGAATTTTGAATTTTAACTATGCCTTCTCTGCACTCAAGTCCCAGAGCTGCTTAGTCAGACTCAATTATTCATTTCCTTAGATTTCAAAGTTTGCATTTCTAAGCCTCAAAACCTTCATTCTAAACCTGGTTTTGTCTGTCGTGAAATGTAAAATGAGAAAAGTCAGCTCATGATCACACTTTATTCAAATTTTACTACATTTAAACCCATACAGGAGCCAAGTCTAAAATGGTCTTATATTTTTTCACTTTTGGGAAGAAATCCATCACATAGTACACCTCTATGAACATAAGTGGTAATTATCTTTCAATCTTTTGCTGGGAAGTTAAAGTCTCCCATAATTCCCATTATTGTTTACGTGTCTGATAACTGTACAGAGAGAATTCACTATTAGACTGGAGCTAAGAGCAAAGAGCAGGCTAGCAAGGCTGTCTATCTTTAGCAGTGATTTGCACAAAACCACTCTTTTGCTGACCCATAACATTTAATTTCTCCATCCTCTGCTTCTTGCTAACACAAAGCACCATCTTATTCCATCCATTTGCCTTGGTTTCCAGCCTTCCTGAGATTTATCAGTACTTGTATGACATTCATGCCTTTGTTTCACCCTTCCTGTGTTGACACTTGTCATAACAGTTTTAGATCCTGAACATGATCATCTCAAAGTTTGCCTGACAGTTAGGTCTTCCTCACATTGTCATAGAGTATCAGGTCTCTACCACTTGAAATAGATTGGATTGGATTAGATTATTGGCACCGTCTCTTGTGCTGGTAGTCCATTATCTTCACAGTCCGTACAACTGGCCGTCAGTGAACATGAAGTGGCCTTATCCTGCCCATTTACCTTTCTGGAAATCAGCCACTCTCTCTGCCTAGAACAGGGAATGGATTTTCCTCACCTTTCTTCAAAAGCTCTGAAGTTTTCTGTGATCTTTCCAATTGTACGGTATGATAAGCTTTTGCTGCCACTGAAGGGTAGAAGTCATTATGAATAGTGCCAACAAAACAGAAACATAACAATGAAAACGATATTTTAATTCAGAATAGGTATTTGAAAAGTTCACCTTTTCTAGCACAAATGGGGAAAAGAAAAAAAGGAAAAAAAAAAAAAAAAAAAAAAAGCAGTCCTAAAACATCAAAACTGTGGCCAAAGAATTAGAAGAAACACTATTTTTCCAAAGCTGCAATGTTTTCCATTCATCTGGCTGGGCCAGCAGAGCACTGGAGACCTGGATGCACTGTACTCATGGCTGGTTCCCCTAAATGACCTGCAGGGAGATCTTCTTCTCTCTATCCCTCTGTTTCTCCTTTCAATCTCTGTTTTGTCTGTTTGTATCACTAGCTCTCAAATCGCCACTGATATATGCACGTGCAGCACCCAGCACAACCTTGTTTCAGGCTCCAGCGGGACCTTTAGGCATTACCATCCTGTAAACAAATAACAATGATAGTGAGTGTAATTACAATCGTCAAACTATTCCAGCTCCACATCATTAGCCATGCCCTGAGCTAAATAACATTTTAATCAGTTTGATATGTCATCTGTGGCTTTCTTCACTGTCACTTGCAATCCAGCAAACTCCTTCCTTCACGTTTCTAGATTAGACAGAGGGTTCTCAACTGCAGACATCCAATTCCCTGTTCAGGAAGCAGCGAGACCTTTCCTCTTCTCACAGATTTAAGATGATAGCCAAGCATCATGAGACACAGTGCGTATGTCTCCTAGGCCCATCCCATGAGAGCAGGACATTTACCACACATGAGAAGAAGACTTAATGCAGTGGCAAAGCAAAATACTCAGTGTCAAAGCCATGTCTAGATGATCATTAAAGACAGATCAAAATTACCCAATACAGGAGGAAAATCTATCGTTTGTAGAAGATTATGTTCTCTGATTATTAGTTTCAAAATTAGTTTTTCCTTTGGATTTCCTCTGAACTTAAACTTAGTTTGGAATGCCTTTGGTTTTGAATATTTCTGAAATCGTATTACTTCTCCTAAGTAAGTTGCTAGTCTGTTCTGTTTACGTGAAATTCGAATAATATTGTGAAGTATCTGCCATCAGTTTTACTGTGTGCCAGGCTGAGTTCCCTGATGAATTTCAAATTTCAGATATGAAACAGTAAAGGTTAAAAAAAAAAATGTTACAAAGGGTACTTCATGCAGTAGCATAAACTTCTGTTTTCTCAAAACTTGTATCAGTTCATCTCACCAGGACCAGCAGGGGAAGCACACTCTGCCTAGGCACTGGCAAAGGGACACAGTGAGAGTGTAGGGTCTCTTGCTGGGGCCATTCAAAATTTGACTGTACAAGCCCCTGAGCAATATGACAGGGCTTTAAAAATGGCCCTGCTTGAAGTACGCGGGTGATCTGGAGACCTCTAAGGTGCTTTCCAACAAAAGCTTTTCTATAATTGTATGAAATCACCTGCAATAGATTAACCCTGGTCATTATTCCTATCACAGGAAATAACTGTGACACCTGGGTAACAGGTGAGCTTACTGCGACACCAGGGAGAGCCTTCCTGTACTTAAAGGCAACCTGTAGGAAAGCTGGGGAGGGAGTCTTTATCAGGGCCTGGAGTGACAGGACAAGGAGTAACCGCTTTAAACTGAAAAGTAGCACCCAGAAAGAACGGAGTCACACAACAGGATTCATTTCCAAAACCACCTCATAGACACCTGGGCCAAAGAGCAGGGCCTTGAGCGGGTATATCACAGTGGCGGAGTTCATTTCCTTCCCAGTAGCTGGCACGTGCCGTTTTTTGGGATTTCGGGGCTACAGTGAGCTGCTAAGAGGGATGTCTTAGCTCTTGCAGGGCAGTGCTTCCACTAAGGCCAGGACTTTTCTGCATCTTCTACTGCCCTGCAAGCGAGGATGCTTGGGGCACACAGGAAGCTGGGAGCGGACACAGCTGCAGGGATTCCATAAGACACAAGCAAATGCAGCCTTGGCTTGGTGACACTTTCTCTTGATTACTGCTCAACACAAATTACCTCGAGCAAGTCTACTGTGAGGACTAAAGGAAAGAGACGTATGGATGCTGCTAAGCTCTTCTAGCTTGTACCAGGTAGGAAAGATACCTCTGTAGCAGGCGTGAAGAGGATAGCACTAATTAATTAGATGAGAAGCGGAGGAAAGGCACTTAGAGGTAGTGAAAAGCAGTTAATGTGATGTTCCGGGGAAGCTTCAGTCTGCTTAAGGAGTAGCAAGAACAAGCCTAAAGTCATAGCCAAATACAAGAAAGAGAGGAGGACACGCAGCATGAGAAGCTCCCGAGAGAAAGGAGCTCTGTTTTGGGTAAAAATCAGTCCCTTTTTCTATCATGGAGACATCCAAGGGCGTAGGACACGTGCACTTCAGGGAACCAAGAGATGCTGTGCATTTCTCTCGTCCCCCTGACACAGCCACTAGGTGACGATGCTTCCAATTCTCTCTAAAGAAACCTTGCTTTCTCAGGCCCAGGTGTCCAGCTGCACACCAAGGACGTCCCTGGCTCCCAGGCACAGTTCCCAGGCCCAAGGCCGAGCTCCCCTCCGAACCCCCATTCCAGCAGACCTTGCTCCTGGCATTGTGGAGCAGCCATTTCATGTCAGCCTTTTCTCCTGGCAGTCAGCTTAGCGCCGTAACCTCTGCCATCGGGGCGCCCGAGAGCCGTGTGAGGTCAGCAGAGAGTCACTGTCAGCCTTTGACCTCACAAAGGTGGGTGGCCATAAGTGCCCTGAGCGTCCAGCTCGCATTGAGTACTGCTGGTGGCACTCGAGGCGTGGAGGTCTGCATGGTGCAATGGGAGACGCCGATGTCCTGCTGCTGGAACAAGAGGCGCTGATGTGCTGCTGGTGCAGGAGGAGACGTGAAGGTGCTGCTGCTTAGAGGTGCTGAGGAGCGGGCAGCCTCAGCGGGCAGCTGAATCAGAGGGCAGGGAAGCCAAGCAGCTTCCTTCTCTGGGGAAGGGGGCACAGAGAAAGTGATTGGAAATGGGGTACGAGCCCTCAGCCTCTAAAAGCAATCCCTCAGATGTTTAGGCATAGTAAAGTTAGGTATATCTATTTGACTCTAGACCCCAACATGTTTGTTAGTGTTCTGGTTTGTCCACTGCTTTCTTGTGGGGGATTTGAGTTGGCCATTACTCTTTAGGTGAATGCTGACTTCATATCTATGGTGCACTTTATTCTTAAAATGGGAAGTTTCTACCAATTTCCCGTCCAAACTTGCTCATAAGCCAACTGCAGTCATCATTTCAGATGTGTCTCCCAACTTACACATTTCCTATTTCTCCTTGATATTTACTCAAGAAATTCATTTACGTAGAGACAACATATTCTTCTCTCAACTGGCATCTGGCTGGGCAGAATGATGTCCTTTCATTCCCTTCCAGGCAATAGGCAACTTGTTCCTTCTGTCTTGTGAACTCTTCCTCCTAAGTTCAATGTGAATACAAGTGGCAGAACTGTGCCTCATGTCTCAAATGAGTGTCAGGGCTGCCTTGTCCAGTGTATTCATACTGGAGGGAAAAAAAAATGAATAGCCATACACACTATATAACCACTAAACTTTTTCAGTCCTCCTTGTGCTAACAGTGCATGAACGTGAGGTTTTGTTGTCATTTTTGTTTGTTTGTTTGTTTGCTTGCTTTAAACTCCTGACTGCCATATAGCAAACATGACCAAAAAACACCCTTTTTTGAGAATCTCTGAGAATGGCTCTGCTTTGTATTATCACCTGTCACTTCACCTGAACCATTTCAATCACAAGCGATATCCTTCTGTCAGGCTTGGTAGTACTTCCCAACCTTATGTCCCCTGCAAATCTCAAAGCTCATGTGTAATTTTTAATCTTCAGCCACCATGTCCATACCGAACATATCTAACTTTGAAGTCAGCTCTGCCCTGAATAGGAGGTTGGGTTTTCAGAGGTCCCTTCCAGCCTACATTTCTCCATGAGTCTTTGCCTCCTTAGCAGCTGCAGTTTCAGAACTGTCTCTGAGAATTACCATAGGTAACGACTCCTTTGCTGGTAAGTCCCTCTTCAGTGTGAACAATTGTAAATTCCCTTTATTCACTTGCAGCCCCAAAGCCCAAATCCGTAGATAATGTATCAGAAGCTCACAGAAAGTGAAATAGATGTAATTCATCCCCTGTGTAGGGAAGAACTGGTCCTAGAAAGGAAAGCTATTAAATTATCTGGAAACAATTTAGCTCTGATAAATTATTTTGTAAATTACACATTACCCCCTCCTTCCCTGGTCTTAGCTGTTCTTGCTCCAAAACTTTGCATGGTGTTGATGTCAAACTAACAGGCCCACACTTGTCTGGATGACTCTTTACCCTCTTCTGGACAGAGGTGTATTTGTTACTCTCCCATTCTGGGGACTATCCCTGATTTGCACAATTGTTATGCATTTTTCCTACTTGACTTGTTGTTCTGTGTGCCAATGCTGTTAATAGGCTAGGTAGATATCAGCTTTTCATTTTTCACTTGAATCGCTATAGATTGTTATTTCACCTCAGATGATGTTGCGCCTAGTGCCCTACCCTCCTTTTCAATGGGAGTCCTGTCACTGCCCTTAATATCACATTGTTGTTGCTGTTAGATAGATGCAGGAAATAAGATTTGCAGCATTTGAGACATCAGTAACTTTTGATCTATTTTTGCCTCAAGCGTGCAACTGTCCTAATTTGTTCTCTTTGTTCCCCCTGGTTTCTGTGGCTTAAGTACCACTTACTATTATTGTTTAATTTCCTATGTGAAGGAGGTTTTTGGTCATTCTTACTTTATTTCTGCAGGTTTTAACCTCTGAAACATGCCTTTTCTCATCGCTTTTTTCCTCTTTGAATTTTGAATTTTAACTATGCCTTCTCTGCACTCAAGTCCCAGAGCTGCTTAGTCAGACTCAATTATTCATTTCCTTAGATTTCAAAGTTTGCATTTCTAAGCCTCAAAACCTTCATTCTAAACCTGGTTTTGTCTGTCGTGAAATGTAAAATGAGAAAAGTCAGCTCATGATCACACTTTACTCAAATTTTACTACATTTAAACCCATACAGGAGCCAAGTCTAAAATGGTCTTATATTTTTTCACTTTTGGGAAGAAATCCATCACATAGTATACCTCTGTGAACATAAGTGGTAATTATCTTTCAATCTTTTGCTGGGAAGTTAAAGTCTCCCATAATTCCCATTATTGTTTACGTGTCTGATAACTGTACAGAGATAATTCACTATTAGACTGGAGCTAAGAGCAAAGAGCAGGCTAGCAAGGCTGTCTGTCTTTAGCAGTGATTTGCACAAAACCACTCTTTTGCTGACCCATAACATTTAATTTCTCCATCCTCTGCTTCTTGCTAACACAAAGCACCATCTTATTCCATCCATTTGCCTTGGTTTCCAGCCTTCCTGAGATTTATCAGTACTTGTATGACATTCATGCCTTTGTTTCACCCTTCCTGTGTTGACACTTGTCATAACAGTTTTAGATCCTGAACATGATCATCTCAAAGTTTGCCTGACAGTTAGGTCTTCCTCACATTGTCATAGAGTATCAGGTCTCTACCACTTGAAATAGATTGGATTGGATTAGATTATTGGCACCGTCTCTTGTGCTGGTAGTCCATTATCTTCACAGTCCGTACAACTGGCCATCAGTGAACATGAAGTGGCCTTATCCTGCCCATTTACCTTTCTGGAAATCAGCCACTCTCTCTGCCTAGAACAGGGAATGGATTTTCCTCACCTTTCTTCAAAAGCTCTGAAGTTTTCTGTGATCTTTCCAATTGTACGGTATGATAAGCTTTTGCTGCCACTGAAGGGTAGAAGTCATTATGAATAGTGCCAACAAAACAGAAACATAACAATGAAAACGATATTTTAATTCAGAATAGGTATTTGAAAAGTTCTCCTTTTCTAGCACAAATGGGGAAAAGAAAAAAAGGAAAAAAAAAAAAAAAAAAGCAGTCCTAAAACATCAAAACTGTGGCCAAAGAATTAGAAGAAACACTATTTTTCCAAAGCTGCAATGTTTTCCATTCATCTGGCTGGGCCAGCAGAGCACTGGAGACCTGGATGCACTGTACTCATGGCTGGTTCCCCTAAATGACCTGCAGGGAGATCTTCTTCTCTCTATCCCTCTGTTTCTCCTTTCAATCTCTGTTTTGTCTGTTTGTATCACTAGCTCTCAAATCGCCACTGATATATGCACGTGCAGCACCCAGCACAACCTTGTTTCAGGCTCCAGCGGGACCTTTAGGCATTACCATCCTGTAAACAAATAACAATGATAGTGAGTGTAATTACAATCGTCAAACTATTCCAGCTCCACATCATTAGCCATGCCCTGAGCTAAATAACATTTTAATCAGTTTGATATGTCATCTGTGGCTTTCTTCACTGTCACTTGCAATCCAGCAAACTCCTTCCTTCACGTTTCTAGATTAGACAGAGGGTTCTCAACTGCAGACATCCAATTCCCTGTTCAGGAAGCAGCGAGACCTTTCCTCTTCTCACAGATTTAAGATGATAGCCAAGCATCATGAGACACAGTGCGTATGTCTCCTAGGCCCATCCCATGAGAGCAGGACATTTACCACACATGAGAAGAAGACTTAATGCAGTGGCAAAGCAAAATACTCGGTGTCAAAGCCATGTCTAGATGATCATTAAAGACAGATCAAAATTACCCAATACAGGAGGAAAATCTATCGTTTGTAGAAGATTATGTTCTCTGATTATTAGTTTCAAAATTAGTTTTTCCTTTGGATTTCCTCTGAACTTAAACTTAGTTTGGAATGCCTTTGGTTTTGAATATTTCTGAAATCGTATTACTTCTCCTAAGTAAGTTGCTAGTCTGTTCTATTTACGTGAAATTCGAATAATATTGTGAAGTATCTGCCATCAGTTTTACTGTGTGCCAGGCTGAGTTCCCTGATGAATTTCAAATTTCAGATATGAAACAGTAAAGGTTAAAAAAAAAAAATGTTACAAAGGGTACTTCATGCAGTAGCATAAACTTCTGTTTTCTCAAAACTTGTATCAGTTCATCTCACCAGGACCAGCAGGGGAAGCACACTCTGCCTAGGCACTGGCAAAGGGACACAGTGAGAGTGTAGGGTCTCTTGCTGGGGCCATTCAAAATTTGACTGTACAAGCCCCTGAGCAATATGACAGGGCTTTAAAAATGGCCCTGCTTGAAGTACGCGGGTGATCTGGAGACCTCTAAGGTGCTTTCCAACAAAAGCTTTTCTATAATTGTATGAAATCACCTGCAATAGATTAACCCTGGTCATTATTCCTATCACAGGAAATAACTGTGACACCTGGGTAACAGGTGAGCTTACTGCGACACCAGGGAGAGCCTTCCTGTACTTAAAGGCAACCTGTAGGAAAGCTGGGGAGGGAGTCTTTATCAGGGCCTGGAGTGACAGGACAAGGAGTAACCGCTTTAAACTGAAAAGTAGCACCCAGAAAGAACGGAGTCACGCAACAGGATTCATTTCCAAAACCACCTCGTAGACACCTGGGCCAAAGAGCAGGGCCTTGAGCGGGTATATCACAATGACAGAGTTCATTTCCTTCCCGGTAGCTGGCACGTGCCGTTTTTTGGGATTTCGGGGCTACAGTGAGCTGCTAAGAGGGATGTCTTAGCTCTTGCAGGGCAGTGCTTCCACTAAGGCCAGGACTTTTCTGCATCTTCTACTGCCCTGCAAGCGAGGATGCTTGGGGCACACAGGAAGCTGGGAGCGGACACAGCTGCAGGGATTCCATAAGACACAAGCAAATGCAGCCTTGGCTTGGTGACACTTTCTCTTGATTACTGCTCAACACAAATTACCTCGAGCAAGTCTACTGTGAGGACTAAAGGAAAGAGACGTATGGATGCTGCTAAGCTCTTCTAGCTTGTACCAGGTAGGAAAGATACCTCTGTAGCAGGCGTGAAGAGGATAGCACTAATTAATTAGATGAGAAGCGGAGGAAAGGCACTTAGAGGTAGTGAAAAGCAGTTAATGTGATGTTCCGGGGAAGCTTCAGTCTGCTTAAGGAGTAGCAAGAACAAGCCTAAAGTCATAGCCAAATACAAGAAAGAGAGGAGGACACGCAGCATGAGAAGCTCCCGAGAGAAAGGAGCTCTGTTTTGGGTAAAAATCAGTCCCTTTTTCTATCATGGAGACATCCAAGGGCGTAGGACACGTGCACTTCAGGGAACCAAGAGATGCTGTGCATTTCTCTCGTCCCCCTGACACAGCCACTAGGTGACGATGCTTCCAATTCTCTCTAAAGAAACCTTGCTTTCTCAGGCCCAGGTGTCCAGCTGCACACCAAGGACGTCCCTGGCTCCCAGGCACAGTTCCCAGGCCCAAGGCCGAGCTCCCCTCCGAACCCCCATTCCAGCAGACCTTGCTCCTGGCATTGTGGAGCAGCCATTTCATGTCAGCCTTTTCTCCTGGCAGTCAGCTTAGCGCCGTAACCTCTGCCATCGGGGCGCCCGAGAGCCGTGTGAGGTCAGCAGAGAGTCACTGTCAGCCTTTGACCTCACAAAGGTGGGTGGCCATAAGTGCCCGGAGCGTCCAGCTCGCATTGAGTACTGCTGGTGGCACTCGAGGCGTGGAGGTCTGCATGGTGCAATGGGAGACGCCGATGTCCTGCTGCTGGAACAAGAGGCGCTGATGTGCTGCTGGTGCAGGAGGAGACGTGAAGGTGCTGCTGCTTAGAGGTGCTGAGGAGCGGGCAGCCTCAGCGGGCAGCTGAATCAGAGGGCAGGGAAGCCAAGCAGCTTCCTTCTCTGGGGAAGGGGGCACAGAGAAAGTGATTGGAAATGGGGTACGAGCCCTCAGCCTCTAAAAGCAATCCCTCAGATGTTTAGGCATAGTAAAGTTAGGTATATCTATTTGACTCTAGACCCCAACATGTTTGTTAGTGTTCTGGTTTGTCCACTGCTTTCTTGTGGGGGATTTGAGTTGGCCATTACTCTTTAGGTGAATGCTGACTTCATATCTATGGTGCACTTTATTCTTAAAATGGGAAGTTTCTACCAATTTCCCGTCCAAACTTGCTCATAAGCCAACTGCAGTCATCATTTCAGATGTGTCTCCCAACTTACACATTTCCTATTTCTCCTTGATATTTACTCAAGAAATTCATTTACGTAGAGACAACATATTCTTCTCTCAACTGGCATCTGGCTGGGCAGAATGATGTCCTTTCATTCCCTTCCAGGCAATAGGCAACTTGTTCCTTCTGTCTTGTGAACTCTTCCTCCTAAGTTCAATGTGAATACAAGTGGCAGAACTGTGCCTCATGTCTCAAATGAGTGTCAGGGCTGCCTTGTCCAGTGTATTCATACTGGAGGGAAAAAAAAATGAATAGCCATACACACTATATAACCACTAAACTTTTTCAGTCCTCCTTGTGCTAACAGTGCATGAACGTGAGGTTTTGTTGTCATTTTTGTTTGTTTGTTTGTTTGCTTGCTTTAAACTCCTGACTGCCATATAGCAAACATGACAAAAAAACACCCTTTTTTGAGAATCTCTGAGAATGGCTCTGCTTTGTATTATCACCTGTCACTTCACCTGAACCATTTCAATCACAAGCGATATCCTTCTGTCAGGCTTGGTAGTACTTCCCAACCTTATGTCCCCTGCAAATCTCAAAGCTCATGTGTAATTTTTAATCTTCAGCCACCATGTCCATACCGAACATATCTAACTTTGAAGTCAGCTCTGCCCTGAATAGGAGGTTGGGTTTTCAGAGGTCCCTTCCAGCCTACATTTCTCCATGAGTCTTTGCCTCCTTAGCAGCTGCAGTTTCAGAACTGTCTCTGAGAATTACCATAGGTAACGACTCCTTTGCTGGTAAGTCCCTCTTCAGTGTGAACAATTGTAAATTCCCTTTATTCACTTGCAGCCCCAAAGCCCAAATCCGTAGATAATGTATCAGAAGCTCACAGAAAGTGAAATAGATGTAATTCATCCCCTGTGTAGGGAAGAACTGGTCCTAGAAAGGAAAGCTATTAAATTATCTGGAAACAATTTAGCTCTGATAAATTATTTTGTAAATTACACATTACCCCCTCCTTCCCTGGTCTTAGCTGTTCTTGCTCCAAAACTTTGCATGGTGTTGATGTCAAACTAACAGGCCCACACTTGTCTGGATGACTCTTTACCCTCTTCTGGACAGAGGTGTATTTGTTACTCTCCCATTCTGGGGACTATCCCTGATTTGCACAATTGTTATGCATTTTTCCTACTTGACTTGTTGTTCTGTGTGCCAATGCTGTTAATAGGCTAGGTAGATATCAGCTTTTCATTTTTCACTTGAATCGCTATAGATTGTTATTTCACCTCAGATGATGTTGCGCCTAGTGCCCTACCCTCCTTTTCAATGGGAGTCCTGTCACTGCCCTTAATATCACATTGTTGTTGCTGTTAGATAGATGCAGGAAATAAGATTTGCAGCATTTGAGACATCAGTAACTTTTGATCTATTTTTGCCTCAAGCGTGCAACTGTCCTAATTTGTTCTCTTTGTTCCCCCTGGTTTCTGTGGCTTAAGTACCACTTACTATTATTGTTTAATTTCCTATGTGAAGGAGGTTTTTGGTCATTCTTACTTTATTTCTGCAGGTTTTAACCTCTGAAACATGCCTTTTCTCATCGCTTTTTTCCTCTTTGAATTTTGAATTTTAACTATGCCTTCTCTGCACTCAAGTCCCAGAGCTGCTTAGTCAGACTCAATTATTCATTTCCTTAGATTTCAAAGTTTGCATTTCTAAGCCTCAAAACCTTCATTCTAAACCTGGTTTTGTCTGTCGTGAAATGTAAAATGAGAAAAGTCAGCTCATGATCACACTTTACTCAAATTTTACTACATTTAAACCCATACAGGAGCCAAGTCTAAAATGGTCTTATATTTTTTCACTTTTGGGAAGAAATCCATCACATAGTATACCTCTATGAACATAAGTGGTAATTATCTTTCAATCTTTTGCTGGGAAGTTAAAGTCTCCCATAATTCCCATTATTGTTTACGTGTCTGATAACTGTACAGAGATAATTCACTATTAGACTGGAGCTAAGAGCAAAGAGCAGGCTAGCAAGGCTGTCTGTCTTTAGCAGTGATTTGCACAAAACCACTCTTTTGCTGACCCATAACATTTAATTTCTCCATCCTCTGCTTCTTGCTAACACAAAGCACCATCTTATTCCATCCATTTGCCTTGGTTTCCAGCCTTCCTGAGATTTATCAGTACTTGTATGACATTCATGCCTTTGTTTCACCCTTCCTGTGTTGACACTTGTCATAACAGTTTTAGATCCTGAACATGATCATCTCAAAGTTTGCCTGACAGTTAGGTCTTCCTCACATTGTCATAGAGTATCAGGTCTCTACCACTTGAAATAGATTGGATTGGATTAGATTATTGGCACCGTCTCTTGTGCTGGTAGTCCATTATCTTCACAGTCCGTACAACTGGCCATCAGTGAACATGAAGTGGCCTTATCCTGCCCATTTACCTTTCTGGAAATCAGCCACTCTGTCTGCCTAGAACAGGGAATGGATTTTCCTCACCTTTCTTCAAAAGCTCTGAAGTTTTCTGTGATCTTTCCAATTGTACGGTATGATAAGCTTTTGCTGCCACTGAAGGGTAGAAGTCATTATGAATAGTGCCAACAAAACAGAAACATAACAATGAAAACGATATTTTAATTCAGAATAGGTATTTGAAAAGTTCTCCTTTTCTAGCACAAATGGGGAAAAGAAAAAAAGGAAAAAAAAAAAAAAAAAAGCAGTCCTAAAACATCAAAACTGTGGCCAAAGAATTAGAAGAAACACTATTTTTCCAAAGCTGCAATGTTTTCCATTCATCTGGCTGGGCCAGCAGAGCACTGGAGACCTGGATGCACTGTACTCATGGCTGGTTCCCCTAAATGACCTGCAGGGAGATCTTCTTCTCTCTATCCCTCTGTTTCTCCTTTCAATCTCTGTTTTGTCTGTTTGTATCACTAGCTCTCAAATCGCCACTGATATATGCACGTGCAGCACCCAGCACAACCTTGTTTCAGGCTCCAGCGGGACCTTTAGGCATTACCATCCTGTAAACAAATAACAATGATAGTGAGTGTAATTACAATCGTCAAACTATTCCAGCTCCACATCATTAGCCATGCCCTGAGCTAAATAACATTTTAATCAGTTTGATATGTCATCTGTGGCTTTCTTCACTGTCACTTGCAATCCAGCAAACTCCTTCCTTCACGTTTCTAGATTAGACAGAGGGTTCTCAACTGCAGACATCCAATTCCCTGTTCAGGAAGCAGCGAGACCTTTCCTCTTCTCACAGATTTAAGATGATAGCCAAGCATCATGAGACACAGTGCGTATGTCTCCTAGGCCCATCCCATGAGAGCAGGACATTTACCACACATGAGAAGAAGACTTAATGCAGTGGCAAAGCAAAATACTCGGTGTCAAAGCCATGTCTAGATGATCATTAAAGACAGATCAAAATTACCCAATACAGGAGGAAAATCTATCGTTTGTAGAAGATTATGTTCTCTGATTATTAGTTTCAAAATTAGTTTTTCCTTTGGATTTCCTCTGAACTTAAACTTAGTTTGGAATGCCTTTGGTTTTGAATATTTCTGAAATCGTATTACTTCTCCTAAGTAAGTTGCTAGTCTGTTCTATTTACGTGAAATTCGAATAATATTGTGAAGTATCTGCCATCAGTTTTACTGTGTGCCAGGCTGAGTTCCCTGATGAATTTCAAATTTCAGATATGAAACAGTAAAGGTTAAAAAAAAAAAATGTTACAAAGGGTACTTCATGCAGTAGCATAAACTTCTGTTTTCTCAAAACTTGTATCAGTTCATCTCACCAGGACCAGCAGGGGAAGCACACTCTGCCTAGGCACTGGCAAAGGGACACAGTGAGAGTGTAGGGTCTCTTGCTGGGGCCATTCAAAATTTGACTGTACAAGCCCCTGAGCAATATGACAGGGCTTTAAAAATGGCCCTGCTTGAAGTACGCGGGTGATCTGGAGACCTCTAAGGTGCTTTCCAACAAAAGCTTTTCTATAATTGTATGAAATCACCTGCAATAGATTAACCCTGGTCATTATTCCTATCACAGGAAATAACTGTGACACCTGGGTAACAGGTGAGCTTACTGCGACACCAGGGAGAGCCTTCCTGTACTTAAAGGCAACCTGTAGGAAAGCTGGGGAGGGAGTCTTTATCAGGGCCTGGAGTGACAGGACAAGGAGTAACCGCTTTAAACTGAAAAGTAGCACCCAGAAAGAACGGAGTCACGCAACAGGATTCATTTCCAAAACCACCTCGTAGACACCTGGGCCAAAGAGCAGGGCCTTGAGCGGGTATATCACAATGACAGAGTTCATTTCCTTCCCGGTAGCTGGCACGTGCCGTTTTTTGGGATTTCGGGGCTACAGTGAGCTGCTAAGAGGGATGTCTTAGCTCTTGCAGGGCAGTGCTTCCACTAAGGCCAGGACTTTTCTGCATCTTCTACTGCCCTGCAAGCGAGGATGCTTGGGGCACACAGGAAGCTGGGAGCGGACACAGCTGCAGGGATTCCATAAGACACAAGCAAATGCAGCCTTGGCTTGGTGACACTTTCTCTTGATTACTGCTCAACACAAATTACCTCGAGCAAGTCTACTGTGAGGACTAAAGGAAAGAGACGTATGGATGCTGCTAAGCTCTTCTAGCTTGTACCAGGTAGGAAAGATACCTCTGTAGCAGGCGTGAAGAGGATAGCACTAATTAATTAGATGAGAAGCGGAGGAAAGGCACTTAGAGGTAGTGAAAAGCAGTTAATGTGATGTTCCGGGGAAGCTTCAGTCTGCTTAAGGAGTAGCAAGAACAAGCCTAAAGTCATAGCCAAATACAAGAAAGAGAGGAGGACACGCAGCATGAGAAGCTCCCGAGAGAAAGGAGCTCTGTTTTGGGTAAAAATCAGTCCCTTTTTCTATCATGGAGACATCCAAGGGCGTAGGACACGTGCACTTCAGGGAACCAAGAGATGCTGTGCATTTCTCTCGTCCCCCTGACACAGCCACTAGGTGACGATGCTTCCAATTCTCTCTAAAGAAACCTTGCTTTCTCAGGCCCAGGTGTCCAGCTGCACACCAAGGACGTCCCTGGCTCCCAGGCACAGTTCCCAGGCCCAAGGCCGAGCTCCCCTCCGAACCCCCATTCCAGCAGACCTTGCTCCTGGCATTGTGGAGCAGCCATTTCATGTCAGCCTTTTCTCCTGGCAGTCAGCTTAGCGCCGTAACCTCTGCCATCGGGGCGCCCGAGAGCCGTGTGAGGTCAGCAGAGAGTCACTGTCAGCCTTTGACCTCACAAAGGTGGGTGGCCATAAGTGCCCGGAGCGTCCAGCTCGCATTGAGTACTGCTGGTGGCACTCGAGGCGTGGAGGTCTGCATGGTGCAATGGGAGACGCCGATGTCCTGCTGCTGGAACAAGAGGCGCTGATGTGCTGCTGGTGCAGGAGGAGACGTGAAGGTGCTGCTGCTTAGAGGTGCTGAGGAGCGGGCAGCCTCAGCGGGCAGCTGAATCAGAGGGCAGGGAAGCCAAGCAGCTTCCTTCTCTGGGGAAGGGGGCACAGAGAAAGTGATTGGAAATGGGGTACGAGCCCTCAGCCTCTAAAAGCAATCCCTCAGATGTTTAGGCATAGTAAAGTTAGGTATATCTATTTGACTCTAGACCCCAACATGTTTGTTAGTGTTCTGGTTTGTCCACTGCTTTCTTGTGGGGGATTTGAGTTGGCCATTACTCTTTAGGTGAATGCTGACTTCATATCTATGGTGCACTTTATTCTTAAAATGGGAAGTTTCTACCAATTTCCCGTCCAAACTTGCTCATAAGCCAACTGCAGTCATCATTTCAGATGTGTCTCCCAACTTACACATTTCCTATTTCTCCTTGATATTTACTCAAGAAATTCATTTACGTAGAGACAACATATTCTTCTCTCAACTGGCATCTGGCTGGGCAGAATGATGTCCTTTCATTCCCTTCCAGGCAATAGGCAACTTGTTCCTTCTGTCTTGTGAACTCTTCCTCCTAAGTTCAATGTGAATACAAGTGGCAGAACTGTGCCTCATGTCTCAAATGAGTGTCAGGGCTGCCTTGTCCAGTGTATTCATACTGGAGGGAAAAAAAAATGAATAGCCATACACACTATATAACCACTAAACTTTTTCAGTCCTCCTTGTGCTAACAGTGCATGAACGTGAGGTTTTGTTGTCATTTTTGTTTGTTTGTTTGTTTGCTTGCTTTAAACTCCTGACTGCCATATAGCAAACATGACAAAAAAACACCCTTTTTTGAGAATCTCTGAGAATGGCTCTGCTTTGTATTATCACCTGTCACTTCACCTGAACCATTTCAATCACAAGCGATATCCTTCTGTCAGGCTTGGTAGTACTTCCCAACCTTATGTCCCCTGCAAATCTCAAAGCTCATGTGTAATTTTTAATCTTCAGCCACCATGTCCATACCGAACATATCTAACTTTGAAGTCAGCTCTGCCCTGAATAGGAGGTTGGGTTTTCAGAGGTCCCTTCCAGCCTACATTTCTCCATGAGTCTTTGCCTCCTTAGCAGCTGCAGTTTCAGAACTGTCTCTGAGAATTACCATAGGTAACGACTCCTTTGCTGGTAAGTCCCTCTTCAGTGTGAACAATTGTAAATTCCCTTTATTCACTTGCAGCCCCAAAGCCCAAATCCGTAGATAATGTATCAGAAGCTCACAGAAAGTGAAATAGATGTAATTCATCCCCTGTGTAGGGAAGAACTGGTCCTAGAAAGGAAAGCTATTAAATTATCTGGAAACAATTTAGCTCTGATAAATTATTTTGTAAATTACACATTACCCCCTCCTTCCCTGGTCTTAGCTGTTCTTGCTCCAAAACTTTGCATGGTGTTGATGTCAAACTAACAGGCCCACACTTGTCTGGATGACTCTTTACCCTCTTCTGGACAGAGGTGTATTTGTTACTCTCCCATTCTGGGGACTATCCCTGATTTGCACAATTGTTATGCATTTTTCCTACTTGACTTGTTGTTCTGTGTGCCAATGCTGTTAATAGGCTAGGTAGATATCAGCTTTTCATTTTTCACTTGAATCGCTATAGATTGTTATTTCACCTCAGATGATGTTGCGCCTAGTGCCCTACCCTCCTTTTCAATGGGAGTCCTGTCACTGCCCTTAATATCACATTGTTGTTGCTGTTAGATAGATGCAGGAAATAAGATTTGCAGCATTTGAGACATCAGTAACTTTTGATCTATTTTTGCCTCAAGCGTGCAACTGTCCTAATTTGTTCTCTTTGTTCCCCCTGGTTTCTGTGGCTTAAGTACCACTTACTATTATTGTTTAATTTCCTATGTGAAGGAGGTTTTTGGTCATTCTTACTTTATTTCTGCAGGTTTTAACCTCTGAAACATGCCTTTTCTCATCGCTTTTTTCCTCTTTGAATTTTGAATTTTAACTATGCCTTCTCTGCACTCAAGTCCCAGAGCTGCTTAGTCAGACTCAATTATTCATTTCCTTAGATTTCAAAGTTTGCATTTCTAAGCCTCAAAACCTTCATTCTAAACCTGGTTTTGTCTGTCGTGAAATGTAAAATGAGAAAAGTCAGCTCATGATCACACTTTACTCAAATTTTACTACATTTAAACCCATACAGGAGCCAAGTCTAAAATGGTCTTATATTTTTTCACTTTTGGGAAGAAATCCATCACATAGTATACCTCTATGAACATAAGTGGTAATTATCTTTCAATCTTTTGCTGGGAAGTTAAAGTCTCCCATAATTCCCATTATTGTTTACGTGTCTGATAACTGTACAGAGATAATTCACTATTAGACTGGAGCTAAGAGCAAAGAGCAGGCTAGCAAGGCTGTCTGTCTTTAGCAGTGATTTGCACAAAACCACTCTTTTGCTGACCCATAACATTTAATTTCTCCATCCTCTGCTTCTTGCTAACACAAAGCACCATCTTATTCCATCCATTTGCCTTGGTTTCCAGCCTTCCTGAGATTTATCAGTACTTGTATGACATTCATGCCTTTGTTTCACCCTTCCTGTGTTGACACTTGTCATAACAGTTTTAGATCCTGAACATGATCATCTCAAAGTTTGCCTGACAGTTAGGTCTTCCTCACATTGTCATAGAGTATCAGGTCTCTACCACTTGAAATAGATTGGATTGGATTAGATTATTGGCACCGTCTCTTGTGCTGGTAGTCCATTATCTTCACAGTCCGTACAACTGGCCATCAGTGAACATGAAGTGGCCTTATCCTGCCCATTTACCTTTCTGGAAATCAGCCACTCTCTCTGCCTAGAACAGGGAATGGATTTTCCTCACCTTTCTTCAAAAGCTCTGAAGTTTTCTGTGATCTTTCCAATTGTACGGTATGATAAGCTTTTGCTGCCACTGAAGGGTAGAAGTCATTATGAATAGTGCCAACAAAACAGAAACATAACAATGAAAACGATATTTTAATTCAGAATAGGTATTTGAAAAGTTCTCCTTTTCTAGCACAAATGGGGAAAAGAAAAAAAGGAAAAAAAAAAAAAAAAAAGCAGTCCTAAAACATCAAAACTGTGGCCAAAGAATTAGAAGAAACACTATTTTTCCAAAGCTGCAATGTTTTCCATTCATCTGGCTGGGCCAGCAGAGCACTGGAGACCTGGATGCACTGTACTCATGGCTGGTTCCCCTAAATGACCTGCAGGGAGATCTTCTTCTCTCTATCCCTCTGTTTCTCCTTTCAATCTCTGTTTTGTCTGTTTGTATCACTAGCTCTCAAATCGCCACTGATATATGCACGTGCAGCACCCAGCACAACCTTGTTTCAGGCTCCAGCGGGACCTTTAGGCATTACCATCCTGTAAACAAATAACAATGATAGTGAGTGTAATTACAATCGTCAAACTATTCCAGCTCCACATCATTAGCCATGCCCTGAGCTAAATAACATTTTAATCAGTTTGATATGTCATCTGTGGCTTTCTTCACTGTCACTTGCAATCCAGCAAACTCCTTCCTTCACGTTTCTAGATTAGACAGAGGGTTCTCAACTGCAGACATCCAATTCCCTGTTCAGGAAGCAGCGAGACCTTTCCTCTTCTCACAGATTTAAGATGATAGCCAAGCATCATGAGACACAGTGCGTATGTCTCCTAGGCCCATCCCATGAGAGCAGGACATTTACCACACATGAGAAGAAGACTTAATGCAGTGGCAAAGCAAAATACTCGGTGTCAAAGCCATGTCTAGATGATCATTAAAGACAGATCAAAATTACCCAATACAGGAGGAAAATCTATCGTTTGTAGAAGATTATGTTCTCTGATTATTAGTTTCAAAATTAGTTTTTCCTTTGGATTTCCTCTGAACTTAAACTTAGTTTGGAATGCCTTTGGTTTTGAATATTTCTGAAATCGTATTACTTCTCCTAAGTAAGTTGCTAGTCTGTTCTATTTACGTGAAATTCGAATAATATTGTGAAGTATCTGCCATCAGTTTTACTGTGTGCCAGGCTGAGTTCCCTGATGAATTTCAAATTTCAGATATGAAACAGTAAAGGTTAAAAAAAAAAAATGTTACAAAGGGTACTTCATGCAGTAGCATAAACTTCTGTTTTCTCAAAACTTGTATCAGTTCATCTCACCAGGACCAGCAGGGGAAGCACACTCTGCCTAGGCACTGGCAAAGGGACACAGTGAGAGTGTAGGGTCTCTTGCTGGGGCCATTCAAAATTTGACTGTACAAGCCCCTGAGCAATATGACAGGGCTTTAAAAATGGCCCTGCTTGAAGTACGCGGGTGATCTGGAGACCTCTAAGGTGCTTTCCAACAAAAGCTTTTCTATAATTGTATGAAATCACCTGCAATAGATTAACCCTGGTCATTATTCCTATCACAGGAAATAACTGTGACACCTGGGTAACAGGTGAGCTTACTGCGACACCAGGGAGAGCCTTCCTGTACTTAAAGGCAACCTGTAGGAAAGCTGGGGAGGGAGTCTTTATCAGGGCCTGGAGTGACAGGACAAGGAGTAACCGCTTTAAACTGAAAAGTAGCACCCAGAAAGAACGGAGTCACGCAACAGGATTCATTTCCAAAACCACCTCGTAGACACCTGGGCCAAAGAGCAGGGCCTTGAGCGGGTATATCACAATGACAGAGTTCATTTCCTTCCCGGTAGCTGGCACGTGCCGTTTTTTGGGATTTCGGGGCTACAGTGAGCTGCTAAGAGGGATGTCTTAGCTCTTGCAGGGCAGTGCTTCCACTAAGGCCAGGACTTTTCTGCATCTTCTACTGCCCTGCAAGCGAGGATGCTTGGGGCACACAGGAAGCTGGGAGGGGACACAGCTGCAGGGATTCCATAAGACACAAGCAAATGCAGCCTTGGCTTGGTGACACTTTCTCTTGATTACTGCTCAACACAAATTACCTCGAGCAAGTCTACTGTGAGGACTAAAGGAAAGAGACGTATGGATGCTGCTAAGCTCTTCTAGCTTGTACCAGGTAGGAAAGATACCTCTGTAGCAGGCGTGAAGAGGATAGCACTAATTAATTAGATGAGAAGCGGAGGAAAGGCACTTAGAGGTAGTGAAAAGCAGTTAAGGTGATGTTCCGGGGAAGCTTCAGTCTGCTTAAGGAGTAGCAAGAACAAGCCTAAAGTCATAGCCAAATACAAGAAAGAGAGGAGGACACGCAGCATGAGAAGCTCCCGAGAGAAAGGAGCTCTGTTTTGGGTAAAAATCAGTCCCTTTTTCTATCATGGAGACATCCAAGGGCGTAGGACACGTGCACTTCAGGGAACCAAGAGATGCTGTGCATTTCTCTCGTCCCCCTGACACAGCCACTAGGTGACGATGCTTCCAATTCTCTCTAAAGAAACCTTGCTTTCTCAGGCCCAGGTGTCCAGCTGCACACCAAGGACGTCCCTGGCTCCCAGGCACAGTTCCCAGGCCCAAGGCCGAGCTCCCCTCCGAACCCCCATTCCAGCAGACCTTGCTCCTGGCATTGTGGAGCAGCCATTTCATGTCAGCCTTTTCTCCTGGCAGTCAGCTTAGCGCCGTAACCTCTGCCATCGGGGCGCCCGAGAGCCGTGTGAGGTCAGCAGAGAGTCACTGTCAGCCTTTGACCTCACAAAGGTGGGTGGCCATAAGTGCCCTGAGCGTCCAGCTCGCATTGAGTACTGCTGGTGGCACTCGAGGCGTGGAGGTCTGCATGGTGCAATGGGAGACGCCGATGTCCTGCTGCTGGAACAAGAGGCGCTGATGTGCTGCTGGTGCAGGAGGAGACGTGAAGGTGCTGCTGCTTAGAGGTGCTGAGGGGCGGGCAGCCTCAGCGGGCAGCTGAATCAGAGGGCAGGGAAGCCAAGCAGCTTCCTTCTCTGGGGAAGGGGGCACAGAGAAAGTGATTGGAAATGGGGTACAAGCCCTCAGCCTCTAAAAGCAATCCCTCAGATGTTTAGGCATAGTAAAGTTAGGTATATCTATTTGACTCTAGACCCCAACATGTTTGTTAGTGTTCTGGTTTGTCCACTGCTTTCTTGTGGGGGATTTGAGTTGGCCATTACTGTTTAGGTGAATGCTGACTTCATATCTATGGTGCACTTTATTCTTAAAATGGGAAGTTTCTACCAATTTCCCGTCCAAACTTGCTCATAAGCCTACTGCAGTCATCATTTCAGATGTGTCTCCCAACTTACACATTTCCTATTTCTCCTTGATATTTACTCAAGAAATTCATTTACGTAGAGACAACATATTCTTCTCTCAACTGGCATCTGGCTGGGCAGAATGATGTCCTTTCATTCCCTTCCAGGCAATAGGCAACTTGTTCCTTCTGTCTTGTGAACTCTTCCTCCTAAGTTCAATGTGAATACAAGTGGCAGAACTGTGCCTCATGTCTCAAATGAGTGTCAGGGCTGCCTTGTCCAGTGTATTCATACTGGAGGGAAAAAAAAATGAATAGCCATACACACTATATAACCACTAAACTTTTTCAGTCCTCCTTGTGCTAACAGTGCATGAACGTGAGGTTTTGTTGTCATTTTTGTTTGTTTGTTTGTTTGCTTGCTTTAAACTCCTGACTGCCATATAGCAAACATGACCAAAAAACACCCTTTTTTGAGAATCTCTGAGAATGGCTCTGCTTTGTATTATCACCTGTCACTTCACCTGAACCATTTCAATCACAAGCGATATCCTTCTGTCAGGCTTGGTAGTACTTCCCAACCTTATGTCCCCTGCAAATCTCAAAGCTCATGTGTAATTTTTAATCTTCAGCCACCATGTCCATACCGAACATATCTAACTTTGAAGTCAGCTCTGCCCTGAATAGGAGGTTGGGTTTTCAGAGGTCCCTTCCAGCCTACATTTCTCCATGAGTCTTTGCCTCCTTAGCAGCTGCAGTTTCAGAACTGTCTCTGAGAATTACCATAGGTAACGACTCCTTTGCTGGTAAGTCCCTCTTCAGTGTGAACAATTGTAAATTCCCTTTATTCACTTGCAGCCCCAAAGCCCAAATCCGTAGATAATGTATCAGAAGCTCACAGAAAGTGAAATAGATGTAATTCATCCCCTGTGTAGGGAAGAACTGGTCCTAGAAAGGAAAGCTATTAAATTATCTGGAAACAATTTAGCTCTGATAAATTATTTTGTAAATTACACATTACCCCCTCCTTCCCTGGTCTTAGCTGTTCTTGCTCCAAAACTTTGCATGGTGTTGATGTCAAACTAACAGGCCCACACTTGTCTGGATGACTCTTTACCCTCTTCTGGACAGAGGTGTATTTGTTACTCTCCCATTCTGGGGACTATCCCTGATTTGCACAATTGTTATGCATTTTTCCTACTTGACTTGTTGTTCTGTGTGCCAATGCTGTTAATAGGCTAGGTAGATATCAGCTTTTCATTTTTCACTTGAATCGCTATAGATTGTTATTTCACCTCAGATGATGTTGCGCCTAGTGCCCTACCCTCCTTTTCAATGGGAGTCCTGTCACTGCCCTTAATATCACATTGTTGTTGCTGTTAGATGCAGGAAATAAGATTTGCAGCATTTGAGACATCAGTAACTTTTGATCTATTTTTGCCTCAAGTGTGCAACTGTCCTAATTTGTTCTCTTTGTTCCCCCTGGTTTCTGTGGCTTAAGTACCACTTACTATTATTGTTTAATTTCCTATGTGAAGGAGGTTTTTGGTCATTCTTACTTTATTTCTGCAGTTTTTAACCTCTGAAACATGCCTTTTCTCATCGCTTTTTTCCTCTTTGAATTTTGAATTTTAACTATGCCTTCTCTGCACTCAAGTCCCAGAGCTGCTTAGTCAGACTCAATTATTCATTTCCTTAGATTTCAAAGTTTGCATTTCTAAGCCTCAAAACCTTCATTCTAAACCTGGTTTTGTCTGTCGTGAAATGTAAAATGAGAAAAGTCAGCTCATGATCACACTTTATTCAAATTTTACTACATTTAAACCCATACAGGAGCCAAGTCTAAAATGGTCTTATATTTTTTCACTTTTGGGAAGAAATCCATCACATAGTATACCTCTATGAACATAAGTGGTAATTATCTTTCAATCTTTTGCTGGGAAGTTAAAGTCTCCCATAATTCCCATTATTGTTTACGTGTCTGATAACTGTACAGAGATAATTCACTATTAGACTGGAGCTAAGAGCAAAGAGCAGGCTAGCAAGGCTGTCTGTCTTTAGCAGTGATTTGCACAAAACCACTCTTTTGCTGACCCATAACATTTAATTTCTCCATCCTCTGCTTCTTGCTAACACAAAGCACCATCTTATTCCATCCATTTGCCTTGGTTTCCAGCCTTCCTGAGATTTATCAGTACTTGTATGACATTCATGCCTTTGTTTCACCCTTCCTGTGTTGACACTTGTCATAACAGTTTTAGATCCTGAACATGATCATCTCAAAGTTTGCCTGACAGTTAGGTCTTCCTCACATTGTCATAGAGTATCAGGTCTCTACCACTTGAAATAGATTGGATTGGATTAGATTATTGGCACCGTCTCTTGTGCTGGTAGTCCATTATCTTCACAGTCCGTACAACTGGCCATCAGTGAACATGAAGTGGCCTTATCCTGCCCATTTACCTTTCTGGAAATCAGCCACTCTGTCTGCCTAGAACAGGGAATGGATTTTCCTCACCTTTCTTCAAAAGCTCTGAAGTTTTCTGTGATCTTTCCAATTGTACGGTATGATAAGCTTTTGCTGCCACTGAAGGGTAGAAGTCATTATGAATAGTGCCAACAAAACAGAAACATAACAATGAAAACGATATTTTAATTCAGAATAGGTATTTGAAAAGTTCACCTTTTCTAGCACAAATGGGGAAAAGAAAAAAAGGAAGGAAAAAAAAAAAAAAAAGCAGTCCTAAAACATCAAAACTGTGGCCAAAGAATTAGAAGAAACACTATTTTTCCAAAGCTGCAATGTTTTCCATTCATCTGGCTGGGCCAGCAGAGCACTGGAGACCTGGATGCACTGTACTCATGGCTGGTTCCCCTAAATGACCTGCAGGGAGATCTTCTTCTCTCTATCCCTCTGTTTCTCCTTTCAATCTCTGTTTTGTCTGTTTGTATCACTAGCTCTCAAATCGCCACTGATATATGCACGTGCAGCACCCAGCACAACCTTGTTTCAGGCTCCAGCGGGACCTTTAGGCATTACCATCCTGTAAACAAATAACAATGATAGTGAGTGTAATTACAATCGTCAAACTATTCCAGCTCCACATCATTAGCCATGCCCTGAGCTAAATAACATTTTAATCAGTTTGATATGTCATCTGTGGCTTTCTTCACTGTCACTTGCAATCCAGCAAACTCCTTCCTTCACGTTTCTAGATTAGACAGAGGGTTCTCAACTGCAGACATCCAATTCCCTGTTCAGGAAGCAGCGAGACCTTTCCTCTTCTCACAGATTTAAGATGATAGCCAAGCATCATGAGACACAGTGCGTATGTCTCCTAGGCCCATCCCATGAGAGCAGGACATTTACCACACATGAGAAGAAGACTTAATGCAGTGGCAAAGCAAAATACTCGGTGTCAAAGCCATGTCTAGATGATCATTAAAGACAGATCAAAATTACCCAATACAGGAGGAAAATCTATCGTTTGTAGAAGATTATGTTCTCTGATTATTAGTTTCAAAATTAGTTTTTCCTTTGGATTTCCTCTGAACTTAAACTTAGTTTGGAATGCCTTTGGTTTTGAATATTTCTGAAATCGTATTACTTCTCCTAAGTAAGTTGCTAGTCTGTTCTATTTACGTGAAATTCAAATAATATTGTGAAGTATCTGCCATCAGTTTTACTGTGTGCCAGGCTGAGTTCCCTGATGAATTTCAAATTTCAGATATGAAACAGTAAAGGTTAAAAAAAAAAAATGTTACAAAGGGTACTTCATGCAGTAGCATAAACTTCTGTTTTCTCAAAACTTGTATCAGTTCATCTCACCAGGACCAGCAGGGGAAGCACACTCTGCCTAGGCACTGGCAAAGGGACACAGTGAGAGTGTAGGGTCTCTTGCTGGGGCCATTCAAAATTTGACTGTACAAGCCCCTGAGCAATATGACAGGGCTTTAAAAATGGCCCTGCTTGAAGTACGCGGGTGATCTGGAGACCTCTAAGGTGCTTTCCAACAAAAGCTTTTCTATAATTGTATGAAATCACCTGCAATAGATTAACCCTGGTCATTATTCCTATCACAGGAAATAACTGTGACACCTGGGTAACAGGTGAGCTTACTGCGACACCAGGGAGAGCCTTCCTGTACTTAAAGGCAACCTGTAGGAAAGCTGGGGAGGGAGTCTTTATCAGGGCCTGGAGTGACAGGACAAGGAGTAACCGCTTTAAACTGAAAAGTAGCACCCAGAAAGAACGGAGTCACGCAACAGGATTCATTTCCAAAACCACCTCGTAGACACCTGGGCCAAAGAGCAGGGCCTTGAGCGGGTATATCACAATGACAGAGTTCATTTCCTTCCCGGTAGCTGGCACGTGCCGTTTTTTGGGATTTCGGGGCTACAGTGAGCTGCTAAGAGGGATGTCTTAGCTCTTGCAGGGCAGTGCTTCCACTAAGGCCAGGACTTTTCTGCATCTTCTACTGCCCTGCAAGCGAGGATGCTTGGGGCACACAGGAAGCTGGGAGGGGACACAGCTGCAGGGATTCCATAAGACACAAGCAAATGCAGCCTTGGCTTGGTGACACTTTCTCTTGATTACTGCTCAACACAAATTACCTCGAGCAAGTCTACTGTGAGGACTAAAGGAAAGAGACGTATGGATGCTGCTAAGCTCTTCTAGCTTGTACCAGGTAGGAAAGATACCTCTGTAGCAGGCGTGAAGAGGATAGCACTAATTAATTAGATGAGAAGCGGAGGAAAGGCAATTAGAGGTAGTGAAAAGCAGTTAATGTGATGTTCCGGGGAAGCTTCAGTCTGCTTAAGGAGTAGCAAGAACAAGCCTAAAGTCATAGCCAAATACAAGAAAGAGAGGAGGACACGCAGCATGAGAAGCTCCCGAGAGAAAGGAGCTCTGTTTTGGGTAAAAATCAGTCCCTTTTTCTATCATGGAGACATCCAAGGGCGTAGGACACGTGCGCTTCAGGGAACCAAGAGATGCTGTGCATTTCTCTCGTCCCCCTGACACAGCCACTAGGTGACGATGCTTCCAATTCTCTCTAAAGAAACCTTGCTTTCTCAGGCCCAGGTGTCCAGCTGCACACCAAGGACGTCCCTGGCTCCCAGGCACAGTTCCCAGGCCCAAGGCCGAGCTCCCCTCCGAACCCCCATTCCAGCAGACCTTGCTCCTGGCATTGTGGAGCAGCCATTTCATGTCAGCCTTTTCTCCTGGCAGTCAGCTTAGCGCCGTAACCTCTGCCATCGGGGCGCCCGAGAGCCGTGTGAGGTCAGCAGAGAGTCACTGTCAGCCTTTGACCTCACAAAGGTGGGTGGCCATAAGTGCCCTGAGCGTCCAGCTCGCATTGAGTACTGCTGGTGGCACTCGAGGCGTGGAGGTCTGCATGGTGCAATGGGAGACGCCGATGTCCTGCTGCTGGAACAAGAGGCGCTGATGTGCTGCTGGTGCAGGAGGAGACGTGAAGGTGCTGCTGCTTAGAGGTGCTGAGGAGCGGGCAGCCTCCGTGCCGGTGGCTGAGCATGCTACTCTTAATTAGTGCTCTACCCTTCCTATCTTTTTACTAAGGTGGGTAGAGAGAAATGCCCATATCTGTTTATTTCCTGGTAAGAAATGTAAGAGCCTTGTATCTGCATATTCACCAGATTCATCCCAGCGCCCTTGGTACTGGCGATCTGTGTTGATCTGTAATAAAGAGCAATCGGTAGCACACCAAGTCTCCGTGACCTTGCATCTAACAGAATCGTCCAAATCCCTGTTGTGATCTCTCTCTAGCTGTGGGCTGGCTAAGCTGTCTGTTGGATGGTGAAAATGGGAAATGATTGGGATGGGAAATGATGAGTGGGCCGAGAAATCATTGCTGGGATGGGAAGACTTCCTTGGGGTGGAAAGCCATTGGGGTGGGAACTCAAAGAGATGGGAAATCTTCCCTTGGTTTGATATCATTGGGAAGCAAAAGCGTTGGGATGGGAAATCACTCCGGGGATGGGGAAGTATTGGGATGGGAAGTCTTTAATGGGGTGGGTAACATTCACTGGGGAAGGAAGTACTTGGAAAAGTAATCAGAGGAATGGGAATTCTTTGGGATGAGATCTCTTTGGATTAAGAAACGCTTCGTGTCGATGGGAAATATCTCGTATGGGAATCTGTTATCATGTGAAATTGTAAGGATGGGAAATGACCGTTAGGATGCAAAGCTGGTACTGGGACGGGAAATGCTTGGGACGGGGAAGTGTTGGTGTGAAACCGTCCTGGGCATGGCAAATGATGCGTGGGAGGGAAAGCCCGATGGGGATGGAAAAGTCTTGCGATGGGAAGCCTGCTTGGGTCCAAAAGCTGCAGTCCTCACCAAGATGGCGGCGAGGGGCTGGTCAGCCGTTGGGACGGAACGGCCGTTGCCCGCGTTCCCCAACCGACCGCCCCACTCTCCAGCCACCATGGCAGGTACAGCAGCCGGCTCCCGCTCCTCCCGGGGCTGCGGCCCTGCTGGCGAGCCCAGCGCCCCGGATCTCACCCCAGCGCCCTTTTTCCCACAGAGGGTTTCCCCAGACGGCTTCCGCGGCTTCCGCAGACGCAAAACTCCCCCTTCGTCGTCCCAGCCGTGCCGCCAACGGTGGCTGCCTGGCTGCTGCCCTCCCTCCCCGGAGCGATGGCGCTGCCCTTGCAGCCCCCCCAGGTACCCACCCTCCCCTACGCGCTGCCCCAGGCCACCGTCTGGCACGTGGTGCCGGGGGTCCAGGGGCAGGTGCTGCAGCTCCCCGCCGGGGTGCAGCTGGCACCTGGGGGGCACCTCCCACCCGAGGGGCACCACCTGCAGCTTGGGCAGCTCCCCGCCGTGGGGCAGCTCCCTGCTGTGGGGCAGCTCCCCCACACCGCTCCTCCCTGGGCCCCCGTCTACCAGTGGGGACAGCCCGTGGGGACGGGGACGGTGCTGCCCCAGGATCCCCTCTGGCTGGGGCCCGGGGCCGTGCTCCATGGGGAGCTCCTGCACCCCGCAGGCACCTGCCTGCTGCAGGCCCCTGCCCACCCCGGCCCCCCACCCCTCCTCGTCCCGGGGCCTCCGCTGCGGGGGCAGGCGCTCCCCGCGCCCCGCACCCTGACCAGCAGCCGGGGGCAGCTGCCGGAGCCCTGCGACCACGCCGTGGGGCTCAGCGAGGACCAGGGGCCCCCGCTGCCCGGCCCCACTCCCCCCGAGCCTGCCCAGGCTCCAACGACCACCAGCACCCAGACGGTGACGCCCAACGGTGAGTTTGGGGCTGGCACAGCCGGCCGCTGGGCGCCCCACACCCAGGAGCCATGGGAAAGCTGGCATCGCCCATCCTGGGGGATTTGCTTGCTTTTTCCTCAGCGGCGACAGTTGCAGAGGTGCCTGAGGAGCCCCTGGAGCTGCTTGAGCTGGGCCCCGATGCCTTCGCCGAGGCCTTTCCCCACCTGGCAGGGGACAGCCAGCAGCTGCAGCACCTGCAGGACCAGCTCCCGGCCGACCTGGACATCTCCGGCTTGGAGGAGCTGCTCAGCTGGCTCGATGCCGTGGAGCCCCAGGACGCCTTCCCCGGTGTCCCCAGCAGTCCTGTGCTCAGCCGCTTCCTGTCTGAGCTGCCCGACCTCTGCGAGGACATCGAGGAGCCGAGCACACAGGGACTGGCAGCCACCAGAGCGCTGGGTGAGGTACCCTCAACCCCTGGGGTGCACCCCGAGAAGGTGCAGGGTGGGCGGGCGGTGCAGCCCCCTGCTGTGCCGGCAGCGAGCTCCCCCCTCAAGCCTGCAGCCAGTCCCCAGCTCAGTGCCCTCAGGAGACCCCTGCCCAACCCTCCCTTCACTCTCCCCAAAAGGCCCCCCCACCCTGAATTCCTCACTGCCCTTAGCAGACCCCTGCCCAACCCTCCCTCGCGTCCCCTCAAGAGACCCCCCGACCCTCAATTCCTTAATTCCCTTAGGAGACCCCTGCCCAAGCCTCGCCTGAGTCCCCTCAAGAGCCCCCCCGACCCTGAATTTATTAGTGCCCTTAGGAGACCCCTGCCCAATCCCCCTCTGGGTCCCCTCAAGAGCCCCCCCGGCCCTGAATTTATTAGTGCCCTTAGGAGGCCCCTGCCCAATCCCCCTCTGAGTCCCCTGAAGAGCCCCCCGCCTGCCCCTGCGCCCACCGGCACCAAGTGGGGGGCCAAGCGCCCCGCGCCCACCAGCACCCCCAGCACAGCGCAGAGCTCCCAGCACAGGAGGCCGGCGACGGAGAAAACCCCCGGCAAGGAGAAGACGACGCTGCTGGGCCAGGGTGGCCAAGGCCCCAAGACGCTGTGCCAGGGGAAGACGGGTGGCCACAGCGCGGTGGCTGGCAGCAGCGGCCAAGCGGGCGGCGGCAGGCAGCAGCCGGCGAGCGACAGCACCAGGGCGCCCAGCAAGAGGGCCCGAAGCCCGGGGGCTGCTGGGGGGCAAGGAGCAGCGGCACCGCCTCCCCGGAGAGCGCTGCTGCTGCTGGAGCCCCCCCCCATTAAGCCCCGTGCCCGTGCCCGTGCCGTGCGGGCCCAGGACAGGCTCCGTCCCCAAGCCATCGGGGACAAGACGCTGCAGCGCCAGCACCCGGGGACAAAGACCCCCAGCGAGACTTTGCAGCCGCTGGGGGCCAGGGCGAAGGCGCTGGGGCCAGTGCGCCAGCCGCCCTGTGTGCAGCCGCAGCCCACCTCCAGCGGCCCCAGCAGCATGCCCAGGGCCCCGCCGACGGTGCCAGGCTCCAGCGCTGTGCCCGCTGCCCCCCGGCCCCCAGCTGGAGACAAGGCCCAGGCGGTGCCGGCACCACCAGGCAGCACGGCGCGAGCGTGGAGAGCTCCCCTGCAGCAGGCGCCCAGAGCGCCGTGCCTGCCAGCCGCGGGGGGCCAAGCGCAGCGGGAGCCTCTGCCCACGCAGCCGCGCACGCTGCAGCGTCCGGCGCAGCCCCGCGTGGACTACGTGCCCTGCGTGGGGCCCTGGGCAGGCGGCGACGCGGCGCCCACGCCGCTGGAGGAGCAGGAGGCGTCGGTGCCCATCACGCCGCAGCAGCGTCCCGAGCGGGAGCGCCTGAAGAAGCTGGCCCAGGAGGAGCGGCAGCGGGCGGCCCACCAGATGAAGATCGGCCCCGTGCAATTCTTCGTGCAGCGGCAGAAGAACCACGCCATAGCCAAGTATTACGGCTACCCGTGACCCTGCGCTCCTCGACGGCCCCCGCAGCACCCGGGCCCGCTCAGCATGCAGGCACAGAGACCTCTGCAGGCGCCTGCTCCAGCTTCAGCCACGCTCCTCAGCCCTTGCCCCTCTCGCTTGCCCTCTCCCTTCTCCAGTGCTGCAGCTAGGCAGTGTTTGCCACTGTCAGGGATGGGCAACTGGGGCAATGGGAAATGCGCGCGTCACGAATGAACGTTGCAATGGGAAGCTGTTGGGATGTTGGCAATAGCTGGGGTGGGAAAGGTTGGGCGTGGGAACTGCTTGTTGGGACACCAAATGGCTGAGATCCCAAACTTCTTTCTTCTTTCGGGTCATTTCTCTTCTTTAGTGCCTTCCTTATTAAATTCCTCTAGTGTAGGTGTTCACTCAGCAAGGCCTCTGCCTGCAGCTGTTCTGGCACTGGGATGCCGAGGGGATTTCATGCAGCCCGCTCCCGCTGCCCATGCTCAGTCCGTGCATGGATGTGGGCATGGCCAGCACGGACGGGAGAAAATGGGTGGACGGCTGGGTGGATGGGAGGGTGATGGGAGTTGGGAATTCAGCCTTGGGAACAGACACGGGAGGTTGTTGGGATAGGAAATGACCAGTGGGATGGGAAGTCACGATGGGGATAGGAATTCATTAGAATAGGACAAATTGGTTTCATTTTTATTTATTATTTTATTAATTTTAATATTTATTTTATTTATTATATTTATTAATTTTATTTATTAAATTTACTTTATTGACTGTGTTGTACAGGATGGCATTTTTTTAGGTTCTCTTCCTTTTCTACCCTATTAAACTCTCTTTATCACAACGCACTGCTTTGTACTTCATTTTTCCTTCCGAGTCGTTCTGGATTCACTCAGGATGGGGGGGACATTAGTGAACGCCTGTGTGCTTCAGATCCAAGCTCACCTTTGCCCTCAACTCAAGATACATATTTGCATCTGTTGTCATGATACAAAATTAACAGCAACAAAATAAAAGTTAACTACTTCCGAGCACCAGCTGTACGTTTGCTGGGTCTGCTCTATGCATTTTGAAGACCATTCAATACTATTCAGCACCTTCAGGAGGAAATGTGTGGTTCTAGGGAAATGCATCTTGATCTGATGCAAACCTGCGACGCACCCTGCAGCCCCTCCAACCCCTGTGATTTTACCTGCAGCCCCTGCAACCCCTGTGATTTTACCTGCAGCCCCTCCAAGCCCTGTGATTTTACCAGCAGCCACTCCAACCCTGTGACAGGCCCTACAGCTGGCTCCGGGGACTACCCCGTTGCCGTATCAGTCGCCAATACACACACAAGATGAAGGAATGGATGCAGAAGTCATCTCGTTTAGGCAGGGAAGAAAGTCCTCCGAAGAAGGGGAAGGAGCAAGAGGAAGGCGAGGCAGGCGACCCCAATGTAGGGCCATCCCAGGGAAGAGGAGGCTGTTATAAAATAGAAAAGAGAGAAAAGCAGCAGTAAGCAGGTGATCCCCATCCCTGGGCGAGCTGCGAGACATGGGACAAGATTTCAGCTGTCATGCAGGCGAGCACATTGTCACCTGGCTGCTGCGATGCTGGGATAACAGCTCCGGGAGCCTGGAATCGGAGGGCAGGGAAGCCAAGCAGCTGGGATCCTTCTCTGGGGAAGGGGGCACTGAGAAAGCGATCGGAAACGGGGCACAAGCCTCTGGAGGCGGCGCCTGTCAGGCGTGAAGGAAAGGGATCCCTTCCAGGAAGATGCTGTGGGGTTGCTGAGGGTCGAAGAACAGCAGGTGTTGCCTGCACCCACCGTGCTGCAGCAGCGGCAAGGGAGAGACGTGGTGGTTTTCCTCAGCTGGGCAGCTGAGCTCCACCTCAACCGCTCTCTCCCTGCCCCTCCTCAAAGGGAAAGGGGAGAAAATAGGATGGAAAGGGCTCAAGGGCTGAGAGAAGGACAGGGAGATCACTCCACAATGATCGTCACGGGCAAAAGAGGCTCAGCAGAGCCTGTTCCAGTCCAGCCCGGGCCTGCTCCTGCGGGGGCTCTCCACAGGCCGCGGCCTCCTCCAGGCCACATCCACCTGCTCCACCGGGGGCTCCTCCACGGGCTGCAGCGTGGAGATCTGCTCCGTGTGGGACCCGTGGGCTGCAGGGGGACAGCCTGCTCCACCAGGGGCCTCTCCCCAGGCCGCAGGGGAACTGCTGCTGTGAGCCTGGAGCACCTCCTGCCTCCTGCTGCACTCACCTTGGGGGCTGCAGAGAGGTTTCTCACTCCTCCCTGACCCAGACGCTGCTGTGCAGCAGGTTTCTTTCCCTTTCTTAGATGGGCTCTCACACAGGCGCAAACATCATCCGTTTTGTCTCAGTTCTGGGCAGCAGCGGGTCCCTCTGGAGCCTCCTGGAACCGGCCCTTATCTAACATGGGGCAGCTGCTGCATTCTCCTCACAGAGGACACCCCTGCAGCCCCCCGCTACCAGAACCTGTCCTCGTAAACCCAACACAAGACACCGACCGAGCCTCCCTGATTCCCAGCAGGTGGGTCAGGCTGGGAACCCAGGCCAGTGCCCGGCAGACCCTCCTGGGCCTTGAAAAGCAAGCTTTATGGGGACGTAGCACCCAGAAAGAACGGAGTCACACAACAGGATTCATTTCCAAAACCGTCTCATAGACACCTGGGCCAAAGTGCAGGGCCTTGAGCGGGTATATCACAATGACAGAGTTCATTTCCTTCCCAGTAGCTGGCACATGCCGTTTTTTGGGATTTCGGGGCTACAGTGAGCTGCTAAGAGGGATGTCTTAGCTCTTGCAGGGCAGTGCTTCCACTAAGGCCAGGACTTTTCTGCATCTTCTACTGCCCTGCAAGCGAGGATGCTTGGGGCACACAGGAAGCTGGGAGGGGACACAGCTGCAGGGATTCCATAAGACACAAGCAAATGCAGCCTTGGCTTGGTGACACTTTCTCTTGATTACTGCTCAACACAAATTACCTCGAGCAAGTCTACTGTGAGGACTAAAGGAAAGAGACGTATGGATGCTGCTAAGCTCTTCTAGCTTGTACCAGGTAGGAAAGATACCTCTGTAGCAGGCGTGAAGAGGATAGCACTAATTAATTAGATGAGAAGCGGAGGAAAGGCACTTAGAGGTAGTGAAAAGCAGTTAATGTGATGTTCCGGGGAAGCTTCAGTCTGCTTAAGGAGTAGCAAGAACAAGCCTAAAGTCATAGCCAAATACAAGAAAGAGAGGAGGACACGCAGCATGAGAAGCTCCCGAGAGAAAGGAGCTCTGTTTTGGGTAAAAATCAGTCCCTTTTTCTATCATGGAGACATCCAAGGGCGTAGGACACGTGCGCTTCAGGGAACCAAGAGATGCTGTGCATTTCTCTCGTCCCCCTGACACAGCCACTAGGTGACGATGCTTCCAATTCTCTCTAAAGAAACCTTGCTTTCTCAGGCCCAGGTGTCCAGCTGCACACCAAGGACGTCCCTGGCTCCCAGGCACAGTTCCCAGGCCCAAGGCCGAGCTCCCCTCCGAACCCCCATTCCAGCAGACCTTGCTCCTGGCATTGTGGAGCAGCCATTTCATGTCAGCCTTTTCTCCTGGCAGTCAGCTTAGCGCCGTAACCTCTGCCATCGGGGCGCCCGAGAGCCGTGTGAGGTCAGCAGAGAGTCACTGTCAGCCTTTGACCTCACAAAGGTGGGTGGCCATAAGTGCCCTGAGCGTCCAGCTCGCATTGAGTACTGCTGGTGGCACTCGAGGCGTGGAGGTCTGCATGGTGCAATGGGAGACGCCGATGTCCTGCTGCTGGAACAAGAGGCGCTGATGTGCTGCTGGTGCAGGAGGAGACGTGAAGGTGCTGCTGCTTAGAGGTGCTGAGGAGCGGGCAGCCTCCGTGCCGGTGGCTGAGCATGCTGCTCTTAATTAGTGCTCTACCCTTCCTATCTTTTTACTAAGGTGGGTAGAGAGAAATGCCCATATCTGTTTATTTCCTGGTAAGAAATGTAAGAGCCTTGTATCTGCATATTCACCAGATTCATCCCAGCGCCCTTGGTACTGGCGATCTGTGTTGATCTGTAATAAAGAGCAATTGGTAGCACACCAAGTCTCCGTGACCTTGCATCTAACAGAATCGTCCAAATCCCTGTTGTGATCTCTCTCTAGCTGTGGGCTGGCTAAGCTGTCTGTTGGATGGTGAAAATGGGAAATGATTGGGATGGGAAATGATGAGTGGGCCGAGAAATCATTGCTGGGATGGGAAGACTTCCTTGGGGTGGAAAGCCATTGGGCTAGGAACTCAAAGAGATGGGAAATCTTCCCTGGGTTTGAAATCATTGGGAAGCAAAAGCGTTGGGATGGGAAATCACTCCGGGGATGGGGAAGTATTGGGATGGGAAGTCTTTAATGGGGTGGGTAACATTCACTGGGGAAGGAAGTACTTGGAAAAGTAATCAGAGGAATGGGAATTCTTTGGGATGAGATCTCTTTGGATTAAGAAACGCTTCGTGTCGATGGGAAATATCTCGTATGGGAATCTGTTATCATGTGAAATTGTAAGGATGGGAAATGACCGTTAGGATGCAAAGCTGGTACTGGGACGGGAAATGCTTGGGACGGGGAAGTGTTGGTGTGAAACCGTCCTGGGCATGGCAAATGATGCGTGGGAGGGAAAGCCCGATGGGGATGGAAAAGTCTTGCGATGGGAAGCCTGCTTGGGTCCAAAAGCTGCAGTCCTCACCAAGATGGCGGCGAGGGGCTGGTCAGCCGTTGGGACGGAACGGCCGTTGCCCGCGTTCCCCAACCGACCGCCCCACTCTCCAGCCACCATGGCAGGTACAGCAGCCGGCTCCCGCTCCTCCCGGGGCTGCGGCCCTGCTGGCGAGCCCAGCGCCCCGGATCTCACCCCAGCGCCCTTTTTCCCACAGAGGGTTTCCCCAGACGGCATCCGCGGCTTCCGCAGACGCAAAACTCCCCCTTCGTCGTCCCAGCCGTGCCGCCAACGGTGGCTGCCTGGCTGCTGCCCTCCCTCCCCGGAGCGATGGCGCTGCCCTTGCAGCCCCCCCAGGTACCCACCCTCCCCTACGCGCTGCCCCAGGCCACCGTCTGGCACGTGGTGCCGGGGGTCCAGGGGCAGGTGCTGCAGCTCCCCGCCGGGGTGCAGCTGGCACCTGGGGGGCACCTCCCACCCGAGGGGCACCACCTGCAGCTTGGGCAGCTCCCCGCCGTGGGGCAGCTCCCTGCTGTGGGGCAGCTCCCCCACACCGCTCCTCCCTGGGCCCCCGTCTACCAGTGGGGACAGCCCGTGGGGACGGGGACGGTGCTGCCCCAGGATCCCCTCTGGCTGGGGCCCGGGGCCGTGCTCCATGGGGAGCTCCTGCACCCCGCAGGCACCTGCCTGCTGCAGGCCCCTGCCCACCCCGGCCCCCCACCACTCCTCGTCCCGGGGCCTCCGCTGCGGGGGCAGGCGCTCCCCGCGCCCCGCACCCTGACCAGCAGCCGGGGGCAGCTGCCGGAGCCCTGCGACCACGCCGTGGGGCTCAGCGAGGACCAGGGGCCCCCGCTGCCCGGCCCCACTCCCCCCGAGCCTGCCCAGGCTCCAACGACCGCCAGCACCCAGACGGTGACGCCCGACGGTGAGTTTGGGGCTGGCACAGCCGGCCGCTGGGCGCCCCACACCCAGGAGCCATGGGAAAGCTGGCATCGCCCATCCTGGGGGATTTGCTTGCTTTTTCCTCAGCGGCGACAGTTGCAGAGGTGCCTGAGGAGCCCCTGGAGCTGCTTGAGCTGGGCCCCGATGCCTTCGCCGAGGCCTTTCCCCACCTGGCAGGGGACAGCCAGCAGCTGCAGCACCTGCAGGACCAGCTCCCGGCCGACCTGGACATCTCCGGCTTGGAGGAGCTGCTCAGCTGGCTCGATGCCGTGGAGCCCCAGGACGCCTTCCCCGGTGTCCCCAGCAGTCCTGTGCTCAGCCGCTTCCTGTCTGAGCTGCCCGACCTCTGCGAGGACATCGAGGAGCCGAGCACACAGGGACTGGCAGCCACCAGAGCGCTGGGTGAGGTACCCTCAACCCCTGGGGTGCACCCCGAGAAGGTGCAGGGTGGGCGGGCGGTGCAGCCCCCTGCTGTGCCGGCAGCGAGCTCCCCCCTCAAGCCTGCAGCCAGTCCCCAGCTCAGTGCCCTCAGGAGACCCCTGCCCAACCCTCCCTTCACTCTCCCCAAAAGGCCCCCCCACCCTGAATTCCTCACTGCCCTTAGCAGACCCCTGCCCAACCCTCCCTCGCGTCCCCTCAAGAGACCCCCCGACCCTCAATTCCTTAATTCCCTTAGGAGACCCCTGCCCAAGCCTCGCCTGAGTCCCCTCAAGAGCCCCCCCGACCCTGAATTTATTAGTGCCCTTAGGAGACCCCTGCCCAATCCCCCTCTGGGTCCCCTCAAGAGCCCCCCCGGCCCTGAATTTATTAGTGCCCTTAGGAGGCCCCTGCCCAATCCCCCTCTGAGTCCCCTCAAGAGCCCCCCGCCTGCCCCTGCGCCCACCGGCACCAAGTGGGGGGCCAAGCGCCCCGCGCCCACCAGCACCCCCAGCACAGCGCAGAGCTCCCAGCACAGGAGGCCGGCGACGGAGAAAACCCCCGGCAAGGAGAAGACGACGCTGCTGGGCCAGGGTGGCCAAGGCCCCAAGACGCTGTGCCAGGGGAAGACGGGTGGCCACAGCGCGGTGGCTGGCAGCAGCGGCCAAGCGGGCGGCGGCAGGCAGCAGCCGGCGAGCGACAGCACCAGGGCGCCCAGCAAGAGGGCCCGAAGCCCGGGGGCTGCTGGGGGGCAAGGAGCAGCGGCACCGCCTCCCCGGAGAGCGCTGCTGCTGCTGGAGCCCCCCCCCATTAAGCCCCGTGCCCGTGCCCGCGCCGTGCGGGCCCAGGACAGGCTCCGTCCCCAAGCCATCGGGGACAAGACGCTGCAGCGCCAGCACCCGGGGACAAAGACCCCCAGCGAGACTTTGCAGCCGCTGGGGGCCAGGGCGAAGGCGCTGGGGCCAGTGCGCCAGCCGCCCTGTGTGCAGCCGCAGCCCACCTCCAGCGGCCCCAGCAGCATGCCCAGGGCCCCGCCGACGGTGCCAGGCTCCAGCGCTGTGCCCGCTGCCCCCCGGCCCCCAGCTGGAGACAAGGCCCAGGCGGTGCCGGCACCACCAGGCAGCACGGCGCGAGCGTGGAGAGCTCCCCTGCAGCAGGCGCCCAGAGCGCCGTGCCTGCCAGCCGCGGGGGGCCAAGCGCAGCGGGAGCCTCTGCCCACGCAGCCGCGCACGCTGCAGCGTCCGGCGCAGCCCCGCGTGGACTACGTGCCCTGCGTGGGGCCCTGGGCGGGCGGCGACGCGGCGCCCACGCCGCTGGAGGAGCAGGAGGCGTCGGTGCCCATCACGCCGCAGCAGCGTCCCGAGCGGGAGCGCCTGAAGAAGCTGGCCCAGGAGGAGCGGCAGCGGGCGGCCCACCAGATGAAGATCGGCCCCGTGCAATTCTTCGTGCAGCGGCAGAAGGACCACGCCATAGCCAAGTATTACGGCTACCCGTGACCCTGCGCTCCTCGACGGCCCCCGCAGCACCCGGGCCCGCTCAGCATGCAGGCACAGAGACCTCTGCAGGCGCCTGCTCCAGCTTCAGCCACGCTCCTCAGCCCTTGCCCCTCTCGCTTGCCCTCTCCCTTCTCCAGTGCTGCAGCTAGGCAGTGTTTGCCACTGTCAGGGATGGGCAACTGGGGCAATGGGAAATGCGCGCGTCACGAATGAACGTTGCAATGGGAAGCTGTTGGGATGTTGGCAATAGCTGGGGTGGGAAAGGTTGGGCGTGGGAACTGCTTGTTGGGACACCAAATGGCTGAGATCCCAAACTTCTTTCTTCTTTCGGGTCATTTCTCTTCTTTAGTGCCTTCCTTATTAAATTCCTCTAGTGTAGGTGTTCACTCAGCAAGGCCTCTGCCTGCAGCTGTTCTGGCACTGGGATGCCGAGGGGATTTCATGCAGCCCGCTCCCGCTGCCCATGCTCAGTCCGTGCATGGATGTGGGCATGGCCAGCACGGACGGGAGAAAATGGGTGGACGGCTGGGTGGATGGGAGGGTGATGGGAGTTGGGAATTCAGCCTTGGGATCAGACACGGGAGGTTGTTGGGATAGGAAATGACCAGTGGGATGGGAAGTCACGATGGGGATAGGAATTCATTAGAATAGGACAAATTGGTTTCATTTTTATTTATTATTTTATTAATTTTAATATTTATTTTATTTATTATATTTATTAATTTTATTTATTAAATTTACTTTATTGACTGTGTTGTACAGGATGGCATTTTTTTAGGTTCTCTTCCTTTTCTACCCTATTAAACTCTCTTTATCACAACGCACTGCTTTGTACTTCATTTTTCCTTCCGAGTCGTTCTGGATTCACTCAGGATGGGGGGGACATTAGTGAACGCCTGTGTGCTTCAGATCCAAGCTCACCTTTGCCCTCAACTCAAGATACATATTTGCATCTGTTGTCATGATACAAAATTAACAGCAACAAAATAAAAGTTAACTACTTCCGAGCACCAGCTGTACGTTTGCTGGGTCTGCTCTATGCATTTTGAAGACCATTCAATACTATTCAGCACCTTCAGGAGGAAATGTGTGGTTCTAGGGAAATGCATCTTGATCTGATGCAAACCTGCGACGCACCCTGCAGCCCCTCCAACCCCTGTGATTTTACCTGCAGCCCCTCCAACCCCTGTGATTTTACCTGCAGCCCCTCCAAGCCCTGTGATTTTACCAGCAGCCACTCCAACCCTGTGACAGGCCCTACAGCTGGCTCCGGGGACTACCCCGTTGCCGTATCAGTCGCCAATACACACACAAGATGAAGGAATGGATGCAGAAGTCATCTCGTTTAGGCAGGGAAGAAAGTCCTCCGAAGAAGGGGAAGGAGCAACAGGACGGCGAGGCAGGCGACCCCAATGTAGGGCCATCCCAGGGAAGAGGAGGCTGTTATAAAATAGAAAAGAGAGAAAAGCAGCAGTAAGCAGGTGATCCCCATCCCTGGGCGAGCTGCGAGACATGGGACAAGATTTCAGCTGTCATGCAGGCGAGCACATTGTCACCTGGCTGCTGCGATGCTGGGATAACAGCTCCGGGAGCCTGGAATCGGAGGGCAGGGAAGCCAAGCAGCTGGGATCCTTCTCTGGGGAAGGGGGCACTGAGAAAGCGATCGGAAACGGGGCACAAGCCTCTGGAGGCGGCGCCTGTCAGGCGTGAAGGAAAGGGATCCCTTCCAGGAAGATGCTGTGGGGTTGCTGAGGGTCGAAGAACAGCAGGTGTTGCCTGCACCCACCGTGCTGCAGCAGCGGCAAGGGAGAGACGTGGTGGTTTTCCTCAGCTGGGCAGCTGAGCTCCACCTCAACCGCTCTCTCCCTGCCCCTCCTCAAAGGGAAAGGGGAGAAAATAGGATGGAAAGGGCTCAAGGGCTGAGAGAAGGACAGGGAGATCACTCCACAATGATCGTCACGGGCAAAAGAGGCTCAGCAGAGCCTGTTCCAGTCCAGCCCGGGCCTGCTCCTGCGGGGGCTCTCCACAGGCCGCGGCCTCCTCCAGGCCACATCCACCTGCTCCACCGGGGGCTCCTCCACGGGCTGCAGCGTGGAGATCTGCTCCGTGTGGGACCCGTGGGCTGCAGGGGGACAGCCTGCTCCACCAGGGGCCTCTCCCCAGGCCGCAGGGGAACTGCTGCTGTGAGCCTGGAGCACCTCCTGCCTCCTGCTGCACTCACCTTGGGGGCTGCAGAGAGGTTTCTCACTCCTCCCTGACCCAGACGCTGCTGTGCAGCAGGTTTCTTTCCCTTTCTTAGATGGGCTCTCACACAGGCGCAAACATCATCCGTTTTGTCTCAGTTCTGGGCAGCAGCGGGTCCCTCTGGAGCCTCCTGGAACCGGCCCTTATCTAACATGGGGCAGCTGCTGCATTCTCCTCACAGAGGACACCCCTGCAGCCCCCCGCTACCAGAACCTGTCCTCGTAAACCCAACACAAGACACCGACCGAGCCTCCCTGATTCCCAGCAGGTGGGTCAGGCTGGGAACCCAGGCCAGTGCCCGGCAGACCCTCCTGGGCCTTGAAAAGCAAGCTTTATGGGGATGTAGCACCCAGAAAGAACGGAGTCACACAACAGGATTCATTTCCAAAACCGTCTCATAGACACCTGGGCCAAAGTGCAGGGCCTTGAGCGGGTATATCACAATGACAGAGTTCATTTCCTTCCCAGTAGCTGGCACATGCCGTTTTTTGGGATTTCGGGGCTACAGTGAGCTGCTAAGAGGGATGTCTTAGCTCTTGCAGGGCAGTGCTTCCACTAAGGCCAGGACTTTTCTGCATCTTCTACTGCCCTGCAAGCGAGGATGCTTGGGGCACACAGGAAGCTGGGAGGGGACACAGCTGCAGGGATTCCATAAGACACAAGCAAATGCAGCCTTGGCTTGGTGACACTTTCTCTTGATTACTGCTCAACACAAATTACCTCGAGCAAGTCTACTGTGAGGACTAAAGGAAAGAGACGTATGGATGCTGCTAAGCTCTTCTAGCTTGTACCAGGTAGGAAAGATACCTCTGTAGCAGGCGTGAAGAGGATAGCACTAATTAATTAGATGAGAAGCGGAGGAAAGGCACTTAGAGGTAGTGAAAAGCAGTTAATGTGATGTTCCGGGGAAGCTTCAGTCTGCTTAAGGAGTAGCAAGAACAAGCCTAAAGTCATAGCCAAATACAAGAAAGAGAGGAGGACACGCAGCATGAGAAGCTCCCGAGAGAAAGGAGCTCTGTTTTGGGTAAAAATCAGTCCCTTTTTCTATCATGGAGACATCCAAGGGCGTAGGACACGTGCACTTCAGGGAACCAAGAGATGCTGTGCATTTCTCTCGTCCCCCTGACACAGCCACTAGGTGACGATGCTTCCAATTCTCTCTAAAGAAACCTTGCTTTCTCAGGCCCAGGTGTCCAGCTGCACACCAAGGACGTCCCTGGCTCCCAGGCACAGTTCCCAGGCCCAAGGCCGAGCTCCGCTCCGAACCCCCATTCCAGCAGACCTTGCTCCTGGCATTGTGGAGCAGCCATTTCATGTCAGCCTTTTCTCCTGGCAGTCAGCTTAGCGCCGTAACCTCTGCCATCGGGGCGCCCGAGAGCCGTGTGAGGTCAGCAGAGAGTCACTGTCAGCCTTTGACCTCACAAAGGTGGGTGGCCATAAGTGCCCTGAGCGTCCAGCTCGCATTGAGTACTGCTGGTGGCACTCGAGGCGTGGAGGTCTGCATGGTGCAATGGGAGACGCCGATGTCCTGCTGCTGGAACAAGAGGCGCTGATGTGCTGCTGGTGCAGGAGGAGACGTGAAGGTGCTGCTGCTTAGAGGTGCTGAGGGGCGGGCAGCCTCAGCGGGCAGCTGAATCAGAGGGCAGGGAAGCCAAGCAGCTTCCTTCTCTGGGGAAGGGGGCACAGAGAAAGTGATTGGAAATGGGGTACAAGCCCTCAGCCTCTAAAAGCAATCCCTCAGATGTTTAGGCATAGTAAAGTTAGGTATATCTATTTGACTCTAGACCCCAACATGTTTGTTAGTGTTCTGGTTTGTCCACTGCTTTCTTGTGGGGGATTTGAGTTGGCCATTACTGTTTAGGTGAATGCTGACTTCATATCTATGGTGCACTTTATTCTTAAAATGGGAAGTTTCTACCAATTTCCCGTCCAAACTTGCTCATAAGCCAACTGCAGTCATCATTTCAGATGTGTCTCCCAACTTACACATTTCCTATTTCTCCTTGATATTTACTCAAGAAATTCATTTACGTAGAGACAACATATTCTTCTCTCAACTGGCATCTGGCTGGGCAGAATGATGTCCTTTCATTCCCTTCCAGGCAATAGGCAACTTGTTCCTTCTGTCTTGTGAACTCTTCCTCCTAAGTTCAATGTGAATACAAGTGGCAGAACTGTGCCTCATGTCTCAAATGAGTGTCAGGGCTGCCTTGTCCAGTGTATTCATACTGGAGGGAAAAAAAAATGAATAGCCATACACACTATATAACCACTAAACTTTTTCAGTCCTCCTTGTGCTAACAGTGCATGAACGTGAGGTTTTGTTGTCATTTTTGTTTGTTTGTTTGTTTGCTTGCTTTAAACTCCTGACTGCCATATAGCAAACATGACAAAAAAACACCCTTTTTTGAGAAGCTCTGAGAATGGCTCTGCTTTGTATTATCACCTGTCACTTCACCTGAACCATTTCAATCACAAGCGATATCCTTCTGTCAGGCTTGGTAGTACTTCCCAACCTTATGTCCCCTGCAAATCTCAAAGCTCATGTGTAATTTTTAATCTTCAGCCACCATGTCCATACCGAACATATCTAACTTTGAAGTCAGCTCTGCCCTGAATAGGAGGTTGGGTTTTCAGAGGTCCCTTCCAGCCTACATTTCTCCATGAGTCTTTGCCTCCTTAGCAGCTGCAGTTTCAGAACTGTCTCTGAGAATTACCATAGGTAACGACTCCTTTGCTGGTAAGTCCCTCTTCAGTGTGAACAATTGTAAATTCCCTTTATTCACTTGCAGCCCCAAAGCCCAAATCCGTAGATAATGTATCAGAAGCTCACAGAAAGTGAAATAGATGTAATTCATCCCCTGTGTAGGGAAGAACTGGTCCTAGAAAGGAAAGCTATTAAATTATCTGGAAACAATTTAGCTCTGATAAATTATTTTGTAAATTACACATTACCCCCTCCTTCCCTGGTCTTAGCTGTTCTTGCTCCAAAACTTTGCATGGTGTTGATGTCAAACTAACAGGCCCACACTTGTCTGGATGACTCTTTACCCTCTTCTGGACAGAGGTGTATTTGTTACTCTCCCATTCTGGGGACTATCCCTGATTTGCACAATTGTTATGCATTTTTCCTACTTGACTTGTTGTTCTGTGTGCCAATGCTGTTAATAGGCTAGGTAGATATCAGCTTTTCATTTTTCACTTGAATCGCTATAGATTGTTATTTCACCTCAGATGATGTTGCGCCTAGTGCCCTACCCTCCTTTTCAATGGGAGTCCTGTCACTGCCCTTAATATCACATTGTTGTTGCTGTTAGATGCAGGAAATAAGATTTGCAGCATTTGAGACATCAGTAACTTTTGATCTATTTTTGCCTCAAGCGTGCAACTGTCCTAATTTGTTCTCTTTGTTCCCCCTGGTTTCTGTGGCTTAAGTACCACTTACTATTATTGTTTAATTTCCTATGTGAAGGAGGTTTTTGGTCATTCTTACTTTATTTCTGCAGTTTTTAACCTCTGAAACATGCCTTTTCTCATCGCTTTTTTCCTCTTTGAATTTTGAATTTTAACTATGCCTTCTCTGCACTCAAGTCCCAGAGCTGCTTAGTCAGACTCAATTATTCATTTCCTTAGATTTCAAAGTTTGCATTTCTAAGCCTCAAAACCTTCATTCTAAACCTGGTTTTGTCTGTCGTGAAATGTAAAATGAGAAAAGTCAGCTCATGATCACAGTTTATTCAAATTTTACTACATTTAAACCCATACAGGAGCCAAGTCTAAAATGGTCTTATATTTTTTCACTTTTGGGAAGAAATCCATCACATAGTATACCTCTGTGAACATAAGTGGTAATTATCTTTCAATCTTTTGCTGGGAATTATGCTCCCATAATTCCCATTATTGTTTACGTGTCTGATAACTGTACAGAGATAATTCACTATTAGACTGGAGCTAAGAGCAAAGAGCAGGCTAGCAAGGCTGTCTATCTTTAGCAGTGATTTGCACAAAACCACTCTTTTGCTGACCCATAACATTTAATTTCTCCATCCTCTGCTTCTTGCTAACACAAAGCACCATCTTATTCCATCCATTTGCCTTGGTTTCCAGCCTTCCTGAGATTTATCAGTACTTGTATGACATTCATGCCTTTGTTTCACCCTTCCTGTGTTGACACTTGTCATAACAGTTTTAGATCCTGAACATGATCATCTCAAAGTTTGCCTGACAGTTAGGTCTTCCTCACATTGTCATAGAGTATCAGGTCTCTACCACTTGAAATAGATTGGATTGGGTTAGATTATTGGCACCGTCTCTTGTGCTGGTAGTCCATTATCTTCACAGTCCGTACAACTGGCCGTCAGTGAACATGAAGTGGCCTTATCCTGCCCATTTACCTTTCTGGAAATCAGCCACTCTGTCTGCCTAGAACAGGGAATGGATTTTCCTCACCTTTCTTCAAAAGCTCTGAAGTTTTCTGTGATCTTTCCAATTGTACGGTATGATAAGCTTTTGCTGCCACTGAAGGGTAGAAGTCATTATGAATAGTGCCAACAAAACAGAAACATAACAATGAAAACGATATTTTAATTCAGAATAGGTATTTGAAAAGTTCACCTTTTCTAGCACAAATGGGGAAAAGAAAAAAAGGAAGGAAAAAAAAAAAAAAAAGCAGTCCTAAAACATCAAAACTGTGGCCAAAGAATTAGAAGAAACACTATTTTTCCAAAGCTGCAATGTTTTCCATTCATCTGGCTGGGCCAGCAGAGCACTGGAGACCTGGATGCACTGTACTCATGGCTGGTTCCCCTAAATGACCTGCAGGGAGATCTTCTTCTCTCTATCCCTCTGTTTCTCCTTTCAATCTCTGTTTTGTCTGTTTGTATCACTAGCTCTCAAATCGCCACTGATATATGCACGTGCAGCACCCAGCACAACCTTGTTTCAGGCTCCAGCGGGACCTTTAGGCATTACCATCCTGTAAACAAATAACAATGATAGTGAGTGTAATTACAATCGTCAAACTATTCCAGCTCCACATCATTAGCCATGCCCTGAGCTAAATAACATTTTAATCAGTTTGATATGTCATCTGTGGCTTTCTTCACTGTCACTTGCAATCCAGCAAACTCCTTCCTTCACGTTTCTAGATTAGACAGAGGGTTCTCAACTGCAGACATCCAATTCCCTGTTCAGGAAGCAGCGAGACCTTTCCTCTTCTCACAGATTTAAGATGATAGCCAAGCATCATGAGACACAGTGCGTATGTCTCCTAGGCCCATCCCATGAGAGCAGGACGTTTACCACACATGAGAAGAAGACTTAATGCAGTGGCAAAGCAAAATACTCAGTGTCAAAGCCATGTCTAGATGATCATTAAAGACAGATCAAAATTACCCAATACAGGAGGAAAATCTATCGTTTGTAGAAGATTATGTTCTCTGATTATTAGTTTCAAAATTAGTTTTTCCTTTGGATTTCCTCTGAACTTAAACTTAGTTTGGAATGCCTTTGGTTTTGAATATTTCTGAAATCGTATTACTTCTCCTAAGTAAGTTGCTAGTCTGTTCTGTTTACGTGAAATTCGAATAATATTGTGAAGTATCTGCCATCAGTTTTACTGTGTGCCAGGCTGAGTTCCCTGATGAATTTCAAATTTCAGATATGAAACAGTAAAGGTTAAAAAAAAAAATGTTACAAAGGGTACTTCATGCAGTAGCATAAACTTCTGTTTTCTCAAAACTTGTATCAGTTCATCTCACCAGGACCAGCAGGGGAAGCACACTCTGCCTAGGCACTGGCAAAGGGACACAGTGAGAGTGTAGGGTCTCTTGCTGGGGCCATTCAAAATTTGACTGTACAAGCCCCTGAGCAATATGACAGGGCTTTAAAAATGGCCCTGCTTGAAGTACGCGGGTGATCTGGAGACCTCTAAGGTGCTTTCCAACAAAAGCTTTTCTATAATTGTATGAAATCACCTGCAATAGATTAACCCTGGTCATTATTCCTATCACAGGAAATAACTGTGACACCTGGGTAACAGGTGAGCTTACTGCGACACCAGGGAGAGCCTTCCTGTACTTAAAGGCAACCTGTAGGAAAGCTGGGGAGGGAGTCTTTATCAGGGCCTGGAGTGACAGGACAAGGAGTAACCGCTTTAAACTGAAAAGTAGCACCCAGAAAGAACGGAGTCACGCAACAGGATTCATTTCCAAAACCACCTCATAGACACCTGGGCCAAAGAGCAGGGCCTTGAGCGGGTATATCACAATGGCAGAGTTCATTTCCTTCCCAGTAGCTGGCACGTGCCGTTTTTTGGGATTTCGGGGCTACAGTGAGCTGCTAAGAGGGATGTCTTAGCTCTTGCAGGGCAGTGCTTCCACTAAGGCCAGGACTTTTCTGCATCTTCTACTGCCCTGCAAGCGAGGATGCTTGGGGCACACAGGAAGCTGGGAGGGGACACAGCTGCAGGGATTCCATAAGGCACAAGCAAATGCAGCCTTGGCTTGGTGACACTTTCTCTTGATTACTGCTCAACACAAATTACCTCGAGCAAGTCTACTGTGAGGACTAAAGGAAAGAGACGTATGGATGCTGCTAAGCTCTTCTAGCTTGTACCAGGTAGGAAAGATACCTCTGTAGCAGGCGTGAAGAGGATAGCACTAATTAATTAGATGAGAAGCGGAGGAAAGGCACTTAGAGGTAGTGAAAAGCAGTTAATGTGATGTTCCGGGGAAGCTTCAGTCTGCTTAAGGAGTAGCAAGAACAAGCCTAAAGTCATAGCCAAATACAAGAAAGAGAGGAGGACACGCAGCATGAGAAGCTCCCGAGAGAAAGGAGCTCTGTTTTGGGTAAAAATCAGTCCCTTTTTCTATCATGGAGACATCCAAGGGCGTAGGACACGTGCACTTCAGGGAACCAAGAGATGCTGTGCATTTCTCTCGTCCCCCTGACACAGCCACTAGGTGACGATGCTTCCAATTCTCTCTAAAGAAACCTTGCTTTCTCAGGCCCAGGTGTCCAGCTGCACACCAAGGACGTCCCTGGCTCCCAGGCACAGTTCCCAGGCCCAAGGCCGAGCTCCCCTCCGAACCCCCATTCCAGCAGACCTTGCTCCTGGCATTGTGGAGCAGCCATTTCATGTCAGCCTTTTCTCCTGGCAGTCAGCTTAGCGCCGTAACCTCTGCCATCGGGGCGCCCGAGAGCCGTGTGAGGTCAGCAGAGAGTCACTGTCAGCCTTTGACCTCACAAAGGTGGGTGGCCATAAGTGCCCGGAGCGTCCAGCTCGCATTGAGTACTGCTGGTGGCACTCGAGGCGTGGAGGTCTGCATGGTGCAATGGGAGACGCCGATGTCCTGCTGCTGGAACAAGAGGCGCTGATGTGCTGCTGGTGCAGGAGGAGACGTGAAGGTGCTGCTGCTTAGAGGTGCTGAGGGGCGGGCAGCCTCAGCGGGCAGCTGAATCAGAGGGCAGGGAAGCCAAGCAGCTTCCTTCTCTGGGGAAGGGGGCACAGAGAAAGTGATTGGAAATGGGGTACAAGCCCTCAGCCTCTAAAAGCAATCCCTCAGATGTTTAGGCATAGTAAAGTTAGGTATATCTATTTGACTCTAGACCCCAACATGTTTGTTAGTGTTCTGGTTTGTCCACTGCTTTCTTGTGGGGGATTTGAGTTGGCCATTACTGTTTAGGTGAATGCTGACTTCATATCTATGGTGCACTTTATTCTTAAAATGGGAAGTTTCTACCAATTTCCCGTCCAAACTTGCTCATAAGCCAACTGCAGTCATCATTTCAGATGTGTCTCCCAACTTACACATTTCCTATTTCTCCTTGATATTTACTCAAGAAATTCATTTACGTAGAGACAACATATTCTTCTCTCAACTGGCATCTGGCTGGGCAGAATGATGTCCTTTCATTCCCTTCCAGGCAATAGGCAACTTGTTCCTTCTGTCTTGTGAACTCTTCCTCCTAAGTTCAATGTGAATACAAGTGGCAGAACTGTGCCTCATGTCTCAAATGAGTGTCAGGGCTGCCTTGTCCAGTGTATTCATACTGGAGGGAAAAAAAAATGAATAGCCATACACACTATATAACCACTAAACTTTTTCAGTCCTCCTTGTGCTAACAGTGCATGAACGTGAGGTTTTGTTGTCATTTTTGTTTGTTTGTTTGTTTGCTTGCTTTAAACTCCTGACTGCCATATAGCAAACATGACAAGAAAACACCCTTTTTTGAGAATCTCTGAGAATGGCTCTGCTTTGTATTATCACCTGTCACTTCACCTGAACCATTTCAATCACAAGCGATATCCTTCTGTCAGGCTTGGTAGTACTTCCCAACCTTATGTCCCCTGCAAATCTCAAAGCTCATGTGTAATTTTTAATCTTCAGCCACCATGTCCATACCGAACATATCTAACTTTGAAGTCAGCTCTGCCCTGAATAGGAGGTTGGGTTTTCAGAGGTCCCTTCCAGCCTACATTTCTCCATGAGTCTTTGCCTCCTTAGCAGCTGCAGTTTCAGAACTGTCTCTGAGAATTACCATAGGTAACAACTCCTTTGCTGGTAAGTCCCTCTTCAGTGTGAACAATTGTAAATTCCCTTTATTCACTTGCAGCCCCAAAGCCCAAATCCGTAGATAATGTATCAGAAGCTCACAGAAAGTGAAATAGATGTAATTCATCCCCTGTGTAGGGAAGAACTGGTCCTAGAAAGGAAAGCTATTAAATTATCTGGAAACAATTTAGCTCTGATAAATTATTTTGTAAATTACACATTACCCCCTCCTTCCCTGGTCTTAGCTGTTCTTGCTCCAAAACTTTGCATGGTGTTGATGTCAAACTAACAGGCCCACACTTGTCTGGATGACTCTTTACCCTCTTCTGGACAGAGGTGTATTTGTTACTCTCCCATTCTGGGGACTATCCCTGGTTTGCACAATTGTTATGCATTTTTCCTACTTGACTTGTTGTTCTGTGTGCCAATGCTGTTAATAGGCTAGGTAGATATCAGCTTTTCATTTTTCACTTGAATCGCTATAGATTGTTATTTCACCTCAGATGATGTTGCGCCTAGTGCCCTACCCTCCTTTTCAATGGGAGTCCTGTCACTGCCCTTAATATCACATTGTTGTTGCTGTTAGATGCAGGAAATAAGATTTGCAGCATTTGAGACATCAGTAACTTTTGATCTATTTTTGCCTCAAGCGTGCAACTGTCCTAATTTGTTCTCTTTGTTCCCCCTGGTTTCTGTGGCTTAAGTACCACTTACTATTATTGTTTAATTTCCTATGTGAAGGAGGTTTTTGGTCATTCTTACTTTATTTCTGCAGTTTTTAACCTCTGAAACATGCCTTTTCTCATCGCTTTTTTCCTCTTTGAATTTTGAATTTTAACTATGCCTTCTCTGCACTCAAGTCCCAGAGCTGCTTAGTCAGACTCAATTATTCATTTCCTTAGATTTCAAAGTTTGCATTTCTAAGCCTCAAAACCTTCATTCTAAACCTGGTTTTGTCTGTCGTGAAATGTAAAATGAGAAAAGTCAGCTCATGATCACAGTTTATTCAAATTTTACTACATTTAAACCCATACAGGCGCCAAGTCTAAAATGGTCTTATATTTTTTCACTTTTGGGAAGAAATCCATCACATAGTATACCTCTGTGAACATAAGTGGTAATTATCTTTCAATCTTTTGCTGGGAAGTTAAAGTCTCCCATAATTCCCATTATTGTTTACGTGTCTGATAACTGTACAGAGATAATTCACTATTAGACTGGAGCTAAGAGCAAAGAGCAGGCTAGCAAGGCTGTCTATCTTTAGCAGTGATTTGCACAAAACCACTCTTTTGCTGACCCATAACATTTAATTTCTCCATCCTCTGCTTCTTGCTAACACAAAGCACCATCTTATTCCATCCATTTGCCTTGGTTTCCAGCCTTCCTGAGATTTATCAGTACTTGTATGACATTCATGCCTTTGTTTCACCCTTCCTGTGTTGACACTTGTCATAACAGTTTTAGATCCTGAACATGATCATCTCAAAGTTTGCCTGACAGTTAGGTCTTCCTCACATTGTCATAGAGTATCAGGTCTCTACCACTTGAAATAGATTGGATTGGGTTAGATTATTGGCACCGTCTCTTGTGCTGGTAGTCCATTATCTTCACAGTCCGTACAACTGGCCATCAGTGAACATGAAGTGGCCTTATCCTGCCCATTTACCTTTCTGGAAATCAGCCACTCTCTCTGCCTAGAACAGGGAATGGATTTTCCTCACCTTTCTTCAAAAGCTCTGAAGTTTTCTGTGATCTTTCCAATTGTACGGTATGATAAGCTTTTGCTGCCACTGAAGGGTAGAAGTCATTATGAATAGTGCCAACAAAACAGAAACATAACAATGAAAACGATATTTTAATTCAGAATAGGTATTTGAAAAGTTCACCTTTTCTAGCACAAATGGGGAAAAGAAAAAAAGGAAGGAAAAAAAAAAAAAAAAAAGCAGTCCTAAAACATCAAAACTGTGGCCAAAGAATTAGAAGAAACACTATTTTTCCAAAGCTGCAATGTTTTCCATTCATCTGGCTGGGCCAGCAGAGCACTGGAGACCTGGATGCACTGTACTCATGGCTGGTTCCCCTAAATGACCTGCAGGGAGATCTTCTTCTCTCTATCCCTCTGTTTCTCCTTTCAATCTCTGTTTTGTCTGTTTGTATCACTAGCTCTCAAATCGCCACTGATATATGCACGTGCAGCACCCAGCACAACCTTGTTTCAGGCTCCAGCGGGACCTTTAGGCATTACCATCCTGTAAACAAATAACAATGATAGTGAGTGTAATTACAATCGTCAAACTATTCCAGCTCCACATCATTAGCCATGCCCTGAGCTAAATAACATTTTAATCAGTTTGATATGTCATCTGTGGCTTTCTTCACTGTCACTTGCAATCCAGCAAACTCCTTCCTTCACGTTTCTAGATTAGACAGAGGGTTCTCAACTGCAGACATCCAATTCCCTGTTCAGGAAGCAGCGAGACCTTTCCTCTTCTCACAGATTTAAGATGATAGCCAAGCATCATGAGACACAGTGCGTATGTCTCCTAGGCCCATCCCATGAGAGCAGGACGTTTACCACACATGAGAAGAAGACTTAATGCAGTGGCAAAGCAAAATACTCAGTGTCAAAGCCATGTCTAGATGATCATTAAAGACAGATCAAAATTACCCAATACAGGAGGAAAATCTATCGTTTGTAGAAGATTATGTTCTCTGATTATTAGTTTCAAAATTAGTTTTTCCTTTGGATTTCCTCTGAACTTAAACTTAGTTTGGAATGCCTTTGGTTTTGAATATTTCTGAAATCGTATTACTTCTCCTAAGTAAGTTGCTAGTCTGTTCTATTTACGTGAAATTCGAATAATATTGTGAAGTATCTGCCATCAGTTTTACTGTGTGCCAGGCTGAGTTCCCTGATGAATTTCAAATTTCAGATATGAAACAGTAAAGGTTAAAAAAAAAAATGTTACAAAGGGTACTTCATGCAGTAGCATAAACTTCTGTTTTCTCAAAACTTGTATCAGTTCATCTCACCAGGACCAGCAGGGGAAGCACACTCTGCCTAGGCACTGGCAAAGGGACACAGTGAGAGTGTAGGGTCTCTTGCTGGGGCCATTCAAAATTTGACTGTACAAGCCCCTGAGCAATATGACAGGGCTTTAAAAATGGCCCTGCTTGAAGTACGCGGGTGATCTGAAGACCTCTAAGGTGCTTTCCAACAAAAGCTTTTCTATAATTGTATGAAATCACCTGCAATAGATTAACCCTGGTCATTATTCCTATCACAGGAAATAACTGTGACACCTGGGTAACAGGTGAGCTTACTGCGACACCAGGGAGAGCCTTCCTGTACTTAAAGGCAACCTGTAGGAAAGCTGGGGAGGGAGTCTTTATCAGGGCCTGGAGTGACAGGACAAGGAGTAACCGCTTTAAACTGAAAAGTAGCACCCAGAAAGAACGGAGTCACGCAACAGGATTCATTTCCAAAACCACCTCATAGACACCTGGGCCAAAGAGCAGGGCCTTGAGCGGGTATATCACAATGGCAGAGTTCATTTCCTTCCCAGTAGCTGGCACGTGCCGTTTTTTGGGATTTCGGGGCTACAGTGAGCTGCTAAGAGGGATGTCTTAGCTCTTGCAGGGCAGTGCTTCCACTAAGGCCAGGACTTTTCTGCATCTTCTACTGCCCTGCAAGCGAGGATGCTTGGGGCACACAGGAAGCTGGGAGGGGACACAGCTGCAGGGATTCCATAAGACACAAGCAAATGCAGCCTTGGCTTGGTGACACTTTCTCTTGATTACTGCTCAACACAAATTACCTCGAGCAAGTCTACTGTGAGGACTAAAGGAAAGAGACGTATGGATGCTGCTAAGCTCTTCTAGCTTGTACCAGGTAGGAAAGATACCTCTGTAGCAGGCGTGAAGAGGATAGCACTAATTAATTAGATGAGAAGCGGAGGAAAGGCACTTAGAGGTAGTGAAAAGCAGTTAAGGTGATGTTCCGGGGAAGCTTCAGTCTGCTTAAGGAGTAGCAAGAACAAGCCTAAAGTCATAGCCAAATACAAGAAAGAGAGGAGGACACGCAGCATGAGAAGCTCCCGAGAGAAAGGAGCTCTGTTTTGGGTAAAAATCAGTCCCTTTTTCTATCATGGAGACATCCAAGGGCGTAGGACACGTGCACTTCAGGGAACCAAGAGATGCTGTGCATTTCTCTCGTCCCCCTGACACAGCCACTAGGTGACGATGCTTCCAATTCTCTCTAAAGAAACCTTGCTTTCTCAGGCCCAGGTGTCCAGCTGCACACCAAGGACGTCCCTGGCTCCCAGGCACAGTTCCCAGGCCCAAGGCCGAGCTCCGCTCCGAACCCCCATTCCAGCAGACCTTGCTCCTGGCATTGTGGAGCAGCCATTTCATGTCAGCCTTTTCTCCTGGCAGTCAGCTTAGCGCCGTAACCTCTGCCATCGGGGCGCCCGAGAGCCGTGTGAGGTCAGCAGAGAGTCACTGTCAGCCTTTGACCTCACAAAGGTGGGTGCCCATAAGTGCCCTGAGCGTCCAGCTCGCATTGAGTACTGCTGGTGGCACTCGAGGCGTGGAGGTCTGCATGGTGCAATGGGAGACGCCGATGTCCTGCTGCTGGAACAAGAGGCGCTGATGTGCTGCTGGTGCAGGAGGAGACGTGAAGGTGCTGCTGCTTAGAGGTGCTGAGGGGCGGGCAGCCTCAGCGGGCAGCTGAATCAGAGGGCAGGGAAGCCAAGCAGCTTCCTTCTCTGGGGAAGGGGGCACAGAGAAAGTGATTGGAAATGGGGTACAAGCCCTCAGCCTCTAAAAGCAATCCCTCAGATGTTTAGGCATAGTAAAGTTAGGTATATCTATTTGACTCTAGACCCCAACATGTTTGTTAGTGTTCTGGGTTGTCCACTGCTTTCTTGTGGGGGATTTGAGTTGGCCATTACTGTTTAGGTGAATGCTGACTTCATATCTATGGTGCACTTTATTCTTAAAATGGGAAGTTTCTACCAATTTCCCGTCCAAACTTGCTCATAAGCCAACTGCAGTCATCATTTCAGATGTGTCTCCCAACTTACACATTTCCTATTTCTCCTTGATATTTACTCAAGAAATTCATTTACGTAGAGACAACATATTCTTCTCTCAACTGGCATCTGGCTGGGCAGAATGATGTCCTTTCATTCCCTTCCAGGCAATAGGCAACTTGTTCCTTCTGTCTTGTGAACTCTTCCTCCTAAGTTCAATGTGAATACAAGTGGCAGAACTGTGCCTCATGTCTCAAATGAGTGTCAGGGCTGCCTTGTCCAGTGTATTCATACTGGAGGGAAAAAAAAATGAATAGCCATACACACTATATAACCACTAAACTTTTTCAGTCCTCCTTGTGCTAACAGTGCATGAACGTGAGGTTTTGTTGTCATTTTTGTTTGTTTGTTTGTTTGCTTGCTTTAAACTCCTGACTGCCATATAGCAAACATGACAAGAAAACACCCTTTTTTGAGAAGCTCTGAGAATGGCTCTGCTTTGTATTATCACCTGTCACTTCACCTGAACCATTTCAATCACAAGCGATATCCTTCTGTCAGGCTTGGTAGTACTTCCCAACCTTATGTCCCCTGCAAATCTCAAAGCTCATGTGTAATTTTTAATCTTCAGCCACCATGTCCATACCGAACATATCTAACTTTGAAGTCAGCTCTGCCCTGAATAGGAGGTTGGGTTTTCAGAGGTCCCTTCCAGCCTACATTTCTCCATGAGTCTTTGCCTCCTTAGCAGCTGCAGTTTCAGAACTGTCTCTGAGAATTACCATAGGTAACGACTCCTTTGCTGGTAAGTCCCTCTTCAGTGTGAACAATTGTAAATTCCCTTTATTCACTTGCAGCCCCAAAGCCCAAATCCGTAGATAATGTATCAGAAGCTCACAGAAAGTGAAATAGATGTAATTCATCCCCTGTGTAGGGAAGAACTGGTCCTAGAAAGGAAAGCTATTAAATTATCTGGAAACAATTTAGCTCTGATAAATTATTTTGTAAATTACACATTACCCCCTCCTTCCCTGGTCTTAGCTGTTCTTGCTCCAAAACTTTGCATGGTGTTGATGTCAAACTAACAGGCCCACACTTGTCTGGATGACTCTTTACCCTCTTCTGGACAGAGGTGTATTTGTTACTCTCCCATTCTGGGGACTATCCCTGATTTGCACAATTGTTATGCATTTTTCCTACTTGACTTGTTGTTCTGTGTGCCAATGCTGTTAATAGGCTAGGTAGATATCAGCTTTTCATTTTTCACTTGAATCGCTATAGATTGTTATTTCACCTCAGATGATGTTGCGCCTAGTGCCCTACCCTCCTTTTCAATGGGAGTCCTGTCACTGCCCTTAATATCACATTGTTGTTGCTGTTAGATGCAGGAAATAAGATTTGCAGCATTTGAGACATCAGTAACTTTTGATCTATTTTTGCCTCAAGCGTGCAACTGTCCTAATTTGTTCTCTTTGTTCCCCCTGGTTTCTGTGGCTTAAGTACCACTTACTATTATTGTTTAATTTCCTATGTGAAGGAGGTTTTTGGTCATTCTTACTTTATTTCTGCAGTTTTTAACCTCTGAAACATGCCTTTTCTCATCGCTTTTTTCCTCTTTGAATTTTGAATTTTAACTATGCCTTCTCTGCACTCAAGTCCCAGAGCTGCTTAGTCAGACTCAATTATTCATTTCCTTAGATTTCAAAGTTTGCATTTCTAAGCCTCAAAACCTTCATTCTAAACCTGGTTTTGTCTGTCGTGAAATGTAAAATGAGAAAAGTCAGCTCATGATCACACTTTATTCAAATTTTACTACATTTAAACCCATACAGGAGCCAAGTCTAAAATGGTCTTATATTTTTTCACTTTTGGGAAGAAATCCATCACATAGTATACCTCTATGAACATAAGTGGTAATTATCTTTCAATCTTTTGCTGGGAAGTTAAAGTCTCCCATAATTCCCATTATTGTTTACGTGTCTGATAACTGTACAGAGATAATTCACTATTAGACTGGAGCTAAGAGCAAAGAGCAGGCTAGCAAGGCTGTCTATCTTTAGCAGTGATTTGCACAAAACCACTCTTTTGCTGACCCATAACATTTAATTTCTCCATCCTCTGCTTCTTGCTAACACAAAGCACCATCTTATTCCATCCATTTGCCTTGGTTTCCAGCCTTCCTGAGATTTATCAGTACTTGTATGACATTCATGCCTTTGTTTCACCCTTCCTGTGTTGACACTTGTCATAACAGTTTTAGATCCTGAACATGATCATCTCAAAGTTTGCCTGACAGTTAGGTCTTCCTCACATTGTCATAGAGTATCAGGTCTCTACCACTTGAAATAGATTGGATTGGGTTAGATTATTGGCACCGTCTCTTGTGCTGGTAGTCCATTATCTTCACAGTCCGTACAACTGGCCATCAGTGAACATGAAGTGGCCTTATCCTGCCCATTTACCTTTCTGGAAATCAGCCACTCTCTCTGCCTAGAACAGGGAATGGATTTTCCTCACCTTTCTTCAAAAGCTCTGAAGTTTTCTGTGATCTTTCCAATTGTACGGTATGATAAGCTTTTGCTGCCACTGAAGGGTAGAAGTCATTATGAATAGTGCCAACAAAACAGAAACATAACAATGAAAACGATATTTTAATTCAGAATAGGTATTTGAAAAGTTCACCTTTTCTAGCACAAATGGGGAAAAGAAAAAAAGGAAGGAAAAAAAAAAAAAAAAGCAGTCCTAAAACATCAAAACTGTGGCCAAAGAATTAGAAGAAACACTATTTTTCCAAAGCTGCAATGTTTTCCATTCATCTGGCTGGGCCAGCAGAGCACTGGAGACCTGGATGCACTGCACTCATGGCTGGTTCCCCTAAATGACCTGCAGGGAGATCTTCTTCTCTCTATCCCTCTGTTTCTCCTTTCAATCTCTGTTTTGTCTGTTTGTATCACTAGCTCTCAAATCGCCACTGATATATGCACGTGCAGCACCCAGCACAACCTTATTTCAGGCTCCAGCGGGACCTTTAGGCATTACCATCCTGTAAACAAATAACAATGATAGTGAGTGTAATTACAATCGTCAAACTATTCCAGCTCCACATCATTAGCCATGCCCTGAGCTAAATAACATTTTAATCAGTTTGATATGTCATCTGTGGCTTTCTTCACTGTCACTTGCAATCCAGCAAACTCCTTCCTTCACGTTTCTAGATTAGACAGAGGGTTCTCAACTGCAGACATCCAATTCCCTGTTCAGGAAGCAGCGAGACCTTTCCTCTTCTCACAGATTTAAGATGATAGCCAAGCATCATGAGACACAGTGCGTATGTCTCCTAGGCCCATCCCATGAGAGCAGGACGTTTACCACACATGAGAAGAAGACTTAATGCAGTGGCAAAGCAAAATACTCAGTGTCAAAGCCATGTCTAGATGATCATTAAAGACGGATCAAAATTACCCAATACAGGAGGAAAATCTATCGTTTGTAGAAGATTATGTTCTCTGATTATTAGTTTCAAAATTAGTTTTTCCTTTGGATTTCCTCTGAACTTAAACTTAGTTTGGAATGCCTTTGGTTTTGAATATTTCTGAAATCGTATTACTTCTCCTAAGTAAGTTGCTAGTCTGTTCTATTTACGTGAAATTCGAATAATATTGTGAAGTATCTGCCATCAGTTTTACTGTGTGCCAGGCTGAGTTCCCTGATGAATTTCAAATTTCAGATATGAAACAGTAAAGGTTAAAAAAAAAAAATGTTACAAAGGGTACTTCATGCAGTAGCATAAACTTCTGTTTTCTCAAAACTTGTATCAGTTCATCTCACCAGGACCAGCAGGGGAAGCACACTCTGCCTAGGCACTGGCAAAGGGACACAGTGAGAGTGTAGGGTCTCTTGCTGGGGCCATTCAAAATTTGACTGTACAAGCCCCTGAGCAATATGACAGGGCTTTAAAAATGGCCCTGCTTGAAGTACGCGGGTGATCTGGAGACCTCTAAGGTGCTTTCCAACAAAAGCTTTTCTATAATTGTATGAAATCACCTGCAATAGATTAACCCTGGTCATTATTCCTATCACAGGAAATAACTGTGACACCTGGGTAACAGGTGAGCTTACTGCGACACCAGGGAGAGCCTTCCTGTACTTAAAGGCAACCTGTAGGAAAGCTGGGGAGGGAGTCTTTATCAGGGCCTGGAGTGACAGGACAAGGAGTAACCGCTTTAAACTGAAAAGTAGCACCCAGAAAGAACGGAGTCACGCAACAGGATTCATTTCCAAAACCACCTCATAGACACCTGGGCCAAAGAGCAGGGCCTTGAGCGGGTATATCACAATGACGGAGTTCATTTCCTTCCCAGTAGCTGGCACGTGCCGTTTTTTGGGATTTCGGGGCTACAGTGAGCTGCTAAGAGGGATGTCTTAGCTCTTGCAGGGCAGTGCTTCCACTAAGGCCAGGACTTTTCTGCATCTTCTACTGCCCTGCAAGCGAGGATGCTTGGGGCACACAGGAAGCTGGGAGGGGACACAGCTGCAGGGATTCCATAAGGCACAAGCAAATGCAGCCTTGGCTTGGTGACACTTTCTCTTGATTACTGCTCAACACAAATTACCTCGAGCAAGTCTACTGTGAGGACTAAAGGAAAGAGACGTATGGATGCTGCTAAGCTCTTCTAGCTTGTACCAGGTAGGAAAGATACCTCTGTAGCAGGCGTGAAGAGGATAGCACTAATTAATTAGATGAGAAGCGGAGGAAAGGCACTTAGAGGTAGTGAAAAGCAGTTAATGTGATGTTCCGGGGAAGCTTCAGTCTGCTTAAGGAGTAGCAAGAACAAGCCTAAAGTCATAGCCAAATACAAGAAAGAGAGGAGGACACGCAGCATGAGAAGCTCCCGAGAGAAAGGAGCTCTGTTTTGGGTAAAAATCAGTCCCTTTTTCTATCATGGAGACATCCAAGGGCGTAGGACACGTGCACTTCAGGGAACCAAGAGATGCTGTGCATTTCTCTCGTCCCCCTGACACAGCCACTAGGTGACGATGCTTCCAATTCTCTCTAAAGAAACCTTGCTTTCTCAGGCCCAGGTGTCCAGCTGCACACCAAGGACGTCCCTGGCTCCCAGGCACAGTTCCCAGGCCCAAGGCCGAGCTCCCCTCCGAACCCCCATTCCAGCAGACCTTGCTCCTGGCATTGTGGAGCAGCCATTTCATGTCAGCCTTTTCTCCTGGCAGTCAGCTTAGCGCCGTAACCTCTGCCATCGGGGCGCCCGAGAGCCGTGTGAGGTCAGCAGAGAGTCACTGTCAGCCTTTGACCTCACAAAGGTGGGTGGCCATAAGTGCCCTGAGCGTCCAGCTCGCATTGAGTACTGCTGGTGGCACTCGAGGCGTGGAGGTCTGCATGGTGCAATGGGAGACGCCGATGTCCTGCTGCTGGAACAAGAGGCGCTGATGTGCTGCTGGTGCAGGAGGAGACGTGAAGGTGCTGCTGCTTAGAGGTGCTGAGGGGCGGGCAGCCTCAGCGGGCAGCTGAATCAGAGGGCAGGGAAGCCAAGCAGCTTCCTTCTCTGGGGAAGGGGGCACAGAGAAAGTGATTGGAAATGGGGTACAAGCCCTCAGCCTCTAAAAGCAATCCCTCAGATGTTTAGGCATAGTAAAGTTAGGTATATCTATTTGACTCTAGACCCCAACATGTTTGTTAGTGTTCTGGTTTGTCCACTGCTTTCTTGTGGGGGATTTGAGTTGGCCATTACTCTTTAGGTGAATGCTGACTTCATATCTATGGTGCACTTTATTCTTAAAATGGGAAGTTTCTACCAATTTCCCGTCCAAACTTGCTCATAAGCCAACTGCAGTCATCATTTCAGATGTGTCTCCCAACTTACACATTTCCTATTTCTCCTTGATATTTACTCAAGAAATTCATTTACGTAGAGACAACATATTCTTCTCTCAACTGGCATCTGGCTGGGCAGAATGATGTCCTTTCATTCCCTTCCAGGCAATAGGCAACTTGTTCCTTCTGTCTTGTGAACTCTTCCTCCTAAGTTCAATGTGAATACAAGTGGCAGAACTGTGCCTCATGTCTCAAATGAGTGTCAGGGCTGCCTTGTCCAGTGTATTCATACTGGAGGGAAAAAAAAAATGAATAGCCATACACACTATATAACCACTAAACTTTTTCAGTCCTCCTTGTGCTAACAGTGCATGAACGTGAGGTTTTGTTGTCATTTTTGTTTGTTTGTTTGTTTGCTTGCTTTAAACTCCTGACTGCCATATAGCAAACATGACAAAAAAACACCCTTTTTTGAGAAGCTCTGAGAATGGCTCTGCTTTGTATTATCACCTGTCACTTCACCTGAACCATTTCAATCACAAGCGATATCCTTCTGTCAGGCTTGGTAGTACTTCCCAACCTTATGTCCCCTGCAAATCTCAAAGCTCATGTGTAATTTTTAATCTTCAGCCACCATGTCCATACCGAACATATCTAACTTTGAAGTCAGCTCTGCCCTGAATAGGAGGTTGGGTTTTCAGAGGTCCCTTCCAGCCTACATTTCTCCATGAGTCTTTGCCTCCTTAGCAGCTGCAGTTTCAGAACTGTCTCTGAGAATTACCATAGGTAACGACTCCTTTGCTGGTAAGTCCCTCTTCAGTGTGAACAATTGTAAATTCCCTTTATTCACTTGCAGCCCCAAAGCCCAAATCCGTAGATAATGTATCAGAAGCTCACAGAAAGTGAAATAGATGTAATTCATCCCCTGTGTAGGGAAGAACTGGTCCTAGAAAGGAAAGCTATTAAATTATCTGGAAACAATTTAGCTCTGATAAATTATTTTGTAAATTACACATTACCCCCTCCTTCCCTGGTCTTAGCTGTTCTTGCTCCAAAACTTTGCATGGTGTTGATGTCAAACTAACAGGCCCACACTTGTCTGGATGACTCTTTACCCTCTTCTGGACAGAGGTGTATTTGTTACTCTCCCATTCTGGGGACTATCCCTGATTTGCACAATTGTTATGCATTTTTCCTACTTGACTTGTTGTTCTGTGTGCCAATGCTGTTAATAGGCTAGGTAGATATCAGCTTTTCATTTTTCACTTGAATCGCTATAGATTGTTATTTCACCTCAGATGATGTTGCGCCTAGTGCCCTACCCTCCTTTTCAATGGGAGTCCTGTCACTGCCCTTAATATCACATTGTTGTTGCTGTTAGATGCAGGAAATAAGATTTGCAGCATTTGAGACATCAGTAACTTTTGATCTATTTTTGCCTCAAGTGTGCAACTGTCCTAGTTTGTTCTCTTTGTTCCCCCTGGTTTCTGTGGCTTAAGTACCACTTACTATTATTGTTTAATTTCCTATGTGAAGGAGGTTTTTGGTCATTCTTACTTTATTTCTGCAGTTTTTAACCTCTGAAACATGCCTTTTCTCATCGCTTTTTTCCTCTTTGAATTTTGAATTTTAACTATGCCTTCTCTGCACTCAAGTCCCAGAGCTGCTTAGTCAGACTCAATTATTCATTTCCTTAGATTTCAAAGTTTGCATTTCTAAGCCTCAAAACCTTCATTCTAAACCTGGTTTTGTCTGTCGTGAAATGTAAAATGAGAAAAGTCAGCTCATGATCACACTTTATTCAAATTTTACTACATTTAAACCCATACAGGAGCCAAGTCTAAAATGGTCTTATATTTTTTCACTTTTGGGAAGAAATCCATCACATAGTACACCTCTGTGAACATAAGTGGTAATTATCTTTCAATCTTTTGCTGGGAAGTTAAAGTCTCCCATAATTCCCATTATTGTTTACGTGTCTGATAACTGTACAGAGATAATTCACTATTAGACTGGAGCTAAGAGCAAAGAGCAGGCTAGCAAGGCTGTCTATCTTTAGCAGTGATTTGCACAAAACCACTCTTTTGCTGATCCATAACATTTAATTTCTCCATCCTCTGCTTCTTGCTAACACAAAGCACCATCTTATTCCATCCATTTGCCTTGGTTTCCAGCCTTCCTGAGATTTATCAGTACTTGTATGACATTCATGCCTTTGTTTCACCCTTCCTGTGTTGACACTTGTCATAACAGTTTTAGATCCTGAACATGATCATCTCAAAGTTTGCCTGACAGTTAGGTCTTCCTCACATTGTCATAGAGTATCAGGTCTCTACCACTTGAAATAGATTGGATTGGATTAGATTATTGGCACCGTCTCTTGTGCTGGTAGTCCATTATCTTCACAGTCCGTACAACTGGCCATCAGTGAACATGAAGTGGCCTTATCCTGCCCATTTACCTTTCTGGAAATCAGCCACTCTCTCTGCCTAGAACAGGGAATGGATTTTCCTCACCTTTCTTCAAAAGCTCTGAAGTTTTCTGTGATCTTTCCAATTGTACGGTATGATAAGCTTTTGCTGCCACTGAAGGGTAGAAGTCATTATGAATAGTGCCAACAAAACAGAAACATAACAATGAAAACGATATTTTAATTCAGAATAGGTATTTGAAAAGTTCACCTTTTCTAGCACAAATGGGGAAAAGAAAAAAAGGAAGGAAAAAAAAAAAAAAAAAGCAGTCCCAAAACATCAAAACTGTGGCCAAAGAATTAGAAGAAACACTATTTTTCCAAAGCTGCAATGTTTTCCATTCATCTGGCTGGGCCAGCAGAGCACTGGAGACCTGGATGCACTGCACTCATGGCTGGTTCCCCTAAATGACCTGCAGGGAGATCTTCTTCTCTCTATCCCTCTGTTTCTCCTTTCAATCTCTGTTTTGTCTGTTTGTATCACTAGCTCTCAAATCGCCACTGATATATGCACGTGCAGCACCCAGCACAACCTTGTTTCAGGCTCCAGCGGGACCTTTAGGCATTACCATCCTGTAAACAAATAACAATGATAGTGAGTGTAATTACAATCGTCAAACTATTCCAGCTCCACATCATTAGCCATGCCCTGAGCTAAATAACATTTTAATCAGTTTGATATGTCATCTGTGGCTTTCTTCACTGTCACTTGCAATCCAGCAAACTCCTTCCTTCACGTTTCTAGATTAGACAGAGGGTTCTCAACTGCAGACATCCAATTCCCTGTTCAGGAAGCAGCGAGACCTTTCCTCTTCTCACAGATTTAAGATGATAGCCAAGCATCATGAGACACAGTGCGTATGTCTCCTAGGCCCATCCCATGAGAGCAGGACATTTACCACACATGAGAAGAAGACTTAATGCAGTGGCAAAGCAAAATACTCGGTGTCAAAGCCATGTCTAGATGATCATTAAAGACAGATCAAAATTACCCAATACAGGAGGAAAATCTATCGTTTGTAGAAGATTATGTTCTCTGATTATTAGTTTCAAAATTAGTTTTTCCTTTGGATTTCCTCTGAACTTAAACTTAGTTTGGAATGCCTTTGGTTTTGAATATTTCTGAAATCGTATTACTTCTCCTAAGTAAGTTGCTAGTCTGTTCTATTTACGTGAAATTCGAATAATATTGTGAAGTATCTGCCATCAGTTTTACTGTGTGCCAGGCTGAGTTCCCTGATGAATTTCAAATTTCAGATATGAAACAGTAAAGGTTAAAAAAAAAAAATGTTACAAAGGGTACTTCATGCAGTAGCATAAACTTCTGTTTTCTCAAAACTTGTATCAGTTCATCTCACCAGGACCAGCAGGGGAAGCACACTCTGCCTAGGCACTGGCAAAGGGACACAGTGAGAGTGTAGGGTCTCTTGCTGGGGCCATTCAAAATTTGACTGTACAAGCCCCTGAGCAATATGACAGGGCTTTAAAAATGGCCCTGCTTGAAGTACGCGGGTGATCTGGAGACCTCTAAGGTGCTTTCCAACAAAAGCTTTTCTATAATTGTATGAAATCACCTGCAATAGATTAACCCTGGTCATTATTCCTATCACAGGAAATAACTGTGACACCTGGGTAACAGGTGAGCTTACTGCGACACCAGGGAGAGCCTTCCTGTACTTAAAGGCAACCTGTAGGAAAGCTGGGGAGGGAGTCTTTATCAGGGCCTGGAGTGACAGGACAAGGAGTAACCGCTTTAAACTGAAAAGTAGCACCCAGAAAGAACGGAGTCACGCAACAGGATTCATTTCCAAAACCACCTCATAGACACCTGGGCCAAAGAGCAGGGCCTTGAGCGGGTATATCACAATGACGGAGTTCATTTCCTTCCCAGTAGCTGGCACGTGCCGTTTTTTGGGATTTCGGGGCTACAGTGAGCTGCTAAGAGGGATGTCTTAGCTCTTGCAGGGCAGTGCTTCCACTAAGGCCAGGACTTTTCTGCATCTTCTACTGCCCTGCAAGCGAGGATGCTTGGGGCACACAGGAAGCTGGGAGGGGACACAGCTGCAGGGATTCCATAAGGCACAAGCAAATGCAGCCTTGGCTTGGTGACACTTTCTCTTGATTACTGCTCAACACAAATTACCTCGAGCAAGTCTACTGTGAGGACTAAAGGAAAGAGACGTATGGATGCTGCTAAGCTCTTCTAGCTTGTACCAGGTAGGAAAGATACCTCTGTAGCAGGCGTGAAGAGGATAGCACTAATTAATTAGATGAGAAGCGGAGGAAAGGCACTTAGAGGTAGTGAAAAGCAGTTAATGTGATGTTCCGGGGAAGCTTCAGTCTGCTTAAGGAGTAGCAAGAACAAGCCTAAAGTCATAGCCAAATACAAGAAAGAGAGGAGGACACGCAGCATGAGAAGCTCCCGAGAGAAAGGAGCTCTGTTTTGGGTAAAAATCAGTCCCTTTTTCTATCATGGAGACATCCAAGGGCGTAGGACACGTGCACTTCAGGGAACCAAGAGATGCTGTGCATTTCTCTCGTCCCCCTGACACAGCCACTAGGTGACGATGCTTCCAATTCTCTCTAAAGAAACCTTGCTTTCTCAGGCCCAGGTGTCCAGCTGCACACCAAGGACGTCCCTGGCTCCCAGGCACAGTTCCCAGGCCCAAGGCCGAGCTCCGCTCCGAACCCCCATTCCAGCAGACCTTGCTCCTGGCATTGTGGAGCAGCCATTTCATGTCAGCCTTTTCTCCTGGCAGTCAGCTTAGCGCCGTAACCTCTGCCATCGGGGCGCCCGAGAGCCGTGTGAGGTCAGCAGAGAGTCACTGTCAGCCTTTGACCTCACAAAGGTGGGTGGCCATAAGTGCCCTGAGCGTCCAGCTCGCATTGAGTACTGCTGGTGGCACTCGAGGCGTGGAGGTCTGCATGGTGCAATGGGAGACGCCGATGTCCTGCTGCTGGAACAAGAGGCGCTGATGTGCTGCTGGTGCAGGAGGAGACGTGAAGGTGCTGCTGCTTAGAGGTGCTGAGGGGCGGGCAGCCTCAGCGGGCAGCTGAATCAGAGGGCAGGGAAGCCAAGCAGCTTCCTTCTCTGGGGAAGGGGGCACAGAGAAAGTGATTGGAAATGGGGTACAAGCCCTCAGCCTCTAAAAGCAATCCCTCAGATGTTTAGGCATAGTAAAGTTAGGTATATCTATTTGACTCTAGACCCCAACATGTTTGTTAGTGTTCTGGTTTGTCCACTGCTTTCTTGTGGGGGATTTGAGTTGGCCATTACTGTTTAGGTGAATGCTGACTTCATATCTATGGTGCACTTTATTCTTAAAATGGGAAGTTTCTACCAATTTCCCGTCCAAACTTGCTCATAAGCCAACTGCAGTCATCATTTCAGATGTGTCTCCCAACTTACACATTTCCTATTTCTCCTTGATATTTACTCAAGAAATTCATTTACGTAGAGACAACATATTCTTCTCTCAACTGGCATCTGGCTGGGCAGAATGATGTCCTTTCATTCCCTTCCAGGCAATAGGCAACTTGTTCCTTCTGTCTTGTGAACTCTTCCTCCTAAGTTCAATGTGAATACAAGTGGCAGAACTGTGCCTCATGTCTCAAATGAGTGTCAGGGCTGCCTTGTCCAGTGTATTCATACTGGAGGGAAAAAAAAATGAATAGCCATACACACTATATAACCACTAAACTTTTTCAGTCCTCCTTGTGCTAACAGTGCATGAACGTGAGGTTTTGTTGTCATTTTTGTTTGTTTGTTTGTTTGCTTGCTTTAAACTCCTGACTGCCATATAGCAAACATGACAAAAAAACACCCTTTTTTGAGAAGCTCTGAGAATGGCTCTGCTTTGTATTATCACCTGTCACTTCACCTGAACCATTTCAATCACAAGCGATATCCTTCTGTCAGGCTTGGTAGTACTTCCCAACCTTATGTCCCCTGCAAATCTCAAAGCTCATGTGTAATTTTTAATCTTCAGCCACCATGTCCATACCGAACATATCTAACTTTGAAGTCAGCTCTGCCCTGAATAGGAGGTTGGGTTTTCAGAGGTCCCTTCCAGCCTACATTTCTCCATGAGTCTTTGCCTCCTTAGCAGCTGCAGTTTCAGAACTGTCTCTGAGAAGTACCATAGGTAACGACTCCTTTGCTGGTAAGTCCCTCTTCAGTGTGAACAATTGTAAATTCCCTTTATTCACTTGCAGCCCCAAAGCCCAAATCCGTAGATAATGTATCAGAAGCTCACAGAAAGTGAAATAGATGTAATTCATCCCCTGTGTAGGGAAGAACTGGTCCTAGAAAGGAAAGCTATTAAATTATCTGGAAACAATTTAGCTCTGATAAATTATTTTGTAAATTACACATTACCCCCTCCTTCCCTGGTCTTAGCTGTTCTTGCTCCAAAACTTTGCATGGTGTTGATGTCAAACTAACAGGCCCACACTTGTCTGGATGACTCTTTACCCTCTTCTGGACAGAGGTGTATTTGTTACTCTCCCATTCTGGGGACTATCCCTGATTTGCACAATTGTTATGCATTTTTCCTACTTGACTTGTTGTTCTGTGTGCCAATGCTGTTAATAGGCTAGGTAGATATCAGCTTTTCATTTTTCACTTGAATCGCTATAGATTGTTATTTCACCTCAGATGATGTTGCGCCTAGTGCCCTACCCTCCTTTTCAATGGGAGTCCTGTCACTGCCCTTAATATCACATTGTTGTTGCTGTTAGATGCAGGAAATAAGATTTGCAGCATTTGAGACATCAGTAACTTTTGATCTATTTTTGCCTCAAGCGTGCAACTGTCCTAATTTGTTCTCTTTGTTCCCCCTGGTTTCTGGTTCTTAAGTACCACTTACTATTATTGTTTAATTTCCTATGTGAAGGAAGTTTTCGGTCATTCTTACTTTATTTCTGCAGTTTTTAACCTCTGAAACATGCCTTTTCTCATCGCTTTTTTCCTCTTTGAATTTTGAATTTTAACTATGCCTTCTCTGCACTCAAGTCCCAGAGCTGCTTAGTCAGACTCAATTATTCATTTCCTTAGATTTCAAAGTTTGCATTTCTAAGCCTCAAAACCTTCATTCTAAACCTGGTTTTGTCTGTCGTGAAATGTAAAATGAGAAAAGTCAGCTCATGATCACACTTTATTCAAATTTTACTACATTTAAACCCATACAGGAGCCAAGTCTAAAATGGTCTTATATTTTTTCACTTTTGGGAAGAAATCCATCACATAGTACACCTCTATGAACATAAGTGGTAATTATCTTTCAATCTTTTGCTGGGAAGTTAAAGTCTCCCATAATTCCCATTATTGTTTACGTGTCTGATAACTGTACAGAGAGAATTCACTATTAGACTGGAGCTAAGAGCAAAGAGCAGGCTAGCAAGGCTGTCTATCTTTAGCAGTGATTTGCACAAAACCACTCTTTTGCTGACCCATAACATTTAATTTCTCCATCCTCTGCTTCTTGCTAACACAAAGCACCATCTTATTCCATCCATTTGCCTTGGTTTCCAGCCTTCCTGAGATTTATCAGTACTTGTATGACATTCATGCCTTTGTTTCACCCTTCCTGTGTTGACACTTGTCATAACAGTTTTAGATCCTGAACATGATCATCTCAAAGTTTGCCTGACAGTTAGGTCTTCCTCACATTGTCATAGAGTATCAGGTCTCTACCACTTGAAATAGATTGGATTGGATTAGATTATTGGCACCGTCTCTTGTGCTGGTAGTCCATTATCTTCACAGTCCGTACAACTGGCCATCGGTGAACATGAAGTGGCCTTATCCTGCCCATTTACCTTTCTGGAAATCAGCCACTCTCTCTGCCTAGAACAGGGAATGGATTTTCCTCACCTTTCTTCAAAAGCTCTGAAGTTTTCTGTGATCTTTCCAATTGTACGGTATGATAAGCTTTTGCTGCCACTGAAGGGTAGAAGTCATTATGAATAGTGCCAACAAAACAGAAACATAACAATGAAAACGATATTTTAATTCAGAATAGGTATTTGAAAAGTTCACCTTTTCTAGCACAAATGGGGAAAAGAAAAAAAGGAAGGAAAAAAAAAAAAAAAAAAGCAGTCCTAAAACATCAAAACTGTGGCCAAAGAATTAGAAGAAACACTATTTTTCCAAAGCTGCAATGTTTTCCATTCATCTGGCTGGGCCAGCAGAGCACTGGAGACCTGGATGCACTGCACTCATGGCTGGTTCCCCTAAATGACCTGCAGGGAGATCTTCTTCTCTCTATCCCTCTGTTTCTCCTTTCAATCTCTGTTTTGTCTGTTTGTATCACTAGCTCTCAAATCGCCACTGATATATGCACGTGCAGCACCCAGCACAACCTTGTTTCAGGCTCCAGCGGGACCTTTAGGCATTACCATCCTGTAAACAAATAACAATGATAGTGAGTGTAATTACAATCGTCAAACTATTCCAGCTCCACATCATTAGCCATGCCCTGAGCTAAATAACATTTTAATCAGTTTGATATGTCATCTGTGGCTTTCTTCACTGTCACTTGCAATCCAGCAAACTCCTTCCTTCACGTTTCTAGATTAGACAGAGGGTTCTCAACTGCAGACATCCAATTCCCTGTTCAGGAAGCAGCGAGACCTTTCCTCTTCTCACAGATTTAAGATGATAGCCAAGCATCATGAGACACAGTGCGTATGTCTCCTAGGCCCATCCCATGAGAGCAGGACATTTACCACACATGAGAAGAAGACTTAATGCAGTGGCAAAGCAAAATACTCGGTGTCAAATCCATGTCTAGATGATCATTAAAGATAGATCAAAATTACCCAATACAGGAGGAAAATCTATCGTTTGTAGTAGATTATGTTCTCTGATTATTAGTTTCAAAATTAGTTTTTCCTTTGGATTTCCTCTGAACTTAAACTTAGTTTGGAATGCCTTTGGTTTTGAATATTTCTGAAATCGTATTACTTCTCCTAAGTAAGTTGCTAGTCTGTTCTATTTACGTGAAATTCGAATAATATTGTGAAGTATCTGCCATCAGTTTTACTGTGTGCCAGGCTGAGTTCCCTGATGAATTTCAAATTTCAGATATGAAACAGTAAAGGTTAAAAAAAAAAATGTTACAAAGGGTACTTCATGCAGTAGCATAAACTTCTGTTTTCTCAAAACTTGTATCAGTTCATCTCACCAGGACCAGCAGGGGAAGCACACTCTGCCTAGGCACTGGCAAAGGGACACAGTGAGAGTGTAGGGTCTCTTGCTGGGGCCATTCAAAATTTGACTGTACAAGCACCTGAGCAATATGACAGGGCTTTAAAAATGGCCCTGCTTGAAGTACGCGGGTGATCTGGAGACCTCTAAGGTGCTTTCCAACAAAAGCTTTTCTGTAATTGTATGAAATCACCTGCAATAGATTAACCCTGGTCATTATTCCTATCACAGGAAATAACTGTGACACCTGGGTAACAGGTGAGCTTACTGCGACACCAGGGAGAGCCTTCCTGTACTTAAAGGCAACCTGTAGGAAAGCTGGGGAGGGAGTCTTTATCAGGGCCTGGAGTGACAGGACAAGGAGTAACCGCTTTAAACTGAAAAGTAGCACCCAGAAAGAACGGAGTCACGCAACAGGATTCATTTCCAAAACCACCTCATAGACACCTGGGCCAAAGAGCAGGGCCTTGAGCGGGTATATCACAATGACGGAGTTCATTTCCTTCCCAGTAGCTGGCACGTGCCGTTTTTTGGGATTTCGGGGCTACAGTGAGCTGCTAAGAGGGATGTCTTAGCTCTTGCAGGGCAGTGCTTCCACTAAGGCCAGGACTTTTCTGCATCTTCTACTGCCCTGCAAGCGAGGATGCTTGGGGCACACAGGAAGCTGGGAGGGGACACAGCTGCAGGGATTCCATAAGACACAAGCAAATGCAGCCTTGGCTTGGTGACACTTTCTCTTGATTACTGCTTAACACAAATTACCTCGAGCAAGTCTACTGTGAGGACTAAAGGAAAGAGACGTATGGATGCTGCTAAGCTCTTCTAGCTTGTACCAGGTAGGAAAGATACCTCTGTAGCAGGCGTGAAGAGGATAGCACTAATTAATTAGATGAGAAGCGGAGGAAAGGCACTTAGAGGTAGTGAAAAGCAGTTAATGTGATGTTCCGGGGAAGCTTCAGTCTGCTTAAGGAGTAGCAAGAACAAGCCTAAAGTCATAGCCAAATACAAGAAAGAGAGGAGGACACGCAGCATGAGAAGCTCCCGAGAGAAAGGAGCTCTGTTTTGGGTAAAAATCAGTCCCTTTTTCTATCATGGAGACATCCAAGGGCGTAGGACACGTGCACTTCAGGGAACCAAGAGATGCTGTGCATTTCTCTCGTCCCCCTGACACAGCCACTAGGTGACGATGCTTCCAATTCTCTCTAAAGAAACCTTGCTTTCTCAGGCCCAGGTGTCCAGCTGCACACCAAGGACGTCCCTGGCTCCCAGGCACAGTTCCCAGGCCCAAGGCCGAGCTCCGCTCCGAACCCCCATTCCAGCAGACCTTGCTCCTGGCATTGTGGAGCAGCCATTTCATGTCAGCCTTTTCTCCTGGCAGTCAGCTTAGCGCCGTAACCTCTGCCATCGGGGCGCCCGAGAGCCGTGTGAGGTCAGCAGAGAGTCACTGTCAGCCTTTGACCTCACAAAGGTGGGTGGCCATAAGTGCCCTGAGCGTCCAGCTCGCATTGAGTACTGCTGGTGGCACTCGAGGCGTGGAGGTCTGCATGGTGCAATGGGAGACGCCGATGTCCTGCTGCTGGAACAAGAGGCGCTGATGTGCTGCTGGTGCAGGAGGAGACGTGAAGGTGCTGCTGCTTAGAGGTGCTGAGGGGCGGGCAGCCTCAGCGGGCAGCTGAATCAGAGGGCAGGGAAGCCAAGCAGCTTCCTTCTCTGGGGAAGGGGGCACAGAGAAAGTGATTGGAAATGGGGTACAAGCCCTCAGCCTCTAAAAGCAATCCCTCAGATGTTTAGGCATAGTAAAGTTAGGTATATCTATTTGACTCTAGACCCCAACATGTTTGTTAGTGTTCTGGTTTGTCCACTGCTTTCTTGTGGGGGATTTGAGTTGGCCATTACTGTTTAGGTGAATGCTGACTTCATATCTATGGTGCACTTTATTCTTAAAATGGGAAGTTTCTACCAATTTCCCGTCCAAACTTGCTCATAAGCCAACTGCAGTCATCATTTCAGATGTGTCTCCCAACTTACACATTTCCTATTTCTCCTTGATATTTACTCAAGAAATTCATTTACGTAGAGACAACATATTCTTCTCTCAACTGGCATCTGGCTGGGCAGAATGATGTCCTTTCATTCCCTTCCAGGCAATAGGCAACTTGTTCCTTCTGTCTTGTGAACTCTTCCTCCTAAGTTCAATGTGAATACAAGTGGCAGAACTGTGCCTCATGTCTCAAATGAGTGTCAGGGCTGCCTTGTCCAGTGTATTCATACTGGAGGGAAAAAAAAATGAATAGCCATACACACTATATAACCACTAAACTTTTTCAGTCCTCCTTGTGCTAACAGTGCATGAACGTGAGGTTTTGTTGTCATTTTTGTTTGTTTGTTTGTTTGCTTGCTTTAAACTCCTGACTGCCATATAGCAAACATGACAAGAAAACACCCTTTTTTGAGAAGCTCTGAGAATGGCTCTGCTTTGTATTATCACCTGTCACTTCACCTGAACCATTTCAATCACAAGCGATATCCTTCTGTCAGGCTTGGTAGTACTTCCCAACCTTATGTCCCCTGCAAATCTCAAAGCTCATGTGTAATTTTTAATCTTCAGCCACCATGTCCATACCGAACATATCTAACTTTGAAGTCAGCTCTGCCCTGAATAGGAGGTTGGGTTTTCAGAGGTCCCTTCCAGCCTACATTTCTCCATGAGTCTTTGCCTCCTTAGCAGCTGCAGTTTCAGAACTGTCTCTGAGAATTACCATAGGTAACGACTCCTTTGCTGGTAAGTCCCTCTTCAGTGTGAACAATTGTAAATTCCCTTTATTCACTTGCAGCCCCAAAGCCCAAATCCGTAGATAATGTATCAGAAGCTCACAGAAAGTGAAATAGATGTAATTCATCCCCTGTGTAGGGAAGAACTGGTCCTAGAAAGGAAAGCTATTAAATTATCTGGAAACAATTTAGCTCTGATAAATTATTTTGTAAATTACACATTACCCCCTCCTTCCCTGGTCTTAGCTGTTCTTGCTCCAAAACTTTGCATGGTGTTGATGTCAAACTAACAGGCCCACACTTGTCTGGATGACTCTTTACCCTCTTCTGGACAGAGGTGTATTTGTTACTCTCCCATTCTGGGGACTATCCCTGATTTGCACAATTGTTATGCATTTTTCCTACTTGACTTGTTGTTCTGTGTGCCAATGCTGTTAATAGGCTAGGTAGATATCAGCTTTTCATTTTTCACTTGAATCGCTATAGATTGTTATTTCACCTCAGATGATGTTGCGCCTAGTGCCCTACCCTCCTTTTCAATGGGAGTCCTGTCACTGCCCTTAATATCACATTGTTGTTGCTGTTAGATGCAGGAAATAAGATTTGCAGCATTTGAGACATCAGTAACTTTTGATCTATTTTTGCCTCAAGCGTGCAACTGTCCTAATTTGTTCTCTTTGTTCCCCCTGGTTTCTGTGGCTTAAGTACCACTTACTATTATTGTTTAATTTCCTATGTGAAGGAAGTTTTCGGTCATTCTTACTTTATTTCTGCAGTTTTTAACCTCTGAAACATGCCTTTTCTCATCGCTTTTTTCCTCTTTGAATTTTGAATTTTAACTATGCCTTCTCTGCACTCAAGTCCCAGAGCTGCTTAGTCAGACTCAATTATTCATTTCCTTAGATTTCAAAGTTTGCATTTCTAAGCCTCAAAACCTTCATTCTAAACCTGGTTTTGTCTGTCGTGAAATGTAAAATGAGAAAAGTCAGCTCATGATCACACTTTATTCAAATTTTACTACATTTAAACCCATACAGGAGCCAAGTCTAAAATGGTCTTATATTTTTTCACTTTTGGGAAGAAATCCATCACATAGTACACCTCTGTGAACATAAGTGGTAATTATCTTTCAATCTTTTGCTGGGAAGTTAAAGTCTCCCATAATTCCCATTATTGTTTACGTGTCTGATAACTGTACAGAGATAATTCACTATTAGACTGGAGCTAAGAGCAAAGAGCAGGCTAGCAAGGCTGTCTATCTTTAGCAGTGATTTGCACAAAACCACTCTTTTGCTGACCCATAACATTTAATTTCTCCATCCTCTGCTTCTTGCTAACACAAAGCACCATCTTATTCCATCCATTTGCCTTGGTTTCCAGCCTTCCTGAGATTTATCAGTACTTGTATGACATTCATGCCTTTGTTTCACCCTTCCTGTGTTGACACTTGTCATAACAGTTTTAGATCCTGAACATGATCATCTCAAAGTTTGCCTGACAGTTAGGTCTTCCTCACATTGTCGTAGAGTATCAGGTCTCTACCACTTGAAATAGATTGGATTGGATTAGATTATTGGCACCGTCTCTTGTGCTGGTAGTCCATTATCTTCACAGTCCGTACAACTGGCCGTCAGTGAACATGAAGTGGCCTTATCCTGCCCATTTACCTTTCTGGAAATCAGCCACTCTCTCTGCCTAGAACAGGGAATGGATTTTCCTCACCTTTCTTCAAAAGCTCTGAAGTTTTCTGTGATCTTTCCAATTGTACGGTATGATAAGCTTTTGCTGCCACTGAAGGGTAGAAGTCATTATGAATAGTGCCAACAAAACAGAAACATAACAATGAAAACGATATTTTAATTCAGAATAGGTATTTGAAAAGTTCACCTTTTCTAGCACAAATGGGGAAAAGAAAAAAAGGAAGGAAAAAAAAAAAAAAAAAAGGCAGTCCTAAAACATCAAAACTGTGGCCAAAGAATTAGAAGAAACACTATTTTTCCAAAGCTGCAATGTTTTCCATTCATCTGGCTGGGCCAGCAGAGCACTGGAGACCTGGATGCACTGTACTCATGGCTGGTTCCCCTAAATGACCTGCAGGGAGATCTTCTTCTCTCTATCCCTCTGTTTCTCCTTTCAATCTCTGTTTTGTCTGTTTGTATCACTAGCTCTCAAATCGCCACTGATATATGCACGTGCAGCACCCAGCACAACCTTGTTTCAGGCTCCAGCGGGACCTTTAGGCATTACCATCCTGTAAACAAATAACAATGATAGTGAGTGTAATTACAATCGTCAAACTATTCCAGCTCCACATCATTAGCCATGCCCTGAGCTAAATAACATTTTAATCAGTTTGATATGTCATCTGTGGCTTTCTTCACTGTCACTTGCAATCCAGCAAACTCCTTCCTTCACGTTTCTAGATTAGACAGAGGGTTCTCAACTGCAGACATCCAATTCCCTGTTCAGGAAGCAGCGAGACCTTTCGTCTTCTCACAGATTTAAGATGATATCCAAGCATCATGAGACACAGTGCGTATGTCTCCTAGGCCCATCCCATGAGAGCAGGACATTTACCACACATGAGAAGAAGACTTAATGCAGTGGCAAAGCAAAATACTCAGTGTCAAAGCCATGTCTAGATGATCATTAAAGACAGATCAAAATTACCCAATACACGAGGAAAATCTATCGTTTGTAGAAGATTATGTTCTCTGATTATTAGTTTCAAAATTAGTTTTTCCTTTGGATTTCCTCTGAACTTAAACTTAGTTTGGAATGCCTTTGGTTTTGAATATTTCTGAAATCGTATTACTTCTCCTAAGTAAGTTGCTAGTCTGTTCTGTTTACGTGAAATTCGAATAATATTGTGAAGTATCTGCCATCAGTTTTACTGTGTGCCAGGCTGAGTTCCCTGATGAATTTCAAATTTCAGATATGAAACAGTAAAGGTTAAAAAAAAAAAAATGTTACAAAGGGTACTCCATGCAGTAGCATAAACTTCTGTTTTCTCAAAACTTGTATCAGTTCATCTCACCAGGACCAGCAGGGGAAGCACACTCTGCCTAGGCACTGGCAAAGGGACACAGTGAGAGTGTAGGGTCTCTTGCTGGGGCCATTCAAAATTTGACTGTACAAGCCCCTGAGCAATATGACAGGGCTTTAAAAATGGCCCTGCTTGAAGTACGCGGGTGATCTGGAGACCTCTAAGGTGCTTTCCAACAAAAGCTTTTCTATAATTGTATGAAATCACCTGCAATAGATTAACACTGGTCATTATTCCTATCACAGGAAATAACTGTGACACCTGGGTAACAGGTGAGCTTACTGCGACACCAGGGAGAGCCTTCCTGTACTTAAAGGCAACCTGTAGGAAAGCTGGGGAGGGAGTCTTTATCAGGGCCTGGAGTGACAGGACAAGGAGTAACCGCTTTAAACTGAAAAGTAGCACCCAGAAAGAACGGAGTCACGCAACAGGATTCATTTCCAAAACCGTCTCATAGACACCTGGGCCAAAGAGCAGGGCCTTGAGCGGGTATATCACAATGGCAGAGTTCATTTCCTTCCCAGTAGCTGGCACGTGCCGTTTTTTGGGATTTCGGGGCTACAGTGAGCTGCTAAGAGGGATGTCTTAGCTCTTGCAGGGCAGTGCTTCCACTAAGGCCAGGACTTTTCTGCATCTTCTACTGCCCTGCAAGCGAGGATGCTTGGGGCACACAGGAAGCTGGGAGGGGACACAGCTGCAGGGATTCCATAAGACACAAGCAAATGCAGCCTTGGCTTGGTGACACTTTCTCTTGATTACTGCTCAACACAAATTACCTCGAGCAAGTCTACTGTGAGGACTAAAGGAAAGAGACGTATGGATGCTGCTAAGCTCTTCTAGCTTGTACCAGGTAGGAAAGATACCTCTGTAGCAGGCGTGAAGAGGATAGCACTAATTAATTAGATGAGAAGCGGAGGAAAGGCACTTAGAGGTAGTGAAAAGCAGTTAATGTGATGTTCCGGGGAAGCTTCAGTCTGCTTAAGGAGTAGCAAGAACAAGCCTAAAGTCATAGCCAAATACAAGAAAGAGAGGAGGACACGCAGCATGAGAAGCTCCCGAGAGAAAGGAGCTCTGTTTTGGGTAAAAATCAGTCCCTTTTTCTATCATGGAGACATCCAAGAGCGTAGGACACGTGCACTTCAGGGAACCAAGAGATGCTGTGCATTTCTCTCGTCCCCCTGACACAGCCACTAGGTGACGATGCTTCCAATTCTCTCTAAAGAAACCTTGCTTTCTCAGGCCCAGGTGTCCAGCTGCACACCAAGGACGTCCCTGGCTCCCAGGCACAGTTCCCAGGCCCAAGGCCGAGCTCCCCTCCGAACCCCCATTCCAGCAGACCTTGCTCCTGGCATTGTGGAGCAGCCATTTCATGTCAGCCTTTTCTCCTGGCAGTCAGCTTAGCACCGTAACCTCTGCCATCGGGGCGCCCGAGAGCCGTGTGAGGTCAGCAGAGAGTCACTGTCAGCCTTTGACCTCACAAAGGTGGGTGGCCATAAGTGCCCTGAGCGTCCAGCTCGCATTGAGTACTGCTGGTGGCACTCGAGGCGTGGAGGTCTGCATGGTGCAATGGGAGACGCCGATGTCCTGCTGCTGGAACAAGAGGCGCTGATGTGCTGCTGGTGCAGGAGGAGACGTGAAGGTGCTGCTGCTTAGAGGTGCTGAGGGGCGGGCAGCCTCAGCGGGCAGCTGAATCAGAGGGCAGGGAAGCCAAGCAGCTTCCTTCTCTGGGGAAGGGGGCACAGAGAAAGTGATTGGAAATGGGGTACAAGCCCTCAGCCTCTAAAAGCAATCCCTCAGATGTTTAGGCATAGTAAAGTTAGGTATATCTATTTGACTCTAGACCCCAACATGTTTGTTAGTGTTCTGGTTTGTCCACTGCTTTCTTGTGGGGGATTTGAGTTGGCCATTACTGTTTAGGTGAATGCTGACTTCATATCTATGGTGCACTTTATTCTTAAAATGGGAAGTTTCTACCAATTTCCCGTCCAAACTTGCTCATAAGCCAACTGCAGTCATCATTTCAGATGTGTCTCCCAACTTACACATTTCCTATTTCTCCTTGATATTTACTCAAGAAATTCATTTACGTAGAGACAACATATTCTTCTCTCAACTGGCATCTGGCTGGGCAGAATGATGTCCTTTCATTCCCTTCCAGGCAATAGGCAACTTGTTCCTTCTGTCTTGTGAACTCTTCCTCCTAAGTTCAATGTGAATACAAGTGGCAGAACTGTGCCTCATGTCTCAAATGAGTGTCAGGGCTGCCTTGTCCAGTGTATTCATACTGGAGGGAAAAAAAAATGAATAGCCATACACACTATATAACCACTAAACTTTTTCAGTCCTCCTTGTGCTAACAGTGCATGAACGTGAGGTTTTGTTGTCATTTTTGTTTGTTTGTTTGTTTGCTTGCTTTAAACTCCTGACTGCCATATAGCAAACATGACAAAAAAACACCCTTTTTTGAGAAGCTCTGAGAATGGCTCTGCTTTGTATTATCACCTGTCACTTCACCTGAACCATTTCAATCACAAGCGATATCCTTCTGTCAGGCTTGGTAGTACTTCCCAACCTTATGTCCCCTGCAAATCTCAAAGCTCATGTGTAATTTTTAATCTTCAGCCACCATGTCCATACCGAACATATCTAACTTTGAAGTCAGCTCTGCCCTGAATAGGAGGTTGGGTTTTCAGAGGTCCCTTCCAGCCTACATTTCTCCATGAGTCTTTGCCTCCTTAGCAGCTGCAGTTTCAGAACTGTCTCTGAGAATTACCATAGGTAACGACTCCTTTGCTGGTAAGTCCCTCTTCAGTGTGAACAATTGTAAATTCCCTTTATTCACTTGCAGCCCCAAAGCCCAAATCCGTAGATAATGTATCAGAAGCTCACAGAAAGTGAAATAGATGTAATTCATCCCCTGTGTAGGGAAGAACTGGTCCTAGAAAGGAAAGCTATTAAATTATCTGGAAACAATTTAGCTCTGATAAATTATTTTGTAAATTACACATTACCCCCTCCTTCCCTGGTCTTAGCTGTTCTTGCTCCAAAACTTTGCATGGTGTTGATGTCAAACTAACAGGCCCACACTTGTCTGGATGACTCTTTACCCTCTTCTGGACAGAGGTGTATTTGTTACTCTCCCATTCTGGGGACTATCCCTGATTTGCACAATTGTTATGCATTTTTCCTACTTGACTTGTTGTTCTGTGTGCCAATGCTGTTAATAGGCTAGGTAGATATCAGCTTTTCATTTTTCACTTGAATCGCTATAGATTGTTATTTCACCTCAGATGATGTTGCGCCTAGTGCCCTACCCTCCTTTTCAATGGGAGTCCTGTCACTGCCCTTAATATCACATTGTTGTTGCTGTTAGATGCAGGAAATAAGATTTGCAGCATTTGAGACATCAGTAACTTTTGATCTATTTTTGCCTCAAGTGTGCAACTGTCCTAATTTGTTCTCTTTGTTCCCCCTGGTTTCTGTGGCTTAAGTACCACTTACTATTATTGTTTAATTTCCTATGTGAAGGAGGTTTTTGGTCATTCTTACTTTATTTCTGCAGTTTTTAACCTCTGAAACATGCCTTTTCTCATCGCTTTTTTCCTCTTTGAATTTTGAATTTTAACTATGCCTTCTCTGCACTCAAGTCCCAGAGCTGCTTAGTCAGACTCAATTATTCATTTCCTTAGATTTCAAAGTTTGCATTTCTAAGCCTCAAAACCTTCATTCTAAACCTGGTTTTGTCTGTCGTGAAATGTAAAATGAGAAAAGTCAGCTCATGATCACACTTTATTCAAATTTTACTACATTTAAACCCATACAGGAGCCAAGTCTAAAATGGTCTTATATTTTTTCACTTTTGGGAAGAAATCCATCACATAGTACACCTCTATGAACATAAGTGGTAATTATCTTTCAATCTTTTGCTGGGAAGTTAAAGTCTCCCATAATTCCCATTATTGTTTACGTGTCTGATAACTGTACAGAGATAATTCACTATTAGACTGGAGCTAAGAGCAAAGAGCAGGCTAGCAAGGCTGTCTATCTTTAGCAGTGATTTGCACAAAACCACTCTTTTGCTGACCCATAACATTTAATTTCTCCATCCTCTGCTTCTTGCTAACACAAAGCACCATCTTATTCCATCCATTTGCCTTGGTTTCCAGCCTTCCTGAGATTTATCAGTACTTGTATGACATTCATGCCTTTGTTTCACCCTTCCTGTGTTGACACTTGTCATAACAGTTTTAGATCCTGAACATGATCATCTCAAAGTTTGCCTGACAGTTAGGTCTTCCTCACATTGTCATAGAGTATCAGGTCTCTACCACTTGAAATAGATTGGATTGGATTAGATTATTGGCACCGTCTCTTGTGCTGGTAGTCCATTATCTTCACAGTCCGTACAACTGGCCATCAGTGAACATGAAGTGGCCTTATCCTGCCCATTTACCTTTCTGGAAATCAGCCACTCTGTCTGCCTAGAACAGGGAATGGATTTTCCTCACCTTTCTTCAAAAGCTCTGAAGTTTTCTGTGATCTTTCCAATTGTACGGTATGATAAGCTTTTGCTGCCACTGAAGGGTAGAAGTCATTATGAATAGTGCCAACAAAACAGAAACATAACAATGAAAACGATATTTTAATTCAGAATAGGTATTTGAAAAGTTCACCTTTTCTAGCACAAATGGGGAAAAGAAAAAAAGGAAGGAAAAAAAAAAAAAAAAAGCAGTCCTAAAACATCAAAACTGTGGCCAAAGAATTAGAAGAAACACTATTTTTCCAAAGCTGCAATGTTTTCCATTCATCTGGCTGGGCCAGCAGAGCACTGGAGACCTGGATGCACTGTACTCATGGCTGGTTCCCCTAAATGACCTGCAGGGAGATCTTCTTCTCTCTATCCCTCTGTTTCTCCTTTCAATCTCTGTTTTGTCTGTTTGTATCACTAGCTCTCAAATCGCCACTGATATATGCACGTGCAGCACCCAGCACAACCTTGTTTCAGGCTCCAGCGGGACCTTTAGGCATTACCATCCTGTAAACAAATAACAATGATAGTGAGTGTAATTACAATCGTCAAACTATTCCAGCTCCACATCATTAGCCATGCCCTGAGCTAAATAACATTTTAATCAGTTTGATATGTCATCTGTGGCTTTCTTCACTGTCACTTGCAATCCAGCAAACTCCTTCCTTCACGTTTCTAGATTAGACAGAGGGTTCTCAACTGCAGACATCCAATTCCCTGTTCAGGAAGCAGCGAGACCTTTCCTCTTCTCACAGATTTAAGATGATAGCCAAGCATCATGAGACACAGTGCGTATGTCTCCTAGGCCCATCCCATGAGAGCAGGACATTTACCACACATGAGAAGAAGACTTAATGCAGTGGCAAAGCAAAATACTCGGTGTCAAAGCCATGTCTAGATGATCATTAAAGACAGATCAAAATTACCCAATACAGGAGGAAAATCTATCGTTTGTAGAAGATTATGTTCTCTGATTATTAGTTTCAAAATTAGTTTTTCCTTTGGATTTCCTCTGAACTTAAACTTAGTTTGGAATGCCTTTGGTTTTGAATATTTCTGAAATCGTATTACTTCTCCTAAGTAAGTTGCTAGTCTGTTCTATTTACGTGAAATTCGAATAATATTGTGAAGTATCTGCCATCAGTTTTACTGTGTGCCAGGCTGAGTTCCCTGATGAATTTCAAATTTCAGATATGAAACAGTAAAGGTTAAAAAAAAAAAATGTTACAAAGGGTACTTCATGCAGTAGCATAAACTTCTGTTTTCTCAAAACTTGTATCAGTTCATCTCACCAGGACCAGCAGGGGAAGCACACTCTGCCTAGGCACTGGCAAAGGGACACAGTGAGAGTGTAGGGTCTCTTGCTGGGGCCATTCAAAATTTGACTGTACAAGCCCCTGAGCAATATGACAGGGCTTTAAAAATGGCCCTGCTTGAAGTACGCGGGTGATCTGGAGACCTCTAAGGTGCTTTCCAACAAAAGCTTTTCTATAATTGTATGAAATTACCTGCAATAGATTAACCCTGGTCATTATTCCTATCACAGGAAATAACTGTGACACCTGGGTAACAGGTGAGCTTACTGCGACACCAGGGAGAGCCTTCCTGTACTTAAAGGCAACCTGTAGGAAAGCTGGGGAGGGAGTCTTTATCAGGGCCTGGAGTGACAGGACAAGGAGTAACCGCTTTAAACTGAAAAGTAGCACCCAGAAAGAACGGAGTCACGCAACAGGATTCATTTCCAAAACCACCTCATAGACACCTGGGCCAAAGAGCAGGGCCTTGAGCGGGTATATCACAATGGCAGAGTTCATTTCCTTCCCAGTAGCTGGCACGTGCCGTTTTTTGGGATTTCGGGGCTACAGTGAGCTGCTAAGAGGGATGTCTTAGCTCTTGCAGGGCAGTGCTTCCACTAAGGCCAGGACTTTTCTGCATCTTCTACTGCCCTGCAAGCGAGGATGCTTGGGGCACACAGGAAGCTGGGAGGGGACACAGCTGCAGGGATTCCATAAGACACAAGCAAATGCAGCCTTGGCTTGGTGACACTTTCTCTTGATTACTGCTCAACACAAATTACCTCGAGCAAGTCTACTGTGAGGACTAAAGGAAAGAGACGTATGGATGCTGCTAAGCTCTTCTAGCTTGTACCAGGTAGGAAAGATACCTCTGTAGCAGGCGTGAAGAGGATAGCACTAATTAATTAGATGAGAAGCGGAGGAAAGGCACTTAGAGGTAGTGAAAAGCAGTTAATGTGATGTTCCGGGGAAGCTTCAGTCTGCTTAAGGAGTAGCAAGAACAAGCCTAAAGTCATAGCCAAATACAAGAAAGAGAGGAGGACACGCAGCATGAGAAGCTCCCGAGAGAAAGGAGCTCTGTTTTGGGTAAAAATCAGTCCCTTTTTCTATCATGGAGACATCCAAGGGCGTAGGACACGTGCACTTCAGGGAACCAAGAGATGCTGTGCATTTCTCTCGTCCCCCTGACACAGCCACTAGGTGACGATGCTTCCAATTCTCTCTAAAGAAACCTTGCTTTCTCAGGCCCAGGTGTCCAGCTGCACACCAAGGACGTCCCTGGCTCCCAGGCACAGTTCCCAGGCCCAAGGCCGAGCTCCCCTCCGAACCCCCATTCCAGCAGACCTTGCTCCTGGCATTGTGGAGCAGCCATTTCATGTCAGCCTTTTCTCCTGGCAGTCAGCTTAGCGCCGTAACCTCTGCCATCGGGGCGCCCGAGAGCCGTGTGAGGTCAGCAGAGAGTCACTGTCAGCCTTTGACCTCACAAAGGTGGGTGGCCATAAGTGCCCTGAGCGTCCAGCTCGCATTGAGTACTGCTGGTGGCACTCGAGGCGTGGAGGTCTGCATGGTGCAATGGGAGACGCCGATGTCCTGCTGCTGGAACAAGAGGCGCTGATGTGCTGCTGGTGCAGGAGGAGACGTGAAGGTGCTGCTGCTTAGAGGTGCTGAGGGGCGGGCAGCCTCAGCGGGCAGCTGAATCAGAGGGCAGGGAAGCCAAGCAGCTTCCTTCTCTGGGGAAGGGGGCACAGAGAAAGTGATTGGAAATGGGGTACAAGCCCTCAGCCTCTAAAAGCAATCCCTCAGATGTTTAGGCATAGTAAAGTTAGGTATATCTATTTGACTCTAGACCCCAACATGTTTGTTAGTGTTCTGGTTTGTCCACTGCTTTCTTGTGGGGGATTTGAGTTGGCCATTACTGTTTAGGTGAATGCTGACTTCATATCTATGGTGCACTTTATTCTTAAAATGGGAAGTTTCTACCAATTTCCCGTCCAAACTTGCTCATAAGCCTACTGCAGTCATCATTTCAGATGTGTCTCCCAACTTACACATTTCCTATTTCTCCTTGATATTTACTCAAGAAATTCATTTACGTAGAGACAACATATTCTTCTCTCAACTGGCATCTGGCCGGGCAGAATGATGTCCTTTCATTCCCTTCCAGGCAATAGGCAACTTGTTCCTTCTGTCTTGTGAACTCTTCCTCCTAAGTTCAATGTGAATACAAGTGGCAGAACTGTGCCTCATGTCTCAAATGAGTGTCAGGGCTGCCTTGTCCAGTGTATTCATACTGGAGGGAAAAAAAAATGAATAGCCATACACACTATATAACCACTAAACTTTTTCAGTCCTCCTTGTGCTAACAGTGCATGAACGTGAGGTTTTGTTGTCATTTTTGTTTGTTTGTTTGTTTGCTTGCTTTAAACTCCTGACTGCCATATAGCAAACATGACAAAAAAACACCCTTTTTTGAGAAGCTCTGAGAATGGCTCTGCTTTGTATTATCACCTGTCACTTCACCTGAACCATTTCAATCACAAGCGATATCCTTCTGTCAGGCTTGGTAGTACTTCCCAACCTTATGTCCCCTGCAAATCTCAAAGCTCATGTGTAATTTTTAATCTTCAGCCACCATGTCCATACCGAACATATCTAACTTTGAAGTCAGCTCTGCCCTGAATAGGAGGTTGGGTTTTCAGAGGTCCCTTCCAGCCTACATTTCTCCATGAGTCTTTGCCTCCTTAGCAGCTGCAGTTTCAGAACTGTCTCTGAGAATTACCATAGGTAACGACTCCTTTGCTGGTAAGTCCCTCTTCAGTGTGAACAATTGTAAATTCCCTTTATTCACTTGCAGCCCCAAAGCCCAAATCCGTAGATAATGTATCAGAAGCTCACAGAAAGTGAAATAGATGTAATTCATCCCCTGTGTAGGGAAGAACTGGTCCTAGAAAGGAAAGCTATTAAATTATCTGGAAACAATTTAGCTCTGATAAATTATTTTGTAAATTACACATTACCCCCTCCTTCCCTGGTCTTAGCTGTTCTTGCTCCAAAACTTTGCATGGTGTTGATGTCAAACTAACAGGCCCACACTTGTCTGGATGACTCTTTACCCTCTTCTGGACAGAGGTGTATTTGTTACTCTCCCATTCTGGGGACTATCCCTGATTTGCACAATTGTTATGCATTTTTCCTACTTGACTTGTTGTTCTGTGTGCCAATGCTGTTAATAGGCTAGGTAGATATCAGCTTTTCATTTTTCACTTGAATCGCTATAGATTGTTATTTCACCTCAGATGATGTTGCGCCTAGTGCCCTACCCTCCTTTTCAATGGGAGTCCTGTCACTGCCCTTAATATCACATTGTTGTTGCTGTTAGATGCAGGAAATAAGATTTGCAGCATTTGAGACATCAGTAACTTTTGATCTATTTTTGCCTCAAGTGTGCAACTGTCCTAATTTGTTCTCTTTGTTCCCCCTGGTTTCTGTGGCTTAAGTACCACTTACTATTATTGTTTAATTTCCTATGTGAAGGAGGTTTTTGGTCATTCTTACTTTATTTCTGCAGTTTTTAACCTCTGAAACATGCCTTTTCTCATCGCTTTTTTCCTCTTTGAATTTTGAATTTTAACTATGCCTTCTCTGCACTCAAGTCCCAGAGCTGCTTAGTCAGACTCAATTATTCATTTCCTTAGATTTCAAAGTTTGCATTTCTAAGCCTCAAAACCTTCATTCTAAACCTGGTTTTGTCTGTCGTGAAATGTAAAATGAGAAAAGTCAGCTCATGATCACACTTTATTCAAATTTTACTACATTTAAACCCATACAGGAGCCAAGTCTAAAATGGTCTTATATTTTTTCACTTTTGGGAAGAAATCCATCACATAGTACACCTCTATGAACATAAGTGGTAATTATCTTTCAATCTTTTGCTGGGAAGTTAAAGTCTCCCATAATTCCCATTATTGTTTACGTGTCTGATAACTGTACAGAGATAATTCACTATTAGACTGGAGCTAAGAGCAAAGAGCAGGCTAGCAAGGCTGTCTATCTTTAGCAGTGATTTGCACAAAACCACTCTTTTGCTGACCCATAACATTTAATTTCTCCATCCTCTGCTTCTTGCTAACACAAAGCACCATCTTATTCCATCCATTTGCCTTGGTTTCCAGCCTTCCTGAGATTTATCAGTACTTGTATGACATTCATGCCTTTGTTTCACCCTTCCTGTGTTGACACTTGTCATAACAGTTTTAGATCCTGAACATGATCATCTCAAAGTTTGCCTGACAGTTAGGTCTTCCTCACATTGTCATAGAGTATCAGGTCTCTACCACTTGAAATAGATTGGATTGGATTAGATTATTGGCACCGTCTCTTGTGCTGGTAGTCCATTATCTTCACAGTCCGTACAACTGGCCATCAGTGAACATGAAGTGGCCTTATCCTGCCCATTTACCTTTCTGGAAATCAGCCACTCTGTCTGCCTAGAACAGGGAATGGATTTTCCTCACCTTTCTTCAAAAGCTCTGAAGTTTTCTGTGATCTTTCCAATTGTACGGTATGATAAGCTTTTGCTGCCACTGAAGGGTAGAAGTCATTATGAATAGTGCCAACAAAACAGAAACATAACAATGAAAACGATATTTTAATTCAGAATAGGTATTTGAAAAGTTCACCTTTTCTAGCACAAATGGGGAAAAGAAAAAAAGGAAGGAAAAAAAAAAAAAAAAAGCAGTCCTAAAACATCAAAACTGTGGCCAAAGAATTAGAAGAAACACTATTTTTCCAAAGCTGCAATGTTTTCCATTCATCTGGCTGGGCCAGCAGAGCACTGGAGACCTGGATGCACTGTACTCATGGCTGGTTCCCCTAAATGACCTGCAGGGAGATCTTCTTCTCTCTATCCCTCTGTTTCTCCTTTCAATCTCTGTTTTGTCTGTTTGTATCACTAGCTCTCAAATCGCCACTGATATATGCACGTGCAGCACCCAGCACAACCTTGTTTCAGGCTCCAGCGGGACCTTTAGGCATTACCATCCTGTAAACAAATAACAATGATAGTGAGTGTAATTACAATCGTCAAACTATTCCAGCTCCACATCATTAGCCATGCCCTGAGCTAAATAACATTTTAATCAGTTTGATATGTCATCTGTGGCTTTCTTCACTGTCACTTGCAATCCAGCAAACTCCTTCCTTCACGTTTCTAGATTAGACAGAGGGTTCTCAACTGCAGACATCCAATTCCCTGTTCAGGAAGCAGCGAGACCTTTCCTCTTCTCACAGATTTAAGATGATAGCCAAGCATCATGAGACACAGTGCGTATGTCTCCTAGGCCCATCCCATGAGAGCAGGACATTTACCACACATGAGAAGAAGACTTAATGCAGTGGCAAAGCAAAATACTCGGTGTCAAAGCCATGTCTAGATGATCATTAAAGACAGATCAAAATTACCCAATACAGGAGGAAAATCTATCGTTTGTAGAAGATTATGTTCTCTGATTATTAGTTTCAAAATTAGTTTTTCCTTTGGATTTCCTCTGAACTTAAACTTAGTTTGGAATGCCTTTGGTTTTGAATATTTCTGAAATCGTATTACTTCTCCTAAGTAAGTTGCTAGTCTGTTCTATTTACGTGAAATTCGAATAATATTGTGAAGTATCTGCCATCAGTTTTACTGTGTGCCAGGCTGAGTTCCCTGATGAATTTCAAATTTCAGATATGAAACAGTAAAGGTTAAAAAAAAAAAATGTTACAAAGGGTACTTCATGCAGTAGCATAAACTTCTGTTTTCTCAAAACTTGTATCAGTTCATCTCACCAGGACCAGCAGGGGAAGCACACTCTGCCTAGGCACTGGCAAAGGGACACAGTGAGAGTGTAGGGTCTCTTGCTGGGGCCATTCAAAATTTGACTGTACAAGCCCCTGAGCAATATGACAGGGCTTTAAAAATGGCCCTGCTTGAAGTACGCGGGTGATCTGGAGACCTCTAAGGTGCTTTCCAACAAAAGCTTTTCTATAATTGTATGAAATTACCTGCAATAGATTAACCCTGGTCATTATTCCTATCACAGGAAATAACTGTGACACCTGGGTAACAGGTGAGCTTACTGCGACACCAGGGAGAGCCTTCCTGTACTTAAAGGCAACCTGTAGGAAAGCTGGGGAGGGAGTTTTTATCAGGGCCTGGAGTGACAGGACAAGGAGTAACCGCTTTAAACTGAAAAGTAGCACCCAGAAAGAACGGAGTCACGCAACAGGATTCATTTCCAAAACCACCTCATAGACACCTGGGCCAAAGAGCAGGGCCTTGAGCGGGTATATCACAATGGCAGAGTTCATTTCCTTCCCAGTAGCTGGCACGTGCCGTTTTTTGGGATTTCGGGGCTACAGTGAGCTGCTAAGAGGGATGTCTTAGCTCTTGCAGGGCAGTGCTTCCACTAAGGCCAGGACTTTTCTGCATCTTCTACTGCCCTGCAAGCGAGGATGCTTGGGGCACACAGGAAGCTGGGAGGGGACACAGCTGCAGGGATTCCATAAGACACAAGCAAATGCAGCCTTGGCTTGGTGACACTTTCTCTTGATTACTGCTCAACACAAATTACCTCGAGCAAGTCTACTGTGAGGACTAAAGGAAAGAGACGTATGGATGCTGCTAAGCTCTTCTAGCTTGTACCAGGTAGGAAAGATACCTCTGTAGCAGGCGTGAAGAGGATAGCACTAATTAATTAGATGAGAAGCGGAGGAAAGGCACTTAGAGGTAGTGAAAAGCAGTTAATGTGATGTTCCGGGGAAGCTTCAGTCTGCTTAAGGAGTAGCAAGAACAAGCCTAAAGTCATAGCCAAATACAAGAAAGAGAGGAGGACACGCAGCATGAGAAGCTCCCGAGAGAAAGGAGCTCTGTTTTGGGTAAAAATCAGTCCCTTTTTCTATCATGGAGACATCCAAGGGCGTAGGACACGTGCACTTCAGGGAACCAAGAGATGCTGTGCATTTCTCTCGTCCCCCTGACACAGCCACTAGGTGACGATGCTTCCAATTCTCTCTAAAGAAACCTTGCTTTCTCAGGCCCAGGTGTCCAGCTGCACACCAAGGACGTCCCTGGCTCCCAGGCACAGTTCCCAGGCCCAAGGCCGAGCTCCCCTCCGAACCCCCATTCCAGCAGACCTTGCTCCTGGCATTGTGGAGCAGCCATTTCATGTCAGCCTTTTCTCCTGGCAGTCAGCTTAGCGCCGTAACCTCTGCCATCGGGGCGCCCGAGAGCCGTGTGAGGTCAGCAGAGAGTCACTGTCAGCCTTTGACCTCACAAAGGTGGGTGGCCATAAGTGCCCTGAGCGTCCAGCTCGCATTGAGTACTGCTGGTGGCACTCGAGGCGTGGAGGTCTGCATGGTGCAATGGGAGACGCCGATGTCCTGCTGCTGGAACAAGAGGCGCTGATGTGCTGCTGGTGCAGGAGGAGACGTGAAGGTGCTGCTGCTTAGAGGTGCTGAGGGGCGGGCAGCCTCAGCGGGCAGCTGAATCAGAGGGCAGGGAAGCCAAGCAGCTTCCTTCTCTGGGGAAGGGGGCACAGAGAAAGTGATTGGAAATGGGGTACAAGCCCTCAGCCTCTAAAAGCAATCCCTCAGATGTTTAGGCATAGTAAAGTTAGGTATATCTATTTGACTCTAGACCCCAACATGTTTGTTAGTGTTCTGGTTTGTCCACTGCTTTCTTGTGGGGGATTTGAGTTGGCCATTACTGTTTAGGTGAATGCTGACTTCATATCTATGGTGCACTTTATTCTTAAAATGGGAAGTTTCTACCAATTTCCCGTCCAAACTTGCTCATAAGCCTACTGCAGTCATCATTTCAGATGTGTCTCCCAACTTACACATTTCCTATTTCTCCTTGATATTTACTCAAGAAATTCATTTACGTAGAGACAACATATTCTTCTCTCAACTGGCATCTGGCCGGGCAGAATGATGTCCTTTCATTCCCTTCCAGGCAATAGGCAACTTGTTCCTTCTGTCTTGTGAACTCTTCCTCCTAAGTTCAATGTGAATACAAGTGGCAGAACTGTGCCTCATGTCTCAAATGAGTGTCAGGGCTGCCTTGTCCAGTGTATTCATACTGGAGGGAAAAAAAAATGAATAGCCATACACACTATATAACCACTAAACTTTTTCAGTCCTCCTTGTGCTAACAGTGCATGAACGTGAGGTTTTGTTGTCATTTTTGTTTGTTTGTTTGTTTGCTTGCTTTAAACTCCTGACTGCCATATAGCAAACATGACAAAAAAACACCCTTTTTTGAGAAGCTCTGAGAATGGCTCTGCTTTGTATTATCACCTGTCACTTCACCTGAACCATTTCAATCACAAGCGATATCCTTCTGTCAGGCTTGGTAGTACTTCCCAACCTTATGTCCCCTGCAAATCTCAAAGCTCATGTGTAATTTTTAATCTTCAGCCACCATGTCCATACCGAACATATCTAACTTTGAAGTCAGCTCTGCCCTGAATAGGAGGTTGGGTTTTCAGAGGTCCCTTCCAGCCTACATTTCTCCATGAGTCTTTGCCTCCTTAGCAGCTGCAGTTTCAGAACTGTCTCTGAGAATTACCATAGGTAACGACTCCTTTGCTGGTAAGTCCCTCTTCAGTGTGAACAATTGTAAATTCCCTTTATTCACTTGCAGCCCCAAAGCCCAAATCCGTAGATAATGTATCAGAAGCTCACAGAAAGTGAAATAGATGTAATTCATCCCCTGTGTAGGGAAGAACTGGTCCTAGAAAGGAAAGCTATTAAATTATCTGGAAACAATTTAGCTCTGATAAATTATTTTGTAAATTACACATTACCCCCTCCTTCCCTGGTCTTAGCTGTTCTTGCTCCAAAACTTTGCATGGTGTTGATGTCAAACTAACAGGCCCACACTTGTCTGGATGACTCTTTACCCTCTTCTGGACAGAGGTGTATTTGTTACTCTCCCATTCTGGGGACTATCCCTGATTTGCACAATTGTTATGCATTTTTCCTACTTGACTTGTTGTTCTGTGTGCCAATGCTGTTAATAGGCTAGGTAGATATCAGCTTTTCATTTTTCACTTGAATCGCTATAGATTGTTATTTCACCTCAGATGATGTTGCGCCTAGTGCCCTACCCTCCTTTTCAATGGGAGTCCTGTCACTGCCCTTAATATCACATTGTTGTTGCTGTTAGATGCAGGAAATAAGATTTGCAGCATTTGAGACATCAGTAACTTTTGATCTATTTTTGCCTCAAGTGTGCAACTGTCCTAATTTGTTCTCTTTGTTCCCCCTGGTTTCTGTGGCTTAAGTACCACTTACTATTATTGTTTAATTTCCTATGTGAAGGAGGTTTTTGGTCATTCTTACTTTATTTCTGCAGTTTTTAACCTCTGAAACATGCCTTTTCTCATCGCTTTTTTCCTCTTTGAATTTTGAATTTTAACTATGCCTTCTCTGCACTCAAGTCCCAGAGCTGCTTAGTCAGACTCAATTATTCATTTCCTTAGATTTCAAAGTTTGCATTTCTAAGCCTCAAAACCTTCATTCTAAACCTGGTTTTGTCTGTCGTGAAATGTAAAATGAGAAAAGTCAGCTCATGATCACACTTTATTCAAATTTTACTACATTTAAACCCATACAGGAGCCAAGTCTAAAATGGTCTTATATTTTTTCACTTTTGGGAAGAAATCCATCACATAGTATACCTCTGTGAACATAAGTGGTAATTATCTTTCAATCTTTTGCTGGGAAGTTAAAGTCTCCCATAATTCCCATTATTGTTTACGTGTCTGATAACTGTACAGAGAGAATTCACTATTAGACTGGAGCTAAGAGCAAAGAGCAGGCTAGCAAGGCTGTCTATCTTTAGCAGTGATTTGCACAAAACCACTCTTTTGCTGACCCATAACATTTAATTTCTCCATCCTCTGCTTCTTGCTAACACAAAGCACCATCTTATTCCATCCATTTGCCTTGGTTTCCAGCCTTCCTGAGATTTATCAGTACTTGTATGACATTCATGCCTTTGTTTCACCCTTCCTGTGTTGACACTTGTCATAACAGTTTTAGATCCTGAACATGATCATCTCAAAGTTTGCCTGACAGTTAGGTCTTCCTCACATTGTCATAGAGTATCAGGTCTCTACCACTTGAAATAGATTGGATTGGATTAGATTATTGGCACCGTCTCTTGTGCTGGTAGTCCATTATCTTCACAGTCCGTACAACTGGCCATCAGTGAACATGAAGTGGCCTTATCCTGCCCATTTACCTTTCTGGAAATCAGCCACTCTGTCTGCCTAGAACAGGGAATGGATTTTCCTCACCTTTCTTCAAAAGCTCTGAAGTTTTCTGTGATCTTTCCAATTGTACGGTATGATAAGCTTTTCCTGCCACTGAAGGGTAGAAGTCATTATGAATAGTGCCAACAAAACAGAAACATAACAATGAAAACGATATTTTAATTCAGAATAGGTATTTGAAAAGTTCACCTTTTCTAGCACAAATGGGGAAAAGAAAAAAAGGAAGGAAAAAAAAAAAAAAAGCAGTCCTAAAACATCAAAACTGTGGCCAAAGAATTAGAAGAAACACTATTTTTCCAAAGCTGCAATGTTTTCCATTCATCTGGCTGGGCCAGCAGAGCACTGGAGACCTGGATGCACTGTACTCATGGCTGGTTCCCCTAAATGACCTGCAGGGAGATCTTCTTCTCTCTATCCCTCTGTTTCTCCTTTCAATCTCTGTTTTGTCTGTTTGTATCACTAGCTCTCAAATCGCCACTGATATATGCACGTGCAGCACCCAGCACAACCTTGTTTCAGGCTCCAGCGGGACCTTTAGGCATTACCATCCTGTAAACAAATAACAATGATAGTGAGTGTAATTACAATCGTCAAACTATTCCAGCTCCACATCATTAGCCATGCCCTGAGCTAAATAACATTTTAATCAGTTTGATATGTCATCTGTGGCTTTCTTCACTGTCACTTGCAATCCAGCAAACTCCTTCCTTCACGTTTCTAGATTAGACAGAGGGTTCTCAACTGCAGACATCCAATTCCCTGTTCAGGAAGCAGCGAGACCTTTCCTCTTCTCACAGATTTAAGATGATAGCCAAGCATCATGAGACACAGTGCGTATGTCTCCTAGGCCCATCCCATGAGAGCAGGACATTTACCACACATGAGAAGAAGACTTAATGCAGTGGCAAAGCAAAATACTCAGTGTCAAAGCCATGTCTAGATGATCATTAAAGACAGATCAAAATTACCCAATACAGGAGGAAAATCTATCGTTTGTAGAAGATTATGTTCTCTGATTATTAGTTTCAAAATTAGTTTTTCCTTTGGATTTCCTCTGAACTTAAACTTAGTTTGGAATGCCTTTGGTTTTGAATATTTCTGAAATCGTATTACTTCTCCTAAGTAAGTTGCTAGTCTGTTCTGTTTACGTGAAATTCGAATAATATTGTGAAGTATCTGCCATCAGTTTTACTGTGTGCCAGGCTGAGTTCCCTGATGAATTTCAAATTTCAGATATGAAACAGTAAAGGTTAAAAAAAAAAATGTTACAAAGGGTACTTCATGCAGTAGCATAAACTTCTGTTTTCTCAAAACTTGTATCAGTTCATCTCACCAGGACCAGCAGGGGAAGCACACTCTGCCTAGGCACTGGCAAAGGGACACAGTGAGAGTGTAGGGTCTCTTGCTGGGGCCATTCAAAATTTGACTGTACAAGCCCCTGAGCAATATGACAGGGCTTTAAAAATGGCCCTGCTTGAAGTACGCGGGTGATCTGGAGACCTCTAAGGTGCTTTCCAACAAAAGCTTTTCTATAATTGTATGAAATCACCTGCAATAGATTAACCCTGGTCATTATTCCTATCACAGGAAATAACTGTGACACCTGGGTAACAGGTGAGCTTACTGCGACACCAGGGAGAGCCTTCCTGTACTTAAAGGCAACCTGTAGGAAAGCTGGGGAGGGAGTCTTTATCAGGGCCTGCAGTGACAGGACAAGGAGTAACCGCTTTAAACTGAAAAGTAGCACCCAGAAAGAACGGAGTTACGCAACAGGATTCATTTCCAAAACCACCTCATAGACACCTGGGCCAAAGAGCAGGGCCTTGAGCGGGTATATCACAATGACAGAGTTCATTTCCTTCCCAGTAGCTGGCACGTGCCGTTTTTGGGGATTTCGGGGCTACAGTGAGCTGCTAAGAGGGATGTCTTAGCTCTTGCAGGACAGTGCTTCCACTAAGGCCAGGACTTTTCTGCATCTTCTACTGCCCTGCAAGCGAGGATGCTTGGGGCACACAGGAAGCTGGGAGGGGACACAGCTGCAGGGATTCCATAAGGCACAAGCAAATGCAGCCTTGGCTTGGTGACACTTTCTCTTGATTACTGCTCAACACAAATTACCTCGAGCAAGTCTACTGTGAGGACTAAAGGAAAGAGACGTATGGATGCTGCTAAGCTCTTCTAGCTTGTACCAGGTAGGAAAGATACCTCTGTAGCAGGCGTGAAGAGGATAGCACTAATTAATTAGATGAGAAGCGGAGGAAAGGCACTTAGAGGTAGTGAAAAGCAGTTAATGTGATGTTCCGGGGAAGCTTCAGTCTGCTTAAGGAGTAGCAAGAACAAGCCTAAAGTCATAGCCAAATACAAGAAAGAGAGGAGGACACGCAGCATGAGAAGCTCCCGAGAGAAAGGAGCTCTGTTTTGGGTAAAAATCAGTCCCTTTTTCTATCATGGAGACATCCAAGGGCGTAGGACACGTGCACTTCAGGGAACCAAGAGATGCTGTGCATTTCTCTCGTCCCCCTGACACAGCCACTAGGTGACGATGCTTCCAATTCTCTCTAAAGAAACCTTGCTTTCTCAGGCCCAGGTGTCCAGCTGCACACCAAGGACGTCCCTGGCTCCCAGGCACAGTTCCCAGGCCCAAGGCCGAGCTCCCCTCCGAACCCCCATTCCAGCAGACCTTGCTCCTGGCATTGTGGAGCAGCCATTTCATGTCAGCCTTTTCTCCTGGCAGTCAGCTTAGCGCCGTAACCTCTGCCATCGGGGCGCCCGAGAGCCGTGTGAGGTCAGCAGAGAGTCACTGTCAGCCTTTGACCTCACAAAGGTGGGTGGCCATAAGTGCCCTGAGCGTCCAGCTCGCATTGAGTACTGCTGGTGGCACTCGAGGCGTGGAGGTCTGCATGGTGCAATGGGAGACGCCGATGTCCTGCTGCTGGAACAAGAGGCGCTGATGTGCTGCTGGTGCAGGAGGAGACGTGAAGGTGCTGCTGCTTAGAGGTGCTGAGGAGCGGGCAGCCTCAGCGGGCAGCTGAATCAGAGGGCAGGGAAGCCAAGCAGCTTCCTTCTCTGGGGAAGGGGGCACAGAGAAAGTGATTGGAAATGGGGTACAAGCCCTCAGCCTCTAAAAGCAATCCCTCAGATGTTTAGGCATAGTAAAGTTAGGTATATCTATTTGACTCTAGACCCCAACATGTTTGTTAGTGTTCTGGTTTGTCCACTGCTTTCTTGTGGGGGATTTGAGTTGGCCATTACTGTTTAGGTGAATGCTGACTTCATATCTATGGTGCACTTTATTCTTAAAATGGGAAGTTTCTACCAATTTCCCGTCCAAACTTGCTCATAAGCCAACTGCAGTCATCATTTCAGATGTGTCTCCCAACTTACACATTTCCTATTTCTCCTTGATATTTACTCAAGAAATTCATTTACGTAGAGACAACATATTCTTCTCTCAACTGGCATCTGGCTGGGCAGAATGATGTCCTTTCATTCCCTTCCAGGCAATAGGCAACTTGTTCCTTCTGTCTTGTGAACTCTTCCTCCTAAGTTCAATGTGAATACAAGTGGCAGAACTGTGCCTCATGTCTCAAATGAGTGTCAGGGCTGCCTTGTCCAGTGTATTCATACTGGAGGGAAAAAAAAATGAATAGCCATACACACTATATAACCACTAAACTTTTTCAGTCCTCCTTGTGCTAACAGTGCATGAACGTGAGGTTTTGTTGTCATTTTTGTTTGTTTGCTTGCTTTAAACTCCTGACTGCCATATAGCAAACATGACAAAAAAACACCCTTTTTTGAGAATCTCTGAGAATGGCTCTGCTTTGTATTATCACCTGTCACTTCACCTGAACCATTTCAATCACAAGCGATATCCTTCTGTCAGGCTTGGTAGTACTTCCCAACCTTATGTCCCCTGCAAATCTCAAAGCTCATGTGTAATTTTTAATCTTCAGCCACCATGTCCATACCGAACATATCTAACTTTGAAGTCAGCTCTGCCCTGAATAGGAGGTTGGGTTTTCAGAGGTCCCTTCCAGCCTACATTTCTCCATGAGTCTTTGCCTCCTTAGCAGCTGCAGTTTCAGAACTGTCTCTGAGAATTACCATAGGTAACGACTCCTTTGCTGGTAAGTCCCTCTTCAGTGTGAACAATTGTAAATTCCCTTTATTCACTTGCAGCCCCAAAGCCCAAATCCGTAGATAATGTATCAGAAGCTCACAGAAAGTGAAATAGATGTAATTCATCCCCTGTGTAGGGAAGAACTGGTCCTAGAAAGGAAAGCTATTAAATTATCTGGAAACAATTTAGCTCTGATAAATTATTTTGTAAATTACACATTACCCCCTCCTTCCCTGGTCTTAGCTGTTCTTGCTCCAAAACTTTGCATGGTGTTGATGTCAAACTAACAGGCCCACACTTGTCTGGATGACTCTTTACCCTCTTCTGGACAGAGGTGTATTTGTTACTCTCCCATTCTGGGGACTATCCCTGATTTGCACAATTGTTATGCATTTTTCCTACTTGACTTGTTGTTCTGTGTGCCAATGCTGTTAATAGGCTAGGTAGATATCAGCTTTTCATTTTTCACTTGAATCGCTATAGATTGTTATTTCACCTCAGATGATGTTGCGCCTAGTGCCCTACCCTCCTTTTCAATGGGAGTCCTGTCACTGCCCTTAATATCACATTGTTGTTGCTGTTAGATAGATGCAGGAAATAAGATTTGCAGCATTTGAGACATCAGTAACTTTCGATCTATTTTTGCCTCAAGTGTGCAACTGTCCTAGTTTGTTCTCTTTGTTCCCCCTGGTTTCTGGTTCTTAAGTACCACTTACTATTATTGTTTAATTTCCTATGTGAAGGAGGTTTTTGGTCATTCTTACTTTATTTCTGCAGTTTTTAACCTCTGAAACATGCCTTTTCTCATCGCTTTTTTCCTCTTTGAATTTTGAATTTTAACTATGCCTTCTCTGCACTCAAGTCCCAGAGCTGCTTAGTCAGACTCAATTATTCATTTCCTTAGATTTCAAAGTTTGCATTTCTAAGCCTCAAAACCTTCATTCTAAACCTGGTTTTGTCTGTCGTGAAATGTAAAATGAGAAAAGTCAGCTCATGATCACACTTTATTCAAATTTTACTACATTTAAACCCATACAGGAGCCAAGTCTAAAATGGTCTTATATTTTTTCACTTTTGGGAAGAAATCCATCACATAGTATACCTCTGTGAACATAAGTGGTAATTATCTTTCAATCTTTTGCTGGGAAGTTAAAGTCTCCCATAATTCCCATTATTGTTTACGTGTCTGATAACTGTACAGAGAGAATTCACTATTAGACTGGAGCTAAGAGCAAAGAGCAGGCTAGCAAGGCTGTCTATCTTTAGCAGTGATTTGCACAAAACCACTCTTTTGCTGACCCATAACATTTAATTTCTCCATCCTCTGCTTCTTGCTAACACAAAGCACCATCTTATTCCATCCATTTGCCTTGGTTTCCAGCCTTCCTGAGATTTATCAGTACTTGTATGACATTCATGCCTTTGTTTCACCCTTCCTGTGTTGACACTTGTCATAACAGTTTTAGATCCTGAACATGATCATCTCAAAGTTTGCCTGACAGTTAGGTCTTCCTCACATTGTCATAGAGTATCAGGTCTCTACCACTTGAAATAGATTGGATTGGATTAGATTATTGGCACCGTCTCTTGTGCTGGTAGTCCATTATCTTCACAGTCCGTACAACTGGCCGTCAGTGAACATGAAGTGGCCTTATCCTGCCCATTTACCTTTCTGGAAATCAGCCACTCTCTCTGCCTAGAACAGGGAATGGATTTTCCTCACCTTTCTTCAAAAGCTCTGAAGTTTTCTGTGATCTTTCCAATTGTACGGTATGATAAGCTTTTGCTGCCACTGAAGGGTAGAAGTCATTATGAATAGTGCCAACAAAACAGAAACATAACAATGAAAACGATATTTTAATTCAGAATAGGTATTTGAAAAGTTCACCTTTTCTAGCACAAATGGGGAAAAGAAAAAAAGGAAGGAAAAAAAAAAAAAAAAAAAGCAGTCCTAAAACATCAAAACTGTGGCCAAAGAATTAGAAGAAACACTATTTTTCCAAAGCTGCAATGTTTTCCATTCATCTGGCTGGGCCAGCAGAGCACTGGAGACCTGGATGCACTGTACTCATGGCTGGTTCCCCTAAATGACCTGCAGGGAGATCTTCTTCTCTCTATCCCTCTGTTTCTCCTTTCAATCTCTGTTTTGTCTGTTTGTATCACTAGCTCTCAAATCGCCACTGATATATGCACGTGCAGCACCCAGCACAACCTTGTTTCAGGCTCCAGCGGGACCTTTAGGCATTACCATCCTGTAAACAAATAACAATGATAGTGAATGTAATTACAATCGTCAAACTATTCCAGCTCCACATCATTAGCCATGCCCTGAGCTAAATAACATTTTAATCAGTTTGATATGTCATCTGTGGCTTTCTTCACTGTCACTTGCAATCCAGCAAACTCCTTCCTTCACGTTTCTGGATTAGACAGAGGGTTCTCAACTGCAGACATCCAATTCCCTGTTCAGGAAGCAGCGAGACCTTTCCTCTTCTCACAGATTTAAGATGATAGCCAAGCATCATGAGACACAGTGCGTATGTCTCCTAGGCCCATCCCATGAGAGCAGGACATTTACCACACATGAGAAGAAGACTTAATGCAGTGGCAAAGCAAAATACTCAGTGTCAAAGCCATGTCTAGATGATCATTAAAGACAGATCAAAATTACCCAATACAGGAGGAAAATCTATCGTTTGTAGAAGATTATGTTCTCTGATTATTAGTTTCAAAATTAGTTTTTCCTTTGGATTTCCTCTGAACTTAAACTTAGTTTGGAATGCCTTTGGTTTTGAATATTTCTGAAATCGTATTACTTCTCCTAAGTAAGTTGCTAGTCTGTTCTGTTTACGTGAAATTCGAATAATATTGTGAAGTATCTGCCATCAGTTTTACTGTGTGCCAGGCTGAGTTCCCTGATGAATTTCAAATTTCAGATATGAAACAGTAAAGGTTAAAAAAAAAAATGTTACAAAGGGTACTTCATGCAGTAGCATAAACTTCTGTTTTCTCAAAACTTGTATCAGTTCATCTCACCAGGACCAGCAGGGGAAGCACACTCTGCCTAGGCACTGGCAAAGGGACACAGTGAGAGTGTAGGGTCTCTTGCTGGGGCCATTCAAAATTTGACTGTACAAGCCCCTGAGCAATATGACAGGGCTTTAAAAATGGCCCTGCTTGAAGTACGCGGGTGATCTGGAGACCTCTAAGGTGCTTTCCAACAAAAGCTTTTCTATAATTGTATGAAATCACCTGCAATAGATTAACCCTGGTCATTATTCCTATCACAGGAAATAACTGTGACACCTGGGTAACAGGTGAGCTTACTGCGACACCAGGGAGAGCCTTCCTGTACTTAAAGGCAACCTGTAGGAAAGCTGGGGAGGGAGTCTTTATCAGGGCCTGCAGTGACAGGACAAGGAGTAACCGCTTTAAACTGAAAAGTAGCACCCAGAAAGAACGGAGTCACGCAACAGGATTCATTTCCAAAACCACCTCATAGACACCTGGGCCAAAGAGCAGGGCCTTGAGCGGGTATATCACAATGGCGGAGTTCATTTCCTTCCCAGTAGCTGGCACGTGCCGTTTTTGGGGATTTCGGGGCTACAGTGAGCTGCTAAGAGGGATGTCTTAGCTCTTGCAGGACAGTGCTTCCACTAAGGCCAGGACTTTTCTGCATCTTCTACTGCCCTGCAAGCGAGGATGCTTGGGGCACACAGGAAGCTGGGAGGGGACACAGCTGCAGGGATTCCATAAGACACAAGCAAATGCAGCCTTGGCTTGGTGACACTTTCTCTTGATTACTGCTCAACACAAATTACCTCGAGCAAGTCTACTGTGAGGACTAAAGGAAAGAGACGTATGGATGCTGCTAAGCTCTTCTAGCTTGTACCAGGTAGGAAAGATACCTCTGTAGCAGGCGTGAAGAGGATAGCACTAATTAATTAGATGAGAAGCGGAGGAAAGGCACTTAGAGGTAGTGAAAAGCAGTTAAGGTGATGTTCCGGGGAAGCTTCAGTCTGCTTAAGGAGTAGCAAGAACAAGCCTAAAGTCATAGCCAAATACAAGAAAGAGAGGAGGACACGCAGCATGAGAAGCTCCCGAGAGAAAGGAGCTCTGTTTTGGGTAAAAATCAGTCCCTTTTTCTATCATGGAGACATCCAAGGGCGTAGGACACGTGCACTTCAGGGAACCAAGAGATGCTGTGCATTTCTCTCGTCCCCCTGACACAGCCACTAGGTGACGATGCTTCCAATTCTCTCTAAAGAAACCTTGCTTTCTCAGGCCCAGGTGTCCAGCTGCACACCAAGGACGTCCCTGGCTCCCAGGCACAGTTCCCAGGCCCAAGGCCGAGCTCCCCTCCGAACCCCCATTCCAGCAGACCTTGCTCCTGGCATTGTGGAGCAGCCATTTCATGTCAGCCTTTTCTCCTGGCAGTCAGCTTAGCGCCGTAACCTCTGCCATCGGGGCGCCCGAGAGCCGTGTGAGGTCAGCAGAGAGTCACTGTCAGCCTTTGACCTCACAAAGGTGGGTGGCCATAAGTGCCCTGAGCGTCCAGCTCGCATTGAGTACTGCTGGTGGCACTCGAGGCGTGGAGGTCTGCATGGTGCAATGGGAGACGCCGATGTCCTGCTGCTGGAACAAGAGGCGCTGATGTGCTGCTGGTGCAGGAGGAGACGTGAAGGTGCTGCTGCTTAGAGGTGCTGAGGAGCGGGCAGCCTCAGCGGGCAGCTGAATCAGAGGGCAGGGAAGCCAAGCAGCTTCCTTCTCTGGGGAAGGGGGCACAGAGAAAGTGATTGGAAATGGGGTACAAGCCCTCAGCCTCTAAAAGCAATCCCTCAGATGTTTAGGCATAGTAAAGTTAGGTATATCTATTTGACTCTAGACCCCAACATGTTTGTTAGTGTTCTGGTTTGTCCACTGCTTTCTTGTGGGGGATTTGAGTTGGCCATTACTCTTTAGGTGAATGCTGACTTCATATCTATGGTGCACTTTATTCTTAAAATGGGAAGTTTCTACCAATTTCCCGTCCAAACTTGCTCATAAGCCAACTGCAGTCATCATTTCAGATGTGTCTCCCAACTTACACATTTCCTATTTCTCCTTGATATTTACTCAAGAAATTCATTTACGTAGAGACAACATATTCTTCTCTCAACTGGCATCTGGCTGGGCAGAATGATGTCCTTTCATTCCCTTCCAGGCAATAGGCAACTTGTTCCTTCTGTCTTGTGAACTCTTCCTCCTAAGTTCAATGTGAATACAAGTGGCAGAACTGTGCCTCATGTCTCAAATGAGTGTCAGGGCTGCCTTGTCCAGTGTATTCATACTGGAGGGAAAAAAAAATGAATAGCCATACACACTATATAACCACTAAACTTTTTCAGTCCTCCTTGTGCTAACAGTGCATGAACGTGAGGTTTTGTTGTCATTTTTGTTTGTTTGCTTGCTTTAAACTCCTGACTGCCATATAGCAAACATGACAAAAAAACACCCTTTTTTGAGAATCTCTGAGAATGGCTCTGCTTTGTATTATCACCTGTCACTTCACCTGAACCATTTCAATCACAAGCGATATCCTTCTGTCAGGCTTGGTAGTACTTCCCAACCTTATGTCCCCTGCAAATCTCAAAGCTCATGTGTAATTTTTAATCTTCAGCCACCATGTCCATACCGAACATATCTAACTTTGAAGTCAGCTCTGCCCTGAATAGGAGGTTGGGATTTCAGAGGTCCCTTCCAGCCTACATTTCTCCATGAGTCTTTGCCTCCTTAGCAGCTGCAGTTTCAGAACTGTCTCTGAGAATTACCATAGGTAACGACTCCTTTGCTGGTAAGTCCCTCTTCAGTGTGAACAATTGTAAATTCCCTTTATTCACTTGCAGCCCCAAAGCCCAAATCCGTAGATAATGTATCAGAAGCTCACAGAAAGTGAAATAGATGTAATTCATCCCCTGTGTAGGGAAGAACTGGTCCTAGAAAGGAAAGCTATTAAATTATCTGGAAACAATTTAGCTCTGATAAATTATTTTGTAAATTACACATTACCCCCTCCTTCCCTGGTCTTAGCTGTTCTTGCTCCAAAACTTTGCATGGTGTTGATGTCAAACTAACAGGCCCACACTTGTCTGGATGACTCTTTACCCTCTTCTGGACAGAGGTGTATTTGTTACTCTCCCATTCTGGGGACTATCCCTGATTTGCACAATTGTTATGCATTTTTCCTACTTGACTTGTTGTTCTGTGTGCCAATGCTGTTAATAGGCTAGGTAGATATCAGCTTTTCATTTTTCACTTGAATCACTATAGATTGTTATTTCACCTCAGATGATGTTGCGCCTAGTGCCCTACCCTCCTTTTCAATGGGAGTCCTGTCACTGCCCTTAATATCACATTGTTGTTGCTGTTAGATAGATGCAGGAAATAAGATTTGCAGCATTTGAGACATCAGTAACTTTTGATCTATTTTTGCCTCAAGTGTGCAACTGTCCTAGTTTGTTCTCTTTGTTCCCCCTGGTTTCTGTGGCTTAAGTACCACTTACTATTATTGTTTAATTTCCTATGTGAAGGAGGTTTTTGGTCATTCTTACTTTATTTCTGCAGTTTTTAACCTCTGAAACATGCCTTTTCTCATCGCTTTTTTCCTCTTTGAATTTTGAATTTTAACTATGCCTTCTCTGCACTCAAGTCCCAGAGCTGCTTAGTCAGACTCAATTATTCATTTCCTTAGATTTCAAAGTTTGCATTTCTAAGCCTCAAAACCTTCATTCTAAACCTGGTTTTGTCTGTCGTGAAATGTAAAATGAGAAAAGTCAGCTCATGATCACACTTTATTCAAATTTTACTACATTTAAACCCATACAGGAGCCAAGTCTAAAATGGTCTTATATTTTTTCACTTTTGGGAAGAAATCCATCACATAGTATACCTCTGTGAACATAAGTGGTAATTATCTTTCAATCTTTTGCTGGGAAGTTAAAGTCTCCCATAATTCCCATTATTGTTTACGTGTCTGATAACTGTACAGAGATAATTCACTATTAGACTGGAGCTAAGAGCAAAGAGCAGGCTAGCAAGGCTGTCTATCTTTAGCAGTGATTTGCACAAAACCACTCTTTTGCTGACCCATAACATTTAATTTCTCCATCCTCTGCTTCTTGCTAACACAAAGCACCATCTTATTCCATCCATTTGCCTTGGTTTCCAGCCTTCCTGAGATTTATCAGTACTTGTATGACATTCATGCCTTTGTTTCACCCTTCCTGTGTTGACACTTGTCATAACAGTTTTAGATCCTGAACATGATCATCTCAAAGTTTGCCTGACAGTTAGGTCTTCCTCACATTGTCATAGAGTATCAGGTCTCTACCACTTGAAATAGATTGGATTGGATTAGATTATTGGCACCGTCTCTTGTGCTGGTAGTCCATTATCTTCACAGTCCGTACAACTGGCCATCAGTGAACATGAAGTGGCCTTATCCTGCCCATTTACCTTTCTGGAAATCAGCCACTCTGTCTGCCTAGAACAGGGAATGGATTTTCCTCACCTTTCTTCAAAAGCTCTGAAGTTTTCTGTGATCTTTCCAATTGTACGGTATGATAAGCTTTTGCTGCCACTGAAGGGTAGAAGTCATTATGAATAGTGCCAACAAAACAGAAACATAACAATGAAAACGATATTTTAATTCAGAATAGGTATTTGAAAAGTTCACCTTTTCTAGCACAAATGGGGAAAAGAAAAAAAGGAAGGAAAAAAAAAAAAAAAAAAGCAGTCCTAAAACATCAAAACTGTGGCCAAAGAATTAGAAGAAACACTATTTTTCCAAAGCTGCAATGTTTTCCATTCATCTGGCTGGGCCAGCAGAGCACTGGAGACCTGGATGCACTGTACTCATGGCTGGTTCCCCTAAATGACCTGCAGGGAGATCTTCTTCTCTCTATCCCTCTGTTTCTCCTTTCAATCTCTGTTTTGTCTGTTTGTATCACTAGCTCTCAAATCGCCACTGATATATGCACGTGCAGCACCCAGCACAACCTTGTTTCAGGCTCCAGCGGGACCTTTAGGCATTACCATCCTGTAAACAAATAACAATGATAGTGAATGTAATTACAATCGTCAAACTATTCCAGCTCCACATCATTAGCCATGCCCTGAGCTAAATAACATTTTAATCAGTTTGATATGTCATCTGTGGCTTTCTTCACTGTCACTTGCAATCCAGCAAACTCCTTCCTTCACGTTTCTGGATTAGACAGAGGGTTCTCAACTGCAGACATCCAATTCCCTGTTCAGGAAGCAGCGAGACCTTTCCTCTTCTCACAGATTTAAGATGATAGCCAAGCATCATGAGACACAGTGCGTATGTCTCCTAGGCCCATCCCATGAGAGCAGGACATTTACCACACATGAGAAGAAGACTTAATGCAGTGGCAAAGCAAAATACTCAGTGTCAAAGCCATGTCTAGATGATCATTAAAGACAGATCAAAATTACCCAATACAGGAGGAAAATCTATCGTTTGTAGAAGATTATGTTCTCTGATTATTAGTTTCAAAATTAGTTTTTCCTTTGGATTTCCTCTGAACTTAAACTTAGTTTGGAATGCCTTTGGTTTTGAATATTTCTGAAATCGTATTACTTCTCCTAAGTAAGTTGCTAGTCTGTTCTGTTTACGTGAAATTCGAATAATATTGTGAAGTATCTGCCATCAGTTTTACTGTGTGCCAGGCTGAGTTCCCTGATGAATTTCAAATTTCAGATATGAAACAGTAAAGGTTAAAAAAAAAAATGTTACAAAGGGTACTTCATGCAGTAGCATAAACTTCTGTTTTCTCAAAACTTGTATCAGTTCATCTCACCAGGACCAGCAGGGGAAGCACACTCTGCCTAGGCACTGGCAAAGGGACACAGTGAGAGTGTAGGGTCTCTTGCTGGGGCCATTCAAAATTTGACTGTACAAGCCCCTGAGCAATATGACAGGGCTTTAAAAATGGCCCTGCTTGAAGTACGCGGGTGATCTGGAGACCTCTAAGGTGCTTTCCAACAAAAGCTTTTCTATAATTGTATGAAATCACCTGCAATAGATTAACCCTGGTCATTATTCCTATCACAGGAAATAACTGTGACACCTGGGTAACAGGTGAGCTTACTGCGACACCAGGGAGAGCCTTCCTGTACTTAAAGGCAACCTGTAGGAAAGCTGGGGAGGGAGTCTTTATCAGGGCCTGGAGTGACAGGACAAGGAGTAACCGCTTTAAACTGAAAAGTAGCACCCAGAAAGAACGGAGTCACGCAACAGGATTCATTTCCAAAACCACCTCATAGACACCTGGGCCAAAGAGCAGGGCCTTGAGCGGGTATATCACAATGACAGAGTTCATTTCCTTCCCAGTAGCTGGCACGTGCCGTTTTTTGGGATTTCGGGGCTACAGTGAGCTGCTAAGAGGGATGTCTTAGCTCTTGCAGGACAGTGCTTCCACTAAGGCCAGGACTTTTCTGCATCTTCTACTGCCCTGCAAGCGAGGATGCTTGGGGCACACAGGAAGCTGGGAGGGGACACAGCTGCAGGGATTCCATAAGACACAAGCAAATGCAGCCTTGGCTTGGTGACACTTTCTCTTGATTACTGCTCAACACAAATTACCTCGAGCAAGTCTACTGTGAGGACTAAAGGAAAGAGACGTATGGATGCTGCTAAGCTCTTCTAGCTTGTACCAGGTAGGAAAGATACCTCTGTAGCAGGCATGAAGAGGATAGCACTAATTAATTAGATGAGAAGCGGAGGAAAGGCACTTAGAGGTAGTGAAAAGCAGTTAAGGTGATGTTCCGGGGAAGCTTCAGTCTGCTTAAGGAGTAGCAAGAACAAGCCTAAAGTCATAGCCAAATACAAGAAAGAGAGGAGGACACGCAGCATGAGAAGCTCCCGAGAGAAAGGAGCTCTGTTTTGGGTAAAAATCAGTCCCTTTTTCTATCATGGAGACATCCAAGGGCGTAGGACACGTGCAGTTCAGGGAACCAAGAGATGCTGTGCATTTCTCTCGTCCCCCTGACACAGCCACTAGGTGACGATGCTTCCAATTCTCTCTAAAGAAACCTTGCTTTCTCAGGCCCAGGTGTCCAGCTGCACACCAAGGACGTCCCTGGCTCCCAGGCACAGTTCCCAGGCCCAAGGCCGAGCTCCGCTCCGAACCCCCATTCCAGCAGACCTTGCTCCTGGCATTGTGGAGCAGCCATTTCATGTCAGCCTTTTCTCCTGGCAGTCAGCTTAGCGCCATAACCTCTGCCATCGGGGCGCCCGAGAGCCGTGTGAGGTCAGCAGAGAGTCACTGTCAGCCTTTGACCTCACAAAGGTGGGTGGCCATAAGTGCCCTGAGCGTCCAGCTCGCATTGAGTACTGCTGGTGGCACTCGAGGCGTGGAGGTCTGCATGGTGCAATGGGAGACGCCGATGTCCTGCTGCTGGAACAAGAGGCGCTGATGTGCTGCTGGTGCAGGAGGAGACGTGAAGGTGCTGCTGCTTAGAGGTGCTGAGGAGCGGGCAGCCTCAGCGGGCAGCTGAATCAGAGGGCAGGGAAGCCAAGCAGCTTCCTTCTCTGGGGAAGGGGGCACAGAGAAAGTGATTGGAAATGGGGTACAAGCCCTCAGCCTCTAAAAGCAATCCCTCAGATGTTTAGGCATAGTAAAGTTAGGTATATCTATTTGACTCTAGACCCCAACATGTTTGTTAGTGTTCTGGTTTGTCCACTGCTTTCTTGTGGGGGATTTGAGTTGGCCATTACTCTTTAGGTGAATGCTGACTTCATATCTATGGTGCACTTTATTCTTAAAATGGGAAGTTTCTACCAATTTCCCGTCCAAACTTGCTCATAAGCCAACTGCAGTCATCATTTCAGATGTGTCTCCCAACTTACACATTTCCTATTTCTCCTTGATATTTACTCAAGAAATTCATTTACGTAGAGACAACATATTCTTCTCTCAACTGGCATCTGGCTGGGCAGAATGATGTCCTTTCATTCCCTTCCAGGCAATAGGCAACTTGTTCCTTCTGTCTTGTGAACTCTTCCTCCTAAGTTCAATGTGAATACAAGTGGCAGAACTGTGCCTCATGTCTCAAATGAGTGTCAGGGCTGCCTTGTCCAGTGTATTCATACTGGAGGGAAAAAAAAATGAATAGCCATACACACTATATAACCACTAAACTTTTTCAGTCCTCCTTGTGCTAACAGTGCATGAACGTGAGGTTTTGTTGTCATTTTTGTTTGTTTGTTTGTTTGCTTGCTTTAAACTCCTGACTGCCATATAGCAAACATGACAAAAAAACACCCTTTTTTGAGAAGCTCTGAGAATGGCTCTGCTTTGTATTATCACCTGTCACTTCACCTGAACCATTTCAATCACAAGCGATATCCTTCTGTCAGGCTTGGTAGTACTTCCCAACCTTATGTCCCCTGCAAATCTCAAAGCTCATGTGTAATTTTTAATCTTCAGCCACCATGTCCATACCGAACATATCTAACTTTGAAGTCAGCTCTGCCCTGAATAGGAGGTTGGGTTTTCAGAGGTCCCTTCCAGCCTACATTTCTCCATGAGTCTTTGCCTCCTTAGCAGCTGCAGTTTCAGAACTGTCTCTGAGAATTACCATAGGTAACGACTCCTTTGCTGGTAAGTCCCTCTTCAGTGTGAACAATTGTAAATTCCCTTTATTCACTTGCAGCCCCAAAGCCCAAATCCGTAGATAATGTATCAGAAGCTCACAGAAAGTGAAATAGATGTAATTCATCCCCTGTGTAGGGAAGAACTGGTCCTAGAAAGGAAAGCTATTAAATTATCTGGAAACAATTTAGCTCTGATAAATTATTTTGTAAATTACACATTACCCCCTCCTTCCCTGGTCTTAGCTGTTCTTGCTCCAAAACTTTGCATGGTGTTGATGTCAAACTAACAGGCCCACACTTGTCTGGATGACTCTTTACCCTCTTCTGGACAGAGGTGTATTTGTTACTCTCCCATTCTGGGGACTATCCCTGATTTGCACAATTGTTATGCATTTTTCCTACTTGACTTGTTGTTCTGTGTGCCAATGCTGTTAATAGGCTAGGTAGATATCAGCTTTTCATTTTTCACTTGAATCGCTATAGATTGTTATTTCACCTCAGATGATGTTGCGCCTAGTGCCCTACCCTCCTTTTCAATGGGAGTCCTGTCACTGCCCTTAATATCACATTGTTGTTGCTGTTAGATGCAGGAAATAAGATTTGCAGCATTTGAGACATCAGTAACTTTTGATCTATTTTTGCCTCAAGTGTGCAACTGTCCTAATTTGTTCTCTTTGTTCCCCCTGGTTTCTGTGGCTTAAGTACCACTTACTATTATTGTTTAATTTCCTATGTGAAGGAGGTTTTTGGTCATTCTTACTTTATTTCTGCAGTTTTTAACCTCTGAAACATGCCTTTTCTCATCGCTTTTTTCCTCTTTGAATTTTGAATTTTAACTATGCCTTCTCTGCACTCAAGTCCCAGAGCTGCTTAGTCAGACTCAATTATTCATTTCCTTAGATTTCACAGTTTGCATTTCTAAGCCTCAAAACCTTCATTCTAAACCTGGTTTTGTCTGTCGTGAAATGTAAAATGAGAAAAGTCAGCTCATGATCACACTTTATTCAAATTTTACTACATTTAAACCCATACAGGAGCCAAGTCTAAAATGGTCTTATATTTTTTCACTTTTGGGAAGAAATCCATCACATAGTATACCTCTATGAACATAAGTGGTAATTATCTTTCAATCTTTTGCTGGGAAGTTAAAGTCTCCCATAATTCCCATTATCGTTTACGTGTCTGATAACTGTACAGAGATAATTCACTATTAGACTGGAGCTAAGAGCAAAGAGCAGGCTAGCAAGGCTGTCTATCTTTAGCAGTGATTTGCACAAAACCACTCTTTTGCTGACCCATAACATTTAATTTCTCCATCCTCTGCTTCTTGCTAACACAAAGCACCATCTTATTCCATCCATTTGCCTTGGTTTCCAGCCTTCCTGAGATTTATCAGTACTTGTATGACATTCATGCCTTTGTTTCACCCTTCCTGTGTTGACACTTGTCATAACAGTTTTAGATCCTGAACATGATCATCTCAAAGTTTGCCTGACAGTTAGGTCTTCCTCACATTGTCATAGAGTATCAGGTCTCTACCACTTGAAATAGATTGGATTGGATTAGATTATTGGCACCGTCTCTTGTGCTGGTAGTCCATTATCTTCACAGTCCGTACAACTGGCCATCAGTGAACATGAAGTGGCCTTATCCTGCCCATTTACCTTTCTGGAAATCAGCCACTCTGTCTGCCTAGAACAGGGAATGGATTTTCCTCACCTTTCTTCAAAAGCTCTGAAGTTTTCTGTGATCTTTCCAATTGTACGGTATGATAAGCTTTTGCTGCCACTGAAGGGTAGAAGTCATTATGAATAGTGCCAACAAAACAGAAACATAACAATGAAAACGATATTTTAATTCAGAATAGGTATTTGAAAAGTTCACCTTTTCTAGCACAAATGGGGAAAATTAAAAAAGGAAGGAAAAAAAAAAAAAAAAGCAGTCCCAAAACATCAAAACTGTGGCCAAAGAATTAGAAGAAACACTATTTTTCCAAAGCTGCAATGTTTTCCATTCATCTGGCTGGGCCAGCAGAGCACTGGAGACCTGGATGCACTGTACTCATGGCTGGTTCCCCTAAATGACCTGCAGGGAGATCTTCTTCTCTCTATCCCTCTGTTTCTCCTTTCAATCTCTGTTTTGTCTGTTTGTATCACTAGCTCTCAAATCGCCACTGATATATGCACGTGCAGCACCCAGCACAACCTTGTTTCAGGCTCCAGCGGGACCTTTAGGCATTACCATCCTGTAAACAAATAACAATGATAGTGAGTGTAATTACAATCGTCAAACTATTCCAGCTCCACATCATTAGCCATGCCCTGAGCTAAATAACATTTTAATCAGTTTGATATGTCATCTGTGGCTTTCTTCACTGTCACTTGCAATCCAGCAAACTCCTTCCTTCACGTTTCTGGATTAGACAGAGGGTTCTCAACTGCAGACATCCAATTCCCTGTTCAGGAAGCAGCGAGACCTTTCCTCTTCTCACAGATTTAAGATGATAGCCAAGCATCATGAGACACAGTGCGTATGTCTCCTAGGCCCATCCCATGAGAGCAGGACATTTACCACACATGAGAAGAAGACTTAATGCAGTGGCAAAGCAAAATACTCAGTGTCAAAGCCATGTCTAGATGATCATTAAAGACAGATCAAAATTACCCAATACAGGAGGAAAATCTATCGTTTGTAGAAGATTATGTTCTCTGATTATTAGTTTCAAAATTAGTTTTTCCTTTGGATTTCCTCTGAACTTAAACTTAGTTTGGAATGCCTTTGGTTTTGAATATTTCTGAAATCGTATTACTTCTCCTAAGTAAGTTGCTAGTCTGTTCTATTTACGTGAAATTCGAATAATATTGTGAAGTATCTGCCATCAGTTTTACTGTGTGCCAGGCTGAGTTCCCTGATGAATTTCAAATTTCAGATATGAAACAGTAAAGGTTAAAAAAAAAAAATGTTACAAAGGGTACTTCATGCAGTAGCATAAACTTCTGTTTTCTCAAAACTTGTATCAGTTCATCTCACCAGGACCAGCAGGGGAAGCACACTCTGCCTAGGCACTGGCAAAGGGACACAGTGAGAGTGTAGGGTCTCTTGCTGGGGCCATTCAAAATTTGACTGTACAAGCCCCTGAGCAATATGACAGGGCTTTAAAAATGGCCCTGCTTGAAGTACGCGGGTGATCTGGAGACCTCTAAGGTGCTTTCCAACAAAAGCTTTTCTATAATTGTATGAAATCACCTGCAATAGATTAACCCTGGTCATTATTCCTATCACAGGAAATAACTGTGACACCTGGGTAACAGGTGAGCTTACTGCGACACCAGGGAGAGCCTTCCTGTACTTAAAGGCAACCTGTAGGAAAGCTGGGGAGGGAGTCTTTATCAGGGCCTGGAGTGACAGGACAAGGAGTAACCGCTTTAAACTGAAAAGTAGCACCCAGAAAGAACGGAGTCACGCAACAGGATTCATTTCCAAAACCACCTCATAGACACCTGGGCCAAAGAGCAGGGCCTTGAGCGGGTATATCACAATGACGGAGTTCATTTCCTTCCCGGTAGCTGGCACGTGCCGTTTTTTGGGATTTCGGGGCTACAGTGAGCTGCTAAGAGGGATGTCTTAGCTCTTGCAGGGCAGTGCTTCCACTAAGGCCAGGACTTTTCTGCATCTTCTACTGCCCTGCAAGCGAGGATGCTTGGGGCACACAGGAAGCTGGGAGGGGACACAGCTGCAGGGATTCCATAAGACACAAGCAAATGCAGCCTTGGCTTGGTGACACTTTCTCTTGATTACTGCTCAACACAAATTACCTCGAGCAAGTCTACTGTGAGGACTAAAGGAAAGAGATGTATGGATGCTGCTAAGCTCTTCTAGCTTGTACCAGGTAGGAAAGATACCTCTGTAGCAGGCGTGAAGAGGATAGCACTAATTAATTAGATGAGAAGCGGAGGAAAGGCACTTAGAGGTAGTGAAAAGCAGTTAATGTGATGTTCCGGGGAAGCTTCAGTCTGCTTAAGGAGTAGCAAGAACAAGCCTAAAGTCATAGCCAAATACAAGAAAGAGAGGAGGACACGCAGCATGAGAAGCTCCCGAGAGAAAGGAGCTCTGTTTTGGGTAAAAATCAGTCCCTTTTTCTATCATGGAGACATCCAAGGGCGTAGGACACGTGCACTTCAGGGAACCAAGAGATGCTGTGCATTTCTCTCGTCCCCCTGACACAGCCACTAGGTGACGATGCTTCCAATTCTCTCTAAAGAAACCTTGCTTTCTCAGGCCCAGGTGTCCAGCTGCACACCAAGGACGTCCCTGGCTCCCAGGCACAGTTCCCAGGCCCAAGGCCGAGCTCCGCTCCGAACCCCCATTCCAGCAGACCTTGCTCCTGGCATTGTGGAGCAGCCATTTCATGTCAGCCTTTTCTCCTGGCAGTCAGCTTAGCGCCGTAACCTCTGCCATCGGGGTGCCCGAGAGCCGTGTGAGGTCAGCAGAGAGTCACTGTCAGCCTTTGACCTCACAAAGGTGGGTGGCCATAAGTGCCCTGAGCGTCCAGCTCGCATTGAGTACTGCTGGTGGCACTCGAGGCGTGGAGGTCTGCATGGTGCAATGGGAGACGCCGATGTCCTGCTGCTGGAACAAGAGGCGCTGATGTGCTGCTGGTGCAGGAGGAGACGTGAAGGTGCTGCTGCTTAGAGGTGCTGAGGGGCGGGCAGCCTCAGCGGGCAGCTGAATCAGAGGGCAGGGAAGCCAAGCAGCTTCCTTCTCTGGGGAAGGGGGCACAGAGAAAGTGATTGGAAATGGGGTACAAGCCCTCAGCCTCTAAAAGCAATCCCTCAGATGTTTAGGCATAGTAAAGTTAGGTATATCTATTTGACTCTAGACCCCAACATGTTTGTTAGTGTTCTGGTTTGTCCACTGCTTTCTTGTGGGGGATTTGAGTTGGCCATTACTGTTTAGGTGAATGCTGACTTCATATCTATGGTGCACTTTATTCTTAAAATGGGAAGTTTCTACCAATTTCCCGTCCAAACTTGCTCATAAGCCAACTGCAGTCATCATTTCAGATGTGTCTCCCAACTTACACATTTCCTATTTCTCCTTGATATTTACTCAAGAAATTCATTTACGTAGAGACAACATATTCTTCTCTCAACTGGCATCTGGCCGGGCAGAATGATGTCCTTTCATTCCCTTCCAGGCAATAGGCAACTTGTTCCTTCTGTCTTGTGAACTCTTCCTCCTAAGTTCAATGTGAATACAAGTGGCAGAACTGTGCCTCATGTCTCAAATGAGTGTCAGGGCTGCCTTGTCCAGTGTATTCATACTGGAGGGAAAAAAAAATGAATAGCCATACACACTATATAACCACTAAACTTTTTCAGTCCTCCTTGTGCTAACAGTGCATGAACGTGAGGTTTTGTTGTCATTTTTGTTTGTTTGCTTGCTTTAAACTCCTGACTGCCATATAGCAAACATGACAAAAAAACACCCTTTTTTGAGAATCTCTGAGAATGGCTCTGCTTTGTATTATCACCTGTCACTTCACCTGAACCATTTCAATCACAAGCGATATCCTTCTGTCAGGCTTGGTAGTACTTCCCAACCTTATGTCCCCTGCAAATCTCAAAGCTCATGTGTAATTTTTAATCTTCAGCCACCATGTCCATACCGAACATATCTAACTTTGAAGTCAGCTCTGCCCTGAATAGGAGGTTGGGTTTTCAGAGGTCCCTTCCAGCCTACATTTCTCCATGAGTCTTTGCCTCCTTAGCAGCTGCAGTTTCAGAACTGTCTCTGAGAATTACCATAGGTAACGACTCCTTTGCTGGTAAGTCCCTCTTCAGTGTGAACAATTGTAAATTCCCTTTATTCACTTGCAGCCCCAAAGCCCAAATCCGTAGATAATGTATCAGAAGCTCACAGAAAGTGAAATAGATGTAATTCATCCCCTGTGTAGGGAAGAACTGGTCCTAGAAAGGAAAGCTATTAAATTATCTGGAAACAATTTAGCTCTGATAAATTATTTTGTAAATTACACATTACCCCCTCCTTCCCTGGTCTTAGCTGTTCTTGCTCCAAAACTTTGCATGGTGTTGATGTCAAACTAACAGGCCCACACTTGTCTGGATGACTCTTTACCCTCTTCTGGACAGAGGTGTATTTGTTACTCTCCCATTCTGGGGACTATCCCTGGTTTGCACAATTGTTATGCATTTTTCCTACTTGACTTGTTGTTCTGTGTGCCAATGCTGTTAATAGGCTAGGTAGATATCAGCTTTTCATTTTTCACTTGAATCGCTATAGATTGTTATTTCACCTCAGATGATGTTGCGCCTAGTGCCCTACCCTCCTTTTCAATGGGAGTCCTGTCACTGCCCTTAATATCACATTGTTGTTGCTGTTAGATGCAGGAAATAAGATTTGCAGCATTTGAGACATCAGTAACTTTTGATCTATTTTTGCCTCAAGCGTGCAACTGTCCTAATTTGTTCTCTTTGTTCCCCCTGGTTTCTGTGGCTTAAGTACCACTTACTATTATTGTTTAATTTCCTATGTGAAGGAGGTTTTTGGTCATTCTTACTTTATTTCTGCAGTTTTTAACCTCTGAAACATGCCTTTTCTCATCGCTTTTTTCCTCTTTGAATTTTGAATTTTAACTATGCCTTCTCTGCACTCAAGTCCCAGAGCTGCTTAGTCAGACTCAATTATTCATTTCCTTAGATTTCAAAGTTTGCATTTCTAAGCCTCAAAACCTTCATTCTAAACCTGGTTTTGTCTGTCGTGAAATGTAAAATGAGAAAAGTCAGCTCATGATCACACTTTATTCAAATTTTACTACATTTAAACCCATACAGGAGCCAAGTCTAAAATGGTCTTATATTTTTTCACTTTTGGGAAGAAATCCATCACATAGTATACCTCTATGAACATAAGTGGTAATTATCTTTCAATCTTTTGCTGGGAAGTTAAAGTCTCCCATAATTCCCATTATTGTTTACGTGTCTGATAACTGTACAGAGAGAATTCACTATTAGACTGGAGCTAAGAGCAAAGAGCAGGCTAGCAAGGCTGTCTATCTTTAGCAGTGATTTGCACAAAACCACTCTTTTGCTGACCCATAACATTTAATTTCTCCATCCTCTGCTTCTTGCTAACACAAAGCACCATCTTATTCCATCCATTTGCCTTGGTTTCCAGCCTTCCTGAGATTTATCAGTACTTGTATGACATTCATGCCTTTGTTTCACCCTTCCTGTGTTGACACTTGTCATAACAGTTTTAGATCCTGAACATGATCATCTCAAAGTTTGCCTGACAGTTAGGTCTTCCTCACATTGTCATAGAGTATCAGGTCTCTACCACTTGAAATAGATTGGATTGGATTAGATTATTGGCACCGTCTCTTGTGCTGGTAGTCCATTATCTTCACAGTCCGTACAACTGGCCATCAGTGAACATGAAGTGGCCTTATCCTGCCCATTTACCTTTCTGGAAATCAGCCACTCTGTCTGCCTAGAACAGGGAATGGATTTTCCTCACCTTTCTTCAAAAGCTCTGAAGTTTTCTGTGATCTTTCCAATTGTACGGTATGATAAGCTTTTGCTGCCACTGAAGGGTAGAAGTCATTATGAATAGTGCCAACAAAACAGAAACATAACAATGAAAACGATATTTTAATTCAGAATAGGTATTTGAAAAGTTCACCTTTTCTAGCACAAATGGGGAAAAGAAAAAAAGGAAAAAAAAAAAAAAAAGCAGTCCTAAAACATCAAAACTGTGGCCAAAGAATTAGAAGAAACACTATTTTTCCAAAGCTGCAATGTTTTCCATTCATCTGGCTGGGCCAGCAGAGCACTGGAGACCTGGATGCACTGTACTCATGGCTGGTTCCCCTAAATGACCTGCAGGGAGATCTTCTTCTCTCTATCCCTCTGTTTCTCCTTTCAATCTCTGTTTTGTCTGTTTGTATCACTAGCTCTCAAATCGCCACTGATATATGCACGTGCAGCACCCAGCACAACCTTGTTTCAGGCTCCAGCGGGACCTTTAGGCATTACCATCCTGTAAACAAATAACAATGATAGTGAGTGTAATTACAATCGTCAAACTATTCCAGCTCCACATCATTAGCCATGCCCTGAGCTAAATAACATTTTAATCAGTTTGATATGTCATCTGTGGCTTTCTTCACTGTCACTTGCAATCCAGCAAACTCCTTCCTTCACGTTTCTAGATTAGACAGAGGGTTCTCAACTGCAGACATCCAATTCCCTGTTCAGGAAGCAGCGAGACCTTTCCTCTTCTCACAGATTTAAGATGATAGCCAAGCATCATGAGACACAGTGCGTATGTCTCCTAGGCCCATCCCATGAGAGCAGGACATTTACCACACATGAGAAGAAGACTTAATGCAGTGGCAAAGCAAAATACTCAGTGTCAAAGCCATGTCTAGATGATCATTAAAGACAGATCAAAATTACCCAATACAGGAGGAAAATCTATCGTTTGTAGAAGATTATGTTCTCTGATTATTAGTTTCAAAATTAGTTTTTCCTTTGGATTTCCTCTGAACTTAAACTTAGTTTGGAATGCCTTTGGTTTTGAATATTTCTGAAATCGTATTACTTCTCCTAAGTAAGTTGCTAGTCTGTTCTATTTACGTGAAATTCGAATAATATTGTGAAGTATCTGCCATCAGTTTTACTGTGTGCCAGGCTGAGTTCCCTGATGAATTTCAAATTTCAGATATGAAACAGTAAAGGTTAAAAAAAAAAAATGTTACAAAGGGTACTTCATGCAGTAGCATAAACTTCTGTTTTCTCAAAACTTGTATCAGTTCATCTCACCAGGACCAGCAGGGGAAGCACACTCTGCCTAGGCACTGGCAAAGGGACACAGTGAGAGTGTAGGGTCTCTTGCTGGGGCCATTCAAAATTTGACTGTACAAGCCCCTGAGCAATATGACAGGGCTTTAAAAATGGCCCTGCTTGAAGTACGCGGGTGATCTGGAGACCTCTAAGGTGCTTTCCAACAAAAGCTTTTCTATAATTGTATGAAATCACCTGCAATAGATTAACCCTGGTCATTATTCCTATCACAGGAAATAACTGTGACACCTGGGTAACAGGTGAGCTTACTGCGACACCAGGGAGAGCCTTCCTGTACTTAAAGGCAACCTGTAGGAAAGCTGGGGAGGGAGTCTTTATCAGGGCCTGGAGTGACAGGACAAGGAGTAACCGCTTTAAACTGAAAAGTAGCACCCAGAAAGAACGGAGTCACGCAACAGGATTCATTTCCAAAACCACCTCATAGACACCTGGGCCAAAGAGCAGGGCCTTGAGCGGGTATATCACAATGACAGAGTTCATTTCCTTCCCAGTAGCTGGCACATGCCGTTTTTTGGGATTTCGGGGCTACAGTGAGCTGCTAAGAGGGATGTCTTAGCTCTTGCAGGGCAGTGTTTCCACTAAGGCCAGGACTTTTCTGCATCTTCTACTGCCCTGCAAGCGAGGATGCTTGGGGCACACAGGAAGCTGGGAGCGGACACAGCTGCAGGGATTCCATAAGACACAAGCAAATGCAGCCTTGGCTTGGTGACACTTTCTCTTGATTACTGCTCAACACAAATTACCTCGAGCAAGTCTACTGTGAGGACTAAAGGAAAGAGACGTATGGATGCTGCTAAGCTCTTCTAGCTTGTACCAGGTAGGAAAGATACCTCTGTAGCAGGCGTGAAGAGGATAGCACTAATTAATTAGATGAGAAGCGGAGGAAAGGCACTTAGAGGTAGTGAAAAGCAGTTAATGTGATGTTCCGGGGAAGCTTCAGTCTGCTTAAGGAGTAGCAAGAACAAGCCTAAAGTCATAGCCAAATACAAGAAAGAGAGGAGGACACGCAGCATGAGAAGCTCCCGAGAGAAAGGAGCTCTGTTTTGGGTAAAAATCAGTCCCTTTTTCTATCATGGAGACATCCAAGGGCGTAGGACACGTGCACTTCAGGGAACCAAGAGATGCTGTGCATTTCTCTCGTCCCCCTGACACAGCCACTAGGTGACGATGCTTCCAATTCTCTCTAAAGAAACCTTGCTTTCTCAGGCCCAGGTGTCCAGCTGCACACCAAGGACGTCCCTGGCTCCCAGGCACAGTTCCCAGGCCCAAGGCCGAGCTCCGCTCCGAACCCCCATTCCAGCAGACCTTGCTCCTGGCATTGTGGAGCAGCCATTTCATGTCAGCCTTTTCTCCTGGCAGTCAGCTTAGCGCCGTAACCTCTGCCATCGGGGCGCCCGAGAGCCGTGTGAGGTCAGCAGAGAGTCACTGTCAGCCTTTGACCTCACAAAGGTGGGTGGCCATAAGTGCCCTGAGCGTCCAGCTCGCATTGAGTACTGCTGGTGGCACTCGAGGCGTGGAGGTCTGCATGGTGCAATGGGAGACGCCGATGTCCTGCTGCTGGAACAAGAGGCGCTGATGTGCTGCTGGTGCAGGAGGAGACGTGAAGGTGCTGCTGCTTAGAGGTGCTGAGGGGCGGGCAGCCTCAGCGGGCAGCTGAATCAGAGGGCAGGGAAGCCAAGCAGCTTCCTTCTCTGGGGAAGGGGGCACAGAGAAAGTGATTGGAAATGGGGTACAAGCCCTCAGCCTCTAAAAGCAATCCCTCAGATGTTTAGGCATAGTAAAGTTAGGTATATCTATTTGACTCTAGACCCCAACATGTTTGTTAGTGTTCTGGTTTGTCCACTGCTTTCTTGTGGGGGATTTGAGTTGGCCATTACTCTTTAGGTGAATGCTGACTTCATATCTATGGTGCACTTTATTCTTAAAATGGGAAGTTTCTACCAATTTCCCGTCCAAACTTGCTCATAAGCCAACTGCAGTCATCATTTCAGATGTGTCTCCCAACTTACACATTTCCTATTTCTCCTTGATATTTACTCAAGAAATTCATTTACGTAGAGACAACATATTCTTCTCTCAACTGGCATCTGGCTGGGCAGAATGATGTCCTTTCATTCCCTTCCAGGCAATAGGCAACTTTTTCCTTCTGTCTTGTGAACTCTTCCTCCTAAGTTCAATGTGAATACAAGTGGCAGAACTGTGCCTCATGTCTCAAATGAGTGTCAGGGCTGCCTTGTCCAGTGTATTCATACTGGAGGGAAAAAAAAATGAATAGCCATACACACTATATAACCACTAAACTTTTTCAGTCCTCCTTGTGCTAACAGTGCATGAACGTGAGGTTTTGTTGTCATTTTTGTTTGTTTGTTTGTTTGCTTGCTTTAAACTCCTGACTGCCATATAGCAAACATGACAAAAAAACACCCTTTTTTGAGAATCTCTGAGAATGGCTCTGCTTTGTATTATCACCTGTCACTTCACCTGAACCATTTCAATCACAAGCGATATCCTTCTGTCAGGCTTGGTAGTACTTCCCAACCTTATGTCCCCTGCAAATCTCAAAGCTCATGTGTAATTTTTAATCTTCAGCCACCATGTCCATACCGAACATATCTAACTTTGAAGTCAGCTCTGCCCTGAATAGGAGGTTGGGTTTTCAGAGGTCCCTTCCAGCCTACATTTCTCCATGAGTCTTTGCCTCCTTAGCAGCTGCAGTTTCAGAACTGTCTCTGAGAATTACCATAGGTAACGACTCCTTTGCTGGTAAGTCCCTCTTCAGTGTGAACAATTGTAAATTCCCTTTATTCACTTGCAGCCCCAAAGCCCAAATCCGTAGATAATGTATCAGAAGCTCACAGAAAGTGAAATAGATGTAATTCATCCCCTGTGTAGGGAAGAACTGGTCCTAGAAAGGAAAGCTATTAAATTATCTGGAAACAATTTAGCTCTGATAAATTATTTTGTAAATTACACATTACCCCCTCCTTCCCTGGTCTTAGCTGTTCTTGCTCCAAAACTTTGCATGGTGTTGATGTCAAACTAACAGGCCCACACTTGTCTGGATGACTCTTTACCCTCTTCTGGACAGAGGTGTATTTGTTACTCTCCCATTCTGGGGACTATCCCTGATTTGCACAATTGTTATGCATTTTTCCTACTTGACTTGTTGTTCTGTGTGCCAATGCTGTTAATAGGCTAGGTAGATATCAGCTTTTCATTTTTCACTTGAATCGCTATAGATTGTTATTTCACCTCAGATGATGTTGCGCCTAGTGCCCTACCCTCCTTTTCAATGGGAGTCCTGTCACTGCCCTTAATATCACATTGTTGTTGCTGTTAGATGCAGGAAATAAGATTTGCAGCATTTGAGACATCAGTAACTTTTGATCTATTTTTGCCTCAAGTGTGCAACTGTCCTAATTTGTTCTCTTTGTTCCCCCTGGTTTCTGTGGCTTAAGTACCACTTACTATTATTGTTTAATTTCCTATGTGAAGGAGGTTTTTGGTCATTCTTACTTTATTTCTGCAGTTTTTAACCTCTGAAACATGCCTTTTCTCATCGCTTTTTTCCTCTTTGAATTTTGAATTTTAACTATGCCTTCTCTGCACTCAAGTCCCAGAGCTGCTTAGTCAGACTCAATTATTCATTTCCTTAGATTTCAAAGTTTGCATTTCTAAGCCTCAAAACCTTCATTCTAAACCTGGTTTTGTCTGTCGTGAAATGTAAAATGAGAAAAGTCAGCTCATGATCACACTTTATTCAAATTTTACTACATTTAAACCCATACAGGAGCCAAGTCTAAAATGGTCTTATATTTTTTCACTTTTGGGAAGAAATCCATCACATAGTATACCTCTGTGAACATAAGTGGTAATTATCTTTCAATCTTTTGCTGGGAAGTTAAAGTCTCCCATAATTCCCATTATTGTTTACGTGTCTGATAACTGTACAGAGATAATTCACTATTAGACTGGAGCTAAGAGCAAAGAGCAGGCTAGCAAGGCTGTCTATCTTTAGCAGTGATTTGCACAAAACCACTCTTTTGCTGACCCATAACATTTAATTTCTCCATCCTCTGCTTCTTGCTAACACAAAGCACCATCTTATTCCATCCATTTGCCTTGGTTTCCAGCCTTCCTGAGATTTATCAGTACTTGTATGACATTCATGCCTTTGTTTCACCCTTCCTGTGTTGACACTTGTCATAACAGTTTTAGATCCTGAACATGATCATCTCAAAGTTTGCCTGACAGTTAGGTCTTCCTCACATTGTCATAGAGTATCAGGTCTCTACCACTTGAAATAGATTGGATTGGATTAGATTATTGGCACCGTCTCTTGTGCTGGTAGTCCATTATCTTCACAGTCCGTACAACTGGCCATCAGTGAACATGAAGTGGCCTTATCCTGCCCATTTACCTTTCTGGAAATCAGCCACTCTGTCTGCCTAGAACAGGGAATGGATTTTCCTCACCTTTCTTCAAAAGCTCTGAAGTTTTCTGTGATCTTTCCAATTGTACGGTATGATAAGCTTTTGCTGCCACTGAAGGGTAGAAGTCATTATGAATAGTGCCAACAAACCAGAAACATAACAATGAAAACGATATTTTAATTCAGAATAGGTATTTGAAAAGTTCACCTTTTCTAGCACAAATGGGGAAAAGAAAAAAAGGAAGGAAAAAAAAAAAAAAAAGCAGTCCTAAAACATCAAAACTGTGGCCAAAGAATTAGAAGAAACACTATTTTTCCAAAGCTGCAATGTTTTCCATTCATCTGGCTGGGCCAGCAGAGCACTGGAGACCTGGATGCACTGTACTCATGGCTGGTTCCCCTAAATGACCTGCAGGGAGATCTTCTTCTCTCTATCCCTCTGTTTCTCCTTTCAATCTCTGTTTTGTCTGTTTGTATCACTAGCTCTCAAATCGCCACTGATATATGCACGTGCAGCACCCAGCACAACCTTGTTTCAGGCTCCAGCGGGACCTTTAGGCATTACCATCCTGTAAACAAATAACAATGATAGTGAGTGTAATTACAATCGTCAAACTATTCCAGCTCCACATCATTAGCCATGCCCTGAGCTAAATAACATTTTAATCAGTTTGATATGTCATCTGTGGCTTTCTTCACTGTCACTTGCAATCCAGCAAACTCCTTCCTTCACGTTTCTAGATTAGACAGAGGGTTCTCAACTGCAGACATCCAATTCCCTGTTCAGGAAGCAGCGAGACCTTTCCTCTTCTCACAGATTTAAGATGATAGCCAAGCATCATGAGACACAGTGCGTATGTCTCCTAGGCCCATCCCATGAGAGCAGGACATTTACCACACATGAGAAGAAGACTTAATGCAGTGGCAAAGCAAAATACTCAGTGTCAAAGCCATGTCTAGATGATCATTAAAGACAGATCAAAATTACCCAATACAGGAGGAAAATCTATCGTTTGTAGAAGATTATGTTCTCTGATTATTAGTTTCAAAATTAGTTTTTCCTTTGGATTTCCTCTGAACTTAAACTTAGTTTGGAATGCCTTTGGTTTTGAATATTTCTGAAATCGTATTACTTCTCCTAAGTAAGTTGCTAGTCTGTTCTATTTACGTGAAATTCGAATAATATTGTGAAGTATCTGCCATCAGTTTTACTGTGTGCCAGGCTGAGTTCCCTGATGAATTTCAAATTTCAGATATGAAACAGTAAAGGTTAAAAAAAAAAAATGTTACAAAGGGTACTTCATGCAGTAGCATAAACTTCTGTTTTCTCAAAACTTGTATCAGTTCATCTCACCAGGACCAGCAGGGGAAGCACACTCTGCCTAGGCACTGGCAAAGGGACACAGTGAGAGTGTAGGGTCTCTTGCTGGGGCCATTCAAAATTTGACTGTACAAGCCCCTGAGCAATATGACAGGGCTTTAAAAATGGCCCTGCTTGAAGTACGCGGGTGATCTGGAGACCTCTAAGGTGCTTTCCAACAAAAGCTTTTCTATAATTGTATGAAATCACCTGCAATAGATTAACCCTGGTCATTATTCCTATCACAGGAAATAACTGTGACACCTGGGTAACAGGTGAGCTTACTGCGACACCAGGGAGAGCCTTCCTGTACTTAAAGGCAACCTGTAGGAAAGCTGGGGAGGGAGTCTTTATCAGGGCCTGGAGTGACAGGACAAGGAGTAACCGCTTTAAACTGAAAAGTAGCACCCAGAAAGAACGGAGTCACGCAACAGGATTCATTTCCAAAACCACCTCATAGACACCTGGGCCAAAGAGCAGGGCCTTGAGCGGGTATATCACAATGGCAGAGTTCATTTCCTTCCCAGTAGCTGGCACGTGCCGTTTTTTGGGATTTCGGGGCTACAGTGAGCTGCTAAGAGGGATGTCTTAGCTCTTGCAGGGCAGTGTTTCCACTAAGGCCAGGACTTTTCTGCATCTTCTACTGCCCTGCAAGCGAGGATGCTTGGGGCACACAGGAAGCTGGGAGCGGACACAGCTGCAGGGATTCCATAAGACACAAGCAAATGCAGCCTTGGCTTGGTGACACTTTCTCTTGATTACTGCTCAACACAAATTACCTCGAGCAAGTCTACTGTGAGGACTAAAGGAAAGAGACGTATGGATGCTGCTAAGCTCTTCTAGCTTGTACCAGGTAGGAAAGATACCTCTGTAGCAGGCGTGAAGAGGATAGCACTAATTAATTAGATGAGAAGCGGAGGAAAGGCACTTAGAGGTAGTGAAAAGCAGTTAATGTGATGTTCCGGGGAAGCTTCAGTCTGCTTAAGGAGTAGCAAGAACAAGCCTAAAGTCATAGCCAAATACAAGAAAGAGAGGAGGACACGCAGCATGAGAAGCTCCCGAGAGAAAGGAGCTCTGTTTTGGGTAAAAATCAGTCCCTTTTTCTATCATGGAGACATCCAAGGGCGTAGGACACGTGCACTTCAGGGAACCAAGAGATGCTGTGCATTTCTCTCGTCCCCCTGACACAGCCACTAGGTGACGATGCTTCCAATTCTCTCTAAAGAAACCTTGCTTTCTCAGGCCCAGGTGTCCAGCTGCACACCAAGGACGTCCCTGGCTCCCAGGCACAGTTCCCAGGCCCAAGGCCGAGCTCCGCTCCGAACCCCCATTCCAGCAGACCTTGCTCCTGGCATTGTGGAGCAGCCATTTCATGTCAGCCTTTTCTCCTGGCAGTCAGCTTAGCGCCGTAACCTCTGCCATCGGGGCGCCCGAGAGCCGTGTGAGGTCAGCAGAGAGTCACTGTCAGCCTTTGACCTCACAAAGGTGGGTGGCCATAAGTGCCCGGAGCGTCCAGCTCGCATTGAGTACTGCTGGTGGCACTCGAGGCGTGGAGGTCTGCATGGTGCAATGGGAGACGCCGATGTCCTGCTGCTGGAACAAGAGGCGCTGATGTGCTGCTGGTGCAGGAGGAGACGTGAAGGTGCTGCTGCTTAGAGGTGCTGAGGGGCGGGCAGCCTCAGCGGGCAGCTGAATCAGAGGGCAGGGAAGCCAAGCAGCTTCCTTCTCTGGGGAAGGGGGCACAGAGAAAGTGATTGGAAATGGGGTACAAGCCCTCAGCCTCTAAAAGCAATCCCTCAGATGTTTAGGCATAGTAAAGTTAGGTATATCTATTTGACTCTAGACCCCAACATGTTTGTTAGTGTTCTGGTTTGTCCACTGCTTTCTTGTGGGGGATTTGAGTTGGCCATTACTCTTTAGGTGAATGCTGACTTCATATCTATGGTGCACTTTATTCTTAAAATGGGAAGTTTCTACCAATTTCCCGTCCAAACTTGCTCATAAGCCAACTGCAGTCATCATTTCAGATGTGTCTCCCAACTTACACATTTCCTATTTCTCCTTGATATTTACTCAAGAAATTCATTTACGTAGAGACAACATATTCTTCTCTCAACTGGCATCTGGCTGGGCAGAATGATGTCCTTTCATTCCCTTCCAGGCAATAGGCAACTTGTTCCTTCTGTCTTGTGAACTCTTCCTCCTAAGTTCAATGTGAATACAAGTGGCAGAACTGTGCCTCATGTCTCAAATGAGTGTCAGGGCTGCCTTGTCCAGTGTATTCATACTGGAGGGAAAAAAAAATGAATAGCCATACACACTATATAACCACTAAACTTTTTCAGTCCTCCTTGTGCTAACAGTGCATGAACGTGAGGTTTTGTTGTCATTTTTGTTTGTTTGTTTGTTTGCTTGCTTTAAACTCCTGACTGCCATATAGCAAACATGACAAAAAAACACCCTTTTTTGAGAATCTCTGAGAATGGCTCTGCTTTGTATTATCACCTGTCACTTCACCTGAACCATTTCAATCACAAGCGATATCCTTCTGTCAGGCTTGGTAGTACTTCCCAACCTTATGTCCCCTGCAAATCTCAAAGCTCATGTGTAATTTTTAATCTTCAGCCACCATGTCCATACCGAACATATCTAACTTTGAAGTCAGCTCTGCCCTGAATAGGAGGTTGGGTTTTCAGAGGTCCCTTCCAGCCTACATTTCTCCATGAGTCTTTGCCTCCTTAGCAGCTGCAGTTTCAGAACTGTCTCTGAGAATTACCATAGGTAACGACTCCTTTGCTGGTAAGTCCCTCTTCAGTGTGAACAATTGTAAATTCCCTTTATTCACTTGCAGCCCCAAAGCCCAAATCCGTAGATAATGTATCAGAAGCTCACAGAAAGTGAAATAGATGTAATTCATCCCCTGTGTAGGGAAGAACTGGTCCTAGAAAGGAAAGCTATTAAATTATCTGGAAACAATTTAGCTCTGATAAATTATTTTGTAAATTACACATTACCCCCTCCTTCCCTGGTCTTAGCTGTTCTTGCTCCAAAACTTTGCATGGTGTTGATGTCAAACTAACAGGCCCACACTTGTCTGGATGACTCTTTACCCTCTTCTGGACAGAGGTGTATTTGTTACTCTCCCATTCTGGGGACTATCCCTGATTTGCACAATTGTTATGCATTTTTCCTACTTGACTTGTTGTTCTGTGTGCCAATGCTGTTAATAGGCTAGGTAGATATCAGCTTTTCATTTTTCACTTGAATCGCTATAGATTGTTATTTCACCTCAGATGATGTTGCGCCTAGTGCCCTACCCTCCTTTTCAATGGGAGTCCTGTCACTGCCCTTAATATCACATTGTTGTTGCTGTTAGATGCAGGAAATAAGATTTGCAGCATTTGAGACATCAGTAACTTTTGATCTATTTTTGCCTCAAGTGTGCAACTGTCCTAATTTGTTCTCTTTGTTCCCCCTGGTTTCTGTGGCTTAAGTACCACTTACTATTATTGTTTAATTTCCTATGTGAAGGAGGTTTTTGGTCATTCTTACTTTATTTCTGCAGGTTTTAACCTCTGAAACATGCCTTTTCTCATCGCTTTTTTCCTCTTTGAATTTTGAATTTTAACTATGCCTTCTCTGCACTCAAGTCCCAGAGCTGCTTAGTCAGACTCAATTATTCATTTCCTTAGATTTCAAAGTTTGCATTTCTAAGCCTCAAAACCTTCATTCTAAACCTGGTTTTGTCTGTCGTGAAATGTAAAATGAGAAAAGTCAGCTCATGATCACACTTTATTCAAATTTTACTACATTTAAACCCATACAGGAGCCAAGTCTAAAATGGTCTTATATTTTTTCACTTTTGGGAAGAAATCCATCACATAGTATACCTCTATGAACATAAGTGGTAATTATCTTTCAATCTTTTGCTGGGAAGTTAAAGTCTCCCATAATTCCCATTATTGTTTACGTGTCTGATAACTGTACAGAGAGAATTCACTATTAGACTGGAGCTAAGAGCAAAGAGCAGGCTAGCAAGGCTGTCTATCTTTAGCAGTGATTTGCACAAAACCACTCTTTTGCTGACCCATAACATTTAATTTCTCCATCCTCTGCTTCTTGCTAACACAAAGCACCATCTTATTCCATCCATTTGCCTTGGTTTCCAGCCTTCCTGAGATTTATCAGTACTTGTATGACATTCATGCCTTTGTTTCACCCTTCCTGTGTTGACACTTGTCATAACAGTTTTAGATCCTGAACATGATCATCTCAAAGTTTGCCTGACAGTTAGGTCTTCCTCACATTGTCATAGAGTATCAGGTCTCTACCACTTGAAATAGATTGGATTGGATTAGATTATTGGCACCGTCTCTTGTGCTGGTAGTCCATTATCTTCACAGTCCGTACAACTGGCCATCAGTGAACATGAAGTGGCCTTATCCTGCCCATTTACCTTTCTGGAAATCAGCCACTCTGTCTGCCTAGAACAGGGAATGGATTTTCCTCACCTTTCTTCAAAAGCTCTGAAGTTTTCTGTGATCTTTCCAATTGTACTAATGATAAGCTTTTGCTGCCACTGAAGGGTAGAAGTCATTATGAATAGTGCCAACAAAACAGAAACATAACAATGAAAACGATATTTTAATTCAGAATAGGTATTTGAAAAGTTCACCTTTTCTAGCACAAATGGGGAAAAGAAAAAAAGGAAGGAAAAAAAAAAAAAAAAGCAGTCCTAAAACATCAAAACTGTGGCCAAAGAATTAGAAGAAACACTATTTTTCCAAAGCTGCAATGTTTTCCATTCATCTGGCTGGGCCAGCAGAGCACTGGAGACCTGGATGCACTGTACTCATGGCTGGTTCCCCTAAATGACCTGCAGGGAGATCTTCTTCTCTCTATCCCTCTGTTTCTCCTTTCAATCTCTGTTTTGTCTGTTTGTATCACTAGCTCTCAAATCGCCACTGATATATGCACGTGCAGCACCCAGCACAACCTTGTTTCAGGCTCCAGCGGGACCTTTAGGCATTACCATCCTGTAAACAAATAACAATGATAGTGAGTGTAATTACAATCGTCAAACTATTCCAGCTCCACATCATTAGCCATGCCCTGAGCTAAATAACATTTTAATCAGTTTGATATGTCATCTGTGGCTTTCTTCACTGTCACTTGCAATCCAGCAAACTCCTTCCTTCACGTTTCTAGATTAGACAGAGGGTTCTCAACTGCAGACATCCAATTCCCTGTTCAGGAAGCAGCGAGACCTTTCCTCTTCTCACAGATTTAAGATGATAGCCAAGCATCATGAGACACAGTGCGTATGTCTCCTAGGCCCATCCCATGAGAGCAGGACATTTACCACACATGAGAAGAAGACTTAATGCAGTGGCAAAGCAAAATACTCAGTGTCAAAGCCATGTCTAGATGATCATTAAAGACAGATCAAAATTACCCAATACAGGAGGAAAATCTATCGTTTGTAGAAGATTATGTTCTCTGATTATTAGTTTCAAAATTAGTTTTTCCTTTGGATTTCCTCTGAACTTAAACTTAGTTTGGAATGCCTTTGGTTTTGAATATTTCTGAAATCGTATTACTTCTCCTAAGTAAGTTGCTAGTCTGTTCTATTTACGTGAAATTCGAATAATATTGTGAAGTATCTGCCATCAGTTTTACTGTGTGCCAGGCTGAGTTCCCTGATGAATTTCAAATTTCAGATATGAAACAGTAAAGGTTAAAAAAAAAAAATGTTACAAAGGGTACTTCATGCAGTAGCATAAACTTCTGTTTTCTCAAAACTTGTATCAGTTCATCTCACCAGGACCAGCAGGGGAAGCACACTCTGCCTAGGCACTGGCAAAGGGACACAGTGAGAGTGTAGGGTCTCTTGCTGGGGCCATTCAAAATTTGACTGTACAAGCCCCTGAGCAATATGACAGGGCTTTAAAAATGGCCCTGCTTGAAGTACGCGGGTGATCTGGAGACCTCTAAGGTGCTTTCCAACAAAAGCTTTTCTATAATTGTATGAAATCACCTGCAATAGATTAACCCTGGTCATTATTCCTATCACAGGAAATAACTGTGACACCTGGGTAACAGGTGAGCTTACTGCGACACCAGGGAGAGCCTTCCTGTACTTAAAGGCAACCTGTAGGAAAGCTGGGGAGGGAGTCTTTATCAGGGCCTGGAGTGACAGGACAAGGAGTAACCGCTTTAAACTGAAAAGTAGCACCCAGAAAGAACGGAGTCACGCAACAGGATTCATTTCCAAAACCACCTCATAGACACCTGGGCCAAAGAGCAGGGCCTTGAGCGGGTATATCACAATGACAGAGTTCATTTCCTTCCCAGTAGCTGGCACATGCCGTTTTTTGGGATTTCGGGGCTACAGTGAGCTGCTAAGAGGGATGTCTTAGCTCTTGCAGGGCAGTGTTTCCACTAAGGCCAGGACTTTTCTGCATCTTCTACTGCCCTGCAAGCGAGGATGCTTGGGGCACACAGGAAGCTGGGAGCGGACACAGCTGCAGGGATTCCATAAGACACAAGCAAATGCAGCCTTGGCTTGGTGACACTTTCTCTTGATTACTGCTCAACACAAATTACCTCGAGCAAGTCTACTGTGAGGACTAAAGGAAAGAGACGTATGGATGCTGCTAAGCTCTTCTAGCTTGTACCAGGTAGGAAAGATACCTCTGTAGCAGGCGTGAAGAGGATAGCACTAATTAATTAGATGAGAAGCGGAGGAAAGGCACTTAGAGGTAGTGAAAAGCAGTTAATGTGATGTTCCGGGGAAGCTTCAGTCTGCTTAAGGAGTAGCAAGAACAAGCCTAAAGTCATAGCCAAATACAAGAAAGAGAGGAGGACACGCAGCATGAGAAGCTCCCGAGAGAAAGGAGCTCTGTTTTGGGTAAAAATCAGTCCCTTTTTCTATCATGGAGACATCCAAGGGCGTAGGACACGTGCAGTTCAGGGAACCAAGAGATGCTGTGCATTTCTCTCGTCCCCCTGACACAGCCACTAGGTGACGATGCTTCCAATTCTCTCTAAAGAAACCTTGCTTTCTCAGGCCCAGGTGTCCAGCTGCACACCAAGGACGTCCCTGGCTCCCAGGCACAGTTCCCAGGCCCAAGGCCGAGCTCCGCTCCGAACCCCCATTCCAGCAGACCTTGCTCCTGGCATTGTGGAGCAGCCATTTCATGTCAGCCTTTTCTCCTGGCAGTCAGCTTAGCGCCGTAACCTCTGCCATCGGGGCGCCCGAGAGCCGTGTGAGGTCAGCAGAGAGTCACTGTCAGCCTTTGACCTCACAAAGGTGGGTGGCCATAAGTGCCCTGAGCGTCCAGCTCGCATTGAGTACTGCTGGTGGCACTCGAGGCGTGGAGGTCTGCATGGTGCAATGGGAGACGCCGATGTCCTGCTGCTGGAACAAGAGGCGCTGATGTGCTGCTGGTGCAGGAGGAGACGTGAAGGTGCTGCTGCTTAGAGGTGCTGAGGGGCGGGCAGCCTCAGCGGGCAGCTGAATCAGAGGGCAGGGAAGCCAAGCAGCTTCCTTCTCTGGGGAAGGGGGCACAGAGAAAGTGATTGGAAATGGGGTACAAGCCCTCAGCCTCTAAAAGCAATCCCTCAGATGTTTAGGCATAGTAAAGTTAGGTATATCTATTTGACTCTAGACCCCAACATGTTTGTTAGTGTTCTGGTTTGTCCACTGCTTTCTTGTGGGGGATTTGAGTTGGCCATTACTCTTTAGGTGAATGCTGACTTCATATCTATGGTGCACTTTATTCTTAAAATGGGAAGTTTCTACCAATTTCCCGTCCAAACTTGCTCATAAGCCAACTGCAGTCATCATTTCAGATGTGTCTCCCAACTTACACATTTCCTATTTCTCCTTGATATTTACTCAAGAAATTCATTTACGTAGAGACAACATATTCTTCTCTCAACTGGCATCTGGCTGGGCAGAATGATGTCCTTTCATTCCCTTCCAGGCAATAGGCAACTTGTTCCTTCTGTCTTGTGAACTCTTCCTCCTAAGTTCAATGTGAATACAAGTGGCAGAACTGTGCCTCATGTCTCAAATGAGTGTCAGGGCTGCCTTGTCCAGTGTATTCATACTGGAGGGAAAAAAAAATGAATAGCCATACACACTATATAACCACTAAACTTTTTCAGTCCTCCTTGTGCTAACAGTGCATGAACGTGAGGTTTTGTTGTCATTTTTGTTTGTTTGTTTGTTTGCTTGCTTTAAACTCCTGACTGCCATATAGCAAACATGACAAAAAAACACCCTTTTTTGAGAATCTCTGAGAATGGCTCTGCTTTGTATTATCACCTGTCACTTCACCTGAACCATTTCAATCACAAGCGATATCCTTCTGTCAGGCTTGGTAGTACTTCCCAACCTTATGTCCCCTGCAAATCTCAAAGCTCATGTGTAATTTTTAATCTTCAGCCACCATGTCCATACCGAACATATCTAACTTTGAAGTCAGCTCTGCCCTGAATAGGAGGTTGGGTTTTCAGAGGTCCCTTCCAGCCTACATTTCTCCATGAGTCTTTGCCTCCTTAGCAGCTGCAGTTTCAGAACTGTCTCTGAGAATTACCATAGGTAACGACTCCTTTGCTGGTAAGTCCCTCTTCAGTGTGAACAATTGTAAATTCCCTTTATTCACTTGCAGCCCCAAAGCCCAAATCCGTAGATAATGTATCAGAAGCTCACAGAAAGTGAAATAGATGTAATTCATCCCCTGTGTAGGGAAGAACTGGTCCTAGAAAGGAAAGCTATTAAATTATCTGGAAACAATTTAGCTCTGATAAATTATTTTGTAAATTACACATTACCCCCTCCTTCCCTGGTCTTAGCTGTTCTTGCTCCAAAACTTTGCATGGTGTTGATGTCAAACTAACAGGCCCACACTTGTCTGGATGACTCTTTACCCTCTTCTGGACAGAGGTGTATTTGTTACTCTCCCATTCTGGGGACTATCCCTGGTTTGCACAATTGTTATGCATTTTTCCTACTTGACTTGTTGTTCTGTGTGCCAATGCTGTTAATAGGCTAGGTAGATATCAGCTTTTCATTTTTCACTTGAATCGCTATAGATTGTTATTTCACCTCAGATGATGTTGCGCCTAGTGCCCTACCCTCCTTTTCAATGGGAGTCCTGTCACTGCCCTTAATATCACATTGTTGTTGCTGTTAGATGCAGGAAATAAGATTTGCAGCATTTGAGACATCAGTAACTTTTGATCTATTTTTGCCTCAAGCGTGCAACTGTCCTAATTTGTTCTCTTTGTTCCCCCTGGTTTCTGTGGCTTAAGTACCACTTACTATTATTGTTTAATTTCCTATGTGAAGGAGGTTTTTGGTCATTCTTACTTTATTTCTGCAGGTTTTAACCTCTGAAACATGCCTTTTCTCATCGCTTTTTTCCTCTTTGAATTTTGAATTTTAACTATGCCTTCTCTGCACTCAAGTCCCAGAGCTGCTTAGTCAGACTCAATTATTCATTTCCTTAGATTTCAAAGTTTGCATTTCTAAGCCTCAAAACCTTCATTCTAAACCTGGTTTTGTCTGTCGTGAAATGTAAAATGAGAAAAGTCAGCTCATGATCACACTTTATTCAAATTTTACTACATTTAAACCCATACAGGAGCCAAGTCTAAAATGGTCTTATATTTTTTCACTTTTGGGAAGAAATCCATCACATAGTATACCTCTATGAACATAAGTGGTAATTATCTTTCAATCTTTTGCTGGGAAGTTAAAGTCTCCCATAATTCCCATTATTGTTTACGTGTCTGATAACTGTACAGAGAGAATTCACTATTAGACTGGAGCTAAGAGCAAAGAGCAGGCTAGCAAGGCTGTCTATCTTTAGCAGTGATTTGCACAAAACCACTCTTTTGCTGACCCATAACATTTAATTTCTCCATCCTCTGCTTCTTGCTAACACAAAGCACCATCTTATTCCATCCATTTGCCTTGGTTTCCAGCCTTCCTGAGATTTATCAGTACTTGTATGACATTCATGCCTTTGTTTCACCCTTCCTGTGTTGACACTTGTCATAACAGTTTTAGATCCTGAACATGATCATCTCAAAGTTTGCCTGACAGTTAGGTCTTCCTCACATTGTCATAGAGTATCAGGTCTCTACCACTTGAAATAGATTGGATTGGATTAGATTATTGGCACCGTCTCTTGTGCTGGTAGTCCATTATCTTCACAGTCCGTACAACTGGCCATCAGTGAACATGAAGTGGCCTTATCCTGCCCATTTACCTTTCTGGAAATCAGCCACTCTGTCTGCCTAGAACAGGGAATGGATTTTCCTCACCTTTCTTCAAAAGCTCTGAAGTTTTCTGTGATCTTTCCAATTGTACTAATGATAAGCTTTTGCTGCCACTGAAGGGTAGAAGTCATTATGAATAGTGCCAACAAAACAGAAACATAACAATGAAAACGATATTTTAATTCAGAATAGGTATTTGAAAAGTTCACCTTTTCTAGCACAAATGGGGAAAAGAAAAAAAGGAAGGAAAAAAAAAAAAAAAAGCAGTCCTAAAACATCAAAACTGTGGCCAAAGAATTAGAAGAAACACTATTTTTCCAAAGCTGCAATGTTTTCCATTCATCTGGCTGGGCCAGCAGAGCACTGGAGACCTGGATGCACTGTACTCATGGCTGGTTCCCCTAAATGACCTGCAGGGAGATCTTCTTCTCTCTATCCCTCTGTTTCTCCTTTCAATCTCTGTTTTGTCTGTTTGTATCACTAGCTCTCAAATCGCCACTGATATATGCACGTGCAGCACCCAGCACAACCTTGTTTCAGGCTCCAGCGGGACCTTTAGGCATTACCATCCTGTAAACAAATAACAATGATAGTGAGTGTAATTACAATCGTCAAACTATTCCAGCTCCACATCATTAGCCATGCCCTGAGCTAAATAACATTTTAATCAGTTTGATATGTCATCTGTGGCTTTCTTCACTGTCACTTGCAATCCAGCAAACTCCTTCCTTCACGTTTCTAGATTAGACAGAGGGTTCTCAACTGCAGACATCCAATTCCCTGTTCAGGAAGCAGCGAGACCTTTCCTCTTCTCACAGATTTAAGATGATATCCAAGCATCATGAGACACAGTGCGTATGTCTCCTAGGCCCATCCCATGAGAGCAGGACATTTACCACACATGAGAAGAAGACTTAATGCAGTGGCAAAGCAAAATACTCAGTGTCAAAGCCATGTCTAGATGATCATTAAAGACAGATCAAAATTACCCAATACAGGAGGAAAATCTATCGTTTGTAGAAGATTATGTTCTCTGATTATTAGTTTCAAAATTAGTTTTTCCTTTGGATTTCCTCTGAACTTAAACTTAGTTTGGAATGCCTTTGGTTTTGAATATTTCTGAAATCGTATTACTTCTCCTAAGTAAGTTGCTAGTCTGTTCTGTTTACGTGAAATTCGAATAATATTGTGAAGTATCTGCCATCAGTTTTACTGTGTGCCAGGCTGAGTTCCCTGATGAATTTCAAATTTCAGATATGAAACAGTAAAGGTTAAAAAAAAAAATGTTACAAAGGGTACTTCATGCAGTAGCATAAACTTCTGTTTTCTCAAAACTTGTATCAGTTCATCTCACCAGGACCAGCAGGGGAAGCACACTCTGCCTAGGCACTGGCAAAGGGACACAGTGAGAGTGTAGGGTCTCTTGCTGGGGCCATTCAAAATTTGACTGTACAAGCCCCTGAGCAATATGACAGGGCTTTAAAAATGGCCCTGCTTGAAGTACGCGGGTGATCTGGAGACCTCTAAGGTGCTTTCCAACAAAAGCTTTTCTATAATTGTATGAAATCACCTGCAATAGATTAACCCTGGTCATTATTCCTATCACAGGAAATAACTGTGACACCTGGGTAACAGGTGAGCTTACTGCGACACCAGGGAGAGCCTTCCTGTACTTAAAGGCAACCTGTAGGAAAGCTGGGGAGGGAGTCTTTATCAGGGCCTGGAGTGACAGGACAAGGAGTAACCGCTTTAAACTGAAAAGTAGCACCCAGAAAGAACGGAGTCACGCAACAGGATTCATTTCCAAAACCACCTCATAGACACCTGAGCCAAAGAGCAGGGCCTTGAGCGGGTATATCACAATGGCGGAGTTCATTTCCTTCCCAGTAGCTGGCACGTGCCGTTTTTTGGGATTTCGGGGCTACAGTGAGCTGCTAAGAGGGATGTCTTAGCTCTTGCAGGGCAGTGCTTCCACTAAGGCCAGGACTTTTCTGCATCTTCTACTGCCCTGCAAGCGAGGATGCTTGGGGCACACAGGAAGCTGGGAGGGGACACAGCTGCAGGGATTCCATAAGACACAAGCAAATGCAGCCTTGGCTTGGTGACACTTTCTCTTGATTACTGCTCAACACAAATTACCTCGAGCAAGTCTACTGTGAGGACTAAAGGAAAGAGACGTATGGATGCTGCTAAGCTCTTCTAGCTTGTACCAGGTAGGAAAGATACCTCTGTAGCAGGCGTGAAGAGGATAGCACTAATTAATTAGATGAGAAGCGGAGGAAAGGCACTTAGAGGTAGTGAAAAGCAGTTAATGTGATGTTCCGGGGAAGCTTCAGTCTGCTTAAGGAGTAGCAAGAACAAGCCTAAAGTCATAGCCAAATACAAGAAAGAGAGGAGGACACGCAGCATGAGAAGCTCCCGAGAGAAAGGAGCTCTGTTTTGGGTAAAAATCAGTCCCTTTTTCTATCATGGAGACATCCAAGGGCGTAGGACACGTGCACTTCAGGGAACCAAGAGATGCTGTGCATTTCTCTCGTCCCCCTGACACAGCCACTAGGTGACGATGCTTCCAATTCTCTCTAAAGAAACCTTGCTTTCTCAGGCCCAGGTGTCCAGCTGCACACCAAGGACGTCCCTGGCTCCCAGGCACAGTTCCCAGGCCCAAGGCCGAGCTCCGCTCCGAACCCCCATTCCAGCAGACCTTGCTCCTGGCATTGTGGAGCAGCCATTTCATGTCAGCCTTTTCTCCTGGCAGTCAGCTTAGCGCCGTAACCTCTGCCATCGGGGCGCCCGAGAGCCGTGTGAGGTCAGCAGAGAGTCACTGTCAGCCTTTGACCTCACAAAGGTGGGTGGCCATAAGTGCCCTGAGCGTCCAGCTCGCATTGAGTACTGCTGGTGGCACTCGAGGCGTGGAGGTCTGCATGGTGCAATGGGAGACGCCGATGTCCTGCTGCTGGAACAAGAGGCGCTGATGTGCTGCTGGTGCAGGAGGAGACGTGAAGGTGCTGCTGCTTAGAGGTGCTGAGGGGCGGGCAGCCTCAGCGGGCAGCTGAATCAGAGGGCAGGGAAGCCAAGCAGCTTCCTTCTCTGGGGAAGGGGGCACAGAGAAAGTGATTGGAAATGGGGTACAAGCCCTCAGCCTCTAAAAGCAATCCCTCAGATGTTTAGGCATAGTAAAGTTAGGTATATCTATTTGACTCTAGACCCCAACATGTTTGTTAGTGTTCTGGTTTGTCCACTGCTTTCTTGTGGGGGATTTGAGTTGGCCATTACTCTTTAGGTGAATGCTGACTTCATATCTATGGTGCACTTTATTCTTAAAATGGGAAGTTTCTACCAATTTCCCGTCCAAACTTGCTCATAAGCCAACTGCAGTCATCATTTCAGATGTGTCTCCCAACTTACACATTTCCTATTTCTCCTTGATATTTACTCAAGAAATTCATTTACGTAGAGACAACATATTCTTCTCTCAACTGGCATCTGGCTGGGCAGAATGATGTCCTTTCATTCCCTTCCAGGCAATAGGCAACTTGTTCCTTCTGTCTTGTGAACTCTTCCTCCTAAGTTCAATGTGAATACAAGTGGCAGAACTGTGCCTCATGTCTCAAATGAGTGTCAGGGCTGCCTTGTCCAGTGTATTCATACTGGAGGGAAAAAAAAATGAATAGCCATACACACTATATAACCACTAAACTTTTTCAGTCCTCCTTGTGCTAACAGTGCATGAACGTGAGGTTTTGTTGTCATTTTTGTTTGTTTGTTTGTTTGCTTGCTTTAAACTCCTGACTGCCATATAGCAAACATGACAAAAAAACACCCTTTTTTGAGAAGCTCTGAGAATGGCTCTGCTTTGTATTATCACCTGTCACTTCACCTGAACCATTTCAATCACAAGCGATATCCTTCTGTCAGGCTTGGTAGTACTTCCCAACCTTATGTCCCCTGCAAATCTCAAAGCTCATGTGAGCTCATGTATCCGTAGATAATGTATCAGAAGCTCACAGAAAGTGAAATAGATGTAATTCATCCCCTGTGTAGGGAAGAACTGGTCCTAGAAAGGAAAGCTATTAAATTATCTGGAAACAATTTAGCTCTGATAAATTATTTTGTAAATTACACATTACCCCCTCCTTCCCTGGTCTTAGCTGTTCTTGCTCCAAAACTTTGCATGGTGTTGATGTCAAACTAACAGGCCCACACTTGTCTGGATGACTCTTTACCCTCTTCTGGACAGAGGTGTATTTGTTACTCTCCCATTCTGGGGACTATCCCTGGTTTGCACAATTGTTATGCATTTTTCCTACTTGACTTGTTGTTCTGTGTGCCAATGCTGTTAATAGGCTAGGTAGATATCAGCTTTTCATTTTTCACTTGAATCGCTATAGATTGTTATTTCACCTCAGATGATGTTGCGCCTAGTGCCCTACCCTCCTTTTCAATGGGAGTCCTGTCACTGCCCTTAATATCACATTGTTGTTGCTGTTAGATGCAGGAAATAAGATTTGCAGCATTTGAGACATCAGTAACTTTTGATCTATTTTTGCCTCAAGCGTGCAACTGTCCTAATTTGTTCTCTTTGTTCCCCCTGGTTTCTGTGGCTTAAGTACCACTTACTATTATTGTTTAATTTCCTATGTGAAGGAGGTTTTTGGTCATTCTTACTTTATTTCTGCAGGTTTTAACCTCTGAAACATGCCTTTTCTCATCGCTTTTTTCCTCTTTGAATTTTGAATTTTAACTATGCCTTCTCTGCACTCAAGTCCCAGAGCTGCTTAGTCAGACTCAATTATTCATTTCCTTAGATTTCAAAGTTTGCATTTCTAAGCCTCAAAACCTTCATTCTAAACCTGGTTTTGTCTGTCGTGAAATGTAAAATGAGAAAAGTCAGCTCATGATCACACTTTATTCAAATTTTACTACATTTAAACCCATACAGAAGCCAAGTCTAAAATGGTCTTATATTTTTTCACTTTTGGGAAGAAATCCATCACATAGTATACCTCTATGAACATAAGTGGTAATTATCTTTCAATCTTTTGCTGGGAAGTTAAAGTCTCCCATAATTCCCATTATTGTTTACGTGTCTGATAACTGTACAGAGATAATTCACTATTAGACTGGAGCTAAGAGCAAAGAGCAGGCTAGCAAGGCTGTCTATCTTTAGCAGTGATTTGCACAAAACCACTCTTTTGCTGACCCATAACATTTAATTTCTCCATCCTCTGCTTCTTGCTAACACAAAGCACCATCTTATTCCATCCATTTGCCTTGGTTTCCAGCCTTCCTGAGATTTATCAGTACTTGTATGACATTCATGCCTTTGTTTCACCCTTCCTGTGTTGACACTTGTCATAACAGTTTTAGATCCTGAACATGATCATCTCAAAGTTTGCCTGACAGTTAGGTCTTCCTCACATTGTCATAGAGTATCAGGTCTCTACCACTTGAAATAGATTGGATTGGATTAGATTATTGGCACCGTCTCTTGTGCTGGTAGTCCATTATCTTCACAGTCCGTACAACTGGCCATCAGTGAACATGAAGTGGCCTTATCCTGCCCATTTACCTTTCTGGAAATCAGCCACTCTGTCTGCCTAGAACAGGGAATGGATTTTCCTCACCTTTCTTCAAAAGCTCTGAAGTTTTCTGTGATCTTTCCAATTGTACGGTATGATAAGCTTTTGCTGCCACTGAAGGGTAGAAGTCATTATGAATAGTGCCAACAAAACAGAAACATAACAATGAAAACGATATTTTAATTCAGAATAGGTATTTGAAAAGTTCACCTTTTCTAGCACAAATGGGGAAAAGAAAAAAAGGAAGGAAAAAAAAAAAAAAAAAGCAGTCCTAAAACATCAAAACTGTGGCCAAAGAATTAGAAGAAACACTATTTTTCCAAAGCTGCAATGTTTTCCATTCATCTGGCTGGGCCAGCAGAGCACTGGAGACCTGGATGCACTGTACTCATGGCTGGTTCCCCTAAATGACCTGCAGGGAGATCTTCTTCTCTCTATCCCTCTGTTTCTCCTTTCAATCTCTGTTTTGTCTGTTTGTATCACTAGCTCTCAAATCGCCACTGATATATGCACGTGCAGCACCCAGCACAACCTTGTTTCAGGCTCCAGCGGGACCTTTAGGCATTACCATCCTGTAAACAAATAACAATGATAGTGAGTGTAATTACAATCGTCAAACTATTCCAGCTCCACATCATTAGCCATGCCCTGAGCTAAATAACATTTTAATCAGTTTGATATGTCATCTGTGGCTTTCTTCACTGTCACTTGCAATCCAGCAAACTCCTTCCTTCACGTTTCTAGATTAGACAGAGGGTTCTCAACTGCAGACATCCAATTCCCTGTTCAGGAAGCAGCGAGACCTTTCCTCTTCTCACAGATTTAAGATGATAGCCAAGCATCATGAGACACAGTGCGTATGTCTCCTAGGCCCATCCCATGAGAGCAGGACATTTACCACACATGAGAAGAAGACTTAATGCAGTGGCAAAGCAAAATACTCAGTGTCAAAGCCATGTCTAGATGATCATTAAAGACAGATCAAAATTACCCAATACAGGAGGAAAATCTATCGTTTGTAGAAGATTATGTTCTCTGATTATTAGTTTCAAAATTAGTTTTTCCTTTGGATTTCCTCTGAACTTAAACTTAGTTTGGAATGCCTTTGGTTTTGAATATTTCTGAAATCGTATTACTTCTCCTAAGTAAGTTGCTAGTCTGTTCTATTTACGTGAAATTCGAATAATATTGTGAAGTATCTGCCATCAGTTTTACTGTGTGCCAGGCTGAGTTCCCTGATGAATTTCAAATTTCAGATATGAAACAGTAAAGGTTAAAAAAAAAAAATGTTACAAAGGGTACTTCATGCAGTAGCATAAACTTCTGTTTTCTCAAAACTTGTATCAGTTCATCTCACCAGGACCAGCAGGGGAAGCACACTCTGCCTAGGCACTGGCAAAGGGACACAGTGAGAGTGTAGGGTCTCTTGCTGGGGCCATTCAAAATTTGACTGTACAAGCCCCTGAGCAATATGACAGGGCTTTAAAAATGGCCCTGCTTGAAGTACGCGGGTGATCTGGAGACCTCTAAGGTGCTTTCCAACAAAAGCTTTTCTATAATTGTATGAAATCACCTGCAATAGATTAACCCTGGTCATTATTCCTATCACAGGAAATAACTGTGACACCTGGGTAACAGGTGAGCTTACTGCGACACCAGGGAGAGCCTTCCTGTACTTAAAGGCAACCTGTAGGAAAGCTGGGGAGGGAGTCTTTATCAGGGCCTGCAGTGACACGACAAGGAGTAACCGCTTTAAACTGAAAAGTAGCACCCAGAAAGAACGGAGTCACGCAACAGGATTCATTTCCAAAACCACCTCATAGACACCTGGGCCAAAGAGCAGGGCCTTGAGCGGGTATATCACAATGGCAGAGTTCATTTCCTTCCCAGTAGCTGGCACGTGCCGTTTTTTGGGATTTCGGGGCTACAGTGAGCTGCTAAGAGGGATGTCTTAGCTCTTGCAGGGCAGTGTTTCCACTAAGGCCAGGACTTTTCTGCATCTTCTACTGCCCTGCAAGCGAGGATGCTTGGGGCACACAGGAAGCTGGGAGCGGACACAGCTGCAGGGATTCCATAAGACACAAGCAAATGCAGCCTTGGCTTGGTGACACTTTCTCTTGATTACTGCTCAACACAAATTACCTCGAGCAAGTCTACTGTGAGGACTAAAGGAAAGAGACGTATGGATGCTGCTAAGCTCTTCTAGCTTGTACCAGGTAGGAAAGATACCTCTGTAGCAGGCGTGAAGAGGATAGCACTAATTAATTAGATGAGAAGCGGAGGAAAGGCACTTAGAGGTAGTGAAAAGCAGTTAATGTGATGTTCCGGGGAAGCTTCAGTCTGCTTAAGGAGTAGCAAGAACAAGCCTAAAGTCATAGCCAAATACAAGAAAGAGAGGAGGACACGCAGCATGAGAAGCTCCCGAGAGAAAGGAGCTCTGTTTTGGGTAAAAATCAGTCCCTTTTTCTATCATGGAGACATCCAAGGGCGTAGGACACGTGCACTTCAGGGAACCAAGAGATGCTGTGCATTTCTCTCGTCCCCCTGACACAGCCACTAGGTGACGATGCTTCCAATTCTCTCTAAAGAAACCTTGCTTTCTCAGGCCCAGGTGTCCAGCTGCACACCAAGGACGTCCCTGGCTCCCAGGCACAGTTCCCAGGCCCAAGGCCGAGCTCCCCTCCGAACCCCCATTCCAGCAGACCTTGCTCCTGGCATTGTGGAGCAGCCATTTCATGTCAGCCTTTTCTCCTGGCAGTCAGCTTAGCGCCGTAACCTCTGCCATCGGGGCGCCCGAGAGCCGTGTGAGGTCAGCAGAGAGTCACTGTCAGCCTTTGACCTCACAAAGGTGGGTGGCCATAAGTGCCCTGAGCGTCCAGCTCGCATTGAGTACTGCTGGTGGCACTCGAGGCGTGGAGGTCTGCATGGTGCAATGGGAGACGCCGATGTCCTGCTGCTGGAACAAGAGGCGCTGATGTGCTGCTGGTGCAGGAGGAGACGTGAAGGTGCTGCTGCTTAGAGGTGCTGAGGGGCGGGCAGCCTCAGCGGGCAGCTGAATCAGAGGGCAGGGAAGCCAAGCAGCTTCCTTCTCTGGGGAAGGGGGCACAGAGAAAGTGATTGGAAATGGGGTACAAGCCCTCAGCCTCTAAAAGCAATCCCTCAGATGTTTAGGCATAGTAAAGTTAGGTATATCTATTTGACTCTAGACCCCAACATGTTTGTTAGTGTTCTGGTTTGTCCACTGCTTTCTTGTGGGGGATTTGAGTTGGCCATTACTCTTTAGGTGAATGCTGACTTCATATCTATGGTGCACTTTATTCTTAAAATGGGAAGTTTCTACCAATTTCCCGTCCAAACTTGCTCATAAGCCAACTGCAGTCATCATTTCAGATGTGTCTCCCAACTTACACATTTCCTATTTCTCCTTGATATTTACTCAAGAAATTCATTTACGTAGAGACAACATATTCTTCTCTCAACTGGCATCTGGCTGGGCAGAATGATGTCCTTTCATTCCCTTCCAGGCAATAGGCAACTTTTTCCTTCTGTCTTGTGAACTCTTCCTCCTAAGTTCAATGTGAATACAAGTGGCAGAACTGTGCCTCATGTCTCAAATGAGTGTCAGGGCTGCCTTGTCCAGTGTATTCATACTGGAGGGAAAAAAAAATGAATAGCCATACACACTATATAACCACTAAACTTTTTCAGTCCTCCTTGTGCTAACAGTGCATGAACGTGAGGTTTTGTTGTCATTTTTGTTTGTTTGTTTGTTTGCTTGCTTTAAACTCCTGACTGCCATATAGCAAACATGACAAAAAAACACCCTTTTTTGAGAATCTCTGAGAATGGCTCTGCTTTGTATTATCACCTGTCACTTCACCTGAACCATTTCAATCACAAGCGATATCCTTCTGTCAGGCTTGGTAGTACTTCCCAACCTTATGTCCCCTGCAAATCTCAAAGCTCATGTGTAATTTTTAATCTTCAGCCACCATGTCCATACCGAACATATCTAACTTTGAAGTCAGCTCTGCCCTGAATAGGAGGTTGGGTTTTCAGAGGTCCCTTCCAGCCTACATTTCTCCATGAGTCTTTGCCTCCTTAGCAGCTGCAGTTTCAGAACTGTCTCTGAGAATTACCATAGGTAACGACTCCTTTGCTGGTAAGTCCCTCTTCAGTGTGAACAATTGTAAATTCCCTTTATTCACTTGCAGCCCCAAAGCCCAAATCCGTAGATAATGTATCAGAAGCTCACAGAAAGTGAAATAGATGTAATTCATCCCCTGTGTAGGGAAGAACTGGTCCTAGAAAGGAAAGCTATTAAATTATCTGGAAACAATTTAGCTCTGATAAATTATTTTGTAAATTACACATTACCCCCTCCTTCCCTGGTCTTAGCTGTTCTTGCTCCAAAACTTTGCATGGTGTTGATGTCAAACTAACAGGCCCACACTTGTCTGGATGACTCTTTACCCTCTTCTGGACAGAGGTGTATTTGTTACTCTCCCATTCTGGGGACTATCCCTGATTTGCACAATTGTTATGCATTTTTCCTACTTGACTTGTTGTTCTGTGTGCCAATGCTGTTAATAGGCTAGGTAGATATCAGCTTTTCATTTTTCACTTGAATCGCTATAGATTGTTATTTCACCTCAGATGATGTTGCGCCTAGTGCCCTACCCTCCTTTTCAATGGGAGTCCTGTCACTGCCCTTAATATCACATTGTTGTTGCTGTTAGATGCAGGAAATAAGATTTGCAGCATTTGAGACATCAGTAACTTTTGATCTATTTTTGCCTCAAGTGTGCAACTGTCCTAATTTGTTCTCTTTGTTCCCCCTGGTTTCTGTGGCTTAAGTACCACTTACTATTATTGTTTAATTTCCTATGTGAAGGAGGTTTTTGGTCATTCTTACTTTATTTCTGCAGTTTTTAACCTCTGAAACATGCCTTTTCTCATCGCTTTTTTCCTCTTTGAATTTTGAATTTTAACTATGCCTTCTCTGCACTCAAGTCCCAGAGCTGCTTAGTCAGACTCAATTATTCATTTCCTTAGATTTCAAAGTTTGCATTTCTAAGCCTCAAAACCTTCATTCTAAACCTGGTTTTGTCTGTCGTGAAATGTAAAATGAGAAAAGTCAGCTCATGATCACACTTTATTCAAATTTTACTACATTTAAACCCATACAGGAGCCAAGTCTAAAATGGTCTTATATTTTTTCACTTTTGGGAAGAAATCCATCACATAGTATACCTCTATGAACATAAGTGGTAATTATCTTTCAATCTTTTGCTGGGAAGTTAAAGTCTCCCATAATTCCCATTATTGTTTACGTGTCTGATAACTGTACAGAGAGAATTCACTATTAGACTGGAGCTAAGAGCAAAGAGCAGGCTAGCAAGACTGTCTATCTTTAGCAGTGATTTGCACAAAACCACTCTTTTGCTGACCCATAACATTTAATTTCTCCATCCTCTGCTTCTTGCTAACACAAAGCACCATCTTATTCCATCCATTTGCCTTGGTTTCCAGCCTTCCTGAGATTTATCAGTACTTGTATGACATTCATGCCTTTGTTTCACCCTTCCTGTGTTGACACTTGTCATAACAGTTTTAGATCCTGAACATGATCATCTCAAAGTTTGCCTGACAGTTAGGTCTTCCTCACATTGTCATAGAGTATCAGGTCTCTACCACTTGAAATAGATTGGATTGGATTAGATTATTGGCACCGTCTCTTGTGCTGGTAGTCCATTATCTTCACAGTCCGTACAACTGGCCATCAGTGAACATGAAGTGGCCTTATCCTGCCCATTTACCTTTCTGGAAATCAGCCACTCTGTCTGCCTAGAACAGGGAATGGATTTTCCTCACCTTTCTTCAAAAGCTCTGAAGTTTTCTGTGATCTTTCCAATTGTACGGTATGATAAGCTTTTGCTGCCACTGAAGGGTAGAAGTCATTATGAATAGTGCCAACAAAACAGAAACATAACAATGAAAACGATATTTTAATTCAGAATAGGTATTTGAAAAGTTCACCTTTTCTAGCACAAATGGGGAAAAGAAAAAAAGGAAGGAAAAAAAAAAAAAAAAGCAGTCCTAAAACATCAAAACTGTGGCCAAAGAATTAGAAGAAACACTATTTTTCCAAAGCTGCAATGTTTTCCATTCATCTGGCTGGGCCAGCAGAGCACTGGAGACCTGGATGCACTGTACTCATGGCTGGTTCCCCTAAATGACCTGCAGGGAGATCTTCTTCTCTCTATCCCTCTGTTTCTCCTTTCAATCTCTGTTTTGTCTGTTTGTATCACTAGCTCTCAAATCGCCACTGATATATGCACGTGCAGCACCCAGCACAACCTTGTTTCAGGCTCCAGCGGGACCTTTAGGCATTACCATCCTGTAAACAAATAACAATGATAGTGAGTGTAATTACAATCGTCAAACTATTCCAGCTCCACATCATTAGCCATGCCCTGAGCTAAATAACATTTTAATCAGTTTGATATGTCATCTGTGGCTTTCTTCACTGTCACTTGCAATCCAGCAAACTCCTTCCTTCACGTTTCTAGATTAGACAGAGGGTTCTCAACTGCAGACATCCAATTCCCTGTTCAGGAAGCAGCGAGACCTTTCCTCTTCTCACAGATTTAAGATGATAGCCAAGCATCATGAGACACAGTGCGTATGTCTCCTAGGCCCATCCCATGAGAGCAGGACATTTACCACACATGAGAAGAAGACTTAATGCAGTGGCAAAGCAAAATACTCAGTGTCAAAGCCATGTCTAGATGATCATTAAAGACAGATCAAAATTACCCAATACAGGAGGAAAATCTATCGTTTGTAGAAGATTATGTTCTCTGATTATTAGTTTCAAAATTAGTTTTTCCTTTGGATTTCCTCTGAACTTAAACTTAGTTTGGAATGCCTTTGGTTTTGAATATTTCTGAAATCGTATTACTTCTCCTAAGTAAGTTGCTAGTCTGTTCTATTTACGTGAAATTCGAATAATATTGTGAAGTATCTGCCATCAGTTTTACTGTGTGCCAGGCTGAGTTCCCTGATGAATTTCAAATTTCAGATATGAAACAGTAAAGGTTAAAAAAAAAAAATGTTACAAAGGGTACTTCATGCAGTAGCATAAACTTCTGTTTTCTCAAAACTTGTATCAGTTCATCTCACCAGGACCAGCAGGGGAAGCACACTCTGCCTAGGCACTGGCAAAGGGACACAGTGAGAGTGTAGGGTCTCTTGCTGGGGCCATTCAAAATTTGACTGTACAAGCCCCTGAGCAATATGACAGGGCTTTAAAAATGGCCCTGCTTGAAGTACGCGGGTGATCTGGAGACCTCTAAGGTGCTTTCCAACAAAAGCTTTTCTATAATTGTATGAAATCACCTGCAATAGATTAACCCTGGTCATTATTCCTATCACAGGAAATAACTGTGACACCTGGGTAACAGGTGAGCTTACTGCGACACCAGGGAGAGCCTTCCTGTACTTAAAGGCAACCTGTAGGAAAGCTGGGGAGGGAGTCTTTATCAGGGCCTGGAGTGACAGGACAAGGAGTAACCGCTTTAAACTGAAAAGTAGCACCCAGAAAGAACGGAGTCACGCAACAGGATTCATTTCCAAAACCACCTCATAGACACCTGGGCCAAAGAGCAGGGCCTTGAGCGGGTATATCACAATGGCGGAGTTCATTTCCTTCCCAGTAGCTGGAACGTGCCGTTTTTTGGGATTTCGGGGCTACAGTGAGCTGCTAAGAGGGATGTCTTAGCTCTTGCAGGGCAGTGCTTCCACTAAGGCCAGGACTTTTCTGCATCTTCTACTGCCCTGCAAGCGAGGATGCTTGGGGCACACAGGAAGCTGGGAGCGGACACAGCTGCAGGGATTCCATAAGACACAAGCAAATGCAGCCTTGGCTTGGTGACACTTTCTCTTGATTACTGCTCAACACAAATTACCTCGAGCAAGTCTACTGTGAGGACTAAAGGAAAGAGACGTATGGATGCTGCTAAGCTCTTCTAGCTTGTACCAGGTAGGAAAGATACCTCTGTAGCAGGCGTGAAGAGGATAGCACTAATTAATTAGATGAGAAGCGGAGGAAAGGCACTTAGAGGTAGTGAAAAGCAGTTAAGGTGATGTTCCGGGGAAGCTTCAGTCTGCTTAAGGAGTAGCAAGAACAAGCCTAAAGTCATAGCCAAATACAAGAAAGAGAGGAGGACACGCAGCATGAGAAGCTCCCGAGAGAAAGGAGCTCTGTTTTGGGTAAAAATCAGTCCCTTTTTCTATCATGGAGACATCCAAGGGCGTAGGACACGTGCACTTCAGGGAACCAAGAGATGCTGTGCATTTCTCTCGTCCCCCTGACACAGCCACTAGGTGACGATGCTTCCAATTCTCTCTAAAGAAACCTTGCTTTCTCAGGCCCAGGTGTCCAGCTGCACACCAAGGACGTCCCTGGCTCCCAGGCACAGTTCCCAGGCCCAAGGCCGAGCTCCGCTCCGAACCCCCATTCCAGCAGACCTTGCTCCTGGCATTGTGGAGCAGCCATTTCATGTCAGCCTTTTCTCCTGGCAGTCAGCTTAGCGCCGTAACCTCTGCCATCGGGGCGCCCGAGAGCCGTGTGAGGTCAGCAGAGAGTCACTGTCAGCCTTTGACCTCACAAAGGTGGGTGGCCATAAGTGCCCTGAGCGTCCAGCTCGCATTGAGTACTGCTGGTGGCACTCGAGGCGTGGAGGTCTGCATGGTGCAATGGGAGACGCCGATGTCCTGCTGCTGGAACAAGAGGCGCTGATGTGCTGCTGGTGCAGGAGGAGACGTGAAGGTGCTGCTGCTTAGAGGTGCTGAGGGGCGGGCAGCCTCAGCGGGCAGCTGAATCAGAGGGCAGGGAAGCCAAGCAGCTTCCTTCTCTGGGGAAGGGGGCACAGAGAAAGTGATTGGAAATGGGGTACAAGCCCTCAGCCTCTAAAAGCAATCCCTCAGATGTTTAGGCATAGTAAAGTTAGGTATATCTATTTGACTCTAGACCCCAACATGTTTGTTAGTGTTCTGGTTTGTCCACTGCTTTCTTGTGGGGGATTTGAGTTGGCCATTACTCTTTAGGTGAATGCTGACTTCATATCTATGGTGCACTTTATTCTTAAAATGGGAAGTTTCTACCAATTTCCCGTCCAAACTTGCTCATAAGCCAACTGCAGTCATCATTTCAGATGTGTCTCCCAACTTACACATTTCCTATTTCTCCTTGATATTTACTCAAGAAATTCATTTACGTAGAGACAACATATTCTTCTCTCAACTGGCATCTGGCTGGGCAGAATGATGTCCTTTCATTCCCTTCCAGGCAATAGGCAACTTGTTCCTTCTGTCTTGTGAACTCTTCCTCCTAAGTTCAATGTGAATACAAGTGGCAGAACTGTGCCTCATGTCTCAAATGAGTGTCAGGGCTGCCTTGTCCAGTGTATTCATACTGGAGGGAAAAAAAAATGAATAGCCATACACACTATATAACCACTAAACTTTTTCAGTCCTCCTTGTGCTAACAGTGCATGAACGTGAGGTTTTGTTGTCATTTTTGTTTGTTTGTTTGTTTGCTTGCTTTAAACTCCTGACTGCCATATAGCAAACATGACAAAAAAACACCCTTTTTTGAGAAGCTCTGAGAATGGCTCTGCTTTGTATTATCACCTGTCACTTCACCTGAACCATTTCAATCACAAGCGATATCCTTCTGTCAGGCTTGGTAGTACTTCCCAACCTTATGTCCCCTGCAAATCTCAAAGCTCATGTGTAATTTTTAATCTTCAGCCACCATGTCCATACCGAACATATCTAACTTTGAAGTCAGCTCTGCCCTGAATAGGAGGTTGGGTTTTCAGAGGTCCCTTCCAGCCTACATTTCTCCATGAGTCTTTGCCTCCTTAGCAGCTGCAGTTTCAGAACTGTCTCTGAGAATTACCATAGGTAACGACTCCTTTGCTGGTAAGTCCCTCTTCAGTGTGAACAATTGTAAATTCCCTTTATTCACTTGCAGCCCCAAAGCCCAAATCCGTAGATAATGTATCAGAAGCTCACAGAAAGTGAAATAGATGTAATTCATCCCCTGTGTAGGGAAGAACTGGTCCTAGAAAGGAAAGCTATTAAATTATCTGGAAACAATTTAGCTCTGATAAATTATTTTGTAAATTACACATTACCCCCTCCTTCCCTGGTCTTAGCTGTTCTTGCTCCAAAACTTTGCATGGTGTTGATGTCAAACTAACAGGCCCACACTTGTCTGGATGACTCTTTACCCTCTTCTGGACAGAGGTGTATTTGTTACTCTCCCATTCTGGGGACTATCCCTGATTTGCACAATTGTTATGCATTTTTCCTACTTGACTTGTTGTTCTGTGTGCCAATGCTGTTAATAGGCTAGGTAGATATCAGCTTTTCATTTTTCACTTGAATCGCTATAGATTGTTATTTCACCTCAGATGATGTTGCGCCTAGTGCCCTACCCTCCTTTTCAATGGGAGTCCTGTCACTGCCCTTAATATCACATTGTTGTTGCTGTTAGATGCAGGAAATAAGATTTGCAGCATTTGAGACATCAGTAACTTTTGATCTATTTTTGCCTCAAGTGTGCAACTGTCCTAGTTTGTTCTCTTTGTTCCCCCTGGTTTCTGTGGCTTAAGTACCACTTACTATTATTGTTTAATTTCCTATGTGAAGGAGGTTTTTGGTCATTCTTACTTTATTTCTGCAGTTTTTAACCTCTGAAACATGCCTTTTCTCATCGCTTTTTTCCTGTTTGAATTTTGAATTTTAACTATGCCTTCTCTGCACTCAAGTCCCAGAGCTGCTTAGTCAGACTCAATTATTCATTTCCTTAGATTTCAAAGTTTGCATTTCTAAGCCTCAAAACCTTCATTCTAAACCTGGTTTTGTCTGTCGTGAAATGTAAAATGAGAAAAGTCAGCTCATGATCACACTTTATTCAAATTTTACTACATTTAAACCCATACAGGAGCCAAGTCTAAAATGGTCTTATATTTTTTCACTTTTGGGAAGAAATCCATCACATAGTATACCTCTATGAACATAAGTGGTAATTATCTTTCAATCTTTTGCTGGGAAGTTAAAGTCTCCCATAATTCCCATTATTGTTTACGTGTCTGATAACTGTACAGAGAGAATTCACTATTAGACTGGAGCTAAGAGCAAAGAGCAGGCTAGCAAGGCTGTCTATCTTTAGCAGTGATTTGCACAAAACCACTCTTTTGCTGACCCATAACATTTAATTTCTCCATCCTCTGCTTCTTGCTAACACAAAGCACCATCTTATTCCATCCATTTGCCTTGGTTTCCAGCCTTCCTGAGATTTATCAGTACTTGTATGACATTCATGCCTTTGTTTCACCCTTCCTGTGTTGACACTTGTCATAACAGTTTTAGATCCTGAACATGATCATCTCAAAGTTTGCCTGACAGTTAGGTCTTCCTCACATTGTCATAGAGTATCAGGTCTCTACCACTTGAAATAGATTGGATTGGATTAGATTATTGGCACCGTCTCTTGTGCTGGTAGTCCATTATCTTCACAGTCCGTACAACTGGCCATCAGTGAACATGAAGTGGCCTTATCCTGCCCATTTACCTTTCTGGAAATCAGCCACTCTGTCTGCCTAGAACAGGGAATGGATTTTCCTCACCTTTCTTCAAAAGCTCTGAAGTTTTCTGTGATCTTTCCAATTGTACGGTATGATAAGCTTTTGCTGCCACTGAAGGGTAGAAGTCATTATGAATAGTGCCAACAAAACAGAAACATAACAATGAAAACGATATTTTAATTCAGAATAGGTATTTGAAAAGTTCACCTTTTCTAGCACAAATGGGGAAAAGAAAAAAAGGAAGGAAAAAAAAAAAAAAAAAGCAGTCCTAAAACATCAAAACTGTGGCCAAAGAATTAGAAGAAACACTATTTTTCCAAAGCTGCAATGTTTTCCATTCATCTGGCTGGGCCAGCAGAGCACTGGAGACCTGGATGCACTGTACTCATGGCTGGTTCCCCTAAATGACCTGCAGGGAGATCTTCTTCTCTCTATCCCTCTGTTTCTCCTTTCAATCTCTGTTTTGTCTGTTTGTATCACTAGCTCTCAAATCGCCACTGATATATGCACGTGCAGCACCCAGCACAACCTTGTTTCAGGCTCCAGCGGGACCTTTAGGCATTACCATCCTGTAAACAAATAACAATGATAGTGAGTGTAATTACAATCGTCAAACTATTCCAGCTCCACATCATTAGCCATGCCCTGAGCTAAATAACATTTTAATCAGTTTGATATGTCATCTGTGGCTTTCTTCACTGTCACTTGCAATCCAGCAAACTCCTTCCTTCACGTTTCTAGATTAGACAGAGGGTTCTCAACTGCAGACATCCAATTCCCTGTTCAGGAAGCAGCGAGACCTTTCCTCTTCTCACAGATTTAAGATGATAGCCAAGCATCATGAGACACAGTGCGTATGTCTCCTAGGCCCATCCCATGAGAGCAGGACATTTACCACACATGAGAAGAAGACTTAATGCAGTGGCAAAGCAAAATACTCAGTGTCAAAGCCATGTCTAGATGATCATTAAAGACAGATCAAAATTACCCAATACAGGAGGAAAATCTATCGTTTGTAGAAGATTATGTTCTCTGATTATTAGTTTCAAAATTAGTTTTTCCTTTGGATTTCCTCTGAACTTAAACTTAGTTTGGAATGCCTTTGGTTTTGAATATTTCTGAAATCGTATTACTTCTCCTAAGTAAGTTGCTAGTCTGTTCTGTTTACGTGAAATTCGAATAATATTGTGAAGTATCTGCCATCAGTTTTACTGTGTGCCAGGCTGAGTTCCCTGATGAATTTCAAATTTCAGATATGAAACAGTAAAGGTTAAAAAAAAAAAATGTTACAAAGGGTACTTCATGCAGTAGCATAAACTTCTGTTTTCTCAAAACTTGTATCAGTTCATCTCACCAGGACCAGCAGGGGAAGCACACTCTGCCTAGGCACTGGCAAAGGGACACAGTGAGAGTGTAGGGTCTCTTGCTGGGGCCATTCAAAATTTGACTGTACAAGCCCCTGAGCAATATGACAGGGCTTTAAAAATGGCCCTGCTTGAAGTACGCGGGTGATCTGGAGACCTCTAAGGTGCTTTCCAACAAAAGCTTTTCTATAATTGTATGAAATCACCTGCAATAGATTAACCCTGGTCATTATTCCTATCACAGGAAATAACTGTGACACCTGGGTAACAGGTGAGCTTACTGCGACACCAGGGAGAGCCTTCCTGTACTTAAAGGCAACCTGTAGGAAAGCTGGGGAGGGAGTCTTTATCAGGGCCTGGAGTGACAGGACAAGGAGTAACCGCTTTAAACTGAAAAGTAGCACCTAGAAAGAACGGAGTCACGCAACAGGATTCATTTCCAAAACCACCTCATAGACACCTGGGCCAAAGAGCAGGGCCTTGAGCGGGTATATCACAATGGCAGAGTTCATTTCCTTCCCAGTAGCTGGCACGTGCCGTTTTTTGGGATTTCGGGGCTACAGTGAGCTGCTAAGAGGGATGTCTTAGCTCTTGCAGGGCAGTGCTTCCACTAAGGCCAGGACTTTTCTGCATCTTCTACTGCCCTGCAAGCGAGGATGCTTGGGGCACACAGGAAGCTGGGAGGGGACACAGCTGCAGGGATTCCATAAGGCACAAGCAAATGCAGCCTTGGCTTGGTGACACTTTCTCTTGATTACTGCTCAACACAAATTACCTCGAGCAAGTCTACTGTGAGGACTAAAGGAAAGAGACGTATGGATGCTGCTAAGCTCTTCTAGCTTGTACCAGGTAGGAAAGATACCTCTGTAGCAGGCGTGAAGAGGATAGCACTAATTAATTAGATGAGAAGCGGAGGAAAGGCACTTAGAGGTAGTGAAAAGCAGTTAATGTGATGTTCCGGGGAAGCTTCAGTCTGCTTAAGGAGTAGCAAGAACAAGCCTAAAGTCATAGCCAAATACAAGAAAGAGAGGAGGACACGCAGCATGAGAAGCTCCCGAGAGAAAGGAGCTCTGTTTTGGGTAAAAATCAGTCCCTTTTTCTATCATGGAGACATCCAAGGGCGTAGGACACGTGCACTTCAGGGAACCAAGAGATGCTGTGCATTTCTCTCGTCCCCCTGACACAGCCACTAGGTGACGATGCTTCCAATTCTCTCTAAAGAAACCTTGCTTTCTCAGGCCCAGGTGTCCAGCTGCACACCAAGGACGTCCCTGGCTCCCAGGCACAGTTCCCAGGCCCAAGGCCGAGCTCCGCTCCGAACCCCCATTCCAGCAGACCTTGCTCCTGGCATTGTGGAGCAGCCATTTCATGTCAGCCTTTTCTCCTGGCAGTCAGCTTAGCGCCGTAACCTCTGCCATCGGGGCGCCCGAGAGCCGTGTGAGGTCAGCAGAGAGTCACTGTCAGCCTTTGACCTCACAAAGGTGGGTGGCCATAAGTGCCCTGAGCGTCCAGCTCGCATTGAGTACTGCTGGTGGCACTCGAGGCGTGGAGGTCTGCATGGTGCAATGGGAGACGCCGATGTCCTGCTGCTGGAACAAGAGGCGCTGATGTGCTGCTGGTGCAGGAGGAGACGTGAAGGTGCTGCTGCTTAGAGGTGCTGAGGGGCGGGCAGCCTCAGCGGGCAGCTGAATCAGAGGGCAGGGAAGCCAAGCAGCTTCCTTCTCTGGGGAAGGGGGCACAGAGAAAGTGATTGGAAATGGGGTACAAGCCCTCAGCCTCTAAAAGCAATCCCTCAGATGTTTAGGCATAGTAAAGTTAGGTATATCTATTTGACTCTAGACCCCAACATGTTTGTTAGTGTTCTGGTTTGTCCACTGCTTTCTTGTGGGGGATTTGAGTTGGCCATTACTCTTTAGGTGAATGCTGACTTCATATCTATGGTGCACTTTATTCTTAAAATGGGAAGTTTCTACCAATTTCCCGTCCAAACTTGCTCATAAGCCAACTGCAGTCATCATTTCAGATGTGTCTCCCAACTTACACATTTCCTATTTCTCCTTGATATTTACTCAAGAAATTCATTTACGTAGAGACAACATATTCTTCTCTCAACTGGCATCTGGCTGGGCAGAATGATGTCCTTTCATTCCCTTCCAGGCAATAGGCAACTTGTTCCTTCTGTCTTGTGAACTCTTCCTCCTAAGTTCAATGTGAATACAAGTGGCAGAACTGTGCCTCATGTCTCAAATGAGTGTCAGGGCTGCCTTGTCCAGTGTATTCATACTGGAGGGAAAAAAAAATGAATAGCCATACACACTATATAACCACTAAACTTTTTCAGTCCTCCTTGTGCTAACAGTGCATGAACGTGAGGTTTTGTTGTCATTTTTGTTTGTTTGTTTGTTTGCTTGCTTTAAACTCCTGACTGCCATATAGCAAACATGACAAAAAAACACCCTTTTTTGAGAAGCTCTGAGAATGGCTCTGCTTTGTATTATCACCTGTCACTTCACCTGAACCATTTCAATCACAAGCGATATCCTTCTGTCAGGCTTGGTAGTACTTCCCAACCTTATGTCCCCTGCAAATCTCAAAGCTCATGTGTAATTTTTAATCTTCAGCCACCATGTCCATACCGAACATATCTAACTTTGAAGTCAGCTCTGCCCTGAATAGGAGGTTGGGTTTTCAGAGGTCCCTTCCAGCCTACATTTCTCCATGAGTCTTTGCCTCCTTAGCAGCTGCAGTTTCAGAACTGTCTCTGAGAATTACCATAGGTAACGACTCCTTTGCTGGTAAGTCCCTCTTCAGTGTGAACAATTGTAAATTCCCTTTATTCACTTGCAGCCCCAAAGCCCAAATCCGTAGATAATGTATCAGAAGCTCACAGAAAGTGAAATAGATGTAATTCATCCCCTGTGTAGGGAAGAACTGGTCCTAGAAAGGAAAGCTATTAAATTATCTGGAAACAATTTAGCTCTGATAAATTATTTTGTAAATTACACATTACCCCCTCCTTCCCTGGTCTTAGCTGTTCTTGCTCCAAAACTTTGCATGGTGTTGATGTCAAACTAACAGGCCCACACTTGTCTGGATGACTCTTTACCCTCTTCTGGACAGAGGTGTATTTGTTACTCTCCCATTCTGGGGACTATCCCTGATTTGCACAATTGTTATGCATTTTTCCTACTTGACTTGTTGTTCTGTGTGCCAATGCTGTTAATAGGCTAGGTAGATATCAGCTTTTCATTTTTCACTTGAATCGCTATAGATTGTTATTTCACCTCAGATGATGTTGCGCCTAGTGCCCTACCCTCCTTTTCAATGGGAGTCCTGTCACTGCCCTTAATATCACATTGTTGTTGCTGTTAGATAGATGCAGGAAATAAGATTTGCAGCATTTGAGACATCAGTAACTTTTGATCTATTTTTGCCTCAAGTGTGCAACTGTCCTAATTTGTTCTCTTTGTTCCCCCTGGTTTCTGTGGCTTAAGTACCACTTACTATTATTGTTTAATTTCCTATGTGAAGGAGGTTTTTGGTCATTCTTACTTTATTTCTGCAGGTTTTAACCTCTGAAACATGCCTTTTCTCATCGCTTTTTTCCTCTTTGAATTTTGAATTTTAACTATGCCTTCTCTGCACTCAAGTCCCAGAGCTGCTTAGTCAGACTCAATTATTCATTTCCTTAGATTTCAAAGTTTGCATTTCTAAGCCTCAAAACCTTCATTCTAAACCTGGTTTTGTCTGTCGTGAAATGTAAAATGAGAAAAGTCAGCTCATGATCACACTTTATTCAAATTTTACTACATTTAAACCCATACAGGAGCCAAGTCTAAAATGGTCTTATATTTTTTCACTTTTGGGAAGAAATCCATCACATAGTATACCTCTATGAACATAAGTGGTAATTATCTTTCAATCTTTTGCTGGGAAGTTAAAGTCTCCCATAATTCCCATTATTGTTTACGTGTCTGATAACTGTACAGAGAGAATTCACTATTAGACTGGAGCTAAGAGCAAAGAGCAGGCTAGCAAGGCTGTCTATCTTTAGCAGTGATTTGCACAAAACCACTCTTTTGCTGACCCATAACATTTAATTTCTCCATCCTCTGCTTCTTGCTAACACAAAGCACCATCTTATTCCATCCATTTGCCTTGGTTTCCAGCCTTCCTGAGATTTATCAGTACTTGTATGACATTCATGCCTTTGTTTCACCCTTCCTGTGTTGACACTTGTCATAACAGTTTTAGATCCTGAACATGATCATCTCAAAGTTTGCCTGACAGTTAGGTCTTCCTCACATTGTCATAGAGTATCAGGTCTCTACCACTTGAAATAGATTGGATTGGATTAGATTATTGGCACCGTCTCTTGTGCTGGTAGTCCATTATCTTCACAGTCCGTACAACTGGCCATCAGTGAACATGAAGTGGCCTTATCCTGCCCATTTACCTTTCTGGAAATCAGCCACTCTGTCTGCCTAGAACAGGGAATGGATTTTCCTCACCTTTCTTCAAAAGCTCTGAAGTTTTCTGTGATCTTTCCAATTGTACGGTATGATAAGCTTTTGCTGCCACTGAAGGGTAGAAGTCATTATGAATAGTGCCAACAAAACAGAAACATAACAATGAAAACGATATTTTAATTCAGAATAGGTATTTGAAAAGTTCACCTTTTCTAGCACAAATGGGGAAAAGAAAAAAAGGAAGGAAAAAAAAAAAAAAAAAGCAGTCCTAAAACATCAAAACTGTGGCCAAAGAATTAGAAGAAACACTATTTTTCCAAAGCTGCAATGTTTTCCATTCATCTGGCTGGGCCAGCAGAGCACTGGAGACCTGGATGCACTGTACTCATGGCTGGTTCCCCTAAATGACCTGCAGGGAGATCTTCTTCTCTCTATCCCTCTGTTTCTCCTTTCAATCTCTGTTTTGTCTGTTTGTATCACTAGCTCTCAAATCGCCACTGATATATGCACGTGCAGCACCCAGCACAACCTTGTTTCAGGCTCCAGCGGGACCTTTAGGCATTACCATCCTGTAAACAAATAACAATGATAGTGAGTGTAATTACAATCGTCAAACTATTCCAGCTCCACATCATTAGCCATGCCCTGAGCTAAATAACATTTTAATCAGTTTGATATGTCATCTGTGGCTTTCTTCACTGTCACTTGCAATCCAGCAAACTCCTTCCTTCACGTTTCTAGATTAGACAGAGGGTTCTCAACTGCAGACATCCAATTCCCTGTTCAGGAAGCAGCGAGACCTTTCCTCTTCTCACAGATTTAAGATGATAGCCAAGCATCATGAGACACAGTGCGTATGTCTCCTAGGCCCATCCCATGAGAGCAGGACATTTACCACACATGAGAAGAAGACTTAATGCAGTGGCAAAGCAAAATACTCAGTGTCAAAGCCATGTCTAGATGATCATTAAAGACAGATCAAAATTACCCAATACAGGAGGAAAATCTATCGTTTGTAGAAGATTATGTTCTCTGATTATTAGTTTCAAAATTAGTTTTTCCTTTGGATTTCCTCTGAACTTAAACTTAGTTTGGAATGCCTTTGGTTTTGAATATTTCTGAAATCGTATTACTTCTCCTAAGTAAGTTGCTAGTCTGTTCTATTTACGTGAAATTCGAATAATATTGTGAAGTATCTGCCATCAGTTTTACTGTGTGCCAGGCTGAGTTCCCTGATGAATTTCAAATATCAGATATGAAACAGTAAAGGTTAAAAAAAAAAAATGTTACAAAGGGTACTTCATGCAGTAGCATAAACTTCTGTTTTCTCAAAACTTGTATCAGTTCATCTCACCAGGACCAGCAGGGGAAGCACACTCTGCCTAGGCACTGGCAAAGGGACACAGTGAGAGTGTAGGGTCTCTTGCTGGGGCCATTCAAAATTTGACTGTACAAGCCCCTGAGCAATATGACAGGGCTTTAAAAATGGCCCTGCTTGAAGTACGCGGGTGATCTGGAGACCTCTAAGGTGCTTTCCAACAAAAGCTTTTCTATAATTGTATGAAATCACCTGCAATAGATTAACCCTGGTCATTATTCCTATCACAGGAAATAACTGTGACACCTGGGTAACAGGTGAGCTTACTGCGACACCAGGGAGAGCCTTCCTGTACTTAAAGGCAACCTGTAGGAAAGCTGGGGAGGGAGTCTTTATCAGGGCCTGGAGTGACAGGACAAGGAGTAACCGCTTTAAACTGAAAAGTAGCACCCAGAAAGAACGGAGTCACGCAACAGGATTCATTTCCAAAACCACCTCATAGACACCTGGGCCAAAGAGCAGGGCCTTGAGCGGGTATATCACAATGGCAGAGTTCATTTCCTTCCCAGTAGCTGGCACGTGCCGTTTTTTGGGATTTCGGGGCTACAGTGAGCTGCTAAGAGGGATGTCTTAGCTCTTGCAGGGCAGTGCTTCCACTAAGGCCAGGACATTTCTGCATCTTCTACTGCCCTGCAAGCGAGGATGCTTGGGGCACACAGGAAGCTGGGAGCGGACACAGCTGCAGGGATTCCATAAGACACAAGCAAATGCAGCCTTGGCTTGGTGACACTTTCTCTTGATTACTGCTCAACACAAATTACCTCGAGCAAGTCTACTGTGAGGACTAAAGGAAAGAGACGTATGGATGCTGCTAAGCTCTTCTAGCTTGTACCAGGTAGGAAAGATACCTCTGTAGCAGGCGTGAAGAGGATAGCACTAATTAATTAGATGAGAAGCGGAGGAAAGGCACTTAGAGGTAGTGAAAAGCAGTTAATGTGATGTTCCGGGGAAGCTTCAGTCTGCTTAAGGAGTAGCAAGAACAAGCCTAAAGTCATAGCCAAATACAAGAAAGAGAGGAGGACACGCAGCATGAGAAGCTCCCGAGAGAAAGGAGCTCTGTTTTGGGTAAAAATCAGTCCCTTTTTCTATCATGGAGACATCCAAGGGCGTAGGACACGTGCACTTCAGGGAACCAAGAGATGCTGTGCATTTCTCTCGTCCCCCTGACACAGCCACTAGGTGACGATGCTTCCAATTCTCTCTAAAGAAACCTTGCTTTCTCAGGCCCAGGTGTCCAGCTGCACACCAAGGACGTCCCTGGCTCCCAGGCACAGTTCCCAGGCCCAAGGCCGAGCTCCGCTCCGAACCCCCATTCCAGCAGACCTTGCTCCTGGCATTGTGGAGCAGCCATTTCATGTCAGCCTTTTCTCCTGGCAGTCAGCTTAGCGCCGTAACCTCTGCCATCGGGGCGCCCGAGAGCCGTGTGAGGTCAGCAGAGAGTCACTGTCAGCCTTTGACCTCACAAAGGTGGGTGGCCATAAGTGCCCTGAGCGTCCAGCTCGCATTGAGTACTGCTGGTGGCACTCGAGGCGTGGAGGTCTGCATGGTGCAATGGGAGACGCCGATGTCCTGCTGCTGGAACAAGAGGCGCTGATGTGCTGCTGGTGCAGGAGGAGACGTGAAGGTGCTGCTGCTTAGAGGTGCTGAGGGGCGGGCAGCCTCAGCGGGCAGCTGAATCAGAGGGCAGGGAAGCCAAGCAGCTTCCTTCTCTGGGGAAGGGGGCACAGAGAAAGTGATTGGAAATGGGGTACAAGCCCTCAGCCTCTAAAAGCAATCCCTCAGATGTTTAGGCATAGTAAAGTTAGGTATATCTATTTGACTCTAGACCCCAACATGTTTGTTAGTGTTCTGGTTTGTCCACTGCTTTCTTGTGGGGGATTTGAGTTGGCCATTACTCTTTAGGTGAATGCTGACTTCATATCTATGGTGCACTTTATTCTTAAAATGGGAAGTTTCTACCAATTTCCCGTCCAAACTTGCTCATAAGCCAACTGCAGTCATCATTTCAGATGTGTCTCCCAACTTACACATTTCCTATTTCTCCTTGATATTTACTCAAGAAATTCATTTACGTAGAGACAACATATTCTTCTCTCAACTGGCATCTGGCTGGGCAGAATGATGTCCTTTCATTCCCTTCCAGGCAATAGGCAACTTGTTCCTTCTGTCTTGTGAACTCTTCCTCCTAAGTTCAATGTGAATACAAGTGGCAGAACTGTGCCTCATGTCTCAAATGAGTGTCAGGGCTGCCTTGTCCAGTGTATTCATACTGGAGGGAAAAAAAAATGAATAGCCATACACACTATATAACCACTAAACTTTTTCAGTCCTCCTTGTGCTAACAGTGCATGAACGTGAGGTTTTGTTGTCATTTTTGTTTGTTTGTTTGTTTGCTTGCTTTAAACTCCTGACTGCCATATAGCAAACATGACAAAAAAACACCCTTTTTTGAGAAGCTCTGAGAATGGCTCTGCTTTGTATTATCACCTGTCACTTCACCTGAACCATTTCAATCACAAGCGATATCCTTCTGTCAGGCTTGGTAGTACTTCCCAACCTTATGTCCCCTGCAAATCTCAAAGCTCATGTGTAATTTTTAATCTTCAGCCACCATGTCCATACCGAACATATCTAACTTTGAAGTCAGCTCTGCCCTGAATAGGAGGTTGGGTTTTCAGAGGTCCCTTCCAGCCTACATTTCTCCATGAGTCTTTGCCTCCTTAGCAGCTGCAGTTTCAGAACTGTCTCTGAGAATTACCATAGGTAACGACTCCTTTGCTGGTAAGTCCCTCTTCAGTGTGAACAATTGTAAATTCCCTTTATTCACTTGCAGCCCCAAAGCCCAAATCCGTAGATAATGTATCAGAAGCTCACAGAAAGTGAAATAGATGTAATTCATCCCCTGTGTAGGGAAGAACTGGTCCTAGAAAGGAAAGCTATTAAATTATCTGGAAACAATTTAGCTCTGATAAATTATTTTGTAAATTACACATTACCCCCTCCTTCCCTGGTCTTAGCTGTTCTTGCTCCAAAACTTTGCATGGTGTTGATGTCAAACTAACAGGCCCACACTTGTCTGGATGACTCTTTACCCTCTTCTGGACAGAGGTGTATTTGTTACTCTCCCATTCTGGGGACTATCCCTGATTTGCACAATTGTTATGCATTTTTCCTACTTGACTTGTTGTTCTGTGTGCCAATGCTGTTAATAGGCTAGGTAGATATCAGCTTTTCATTTTTCACTTGAATCGCTATAGATTGTTATTTCACCTCAGATGATGTTGCGCCTAGTGCCCTACCCTCCTTTTCAATGGGAGTCCTGTCACTGCCCTTAATATCACATTGTTGTTGCTGTTAGATAGATGCAGGAAATAAGATTTGCAGCATTTGAGACATCAGTAACTTTTGATCTATTTTTGCCTCAAGTGTGCAACTGTCCTAATTTGTTCTCTTTGTTCCCCCTGGTTTCTGTGGCTTAAGTACCACTTACTATTATTGTTTAATTTCCTATGTGAAGGAGGTTTTTGGTCATTCTTACTTTATTTCTGCAGGTTTTAACCTCTGAAACATGCCTTTTCTCATCGCTTTTTTCCTCTTTGAATTTTGAATTTTAACTATGCCTTCTCTGCACTCAAGTCCCAGAGCTGCTTAGTCAGACTCAATTATTCATTTCCTTAGATTTCAAAGTTTGCATTTCTAAGCCTCAAAACCTTCATTCTAAACCTGGTTTTGTCTGTCGTGAAATGTAAAATGAGAAAAGTCAGCTCATGATCACACTTTATTCAAATTTTACTACATTTAAACCCATACAGGAGCCAAGTCTAAAATGGTCTTATATTTTTTCACTTTTGGGAAGAAATCCATCACATAGTATACCTCTATGAACATAAGTGGTAATTATCTTTCAATCTTTTGCTGGGAAGTTAAAGTCTCCCATAATTCCCATTATTGTTTACGTGTCTGATAACTGTACAGAGAGAATTCACTATTAGACTGGAGCTAAGAGCAAAGAGCAGGCTAGCAAGGCTGTCTATCTTTAGCAGTGATTTGCACAAAACCACTCTTTTGCTGACCCATAACATTTAATTTCTCCATCCTCTGCTTCTTGCTAACACAAAGCACCATCTTATTCCATCCATTTGCCTTGGTTTCCAGCCTTCCTGAGATTTATCAGTACTTGTATGACATTCATGCCTTTGTTTCACCCTTCCTGTGTTGACACTTGTCATAACAGTTTTAGATCCTGAACATGATCATCTCAAAGTTTGCCTGACAGTTAGGTCTTCCTCACATTGTCATAGAGTATCAGGTCTCTACCACTTGAAATAGATTGGATTGGATTAGATTATTGGCACCGTCTCTTGTGCTGGTAGTCCATTATCTTCACAGTCCGTACAACTGGCCATCAGTGAACATGAAGTGGCCTTATCCTGCCCATTTACCTTTCTGGAAATCAGCCACTCTCTCTGCCTAGAACAGGGAATGGATTTTCCTCACCTTTCTTCAAAAGCTCTGAAGTTTTCTGTGATCTTTCCAATTGTACGGTATGATAAGCTTTTGCTGCCACTGAAGGGTAGAAGTCATTATGAATAGTGCCAACAAAACAGAAACATAACAATGAAAACGATATTTTAATTCAGAATAGGTATTTGAAAAGTTCACCTTTTCTAGCACAAATGGGGAAAATTAAAAAAGGAAGGAAAAAAAAAAAAAAAAAGCAGTCCCAAAACATCAAAACTGTGGCCAAAGAATTAGAAGAAACACTATTTTTCCAAAGCTGCAATGTTTTCCATTCATCTGGCTGGGCCAGCAGAGCACTGGAGACCTGGATGCACTGTACTCATGGCTGGTTCCCCTAAATGACCTGCAGGGAGATCTTCTTCTCTCTATCCCTCTGTTTCTCCTTTCAATCTCTGTTTTGTCTGTTTGTATCACTAGCTCTCAAATCGCCACTGATATATGCACGTGCAGCACCCAGCACAACCTTGTTTCAGGCTCCAGCGGGACCTTTAGGCATTACCATCCTGTAAACAAATAACAATGATAGTGAGTGTAATTACAATCGTCAAACTATTCCAGCTCCACATCATTAGCCATGCCCTGAGCTAAATAACATTTTAATCAGTTTGATATGTCATCTGTGGCTTTCTTCACTGTCACTTGCAATCCAGCAAACTCCTTCCTTCACGTTTCTAGATTAGACAGAGGGTTCTCAACTGCAGACATCCAATTCCCTGTTCAGGAAGCAGCGAGACCTTTCCTCTTCTCACAGATTTAAGATGATAGCCAAGCATCATGAGACACAGTGCGTATGTCTCCTAGGCCCATCCCATGAGAGCAGGACATTTACCACACATGAGAAGAAGACTTAATGCAGTGGCAAAGCAAAATACTCAGTGTCAAAGCCATGTCTAGATGATCATTAAAGACAGATCAAAATTACCCAATACAGGAGGAAAATCTATCGTTTGTAGAAGATTATGTTCTCTGATTATTAGTTTCAAAATTAGTTTTTCCTTTGGATTTCCTCTGAACTTAAACTTAGTTTGGAATGCCTTTGGTTTTGAATATTTCTGAAATCGTATTACTTCTCCTAAGTAAGTTGCTAGTCTGTTCTATTTACGTGAAATTCGAATAATATTGTGAAGTATCTGCCATCAGTTTTACTGTGTGCCAGGCTGAGTTCCCTGATGAATTTCAAATATCAGATATGAAACAGTAAAGGTTAAAAAAAAAAAATGTTACAAAGGGTACTTCATGCAGTAGCATAAACTTCTGTTTTCTCAAAACTTGTATCAGTTCATCTCACCAGGACCAGCAGGGGAAGCACACTCTGCCTAGGCACTGGCAAAGGGACACAGTGAGAGTGTAGGGTCTCTTGCTGGGGCCATTCAAAATTTGACTGTACAAGCCCCTGAGCAATATGACAGGGCTTTAAAAATGGCCCTGCTTGAAGTACGCGGGTGATCTGGAGACCTCTAAGGTGCTTTCCAACAAAAGCTTTTCTATAATTGTATGAAATCACCTGCAATAGATTAACCCTGGTCATTATTCCTATCACAGGAAATAACTGTGACACCTGGGTAACAGGTGAGCTTACTGCGACACCAGGGAGAGCCTTCCTGTACTTAAAGGCAACCTGTAGGAAAGCTGGGGAGGGAGTCTTTATCAGGGCCTGGAGTGACAGGACAAGGAGTAACCGCTTTAAACTGAAAAGTAGCACCCAGAAAGAACGGAGTCACGCAACAGGATTCATTTCCAAAACCACCTCATAGACACCTGGGCCAAAGAGCAGGGCCTTGAGCGGGTATATCACAATGGCAGAGTTCATTTCCTTCCCAGTAGCTGGCACGTGCCGTTTTTTGGGATTTCGGGGCTACAGTGAGCTGCTAAGAGGGATGTCTTAGCTCTTGCAGGGCAGTGCTTCCACTAAGGCCAGGACATTTCTGCATCTTCTACTGCCCTGCAAGCGAGGATGCTTGGGGCACACAGGAAGCTGGGAGCGGACACAGCTGCAGGGATTCCATAAGACACAAGCAAATGCAGCCTTGGCTTGGTGACACTTTCTCTTGATTACTGCTCAACACAAATTACCTCGAGCAAGTCTACTGTGAGGACTAAAGGAAAGAGACGTATGGATGCTGCTAAGCTCTTCTAGCTTGTACCAGGTAGGAAAGATACCTCTGTAGCAGGCGTGAAGAGGATAGCACTAATTAATTAGATGAGAAGCGGAGGAAAGGCACTTAGAGGTAGTGAAAAGCAGTTAATGTGATGTTCCGGGGAAGCTTCAGTCTGCTTAAGGAGTAGCAAGAACAAGCCTAAAGTCATAGCCAAATACAAGAAAGAGAGGAGGACACGCAGCATGAGAAGCTCCCGAGAGAAAGGAGCTCTGTTTTGGGTAAAAATCAGTCCCTTTTTCTATCATGGAGACATCCAAGGGCGTAGGACACGTGCACTTCAGGGAACCAAGAGATGCTGTGCATTTCTCTCGTCCCCCTGACACAGCCACTAGGTGACGATGCTTCCAATTCTCTCTAAAGAAACCTTGCTTTCTCAGGCCCAGGTGTCCAGCTGCACACCAAGGACGTCCCTGGCTCCCAGGCACAGTTCCCAGGCCCAAGGCCGAGCTCCCCTCCGAACCCCCATTCCAGCAGACCTTGCTCCTGGCATTGTGGAGCAGCCATTTCATGTCAGCCTTTTCTCCTGGCAGTCAGCTTAGCGCCGTAACCTCTGCCATCGGGGCGCCCGAGAGCCGTGTGAGGTCAGCAGAGAGTCACTGTCAGCCTTTGACCTCACAAAGGTGGGTGGCCATAAGTGCCCTGAGCGTCCAGCTCGCATTGAGTACTGCTGGTGGCACTCGAGGCGTGGAGGTCTGCATGGTGCAATGGGAGACGCCGATGTCCTGCTGCTGGAACAAGAGGCGCTGATGTGCTGCTGGTGCAGGAGGAGACGTGAAGGTGCTGCTGCTTAGAGGTGCTGAGGGGCGGGCAGCCTCAGCGGGCAGCTGAATCAGAGGGCAGGGAAGCCAAGCAGCTTCCTTCTCTGGGGAAGGGGGCACAGAGAAAGTGATTGGAAATGGGGTACAAGCCCTCAGCCTCTAAAAGCAATCCCTCAGATGTTTAGGCATAGTAAAGTTAGGTATATCTATTTGACTCTAGACCCCAACATGTTTGTTAGTGTTCTGGTTTGTCCACTGCTTTCTTGTGGGGGATTTGAGTTGGCCATTACTCTTTAGGTGAATGCTGACTTCATATCTATGGTGCACTTTATTCTTAAAATGGGAAGTTTCTACCAATTTCCCGTCCAAACTTGCTCATAAGCCAACTGCAGTCATCATTTCAGATGTGTCTCCCAACTTACACATTTCCTATTTCTCCTTGATATTTACTCAAGAAATTCATTTACGTAGAGACAACATATTCTTCTCTCAACTGGCATCTGGCTGGGCAGAATGATGTCCTTTCATTCCCTTCCAGGCAATAGGCAACTTGTTCCTTCTGTCTTGTGAACTCTTCCTCCTAAGTTCAATGTGAATACAAGTGGCAGAACTGTGCCTCATGTCTCAAATGAGTGTCAGGGCTGCCTTGTCCAGTGTATTCATACTGGAGGGAAAAAAAAATGAATAGCCATACACACTATATAACCACTAAACTTTTTCAGTCCTCCTTGTGCTAACAGTGCATGAACGTGAGGTTTTGTTGTCATTTTTGTTTGTTTGTTTGTTTGCTTGCTTTAAACTCCTGACTGCCATATAGCAAACATGACAAAAAAACACCCTTTTTTGAGAAGCTCTGAGAATGGCTCTGCTTTGTATTATCACCTGTCACTTCACCTGAACCATTTCAATCACAAGCGATATCCTTCTGTCAGGCTTGGTAGTACTTCCCAACCTTATGTCCCCTGCAAATCTCAAAGCTCATGTGTAATTTTTAATCTTCAGCCACCATGTCCATACCGAACATATCTAACTTTGAAGTCAGCTCTGCCCTGAATAGGAGGTTGGGTTTTCAGAGGTCCCTTCCAGCCTACATTTCTCCATGAGTCTTTGCCTCCTTAGCAGCTGCAGTTTCAGAACTGTCTCTGAGAATTACCATAGGTAACGACTCCTTTGCTGGTAAGTCCCTCTTCAGTGTGAACAATTGTAAATTCCCTTTATTCACTTGCAGCCCCAAAGCCCAAATCCGTAGATAATGTATCAGAAGCTCACAGAAAGTGAAATAGATGTAATTCATCCCCTGTGTAGGGAAGAACTGGTCCTAGAAAGGAAAGCTATTAAATTATCTGGAAACAATTTAGCTCTGATAAATTATTTTGTAAATTACACATTACCCCCTCCTTCCCTGGTCTTAGCTGTTCTTGCTCCAAAACTTTGCATGGTGTTGATGTCAAACTAACAGGCCCACACTTGTCTGGATGACTCTTTACCCTCTTCTGGACAGAGGTGTATTTGTTACTCTCCCATTCTGGGGACTATCCCTGATTTGCACAATTGTTATGCATTTTTCCTACTTGACTTGTTGTTCTGTGTGCCAATGCTGTTAATAGGCTAGGTAGATATCAGCTTTTCATTTTTCACTTGAATCGCTATAGATTGTTATTTCACCTCAGATGATGTTGCGCCTAGTGCCCTACCCTCCTTTTCAATGGGAGTCCTGTCACTGCCCTTAATATCACATTGTTGTTGCTGTTAGATGCAGGAAATAAGATTTGCAGCATTTGAGACATCAGTAACTTTTGATCTATTTTTGCCTCAAGTGTGCAACTGTCCTAATTTGTTCTCTTTGTTCCCCCTGGTTTCTGTGGCTTAAGTACCACTTACTATTATTGTTTAATTTCCTATGTGAAGGAGGTTTTTGGTCATTCTTACTTTATTTCTGCAGGTTTTAACCTCTGAAACATGCCTTTTCTCATCGCTTTTTTCCTCTTTGAATTTTGAATTTTAACTATGCCTTCTCTGCACTCAAGTCCCAGAGCTGCTTAGTCAGACTCAATTATTCATTTCCTTAGATTTCAAAGTTTGCATTTCTAAGCCTCAAAACCTTCATTCTAAACCTGGTTTTGTCTGTCGTGAAATGTAAAATGAGAAAAGTCAGCTCATGATCACACTTTATTCAAATTTTACTACATTTAAACCCATACAGGAGCCAAGTCTAAAATGGTCTTATATTTTTTCACTTTTGGGAAGAAATCCATCACATAGTATACCTCTATGAACATAAGTGGTAATTATCTTTCAATCTTTTGCTGGGAAGTTAAAGTCTCCCATAATTCCCATTATTGTTTACGTGTCTGATAACTGTACAGAGAGAATTCACTATTAGACTGGAGCTAAGAGCAAAGAGCAGGCTAGCAAGGCTGTCTATCTTTAGCAGTGATTTGCACAAAACCACTCTTTTGCTGACCCATAACATTTAATTTCTCCATCCTCTGCTTCTTGCTAACACAAAGCACCATCTTATTCCATCCATTTGCCTTGGTTTCCAGCCTTCCTGAGATTTATCAGTACTTGTATGACATTCATGCCTTTGTTTCACCCTTCCTGTGTTGACACTTGTCATAACAGTTTTAGATCCTGAACATGATCATCTCAAAGTTTGCCTGACAGTTAGGTCTTCCTCACATTGTCATAGAGTATCAGGTCTCTACCACTTGAAATAGATTGGATTGGATTAGATTATTGGCACCGTCTCTTGTGCTGGTAGTCCATTATCTTCACAGTCCGTACAACTGGCCATCAGTGAACATGAAGTGGCCTTATCCTGCCCATTTACCTTTCTGGAAATCAGCCACTCTGTCTGCCTAGAACAGGGAATGGATTTTCCTCACCTTTCTTCAAAAGCTCTGAAGTTTTCTGTGATCTTTCCAATTGTACGGTATGATAAGCTTTTGCTGCCACTGAAGGGTAGAAGTCATTATGAATAGTGCCAACAAAACAGAAACATAACAATGAAAACGATATTTTAATTCAGAATAGGTATTTGAAAAGTTCACCTTTTCTAGCACAAATGGGGAAAAGAAAAAAAGGAAGGAAAAAAAAAAAAAAAAGCAGTCCTAAAACATCAAAACTGTGGCCAAAGAATTAGAAGAAACACTATTTTTCCAAAGCTGCAATGTTTTCCATTCATCTGGCTGGGCCAGCAGAGCACTGGAGACCTGGATGCACTGTACTCATGGCTGGTTCCCCTAAATGACCTGCAGGGAGATCTTCTTCTCTCTATCCCTCTGTTTCTCCTTTCAATCTCTGTTTTGTCTGTTTGTATCACTAGCTCTCAAATCGCCACTGATATATGCACGTGCAGCACCCAGCACAACCTTGTTTCAGGCTCCAGCGGGACCTTTAGGCATTACCATCCTGTAAACAAATAACAATGATAGTGAGTGTAATTACAATCGTCAAACTATTCCAGCTCCACATCATTAGCCATGCCCTGAGCTAAATAACATTTTAATCAGTTTGATATGTCATCTGTGGCTTTCTTCACTGTCACTTGCAATCCAGCAAACTCCTTCCTTCACGTTTCTAGATTAGACAGAGGGTTCTCAACTGCAGACATCCAATTCCCTGTTCAGGAAGCAGCGAGACCTTTCCTCTTCTCACAGATTTAAGATGATAGCCAAGCATCATGAGACACAGTGCGTATGTCTCCTAGGCCCATCCCATGAGAGCAGGACATTTACCACACATGAGAAGAAGACTTAATGCAGTGGCAAAGCAAAATACTCAGTGTCAAAGCCATGTCTAGATGATCATTAAAGACAGATCAAAATTACCCAATACAGGAGGAAAATCTATCGTTTGTAGAAGATTATGTTCTCTGATTATTAGTTTCAAAATTAGTTTTTCCTTTGGATTTCCTCTGAACTTAAACTTAGTTTGGAATGCCTTTGGTTTTGAATATTTCTGAAATCGTATTACTTCTCCTAAGTAAGTTGCTAGTCTGTTCTATTTACGTGAAATTCGAATAATATTGTGAAGTATCTGCCATCAGTTTTACTGTGTGCCAGGCTGAGTTCCCTGATGAATTTCAAATATCAGATATGAAACAGTAAAGGTTAAAAAAAAAAAATGTTACAAAGGGTACTTCATGCAGTAGCATAAACTTCTGTTTTCTCAAAACTTGTATCAGTTCATCTCACCAGGACCAGCAGGGGAAGCACACTCTGCCTAGGCACTGGCAAAGGGACACAGTGAGAGTGTAGGGTCTCTTGCTGGGGCCATTCAAAATTTGACTGTACAAGCCCCTGAGCAATATGACAGGGCTTTAAAAATGGCCCTGCTTGAAGTACGCGGGTGATCTGGAGACCTCTAAGGTGCTTTCCAACAAAAGCTTTTCTATAATTGTATGAAATCACCTGCAATAGATTAACCCTGGTCATTATTCCTATCACAGGAAATAACTGTGACACCTGGGTAACAGGTGAGCTTACTGCGACACCAGGGAGAGCCTTCCTGTACTTAAAGGCAACCTGTAGGAAAGCTGGGGAGGGAGTCTTTATCAGGGCCTGGAGTGACAGGACAAGGAGTAACCGCTTTAAACTGAAAAGTAGCACCCAGAAAGAACGGAGTCACGCAACAGGATTCATTTCCAAAACCACCTCATAGACACCTGGGCCAAAGAGCAGGGCCTTGAGCGGGTATATCACAATGGCAGAGTTCATTTCCTTCCCAGTAGCTGGCACGTGCCGTTTTTTGGGATTTCGGGGCTACAGTGAGCTGCTAAGAGGGATGTCTTAGCTCTTGCAGGGCAGTGCTTCCACTAAGGCCAGGACATTTCTGCATCTTCTACTGCCCTGCAAGCGAGGATGCTTGGGGCACACAGGAAGCTGGGAGCGGACACAGCTGCAGGGATTCCATAAGACACAAGCAAATGCAGCCTTGGCTTGGTGACACTTTCTCTTGATTACTGCTCAACACAAATTACCTCGAGCAAGTCTACTGTGAGGACTAAAGGAAAGAGACGTATGGATGCTGCTAAGCTCTTCTAGCTTGTACCAGGTAGGAAAGATACCTCTGTAGCAGGCGTGAAGAGGATAGCACTAATTAATTAGATGAGAAGCGGAGGAAAGGCACTTAGAGGTAGTGAAAAGCAGTTAATGTGATGTTCCGGGGAAGCTTCAGTCTGCTTAAGGAGTAGCAAGAACAAGCCTAAAGTCATAGCCAAATACAAGAAAGAGAGGAGGACACGCAGCATGAGAAGCTCCCGAGAGAAAGGAGCTCTGTTTTGGGTAAAAATCAGTCCCTTTTTCTATCATGGAGACATCCAAGGGCGTAGGACACGTGCACTTCAGGGAACCAAGAGATGCTGTGCATTTCTCTCGTCCCCCTGACACAGCCACTAGGTGACGATGCTTCCAATTCTCTCTAAAGAAACCTTGCTTTCTCAGGCCCAGGTGTCCAGCTGCACACCAAGGACGTCCCTGGCTCCCAGGCACAGTTCCCAGGCCCAAGGCCGAGCTCCGCTCCGAACCCCCATTCCAGCAGACCTTGCTCCTGGCATTGTGGAGCAGCCATTTCATGTCAGCCTTTTCTCCTGGCAGTCAGCTTAGCGCCGTAACCTCTGCCATCGGGGCGCCCGAGAGCCGTGTGAGGTCAGCAGAGAGTCACTGTCAGCCTTTGACCTCACAAAGGTGGGTGGCCATAAGTGCCCTGAGCGTCCAGCTCGCATTGAGTACTGCTGGTGGCACTCGAGGCGTGGAGGTCTGCATGGTGCAATGGGAGACGCCGATGTCCTGCTGCTGGAACAAGAGGCGCTGATGTGCTGCTGGTGCAGGAGGAGACGTGAAGGTGCTGCTGCTTAGAGGTGCTGAGGGGCGGGCAGCCTCAGCGGGCAGCTGAATCAGAGGGCAGGGAAGCCAAGCAGCTTCCTTCTCTGGGGAAGGGGGCACAGAGAAAGTGATTGGAAATGGGGTACAAGCCCTCAGCCTCTAAAAGCAATCCCTCAGATGTTTAGGCATAGTAAAGTTAGGTATATCTATTTGACTCTAGACCCCAACATGTTTGTTAGTGTTCTGGTTTGTCCACTGCTTTCTTGTGGGGGATTTGAGTTGGCCATTACTCTTTAGGTGAATGCTGACTTCATATCTATGGTGCACTTTATTCTTAAAATGGGAAGTTTCTACCAATTTCCCGTCCAAACTTGCTCATAAGCCAACTGCAGTCATCATTTCAGATGTGTCTCCCAACTTACACATTTCCTATTTCTCCTTGATATTTACTCAAGAAATTCATTTACGTAGAGACAACATATTCTTCTCTCAACTGGCATCTGGCTGGGCAGAATGATGTCCTTTCATTCCCTTCCAGGCAATAGGCAACTTGTTCCTTCTGTCTTGTGAACTCTTCCTCCTAAGTTCAATGTGAATACAAGTGGCAGAACTGTGCCTCATGTCTCAAATGAGTGTCAGGGCTGCCTTGTCCAGTGTATTCATACTGGAGGGAAAAAAAAATGAATAGCCATACACACTATATAACCACTAAACTTTTTCAGTCCTCCTTGTGCTAACAGTGCATGAACGTGAGGTTTTGTTGTCATTTTTGTTTGTTTGTTTGTTTGCTTGCTTTAAACTCCTGACTGCCATATAGCAAACATGACAAAAAAACACCCTTTTTTGAGAAGCTCTGAGAATGGCTCTGCTTTGTATTATCACCTGTCACTTCACCTGAACCATTTCAATCACAAGCGATATCCTTCTGTCAGGCTTGGTAGTACTTCCCAACCTTATGTCCCCTGCAAATCTCAAAGCTCATGTGTAATTTTTAATCTTCAGCCACCATGTCCATACCGAACATATCTAACTTTGAAGTCAGCTCTGCCCTGAATAGGAGGTTGGGTTTTCAGAGGTCCCTTCCAGCCTACATTTCTCCATGAGTCTTTGCCTCCTTAGCAGCTGCAGTTTCAGAACTGTCTCTGAGAATTACCATAGGTAACGACTCCTTTGCTGGTAAGTCCCTCTTCAGTGTGAACAATTGTAAATTCCCTTTATTCACTTGCAGCCCCAAAGCCCAAATCCGTAGATAATGTATCAGAAGCTCACAGAAAGTGAAATAGATGTAATTCATCCCCTGTGTAAGGAAGAACTGGTCCTAGAAAGGAAAGCTATTAAATTATCTGGAAACAATTTAGCTCTGATAAATTATTTTGTAAATTACACATTACCCCCTCCTTCCCTGGTCTTAGCTGTTCTTGCTCCAAAACTTTGCATGGTGTTGATGTCAAACTAACAGGCCCACACTTGTCTGGATGACTCTTTACCCTCTTCTGGACAGAGGTGTATTTGTTACTCTCCCATTCTGGGGACTATCCCTGATTTGCACAATTGTTATGCATTTTTCCTACTTGACTTGTTGTTCTGTGTGCCAATGCTGTTAATAGGCTAGGTAGATATCAGCTTTTCATTTTTCACTTGAATCGCTATAGATTGTTATTTCACCTCAGATGATGTTGCGCCTAGTGCCCTACCCTCCTTTTCAATGGGAGTCCTGTCACTGCCCTTAATATCACATTGTTGTTGCTGTTAGATGCAGGAAATAAGATTTGCAGCATTTGAGACATCAGTAACTTTTGATCTATTTTTGCCTCAAGTGTGCAACTGTCCTAATTTGTTCTCTTTGTTCCCCCTGGTTTCTGTGGCTTAAGTACCACTTACTATTATTGTTTAATTTCCTATGTGAAGGAGGTTTTTGGTCATTCTTACTTTATTTCTGCAGGTTTTAACCTCTGAAACATGCCTTTTCTCATCGCTTTTTTCCTCTTTGAATTTTGAATTTTAACTATGCCTTCTCTGCACTCAAGTCCCAGAGCTGCTTAGTCAGACTCAATTATTCATTTCCTTAGATTTCAAAGTTTGCATTTCTAAGCCTCAAAACCTTCATTCTAAACCTGGTTTTGTCTGTCGTGAAATGTAAAATGAGAAAAGTCAGCTCATGATCACACTTTATTCAAATTTTACTACATTTAAACCCATACAGGAGCCAAGTCTAAAATGGTCTTATATTTTTTCACTTTTGGGAAGAAATCCATCACATAGTATACCTCTATGAACATAAGTGGTAATTATCTTTCAATCTTTTGCTGGGAAGTTAAAGTCTCCCATAATTCCCATTATTGTTTACGTGTCTGATAACTGTACAGAGATAATTCACTATTAGACTGGAGCTAAGAGCAAAGAGCAGGCTAGCAAGGCTGTCTATCTTTAGCAGTGATTTGCACAAAACCACTCTTTTGCTGACCCATAACATTTAATTTCTCCATCCTCTGCTTCTTGCTAACACAAAGCACCATCTTATTCCATCCATTTGCCTTGGTTTCCAGCCTTCCTGAGATTTATCAGTACTTGTATGACATTCATGCCTTTGTTTCACCCTTCCTGTGTTGACACTTGTCATAACAGTTTTAGATCCTGAACATGATCATCTCAAAGTTTGCCTGACAGTTAGGTCTTCCTCACATTGTCATAGAGTATCAGGTCTCTACCACTTGAAATAGATTGGATTGGATTAGATTATTGGCACCGTCTCTTGTGCTGGTAGTCCATTATCTTCACAGTCCGTACAACTGGCCATCAGTGAACATGAAGTGGCCTTATCCTGCCCATTTACCTTTCTGGAAATCAGCCACTCTCTCTGCCTAGAACAGGGAATGGATTTTCCTCACCTTTCTTCAAAAGCTCTGAAGTTTTCTGTGATCTTTCCAATTGTACGGTATGATAAGCTTTTGCTGCCACTGAAGGGTAGAAGTCATTATGAATAGTGCCAACAAAACAGAAACATAACAATGAAAACGATATTTTAATTCAGAATAGGTATTTGAAAAGTTCACCTTTTCTAGCACAAATGGGGAAAATTAAAAAAGGAAGGAAAAAAAAAAAAAAAAAGCAGTCCCAAAACATCAAAACTGTGGCCAAAGAATTAGAAGAAACACTATTTTTCCAAAGCTGCAATGTTTTCCATTCATCTGGCTGGGCCAGCAGAGCACTGGAGACCTGGATGCACTGTACTCATGGCTGGTTCCCCTAAATGACCTGCAGGGAGATCTTCTTCTCTCTATCCCTCTGTTTCTCCTTTCAATCTCTGTTTTGTCTGTTTGTATCACTAGCTCTCAAATCGCCACTGATATATGCACGTGCAGCACCCAGCACAACCTTGTTTCAGGCTCCAGCGGGACCTTTAGGCATTACCATCCTGTAAACAAATAACAATGATAGTGAGTGTAATTACAATCGTCAAACTATTCCAGCTCCACATCATTAGCCATGCCCTGAGCTAAATAACATTTTAATCAGTTTGATATGTCATCTGTGGCTTTCTTCACTGTCACTTGCAATCCAGCAAACTCCTTCCTTCACGTTTCTAGATTAGACAGAGGGTTCTCAACTGCAGACATCCAATTCCCTGTTCAGGAAGCAGCGAGACCTTTCCTCTTCTCACAGATTTAAGATGATAGCCAAGCATCATGAGACACAGTGCGTATGTCTCCTAGGCCCATCCCATGAGAGCAGGACATTTACCACACATGAGAAGAAGACTTAATGCAGTGGCAAAGCGAAATACTCAGTGTCAAAGCCACGTCTAGATGATCATTAAAGACAGATCAAAATTACCCAATACAGGAGGAAAATCTATCGTTTGTAGAAGATTATGTTCTCTGATTATTAGTTTCAAAATTAGTTTTTCCTTTGGATTTCCTCTGAACTTAAACTTAGTTTGGAATGCCTTTGGTTTTGAATATTTCTGAAATCGTATTACTTCTCCTAAGTAAGTTGCTAGTCTGTTCTGTTTACGTGAAATTCGAATAATATTGTGAAGTATCTGCCATCAGTTTTACTGTGTGCCAGGCTGAGTTCCCTGATGAATTTCAAATTTCAGATATGAAACAGTAAAGGTTAAAAAAAAAAATGTTACAAAGGGTACTTCATGCAGTAGCATAAACTTCTGTTTTCTCAAAACTTGTATCAGTTCATCTCACCAGGACCAGCAGGGGAAGCACACTCTGCCTAGGCACTGGCAAAGGGACACAGTGAGAGTGTAGGGTCTCTTGCTGGGGCCATTCAAAATTTGACTGTACAAGCCCCTGAGCAATATGACAGGGCTTTAAAAATGGCCCTGCTTGAAGTACGCGGGTGATCTGGAGACCTCTAAGGTGCTTTCCAACAAAAGCTTTTCTATAATTGTATGAAATCACCTGCAATAGATTAACCCTGGTCATTATTCCTATCACAGGAAATAACTGTGACACCTGGGTAACAGGTGAGCTTACTGCGACACCAGGGAGAGCCTTCCTGTACTTAAAGGCAACCTGTAGGAAAGCTGGGGAGGGAGTCTTTATCAGGGCCTGGAGTGACAGGACAAGGAGTAACCGCTTTAAACTGAAAAGTAGCACCCAGAAAGAACGGAGTCACGCAACAGGATTCATTTCCAAAACCACCTCATAGACACCTGGGCCAAAGAGCAGGGCCTTGAGCGGGTATATCACAATGGCAGAGTTCATTTCCTTCCCAGTAGCTGGCACGTGCCGTTTTTTGGGATTTCGGGGCTACAGTGAGCTGCTAAGAGGGATGTCTTAGCTCTTGCAGGACAGTGCTTCCACTAAGGCCAGGACTTTTCTGCATCTTCTACTGCCCTGCAAGCGAGGATGCTTGGGGCACACAGGAAGCTGGGAGCGGACACAGCTGCAGGGATTCCATAAGACACAAGCAAATGCAGCCTTGGCTTGGTGACACTTTCTCTTGATTACTGCTCAACACAAATTACCTCGAGCAAGTCTACTGTGAGGACTAAAGGAAAGAGACGTATGGATGCTGCTAAGCTCTTCTAGCTTGTACCAGGTAGGAAAGATACCTCTGTAGCAGGCGTGAAGAGGATAGCACTAATTAATTAGATGAGAAGCGGAGGAAAGGCACTTAGAGGTAGTGAAAAGCAGTTAATGTGATGTTCCGGGGAAGCTTCAGTCTGCTTAAGGAGTAGCAAGAACAAGCCTAAAGTCATAGCCAAATACAAGAAAGAGAGGAGGACACGCAGCATGAGAAGCTCCCGAGAGAAAGGAGCTCTGTTTTGGGTAAAAATCAGTCCCTTTTTCTATCATGGAGACATCCAAGGGCGTAGGACACGTGCACTTCAGGGAACCAAGAGATGCTGTGCATTTCTCTCGTCCCCCTGACACAGCCACTAGGTGACGATGCTTCCAATTCTCTCTAAAGAAACCTTGCTTTCTCAGGCCCAGGTGTCCAGCTGCACACCAAGGACGTCCCTGGCTCCCAGGCACAGTTCCCAGGCCCAAGGCCGAGCTCCGCTCCGAACCCCCATTCCAGCAGACCTTGCTCCTGGCATTGTGGAGCAGCCATTTCATGTCAGCCTTTTCTCCTGGCAGTCAGCTTAGCGCCGTAACCTCTGCCATCGGGGCGCCCGAGAGCCGTGTGAGGTCAGCAGAGAGTCACTGTCAGCCTTTGACCTCACAAAGGTGGGTGGCCATAAGTGCCCTGAGCGTCCAGCTCGCATTGAGTACTGCTGGTGGCACTCGAGGCGTGGAGGTCTGCATGGTGCAATGGGAGACGCCGATGTCCTGCTGCTGGAACAAGAGGCGCTGATGTGCTGCTGGTGCAGGAGGAGACGTGAAGGTGCTGCTGCTTAGAGGTGCTGAGGGGCGGGCAGCCTCAGCGGGCAGCTGAATCAGAGGGCAGGGAAGCCAAGCAGCTTCCTTCTCTGGGGAAGGGGGCACAGAGAAAGTGATTGGAAATGGGGTACAAGCCCTCAGCCTCTAAAAGCAATCCCTCAGATGTTTAGGCATAGTAAAGTTAGGTATATCTATTTGACTCTAGACCCCAACATGTTTGTTAGTGTTCTGGTTTGTCCACTGCTTTCTTGTGGGGGATTTGAGTTGGCCATTACTCTTTAGGTGAATGCTGACTTCATATCTATGGTGCACTTTATTCTTAAAATGGGAAGTTTCTACCAATTTCCCGTCCAAACTTGCTCATAAGCCAACTGCAGTCATCATTTCAGACGTGTCTCCCAACTTACACATTTCCTATTTCTCCTTGATATTTACTCAAGAAATTCATTTACGTAGAGACAACATATTCTTCTCTCAACTGGCATCTGGCTGGGCAGAATGATGTCCTTTCATTCCCTTCCAGGCAATAGGCAACTTGTTCCTTCTGTCTTGTGAACTCTTCCTCCTAAGTTCAATGTGAATACAAGTGGCAGAACTGTGCCTCATGTCTCAAATGAGTGTCAGGGCTGCCTTGTCCAGTGTATTCATACTGGAGGGAAAAAAAAATGAATAGCCATACACACTATATAACCACTAAACTTTTTCAGTCCTCCTTGTGCTAACAGTGCATGAACGTGAGGTTTTGTTGTCATTTTTGTTTGTTTGTTTGTTTGCTTGCTTTAAACTCCTGACTGCCATATAGCAAACATGACAAAAAAACACCCTTTTTTGAGAAGCTCTGAGAATGGCTCTGCTTTGTATTATCACCTGTCACTTCACCTGAACCATTTCAATCACAAGCGATATCCTTCTGTCAGGCTTGGTAGTACTTCCCAACCTTATGTCCCCTGCAAATCTCAAAGCTCATGTGTAATTTTTAATCTTCAGCCACCATGTCCATACCGAACATATCTAACTTTGAAGTCAGCTCTGCCCTGAATAGGAGGTTGGGTTTTCAGAGGTCCCTTCCAGCCTACATTTCTCCATGAGTCTTTGCCTCCTTAGCAGCTGCAGTTTCAGAACTGTCTCTGAGAATTACCATAGGTAACGACTCCTTTGCTGGTAAGTCCCTCTTCAGTGTGAACAATTGTAAATTCCCTTTATTCACTTGCAGCCCCAAAGCCCAAATCCGTAGATAATGTATCAGAAGCTCACAGAAAGTGAAATAGATGTAATTCATCCCCTGTGTAGGGAAGAACTGGTCCTAGAAAGGAAAGCTATTAAATTATCTGGAAACAATTTAGCTCTGATAAATTATTTTGTAAATTACACATTACCCCCTCCTTCCCTGGTCTTAGCTGTTCTTGCTCCAAAACTTTGCATGGTGTTGATGTCAAACTAACAGGCCCACACTTGTCTGGATGACTCTTTACCCTCTTCTGGACAGAGGTGTATTTGTTACTCTCCCATTCTGGGGACTATCCCTGGTTTGCACAATTGTTATGCATTTTTCCTACTTGACTTGTTGTTCTGTGTGCCAATGCTGTTAATAGGCTAGGTAGATATCAGCTTTTCATTTTTCACTTGAATCGCTATAGATTGTTATTTCACCTCAGATGATGTTGCGCCTAGTGCCCTACCCTCCTTTTCAATGGGAGTCCTGTCACTGCCCTTAATATCACATTGTTGTTGCTGTTAGATGCAGGAAATAAGATTTGCAGCATTTGAGACATCAGTAACTTTTGATCTATTTTTGCCTCAAGTGTGCAACTGTCCTAATTTGTTCTCTTTGTTCCCCCTGGTTTCTGTGGCTTAAGTACCACTTACTATTATTGTTTAATTTCCTATGTGAAGGAGGTTTTTGGTCATTCTTACTTTATTTCTGCAGGTTTTAACCTCTGAAACATGCCTTTTCTCATCGCTTTTTTCCTCTTTGAATTTTGAATTTTAACTATGCCTTCTCTGCACTCAAGTCCCAGAGCTGCTTAGTCAGACTCAATTATTCATTTCCTTAGATTTCAAAGTTTGCATTTCTAAGCCTCAAAACCTTCATTCTAAACCTGGTTTTGTCTGTCGTGAAATGTAAAATGAGAAAAGTCAGCTCATGATCACACTTTATTCAAATTTTACTACATTTAAACCCATACAGGAGCCAAGTCTAAAATGGTCTTATATTTTTTCACTTTTGGGAAGAAATCCATCACATAGTACACCTCTGTGAACATAAGTGGTAATTATCTTTCAATCTTTTGCTGGGAAGTTAAAGTCTCCCATAATTCCCATTATTGTTTACGTGTCTGATAACTGTACAGAGATAATTCACTATTAGACTGGAGCTAAGAGCAAAGAGCAGGCTAGCAAGGCTGTCTATCTTTAGCAGTGATTTGCACAAAACCACTCTTTTGCTGACCCATAACATTTAATTTCTCCATCCTCTGCTTCTTGCTAACACAAAGCACCATCTTATTCCATCCATTTGCCTTGGTTTCCAGCCTTCCTGAGATTTATCAGTACTTGTATGACATTCATGCCTTTGTTTCACCCTTCCTGTGTTGACACTTGTCATAACAGTTTTAGATCCTGAACATGATCATCTCAAAGTTTGCCTGACAGTTAGGTCTTCCTCACATTGTCATAGAGTATCAGGTCTCTACCACTTGAAATAGATTGGATTGGATTAGATTATTGGCACCGTCTCTTGTGCTGGTAGTCCATTATCTTCACAGTCCGTACAACTGGCCATCAGTGAACATGAAGTGGCCTTATCCTGCCCATTTACCTTTCTGGAAATCAGCCACTCTGTCTGCCTAGAACAGGGAATGGATTTTCCTCACCTTTCTTCAAAAGCTCTGAAGTTTTCTGTGATCTTTCCAATTGTACGGTATGATAAGCTTTTGCTGCCACTGAAGGGTAGAAGTCATTATGAATAGTGCCAACAAAACAGAAACATAACAATGAAAACGATATTTTAATTCAGAATAGGTATTTGAAAAGTTCACCTTTTCTAGCACAAATGGGGAAAAGAAAAAAAGGAAGGAAAAAAAAAAAAAAAAAGCAGTCCTAAAACATCAAAACTGTGGCCAAAGAATTAGAAGAAACACTATTTTTCCAAAGCTGCAATGTTTTCCATTCATCTGGCTGGGCCAGCAGAGCACTGGAGACCTGGATGCACTGTACTCATGGCTGGTTCCCCTAAATGACCTGCAGGGAGATCTTCTTCTCTCTATCCCTCTGTTTCTCCTTTCAATCTCTGTTTTGTCTGTTTGTATCACTAACTCTTAAATCGCCACTGATATATGCACGTGCAGCACCCAGCACAACCTTGTTTCAGGCTCCAGCGGGACCTTTAGGCATTACCATCCTGTAAACAAATAACAATGATAGTGAGCGTAATTACAATCGTCAAACTATTCCAGCTCCACATCATTAGCCATGCCCTGAGCTAAATAACATTTTAATCAGTTTGATATGTCATCTGTGGCTTTCTTCACTGTCACTTGCAATCCAGCAAACTCCTTCCTTCACGTTTCTAGATTAGACAGAGGGTTCTCAACTGCAGACATCCAATTCCCTGTTCAGGAAGCAGCGAGACCTTTCCTCTTCTCACAGATTTAAGATGATAGCCAAGCATCATGAGACACAGTGCGTATGTCTCCTAGGCCCATCCCATGAGAGCAGGACATTTACCACACATGAGAAGAAGACTTAATGCAGTGGCAAAGCAAAATACTCAGTGTCAAAGCCACGTCTAGATGATCATTAAAGACAGATCAAAATTACCCAATACAGGAGGAAAATCTATCGTTTGTAGAAGATTATGTTCTCTGATTATTAGTTTCAAAATTAGTTTTTCCTTTGGATTTCCTCTGAACTTAAACTTAGTTTGGAATGCCTTTGGTTTTGAATATTTCTGAAATCGTATTACTTCTCCTAAGTAAGTTGCTAGTCTGTTCTGTTTACGTGAAATTCGAATAATATTGTGAAGTATCTGCCATCAGTTTTACTGTGTGCCAGGCTGAGTTCCCTGATGAATTTCAAATTTCAGATATGAAACAGTAAAGGTTAAAAAAAAAAATGTTACAAAGGGTACTTCATGCAGTAGCATAAACTTCTGTTTTCTCAAAACTTGTATCAGTTCATCTCACCAGGACCAGCAGGGGAAGCACACTCTGCCTAGGCACTGGCAAAGGGACACAGTGAGAGTGTAGGGTCTCTTGCTGGGGCCATTCAAAATTTGACTGTACAAGCCCCTGAGCAATATGACAGGGCTTTAAAAATGGCCCTGCTTGAAGTACGCGGGTGATCTGGAGACCTCTAAGGTGCTTTCCAACAAAAGCTTTTCTATAATTGTATGAAATCACCTGCAATAGATTAACCCTGGTCATTATTCCTATCACAGGAAATAACTGTGACACCTGGGTAACAGGTGAGCTTACTGCGACACCAGGGAGAGCCTTCCTGTACTTAAAGGCAACCTGTAGGAAAGCTGGGGAGGGAGTCTTTATCAGGGCCTGGAGTGACAGGACAAGGAGTAACCGCTTTAAACTGAAAAGTAGCACCCAGAAAGAACGGAGTCACGCAACAGGATTCATTTCCAAAACCACCTCATAGACACCTGGGCCAAAGAGCAGGGCCTTGAGCGGGTATATCACAATGACAGAGTTCATTTCCTTCCCAGTAGCTGGCACGTGCCGTTTTTTGGGATTTCGGGGCTACAGTGAGCTGCTAAGAGGGATGTCTTAGCTCTTGCAGGGCAGTGCTTCCACTAAGGCCAGGACTTTTCTGCATCTTCTACTGCCCTGCAAGCGAGGATGCTTGGGGCACACAGGAAGCTGGGAGGGGACACAGCTGCAGGGATTCCATAAGGCACAAGCAAATGCAGCCTTGGCTTGGTGACACTTTCTCTTGATTACTGCTCAACACAAATTACCTCGAGCAAGTCTACTGTGAGGACTAAAGGAAAGAGACGTATGGATGCTGCTAAGCTCTTCTAGCTTGTACCAGGTAGGAAAGATACCTCTGTAGCAGGCGTGAAGAGGATAGCACTAATTAATTAGATGAGAAGCGGAGGAAAGGCACTTAGAGGTAGTGAAAAGCAGTTAATGTGATGTTCCGGGGAAGCTTCAGTCTGCTTAAGGAGTAGCAAGAACAAGCCTAAAGTCATAGCCAAATACAAGAAAGAGAGGAGGACACGCAGCATGAGAAGCTCCCGAGAGAAAGGAGCTCTGTTTTGGGTAAAAATCAGTCCCTTTTTCTATCATGGAGACATCCAAGGGCGTAGGACACGTGCACTTCAGGGAACCAAGAGATGCTGTGCATTTCTCTCGTCCCCCTGACACAGCCACTAGGTGACGATGCTTCCAATTCTCTCTAAAGAAACCTTGCTTTCTCAGGCCCAGGTGTCCAGCTGCACACCAAGGACGTCCCTGGCTCCCAGGCACAGTTCCCAGGCCCAAGGCCGAGCTCCCCTCCGAACCCCCATTCCAGCAGACCTTGCTCCTGGCATTGTGGAGCAGCCATTTCATGTCAGCCTTTTCTCCTGGCAGTCAGCTTAGCGCCGTAACCTCTGCCATCGGGGCGCCCGAGAGCCGTGTGAGGTCAGCAGAGAGTCACTGTCAGCCTTTGACCTCACAAAGGTGGGTGGCCATAAGTGCCCTGAGCGTCCAGCTCGCATTGAGTACTGCTGGTGGCACTCGAGGCGTGGAGGTCTGCATGGTGCAATGGGAGACGCCGATGTCCTGCTGCTGGAACAAGAGGCGCTGATGTGCTGCTGGTGCAGGAGGAGACGTGAAGGTGCTGCTGCTTAGAGGTGCTGAGGGGCGGGCAGCCTCAGCGGGCAGCTGAATCAGAGGGCAGGGAAGCCAAGCAGCTTCCTTCTCTGGGGAAGGGGGCACAGAGAAAGTGATTGGAAATGGGGTACAAGCCCTCAGCCTCTAAAAGCAATCCCTCAGATGTTTAGGCATAGTAAAGTTAGGTATATCTATTTGACTCTAGACCCCAACATGTTTGTTAGTGTTCTGGTTTGTCCACTGCTTTCTTGTGGGGGATTTGAGTTGGCCATTACTGTTTAGGTGAATGCTGACTTCATATCTATGGTGCACTTTATTCTTAAAATGGGAAGTTTCTACCAATTTCCCGTCCAAACTTGCTCATAAGCCAACTGCAGTCACCATTTCAGATGTGTCTCCCAACTTACACATTTCCTATTTCTCCTTGATATTTACTCAAGAAATTCATTTACGTAGAGACAACATATTCTTCTCTCAACTGGCATCTGGCTGGGCAGAATGATGTCCTTTCATTCCCTTCCAGGCAATAGGCAACTTGTTCCTTCTGTCTTGTGAACTCTTCCTCCTAAGTTCAATGTGAATACAAGTGGCAGAACTGTGCCTCATGTCTCAAATGAGTGTCAGGGCTGCCTTGTCCAGTGTATTCATACTGGAGGGAAAAAAAAATGAATAGCCATACACACTATATAACCACTAAACTTTTTCAGTCCTCCTTGTGCTAACAGTGCATGAACGTGAGGTTTTGTTGTCATTTTTGTTTGTTTGCTTGCTTTAAACTCCTGACTGCCATATAGCAAACATGACAAAAAAACACCCTTTTTTGAGAATCTCTGAGAATGGCTCTGCTTTGTATTATCACCTGTCACTTCACCTGAACCATTTCAATCACAAGCGATATCCTTCTGTCAGGCTTGGTAGTACTTCCCAACCTTATGTCCCCTGCAAATCTCAAAGCTCATGTGTAATTTTTAATCTTCAGCCACCATGTCCATACCGAACATATCTAACTTTGAAGTCAGCTCTGCCCTGAATAGGAGGTTGGGTTTTCAGAGGTCCCTTCCAGCCTACATTTCTCCATGAGTCTTTGCCTCCTTAGCAGCTGCAGTTTCAGAACTGTCTCTGAGAATTACCATAGGTAACGACTCCTTTGCTGGTAAGTCCCTCTTCAGTGTGAACAATTGTAAATTCCCTTTATTCACTTGCAGCCCCAAAGCCCAAATCCGTAGATAATGTATCAGAAGCTCACAGAAAGTGAAATAGATGTAATTCATCCCCTGTGTAGGGAAGAACTGGTCCTAGAAAGGAAAGCTATTAAATTATCTGGAAACAATTTAGCTCTGATAAATTATTTTGTTAATTACACATTACCCCCTCCTTCCCTGGTCTTAGCTGTTCTTGCTCCAAAACTTTGCATGGTGTTGATGTCAAACTAACAGGCCCACACTTGTCTGGATGACTCTTTACCCTCTTCTGGACAGAGGTGTATTTGTTACTCTCCCATTCTGGGGACTATCCCTGGTTTGCACAATTGTTATGCATTTTTCCTACTTGACTTGTTGTTCTGTGTGCCAATGCTGTTAATAGGCTAGGTAGATATCAGCTTTTCATTTTTCACTTGAATCGCTATAGATTGTTATTTCACCTCAGATGATGTTGCGCCTAGTGCCCTACCCTCCTTTTCAATGGGAGTCCTGTCACTGCCCTTAATATCACATTGTTGTTGCTGTTAGATGCAGGAAATAAGATTTGCAGCATTTGAGACATCAGTAACTTTTGATCTATTTTTGCCTCAAGTGTGCAACTGTCCTAATTTGTTCTCTTTGTTCCCCCTGGTTTCTGTGGCTTAAGTACCACTTACTATTATTGTTTAATTTCCTATGTGAAGGAGGTTTTTGGTCATTCTTACTTTATTTCTGCAGTTTTTAACCTCTGAAACATGCCTTTTCTCATCGCTTTTTTCCTCTTTGAATTTTGAATTTTAACTATGCCTTCTCTGCACTCAAGTCCCAGAGCTGCTTAGTCAGACTCAATTATTCATTTCCTTAGATTTCAAAGTTTGCATTTCTAAGCCTCAAAACCTTCATTCTAAACCTGGTTTTGTCTGTCGTGAAATGTAAAATGAGAAAAGTCAGCTCATGATCACACTTTATTCAAATTTTACTACATTTAAACCCATACAGGAGCCAAGTCTAAAATGGTCTTATATTTTTTCACTTTTGGGAAGAAATCCATCACATAGTATACCTCTATGAACATAAGTGGTAATTATCTTTCAATCTTTTGCTGGGAAGTTAAAGTCTCCCATAATTCCCATTATTGTTTACGTGTCTGATAACTGTACAGAGAGAATTCACTATTAGACTGGAGCTAAGAGCAAAGAGCAGGCTAGCAAGGCTGTCTATCTTTAGCAGTGATTTGCACAAAACCACTCTTTTGCTGACCCATAACATTTAATTTCTCCATCCTCTGCTTCTTGCTAACACAAAGCACCATCTTATTCCATCCATTTGCCTTGGTTTCCAGCCTTCCTGAGATTTATCAGTACTTGTATGACATTCATGCCTTTGTTTCACCCTTCCTGTGTTGACACTTGTCATAACAGTTTTAGATCCTGAACATGATCATCTCAAAGTTTGCCTGACAGTTAGGTCTTCCTCACATTGTCATAGAGTATCAGGTCTCTACCACTTGAAATAGATTGGATTGGATTAGATTATTGGCACCGTCTCTTGTGCTGGTAGTCCATTATCTTCACAGTCCGTACAACTGGCCATCAGTGAACATGAAGTGGCCTTATCCTGCCCATTTACCTTTCTGGAAATCAGCCACTCTCTCTGCCTAGAACAGGGAATGGATTTTCCTCACCTTTCTTCAAAAGCTCTGAAGTTTTCTGTGATCTTTCCAATTGTACGGTATGATAAGCTTTTGCTGCCACTGAAGGGTAGAAGTCATTATGAATAGTGCCAACAAAACAGAAACATAACAATGAAAACGATATTTTAATTCAGAATAGGTATTTGAAAAGTTCACCTTTTCTAGCACAAATGGGGAAAAGAAAAAAGGAAAAAAAAAAAGCAGTCCTAAAACATCAAAACTGTGGCCAAAGAATTAGAAGAAACACTATTTTTCCAAAGCTGCAATGTTTTCCATTCATCTGGCTGGGCCAGCAGAGCACTGGAGACCTGGATGCACTGTACTCATGGCTGGTTCCCCTAAATGACCTGCAGGGAGATCTTCTTCTCTCCATCCCTCTGTTTCTCCTTTCAATCTCTGTTTTGTCTGTTTGTATCACTAGCTCTCAAATCGCCACTGATATATGCACGTGCAGCACCCAGCACAACCTTGTTTCAGGCTCCAGCGGGACCTTTAGGCATTACCATCCTGTAAACAAATAACAATGATAGTGAGTGTAATTACAATCGTCAAACTATTCCAGCTCCACATCATTAGCCATGCCCTGAGCTAAATAACATTTTAATCAGTTTGATATGTCATCTGTGGCTTTCTTCACTGTCACTTGCAATCCAGCAAACTCCTTCCTTCACGTTTCTAGATTAGACAGAGGGTTCTCAACTGCAGACATCCAATTCCCTGTTCAGGAAGCAGCGAGACCTTTCCTCTTCTCACAGATTTAAGATGATAGCCAAGCATCATGAGACACAGTGCGTATGTCTCCTAGGCCCATCCCATGAGAGCAGGACATTTACCACACATGAGAAGAAGACTTAATGCAGTGGCAAAGCAAAATACTCGGTGTCAAAGCCATGTCTAGATGATCATTAAAGACAGATCAAAATTACCCAATACAGGAGGAAAATCTATCGTTTGTAGAAGATTATGTTCTCTGATTATTAGTTTCAAAATTAGTTTTTCCTTTGGATTTCCTCTGAACTTAAACTTAGTTTGGAATGCCTTTGGTTTTGAATATTTCTGAAATCGTATTACTTCTCCTAAGTAAGTTGCTAGTCTGTTCTGTTTACGTGAAATTCGAATAATATTGTGAAGTATCTGCCATCAGTTTTACTGTGTGCCAGGCTGAGTTCCCTGATGAATTTCAAATATCAGATATGAAACAGTAAAGGTTAAAAAAAAAAAATGTTACAAAGGGTACTTCATGCAGTAGCATAAACTTCTGTTTTCTCAAAACTTGTATCAGTTCATCTCACCAGGACCAGCAGGGGAAGCACACTCTGCCTAGGCACTGGCAAAGGGACACAGTGAGAGTGTAGGGTCTCTTGCTGGGGCCATTCAAAATTTGACTGTACAAGCCCCTGAGCAATATGACAGGGCTTTAAAAATGGCCCTGCTTGAAGTACGCGGGTGATCTGGAGACCTCTAAGGTGCTTTCCAACAAAAGCTTTTCTATAATTGTATGAAATCACCTGCAATAGATTAACCCTGGTCATTATTCCTATCACAGGAAATAACTGTGACACCTGGGTAACAGGTGAGCTTACTGCGACACCAGGGAGAGCCTTCCTGTACTTAAAGGCAACCTGTAGGAAAGCTGGGGAGGGAGTCTTTATCAGGGCCTGGAGTGACAGGACAAGGAGTAACCGCTTTAAACTGAAAAGTAGCACCCAGAAAGAACGGAGTCACGCAACAGGATTCATTTCCAAAACCACCTCATAGACACCTGGGCCAAAGAGCAGGGCCTTGAGCGGGTATATCACAATGGCAGAGTTCATTTCCTTCCCAGTAGCTGGCACGTGCCGTTTTTTGGGATTTCGGGGCTACAGTGAGCTGCTAAGACGGATGTCTTAGCTCTTGCAGGGCAGTGCTTCCACTAAGGCCAGGACTTTTCTGCATCTTCTACTGCCCTGCAAGCGAGGATGCTTGGGGCACACAGGAAGCTGGGAGGGGACACAGCTGCAGGGATTCCATAAGACACAAGCAAATGCAGCCTTGGCTTGGTGACACTTTCTCTTGATTACTGCTCAACACAAATTACCTCGAGCAAGTCTACTGTGAGGACTAAAGGAAAGAGACGTATGGATGCTGCTAAGCTCTTCTAGCTTGTACCAGGTAGGAAAGATACCTCTGTAGCAGGCGTGAAGAGGATAGCACTAATTAATTAGATGAGAAGCGGAGGAAAGGCACTTAGAGGTAGTGAAAAGCAGTTAATGTGATGTTCCGGGGAAGCTTCAGTCTGCTTAAGGAGCAGCAAGAACAAGCCTAAAGTCATAGCCAAATACAAGAAAGAGAGGAGGACACGCAGCATGAGAAGCTCCCGAGAGAAAGGAGCTCTGTTTTGGGTAAAAATCAGTCCCTTTTTCTATCATGGAGACATCCAAGGGCGTAGGACACGTGCACTTCAGGGAACCAAGAGATGCTGTGCATTTCTCTCGTCCCCCTGACACAGCCACTAGGTGACGATGCTTCCAATTCTCTCTAAAGAAACCTTGCTTTCTCAGGCCCAGGTGTCCAGCTGCACACCAAGGACGTCCCTGGCTCCCAGGCACAGTTCCCAGGCCCAAGGCCGAGCTCCGCTCCGAACCCCCATTCCAGCAGACCTTGCTCCTGGCATTGTGGAGCAGCCATTTCATGTCAGCCTTTTCTCCTGGCAGTCAGCTTAGCGCCGTAACCTCTGCCATCGGGGCGCCCGAGAGCCGTGTGAGGTCAGCAGAGAGTCACTGTCAGCCTTTGACCTCACAAAGGTGGGTGGCCATAAGTGCCCGGAGCGTCCAGCTCGCATTGAGTACTGCTGGTGGCACTCGAGGTGTGGAGGTCTGCATGGTGCAATGGGAGACGCCGATGTCCTGCTGCTGGAACAAGAGGCGCTGATGTGCTGCTGGTGCAGGAGGAGACGTGAAGGTGCTGCTGCTTAGAGGTGCTGAGGGGCGGGCAGCCTCAGCGGGCAGCTGAATCAGAGGGCAGGGAAGCCAAGCAGCTTCCTTCTCTGGGGAAGGGGGCACAGAGAAAGTGATTGGAAATGGGGTACAAGCCCTCAGCCTCTAAAAGCAATCCCTCAGATGTTTAGGCATAGTAAAGTTAGGTATATCTGTTTGACTCTAGACCCCAACATGTTTGTTAGTGTTCTGGTTTGTCCACTGCTTTCTTGTGGGGGATTTGAGTTGGCCATTACTCTTTAGGTGAATGCTGACTTCATATCTATGGTGCACTTTATTCTTAAAATGGGAAGTTTCTACCAATTTCCCGTCCAAACTTGCTCATAAGCCAACTGCAGTCATCATTTCAGATGTGTCTCCCAACTTACACATTTCCTATTTCTCCTTGATATTTACTCAAGAAATTCATTTACGTAGAGACAACATATTCTTCTCTCAACTGGCATCTGGCCGGGCAGAATGATGTCCTTTCATTCCCTTCCAGGCAATAGGCAACTTGTTCCTTCTGTCTTGTGAACTCTTCCTCCTAAGTTCAATGTGAATACAAGTGGCAGAACTGTGCCTCATGTCTCAAATGAGTGTCAGGGCTGCCTTGTCCAGTGTATTCATACTGGAGGGAAAAAAAAATGAATAGCCATACACACTATATAACCACTAAACTTTTTCAGTCCTCCTTGTGCTAACAGTGCATGAACGTGAGGTTTTGTTGTCATTTTTGTTTGTTTGCTTGCTTTAAACTCCTGACTGCCATATAGCAAACATGACAAAAAAACACCCTTTTTTGAGAATCTCTGAGAATGGCTCTGCTTTGTATTATCACCTGTCACTTCACCTGAACCATTTCAATCACAAGCGATATCCTTCTGTCAGGCTTGGTAGTACTTCCCAACCTTATGTCCCCTGCAAATCTCAAAGCTCATGTGTAATTTTTAATCTTCAGCCACCATGTCCATACCGAACATATCTAACTTTGAAGTCAGCTCTGCCCTGAATAGGAGGTTGGGTTTTCAGAGGTCCCTTCCAGCCTACATTTCTCCATGAGTCTTTGCCTCCTTAGCAGCTGCAGTTTCAGAACTGTCTCTGAGAATTACCATAGGTAACGACTCCTTTGCTGGTAAGTCCCTCTTCAGTGTGAACAATTGTAAATTCCCTTTATTCACTTGCAGCCCCAAAGCCCAAATCCGTAGATAATGTATCAGAAGCTCACAGAAAGTGAAATAGATGTAATTCATCCCCTGTGTAGGGAAGAACTGGTCCTAGAAAGGAAAGCTATTAAATTATCTGGAAACAATTTAGCTCTGATAAATTATTTTGTAAATTACACATTACCCCCTCCTTCCCTGGTCTTAGCTGTTCTTGCTCCAAAACTTTGCATGGTGTTGATGTCAAACTAACAGGCCCACACTTGTCTGGATGACTCTTTACCCTCTTCTGGACAGAGGTGTATTTGTTACTCTCCCATTCTGGGGACTATCCCTGATTTGCACAATTGTTATGCATTTTTCCTACTTGACTTGTTGTTCTGTGTGCCAATGCTGTTAATAGGCTAGGTAGATATCAGCTTTTCATTTTTCACTTGAATCGCTATAGATTGTTATTTCACCTCAGATGATGTTGCGCCTAGTGCCCTACCCTCCTTTTCAATGGGAGTCCTGTCACTGCCCTTAATATCACATTGTTGTTGCTGTTAGATGCAGGAAATAAGATTTGCAGCATTTGAGACATCAGTAACTTTTGATCTATTTTTGCCTCAAGTGTGCAACTGTCCTAATTTGTTCTCTTTGTTCCCCCTGGTTTCTGTGGCTTAAGTACCACTTACTATTATTGTTTAATTTCCTATGTGAAGGAGGTTTTTGGTCATTCTTACTTTATTTCTGCAGGTTTTAACCTCTGAAACATGCCTTTTCTCATCGCTTTTTTCCTCTTTGAATTTTGAATTTTAACTATGCCTTCTCTGCACTCAAGTCCCAGAGCTGCTTAGTCAGACTCAATTATTCATTTCCTTAGATTTCAAAGTTTGCATTTCTAAGCCTCAAAACCTTCATTCTAAACCTGGTTTTGTCTGTCGTGAAATGTAAAATGAGAAAAGTCAGCTCATGATCACACTTTATTCAAATTTTACTACATTTAAACCCATACAGGAGCCAAGTCTAAAATGGTCTTATATTTTTTCACTTTTGGGAAGAAATCCATCACATAGTATACCTCTATGAACATAAGTGGTAATTATCTTTCAATCTTTTGCTGGGAAGTTAAAGTCTCCCATAATTCCCATTATTGTTTACGTGTCTGATAACTGTACAGAGATAATTCACTATTAGACTGGAGCTAAGAGCAAAGAGCAGGCTAGCAAGGCTGTCTATCTTTAGCAGTGATTTGCACAAAACCACTCTTTTGCTGACCCATAACATTTAATTTCTCCATCCTCTGCTTCTTGCTAACACAAAGCACCATCTTATTCCATCCATTTGCCTTGGTTTCCAGCCTTCCTGAGATTTATCAGTACTTGTATGACATTCATGCCTTTGTTTCACCCTTCCTGTGTTGACACTTGTCATAACAGTTTTAGATCCTGAACATGATCATCTCAAAGTTTGCCTGACAGTTAGGTCTTCCTCACATTGTCATAGAGTATCAGGTCTCTACCACTTGAAATAGATTGGATTGGATTAGATTATTGGCACCGTCTCTTGTGCTGGTAGTCCATTATCTTCACAGTCCGTACAACTGGCCATCAGTGAACATGAAGTGGCCTTATCCTGCCCATTTACCTTTCTGGAAATCAGCCACTCTCTCTGCCTAGAACAGGGAATGGATTTTCCTCACCTTTCTTCAAAAGCTCTGAAGTTTTCTGTGATCTTTCCAATTGTACGGTATGATAAGCTTTTGCTGCCACTGAAGGGTAGAAGTCATTATGAATAGTGCCAACAAAACAGAAACATAACAATGAAAACGATATTTTAATTCAGAATAGGTATTTGAAAAGTTCACCTTTTCTAGCACAAATGGGGAAAAGAAAAAAAGGAAGGAAAAAAAAAAAAAAAAGCAGTCCTAAAACATCAAAACTGTGGCCAAAGAATTAGAAGAAACACTATTTTTCCAAAGCTGCAATGTTTTCCATTCATCTGGCTGGGCCAGCAGAGCACTGGAGACCTGGATGCACTGTACTCATGGCTGGTTCCCCTAAATGACCTGCAGGGAGATCTTCTTCTCTCTATCCCTCTGTTTCTCCTTTCAATCTCTGTTTTGTCTGTTTGTATCACTAGCTCTTAAATCGCCACTGATATATGCACGTGCAGCACCCAGCACAACCTTGTTTCAGGCTCCAGCGGGACCTTTAGGCATTACCATCCTGTAAACAAATAACAATGATAGTGAGCGTAATTACAATCTTCAGACTATTCCAGCTCCACATCATTAGCCATGCCCTGAGCTAAATAACATTTTAATCAGTTTGATATGTCATCTGTGGCTTTCTTCACTGTCACTTGCAATCCAGCAAACTCCTTCCTTCACGTTTCTAGATTAGACAGAGGGTTCTCAACTGCAGACATCCAATTCCCTGTTCAGGAAGCAGCGAGACCTTTCCTCTTCTCACAGATTTAAGATGATAGCCAAGCATCATGAGACACAGTGCGTATGTCTCCTAGGCCCATCCCATGAGAGCAGGACATTTACCACACATGAGAAGAAGACTTAATGCAGTGGCAAAGCAAAATACTCAGTGTCAAAGCCACGTCTAGATGATCATTAAAGACAGATCAAAATTACCCAATACAGGAGGAAAATCTATCGTTTGTAGAAGATTATGTTCTCTGATTATTAGTTTCAAAATTAGTTTTTCCTTTGGATTTCCTCTGAACTTAAACTTAGTTTGGAATGCCTTTGGTTTTGAATATTTCTGAAATCGTATTACTTCTCCTAAGTAAGTTGCTAGTCTGTTCTGTTTACGTGAAATTCGAATAATATTGTGAAGTATCTGCCATCAGTTTTACTGTGTGCCAGGCTGAGTTCCCTGATGAATTTCAAATTTCAGATATGAAACAGTAAAGGTTAAAAAAAAAAATGTTACAAAGGGTACTTCATGCAGTAGCATAAACTTCTGTTTTCTCAAAACTTGTATCAGTTCATCTCACCAGGACCAGCAGGGGAAGCACACTCTGCCTAGGCACTGGCAAAGGGACACAGTGAGAGTGTAGGGTCTCTTGCTGGGGCCATTCAAAATTTGACTGTACAAGCCCCTGAGCAATATGACAGGGCTTTAAAAATGGCCCTGCTTGAAGTACGCGGGTGATCTGGAGACCTCTAAGGTGCTTTCCAACAAAAGCTTTTCTATAATTGTATGAAATCACCTGCAATAGATTAACCCTGGTCATTATTCCTATCACAGGAAATAACTGTGACACCTGGGTAACAGGTGAGCTTACTGCGACACCAGGGAGAGCCTTCCTGTACTTAAAGGCAACCTGTAGGAAAGCTGGGGAGGGAGTCTTTATCAGGGCCTGGAGTGACAGGACAAGGAGTAACCGCTTTAAACTGAAAAGTAGCACCCAGAAAGAACGGAGTCACGCAACAGGATTCATTTCCAAAACCACCTCATAGACACCTGGGCCAAAGAGCAGGGCCTTGAGCGGGTATATCACAATGGCAGAGTTCATTTCCTTCCCGGTAGCTGGCACGTGCCGTTTTTTGGGATTTCGGGGCTACAGTGAGCTGCTAAGAGGGATGTCTTAGCTCTTGCAGGGCAGTGCTTCCACTAAGGCCAGGACTTTTCTGCATCTTGTACTGCCCTGCAAGCGAGGATGCTTGGGGCACACAGGAAGCTGGGAGCGGACACAGCTGCAGGGATTCCATAAGACACAAGCAAATGCAGCCTTGGCTTGGTGACACTTTCTCTTGATTACTGCTCAACACAAATTACCTCGAGCAAGTCTACTGTGAGGACTAAAGGAAAGAGACGTATGGATGCTGCTAAGCTCTTCTAGCTTGTACCAGGTAGGAAAGATACCTCTGTAGCAGGCGTGAAGAGGATAGCACTAATTAATTAGATGAGAAGCGGAGGAAAGGCACTTAGAGGTAGTGAAAAGCAGTTAATGTGATGTTCCGGGGAAGCTTCAGTCTGCTTAAGGAGTAGCAAGAACAAGCCTAAAGTCATAGCCAAATACAAGAAAGAGAGGAGGACACGCAGCATGAGAAGCTCCCGAGAGAAAGGAGCTCTGTTTTGGGTAAAAATCAGTCCCTTTTTCTATCATGGAGACATCCAAGGGCGTAGGACACGTGCAGTTCAGGGAACCAAGAGATGCTGTGCATTTCTCTCGTCCCCCTGACACAGCCACTAGGTGACGATGCTTCCAATTCTCTCTAAAGAAACCTTGCTTTCTCAGGCCCAGGTGTCCAGCTGCACACCAAGGACGTCCCTGGCTCCCAGGCACAGTTCCCAGGCCCAAGGCCGAGCTCCGCTCCGAACCCCCATTCCAGCAGACCTTGCTCCTGGCATTGTGGAGCAGCCATTTCATGTCAGCCTTTTCTCCTGGCAGTCAGCTTAGCGCCGTAACCTCTGCCATCGGGGCGCCCGAGAGCCGTGTGAGGTCAGCAGAGAGTCACTGTCAGCCTTTGACCTCACAAAGGTGGGTGGCCATAAGTGCCCTGAGCGTCCAGCTCGCATTGAGTACTGCTGGTGGCACTCGAGGCGTGGAGGTCTGCATGGTGCAATGGGAGACGCCGATGTCCTGCTGCTGGAACAAGAGGCGCTGATGTGCTGCTGGTGCAGGAGGAGACGTGAAGGTGCTGCTGCTTAGAGGTGCTGAGGGGCGGGCAGCCTCAGCGGGCAGCTGAATCAGAGGGCAGGGAAGCCAAGCAGCTTCCTTCTCTGGGGAAGGGGGCACAGAGAAAGTGATTGGAAATGGGGTACAAGCCCTCAGCCTCTAAAAGCAATCCCTCAGATGTTTAGGCATAGTAAAGTTAGGTATATCTATTTGACTCTAGACCCCAACATGTTTGTTAGTGTTCTGGTTTGTCCACTGCTTTCTTGTGGGGGATTTGAGTTGGCCATTACTCTTTAGGTGAATGCTGACTTCATATCTATGGTGCACTTTATTCTTAAAATGGGAAGTTTCTACCAATTTCCCGTCCAAACTTGCTCATAAGCCAACTGCAGTCATCATTTCAGATGTGTCTCCCAACTTACACATTTCCTATTTCTCCTTGATATTTACTCAAGAAATTCATTTACGTAGAGACAACATATTCTTCTCTCAACTGGCATCTGGCTGGGCAGAATGATGTCCTTTCATTCCCTTCCAGGCAATAGGCAACTTGTTCCTTCTGTCTTGTGAACTCTTCCTCCTAAGTTCAATGTGAATACAAGTGGCAGAACTGTGCCTCATGTCTCAAATGAGTGTCAGGGCTGCCTTGTCCAGTGTATTCATACTGGAGGGAAAAAAAAATGAATAGCCATACACACTATATAACCACTAAACTTTTTCAGTCCTCCTTGTGCTAACAGTGCATGAACGTGAGGTTTTGTTGTCATTTTTGTTTGTTTGCTTGCTTTAAACTCCTGACTGCCATATAGCAAACATGACAAAAAAACACCCTTTTTTGAGAATCTCTGAGAATGGCTCTGCTTTGTATTATCACCTGTCACTTCACCTGAACCATTTCAATCACAAGCGATATCCTTCTGTCAGGCTTGGTAGTACTTCCCAACCTTATGTCCCCTGCAAATCTCAAAGCTCATGTGTAATTTTTAATCTTCAGCCACCATGTCCATACCGAACATATCTAACTTTGAAGTCAGCTCTGCCCTGAATAGGAGGTTGGGTTTTCAGAGGTCCCTTCCAGCCTACATTTCTCCATGAGTCTTTGCCTCCTTAGCAGCTGCAGTTTCAGAACTGTCTCTGAGAATTACCATAGGTAACGACTCCTTTGCTGGTAAGTCCCTCTTCAGTGTGAACAATTGTAAATTCCCTTTATTCACTTGCAGCCCCAAAGCCCAAATCCGTAGATAATGTATCAGAAGCTCACAGAAAGTGAAATAGATGTAATTCATCCCCTGTGTAGGGAAGAACTGGTCCTAGAAAGGAAAGCTATTAAATTATCTGGAAACAATTTAGCTCTGATAAATTATTTTGTAAATTACACATTACCCCCTCCTTCCCTGGTCTTAGCTGTTCTTGCTCCAAAACTTTGCATGGTGTTGATGTCAAACTAACAGGCCCACACTTGTCTGGATGACTCTTTACCCTCTTCTGGACAGAGGTGTATTTGTTACTCTCCCATTCTGGGGACTATCCCTGATTTGCACAATTGTTATGCATTTTTCCTACTTGACTTGTTGTTCTGTGTGCCAATGCTGTTAATAGGCTAGGTAGATATCAGCTTTTCATTTTTCACTTGAATCGCTATAGATTGTTATTTCACCTCAGATGATGTTGCGCCTAGTGCCCTACCCTCCTTTTCAATGGGAGTCCTGTCACTGCCCTTAATATCACATTGTTGTTGCTGTTAGATGCAGGAAATAAGATTTGCAGCATTTGAGACATCAGTAACTTTTGATCTATTTTTGCCTCAAGTGTGCAACTGTCCTAATTTGTTCTCTTTGTTCCCCCTGGTTTCTGTGGCTTAAGTACCACTTACTATTATTGTTTAATTTCCTATGTGAAGGAGGTTTTTGGTCATTCTTACTTTATTTCTGCAGGTTTTAACCTCTGAAACATGCCTTTTCTCATCGCTTTTTTCCTCTTTGAATTTTGAATTTTAACTATGCCTTCTCTGCACTCAAGTCCCAGAGCTGCTTAGTCAGACTCAATTATTCATTTCCTTAGATTTCAAAGTTTGCATTTCTAAGCCTCAAAACCTTCATTCTAAACCTGGTTTTGTCTGTCGTGAAATGTAAAATGAGAAAAGTCAGCTCATGATCACACTTTATTCAAATTTTACTACATTTAAACCCATACAGGAGCCAAGTCTAAAATGGTCTTATATTTTTTCACTTTTGGGAAGAAATCCATCACATAGTATACCTCTATGAACATAAGTGGTAATTATCTTTCAATCTTTTGCTGGGAAGTTAAAGTCTCCCATAATTCCCATTATTGTTTACGTGTCTGATAACTGTACAGAGATAATTCACTATTAGACTGGAGCTAAGAGCAAAGAGCAGGCTAGCAAGGCTGTCTATCTTTAGCAGTGATTTGCACAAAACCACTCTTTTGCTGACCCATAACATTTAATTTCTCCATCCTCTGCTTCTTGCTAACACAAAGCACCATCTTATTCCATCCATTTGCCTTGGTTTCCAGCCTTCCTGAGATTTATCAGTACTTGTATGACATTCATGCCTTTGTTTCACCCTTCCTGTGTTGACACTTGTCATAACAGTTTTAGATCCTGAACATGATCATCTCAAAGTTTGCCTGACAGTTAGGTCTTCCTCACATTGTCATAGAGTATCAGGTCTCTACCACTTGAAATAGATTGGATTGGATTAGATTATTGGCACCGTCTCTTGTGCTGGTAGTCCATTATCTTCACAGTCCGTACAACTGGCCATCAGTGAACATGAAGTGGCCTTATCCTGCCCATTTACCTTTCTGGAAATCAGCCACTCTCTCTGCCTAGAACAGGGAATGGATTTTCCTCACCTTTCTTCAAAAGCTCTGAAGTTTTCTGTGATCTTTCCAATTGTACGGTATGATAAGCTTTTGCTGCCACTGAAGGGTAGAAGTCATTATGAATAGTGCCAACAAAACAGAAACATAACAATGAAAACGATATTTTAATTCAGAATAGGTATTTGAAAAGTTCACCTTTTCTAGCACAAATGGGGAAAAGAAAAAAAGGAAGGAAAAAAAAAAAAAAAAGCAGTCCTAAAACATCAAAACTGTGGCCAAAGAATTAGAAGAAACACTATTTTTCCAAAGCTGCAATGTTTTCCATTCATCTGGCTGGGCCAGCAGAGCACTGGAGACCTGGATGCACTGTACTCATGGCTGGTTCCCCTAAATGACCTGCAGGGAGATCTTCTTCTCTCTATCCCTCTGTTTCTCCTTTCAATCTCTGTTTTGTCTGTTTGTATCACTAGCTCTTAAATCGCCACTGATATATGCACGTGCAGCACCCAGCACAACCTTGTTTCAGGCTCCAGCGGGACCTTTAGGCATTACCATCCTGTAAACAAATAACAATGATAGTGAGCGTAATTACAATCGTCAGACTATTCCAGCTCCACATCATTAGCCATGCCCTGAGCTAAATAACATTTTAATCAGTTTGATATGTCATCTGTGGCTTTCTTCACTGTCACTTGCAATCCAGCAAACTCCTTCCTTCACGTTTCTAGATTAGACAGAGGGTTCTCAACTGCAGACATCCAATTCCCTGTTCAGGAAGCAGCGAGACCTTTCCTCTTCTCACAGATTTAAGATGATAGCCAAGCATCATGAGACACAGTGCGTATGTCTCCTAGGCCCATCCCATGAGAGCAGGACATTTACCACACATGAGAAGAAGACTTAATGCAGTGGCAAAGCAAAATACTCGGTGTCAAAGCCATGTCTAGATGATCATTAAAGACAGATCAAAATTACCCAATACAGGAGGAAAATCTATCGTTTGTAGAAGATTATGTTCTCTGATTATTAGTTTCAAAATTAGTTTTTCCTTTGGATTTCCTCTGAACTTAAACTTAGTTTGGAATGCCTTTGGTTTTGAATATTTCTGAAATCGTATTACTTCTCCTAAGTAAGTTGCTAGTCTGTTCTGTTTACGTGAAATTCGAATAATATTGTGAAGTATCTGCCATCAGTTTTACTGTGTGCCAGGCTGAGTTCCCTGATGAATTTCAAATTTCAGATATGAAACAGTAAAGGTTAAAAAAAAAAAATGTTACAAAGGGTACTTCATGCAGTAGCATAAACTTCTGTTTTCTCAAAACTTGTATCAGTTCATCTCACCAGGAACAGCAGGGGAAGCACACTCTGCCTAGGCACTGGCAAAGGGACACAGTGAGAGTGTAGGGTCTCTTGCTGGGGCCATTCAAAATTTGACTGTACAAGCCCCTGAGCAATATGACAGGGCTTTAAAAATGGCCCTGCTTGAAGTACGCGGGTGATCTGGAGACCTCTAAGGTGCTTTCCAACAAAAGCTTTTCTATAATTGTATGAAATCACCTGCAATAGATTAACCCTGGTCATTATTCCTATCACAGGAAATAACTGTGACACCTGGGTAACAGGTGAGCTTACTGCGACACCAGGGAGAGCCTTCCTGTACTTAAAGGCAACCTGTAGGAAAGCTGGGGAGGGAGTCTTTATCAGGGCCTGGAGTGACAGGACAAGGAGTAACCGCTTTAAACTGAAAAGTAGCACCCAGAAAGAACGGAGTCACGCAACAGGATTCATTTCCAAAACCACCTCATAGACACCTGGGCCAAAGAGCAGGGCCTTGAGCGGGTATATCACAATGGCAGAGTTCATTTCCTTCCCGGTAGCTGGCACGTGCCGTTTTTTGGGATTTCGGGGCTACAGTGAGCTGCTAAGAGGGATGTCTTAGCTCTTGCAGGGCAGTGCTTCCACTAAGGCCAGGACTTTTCTGCATCTTCTACTGCCCTGCAAGCGAGGATGCTTGGGGCACACAGGAAGCTGGGAGGGGACACAGCTGCAGGGATTCCATAAGGCACAAGCAAATGCAGCCTTGGCTTGGTGACACTTTCTCTTGATTACTGCTCAACACAAATTACCTCGAGCAAGTCTACTGTGAGGACTAAAGGAAAGAGACGTATGGATGCTGCTAAGCTCTTCTAGCTTGTACCAGGTAGGAAAGATACCTCTGTAGCAGGCGTGAAGAGGATAGCACTAATTAATTAGATGAGAAGCGGAGGAAAGGCACTTAGAGGTAGTGAAAAGCAGTTAATGTGATGTTCCGGGGAAGCTTCAGTCTGCTTAAGGAGCAGCAAGAACAAGCCTAAAGTCATAGCCAAATACAAGAAAGAGAGGAGGACACGCAGCATGAGAAGCTCCCGAGAGAAAGGAGCTCTGTTTTGGGTAAAAATCAGTCCCTTTTTCTATCATGGAGACATCCAAGGGCGTAGGACACGTGCACTTCAGGGAACCAAGAGATGCTGTGCATTTCTCTCGTCCCCCTGACACAGCCACTAGGTGACGATGCTTCCAATTCTCTCTAAAGAAACCTTGCTTTCTCAGGCCCAGGTGTCCAGCTGCACACCAAGGACGTCCCTGGCTCCCAGGCACAGTTCCCAGGCCCAAGGCCGAGCTCCCCTCCGAACCCCCATTCCAGCAGACCTTGCTCCTGGCATTGTGGAGCAGCCATTTCATGTCAGCCTTTTCTCCTGGCAGTCAGCTTAGCGCCGTAACCTCTGCCATCGGGGCGCCCGAGAGCCGTGTGAGGTCAGCAGAGAGTCACTGTCAGCCTTTGACCTCACAAAGGTGGGTGGCCATAAGTGCCCTGAGCGTCCAGCTCGCATTGAGTACTGCTGGTGGCACTCGAGGCGTGGAGGTCTGCATGGTGCAATGGGAGACGCCGATGTCCTGCTGCTGGAACAAGAGGCGCTGATGTGCTGCTGGTGCAGGAGGAGACGTGAAGGTGCTGCTGCTTAGAGGTGCTGAGGGGCGGGCAGCCTCAGCGGGCAGCTGAATCAGAGGGCAGGGAAGCCAAGCAGCTTCCTTCTCTGGGGAAGGGGGCACAGAGAAAGTGATTGGAAATGGGGTACAAGCCCTCAGCCTCTAAAAGCAATCCCTCAGATGTTTAGGCATAGTAAAGTTAGGTATATCTATTTGACTCTAGACCCCAACATGTTTGTTAGTGTTCTGGTTTGTCCACTGCTTTCTTGTGGGGGATTTGAGTTGGCCATTACTCTTTAGGTGAATGCTGACTTCATATCTATGGTGCACTTTATTCTTAAAATGGGAAGTTTCTACCAATTTCCCGTCCAAACTTGCTCATAAGCCAACTGCAGTCATCATTTCAGATGTGTCTCCCAACTTACACATTTCCTATTTCTCCTTGATATTTACTCAAGAAATTCATTTACGTAGAGACAACATATTCTTCTCTCAACTGGCATCTGGCTGGGCAGAATGATGTCCTTTCATTCCCTTCCAGGCAATAGGCAACTTGTTCCTTCTGTCTTGTGAACTCTTCCTCCTAAGTTCAATGTGAATACAAGTGGCAGAACTGTGCCTCATGTCTCAAATGAGTGTCAGGGCTGCCTTGTCCAGTGTATTCATACTGGAGGGAAAAAAAAATGAATAGCCATACACACTATATAACCACTAAACTTTTTCAGTCCTCCTTGTGCTAACAGTGCATGAACGTGAGGTTTTGTTGTCATTTTTGTTTGTTTGCTTGCTTTAAACTCCTGACTGCCATATAGCAAACATGACCAAAAAACACCCTTTTTTGAGAATCTCTGAGAATGGCTCTGCTTTGTATTATCACCTGCCACTTCACCTGAACCATTTCAATCACAAGCGATATCCTTCTGTCAGGCTTGGTAGTACTTCCCAACCTTATGTCCCCTGCAAATCTCAAAGCTCATGTGTAATTTTTAATCTTCAGCCACCATGTCCATACCGAACATATCTAACTTTGAAGTCAGCTCTGCCCTGAATAGGAGGTTGGGTTTTCAGAGGTCCCTTCCAGCCTACATTTCTCCATGAGTCTTTGCCTCCTTAGCAGCTGCAGTTTCAGAACTGTCTCTGAGAATTACCATAGGTAACGACTCCTTTGCTGGTAAGTCCCTCTTCAGTGTGAACAATTGTAAATTCCCTTTATTCACTTGCAGCCCCAAAGCCCAAATCCGTAGATAATGTATCAGAAGCTCACAGAAAGTGAAATAGATGTAATTCATCCCCTGTGTAAGGAAGAACTGGTCCTAGAAAGGAAAGCTATTAAATTATCTGGAAACAATTTAGCTCTGATAAATTATTTTGTAAATTACACATTACCCCCTCCTTCCCTGGTCTTAGCTGTTCTTGCTCCAAAACTTTGCATGGTGTTGATGTCAAACTAACAGGCCCACACTTGTCTGGATGACTCTTTACCCTCTTCTGGACAGAGGTGTATTTGTTACTCTCCCATTCTGGGGACTATCCCTGATTTGCACAATTGTTATGCATTTTTCCTACTTGACTTGTTGTTCTGTGTGCCAATGCTGTTAATAGGCTAGGTAGATATCAGCTTTTCATTTTTCACTTGAATCGCTATAGATTGTTATTTCACCTCAGATGATGTTGCGCCTAGTGCCCTACCCTCCTTTTCAATGGGAGTCCTGTCACTGCCCTTAATATCACATTGTTGTTGCTGTTAGATGCAGGAAATAAGATTTGCAGCATTTGAGACATCAGTAACTTTTGATCTATTTTTGCCTCAAGTGTGCAACTGTCCTAATTTGTTCTCTTTGTTCCCCCTGGTTTCTGTGGCTTAAGTACCACTTACTATTATTGTTTAATTTCCTATGTGAAGGAGGTTTTTGGTCATTCTTACTTTATTTCTGCAGGTTTTAACCTCTGAAACATGCCTTTTCTCATCGCTTTTTTCCTCTTTGAATTTTGAATTTTAACTATGCCTTCTCTGCACTCAAGTCCCAGAGCTGCTTAGTCAGACTCAATTATTCATTTCCTTAGATTTCAAAGTTTGCATTTCTAAGCCTCAAAACCTTCATTCTAAACCTGGTTTTGTCTGTCGTGAAATGTAAAATGAGAAAAGTCAGCTCATGATCACACTTTATTCAAATTTTACTACATTTAAACCCATACAGGAGCCAAGTCTAAAATGGTCTTATATTTTTTCACTTTTGGGAAGAAATCCATCACATAGTATACCTCTATGAACATAAGTGGTAATTATCTTTCAATCTTTTGCTGGGAAGTTAAAGTCTCCCATAATTCCCATTATTGTTTACGTGTCTGATAACTGTACAGAGATAATTCACTATTAGACTGGAGCTAAGAGCAAAGAGCAGGCTAGCAAGGCTGTCTGTCTTTAGCAGTGATTTGCACAAAACCACTCTTTTGCTGACCCATAACATTTAATTTCTCCATCCTCTGCTTCTTGCTAACACAAAGCACCATCTTATTCCATCCATTTGCCTTGGTTTCCAGCCTTCCTGAGATTTATCAGTACTTGTATGACATTCATGCCTTTGTTTCACCCTTCCTGTGTTGACACTTGTCATAACAGTTTTAGATCCTGAACATGATCATCTCAAAGTTTGCCTGACAGTTAGGTCTTCCTCACATTGTCATAGAGTATCAGGTCTCTACCACTTGAAATAGATTGGATTGGATTAGATTATTGGCACCGTCTCTTGTGCTGGTAGTCCATTATCTTCACAGTCCGTACAACTGGCCATCAGTGAACATGAAGTGGCCTTATCCTGCCCATTTACCTTTCTGGAAATCAGCCACTCTGTCTGCCTAGAACAGGGAATGGATTTTCCTCACCTTTCTTCAAAAGCTCTGAAGTTTTCTGTGATCTTTCCAATTGTACGGTATGATAAGCTTTTGCTGCCACTGAAGGGTAGAAGTCATTATGAATAGTGCCAACAAAACAGAAACATAACAATGAAAACGATATTTTAATTCAGAATAGGTATTTGAAAAGTTCACCTTTTCTAGCACAAATGGGGAAAAGAAAAAAAGGAAGGAAAAAAAAAAAAAAAAGCAGTCCTAAAACATCAAAACTGTGGCCAAAGAATTAGAAGAAACACTATTTTTCCAAAGCTGCAATGTTTTCCATTCATCTGGCTGGGCCAGCAGAGCACTGGAGACCTGGATGCACTGTACTCATGGCTGGTTCCCCTAAATGACCTGCAGGGAGATCTTCTTCTCTCTATCCCTCTGTTTCTCCTTTCAATCTCTGTTTTGTCTGTTTGTATCACTAGCTCTCAAATCGCCACTGATATATGCACGTGCAGCACCCAGCACAACCTTGTTTCAGGCTCCAGCGGGACCTTTAGGCATTACCATCCTGTAAACAAATAACAATGATAGTGAGTGTAATTACAATCGTCAAACTATTCCAGCTCCACATCATTAGCCATGCCCTGAGCTAAATAACATTTTAATCAGTTTGATATGTCATCTGTGGCTTTCTTCACTGTCACTTGCAATCCAGCAAACTCCTTCCTTCACGTTTCTAGATTAGACAGAGGGTTCTCAACTGCAGACATCCAATTCCCTGTTCAGGAAGCAGCGAGACCTTTCCTCTTCTCACAGATTTAAGATGATAGCCAAGCATCATGAGACACAGTGCGTATGTCTCCTAGGCCCATCCCATGAGAGCAGGACATTTACCACACATGAGAAGAAGACTTAATGCAGTGGCAAAGCAAAATACTCAGTGTCAAAGCCATGTCTAGATGATCATTAAAGACAGATCAAAATTACCCAATACAGGAGGAAAATCTATCGTTTGTAGAAGATTATGTTCTCTGATTATTAGTTTCAAAATTAGTTTTTCCTTTGGATTTCCTCTGAACTTAAACTTAGTTTGGAATGCCTTTGGTTTTGAATATTTCTGAAATCGTATTACTTCTCCTAAGTAAGTTGCTAGTCTGTTCTGTTTACGTGAAATTCGAATAATATTGTGAAGTATCTGCCATCAGTTTTACTGTGTGCCAGGCTGAGTTCCCTGATGAATTTCAAATTTCAGATATGAAACAGTAAAGGTTAAAAAAAAAAATGTTACAAAGGGTACTTCATGCAGTAGCATAAACTTCTGTTTTCTCAAAACTTGTATCAGTTCATCTCACCAGGACCAGCAGGGGAAGCACACTCTGCCTAGGCACTGGCAAAGGGACACAGTGAGAGTGTAGGGTCTCTTGCTGGGGCCATTCAAAATTTGACTGTACAAGCCCCTGAGCAATATGACAGGGCTTTAAAAATGGCCCTGCTTGAAGTACGCGGGTGATCTGGAGACCTCTAAGGTGCTTTCCAACAAAAGCTTTTCTATAATTGTATGAAATCACCTGCAATAGATTAACCCTGGTCATTATTCCTATCACAGGAAATAACTGTGACACCTGGGTAACAGGTGAGCTTACTGCGACACCAGGGAGAGCCTTCCTGTACTTAAAGGCAACCTGTAGGAAAGCTGGGGAGGGAGTCTTTATCAGGGCCTGGAGTGACAGGACAAGGAGTAACCGCTTTAAACTGAAAAGTAGCACCCAGAAAGAACGGAGTCACGCAACAGGATTCATTTCCAAAACCACCTCATAGACACCTGGGCCAAAGAGCAGGGCCTTGAGCGGGTATATCACAATGACAGAGTTCATTTCCTTCCCGGTAGCTGGCACGTGCCGTTTTTTGGGATTTCGGGGCTACAGTGAGCTGCTAAGAGGGATGTCTTAGCTCTTGCAGGGCAGTGCTTCCACTAAGGCCAGGACTTTTCTGCATCTTCTACTGCCCTGCAAGCGAGGATGCTTGGGGCACACAGGAAGCTGGGAGGGGACACAGCTGCAGGGATTCCATAAGACACAAGCAAATGCAGCCTTGGCTTGGTGACACTTTCTCTTGATTACTGCTCAACACAAATTACCTCGAGCAAGTCTACTGTGAGGACTAAAGGAAAGAGACGTATGGATGCTGCTAAGCTCTTCTAGCTTGTACCAGGTAGGAAAGATACCTCTGTAGCAGGCGTGAAGAGGATAGCACTAATTAATTAGATGAGAAGCGGAGGAAAGGCACTTAGAGGTAGTGAAAAGCAGTTAATGTGATGTTCCGGGGAAGCTTCAGTCTGCTTAAGGAGTAGCAAGAACAAGCCTAAAGTCATAGCCAAATACAAGAAAGAGAGGAGGACACACAGCATGAGAAGCTCCCGAGAGAAAGGAGCTCTGTTTTGGGTAAAAATCAGTCCCTTTTTCTATCATGGAGACATCCAAGGGCGTAGGACACGTGCACTTCAGGGAACCAAGAGATGCTGTGCATTTCTCTCGTCCCCCTGACACAGCCACTAGGTGACGATGCTTCCAATTCTCTCTAAAGAAACCTTGCTTTCTCAGGCCCAGGTGTCCAGCTGCACACCAAGGACGTCCCTGGCTCCCAGGCACAGTTCCCAGGCCCAAGGCCGAGCTCCCCTCCGAACCCCCATTCCAGCAGACCTTGCTCCTGGCATTGTGGAGCAGCCATTTCATGTCAGCCTTTTCTCCTGGCAGTCAGCTTAGCGCCGTAACCTCTGCCATCGGGGCGCCCGAGAGCCGTGTGAGGTCAGCAGAGAGTCACTGTCAGCCTTTGACCTCACAAAGGTGGGTGGCCATAAGTGCCCTGAGCGTCCAGCTCGCATTGAGTACTGCTGGTGGCACTCGAGGCGTGGAGGTCTGCATGGTGCAATGGGAGACGCCGATGTCCTGCTGCTGGAACAAGAGGCGCTGATGTGCTGCTGGTGCAGGAGGAGACGTGAAGGTGCTGCTGCTTAGAGGTGCTGAGGGGCGGGCAGCCTCAGCGGGCAGCTGAATCAGAGGGCAGGGAAGCCAAGCAGCTTCCTTCTCTGGGGAAGGGGGCACAGAGAAAGTGATTGGAAATGGGGTACAAGCCCTCAGCCTCTAAAAGCAATCCCTCAGATGTTTAGGCATAGTAAAGTTAGGTATATCTATTTGACTCTAGACCCCAACATGTTTGTTAGTGTTCTGGTTTGTCCACTGCTTTCTTGTGGGGGATTTGAGTTGGCCATTACTCTTTAGGTGAATGCTGACTTCATATCTATGGTGCACTTTATTCTTAAAATGGGAAGTTTCTACCAATTTCCCGTCCAAACTTGCTCATAAGCCAACTGCAGTCATCATTTCAGATGTGTCTCCCAACTTACACATTTCCTATTTCTCCTTGATATTTACTCAAGAAATTCATTTACGTAGAGACAACATATTCTTCTCTCAACTGGCATCTGGCTGGGCAGAATGATGTCCTTTCATTCCCTTCCAGGCAATAGGCAACTTGTTCCTTCTGTCTTGTGAACTCTTCCTCCTAAGTTCAATGTGAATACAAGTGGCAGAACTGTGCCTCATGTCTCAAATGAGTGTCAGGGCTGCCTTGTCCAGTGTATTCATACTGGAGGGAAAAAAAAATGAATAGCCATACACACTATATAACCACTAAACTTTTTCAGTCCTCCTTGTGCTAACAGTGCATGAACGTGAGGTTTTGTTGTCATTTTTGTTTGTTTGTTTGTTTGCTTGCTTTAAACTCCTGACTGCCATATAGCAAACATGACAAAAAAACACCCTTTTTTGAGAATCTCTGAGAATGGCTCTGCTTTGTATTATCACCTGTCACTTCACCTGAACCATTTCAATCACAAGCGATATCCTTCTGTCAGGCTTGGTAGTACTTCCCAACCTTATGTCCCCTGCAAATCTCAAAGCTCATGTGTAATTTATAATCTTCAGCCACCATGTCCATACCGAACATATCTAACTTTGAAGTCAGCTCTGCCCTGAATAGGAGGTTGGGTTTTCAGAGGTCCCTTCCAGCCTACATTTCTCCATGAGTCTTTGCCTCCTTAGCAGCTGCAGTTTCAGAACTGTCTCTGAGAATTACCATAGGTAACGACTCCTTTGCTGGTAAGTCCCTCTTCAGTGTGAACAATTGTAAATTCCCTTTATTCACTTGCAGCCCCAAAGCCCAAATCCGTAGATAATGTATCAGAAGCTCACAGAAAGTGAAATAGATGTAATTCATCCCCTGTGTAGGGAAGAACTGGTCCTAGAAAGGAAAGCTATTAAATTATCTGGAAACAATTTAGCTCTGATAAATTATTTTGTAAATTACACATTACCCCCTCCTTCCCTGGTCTTAGCTGTTCTTGCTCCAAAACTTTGCATGGTGTTGATGTCAAACTAACAGGCCCACACTTGTCTGGATGACTCTTTACCCTCTTCTGGACAGAGGTGTATTTGTTACTCTCCCATTCTGGGGACTATCCCTGATTTGCACAATTGTTATGCATTTTTCCTACTTGACTTGTTGTTCTGTGTGCCAATGCTGTTAATAGGCTAGGTAGATATCAGCTTTTCATTTTTCACTTGAATCGCTATAGATTGTTATTTCACCTCAGATGATGTTGCGCCTAGTGCCCTACCCTCCTTTTCAATGGGAGTCCTGTCACTGCCCTTAATATCACATTGTTGTTGCTGTTAGATGCAGGAAATAAGATTTGCAGCATTTGAGACATCAGTAACTTTTGATCTATTTTTGCCTCAAGTGTGCAACTGTCCTAATTTGTTCTCTTTGTTCCCCCTGGTTTCTGTGGCTTAAGTACCACTTACTATTATTGTTTAATTTCCTATGTGAAGGAGGTTTTTGGTCATTCTTACTTTATTTCTGCAGGTTTTAACCTCTGAAACATGCCTTTTCTCATCGCTTTTTTCCTCTTTGAATTTTGAATTTTAACTATGCCTTCTCTGCACTCAAGTCCCAGAGCTGCTTAGTCAGACTCAATTATTCATTTCCTTAGATTTCAAAGTTTGCATTTCTAAGCCTCAAAACCTTCATTCTAAACCTGGTTTTGTCTGTCGTGAAATGTAAAATGAGAAAAGTCAGCTCATGATCACACTTTATTCAAATTTTACTACATTTAAACCCATACAGGAGCCAAGTCTAAAATGGTCTTATATTTTTTCACTTTTGGGAAGAAATCCATCACATAGTACACCTCTGTGAACATAAGTGGTAATTATCTTTCAATCTTTTGCTGGGAAGTTAAAGTCTCCCATAATTCCCATTATTGTTTACGTGTCTGATAACTGTACAGAGAGAATTCACTATTAGACTGGAGCTAAGAGCAAAGAGCAGGCTAGCAAGGCTGTCTATCTTTAGCAGTGATTTGCACAAAACCACTCTTTTGCTGACCCATAACATTTAATTTCTCCATCCTCTGCTTCTTGCTAACACAAAGCACCATCTTATTCCATCCATTTGCCTTGGTTTCCAGCCTTCCTGAGATTTATCAGTACTTGTATGACATTCATGCCTTTGTTTCACCCTTCCTGTGTTGACACTTGTCATAACAGTTTTAGATCCTGAACATGATCATCTCAAAGTTTGCCTGACAGTTAGGTCTTCCTCACATTGTCATAGAGTATCAGGTCTCTACCACTTGAAATAGATTGGATTGGATTAGATTATTGGCACCGTCTCTTGTGCTGGTAGTCCATTATCTTCACAGTCCGTACAACTGGCCATCAGTGAACATGAAGTGGCCTTATCCTGCCCATTTACCTTTCTGGAAATCAGCCACTCTGTCTGCCTAGAACAGGGAATGGATTTTCCTCACCTTTCTTCAAAAGCTCTGAAGTTTTCTGTGATCTTTCCAATTGTACGGTATGATAAGCTTTTGCTGCCACTGAAGGGTAGAAGTCATTATGAATAGTGCCAACAAAACAGAAACATAACAATGAAAACGATATTTTAATTCAGAATAGGTATTTGAAAAGTTCACCTTTTCTAGCACAAATGGGGAAAAGAAAAAAAGGAAGGAAAAAAAAAAAAAAAAAAAGCAGTCCTAAAACATCAAAACTGTGGCCAAAGAATTAGAAGAAACACTATTTTTCCAAAGCTGCAATGTTTTCCATTCATCTGGCTGGGCCAGCAGAGCACTGGAGACCTGGATGCACTGTACTCATGGCTGGTTCCCCTAAATGACCTGCAGGGAGATCTTCTTCTCTCTATCCCTCTGTTTCTCCTTTCAATCTCTGTTTTGTCTGTTTGTATCACTAACTCTTAAATTGCCACTGATATATGCACGTGCAGCACCCAGCACAACCTTGTTTCAGGCTCCAGCGGGACCTTTAGGCATTACCATCCTGTAAACAAATAACAATGATAGTGAGCGTAATTACAATCGTCAAACTATTCCAGCTCCACATCATTAGCCATGCCCTGAGCTAAATAACATTTTAATCAGTTTGATATGTCATCTGTGGCTTTCTTCACTGTCACTTGCAATCCAGCAAACTCCTTCCTTCACGTTTCTAGATTAGACAGAGGGTTCTCAACTGCAGACATCCAATTCCCTGTTCAGGAAGCAGCGAGACCTTTCCTCTTCTCACAGATTTAAGATGATAGCCAAGCATCATGAGACACAGTGCGTATGTCTCCTAGGCCCATCCCATGAGAGCAGGACATTTACCACACATGAGAAGAAGACTTAATGCAGTGGCAAAGCAAAATACTCAGTGTCAAAGCCACGTCTAGATGATCATTAAAGACAGATCAAAATTACCCAATACAGGAGGAAAATCTATCGTTTGTAGAAGATTATGTTCTCTGATTATTAGTTTCAAAATTAGTTTTTCCTTTGGATTTCCTCTGAACTTAAACTTAGTTTGGAATGCCTTTGGTTTTGAATATTTCTGAAATCGTATTACTTCTCCTAAGTAAGTTGCTAGTCTGTTCTGTTTACGTGAAATTCGAATAATATTGTGAAGTATCTGCCATCAGTTTTACTGTGTGCCAGGCTGAGTTCCCTGATGAATTTCAAATTTCAGATATGAAACAGTAAAGGTTAAAAAAAAAAATGTTACAAAGGGTACTTCATGCAGTAGCATAAACTTCTGTTTTCTCAAAACTTGTATCAGTTCATCTCACCAGGACCAGCAGGGGAAGCACACTCTGCCTAGGCACTGGCAAAGGGACACAGTGAGAGTGTAGGGTCTCTTGCTGGGGCCATTCAAAATTTGACTGTACAAGCCCCTGAGCAATATGACAGGGCTTTAAAAATGGCCCTGCTTGAAGTACGCGGGTGATCTGGAGACCTCTAAGGTGCTTTCCAACAAAAGCTTTTCTATAATTGTATGAAATCACCTGCAATAGATTAACCCTGGTCATTATTCCTATCACAGGAAATAACTGTGACACCTGGGTAACAGGTGAGCTTACTGCGACACCAGGGAGAGCCTTCCTGTACTTAAAGGCAACCTGTAGGAAAGCTGGGGAGGGAGTCTTTATCAGGGCCTGGAGTGACAGGACAAGGAGTAACCGCTTTAAACTGAAAAGTAGCACCCAGAAAGAACGGAGTCACGCAACAGGATTCATTTCCAAAACCACCTCATAGACACCTGGGCCAAAGAGCAGGGCCTTGAGCGGGTATATCACAATGACAGAGTTCATTTCCTTCCCAGTAGCTGGCACGTGCCGTTTTTTGGGATTTCGGGGCTACAGTGAGCTGCTAAGAGGGATGTCTTAGCTCTTGCAGGGCAGTGCTTCCACTAAGGCCAGGACTTTTCTGCATCTTCTACTGCCCTGCAAGCGAGGATGCTTGGGGCACACAGGAAGCTGGGAGGGGACACAGCTGCAGGGATTCCATAAGGCACAAGCAAATGCAGCCTTGGCTTGGTGACACTTTCTCTTGATTACCGCTCAACACAAATTACCTCGAGCAAGTCTACTGTGAGGACTAAAGGAAAGAGACGTATGGATGCTGCTAAGCTCTTCTAGCTTGTACCAGGTAGGAAAGATACCTCTGTAGCAGGCGTGAAGAGGATAGCACTAATTAATTAGATGAGAAGCGGAGGAAAGGCACTTAGAGGTAGTGAAAAGCAGTTAATGTGATGTTCCGGGGAAGCTTCAGTCTGCTTAAGGAGTAGCAAGAACAAGCCTAAAGTCATAGCCAAATACAAGAAAGAGAGGAGGACACGCAGCATGAGAAGCTCCCGAGAGAAAGGAGCTCTGTTTTGGGTAAAAATCAGTCCCTTTTTCTATCATGGAGACATCCAAGGGCGTAGGACACGTGCACTTCAGGGAACCAAGAGATGCTGTGCATTTCTCTCGTCCCCCTGACACAGCCACTAGGTGACGATGCTTCCAATTCTCTCTAAAGAAACCTTGCTTTCTCAGGCCCAGGTGTCCAGCTGCACACCAAGGACGTCCCTGGCTCCCAGGCACAGTTCCCAGGCCCAAGGCCGAGCTCCCCTCCGAACCCCCATTCCAGCAGACCTTGCTCCTGGCATTGTGGAGCAGCCATTTCATGTCAGCCTTTTCTCCTGGCAGTCAGCTTAGCGCCGTAACCTCTGCCATCGGGGCGCCCGAGAGCCGTGTGAGGTCAGCAGAGAGTCACTGTCAGCCTTTGACCTCACAAAGGTGGGTGGCCATAAGTGCCCTGAGCGTCCAGCTCGCATTGAGTACTGCTGGTGGCACTCGAGGCGTGGAGGTCTGCATGGTGCAATGGGAGACGCCGATGTCCTGCTGCTGGAACAAGAGGCGCTGATGTGCTGCTGGTGCAGGAGGAGACGTGAAGGTGCTGCTGCTTAGAGGTGCTGAGGGGCGGGCAGCCTCAGCGGGCAGCTGAATCAGAGGGCAGGGAAGCCAAGCAGCTTCCTTCTCTGGGGAAGGGGGCACAGAGAAAGTGATTGGAAATGGGGTACAAGCCCTCAGCCTCTAAAAGCAATCCCTCAGATGTTTAGGCATAGTAAAGTTAGGTATATCTATTTGACTCTAGACCCCAACATGTTTGTTAGTGTTCTGGTTTGTCCACTGCTTTCTTGTGGGGGATTTGAGTTGGCCATTACTGTTTAGGTGAATGCTGACTTCATATCTATGGTGCACTTTATTCTTAAAATGGGAAGTTTCTACCAATTTCCCGTCCAAACTTGCTCATAAGCCAACTGCAGTCACCATTTCAGATGTGTCTCCCAACTTACACATTTCCTATTTCTCCTTGATATTTACTCAAGAAATTCATTTACGTAGAGACAACATATTCTTCTCTCAACTGGCATCTGGCTGGGCAGAATGATGTCCTTTCATTCCCTTCCAGGCAATAGGCAACTTGTTCCTTCTGTCTTGTGAACTCTTCCTCCTAAGTTCAATGTGAATACAAGTGGCAGAACTGTGCCTCATGTCTCAAATGAGTGTCAGGGCTGCCTTGTCCAGTGTATTCATACTGGAGGGAAAAAAAAATGAATAGCCATACACACTATATAACCACTAAACTTTTTCAGTCCTCCTTGTGCTAACAGTGCATGAACGTGAGGTTTTGTTGTCATTTTTGTTTGTTTGCTTGCTTTAAACTCCTGACTGCCATATAGCAAACATGACAAAAAAACACCCTTTTTTGAGAATCTCTGAGAATGGCTCTGCTTTGTATTATCACCTGTCACTTCACCTGAACCATTTCAATCACAAGCGATATCCTTCTGTCAGGCTTGGTAGTACTTCCCAACCTTATGTCCCCTGCAAATCTCAAAGCTCATGTGTAATTTTTAATCTTCAGCCACCATGTCCATACCGAACATATCTAACTTTGAAGTCAGCTCTGCCCTGAATAGGAGGTTGGGTTTTCAGAGGTCCCTTCCAGCCTACATTTCTCCATGAGTCTTTGCCTCCTTAGCAGCTGCAGTTTCAGAACTGTCTCTGAGAATTACCATAGGTAACGACTCCTTTGCTGGTAAGTCCCTCTTCAGTGTGAACAATTGTAAATTCCCTTTATTCACTTGCAGCCCCAAAGCCCAAATCCGTAGATAATGTATCAGAAGCTCACAGAAAGTGAAATAGATGTAATTCATCCCCTGTGTAGGGAAGAACTGGTCCTAGAAAGGAAAGCTATTAAATTATCTGGAAACAATTTAGCTCTGATAAATTATTTTGTAAATTACACATTACCCCCTCCTTCCCTGGTCTTAGCTGTTCTTGCTCCAAAACTTTGCATGGTGTTGATGTCAAACTAACAGGCCCACACTTGTCTGGATGACTCTTTACCCTCTTCTGGACAGAGGTGTATTTGTTACTCTCCCATTCTGGGGACTATCCCTGGTTTGCACAATTGTTATGCATTTTTCCTACTTGACTTGTTGTTCTGTGTGCCAATGCTGTTAATAGGCTAGGTAGATATCAGCTTTTCATTTTTCACTTGAATCGCTATAGATTGTTATTTCACCTCAGATGATGTTGCGCCTAGTGCCCTACCCTCCTTTTCAATGGGAGTCCTGTCACTGCCCTTAATATCACATTGTTGTTGCTGTTAGATAGATGCAGGAAATAAGATTTGCAGCATTTGAGACATCAGTAACTTTTGATCTATTTTTGCCTCAAGCGTGCAACTGTCCTAATTTGTTCTCTTTGTTCCCCCTGGTTTCTGTGGCTTAAGTACCACTTACTATTATTGTTTAATTTCCTATGTGAAGGAGGTTTTTGGTCATTCTTACTTTATTTCTGCAGTTTTTAACCTCTGAAACATGCCTTTTCTCATCGCTTTTTTCCTCTTTGAATTTTGAATTTTAACTATGCCTTCTCTGCACTCAAGTCCCAGAGCTGCTTAGTCAGACTCAATTATTCATTTCCTTAGATTTCAAAGTTTGCATTTCTAAGCCTCAAAACCTTCATTCTAAACCTGGTTTTGTCTGTCGTGAAATGTAAAATGAGAAAAGTCAGCTCATGATCACACTTTATTCAAATTTTACTACATTTAAACCCATACAGGAGCCAAGTCTAAAATGGTCTTATATTTTTTCACTTTTGGGAAGAAATCCATCACATAGTACACCTCTGTGAACATAAGTGGTAATTATCTTTCAATCTTTTGCTGGGAAGTTAAAGTCTCCCATAATTCCCATTATTGTTTACGTGTCTGATAACTGTACAGAGAGAATTCACTATTAGACTGGAGCTAAGAGCAAAGAGCAGGCTAGCAAGGCTGTCTATCTTTAGCAGTGATTTGCACAAAACCACTCTTTTGCTGACCCATAACATTTAATTTCTCCATCCTCTGCTTCTTGCTGACACAAAGCACCATCTTATTCCATCCATTTGCCTTGGTTTCCAGCCTTCCTGAGATTTATCAGTACTTGTATGACATTCATGCCTTTGTTTCACCCTTCCTGTGTTGACACTTGTCATAACAGTTTTAGATCCTGAACATGATCATCTCAAAGTTTGCCTGACAGTTAGGTCTTCCTCACATTGTCATAGAGTATCAGGTCTCTACCACTTGAAATAGATTGGATTGGATTAGATTATTGGCACCGTCTCTTGTGCTGGTAGTCCATTATCTTCACAGTCCGTACAACTGGCCATCAGTGAACATGAAGTGGCCTTATCCTGCCCATTTACCTTTCTGGAAATCAGCCACTCTCTCTGCCTAGAACAGGGAATGGATTTTCCTCACCTTTCTTCAAAAGCTCTGAAGTTTTCTGTGATCTTTCCAATTGTACGGTATGATAAGCTTTTGCTGCCACTGAAGGGTAGAAGTCATTATGAATAGTGCCAACAAAACAGAAACATAACAATGAAAACGATATTTTAATTTAGAATAGGTATTTGAAAAGTTCACCTTTTCTAGCACAAATGGGGAAAAGAAAAAAAGGAAGGAAAAAAAAAAAAAAAAGCAGTCCTAAAACATCAAAACTGTGGCCAAAGAATTAGAAGAAACACTATTTTTCCAAAGCTGCAATGTTTTCCATTCATCTGGCTGGGCCAGCAGAGCACTGGAGACCTGGATGCACTGTACTCATGGCTGGTTCCCCTAAATGACCTGCAGGGAGATCTTCTTCTCTCTATCCCTCTGTTTCTCCTTTCAATCTCTGTTTTGTCTGTTTGTATCACTAGCTCTTAAATCGCCACTGATATATGCACGTGCAGCACCCAGCACAACCTTGTTTCAGGCTCCAGCGGGACCTTTAGGCATTACCATCCTGTAAACAAATAACAATGATAGTGAGCGTAATTACAATCGTCAAACTATTCCAGCTCCACATCATTAGCCATGCCCTGAGCTAAATAACATTTTAATCAGTTTGATATGTCATCTGTGGCTTTCTTCACTGTCACTTGCAATCCAGCAAACTCCTTCCTTCACGTTTCTAGATTAGACAGAGGGTTCTCAACTGCAGACATCCAATTCCCTGTTCAGGAAGCAGCGAGACCTTTCCTCTTCTCACAGATTTAAGATGATAGCCAAGCATCATGAGACACAGTGCGTATGTCTCCTAGGCCCATCCCATGAGAGCAGGACATTTACCACACATGAGAAGAAGACTTAATGCAGTGGCAAAGCAAAATACTCGGTGTCAAAGCCACGTCTAGATGATCATTAAAGACAGATCAAAATTACCCAATACAGGAGGAAAATCTATCGTTTGTAGAAGATTATGTTCTCTGATTATTAGTTTCAAAATTAGTTTTTCCTTTGGATTTCCTCTGAACTTAAACTTAGTTTGGAATGCCTTTGGTTTTGAATATTTCTGAAATCGTATTACTTCTCCTAAGTAAGTTGCTAGTCTGTTCTGTTTACGTGAAATTCGAATAATATTGTGAAGTATCTGCCATCAGTTTTACTGTGTGCCAGGCTGAGTTCCCTGATGAATTTCAAATTTCAGATATGAAACAGTAAAGGTTAAAAAAAAAAATGTTACAAAGGGTACTTCATGCAGTAGCATAAACTTCTGTTTTCTCAAAACTTGTATCAGTTCATCTCACCAGGACCAGCAGGGGAAGCACACTCTGCCTAGGCACTGGCAAAGGGACACAGTGAGAGTGTAGGGTCTCTTGCTGGGGCCATTCAAAATTTGACTGTACAAGCCCCTGAGCAATATGACAGGGCTTTAAAAATGGCCCTGCTTGAAGTACGCGGGTGATCTGGAAACCTCTAAGGTGCTTTCCAACAAAAGCTTTTCTATAATTGTATGAAATCACCTGCAATAGATTAACCCTGGTCATTATTCCTATCACAGGAAATAACTGTGACACCTGGGTAACAGGTGAGCTTACTGCGACACCAGGGAGAGCCTTCCTGTACTTAAAGGCAACCTGTAGGAAAGCTGGGGAGGGAGTCTTTATCAGGGCCTGGAGTGACAGGACAAGGAGTAACCGCTTTAAACTGAAAAGTAGCACCCAGAAAGAACGGAGTCACGCAACAGGATTCATTTCCAAAACCACCTCATAGACACCTGGGCCAAAGTGCAGGGCCTTGAGCGGGTATATCACAATGGCAGAGTTCATTTCCTTCCCAGTAGCTGGCACGTGCCGTTTTTTGGGATTTCGGGGCTACAGTGAGCTGCTAAGAGGGATGTCTTAGCTCTTGCAGGGCAGTGCTTCCACTAAGGCCAGGACTTTTCTGCATCTTCTACTGCCCTGCAAGCGAGGATGCTTGGGGCACACAGGAAGCTGGGAGGGGACACAGCTGCAGGGATTCCATAAGGCACAAGCAAATGCAGCCTTGGCTTGGTGACACTTTCTCTTGATTACCGCTCAACACAAATTACCTCGAGCAAGTCTACTGTGAGGACTAAAGGAAAGAGACGTATGGATGCTGCTAAGCTCTTCTAGCTTGTACCAGGTAGGAAAGATACCTCTGTAGCAGGCGTGAAGAGGATAGCACTAATTAATTAGATGAGAAGCGGAGGAAAGGCACTTAGAGGTAGTGAAAAGCAGTTAATGTGATGTTCCGGGGAAGCTTCAGTCTGCTTAAGGAGTAGCAAGAACAAGCCTAAAGTCATAGCCAAATACAAGAAAGAGAGGAGGACACGCAGCATGAGAAGCTCCCGAGAGAAAGGAGCTCTGTTTTGGGTAAAAATCAGTCCCTTTTTCTATCATGGAGACATCCAAGGGCGTAGGACACGTGCACTTCAGGGAACCAAGAGATGCTGTGCATTTCTCTCGTCCCCCTGACACAGCCACTAGGTGACGATGCTTCCAATTCTCTCTAAAGAAACCTTGCTTTCTCAGGCCCAGGTGTCCAGCTGCACACCAAGGACGTCCCTGGCTCCCAGGCACAGTTCCCAGGCCCAAGGCCGAGCTCCCCTCCGAACCCCCATTCCAGCAGACCTTGCTCCTGGCATTGTGGAGCAGCCATTTCATGTCAGCCTTTTCTCCTGGCAGTCAGCTTAGCGCCGTAACCTCTGCCATCGGGGCGCCCGAGAGCCGTGTGAGGTCAGCAGAGAGTCACTGTCAGCCTTTGACCTCACAAAGGTGGGTGGCCATAAGTGCCCGGAGCGTCCAGCTCGCATTGAGTACTGCTGGTGGCACTCGAGGCGTGGAGGTCTGCATGGTGCAATGGGAGACGCCGATGTCCTGCTGCTGGAACAAGAGGCGCTGATGTGCTGCTGGTGCAGGAGGAGACGTGAAGGTGCTGCTGCTTAGAGGTGCTGAGGGGCGGGCAGCCTCAGCGGGCAGCTGAATCAGAGGGCAGGGAAGCCAAGCAGCTTCCTTCTCTGGGGAAGGGGGCACAGAGAAAGTGATTGGAAATGGGGTACAAGCCCTCAGCCTCTAAAAGCAATCCCTCAGATGTTTAGGCATAGTAAAGTTAGGTATATCTATTTGACTCTAGACCCCAACATGTTTGTTAGTGTTCTGGTTTGTCCACTGCTTTCTTGTGGGGGATTTGAGTTGGCCATTACTGTTTAGGTGAATGCTGACTTCATATCTATGGTGCACTTTATTCTTAAAATGGGAAGTTTCTACCAATTTCCCGTCCAAACTTGCTCATAAGCCAACTGCAGTCACCATTTCAGATGTGTCTCCCAACTTACACATTTCCTATTTCTCCTTGATATTTACTCAAGAAATTCATTTACGTAGAGACAACATATTCTTCTCTCAACTGGCATCTGGCCGGGCAGAATGATGTCCTTTCATTCCCTTCCAGGCAATAGGCAACTTGTTCCTTCTGTCTTGTGAACTCTTCCTCCTAAGTTCAATGTGAATACAAGTGGCAGAACTGTGCCTCATGTCTCAAATGAGTGTCAGGGCTGCCTTGTCCAGTGTATTCATACTGGAGGGAAAAAAAAATGAATAGCCATACACACTATATAACCACTAAACTTTTTCAGTCCTCCTTGTGCTAACAGTGCATGAACGTGAGGTTTTGTTGTCATTTTTGTTTGTTTGCTTGCTTTAAACTCCTGACTGCCATATAGCAAACATGACAAAAAAACACCCTTTTTTGAGAATCTCTGAGAATGGCTCTGCTTTGTATTATCACCTGTCACTTCACCTGAACCATTTCAATCACAAGCGATATCCTTCTGTCAGGCTTGGTAGTACTTCCCAACCTTATGTCCCCTGCAAATCTCAAAGCTCATGTGTAATTTTTAATCTTCAGCCACCATGTCCATACCGAACATATCTAACTTTGAAGTCAGCTCTGCCCTGAATAGGAGGTTGGGTTTTCAGAGGTCCCTTCCAGCCTACATTTCTCCATGAGTCTTTGCCTCCTTAGCAGCTGCAGTTTCAGAACTGTCTCTGAGAATTACCATAGGTAACGACTCCTTTGCTGGTAAGTCCCTCTTCAGTGTGAACAATTGTAAATTCCCTTTATTCACTTGCAGCCCCAAAGCCCAAATCCGTAGATAATGTATCAGAAGCTCACAGAAAGTGAAATAGATGTAATTCATCCCCTGTGTAGGGAAGAACTGGTCCTAGAAAGGAAAGCTATTAAATTATCTGGAAACAATTTAGCTCTGATAAATTATTTTGTAAATTACACATTACCCCCTCCTTCCCTGGTCTTAGCTGTTCTTGCTCCAAAACTTTGCATGGTGTTGATGTCAAACTAACAGGCCCACACTTGTCTGGATGACTCTTTACCCTCTTCTGGACAGAGGTGTATTTGTTACTCTCCCATTCTGGGGACTATCCCTGGTTTGCACAATTGTTATGCATTTTTCCTACTTGACTTGTTGTTCTGTGTGCCAATGCTGTTAATAGGCTAGGTAGATATCAGCTTTTCATTTTTCACTTGAATCGCTATAGATTGTTATTTCACCTCAGATGATGTTGCGCCTAGTGCCCTACCCTCCTTTTCAATGGGAGTCCTGTCACTGCCCTTAATATCACATTGTTGTTGCTGTTAGATGCAGGAAATAAGATTTGCAGCATTTGAGACATCAGTAACTTTTGATCTATTTTTGCCTCAAGTGTGCAACTGTCCTAATTTGTTCTCTTTGTTCCCCCTGGTTTCTGTGGCTTAAGTACCACTTACTATTATTGTTTAATTTCCTATGTGAAGGAGGTTTTTGGTCATTCTTACTTTATTTCTGCAGTTTTTAACCTCTGAAACATGCCTTTTCTCATCGCTTTTTTCCTCTTTGAATTTTGAATTTTAACTATGCCTTCTCTGCACTCAAGTCCCAGAGCTGCTTAGTCAGACTCAATTATTCATTTCCTTAGATTTCAAAGTTTGCATTTCTAAGCCTCAAAACCTTCATTCTAAACCTGGTTTTGTCTGTCGTGAAATGTAAAATGAGAAAAGTCAGCTCATGATCACACTTTATTCAAATTTTACTACATTTAAACCCATACAGGAGCCAAGTCTAAAATGGTCTTATATTTTTTCACTTTTGGGAAGAAATCCATCACATAGTACACCTCTGTGAACATAAGTGGTAATTATCTTTCAATCTTTTGCTGGGAAGTTAAAGTCTCCCATAATTCCCATTATTGTTTACGTGTCTGATAACTGTACAGAGAGAATTCACTATTAGACTGGAGCTAAGAGCAAAGAGCAGGCTAGCAAGGCTGTCTATCTTTAGCAGTGATTTGCACAAAACCACTCTTTTGCTGACCCATAACATTTAATTTCTCCATCCTCTGCTTCTTGCTAACACAAAGCACCATCTTATTCCATCCATTTGCCTTGGTTTCCAGCCTTCCTGAGATTTATCAGTACTTGTATGACATTCATGCCTTTGTTTCACCCTTCCTGTGTTGACACTTGTCATAACAGTTTTAGATCCTGAACATGATCATCTCAAAGTTTGCCTGACAGTTAGGTCTTCCTCACATTGTCATAGAGTATCAGGTCTCTACCACTTGAAATAGATTGGATTGGATTGGATTAGATTATTGGCACCGTCTCTTGTGCTGGTAGTCCATTATCTTCACAGTCCGTACAACTGGCCATCAGTGAACATGAAGTGGCCTTATCCTGCCCATTTACCTTTCTGGAAATCAGCCACTCTCTCTGCCTAGAACAGGGAATGGATTTTCCTCACCTTTCTTCAAAAGCTCTGAAGTTTTCTGTGATCTTTCCAATTGTACGGTATGATAAGCTTTTGCTGCCACTGAAGGGTAGAAGTCATTATGAATAGTGCCAACAAAACAGAAACATAACAATGAAAACGATATTTTAATTCAGAATAGGTATTTGAAAAGTTCACCTTTTCTAGCACAAATGGGGAAAAGAAAAAAAGGAAGGAAAAAAAAAAAAAAAAAAAGGCAGTCCTAAAACATCAAAACTGTGGCCAAGGAATTAGAAGAAACACTATTTTTCCAAAGCTGCAATGTTTTCCATTCATCTGGCTGGGCCAGCAGAGCACTGGAGACCTGGATGCACTGCACTCATGGCTGGTTCCCCTAAATGACCTGCAGGGAGATCTTCTTCTCTCTATCCCTCTGTTTCTCCTTTCAATCTCTGTTTTGTCTGTTTGTATCACTAGCTCTCAAATCGCCACTGATATATGCACGTGCAGCACCCAGCACAACCTTGTTTCAGGCTCCAGCGGGACCTTTAGGCATTACCATCCTGTAAACAAATAACAATGATAGTGAGTGTAATTACAATCGTCAAACTATTCCAGCTCCACATCATTAGCCATGCCCTGAGCTAAATAACATTTTAATCAGTTTGATATGTCATCTGTGGCTTTCTTCACTGTCACTTGCAATCCAGCAAACTCCTTCCTTCACGTTTCTAGATTAGACAGAGGGTTCTCAACTGCAGACATCCAATTCCCTGTTCAGGAAGCAGCGAGACCTTTCCTCTTCTCACAGATTTAAGATGATAGCCAAGCATCATGAGACACAGTGCGTATGTCTCCTAGGCCCATCCCATGAGAGCAGGACATTTACCACACATGAGAAGAAGACTTAATGCAGTGGCAAAGCAAAATACTCAGTGTCAAAGCCATGTCTAGATGATCATTAAAGACAGATCAAAATTACCCAATACAGGAGGAAAATCTATCGTTTGTAGAAGATTATGTTCTCTGATTATTAGTTTCAAAATTAGTTTTTCCTTTGGATTTGCTCTGAACATAAACTTAGTTTAGAATGCCTTTGGTTTTGAATATTTCTGAAATCGTATTACTTCTCCTAAGTAAGTTGTTAGTCTGTTCTGTTTACGTGAAATTCGAATAATATTGTGAAGTATCTGCCATCAGTTTTACTGTGTGCCAGGCTGAGTTCCCTGATGAATTTCAAATTTCAGATATGAAACAGTAAAGGTTAAAAAAAAAAATGTTACAAAGGGTACTTCATGCAGTAGCATAAACTTCTGTTTTCTCAAAACTTGTATCAGTTCATCTCACCAGGACCAGCAGGGGAAGCACACTCTGCCTAGGCACTGGCAAAGGGACACAGTGAGAGTGTAGGGTCTCTTGCTGGGGCCATTCAAAATTTGACTGTACAAGCCCCTGAGCAATATGACAGGGCTTTAAAAATGGCCCTGCTTGAAGTACGCGGGTGATCTGGAGACCTCTAAGGTGCTTTCCAACAAAAGCTTTTCTATAATTGTATGAAATCACCTGCAATAGATTAACCCTGGTCATTATTCCTATCACAGGAAATAACTGTGACACCTGGGTAACAGGTGAGCTTACTGCGACACCAGGGAGAGCCTTCCTGTACTTAAAGGCAACCTGTAGGAAAGCTGGGGAGGGAGTCTTTATCAGGGCCTGGAGTGACAGGACAAGGAGTAACCGCTTTAAACTGAAAAGTAGCACCCAGAAAGAACGGAGTCACGCAACAGGATTCATTTCCAAAACCACCTCATAGACACCTGGGCCAAAGTGCAGGGCCTTGAGCGGGTATATCACAATGGCAGAGTTCATTTCCTTCCCAGTAGCTGGCACGTGCCGTTTTTTGGGATTTCGGGGCTACAGTGAGCTGCTAAGAGGGATGTCTTAGCTCTTGCAGGGCAGTGCTTCCACTAAGGCCAGGACTTTTCTGCATCTTCTACTGCCCTGCAAGCGAGGATGCTTGGGGCACACAGGAAGCTGGGAGGGGACACAGCTGCAGGGATTCCATAAGGCACAAGCAAATGCAGCCTTGGCTTGGTGACACTTTCTCTTGATTACTGCTCAACACAAATTACCTCGAGCAAGTCTACTGTGAGGACTAAAGGAAAGAGACGTATGGATGCTGCTAAGCTCTTCTAGCTTGTACCAGGTAGGAAAGATACCTCTGTAGCAGGCGTGAAGAGGATAGCACTAATTAATTAGATGAGAAGCGGAGGAAAGGCACTTAGAGGTAGTGAAAAGCAGTTAATGTGATGTTCCGGGGAAGCTTCAGTCTGCTTAAGGAGTAGCAAGAACAAGCCTAAAGTCATAGCCAAATACAAGAAAGAGAGGAGGACACGCAGCATGAGAAGCTCCCGAGAGAAAGGAGCTCTGTTTTGGGTAAAAATCAGTCCCTTTTTCTATCATGGAGACATCCAAGGGCGTAGGACACGTGCGCTTCAGGGAACCAAGAGATGCTGTGCATTTCTCTCGTCCCCCTGACACAGCCACTAGGTGACGATGCTTCCAATTCTCTCTAAAGAAACCTTGCTTTCTCAGGCCCAGGTGTCCAGCTGCACACCAAGGACGTCCCTGGCTCCCAGGCACAGTTCCCAGGCCCAAGGCCGAGCTCCCCTCCGAACCCCCATTCCAGCAGACCTTGCTCCTGGCATTGTGGAGCAGCCATTTCATGTCAGCCTTTTCTCCTGGCAGTCAGCTTAGCGCCGTAACCTCTGCCATCGGGGCGCCCGAGAGCCGTGTGAGGTCAGCAGAGAGTCACTGTCAGCCTTTGACCTCACAAAGGTGGGTGGCCATAAGTGCCCTGAGCGTCCAGCTCGCATTGAGTACTGCTGGTGGCACTCGAGGCGTGGAGGTCTGCATGGTGCAATGGGAGACGCCGATGTCCTGCTGCTGGAACAAGAGGCGCTGATGTGCTGCTGGTGCAGGAGGAGACGTGAAGGTGCTGCTGCTTAGAGGTGCTGAGGGGCGGGCAGCCTCAGCGGGCAGCTGAATCAGAGGGCAGGGAAGCCAAGCAGCTTCCTTCTCTGGGGAAGGGGGCACAGAGAAAGTGATTGGAAATGGGGTACAAGCCCTCAGCCTCTAAAAGCAATCCCTCAGATGTTTAGGCATAGTAAAGTTAGGTATATCTATTTGACTCTAGACCCCAACATGTTTGTTAGTGTTCTGGTTTGTCCACTGCTTTCTTGTGGGGGATTTGAGTTGGCCATTACTGTTTAGGTGAATGCTGACTTCATATCTATGGTGCACTTTATTCTTAAAATGGGAAGTTTCTACCAATTTCCCGTCCAAACTTGCTCATAAGCCAACTGCAGTCATCATTTCAGATGTGTCTCCCAACTTACACATTTCCTATTTCTCCTTGATATTTACTCAAGAAATTCATTTACGTAGAGACAACATATTCTTCTCTCAACTGGCATCTGGCCGGGCAGAATGATGTCCTTTCATTCCCTTCCAGGCAATAGGCAACTTGTTCCTTCTGTCTTGTGAACTCTTCCTCCTAAGTTCAATGTGAATACAAGTGGCAGAACTGTGCCTCATGTCTCAAATGAGTGTCAGGGCTGCCTTGTCCAGTGTATTCATACTGGAGGGAAAAAAAAATGAATAGCCATACACACTATATAACCACTAAACTTTTTCAGTCCTCCTTGTGCTAACAGTGCATGAACGTGAGGTTTTGTTGTCATTTTTGTTTGTTTGCTTGCTTTAAACTCCTGACTGCCATATAGCAAACATGACAAAAAAACACCCTTTTTTGAGAATCTCTGAGAATGGCTCTGCTTTGTATTATCACCTGTCACTTCACCTGAACCATTTCAATCACAAGCGATATCCTTCTGTCAGGCTTGGTAGTACTTCCCAACCTTATGTCCCCTGCAAATCTCAAAGCTCATGTGTAATTTTTAATCTTCAGCCACCATGTCCATACCGAACATATCTAACTTTGAAGTCAGCTCTGCCCTGAATAGGAGGTTGGGTTTTCAGAGGTCCCTTCCAGCCTACATTTCTCCATGAGTCTTTGCCTCCTTAGCAGCTGCAGTTTCAGAACTGTCTCTGAGAATTACCATAGGTAACGACTCCTTTGCTGGTAAGTCCCTCTTCAGTGTGAACAATTGTAAATTCCCTTTATTCACTTGCAGCCCCAAAGCCCAAATCCGTAGATAATGTATCAGAAGCTCACAGAAAGTGAAATAGATGTAATTCATCCCCTGTGTAGGGAAGAACTGGTCCTAGAAAGGAAAGCTATTAAATTATCTGGAAACAATTTAGCTCTGATAAATTATTTTGTAAATTACACATTACCCCCTCCTTCCCTGGTCTTAGCTGTTCTTGCTCCAAAACTTTGCATGGTGTTGATGTCAAACTAACAGGCCCACACTTGTCTGGATGACTCTTTACCCTCTTCTGGACAGAGGTGTATTTGTTACTCTCCCATTCTGGGGACTATCCCTGGTTTGCACAATTGTTATGCATTTTTCCTACTTGACTTGTTGTTCTGTGTGCCAATGCTGTTAATAGGCTAGGTAGATATCAGCTTTTCATTTTTCACTTGAATCGCTATAGATTGTTATTTCACCTCAGATGATGTTGCGCCTAGTGCCCTACCCTCCTTTTCAATGGGAGTCCTGTCACTGCCCTTAATATCACATTGTTGTTGCTGTTAGATAGATGCAGGAAATAAGATTTGCAGCATTTGAGACATCAGTAACTTTTGATCTATTTTTGCCTCAAGCGTGCAACTGTCCTAATTTGTTCTCTTTGTTCCCCCTGGTTTCTGTGGCTTAAGTACCACTTACTATTATTGTTTAATTTCCTATGTGAAGGAGGTTTTTGGTCATTCTTACTTTATTTCTGCAGTTTTTAACCTCTGAAACATGCCTTTTCTCATCGCTTTTTTCCTCTTTGAATTTTGAATTTTAACTATGCCTTCTCTGCACTCAAGTCCCAGAGCTGCTTAGTCAGACTCAATTATTCATTTCCTTAGATTTCAAAGTTTGCATTTCTAAGCCTCAAAACCTTCATTCTAAACCTGGTTTTGTCTGTCGTGAAATGTAAAATGAGAAAAGTCAGCTCATGATCACACTTTATTCAAATTTTACTACATTTAAACCCATACAGGAGCCAAGTCTAAAATGGTCTTATATTTTTTCACTTTTGGGAAGAAATCCATCACATAGTACACCTCTGTGAACATAAGTGGTAATTATCTTTCAATCTTTTGCTGGGAAGTTAAAGTCTCCCATAATTCCCATTATTGTTTACGTGTCTGATAACTGTACAGAGAGAATTCACTATTAGACTGGAGCTAAGAGCAAAGAGCAGGCTAGCAAGGCTGTCTATCTTTAGCAGTGATTTGCACAAAACCACTCTTTTGCTGACCCATAACATTTAATTTCTCCATCCTCTGCTTCTTGCTGACACAAAGCACCATCTTATTCCATCCATTTGCCTTGGTTTCCAGCCTTCCTGAGATTTATCAGTACTTGTATGACATTCATGCCTTTGTTTCACCCTTCCTGTGTTGACACTTGTCATAACAGTTTTAGATCCTGAACATGATCATCTCAAAGTTTGCCTGACAGTTAGGTCTTCCTCACATTGTCATAGAGTATCAGGTCTCTACCACTTGAAATAGATTGGATTGGATTAGATTATTGGCACCGTCTCTTGTGCTGGTAGTCCATTATCTTCACAGTCCGTACAACTGGCCATCAGTGAACATGAAGTGGCCTTATCCTGCCCATTTACCTTTCTGGAAATCAGCCACTCTCTCTGCCTAGAACAGGGAATGGATTTTCCTCACCTTTCTTCAAAAGCTCTGAAGTTTTCTGTGATCTTTCCAATTGTACGGTATGATAAGCTTTTGCTGCCACTGAAGGGTAGAAGTCATTATGAATAGTGCCAACAAAACAGAAACATAACAATGAAAACGATATTTTAATTCAGAATAGGTATTTGAAAAGTTCACCTTTTCTAGCACAAATGGGGAAAAGAAAAAAAGGAAGGAAAAAAAAAAAAAAAAGCAGTCCTAAAACATCAAAACTGTGGCCAAAGAATTAGAAGAAACACTATTTTTCCAAAGCTGCAATGTTTTCCATTCATCTGGCTGGGCCAGCAGAGCACTGGAGACCTGGATGCACTGTACTCATGGCTGGTTCCCCTAAATGACCTGCAGGGAGATCTTCTTCTCTCTATCCCTCTGTTTCTCCTTTCAATCTCTGTTTTGTCTGTTTGTATCACTAGCTCTTAAATCGCCACTGATATATGCACGTGCAGCACCCAGCACAACCTTGTTTCAGGCTCCAGCGGGACCTTTAGGCATTACCATCCTGTAAACAAATAACAATGATAGTGAGCGTAATTACAATCGTCAAACTATTCCAGCTCCACATCATTAGCCATGCCCTGAGCTAAATAACATTTTAATCAGTTTGATATGTCATCTGTGGCTTTCTTCACTGTCACTTGCAATCCAGCAAACTCCTTCCTTCACGTTTCTAGATTAGACAGAGGGTTCTCAACTGCAGACATCCAATTCCCTGTTCAGGAAGCAGCGAGACCTTTCCTCTTCTCACAGATTTAAGATGATAGCCAAGCATCATGAGACACAGTGCGTATGTCTCCTAGGCCCATCCCATGAGAGCAGGACATTTACCACACATGAGAAGAAGACTTAATGCAGTGGCAAAGCAAAATACTCGGTGTCAAAGCCACGTCTAGATGATCATTAAAGACAGATCAAAATTACCCAATACAGGAGGAAAATCTATCGTTTGTAGAAGATTATGTTCTCTGATTATTAGTTTCAAAATTAGTTTTTCCTTTGGATTTCCTCTGAACTTAAACTTAGTTTGGAATGCCTTTGGTTTTGAATATTTCTGAAATCGTATTACTTCTCCTAAGTAAGTTGCTAGTCTGTTCTGTTTACGTGAAATTCGAATAATATTGTGAAGTATCTGCCATCAGTTTTACTGTGTGCCAGGCTGAGTTCCCTGATGAATTTCAAATTTCAGATATGAAACAGTAAAGGTTAAAAAAAAAAATGTTACAAAGGGTACTTCATGCAGTAGCATAAACTTCTGTTTTCTCAAAACTTGTATCAGTTCATCTCACCAGGACCAGCAGGGGAAGCACACTCTGCCTAGGCACTGGCAAAGGGACACAGTGAGAGTGTAGGGTCTCTTGCTGGGGCCATTCAAAATTTGACTGTACAAGCCCCTGAGCAATATGACAGGGCTTTAAAAATGGCCCTGCTTGAAGTACGCGGGTGATCTGGAAACCTCTAAGGTGCTTTCCAACAAAAGCTTTTCTATAATTGTATGAAATCACCTGCAATAGATTAACCCTGGTCATTATTCCTATCACAGGAAATAACTGTGACACCTGGGTAACAGGTGAGCTTACTGCGACACCAGGGAGAGCCTTCCTGTACTTAAAGGCAACCTGTAGGAAAGCTGGGGAGGGAGTCTTTATCAGGGCCTGGAGTGACAGGACAAGGAGTAACCGCTTTAAACTGAAAAGTAGCACCCAGAAAGAACGGAGTCACGCAACAGGATTCATTTCCAAAACCACCTCATAGACACCTGGGCCAAAGTGCAGGGCCTTGAGCGGGTATATCACAATGGCAGAGTTCATTTCCTTCCCAGTAGCTGGCACGTGCCGTTTTTTGGGATTTCGGGGCTACAGTGAGCTGCTAAGAGGGATGTCTTAGCTCTTGCAGGGCAGTGCTTCCACTAAGGCCAGGACTTTTCTGCATCTTCTACTGCCCTGCAAGCGAGGATGCTTGGGGCACACAGGAAGCTGGGAGGGGACACAGCTGCAGGGATTCCATAAGGCACAAGCAAATGCAGCCTTGGCTTGGTGACACTTTCTCTTGATTACCGCTCAACACAAATTACCTCGAGCAAGTCTACTGTGAGGACTAAAGGAAAGAGACGTATGGATGCTGCTAAGCTCTTCTAGCTTGTACCAGGTAGGAAAGATACCTCTGTAGCAGGCGTGAAGAGGATAGCACTAATTAATTAGATGAGAAGCGGAGGAAAGGCACTTAGAGGTAGTGAAAAGCAGTTAATGTGATGTTCCGGGGAAGCTTCAGTCTGCTTAAGGAGTAGCAAGAACAAGCCTAAAGTCATAGCCAAATACAAGAAAGAGAGGAGGACACGCAGCATGAGAAGCTCCCGAGAGAAAGGAGCTCTGTTTTGGGTAAAAATCAGTCCCTTTTTCTATCATGGAGACATCCAAGGGCGTAGGACACGTGCACTTCAGGGAACCAAGAGATGCTGTGCATTTCTCTCGTCCCCCTGACACAGCCACTAGGTGACGATGCTTCCAATTCTCTCTAAAGAAACCTTGCTTTCTCAGGCCCAGGTGTCCAGCTGCACACCAAGGACGTCCCTGGCTCCCAGGCACAGTTCCCAGGCCCAAGGCCGAGCTCCCCTCCGAACCCCCATTCCAGCAGACCTTGCTCCTGGCATTGTGGAGCAGCCATTTCATGTCAGCCTTTTCTCCTGGCAGTCAGCTTAGCGCCGTAACCTCTGCCATCGGGGCGCCCGAGAGCCGTGTGAGGTCAGCAGAGAGTCACTGTCAGCCTTTGACCTCACAAAGGTGGGTGGCCATAAGTGCCCTGAGCGTCCAGCTCGCATTGAGTACTGCTGGTGGCACTCGAGGCGTGGAGGTCTGCATGGTGCAATGGGAGACGCCGATGTCCTGCTGCTGGAACAAGAGGCGCTGATGTGCTGCTGGTGCAGGAGGAGACGTGAAGGTGCTGCTGCTTAGAGGTGCTGAGGGGCGGGCAGCCTCAGCGGGCAGCTGAATCAGAGGGCAGGGAAGCCAAGCAGCTTCCTTCTCTGGGGAAGGGGGCACAGAGAAAGTGATTGGAAATGGGGTACAAGCCCTCAGCCTCTAAAAGCAATCCCTCAGATGTTTAGGCATAGTAAAGTTAGGTATATCTATTTGACTCTAGACCCCAACATGTTTGTTAGTGTTCTGGTTTGTCCACTGCTTTCTTGTGGGGGATTTGAGTTGGCCATTACTGTTTAGGTGAATGCTGACTTCATATCTATGGTGCACTTTATTCTTAAAATGGGAAGTTTCTACCAATTTCCCGTCCAAACTTGCTCATAAGCCAACTGCAGTCACCATTTCAGATGTGTCTCCCAACTTACACATTTCCTATTTCTCCTTGATATTTACTCAAGAAATTCATTTACGTAGAGACAACATATTCTTCTCTCAACTGGCATCTGGCCGGGCAGAATGATGTCCTTTCATTCCCTTCCAGGCAATAGGCAACTTGTTCCTTCTGTCTTGTGAACTCTTCCTCCTAAGTTCAATGTGAATACAAGTGGCAGAACTGTGCCTCATGTCTCAAATGAGTGTCAGGGCTGCCTTGTCCAGTGTATTCATACTGGAGGGAAAAAAAAATGAATAGCCATACACACTATATAACCACTAAACTTTTTCAGTCCTCCTTGTGCTAACAGTGCATGAACGTGAGGTTTTGTTGTCATTTTTGTTTGTTTGCTTGCTTTAAACTCCTGACTGCCATATAGCAAACATGACAAAAAAACACCCTTTTTTGAGAAGCTCTGAGAATGGCTCTGCTTTGTATTATCACCTGTCACTTCACCTGAACCATTTCAATCACAAGCGATATCCTTCTGTCAGGCTTGGTAGTACTTCCCAACCTTATGTCCCCTGCAAATCTCAAAGCTCATGTGTAATTTTTAATCTTCAGCCACCATGTCCATACCGAACATATCTAACTTTGAAGTCAGCTCTGCCCTGAATAGGAGGTTGGGTTTTCAGAGGTCCCTTCCAGCCTACATTTCTCCATGAGTCTTTGCCTCCTTAGCAGCTGCAGTTTCAGAACTGTCTCTGAGAATTACCATAGGTAACGACTCCTTTGCTGGTAAGTCCCTCTTCAGTGTGAACAATTGTAAATTCCCTTTATTCACTTGCAGCCCCAAAGCCCAAATCCGTAGATAATGTATCAGAAGCTCACAGAAAGTGAAATAGATGTAATTCATCCCCTGTGTAGGGAAGAACTGGTCCTAGAAAGGAAAGCTATTAAATTATCTGGAAACAATTTAGCTCTGATAAATTATTTTGTAAATTACACATTACCCCCTCCTTCCCTGGTCTTAGCTGTTCTTGCTCCAAAACTTTGCATGGTGTTGATGTCAAACTAACAGGCCCACACTTGTCTGGATGACTCTTTACCCTCTTCTGGACAGAGGTGTATTTGTTACTCTCCCATTCTGGGGACTATCCCTGGTTTGCACAATTGTTATGCATTTTTCCTACTTGACTTGTTGTTCTGTGTGCCAATGCTGTTAATAGGCTAGGTAGATATCAGCTTTTCATTTTTCACTTGAATCGCTATAGATTGTTATTTCACCTCAGATGATGTTGCGCCTAGTGCCCTACCCTCCTTTTCAATGGGAGTCCTGTCACTGCCCTTAATATCACATTGTTGTTGCTGTTAGATGCAGGAAATAAGATTTGCAGCATTTGAGACATCAGTAACTTTTGATCTATTTTTGCCTCAAGTGTGCAACTGTCCTAATTTGTTCTCTTTGTTCCCCCTGGTTTCTGTGGCTTAAGTACCACTTACTATTATTGTTTAATTTCCTATGTGAAGGAGGTTTTTGGTCATTCTTACTTTATTTCTGCAGTTTTTAACCTCTGAAACATGCCTTTTCTCATCGCTTTTTTCCTCTTTGAATTTTGAATTTTAACTATGCCTTCTCTGCACTCAAGTCCCAGAGCTGCTTAGTCAGACTCAATTATTCATTTCCTTAGATTTCAAAGTTTGCATTTCTAAGCCTCAAAACCTTCATTCTAAACCTGGTTTTGTCTGTCGTGAAATGTAAAATGAGAAAAGTCAGCTCATGATCACACTTTATTCAAATTTTACTACATTTAAACCCATACAGGAGCCAAGTCTAAAATGGTCTTATATTTTTTCACTTTTGGGAAGAAATCCATCACATAGTACACCTCTGTGAACATAAGTGGTAATTATCTTTCAATCTTTTGCTGGGAAGTTAAAGTCTCCCATAATTCCCATTATTGTTTACGTGTCTGATAACTGTACAGAGAGAATTCACTATTAGACTGGAGCTAAGAGCAAAGAGCAGGCTAGCAAGGCTGTCTATCTTTAGCAGTGATTTGCACAAAACCACTCTTTTGCTGACCCATAACATTTAATTTCTCCATCCTCTGCTTCTTGCTAACACAAAGCACCATCTTATTCCATCCATTTGCCTTGGTTTCCAGCCTTCCTGAGATTTATCAGTACTTGTATGACATTCATGCCTTTGTTTCACCCTTCCTGTGTTGACACTTGTCATAACAGTTTTAGATCCTGAACATGATCATCTCAAAGTTTGCCTGACAGTTAGGTCTTCCTCACATTGTCATAGAGTATCAGGTCTCTACCACTTGAAATAGATTGGATTGGATTGGATTAGATTATTGGCACCGTCTCTTGTGCTGGTAGTCCATTATCTTCACAGTCCGTACAACTGGCCATCAGTGAACATGAAGTGGCCTTATCCTGCCCATTTACCTTTCTGGAAATCAGCCACTCTCTCTGCCTAGAACAGGGAATGGATTTTCCTCACCTTTCTTCAAAAGCTCTGAAGTTTTCTGTGATCTTTCCAATTGTACGGTATGATAAGCTTTTGCTGCCACTGAAGGGTAGAAGTCATTATGAATAGTGCCAACAAAACAGAAACATAACAATGAAAACGATATTTTAATTCAGAATAGGTATTTGAAAAGTTCACCTTTTCTAGCACAAATGGGGAAAAGAAAAAAAGGAAGGAAAAAAAAAAAAAAAAAAAGGCAGTCCTAAAACATCAAAACTGTGGCCAAGGAATTAGAAGAAACACTATTTTTCCAAAGCTGCAATGTTTTCCATTCATCTGGCTGGGCCAGCAGAGCACTGGAGACCTGGATGCACTGCACTCATGGCTGGTTCCCCTAAATGACCTGCAGGGAGATCTTCTTCTCTCTATCCCTCTGTTTCTCCTTTCAATCTCTGTTTTGTCTGTTTGTATCACTAGCTCTCAAATCGCCACTGATATATGCACGTGCAGCACCCAGCACAACCTTGTTTCAGGCTCCAGCGGGACCTTTAGGCATTACCATCCTGTAAACAAATAACAATGATAGTGAGTGTAATTACAATCGTCAAACTATTCCAGCTCCACATCATTAGCCATGCCCTGAGCTAAATAACATTTTAATCAGTTTGATATGTCATCTGTGGCTTTCTTCACTGTCACTTGCAATCCAGCAAACTCCTTCCTTCACGTTTCTAGATTAGACAGAGGGTTCTCAACTGCAGACATCCAATTCCCTGTTCAGGAAGCAGCGAGACCTTTCCTCTTCTCACAGATTTAAGATGATAGCCAAGCATCATGAGACACAGTGCGTATGTCTCCTAGGCCCATCCCATGAGAGCAGGACATTTACCACACATGAGAAGAAGACTTAATGCAGTGGCAAAGCAAAATACTCAGTGTCAAAGCCATGTCTAGATGATCATTAAAGACAGATCAAAATTACCCAATACAGGAGGAAAATCTATCGTTTGTAGAAGATTATGTTCTCTGATTATTAGTTTCAAAATTAGTTTTTCCTTTGGATTTGCTCTGAACATAAACTTAGTTTAGAATGCCTTTGGTTTTGAATATTTCTGAAATCGTATTACTTCTCCTAAGTAAGTTGCTAGTCTGTTCTGTTTACGTGAAATTCGAATAATATTGTGAAGTATCTGCCATCAGTTTTACTGTGTGCCAGGCTGAGTTCCCTGATGAATTTCAAATTTCAGATATGAAACAGTAAAGGTTAAAAAAAAAAATGTTACAAAGGGTACTTCATGCAGTAGCATAAACTTCTGTTTTCTCAAAACTTGTATCAGTTCATCTCACCAGGACCAGCAGGGGAAGCACACTCTGCCTAGGCACTGGCAAAGGGACACAGTGAGAGTGTAGGGTCTCTTGCTGGGGCCATTCAAAATTTGACTGTACAAGCCCCTGAGCAATATGACAGGGCTTTAAAAATGGCCCTGCTTGAAGTACGCGGGTGATCTGGAGACCTCTAAGGTGCTTTCCAACAAAAGCTTTTCTATAATTGTATGAAATCACCTGCAATAGATTAACCCTGGTCATTATTCCTATCACAGGAAATAACTGTGACACCTGGGTAACAGGTGAGCTTACTGCGACACCAGGGAGAGCCTTCCTGTACTTAAAGGCAACCTGTAGGAAAGCTGGGGAGGGAGTCTTTATCAGGGCCTGGAGTGACAGGACAAGGAGTAACCGCTTTAAACTGAAAAGTAGCACCCAGAAAGAACGGAGTCACGCAACAGGATTCATTTCCAAAACCACCTCATAGACACCTGGGCCAAAGTGCAGGGCCTTGAGCGGGTATATCACAATGGCAGAGTTCATTTCCTTCCCAGTAGCTGGCACGTGCCGTTTTTTGGGATTTCGGGGCTACAGTGAGCTGCTAAGAGGGATGTCTTAGCTCTTGCAGGGCAGTGCTTCCACTAAGGCCAGGACTTTTCTGCATCTTCTACTGCCCTGCAAGCGAGGATGCTTGGGGCACACAGGAAGCTGGGAGGGGACACAGCTGCAGGGATTCCATAAGACACAAGCAAATGCAGCCTTGGCTTGGTGACACTTTCTCTTGATTACTGCTCAACACAAATTACCTCGAGCAAGTCTACTGTGAGGACTAAAGGAAAGAGACGTATGGATGCTGCTAAGCTCTTCTAGCTTGTACCAGGTAGGAAAGATACCTCTGTAGCAGGCGTGAAGAGGATAGCACTAATTAATTAGATGAGAAGCGGAGGAAAGGCACTTAGAGGTAGTGAAAAGCAGTTAATGTGATGTTCCGGGGAAGCTTCAGTCTGCTTAAGGAGTAGCAAGAACAAGCCTAAAGTCATAGCCAAATACAAGAAAGAGAGGAGGACACGCAGCATGAGAAGCTCCCGAGAGAAAGGAGCTCTGTTTTGGGTAAAAATCAGTCCCTTTTTCTATCATGGAGACATCCAAGGGCGTAGGACACGTGCACTTCAGGGAACCAAGAGATGCTGTGCATTTCTCTCGTCCCCCTGACACAGCCACTAGGTGACGATGCTTCCAATTCTCTCTAAAGAAACCTTGCTTTCTCAGGCCCAGGTGTCCAGCTGCACACCAAGGACGTCCCTGGCTCCCAGGCACAGTTCCCAGGCCCAAGGCCGAGCTCCCCTCCGAACCCCCATTCCAGCAGACCTTGCTCCTGGCATTGTGGAGCAGCCATTTCATGTCAGCCTTTTCTCCTGGCAGTCAGCTTAGCGCCGTAACCTCTGCCATCGGGGCGCCCGAGAGCCGTGTGAGGTCAGCAGAGAGTCACTGTCAGCCTTTGACCTCACAAAGGTGGGTGGCCATAAGTGCCCTGAGCGTCCAGCTCGCATTGAGTACTGCTGGTGGCACTCGAGGCGTGGAGGTCTGCATGGTGCAATGGGAGACGCCGATGTCCTGCTGCTGGAACAAGAGGCGCTGATGTGCTGCTGGTGCAGGAGGAGACGTGAAGGTGCTGCTGCTTAGAGGTGCTGAGGGGCGGGCAGCCTCAGCGGGCAGCTGAATCAGAGGGCAGGGAAGCCAAGCAGCTTCCTTCTCTGGGGAAGGGGGCACAGAGAAAGTGATTGGAAATGGGGTACAAGCCCTCAGCCTCTAAAAGCAATCCCTCAGATGTTTAGGCATAGTAAAGTTAGGTATATCTATTTGACTCTAGACCCCAACATGTTTGTTAGTGTTCTGGTTTGTCCACTGCTTTCTTGTGGGGGATTTGTGTTGGCCATTACTGTTTAGGTGAATGCTGACTTCATATCTATGGTGCACTTTATTCTTAAAATGGGAAGTTTCTACCAATTTCCCGTCCAAACTTGCTCATAAGCCAACTGCAGTCATCATTTCAGATGTGTCTCCCAACTTACACATTTCCTATTTCTCCTTGATATTTACTCAAGAAATTCATTTACGTAGAGACAACATATTCTTCTCTCAACTGGCATCTGGCCGGGCAGAATGATGTCCTTTCATTCCCTTCCAGGCAATAGGCAACTTGTTCCTTCTGTCTTGTGAACTCTTCCTCCTAAGTTCAATGTGAATACAAGTGGCAGAACTGTGCCTCATGTCTCAAATGAGTGTCAGGGCTGCCTTGTCCAGTGTATTCATACTGGAGGGAAAAAAAAAATGAATAGCCATACACACTATATAACCACTAAACTTTTTCAGTCCTCCTTGTGCTAACAGTGCATGAACGTGAGGTTTTGTTGTCATTTTTGTTTGTTTGTTTGTTTGCTTGCTTTAAACTCCTGACTGCCATATAGCAAACATGACAAAAAAACACCCTTTTTTGAGAATCTCTGAGAATGGCTCTGCTTTGTATTATCACCTGTCACTTCACCTGAACCATTTCAATCACAAGCGATATCCTTCTGTCAGGCTTGGTAGTACTTCCCAACCTTATGTCCCCTGCAAATCTCAAAGCTCATGTGTAATTTTTAATCTTCAGCCACCATGTCCATACCGAACATATCTAACTTTGAAGTCAGCTCTGCCCTGAATAGGAGGTTGGGTTTTCAGAGGTCCCTTCCAGCCTACATTTCTCCATGAGCCTTTGCCTCCTTAGCAGCTGCAGTTTCAGAACTGTCTCTGAGAATTACCATAGGTAACGACTCCTTTGCTGGTAAGTCCCTCTTCAGTGTGAACAATTGTAAATTCCCTTTATTCACTTGCAGCCCCAAAGCCCAAATCCGTAGATAATGTATCAGAAGCTCACAGAAAGTGAAATAGATGTAATTCATCCCCTGTGTAGGGAAGAACTGGTCCTAGAAAGGAAAGCTATTAAATTATCTGGAAACAATTTAGCTCTGATAAATTATTTTGTAAATTACACATTACCCCCTCCTTCCCTGGTCTTAGCTGTTCTTGCTCCAAAACTTTGCATGGTGTTGATGTCAAACTAACAGGCCCACACTTGTCTGGATGACTCTTTACCCTCTTCTGGACAGAGGTGTATTTGTTACTCTCCCATTCTGGGGACTATCCCTGATTTGCACAATTGTTATGCATTTTTCCTACTTGACTTGTTGTTCTGTGTGCCAATGCTGTTAATAGGCTAGGTAGATATCAGCTTTTCATTTTTCACTTGAATCGCTATAGATTGTTATTTCACCTCAGATGATGTTGCGCCTAGTGCCCTACCCTCCTTTTCAATGGGAGTCCTGTCACTGCCCTTAATATCACATTGTTGTTGCTGTTAGATGCAGGAAATAAGATTTGCAGCATTTGAGACATCAGTAACTTTTGATCTATTTTTGCCTCAAGTGTGCAACTGTCCTAATTTGTTCTCTTTGTTCCCCCTGGTTTCTGTGGCTTAAGTACCACTTACTATTATTGTTTAATTTCCTATGTGAAGGAGGTTTTTGGTCATTCTTACTTTATTTCTGCAGTTTTTAACCTCTGAAACATGCCTTTTCTCATCGCTTTTTTCCTCTTTGAATTTTGAATTTTAACTATGCCTTCTCTGCACTCAAGTCCCAGAGCTGCTTAGTCAGACTCAATTATTCATTTCCTTAGATTTCAAAGTTTGCATTTCTAAGCCTCAAAACCTTCATTCTAAACCTGGTTTTGTCTGTCGTGAAATGTAAAATGAGAAAAGTCAGCTCATGATCACACTTTATTCAAATTTTACTACATTTAAACCCATACAGGAGCCAAGTCTAAAATGGTCTTATATTTTTTCACTTTTGGGAAGAAATCCATCACATAGTACACCTCTGTGAACATAAGTGGTAATTATCTTTCAATCTTTTGCTGGGAAGTTAAAGTCTCCCATAATTCCCATTATTGTTTACGTGTCTGATAACTGTACAGAGAGAATTCACTATTAGACTGGAGCTAAGAGCAAAGAGCAGGCTAGCAAGGCTGTCTATCTTTAGCAGTGATTTGCACAAAACCACTCTTTTGCTGACCCATAACATTTAATTTCTCCATCCTCTGCTTCTTGCTAACACAAAGCACCATCTTATTCCATCCATTTGCCTTGGTTTCCAGCCTTCCTGAGATTTATCAGTACTTGTATGACATTCATGCCTTTGTTTCACCCTTCCTGTGTTGACACTTGTCATAACAGTTTTAGATCCTGAACATGATCATCTCAAAGTTTGCCTGACAGTTAGGTCTTCCTCACATTGTCATAGAGTATCAGGTCTCTACCACTTGAAATAGATTGGATTGGATTAGATTATTGGCACCGTCTCTTGTGCTGGTAGTCCATTATCTTCACAGTCCGTACAACTGGCCATCAGTGAACATGAAGTGGCCTTATCCTGCCCATTTACCTTTCTGGAAATCAGCCACTCTCTCTGCCTAGAACAGGGAATGGATTTTCCTCACCTTTCTTCAAAAGCTCTGAAGTTTTCTGTGATCTTTCCAATTGTACGGTATGATAAGCTTTTGCTGCCACTGAAGGGTAGAAGTCATTATGAATAGTGCCAACAAAACAGAAACATAACAATGAAAACGATATTTTAATTCAGAATAGGTATTTGAAAAGTTCACCTTTTCTAGCACAAATGGGGAAAAGAAAAAAAGGAAGGAAAAAAAAAAAAAAAAAAGCAGTCCTAAAACATCAAAACTGTGGCCAAAGAATTAGAAGAAACACTATTTTTCCAAAGCTGCAATGTTTTCCATTCATCTGGCTGGGCCAGCAGAGCACTGGAGACCTGGATGCACTGTACTCATGGCTGGTTCCCCTAAATGACCTGCAGGGAGATCTTCTTCTCTCTATCCCTCTGTTTCTCCTTTCAATCTCTGTTTTGTCTGTTTGTATCACTAGCTCTCAAATCGCCACTGATATATGCACGTGCAGCACCCAGCACAACCTTGTTTCAGGCTCCAGCGGGACCTTTAGGCATTACCATCCTGTAAACAAATAACAATGATAGTGAGTGTAATTACAATCGTCAAACTATTCCAGCTCCACATCATTAGCCATGCCCTGAGCTAAATAACATTTTAATCAGTTTGATATGTCATCTGTGGCTTTCTTCACTGTCACTTGCAATCCAGCAAACTCCTTCCTTCACGTTTCTAGATTAGACAGAGGGTTCTCAACTGCAGACATCCAATTCCCTGTTCAGGAAGCAGCGAGACCTTTCCTCTTCTCACAGATTTAAGATGATAGCCAAGCATCATGAGACACAGTGCGTATGTCTCCTAGGCCCATCCCATGAGAGCAGGACATTTACCACACATGAGAAGAAGACTTAATGCAGTGGCAAAGCAAAATACTCAGTGTCAAAGCCATGTCTAGATGATCATTAAAGACAGATCAAAATTACCCAATACAGGAGGAAAATCTATCGTTTGTAGAAGATTATGTTCTCTGATTATTAGTTTCAAAATTAGTTTTTCCTTTGGATTTCCTCTGAACTTAAACTTAGTTTGGAATGCCTTTGGTTTTGAATATTTCTGAAATCGTATTACTTCTCCTAAGTAAGTTGCTAGTCTGTTCTGTTTACGTGAAATTCGAATAATATTGTGAAGTATCTGCCATCAGTTTTACTGTGTGCCAGGCTGAGTTCCCTGATGAATTTCAAATTTCAGATATGAAACAGTAAAGGTTAAAAAAAAAAATGTTACAAAGGGTACTCCATGCAGTAGCATAAACTTCTGTTTTCTCAAAACTTGTATCAGTTCATCTCACCAGGACCAGCAGGGGAAGCACACTCTGCCTAGGCACTGGCAAAGGGACACAGTGAGAGTGTAGGGTCTCTTGCTGGGGCCATTCAAAATTTGACTGTACAAGCCCCTGAGCAATATGACAGGGCTTTAAAAATGGCCCTGCTTGAAGTACGCGGGTGATCTGGAGACCTCTAAGGTGCTTTCCAACAAAAGCTTTTCTATAATTGTATGAAATCACCTGCAATAGATTAACCCTGGTCATTATTCCTATCACAGGAAATAACTGTGACACCTGGGTAACAGGTGAGCTTACTGCGACACCAGGGAGAGCCTTCCTGTACTTAAAGGCAACCTGTAGGAAAGCTGGGGAGGGAGTCTTTATCAGGGCCTGGAGTGACAGGACAAGGAGTAACCGCTTTAAACTGAAAAGTAGCACCCAGAAAGAACGGAGTCACGCAACAGGATTCATTTCCAAAACCACCTCGTAGACACCTGGGCCAAAGAGCAGGGCCTTGAGCGGGTATATCACAATGACAGAGTTCATTTCCTTCCCGGTAGCTGGCACGTGCCGTTTTTTGGGATTTCGGGGCTACAGTGAGCTGCTAAGAGGGATGTCTTAGCTCTTGCAGGGCAGTGCTTCCACTAAGGCCAGGACTTTTCTGCATCTTCTACTGCCCTGCAAGCGAGGATGCTTGGGGCACACAGGAAGCTGGGAGGGGACACAGCTGCAGGGATTCCATAAGGCACAAGCAAATGCAGCCTTGGCTTGGTGACACTTTCTCTTGATTACTGCTCAACACAAATTACCTCGAGCAAGTCTACTGTGAGGACTAAAGGAAAGAGACGTATGGATGCTGCTAAGCTCTTCTAGCTTGTACCAGGTAGGAAAGATACCTCTGTAGCAGGCGTGAAGAGGATAGCACTAATTAATTAGATGAGAAGCGGAGGAAAGGCACTTAGAGGTAGTGAAAAGCAGTTAATGTGATGTTCCGGGGAAGCTTCAGTCTGCTTAAGGAGTAGCAAGAACAAGCCTAAAGTCATAGCCAAATACAAGAAAGAGAGGAGGACACGCAGCATGAGAAGCTCCCGAGAGAAAGGAGCTCTGTTTTGGGTAAAAATCAGTCCCTTTTTCTATCATGGAGACATCCAAGGGCGTAGGACACGTGCGCTTCAGGGAACCAAGAGATGCTGTGCATTTCTCTCGTCCCCCTGACACAGCCACTAGGTGACGATGCTTCCAATTCTCTCTAAAGAAACCTTGCTTTCTCAGGCCCAGGTGTCCAGCTGCACACCAAGGACGTCCCTGGCTCCCAGGCACAGTTCCCAGGCCCAAGGCCGAGCTCCCCTCCGAACCCCCATTCCAGCAGACCTTGCTCCTGGCATTGTGGAGCAGCCATTTCATGTCAGCCTTTTCTCCTGGCAGTCAGCTTAGCGCCGTAACCTCTGCCATCGGGGCGCCCGAGAGCCGTGTGAGGTCAGCAGAGAGTCACTGTCAGCCTTTGACCTCACAAAGGTGGGTGGCCATAAGTGCCCTGAGCGTCCAGCTCGCATTGAGTACTGCTGGTGGCACTCGAGGCGTGGAGGTCTGCATGGTGCAATGGGAGACGCCGATGTCCTGCTGCTGGAACAAGAGGCGCTGATGTGCTGCTGGTGCAGGAGGAGACGTGAAGGTGCTGCTGCTTAGAGGTGCTGAGGGGCGGGCAGCCTCAGCGGGCAGCTGAATCAGAGGGCAGGGAAGCCAAGCAGCTTCCTTCTCTGGGGAAGGGGGCACAGAGAAAGTGATTGGAAATGGGGTACAAGCCCTCAGCCTCTAAAAGCAATCCCTCAGATGTTTAGGCATAGTAAAGTTAGGTATATCTATTTGACTCTAGACCCCAACATGTTTGTTAGTGTTCTGGTTTGTCCACTGCTTTCTTGTGGGGGATTTGAGTTGGCCATTACTGTTTAGGTGAATGCTGACTTCATATCTATGGTGCACTTTATTCTTAAAATGGGAAGTTTCTACCAATTTCCCGTCCAAACTTGCTCATAAGCCAACTGCAGTCATCATTTCAGATGTGTCTCCCAACTTACACATTTCCTATTTCTCCTTGATATTTACTCAAGAAATTCATTTACGTAGAGACAACATATTCTTCTCTCAACTGGCATCTGGCCGGGCAGAATGATGTCCTTTCATTCCCTTCCAGGCAATAGGCAACTTGTTCCTTCTGTCTTGTGAACTCTTCCTCCTAAGTTCAATGTGAATACAAGTGGCAGAACTGTGCCTCATGTCTCAAATGAGTGTCAGGGCTGCCTTGTCCAGTGTATTCATACTGGAGGGAAAAAAAAAATGAATAGCCATACACACTATACAACCACTAAACTTTTTCAGTCCTCCTTGTGCTAACAGTGCATGAACGTGAGGTTTTGTTGTCATTTTTGTTTGTTTGTTTGTTTGCTTGCTTTAAACTCCTGACTGCCATATAGCAAACATGACAAAAAAACACCCTTTTTTGAGAAGCTCTGAGAATGGCTCTGCTTTGTATTATCACCTGTCACTTCACCTGAACCATTTCAATCACAAGCGATATCCTTCTGTCAGGCTTGGTAGTACTTCCCAACCTTATGTCCCCTGCAAATCTCAAAGCTCATGTGTAATTTTTAATCTTCAGCCACCATGTCCATACCGAACATATCTAACTTTGAAGTCAGCTCTGCCCTGAATAGGAGGTTGGGTTTTCAGAGGTCCCTTCCAGCCTACATTTCTCCATGAGCCTTTGCCTCCTTAGCAGCTGCAGTTTCAGAACTGTCTCTGAGAATTACCATAGGTAACGACTCCTTTGCTGGTAAGTCCCTCTTCAGTGTGAACAATTGTAAATTCCCTTTATTCACTTGCAGCCCCAAAGCCCAAATCCGTAGATAATGTATCAGAAGCTCACAGAAAGTGAAATAGATGTAATTCATCCCCTGTGTAGGGAAGAACTGGTCCTAGAAAGGAAAGCTATTAAATTATCTGGAAACAATTTAGCTCTGATAAATTATTTTGTAAATTACACATTACCCCCTCCTTCCCTGGTCTTAGCTGTTCTTGCTCCAAAACTTTGCATGGTGTTGATGTCAAACTAACAGGCCCACACTTGTCTGGATGACTCTTTACCCTCTTCTGGACAGAGGTGTATTTGTTACTCTCCCATTCTGGGGACTATCCCTGATTTGCACAATTGTTATGCATTTTTCCTACTTGACTTGTTGTTCTGTGTGCCAATGCTGTTAATAGGCTAGGTAGATATCAGCTTTTCATTTTTCACTTGAATCGCTATAGACTGTTATTTCACCTCAGATGATGTTGCGCCTAGTGCCCTACCCTCCTTTTCAATGGGAGTCCTGTCACTGCCCTTAATATCACATTGTTGTTGCTGTTAGATGCAGGAAATAAGATTTGCAGCATTTGAGACATCAGTAACTTTTGATCTATTTTTGCCTCAAGCGTGCAACTGTCCTAATTTGTTCTCTTTGTTCCCCCTGGTTTCTGTGGCTTAAGTACCACTTACTATTATTGTTTAATTTCCTATGTGAAGGAGGTTTTTGGTCATTCTTACTTTATTTCTGCAGTTTTTAACCTCTGAAACATGCCTTTTCTCATCGCTTTTTTCCTCTTTGAATTTTGAATTTTAACTATGCCTTCTCTGCACTCAAGTCCCAGAGCTGCTTAGTCAGACTCAATTATTCATTTCCTTAGATTTCAAAGTTTGCATTTCTAAGCCTCAAAACCTTCATTCTAAACCTGGTTTTGTCTGTCGTGAAATGTAAAATGAGAAAAGTCAGCTCATGATCACACTTTATTCAAATTTTACTACATTTAAACCCATACAGGAGCCAAGTCTAAAATGGTCTTATATTTTTTCACTTTTGGGAAGAAATCCATCACATAGTACACCTCTGTGAACATAAGTGGTAATTATCTTTCAATCTTTTGCTGGGAAGTTAAAGTCTCCCATAATTCCCATTATTGTTTACGTGTCTGATAACTGTACAGAGATAATTCACTATTAGACTGGAGCTAAGAGCAAAGAGCAGGCTAGCAAGGCTGTCTATCTTTAGCAGTGATTTGCACAAAACCACTCTTTTGCTGACCCATAACATTTAATTTCTCCATCCTCTGCTTCTTGCTAACACAAAGCACCATCTTATTCCATCCATTTGCCTTGGTTTCCAGCCTTCCTGAGATTTATCAGTACTTGTATGACATTCATGCCTTTGTTTCACCCTTCCTGTGTTGACACTTGTCATAACAGTTTTAGATCCTGAACATGATCATCTCAAAGTTTGCCTGACAGTTAGGTCTTCCTCACATTGTCATAGAGTATCAGGTCTCTACCACTTGAAATAGATTGGATTGGATTAGATTATTGGCACCGTCTCTTGTGCTGGTAGTCCATTATCTTCACAGTCCGTACAACTGGCCGTCAGTGAACATGAAGTGGCCTTATCCTGCCCATTTACCTTTCTGGAAATCAGCCACTCTCTCTGCCTAGAACAGGGAATGGATTTTCCTCACCTTTCTTCAAAAGCTCTGAAGTTTTCTGTGATCTTTCCAATTGTACGGTATGATAAGCTTTTGCTGCCACTGAAGGGTAGAAGTCATTATGAATAGTGCCAACAAAACAGAAACATAACAATGAAAACGATATTTTAATTCAGAATAGGTATTTGAAAAGTTCACCTTTTCTAGCACAAATGGGGAAAAGAAAAAAAGGAAAAAAAAAAAAAAAAGCAGTCCTAAAACATCAAAACTGTGGCCAAAGAATTAGAAGAAACACTATTTTTCCAAAGCTGCAATGTTTTCCATTCATCTGGCTGGGCCAGCAGAGCACTGGAGACCTGGATGCACTGTACTCATGGCTGGTTCCCCTAAATGACCTGCAGGGAGATCTTCTTCTCTCTATCCCTCTGTTTCTCCTTTCAATCTCTGTTTTGTCTGTTTGTATCACTAGCTCTCAAATCGCCACTGATATATGCACGTGCAGCACCCAGCACAACCTTGTTTCAGGCTCCAGCGGGACCTTTAGGCATTACCATCCTGTAAACAAATAACAATGATAGTGAGTGTAATTACAATCGTCAAACTATTCCAGCTCCACATCATTAGCCATGCCCTGAGCTAAATAACATTTTAATCAGTTTGATATGTCATCTGTGGCTTTCTTCACTGTCACTTGCAATCCAGCAAACTCCTTCCTTCACGTTTCTAGATTAGACAGAGGGTTCTCAACTGCAGACATCCAATTCCCTGTTCAGGAAGCAGCGAGACCTTTCCTCTTCTCACAGATTTAAGATGATAGCCAAGCATCATGAGACACAGTGCGTATGTCTCCTAGGCCCATCCCATGAGAGCAGGACATTTACCACACATGAGAAGAAGACTTAATGCAGTGGCAAAGCAAAATACTCAGTGTCAAAGCCATGTCTAGATGATCATTAAAGACAGATCAAAATTACCCAATACAGGAGGAAAATCTATCGTTTGTAGAAGATTATGTTCTCTGATTATTAGTTTCAAAATTAGTTTTTCCTTTGGATTTCCTCTGAACTTAAACTTAGTTTGGAATGCCTTTGGTTTTGAATATTTCTGAAATCGTATTACTTCTCCTAAGTAAGTTGCTAGTCTGTTCTGTTTACGTGAAATTCGAATAATATTGTGAAGTATCTGCCATCAGTTTTACTGTGTGCCAGGCTGAGTTCCCTGATGAATTTCAAATTTCAGATATGAAACAGTAAAGGTTAAAAAAAAAATGTTACAAAGGGTACTCCATGCAGTAGCATAAACTTCTGTTTTCTCAAAACTTGTATCAGTTCATCTCACCAGGACCAGCAGGGGAAGCACACTCTGCCTAGGCACTGGCAAAGGGACACAGTGAGAGTGTAGGGTCTCTTGCTGGGGCCATTCAAAATTTGACTGTACAAGCCCCTGAGCAATATGACAGGGCTTTAAAAATGGCCCTGCTTGAAGTACGCGGGTGATCTGGAGACCTCTAAGGTGCTTTCCAACAAAAGCTTTTCTATAATTGTATGAAATCACCTGCAATAGATTAACCCTGGTCATTATTCCTATCACAGGAAATAACTGTGACACCTGGGTAACAGGTGAGCTTACTGCGACACCAGGGAGAGCCTTCCTGTACTTAAAGGCAACCTGTAGGAAAGCTGGGGAGGGAGTCTTTATCAGGGCCTGGAGTGACAGGACAAGGAGTAACCGCTTTAAACTGAAAAGTAGCACCCAGAAAGAACGGAGTCACGCAACAGGATTCATTTCCAAAACCACCTCATAGACACCTGGGCCAAAGAGCAGGGCCTTGAGCGGGTATATCACAATGGCAGAGTTCATTTCCTTCCCGGTAGCTGGCACGTGCCGTTTTTTGGGATTTCGGGGCTACAGTGAGCTGCTAAGAGGGATGTCTTAGCTCTTGCAGGGCAGTGCTTCCACTAAGGCCAGGACTTTTCTGCATCTTCTACTGCCCTGCAAGCGAGGATGCTTGGGGCACACAGGAAGCTGGGAGGGGACACAGCTGCAGGGATTCCATAAGGCACAAGCAAATGCAGCCTTGGCTTGGTGACACTTTCTCTTGATTACTGCTCAACACAAATTACCTCGAGCAAGTCTACTGTGAGGACTAAAGGAAAGAGACGTATGGATGCTGCTAAGCTCTTCTAGCTTGTACCAGGTAGGAAAGATACCTCTGTAGCAGGCGTGAAGAGGATAGCACTAATTAATTAGATGAGAAGCGGAGGAAAGGCACTTAGAGGTAGTGAAAAGCAGTTAATGTGATGTTCCGGGGAAGCTTCAGTCTGCTTAAGGAGTAGCAAGAACAAGCCTAAAGTCATAGCCAAATACAAGAAAGAGAGGAGGACACGCAGCATGAGAAGCTCCCGAGAGAAAGGAGCTCTGTTTTGGGTAAAAATCAGTCCCTTTTTCTATCATGGAGACATCCAAGGGCGTAGGACACGTGCACTTCAGGGAACCAAGAGATGCTGTGCATTTCTCTCGTCCCCCTGACACAGCCACTAGGTGACGATGCTTCCAATTCTCTCTAAAGAAACCTTGCTTTCTCAGGCCCAGGTGTCCAGCTGCACACCAAGGACGTCCCTGGCTCCCAGGCACAGTTCCCAGGCCCAAGGCCGAGCTCCCCTCCGAACCCCCATTCCAGCAGACCTTGCTCCTGGCATTGTGGAGCAGCCATTTCATGTCAGCCTTTTCTCCTGGCAGTCAGCTTAGCGCCGTAACCTCTGCCATCGGGGCGCCCGAGAGCCGTGTGAGGTCAGCAGAGAGTCACTGTCAGCCTTTGACCTCACAAAGGTGGGTGGCCATAAGTGCCCTGAGCGTCCAGCTCGCATTGAGTACTGCTGGTGGCACTCGAGGCGTGGAGGTCTGCATGGTGCAATGGGAGACGCCGATGTCCTGCTGCTGGAACAAGAGGCGCTGATGTGCTGCTGGTGCAGGAGGAGACGTGAAGGTGCTGCTGCTTAGAGGTGCTGAGGGGCGGGCAGCCTCAGCGGGCAGCTGAATCAGAGGGCAGGGAAGCCAAGCAGCTTCCTTCTCTGGGGAAGGGGGCACAGAGAAAGTGATTGGAAATGGGGTACAAGCCCTCAGCCTCTAAAAGCAATCCCTCAGATGTTTAGGCATAGTAAAGTTAGGTATATCTATTTGACTCTAGACCCCAACATGTTTGTTAGTGTTCTGGTTTGTCCACTGCTTTCTTGTGGGGGATTTGAGTTGGCCATTACTGTTTAGGTGAATGCTGACTTCATATCTATGGTGCACTTTATTCTTAAAATGGGAAGTTTCTACCAATTTCCCGTCCAAACTTGCTCATAAGCCAACTGCAGTCATCATTTCAGATGTGTCTCCCAACTTACACATTTCCTATTTCTCCTTGATATTTACTCAAGAAATTCATTTACGTAGAGACAACATATTCTTCTCTCAACTGGCATCTGGCCGGGCAGAATGATGTCCTTTCATTCCCTTCCAGGCAATAGGCAACTTGTTCCTTCTGTCTTGTGAACTCTTCCTCCTAAGTTCAATGTGAATACAAGTGGCAGAACTGTGCCTCATGTCTCAAATGAGTGTCAGGGCTGCCTTGTCCAGTGTATTCATACTGGAGGGAAAAAAAAAATGAATAGCCATACACACTATATAACCACTAAACTTTTTCAGTCCTCCTTGTGCTAACAGTGCATGAACGTGAGGTTTTGTTGTCATTTTTGTTTGTTTGTTTGTTTGCTTGCTTTAAACTCCTGACTGCCATATAGCAAACATGACAAAAAAACACCCTTTTTTGAGAAGCTCTGAGAATGGCTCTGCTTTGTATTATCACCTGTCACTTCACCTGAACCATTTCAATCACAAGCGATATCCTTCTGTCAGGCTTGGTAGTACTTCCCAACCTTATGTCCCCTGCAAATCTCAAAGCTCATGTGTAATTTTTAATCTTCAGCCACCATGTCCATACCGAACATATCTAACTTTGAAGTCAGCTCTGCCCTGAATAGGAGGTTGGGTTTTCAGAGGTCCCTTCCAGCCTACATTTCTCCATGAGCCTTTGCCTCCTTAGCAGCTGCAGTTTCAGAACTGTCTCTGAGAATTACCATAGGTAACGACTCCTTTGCTGGTAAGTCCCTCTTCAGTGTGAACAATTGTAAATTCCCTTTATTCACTTGCAGCCCCAAAGCCCAAATCCGTAGATAATGTATCAGAAGCTCACAGAAAGTGAAATAGATGTAATTCATCCCCTGTGTAGGGAAGAACTGGTCCTAGAAAGGAAAGCTATTAAATTATCTGGAAACAATTTAGCTCTGATAAATTATTTTGTAAATTACACATTACCCCCTCCTTCCCTGGTCTTAGCTGTTCTTGCTCCAAAACTTTGCATGGTGTTGATGTCAAACTAACAGGCCCACACTTGTCTGGATGACTCTTTACCCTCTTCTGGACAGAGGTGTATTTGTTACTCTCCCATTCTGGGGACTATCCCTGATTTGCACAATTGTTATGCATTTTTCCTACTTGACTTGTTGTTCTGTGTGCCAATGCTGTTAATAGGCTAGGTAGATATCAGCTTTTCATTTTTCACTTGAATCGCTATAGACTGTTATTTCACCTCAGATGATGTTGCGCCTAGTGCCCTACCCTCCTTTTCAATGGGAGTCCTGTCACTGCCCTTAATATCACATTGTTGTTGCTGTTAGATGCAGGAAATAAGATTTGCAGCATTTGAGACATCAGTAACTTTTGATCTATTTTTGCCTCAAGCGTGCAACTGTCCTAATTTGTTCTCTTTGTTCCCCCTGGTTTCTGTGGCTTAAGTACCACTTACTATTATTGTTTAATTTCCTATGTGAAGGAGGTTTTTGGTCATTCTTACTTTATTTCTGCAGTTTTTAACCTCTGAAACATGCCTTTTCTCATCGCTTTTTTCCTCTTTGAATTTTGAATTTTAACTATGCCTTCTCTGCACTCAAGTCCCAGAGCTGCTTAGTCAGACTCAATTATTCATTTCCTTAGATTTCAAAGTTTGCATTTCTAAGCCTCAAAACCTTCATTCTAAACCTGGTTTTGTCTGTCGTGAAATGTAAAATGAGAAAAGTCAGCTCATGATCACACTTTATTCAAATTTTACTACATTTAAACCCATACAGGAGCCAAGTCTAAAATGGTCTTATATTTTTTCACTTTTGGGAAGAAATCCATCACATAGTACACCTCTGTGAACATAAGTGGTAATTATCTTTCAATCTTTTGCTGGGAAGTTAAAGTCTCCCATAATTCCCATTATTGTTTACGTGTCTGATAACTGTACAGAGATAATTCACTATTAGACTGGAGCTAAGAGCAAAGAGCAGGCTAGCAAGGCTGTCTATCTTTAGCAGTGATTTGCACAAAACCACTCTTTTGCTGACCCATAACATTTAATTTCTCCATCCTCTGCTTCTTGCTAACACAAAGCACCATCTTATTCCATCCATTTGCCTTGGTTTCCAGCCTTCCTGAGATTTATCAGTACTTGTATGACATTCATGCCTTTGTTTCACCCTTCCTGTGTTGGCACTTGTCATAACAGTTTTAGATCCTGAACATGATCATCTCAAAGTTTGCCTGACAGTTAGGTCTTCCTCACATTGTCATAGAGTATCAGGTCTCTACCACTTGAAATAGATTGGATTGGATTAGATTATTGGCACCGTCTCTTGTGCTGGTAGTCCATTATCTTCACAGTCCGTACAACTGGCCGTCAGTGAACATGAAGTGGCCTTATCCTGCCCATTTACCTTTCTGGAAATCAGCCACTCTCTCTGCCTAGAACAGGGAATGGATTTTCCTCACCTTTCTTCAAAAGCTCTGAAGTTTTCTGTGATCTTTCCAATTGTACGGTATGATAAGCTTTTGCTGCCACTGAAGGGTAGAAGTCATTATGAATAGTGCCAACAAAACAGAAACATAACAATGAAAACGATATTTTAATTCAGAATAGGTATTTGAAAAGTTCACCTTTTCTAGCACAAATGGGGAAAAGAAAAAAAGGAAAAAAAAAAAAAAAAAGCAGTCCTAAAACATCAAAACTGTGGCCAAAGAATTAGAAGAAACACTATTTTTCCAAAGCTGCAATGTTTTCCATTCATCTGGCTGGGCCAGCAGAGCACTGGAGACCTGGATGCACTGTACTCATGGCTGGTTCCCCTAAATGACCTGCAGGGAGATCTTCTTCTCTCTATCCCTCTGTTTCTCCTTTCAATCTCTGTTTTGTCTGTTTGTATCACTAGCTCTCAAATCGCCACTGATATATGCACGTGCAGCACCCAGCACAACCTTGTTTCAGGCTCCAGCGGGACCTTTAGGCATTACCATCCTGTAAACAAATAACAATGATAGTGAGTGTAATTACAATCGTCAAACTATTCCAGCTCCACATCATTAGCCATGCCCTGAGCTAAATAACATTTTAATCAGTTTGATATGTCATCTGTGGCTTTCTTCACTGTCACTTGCAATCCAGCAAACTCCTTCCTTCACGTTTCTAGATTAGACAGAGGGTTCTCAACTGCAGACATCCAATTCCCTGTTCAGGAAGCAGCGAGACCTTTCCTCTTCTCACAGATTTAAGATGATAGCCAAGCATCATGAGACACAGTGCGTATGTCTCCTAGGCCCATCCCATGAGAGCAGGACATTTACCACACATGAGAAGAAGACTTAATGCAGTGGCAAAGCGAAATACTCAGTGTCAAAGCCACGTCTAGATGATCATTAAAGACAGATCAAAATTACCCAATACAGGAGGAAAATCTATCGTTTGTAGAAGATTATGTTCTCTGATTATTAGTTTCAAAATTAGTTTTTCCTTTGGATTTCCTCTGAACTTAAACTTAGTTTGGAATGCCTTTGGTTTTGAATATTTCTGAAATCGTATTACTTCTCCTAAGTAAGTTGCTAGTCTGTTCTGTTTACGTGAAATTCGAATAATATTGTGAAGTATCTGCCATCAGTTTTACTGTGTGCCAGGCTGAGTTCCCTGATGAATTTCAAATTTCAGATATGAAACAGTAAAGGTTAAAAAAAAAAATGTTACAAAGGGTACTTCATGCAGTAGCATAAACTTCTGTTTTCTCAAAACTTGTATCAGTTCATCTCACCAGGACCAGCAGGGGAAGCACACTCTGCCTAGGCACTGGCAAAGGGACACAGTGAGAGTGTAGGGTCTCTTGCTGGGGCCATTCAAAATTTGACTGTACAAGCCCCTGAGCAATATGACAGGGCTTTAAAAATGGCCCTGCTTGAAGTACGCGGGTGATCTGGAGACCTCTAAGGTGCTTTCCAACAAAAGCTTTTCTATAATTGTATGAAATCACCTGCAATAGATTAACCCTGGTCATTATTCCTATCACAGGAAATAACTGTGACACCTGGGTAACAGGTGAGCTTACTGCGACACCAGGGAGAGCCTTCCTGTACTTAAAGGCAACCTGTAGGAAAGCTGGGGAGGGAGTCTTTATCAGGGCCTGGAGTGACAGGACAAGGAGTAACCGCTTTAAACTGAAAAGTAGCACCCAGAAAGAACGGAGTCACGCAACAGGATTCATTTCCAAAACCGTCTCATAGACACCTGGGCCAAAGAGCAGGGCCTTGAGCGGGTATATCACAATGGCAGAGTTCATTTCCTTCCCAGTAGCTGGCACGTGCCGTTTTTTGGGATTTCGGGGCTACAGTGAGCTGCTAAGAGGGATGTCTTAGCTCTTGCAGGGCAGTGCTTCCACTAAGGCCAGGACTTTTCTGCATCTTCTACTGCCCTGCAAGCGAGGATGCTTGGGGCACACAGGAAGCTGGGAGGGGACACAGCTGCAGGGATTCCATAAGACACAAGCAAATGCAGCCTTGGCTTGGTGACACTTTCTCTTGATTACTGCTCAACACAAATTACCTCGAGCAAGTCTACTGTGAGGACTAAAGGAAAGAGACGTATGGATGCTGCTAAGCTCTTCTAGCTTGTACCAGGTAGGAAAGATACCTCTGTAGCAGGCGTGAAGAGGATAGCACTAATTAATTAGATGAGAAGCGGAGGAAAGGCACTTAGAGGTAGTGAAAAGCAGTTAATGTGATGTTCCGGGGAAGCTTCAGTCTGCTTAAGGAGTAGCAAGAACAAGCCTAAAGTCATAGCCAAATACAAGAAAGAGAGGAGGACACGCAGCATGAGAAGCTCCCGAGAGAAAGGAGCTCTGTTTTGGGTAAAAATCAGTCCCTTTTTCTATCATGGAGACATCCAAGGGCGTAGGACACGTGCACTTCAGGGAACCAAGAGATGCTGTGCATTTCTCTCGTCCCCCTGACACAGCCACTAGGTGACGATGCTTCCAATTCTCTCTAAAGAAACCTTGCTTTCTCAGGCCCAGGTGTCCAGCTGCACACCAAGGACGTCCCTGGCTCCCAGGCACAGTTCCCAGGCCCAAGGCCGAGCTCCGCTCCGAACCCCCATTCCAGCAGACCTTGCTCCTGGCATTGTGGAGCAGCCATTTCATGTCAGCCTTTTCTCCTGGCAGTCAGCTTAGCGCCGTAACCTCTGCCATCGGGGCGCCCGAGAGCCGTGTGAGGTCAGCAGAGAGTCACTGTCAGCCTTTGACCTCACAAAGGTGGGTGGCCATAAGTGCCCTGAGCGTCCAGCTCGCATTGAGTACTGCTGGTGGCACTCGAGGCGTGGAGGTCTGCATGGTGCAATGGGAGACGCCGATGTCCTGCTGCTGGAACAAGAGGCGCTGATGTGCTGCTGGTGCAGGAGGAGACGTGAAGGTGCTGCTGCTTAGAGGTGCTGAGGGGCGGGCAGCCTCAGCGGGCAGCTGAATCAGAGGGCAGGGAAGCCAAGCAGCTTCCTTCTCTGGGGAAGGGGGCACAGAGAAAGTGATTGGAAATGGGGTACAAGCCCTCAGCCTCTAAAAGCAATCCCTCAGATGTTTAGGCATAGTAAAGTTAGGTATATCTATTTGACTCTAGACCCCAACATGTTTGTTAGTGTTCTGGTTTGTCCACTGCTTTCTTGTGGGGGATTTGAGTTGGCCATTACTGTTTAGGTGAATGCTGACTTCATATCTATGGTGCACTTTATTCTTAAAATGGGAAGTTTCTACCAATTTCCCGTCCAAACTTGCTCATAAGCCAACTGCAGTCATCATTTCAGATGTGTCTCCCAACTTACACATTTCCTATTTCTCCTTGATATTTACTCAAGAAATTCATTTACGTAGAGACAACATATTCTTCTCTCAACTGGCATCTGGCTGGGCAGAATGATGTCCTTTCATTCCCTTCCAGGCAATAGGCAACTTGTTCCTTCTGTCTTGTGAACTCTTCCTCCTAAGTTCAATGTGAATACAAGTGGCAGAACTGTGCCTCATGTCTCAAATGAGTGTCAGGGCTGCCTTGTCCAGTGTATTCATACTGGAGGGAAAAAAAAATGAATAGCCATACACACTATATAACCACTAAACTTTTTCAGTCCTCCTTGTGCTAACAGTGCATGAACGTGAGGTTTTGTTGTCATTTTTGTTTGTTTGTTTGTTTGCTTGCTTTAAACTCCTGACTGCCATATAGCAAACATGACAAAAAAACACCCTTTTTTGAGAAGCTCTGAGAATGGCTCTGCTTTGTATTATCACCTGTCACTTCACCTGAACCATTTCAATCACAAGCGATATCCTTCTGTCAGGCTTGGTAGTACTTCCCAACCTTATGTCCCCTGCAAATCTCAAAGCTCATGTGTAATTTTTAATCTTCAGCCACCATGTCCATACCGAACATATCTAACTTTGAAGTCAGCTCTGCCCTGAATAGGAGGTTGGGTTTTCAGAGGTCCCTTCCAGCCTACATTTCTCCATGAGCCTTTGCCTCCTTAGCAGCTGCAGTTTCAGAACTGTCTCTGAGAATTACCATAGGTAACGACTCCTTTGCTGGTAAGTCCCTCTTCAGTGTGAACAATTGTAAATTCCCTTTATTCACTTGCAGCCCCAAAGCCCAAATCCGTAGATAATGTATCAGAAGCTCACAGAAAGTGAAATAGATGTAATTCATCCCCTGTGTAGGGAAGAACTGGTCCTAGAAAGGAAAGCTATTAAATTATCTGGAAACAATTTAGCTCTGATAAATTATTTTGTAAATTACACATTACCCCCTCCTTCCCTGGTCTTAGCTGTTCTTGCTCCAAAACTTTGCATGGTGTTGATGTCAAACTAACAGGCCCACACTTGTCTGGATGACTCTTTACCCTCTTCTGGACAGAGGTGTATTTGTTACTCTCCCATTCTGGGGACTATCCCTGATTTGCACAATTGTTATGCATTTTTCCTACTTGACTTGTTGTTCTGTGTGCCAATGCTGTTAATAGGCTAGGTAGATATCAGCTTTTCATTTTTCACTTGAATCGCTATAGATTGTTATTTCACCTCAGATGATGTTGCGCCTAGTGCCCTACCCTCCTTTTCAATGGGAGTCCTGTCACTGCCCTTAATATCACATTGTTGTTGCTGTTAGATGCAGGAAATAAGATTTGCAGCATTTGAGACATCAGTAACTTTTGATCTATTTTTGCCTCAAGCGTGCAACTGTCCTAATTTGTTCTCTTTGTTCCCCCTGGTTTCTGTGGCTTAAGTACCACTTACTATTATTGTTTAATTTCCTATGTGAAGGAAGTTTTCGGTCATTCTTACTTTATTTCTGCAGTTTTTAACCTCTGAAACATGCCTTTTCTCATCGCTTTTTTCCTCTTTGAATTTTGAATTTTAACTATGCCTTCTCTGCACTCAAGTCCCAGAGCTGCTTAGTCAGACTCAATTATTCATTTCCTTAGATTTCAAAGTTTGCATTTCTAAGCCTCAAAACCTTCATTCTAAACCTGGTTTTGTCTGTCGTGAAATGTAAAATGAGAAAAGTCAGCTCATGATCACACTTTATTCAAATTTTACTACATTTAAACCCATACAGGAGCCAAGTCTAAAATGGTCTTATATTTTTTCACTTTTGGGAAGAAATCCATCACATAGTACACCTCTGTGAACATAAGTGGTAATTATCTTTCAATCTTTTGCTGGGAAGTTAAAGTCTCCCATAATTCCCATTATTGTTTACGTGTCTGATAACTGTACAGAGATAATTCACTATTAGACTGGAGCTAAGAGCAAAGAGCAGGCTAGCAAGGCTGTCTATCTTTAGCAGTGATTTGCACAAAACCACTCTTTTGCTGACCCATAACATTTAATTTCTCCATCCTCTGCTTCTTGCTAACACAAAGCACCATCTTATTCCATCCATTTGCCTTGGTTTCCAGCCTTCCTGAGATTTATCAGTACTTGTATGACATTCATGCCTTTGTTTCACCCTTCCTGTGTTGACACTTGTCATAACAGTTTTAGATCCTGAACATGATCATCTCAAAGTTTGCCTGACAGTTAGGTCTTCCTCACATTGTCATAGAGTATCAGGTCTCTACCACTTGAAATAGATTGGATTGGATTAGATTATTGGCACCGTCTCTTGTGCTGGTAGTCCATTATCTTCACAGTCCGTACAACTGGCCGTCAGTGAACATGAAGTGGCCTTATCCTGCCCATTTACCTTTCTGGAAATCAGCCACTCTCTCTGCCTAGAACAGGGAATGGATTTTCCTCACCTTTCTTCAAAAGCTCTGAAGTTTTCTGTGATCTTTCCAATTGTACGGTATGATAAGCTTTTGCTGCCACTGAAGGGTAGAAGTCATTATGAATAGTGCCAACAAAACAGAAACATAACAATGAAAACGATATTTTAATTCAGAATAGGTATTTGAAAAGTTCACCTTTTCTAGCACAAATGGGGAAAAGAAAAAAAGGAAGGAAAAAAAAAAAAAAAAAAAGCAGTCCTAAAACATCAAAACTGTGGCCAAAGAATTAGAAGAAACACTATTTTTCCAAAGCTGCAATGTTTTCCATTCATCTGGCTGGGCCAGCAGAGCACTGGAGACCTGGATGCACTGTACTCATGGCTGGTTCCCCTAAATGACCTGCAGGGAGATCTTCTTCTCTCTATCCCTCTGTTTCTCCTTTCAATCTCTGTTTTGTCTGTTTGTATCACTAGCTCTCAAATCGCCACTGATATATGCACGTGCAGCACCCAGCACAACCTTGTTTCAGGCTCCAGCGGGACCTTTAGGCATTACCATCCTGTAAACAAATAACAATGATAGTGAGTGTAATTACAATCGTCAAACTATTCCAGCTCCACATCATTAGCCATGCCCTGAGCTAAATAACATTTTAATCAGTTTGATATGTCATCTGTGGCTTTCTTCACTGTCACTTGCAATCCAGCAAACTCCTTCCTTCACGTTTCTAGATTAGACAGAGGGTTCTCAACTGCAGACATCCAATTCCCTGTTCAGGAAGCAGCGAGACCTTTCCTCTTCTCACAGATTTAAGATGATAGCCAAGCATCATGAGACACAGTGCGTATGTCTCCTAGGCCCATCCCATGAGAGCAGGACATTTACCACACATGAGAAGAAGACTTAATGCAGTGGCAAAGCAAAATACTCAGTGTCAAAGCCATGTCTAGATGATCATTAAAGACAGATCAAAATTACCCAATACAGGAGGAAAATCTATCGTTTGTAGAAGATTATGTTCTCTGATTATTAGTTTCAAAATTAGTTTTTCCTTTGGATTTCCTCTGAACTTAAACTTAGTTTGGAATGCCTTTGGTTTTGAATATTTCTGAAATCGTATTACTTCTCCTAAGTAAGTTGCTAGTCTGTTCTGTTTACGTGAAATTCGAATAATATTGTGAAGTATCTGCCATCAGTTTTACTGTGTGCCAGGCTGAGTTCCCTGATGAATTTCAAATTTCAGATATGAAACAGTAAAGGTTAAAAAAAAAATGTTACAAAGGGTACTCCATGCAGTAGCATAAACTTCTGTTTTCTCAAAACTTGTATCAGTTCATCTCACCAGGACCAGCAGGGGAAGCACACTCTGCCTAGGCACTGGCAAAGGGACACAGTGAGAGTGTAGGGTCTCTTGCTGGGGCCATTCAAAATTTGACTGTACAAGCCCCTGAGCAATATGACAGGGCTTTAAAAATGGCCCTGCTTGAAGTACGCGGGTGATCTGGAGACCTCTAAGGTGCTTTCCAACAAAAGCTTTTCTATAATTGTATGAAATCACCTGCAATAGATTAACCCTGGTCATTATTCCTATCACAGGAAATAACTGTGACACCTGGGTAACAGGTGAGCTTACTGCGACACCAGGGAGAGCCTTCCTGTACTTAAAGGCAACCTGTAGGAAAGCTGGGGAGGGAGTCTTTATCAGGGCCTGGAGTGACAGGACAAGGAGTAACCGCTTTAAACTGAAAAGTAGCACCCAGAAAGAACGGAGTCACGCAACAGGATTCATTTCCAAAACCGTCTCATAGACACCTGGGCCAAAGAGCAGGGCCTTGAGCGGGTATATCACAATGGCAGAGTTCATTTCCTTCCCAGTAGCTGGCACGTGCCGTTTTTTGGGATTTCGGGGCTACAGTGAGCTGCTAAGAGGGATGTCTTAGCTCTTGCAGGGCAGTGCTTCCACTAAGGCCAGGACTTTTCTGCATCTTCTACTGCCCTGCAAGCGAGGATGCTTGGGGCACACAGGAAGCTGGGAGGGGACACAGCTGCAGGGATTCCATAAGGCACAAGCAAATGCAGCCTTGGCTTGGTGACACTTTCTCTTGATTACTGCTCAACACAAATTACCTCGAGCAAGTCTACTGTGAGGACTAAAGGAAAGAGACGTATGGATGCTGCTAAGCTCTTCTAGCTTGTACCAGGTAGGAAAGATACCTCTGTAGCAGGCGTGAAGAGGATAGCACTAATTAATTAGATGAGAAGCGGAGGAAAGGCACTTAGAGGTAGTGAAAAGCAGTTAATGTGATGTTCCGGGGAAGCTTCAGTCTGCTTAAGGAGTAGCAAGAACAAGCCTAAAGTCATAGCCAAATACAAGAAAGAGAGGAGGACACGCAGCATGAGAAGCTCCCGAGAGAAAGGAGCTCTGTTTTGGGTAAAAATCAGTCCCTTTTTCTATCATGGAGACATCCAAGGGCGTAGGACACGTGCACTTCAGGGAACCAAGAGATGCTGTGCATTTCTCTCGTCCCCCTGACACAGCCACTAGGTGACGATGCTTCCAATTCTCTCTAAAGAAACCTTGCTTTCTCAGGCCCAGGTGTCCAGCTGCACACCAAGGACGTCCCTGGCTCCCAGGCACAGTTCCCAGGCCCAAGGCCGAGCTCCCCTCCGAACCCCCATTCCAGCAGACCTTGCTCCTGGCATTGTGGAGCAGCCATTTCATGTCAGCCTTTTCTCCTGGCAGTCAGCTTAGCGCCGTAACCTCTGCCATCGGGGCGCCCGAGAGCCGTGTGAGGTCAGCAGACAGTCACTGTCAGCCTTTGACCTCACAAAGGTGGGTGGCCATAAGTGCCCTGAGCGTCCAGCTCGCATTGAGTACTGCTGGTGGCACTCGAGGCGTGGAGGTCTGCATGGTGCAATGGGAGACGCCGATGTCCTGCTGCTGGAACAAGAGGCGCTGATGTGCTGCTGGTGCAGGAGGAGACGTGAAGGTGCTGCTGCTTAGAGGTGCTGAGGGGCGGGCAGCCTCAGCGGGCAGCTGAATCAGAGGGCAGGGAAGCCAAGCAGCTTCCTTCTCTGGGGAAGGGGGCACAGAGAAAGTGATTGGAAATGGGGTACAAGCCCTCAGCCTCTAAAAGCAATCCCTCAGATGTTTAGGCATAGTAAAGTTAGGTATATCTATTTGACTCTAGACCCCAACATGTTTGTTAGTGTTCTGGTTTGTCCACTGCTTTCTTGTGGGGGATTTGAGTTGGCCATTACTGTTTAGGTGAATGCTGACTTCATATCTATGGTGCACTTTATTCTTAAAATGGGAAGTTTCTACCAATTTCCCGTCCAAACTTGCTCATAAGCCAACTGCAGTCATCATTTCAGATGTGTCTCCCAACTTACACATTTCCTATTTCTCCTTGATATTTACTCAAGAAATTCATTTACGTAGAGACAACATATTCTTCTCTCAACTGGCATCTGGCTGGGCAGAATGATGTCCTTTCATTCCCTTCCAGGCAATAGGCAACTTGTTCCTTCTGTCTTGTGAACTCTTCCTCCTAAGTTCAATGTGAATACAAGTGGCAGAACTGTGCCTCATGTCTCAAATGAGTGTCAGGGCTGCCTTGTCCAGTGTATTCATACTGGAGGGAAAAAAAAATGAATAGCCATACACACTATATAACCACTAAACTTTTTCAGTCCTCCTTGTGCTAACAGTGCATGAACGTGAGGTTTTGTTGTCATTTTTGTTTGTTTGTTTGCTTGCTTTAAACTCCTGACTGCCATATAGCAAACATGACAAAAAAACACCCTTTTTTGAGAAGCTCTGAGAATGGCTCTGCTTTGTATTATCACCTGTCACTTCACCTGAACCATTTCAATCACAAGCGATATCCTTCTGTCAGGCTTGGTAGTACTTCCCAACCTTATGTCCCCTGCAAATCTCAAAGCTCATGTGTAATTTTTAATCTTCAGCCACCATGTCCATACCGAACATATCTAACTTTGAAGTCAGCTCTGCCCTGAATAGGAGGTTGGGTTTTCAGAGGTCCCTTCCAGCCTACATTTCTCCATGAGTCTTTGCCTCCTTAGCAGCTGCAGTTTCAGAACTGTCTCTGAGAATTACCATAGGTAACGACTCCTTTGCTGGTAAGTCCCTCTTCAGTGTGAACAATTGTAAATTCCCTTTATTCACTTGCAGCCCCAAAGCCCAAATCCGTAGATAATGTATCAGAAGCTCACAGAAAGTGAAATAGATGTAATTCATCCCCTGTGTAGGGAAGAACTGGTCCTAGAAAGGAAAGCTATTAAATTATCTGGAAACAATTTAGCTCTGATAAATTATTTTGTAAATTACACATTACCCCCTCCTTCCCTGGTCTTAGCTGTTCTTGCTCCAAAACTTTGCATGGTGTTGATGTCAAACTAACAGGCCCACACTTGTCTGGATGACTCTTTACCCTCTTCTGGACAGAGGTGTATTTGTTACTCTCCCATTCTGGGGACTATCCCTGATTTGCACAATTGTTATGCATTTTTCCTACTTGACTTGTTGTTCTGTGTGCCAATGCTGTTAATAGGCTAGGTAGATATCAGCTTTTCATTTTTCACTTGAATCGCTATAGATTGTTATTTCACCTCAGATGATGTTGCGCCTAGTGCCCTACCCTCCTTTTCAATGGGAGTCCTGTCACTGCCCTTAATATCACATTGTTGTTGCTGTTAGATGCAGGAAATAAGATTTGCAGCATTTGAGACATCAGTAACTTTTGATCTATTTTTGCCTCAAGCGTGCAACTGTCCTAATTTGTTCTCTTTGTTCCCCCTGGTTTCTGTGGCTTAAGTACCACTTACTATTATTGTTTAATTTCCTATGTGAAGGAGGTTTTTGGTCATTCTTACTTTATTTCTGCAGTTTTTAACCTCTGAAACATGCCTTTTCTCATCGCTTTTTTCCTCTTTGAATTTTGAATTTTAACTATGCCTTCTCTGCACTCAAGTCCCAGAGCTGCTTAGTCAGACTCAATTATTCATTTCCTTAGATTTCAAAGTTTGCATTTCTAAGCCTCAAAACCTTCATTCTAAACCTGGTTTTGTCTGTCGTGAAATGTAAAATGAGAAAAGTCAGCTCATGATCACACTTTATTCAAATTTTACTACATTTAAACCCATACAGGAGCCAAGTCTAAAATGGTCTTATATTTTTTCACTTTTGGGAAGAAATCCATCACATAGTACACCTCTGTGAACATAAGTGGTAATTATCTTTCAATCTTTTGCTGGGAAGTTAAAGTCTCCCATAATTCCCATTATTGTTTACGTGTCTGATAACTGTACAGAGATAATTCACTATTAGACTGGAGCTAAGAGCAAAGAGCAGGCTAGCAAGGCTGTCTATCTTTAGCAGTGATTTGCACAAAACCACTCTTTTGCTGACCCATAACATTTAATTTCTCCATCCTCTGCTTCTTGCTAACACAAAGCACCATCTTATTCCATCCATTTGCCTTGGTTTCCAGCCTTCCTGAGATTTATCAGTACTTGTATGACATTCATGCCTTTGTTTCACCCTTCCTGTGTTGACACTTGTCATAACAGTTTTAGATCCTGAACATGATCATCTCAAAGTTTGCCTGACAGTTAGGTCTTCCTCACATTGTCATAGAGTATCAGGTCTCTACCACTTGAAATAGATTGGATTGGATTAGATTATTGGCACCGTCTCTTGTGCTGGTAGTCCATTATCTTCACAGTCCGTACAACTGGCCATCAGTGAACATGAAGTGGCCTTATCCTGCCCATTTACCTTTCTGGAAATCAGCCACTCTGTCTGCCTAGAACAGGGAATGGATTTTCCTCACCTTTCTTCAAAAGCTCTGAAGTTTTCTGTGATCTTTCCAATTGTACGGTATGATAAGCTTTTGCTGCCACTGAAGGGTAGAAGTCATTATGAATAGTGCCAACAAAACAGAAACATAACAATGAAAACGATATTTTAATTCAGAATAGGTATTTGAAAAGTTCACCTTTTCTAGCACAAATGGGGAAAAGAAAAAAAGGAAGGAAAAAAAAAAAAAAAAAAGCAGTCCTAAAACATCAAAACTGTGGCCAAAGAATTAGAAGAAACACTATTTTTCCAAAGCTGCAATGTTTTCCATTCATCTGGCTGGGCCAGCAGAGCACTGGAGACCTGGATGCACTGCACTCATGGCTGGTTCCCCTAAATGACCTGCAGGGAGATCTTCTTCTCTCTATCCCTCTGTTTCTCCTTTCAATCTCTGTTTTGTCTGTTTGTATCACTAGCTCTCAAATCGCCACTGATATATGCACGTGCAGCACCCAGCACAACCTTGTTTCAGGCTCCAGCGGGACCTTTAGGCATTACCATCCTGTAAACAAATAACAATGATAGTGAGTGTAATTACAATCGTCAAACTATTCCAGCTCCACATCATTAGCCATGCCCTGAGCTAAATAACATTTTAATCAGTTTGATATGTCATCTGTGGCTTTCTTCACTGTCACTTGCAATCCAGCAAACTCCTTCCTTCACGTTTCTAGATTAGACAGAGGGTTCTCAACTGCAGACATCCAATTCCCTGTTCAGGAAGCAGCGAGACCTTTCCTCTTCTCACAGATTTAAGATGATAGCCAAGCATCATGAGACACAGTGCGTATGTCTCCTAGGCCCATCCCATGAGAGCAGGACATTTACCACACATGAGAAGAAGACTTAATGCAGTGGCAAAGCGAAATACTCAGTGTCAAAGCCACGTCTAGATGATCATTAAAGACAGATCAAAATTACCCAATACAGGAGGAAAATCTATCGTTTGTAGAAGATTATGTTCTCTGATTATTAGTTTCAAAATTAGTTTTTCCTTTGGATTTCCTCTGAACTTAAACTTAGTTTGGAATGCCTTTGGTTTTGAATATTTCTGAAATCGTATTACTTCTCCTAAGTAAGTTGCTAGTCTGTTCTGTTTACGTGAAATTCGAATAATATTGTGAAGTATCTGCCATCAGTTTTACTGTGTGCCAGGCTGAGTTCCCTGATGAATTTCAAATTTCAGATATGAAACAGTAAAGGTTAAAAAAAAAAATGTTACAAAGGGTACTTCATGCAGTAGCATAAACTTCTGTTTTCTCAAAACTTGTATCAGTTCATCTCACCAGGACCAGCAGGGGAAGCACACTCTGCCTAGGCACTGGCAAAGGGACACAGTGAGAGTGTAGGGTCTCTTGCTGGGGCCATTCAAAATTTGACTGTACAAGCCCCTGAGCAATATGACAGGGCTTTAAAAATGGCCCTGCTTGAAGTACGCGGGTGATCTGGAGACCTCTAAGGTGCTTTCCAACAAAAGCTTTTCTATAATTGTATGAAATCACCTGCAATAGATTAACCCTGGTCATTATTCCTATCACAGGAAATAACTGTGACACCTGGGTAACAGGTGAGCTTACTGCGACACCAGGGAGAGCCTTCCTGTACTTAAAGGCAACCTGTAGGAAAGCTGGGGAGGGAGTCTTTATCAGGGCCTGGAGTGACAGGACAAGGAGTAACCGCTTTAAACTGAAAAGTAGCACCCAGAAAGAACGGAGTCACGCAACAGGATTCATTTCCAAAACCGTCTCATAGACACCTGGGCCAAAGAGCAGGGCCTTGAGCGGGTATATCACAATGGCAGAGTTCATTTCCTTCCCAGTAGCTGGCACGTGCCGTTTTTTGGGATTTCGGGGCTACAGTGAGCTGCTAAGAGGGATGTCTTAGCTCTTGCAGGGCAGTGCTTCCACTAAGGCCAGGACTTTTCTGCATCTTCTACTGCCCTGCAAGCGAGGATGCTTGGGGCACACAGGAAGCTGGGAGGGGACACAGCTGCAGGGATTCCATAAGACACAAGCAAATGCAGCCTTGGCTTGGTGACACTTTCTCTTGATTACTGCTCAACACAAATTACCTCGAGCAAGTCTACTGTGAGGACTAAAGGAAAGAGACGTATGGATGCTGCTAAGCTCTTCTAGCTTGTACCAGGTAGGAAAGATACCTCTGTAGCAGGCGTGAAGAGGATAGCACTAATTAATTAGATGAGAAGCGGAGGAAAGGCACTTAGAGGTAGTGAAAAGCAGTTAATGTGATGTTCCGGGGAAGCTTCAGTCTGCTTAAGGAGTAGCAAGAACAAGCCTAAAGTCATAGCCAAATACAAGAAAGAGAGGAGGACACGCAGCATGAGAAGCTCCCGAGAGAAAGGAGCTCTGTTTTGGGTAAAAATCAGTCCCTTTTTCTATCATGGAGACATCCAAGGGCGTAGGACACGTGCGCTTCAGGGAACCAAGAGATGCTGTGCATTTCTCTCGTCCCCCTGACACAGCCACTAGGTGACGATGCTTCCAATTCTCTCTAAAGAAACCTTGCTTTCTCAGGCCCAGGTGTCCAGCTGCACACCAAGGACGTCCCTGGCTCCCAGGCACAGTTCCCAGGCCCAAGGCCGAGCTCCGCTCCGAACCCCCATTCCAGCAGACCTTGCTCCTGGCATTGTGGAGCAGCCATTTCATGTCAGCCTTTTCTCCTGGCAGTCAGCTTAGCGCCGTAACCTCTGCCATCGGGGCGCCCGAGAGCCGTGTGAGGTCAGCAGAGAGTCACTGTCAGCCTTTGACCTCACAAAGGTGGGTGGCCATAAGTGCCCTGAGCGTCCAGCTCGCATTGAGTACTGCTGGTGGCACTCGAGGCGTGGAGGTCTGCATGGTGCAATGGGAGACGCCGATGTCCTGCTGCTGGAACAAGAGGCGCTGATGTGCTGCTGGTGCAGGAGGAGACGTGAAGGTGCTGCTGCTTAGAGGTGCTGAGGGGCGGGCAGCCTCAGCGGGCAGCTGAATCAGAGGGCAGGGAAGCCAAGCAGCTTCCTTCTCTGGGGAAGGGGGCACAGAGAAAGTGATTGGAAATGGGGTACAAGCCCTCAGCCTCTAAAAGCAATCCCTCAGATGTTTAGGCATAGTAAAGTTAGGTATATCTATTTGACTCTAGACCCCAACATGTTTGTTAGTGTTCTGGTTTGTCCACTGCTTTCTTGTGGGGGATTTGAGTTGGCCATTACTGTTTAGGTGAATGCTGACTTCATATCTATGGTGCACTTTATTCTTAAAATGGGAAGTTTCTACCAATTTCCCGTCCAAACTTGCTCATAAGCCAACTGCAGTCATCATTTCAGATGTGTCTCCCAACTTACACATTTCCTATTTCTCCTTGATATTTACTCAAGAAATTCATTTACGTAGAGACAACATATTCTTCTCTCAACTGGCATCTGGCCGGGCAGAATGATGTCCTTTCATTCCCTTCCAGGCAATAGGCAACTTGTTCCTTCTGTCTTGTGAACTCTTCCTCCTAAGTTCAATGTGAATACAAGTGGCAGAACTGTGCCTCATGTCTCAAATGAGTGTCAGGGCTGCCTTGTCCAGTGTATTCATACTGGAGGGAAAAAAAAATGAATAGCCATACACACTATATAACCACTAAACTTTTTCAGTCCTCCTTGTGCTAACAGTGCATGAACGTGAGGTTTTGTTGTCATTTTTGTTTGTTTGTTTGTTTGCTTGCTTTAAACTCCTGACTGCCATATAGCAAACATGACAAAAAAACACCCTTTTTTGAGAAGCTCTGAGAATGGCTCTGCTTTGTATTATCACCTGTCACTTCACCTGAACCATTTCAATCACAAGCGATATCCTTCTGTCAGGCTTGGTAGTACTTCCCAACCTTATGTCCCCTGCAAATCTCAAAGCTCATGTGTAATTTTTAATCTTCAGCCACCATGTCCATACCGAACATATCTAACTTTGAAGTCAGCTCTGCCCTGAATAGGAGGTTGGGTTTTCAGAGGTCCCTTCCAGCCTACATTTCTCCATGAGTCTTTGCCTCCTTAGCAGCTGCAGTTTCAGAACTGTCTCTGAGAATTACCATAGGTAACGACTCCTTTGCTGGTAAGTCCCTCTTCAGTGTGAACAATTGTAAATTCCCTTTATTCACTTGCAGCCCCAAAGCCCAAATCCGTAGATAATGTATCAGAAGCTCACAGAAAGTGAAATAGATGTAATTCATCCCCTGTGTAGGGAAGAACTGGTCCTAGAAAGGAAAGCTATTAAATTATCTGGAAACAATTTAGCTCTGATAAATTATTTTGTAAATTACACATTACCCCCTCCTTCCCTGGTCTTAGCTGTTCTTGCTCCAAAACTTTGCATGGTGTTGATGTCAAACTAACAGGCCCACACTTGTCTGGATGACTCTTTACCCTCTTCTGGACAGAGGTGTATTTGTTACTCTCCCATTCTGGGGACTATCCCTGATTTGCACAATTGTTATGCATTTTTCCTACTTGACTTGTTGTTCTGTGTGCCAATGCTGTTAATAGGCTAGGTAGATATCAGCTTTTCATTTTTCACTTGAATCGCTATAGATTGTTATTTCACCTCAGATGATGTTGCGCCTAGTGCCCTACCCTCCTTTTCAATGGGAGTCCTGTCACTGCCCTTAATATCACATTGTTGTTGCTGTTAGATGCAGGAAATAAGATTTGCAGCATTTGAGACATCAGTAACTTTTGATCTATTTTTGCCTCAAGCGTGCAACTGTCCTAATTTGTTCTCTTTGTTCCCCCTGGTTTCTGTGGCTTAAGTACCACTTACTATTATTGTTTAATTTCCTATGTGAAGGAGGTTTTCGGTCATTCTTACTTTATTTCTGCAGTTTTTAACCTCTGAAACATGCCTTTTCTCATCGCTTTTTTCCTCTTTGAATTTTGAATTTTAACTATGCCTTCTCTGCATTCAAGTCCCAGAGCTGCTTAGTCAGACTCAATTATTCATTTCCTTAGATTTCAAAGTTTGCATTTCTAAGCCTCAAAACCTTCATTCTAAACCTGGTTTTGTCTGTCGTGAAATGTAAAATGAGAAAAGTCAGCTCATGATCACACTTTATTCAAATTTTACTACATTTAAACCCATACAGGAGCCAAGTCTAAAATGGTCTTATATTTTTTCACTTTTGGGAAGAAATCCATCACATAGTATACCTCTATGAACATAAGTGGTAATTATCTTTCAATCTTTTGCTGGGAAGTTAAAGTCTCCCATAATTCCCATTATTGTTTACGTGTCTGATAACTGTACAGAGATAATTCACTATTAGACTGGAGCTAAGAGCAAAGAGCAGGCTAGCAAGGCTGTCTATCTTTAGCAGTGATTTGCACAAAACCACTCTTTTGCTGACCCATAACATTTAATTTCTCCATCCTCTGCTTCTTGCTAACACAAAGCACCATCTTATTCCATCCATTTGCCTTGGTTTCCAGCCTTCCTGAGATTTATCAGTACTTGTATGACATTCATGCCTTTGTTTCACCCTTCCTGTGTTGACACTTGTCATAACAGTTTTAGATCCTGAACATGATCATCTCAAAGTTTGCCTGACAGTTAGGTCTTCCTCACATTGTCATAGAGTATCAGGTCTCTACCACTTGAAATAGATTGGATTGGATTAGATTATTGGCACCGTCTCTTGTGCTGGTAGTCCATTATCTTCACAGTCCGTACAACTGGCCATCAGTGAACATGAAGTGGCCTTATCCTGCCCATTTACCTTTCTGGAAATCAGCCACTCTGTCTGCCTAGAACAGGGAATGGATTTTCCTCACCTTTCTTCAAAAGCTCTGAAGTTTTCTGTGATCTTTCCAATTGTACGGTATGATAAGCTTTTGCTGCCACTGAAGGGTAGAAGTCATTATGAATAGTGCCAACAAAACAGAAACATAACAATGAAAACGATATTTTAATTCAGAATAGGTATTTGAAAAGTTCACCTTTTCTAGCACAAATGGGGAAAAGAAAAAAAGGAAGGAAAAAAAAAAAAAAAAAAAGCAGTCCTAAAACATCAAAACTGTGGCCAAAGAATTAGAAGAAACACTATTTTTCCAAAGCTGCAATGTTTTCCATTCATCTGGCTGGGCCAGCAGAGCACTGGAGACCTGGATGCACTGTACTCATGGCTGGTTCCCCTAAATGACCTGCAGGGAGATCTTCTTCTCTCTATCCCTCTGTTTCTCCTTTCAATCTCTGTTTTGTCTGTTTGTATCACTAGCTCTCAAATCGCCACTGATATATGCACGTGCAGCACCCAGCACAACCTTGTTTCAGGCTCCAGCGGGACCTTTAGGCATTACCATCCTGTAAACAAATAACAATGATAGTGAGTGTAATTACAATCGTCAAACTATTCCAGCTCCACATCATTAGCCATGCCCTGAGCTAAATAACATTTTAATCAGTTTGATATGTCATCTGTGGCTTTCTTCACTGTCACTTGCAATCCAGCAAACTCCTTCCTTCACGTTTCTAGATTAGACAGAGGGTTCTCAACTGCAGACATCCAATTCCCTGTTCAGGAAGCAGCGAGACCTTTCCTCTTCTCACAGATTTAAGATGATAGCCAAGCATCATGAGACACAGTGCGTATGTCTCCTAGGCCCATCCCATGAGAGCAGGACATTTACCACACATGAGAAGAAGACTTAATGCAGTGGCAAAGCAAAATACTCAGTGTCAAAGCCATGTCTAGATGATCATTAAAGACAGATCAAAATTACCCAATACAGGAGGAAAATCTATCGTTTGTAGAAGATTATGTTCTCTGATTATTAGTTTCAAAATTAGTTTTTCCTTTGGATTTCCTCTGAACTTAAACTTAGTTTGGAATGCCTTTGGTTTTGAATATTTCTGAAATCGTATTACTTCTCCTAAGTAAGTTGCTAGTCTGTTCTATTTACGTGAAATTCGAATAATATTGTGAAGTATCTGCCATCAGTTTTACTGTGTGCCAGGCTGAGTTCCCTGATGAATTTCAAATTTCAGATATGAAACAGTAAAGGTTAAAAAAAAAAATGTTACAAAGGGTACTTCATGCAGTAGCATAAACTTCTGTTTTCTCAAAACTTGTATCAGTTCATCTCACCAGGACCAGCAGGGGAAGCACACTCTGCCTAGGCACTGGCAAAGGGACACAGTGAGAGTGTAGGGTCTCTTGCTGGGGCCATTCAAAATTTGACTGTACAAGCCCCTGAGCAATATGACAGGGCTTTAAAAATGGCCCTGCTTGAAGTACGCGGGTGATCTGGAGACCTCTAAGGTGCTTTCCAACAAAAGCTTTTCTATAATTGTATGAAATCACCTGCAATAGATTAACCCTGGTCATTATTCCTATCACAGGAAATAACTGTGACACCTGGGTAACAGGTGAGCTTACTGCGACACCAGGGAGAGCCTTCCTGTACTTAAAGGCAACCTGTAGGAAAGCTGGGGAGGGAGTCTTTATCAGGGCCTGGAGTGACAGGACAAGGAGTAACCGCTTTAAACTGAAAAGTAGCACCCAGAAAGAACGGAGTCACGCAACAGGATTCATTTCCAAAACCACCTCATAGACACCTGGGCCAAAGAGCAGGGCCTTGAGCGGGTATATCACAATGACAGAGTTCATTTCCTTCCCAGTAGCTGGCACGTGCCGTTTTTTGGGATTTCGGGGCTACAGTGAGCTGCTAAGAGGGATGTCTTAGCTCTTGCAGGGCAGTGCTTCCACTAAGGCCAGGACTTTTCTGCATCTTCTACTGCCCTGCAAGCGAGGATGCTTGGGGCACACAGGAAGCTGGGAGGGGACACAGCTGCAGGGATTCCATAAGACACAAGCAAATGCAGCCTTGGCTTGGTGACACTTTCTCTTGATTACTGCTCAACACAAATTACCTCGAGCAAGTCTACTGTGAGGACTAAAGGAAAGAGACGTATGGATGCTGCTAAGCTCTTCTAGCTTGTACCAGGTAGGAAAGATACCTCTGTAGCAGGCGTGAAGAGGATAGCACTAATTAATTAGATGAGAAGCGGAGGAAAGGCACTTAGAGGTAGTGAAAAGCAGTTAATGTGATGTTCCGGGGAAGCTTCAGTCTGCTTAAGGAGTAGCAAGAACAAGCCTAAAGTCATAGCCAAATACAAGAAAGAGAGGAGGACACGCAGCATGAGGAGCTCCCGAGAGAAAGGAGCTCTGTTTTGGGTAAAAATCAGTCCCTTTTTCTATCATGGAGACATCCAAGGGCGTAGGACACGTGCACTTCAGGGAACCAAGAGATGCTGTGCATTTCTCTCGTCCCCCTGACACAGCCACTAGGTGACGATGCTTCCAATTCTCTCTAAAGAAACCTTGCTTTCTCAGGCCCAGGTGTCCAGCTGCACACCAAGGACGTCCCTGGCTCCCAGGCACAGTTCCCAGGCCCAAGGCCGAGCTCCCCTCCGAACCCCCATTCCAGCAGACCTTGCTCCTGGCATTGTGGAGCAGCCATTTCATGTCAGCCTTTTCTCCTGGCAGTCAGCTTAGCGCCGTAACCTCTGCCATCGGGGCGCCCGAGAGCCGTGTGAGGTCAGCAGAGAGTCACTGTCAGCCTTTGACCTCACAAAGGTGGGTGGCCATAAGTGCCCTGAGCGTCCAGCTCGCATTGAGTACTGCTGGTGGCACTCGAGGCGTGGAGGTCTGCATGGTGCAATGGGAGACGCCGATGTCCTGCTGCTGGAACAAGAGGCGCTGATGTGCTGCTGGTGCAGGAGGAGACGTGAAGGTGCTGCTGCTTAGAGGTGCTGAGGGGCGGGCAGCCTCAGCGGGCAGCTGAATCAGAGGGCAGGGAAGCCAAGCAGCTTCCTTCTCTGGGGAAGGGGGCACAGAGAAAGTGATTGGAAATGGGGTACAAGCCCTCAGCCTCTAAAAGCAATCCCTCAGATGTTTAGGCATAGTAAAGTTAGGTATATCTATTTGACTCTAGACCCCAACATGTTTGTTAGTGTTCTGGTTTGTCCACTGCTTTCTTGTGGGGGATTTGAGTTGGCCATTACTGTTTAGGTGAATGCTGACTTCATATCTATGGTGCACTTTATTCTTAAAATGGGAAGTTTCTACCAATTTCCCGTCCAAACTTGCTCATAAGCCAACTGCAGTCATCATTTCAGATGTGTCTCCCAACTTACACATTTCCTATTTCTCCTTGATATTTACTCAAGAAATTCATTTACGTAGAGACAACATATTCTTCTCTCAACTGGCATCTGGCCGGGCAGAATGATGTCCTTTCATTCCCTTCCAGGCAATAGGCAACTTGTTCCTTCTGTCTTGTGAACTCTTCCTCCTAAGTTCAATGTGAATACAAGTGGCAGAACTGTGCCTCATGTCTCAAATGAGTGTCAGGGCTGCCTTGTCCAGTGTATTCATACTGGAGGGAAAAAAAAATGAATAGCCATACACACTATATAACCACTAAACTTTTTCAGTCCTCCTTGTGCTAACAGTGCATGAACGTGAGGTTTTGTTGTCATTTTTGTTTGTTTGTTTGTTTGCTTGCTTTAAACTCCTGACTGCCATATAGCAAACATGACAAAAAAACACCCTTTTTTGAGAAGCTCTGAGAATGGCTCTGCTTTGTATTATCACCTGTCACTTCACCTGAACCATTTCAATCACAAGCGATATCCTTCTGTCAGGCTTGGTAGTACTTCCCAACCTTATGTCCCCTGCAAATCTCAAAGCTCATGTGTAATTTTTAATCTTCAGCCACCATGTCCATACCGAACATATCTAACTTTGAAGTCAGCTCTGCCCTGAATAGGAGGTTGGGTTTTCAGAGGTCCCTTCCAGCCTACATTTCTCCATGAGTCTTTGCCTCCTTAGCAGCTGCAGTTTCAGAACTGTCTCTGAGAATTACCATAGGTAACGACTCCTTTGCTGGTAAGTCCCTCTTCAGTGTGAACAATTGTAAATTCCCTTTATTCACTTGCAGCCCCAAAGCCCAAATCCGTAGATAATGTATCAGAAGCTCACAGAAAGTGAAATAGATGTAATTCATCCCCTGTGTAGGGAAGAACTGGTCCTAGAAAGGAAAGCTATTAAATTATCTGGAAACAATTTAGCTCTGATAAATTATTTTGTAAATTACACATTACCCCCTCCTTCCCTGGTCTTAGCTGTTCTTGCTCCAAAACTTTGCATGGTGTTGATGTCAAACTAACAGGCCCACACTTGTCTGGATGACTCTTTACCCTCTTCTGGACAGAGGTGTATTTGTTACTCTCCCATTCTGGGGACTATCCCTGATTTGCACAATTGTTATGCATTTTTCCTACTTGACTTGTTGTTCTGTGTGCCAATGCTGTTAATAGGCTAGGTAGATATCAGCTTTTCATTTTTCACTTGAATCGCTATAGATTGTTATTTCACCTCAGATGATGTTGCGCCTAGTGCCCTACCCTCCTTTTCAATGGGAGTCCTGTCACTGCCCTTAATATCACATTGTTGTTGCTGTTAGATGCAGGAAATAAGATTTGCAGCATTTGAGACATCAGTAACTTTTGATCTATTTTTGCCTCAAGTGTGCAACTGTCCTAATTTGTTCTCTTTGTTCCCCCTGGTTTCTGTGGCTTAAGTACCACTTACTATTATTGTTTAATTTCCTATGTGAAGGAGGTTTTTGGTCATTCTTACTTTATTTCTGCAGTTTTTAACCTCTGAAACATGCCTTTTCTCATCGCTTTTTTCCTCTTTGAATTTTGAATTTTAACTATGCCTTCTCTGCACTCAAGTCCCAGAGCTGCTTAGTCAGACTCAATTATTCATTTCCTTAGATTTCAAAGTTTGCATTTCTAAGCCTCAAAACCTTCATTCTAAACCTGGTTTTGTCTGTCGTGAAATGTAAAATGAGAAAAGTCAGCTCATGATCACACTTTATTCAAATTTTACTACATTTAAACCCATACAGGAGCCAAGTCTAAAATGGTCTTATATTTTTTCACTTTTGAGAAGAAATCCATCACATAGTATACCTCTGTGAACATAAGTGGTAATTATCTTTCAATCTTTTGCTGGGAAGTTAAAGTCTCCCATAATTCCCATTATTGTTTACGTGTCTGATAACTGTACAGAGATAATTCACTATTAGACTGGAGCTAAGAGCAAAGAGCAGGCTAGCAAGGCTGTCTATCTTTAGCAGTGATTTGCACAAAACCACTCTTTTGCTGACCCATAACATTTAATTTCTCCATCCTCTGCTTCTTGCTAACACAAAGCACCATCTTATTCCATCCATTTGCCTTGGTTTCCAGCCTTCCTGAGATTTATCAGTACTTGTATGACATTCATGCCTTTGTTTCACCCTTCCTGTGTTGACACTTGTCATAACAGTTTTAGATCCTGAACATGATCATCTCAAAGTTTGCCTGACAGTTAGGTCTTCCTCACATTGTCATAGAGTATCAGGTCTCTACCACTTGAAATAGATTGGATTGGATTAGATTATTGGCACCGTCTCTTGTGCTGGTAGTCCATTATCTTCACAGTCCGTACAACTGGCCATCAGTGAACATGAAGTGGCCTTATCCTGCCCATTTACCTTTCTGGAAATCAGCCACTCTCTCTGCCTAGAACAGGGAATGGATTTTCCTCACCTTTCTTCAAAAGCTCTGAAGTTTTCTGTGATCTTTCCAATTGTACGGTATGATAAGCTTTTGCTGCCACTGAAGGGTAGAAGTCATTATGAATAGTGCCAACAAAACAGAAACATAACAATGAAAACGATATTTTAATTCAGAATAGGTATTTGAAAAGTTCACCTTTTCTAGCACAAATGGGGAAAAGAAAAAAAGGAAGGAAAAAAAAAAAAAAAAAAAAGCAGTCCTAAAACATCAAAACTGTGGCCAAAGAATTAGAAGAAACACTATTTTTCCAAAGCTGCAATGTTTTCCATTCATCTGGCTGGGCCAGCAGAGCACTGGAGACCTGGATGCACTGTACTCATGGCTGGTTCCCCTAAATGACCTGCAGGGAGATCTTCTTCTCTCTATCCCTCTGTTTCTCCTTTCAATCTCTGTTTTGTCTGTTTGTATCACTAGCTCTCAAATCGCCACTGATATATGCACGTGCAGCACCCAGCACAACCTTGTTTCAGGCTCCAGCGGGACCTTTAGGCATTACCATCCTGTAAACAAATAACAATGATAGTGAGTGTAATTACAATCGTCAAACTATTCCAGCTCCACATCATTAGCCATGCCCTGAGCTAAATAACATTTTAATCAGTTTGATATGTCATCTGTGGCTTTCTTCACTGTCACTTGCAATCCAGCAAACTCCTTCCTTCACGTTTCTAGATTAGACAGAGGGTTCTCAACTGCAGACATCCAATTCCCTGTTCAGGAAGCAGCGAGACCTTTCCTCTTCTCACAGATTTAAGATGATATCCAAGCATCATGAGACACAGTGCGTATGTCTCCTAGGCCCATCCCATGAGAGCAGGACATTTACCACACATGAGAAGAAGACTTAATGCAGTGGCAAAGCAAAATACTCAGTGTCAAAGCCATGTCTAGATGATCATTAAAGACAGATCAAAATTACCCAATACAGGAGGAAAATCTATCGTTTGTAGAAGATTATGTTCTCTGATTATTAGTTTCAAAATTAGTTTTTCCTTTGGATTTCCTCTGAACTTAAACTTAGTTTGGAATGCCTTTGGTTTTGAATATTTCTGAAATCGTATTACTTCTCCTAAGTAAGTTGCTAGTCTGTTCTATTTACGTGAAATTCGAATAATATTGTGAAGTATCTGCCATCAGTTTTACTGTGTGCCAGGCTGAGTTCCCTGATGAATTTCAAATTTCAGATATGAAACAGTAAAGGTTAAAAAAAAAAAATGTTACAAAGGGTACTTCATGCAGTAGCATAAACTTCTGTTTTCTCAAAACTTGTATCAGTTCATCTCACCAGGACCAGCAGGGGAAGCACACTCTGCCTAGGCACTGGCAAAGGGACACAGTGAGAGTGTAGGGTCTCTTGCTGGGGCCATTCAAAATTTGACTGTACAAGCCCCTGAGCAATATGACAGGGCTTTAAAAATGGCCCTGCTTGAAGTACGCGGGTGATCTGGAGACCTCTAAGGTGCTTTCCAACAAAAGCTTTTCTATAATTGTATGAAATCACCTGCAATAGATTAACCCTGGTCATTATTCCTATCACAGGAAATAACTGTGACACCTGGGTAACAGGTGAGCTTACTGCAACACCAGGGAGAGCCTTCCTGTACTTAAAGGCAACCTGTAGGAAAGCTGGGGAGGGAGTCTTTATCAGGGCCTGGAGTGACAGGACAAGGAGTAACCGCTTTAAACTGAAAAGTAGCACCCAGAAAGAACGGAGTCACGCAACAGGATTCATTTCCAAAACCACCTCATAGACACCTGGGCCAAAGAGCAGGGCCTTGAGCGGGTATATCACAATGACAGAGTTCATTTCCTTCCCAGTAGCTGGCACGTGCTGTTTTTTGGGATTTCGGGGCTACAGTGAGCTGCTAAGAGGGATGTCTTAGCTCTTGCAGGGCCGTGCTTCCACTAAGGCCAGGACTTTTCTGCATCTTCTACTGCCCTGCAAGCGAGGATGCTTGGGGCACACAGGAAGCTGGGAGGGGACACAGCTGCAGGGATTCCATAAGACACAAGCAAATGCAGCCTTGGCTTGGTGACACTTTCTCTTGATTACTGCTCAACACAAATTACCTCGAGCAAGTCTACTGTGAGGACTAAAGGAAAGAGACGTATGGATGCTGCTAAGCTCTTCTAGCTTGTACCAGGTAGGAAAGATACCTCTGTAGCAGGCGTGAAGAGGATAGCACTAATTAATTAGATGAGAAGCGGAGGAAAGGCACTTAGAGGTAGTGAAAAGCAGTTAATGTGATGTTCCGGGGAAGCTTCAGTCTGCTTAAGGAGTAGCAAGAACAAGCCTAAAGTCATAGCCAAATACAAGAAAGAGAGGAGGACACGCAGCATGAGAAGCTCCCGAGAGAAAGGAGCTCTGTTTTGGGTAAAAATCAGTCCCTTTTTCTATCATGGAGACATCCAAGGGCATAGGACACGTGCACTTCAGGGAACCAAGAGATGCTGTGCATTTCTCTCGTCCCCCTGACACAGCCACTAGGTGACGATGCTTCCAATTCTCTCTAAAGAAACCTTGCTTTCTCAGGCCCAGGTGTCCAGCTGCACACCAAGGACGTCCCTGGCTCCCAGGCACAGTTCCCAGGCCCAAGGCCGAGCTCCCCTCCGAACCCCCATTCCAGCAGACCTTGCTCCTGGCATTGTGGAGCAGCCATTTCATGTCAGCCTTTTCTCCTGGCAGTCAGCTTAGCGCCGTAACCTCTGCCATCGGGGCGCCCGAGAGCCGTGTGAGGTCAGCAGAGAGTCACTGTCAGCCTTTGACCTCACAAAGGTGGGTGGCCATAAGTGCCCTGAGCGTCCAGCTCGCATTGAGTACTGCTGGTGGCACTCGAGGCGTGGAGGTCTGCATGGTGCAATGGGAGACGCCGATGTCCTGCTGCTGGAACAAGAGGCGCTGATGTGCTGCTGGTGCAGGAGGAGACGTGAAGGTGCTGCTGCTTAGAGGTGCTGAGGGGCGGGCAGCCTCAGCGGGCAGCTGAATCAGAGGGCAGGGAAGCCAAGCAGCTTCCTTCTCTGGGGAAGGGGGCACAGAGAAAGTGATTGGAAATGGGGTACAAGCCCTCAGCCTCTAAAAGCAATCCCTCAGATGTTTAGGCATAGTAAAGTTAGGTATATCTATTTGACTCTAGACCCCAACATGTTTGTTAGTGTTCTGGTTTGTCCACTGCTTTCTTGTGGGGGATTTGAGTTGGCCATTACTGTTTAGGTGAATGCTGACTTCATATCTATGGTGCACTTTATTCTTAAAATGGGAAGTTTCTACCAATTTCCCGTCCAAACTTGCTCATAAGCCAACTGCAGTCATCATTTCAGATGTGTCTCCCAACTTACACATTTCCTATTTCTCCTTGATATTTACTCAAGAAATTCATTTACGTAGAGACAACATATTCTTCTCTCAACTGGCATCTGGCCGGGCAGAATGATGTCCTTTCATTCCCTTCCAGGCAATAGGCAACTTGTTCCTTCTGTCTTGTGAACTCTTCCTCCTAAGTTCAATGTGAATACAAGTGGCAGAACTGTGCCTCATGTCTCAAATGAGTGTCAGGGCTGCCTTGTCCAGTGTATTCATACTGGAGGGAAAAAAAAATGAATAGCCATACACACTATATAACCACTAAACTTTTTCAGTCCTCCTTGTGCTAACAGTGCATGAACGTGAGGTTTTGTTGTCATTTTTGTTTGTTTGTTTGTTTGCTTGCTTTAAACTCCTGACTGCCATATAGCAAACATGACAAAAAAACACCCTTTTTTGAGAAGCTCTGAGAATGGCTCTGCTTTGTATTATCACCTGTCACTTCACCTGAACCATTTCAATCACAAGCGATATCCTTCTGTCAGGCTTGGTAGTACTTCCCAACCTTATGTCCCCTGCAAATCTCAAAGCTCATGTGTAATTTTTAATCTTCAGCCACCATGTCCATACCGAACATATCTAACTTTGAAGTCAGCTCTGCCCTGAATAGGAGGTTGGGTTTTCAGAGGTCCCTTCCAGCCTACATTTCTCCATGAGTCTTTGCCTCCTTAGCAGCTGCAGTTTCAGAACTGTCTCTGAGAATTACCATAGGTAACGACTCCTTTGCTGGTAAGTCCCTCTTCAGTGTGAACAATTGTAAATTCCCTTTATTCACTTGCAGCCCCAAAGCCCAAATCCGTAGATAATGTATCAGAAGCTCACAGAAAGTGAAATAGATGTAATTCATCCCCTGTGTAGGGAAGAACTGGTCCTAGAAAGGAAAGCTATTAAATTATCTGGAAACAATTTAGCTCTGATAAATTATTTTGTAAATTACACATTACCCCCTCCTTCCCTGGTCTTAGCTGTTCTTGCTCCAAAACTTTGCATGGTGTTGATGTCAAACTAACAGGCCCACACTTGTCTGGATGACTCTTTACCCTCTTCTGGACAGAGGTGTATTTGTTACTCTCCCATTCTGGGGACTATCCCTGATTTGCACAATTGTTATGCATTTTTCCTACTTGACTTGTTGTTCTGTGTGCCAATGCTGTTAATAGGCTAGGTAGATATCAGCTTTTCATTTTTCACTTGAATCGCTATAGATTGTTATTTCACCTCAGATGATGTTGCGCCTAGTGCCCTACCCTCCTTTTCAATGGGAGTCCTGTCACTGCCCTTAATATCACATTGTTGTTGCTGTTAGATGCAGGAAATAAGATTTGCAGCATTTGAGACATCAGTAACTTTTGATCTATTTTTGCCTCAAGCGTGCAACTGTCCTAATTTGTTCTCTTTGTTCCCCCTGGTTTCTGTGGCTTAAGTACCACTTACTATTATTGTTTAATTTCCTATGTGAAGGAGGTTTTTGGTCATTCTTACTTTATTTCTGCAGTTTTTAACCTCTGAAACATGCCTTTTCTCATCGCTTTTTTCCTCTTTGAATTTTGAATTTTAACTATGCCTTCTCTGCACTCAAGTCCCAGAGCTGCTTAGTCAGACTCAATTATTCATTTCCTTAGATTTCAAAGTTTGCATTTCTAAGCCTCAAAACCTTCATTCTAAACCTGGTTTTGTCTGTCGTGAAATGTAAAATGAGAAAAGTCAGCTCATGATCACACTTTATTCAAATTTTACTACATTTAAACCCATACAGGAGCCAAGTCTAAAATGGTCTTATATTTTTTCACTTTTGGGAAGAAATCCATCACATAGTACACCTCTGTGAACATAAGTGGTAATTATCTTTCAATCTTTTGCTGGGAAGTTAAAGTCTCCCATAATTCCCATTATTGTTTACGTGTCTGATAACTGTACAGAGATAATTCACTATTAGACTGGAGCTAAGAGCAAAGAGCAGGCTAGCAAGGCTGTCTATCTTTAGCAGTGATTTGCACAAAACCACTCTTTTGCTGACCCATAACATTTAATTTCTCCATCCTCTGCTTCTTGCTAACACAAAGCACCATCTTATTCCATCCATTTGCCTTGGTTTCCAGCCTTCCTGAGATTTATCAGTACTTGTATGACATTCATGCCTTTGTTTCACCCTTCCTGTGTTGACACTTGTCATAACAGTTTTAGATCCTGAACATGATCATCTCAAAGTTTGCCTGACAGTTAGGTCTTCCTCACATTGTCATAGAGTATCAGGTCTCTACCACTTGAAATAGATTGGATTGGATTAGATTATTGGCACCGTCTCTTGTGCTGGTAGTCCATTATCTTCACAGTCCGTACAACTGGCCATCAGTGAACATGAAGTGGCCTTATCCTGCCCATTTACCTTTCTGGAAATCAGCCACTCTCTCTGCCTAGAACAGGGAATGGATTTTCCTCACCTTTCTTCAAAAGCTCTGAAGTTTTCTGTGATCTTTCCAATTGTACGGTATGATAAGCTTTTGCTGCCACTGAAGGGTAGAAGTCATTATGAATAGTGCCAACAAAACAGAAACATAACAATGAAAACGATATTTTAATTCAGAATAGGTATTTGAAAAGTTCACCTTTTCTAGCACAAATGGGGAAAAGAAAAAAAGGAAGGAAAAAAAAAAAAAAAAAAGCAGTCCTAAAACATCAAAACTGTGGCCAAAGAATTAGAAGAAACACTATTTTTCCAAAGCTGCAATGTTTTCCATTCATCTGGCTGGGCCAGCAGAGCACTGGAGACCTGGATGCACTGTACTCATGGCTGGTTCCCCTAAATGACCTGCAGGGAGATCTTCTTCTCTCTATCCCTCTGTTTCTCCTTTCAATCTCTGTTTTGTCTGTTTGTATCACTAGCTCTCAAATCGCCACTGATATATGCACGTGCAGCACCCAGCACAACCTTGTTTCAGGCTCCAGCGGGACCTTTAGGCATTACCATCCTGTAAACAAATAACAATGATAGTGAGTGTAATTACAATCGTCAAACTATTCCAGCTCCACATCATTAGCCATGCCCTGAGCTAAATAACATTTTAATCAGTTTGATATGTCATCTGTGGCTTTCTTCACTGTCACTTGCAATCCAGCAAACTCCTTCCTTCACGTTTCTAGATTAGACAGAGGGTTCTCAACTGCAGACATCCAATTCCCTGTTCAGGAAGCAGCGAGACCTTTCCTCTTCTCACAGATTTAAGATGATAGCCAAGCATCATGAGACACAGTGCGTATGTCTCCTAGGCCCATCCCATGAGAGCAGGACATTTACCACACATGAGAAGAAGACTTAATGCAGTGGCAAAGCAAAATACTCAGTGTCAAAGCCATGTCTAGATGATCATTAAAGACAGATCAAAATTACCCAATACAGGAGGAAAATCTATCGTTTGTAGAAGATTATGTTCTCTGATTATTAGTTTCAAAATTAGTTTTTCCTTTGGATTTCCTCTGAACTTAAACTTAGTTTGGAATGCCTTTGGTTTTGAATATTTCTGAAATCGTATTACTTCTCCTAAGTAAGTTGCTAGTCTGTTCTATTTACGTGAAATTCGAATAATATTGTGAAGTATCTGCCATCAGTTTTACTGTGTGCCAGGCTGAGTTCCCTGATGAATTTCAAATTTCAGATATGAAACAGTAAAGGTTAAAAAAAAAAAATGTTACAAAGGGTACTTCATGCAGTAGCATAAACTTCTGTTTTCTCAAAACTTGTATCAGTTCATCTCACCAGGACCAGCAGGGGAAGCACACTCTGCCTAGGCACTGGCAAAGGGACACAGTGAGAGTGTAGGGTCTCTTGCTGGGGCCATTCAAAATTTGACTGTACAAGCCCCTGAGCAATATGACAGGGCTTTAAAAATGGCCCTGCTTGAAGTACGCGGGTGATCTGGAGACCTCTAAGGTGCTTTCCAACAAAAGCTTTTCTATAATTGTATGAAATCACCTGCAATAGATTAACCCTGGTCATTATTCCTATCACAGGAAATAACTGTGACACCTGGGTAACAGGTGAGCTTACTGCAACACCAGGGAGAGCCTTCCTGTACTTAAAGGCAACCTGTAGGAAAGCTGGGGAGGGAGTCTTTATCAGGGCCTGGAGTGACAGGACAAGGTGTAACCGCTTTAAACTGAAAAGTAGCACCCAGAAAGAACGGAGTCACGCAACAGGATTCATTTCCAAAACCACCTCATAGACACCTGGGCCAAAGAGCAGGGCCTTGAGCGGGTATATCACAATGACAGAGTTCATTTCCTTCCCAGTAGCTGGCACGTGCTGTTTTTTGGGATTTCGGGGCTACAGTGAGCTGCTAAGAGGGATGTCTTAGCTCTTGCAGGGCCGTGCTTCCACTAAGGCCAGGACTTTTCTGCATCTTCTACTGCCCTGCAAGCGAGGATGCTTGGGGCACACAGGAAGCTGGGAGGGGACACAGCTGCAGGGATTCCATAAGACACAAGCAAATGCAGCCTTGGCTTGGTGACACTTTCTCTTGATTACTGCTCAACACAAATTACCTCGAGCAAGTCTACTGTGAGGACTAAAGGAAAGAGACGTATGGATGCTGCTAAGCTCTTCTAGCTTGTACCAGGTAGGAAAGATACCTCTGTAGCAGGCGTGAAGAGGATAGCACTAATTAATTAGATGAGAAGCGGAGGAAAGGCACTTAGAGGTAGTGAAAAGCAGTTAATGTGATGTTCCGGGGAAGCTTCAGTCTGCTTAAGGAGTAGCAAGAACAAGCCTAAAGTCATAGCCAAATACAAGAAAGAGAGGAGGACACGCAGCATGAGAAGCTCCCGAGAGAAAGGAGCTCTGTTTTGGGTAAAAATCAGTCCCTTTTTCTATCATGGAGACATCCAAGGGCGTAGGACACGTGCACTTCAGGGAACCAAGAGATGCTGTGCATTTCTCTCGTCCCCCTGACACAGCCACTAGGTGACGATGCTTCCAATTCTCTCTAAAGAAACCTTGCTTTCTCAGGCCCAGGTGTCCAGCTGCACACCAAGGACGTCCCTGGCTCCCAGGCACAGTTCCCAGGCCCAAGGCCGAGCTCCCCTCCGAACCCCCATTCCAGCAGACCTTGCTCCTGGCATTGTGGAGCAGCCATTTCATGTCAGCCTTTTCTCCTGGCAGTCAGCTTAGCGCCGTAACCTCTGCCATCGGGGCGCCCGAGAGCCGTGTGAGGTCAGCAGAGAGTCACTGTCAGCCTTTGACCTCACAAAGGTGGGTGGCCATAAGTGCCCTGAGCGTCCAGCTCGCATTGAGTACTGCTGGTGGCACTCGAGGCGTGGAGGTCTGCATGGTGCAATGGGAGACGCCGATGTCCTGCTGCTGGAACAAGAGGCGCTGATGTGCTGCTGGTGCAGGAGGAGACGTGAAGGTGCTGCTGCTTAGAGGTGCTGAGGGGCGGGCAGCCTCAGCGGGCAGCTGAATCAGAGGGCAGGGAAGCCAAGCAGCTTCCTTCTCTGGGGAAGGGGGCACAGAGAAAGTGATTGGAAATGGGGTACAAGCCCTCAGCCTCTAAAAGCAATCCCTCAGATGTTTAGGCATAGTAAAGTTAGGTATATCTATTTGACTCTAGACCCCAACATGTTTGTTAGTGTTCTGGTTTGTCCACTGCTTTCTTGTGGGGGATTTGAGTTGGCCATTACTGTTTAGGTGAATGCTGACTTCATATCTATGGTGCACTTTATTCTTAAAATGGGAAGTTTCTACCAATTTCCCGTCCAAACTTGCTCATAAGCCAACTGCAGTCATCATTTCAGATGTGTCTCCCAACTTACACATTTCCTATTTCTCCTTGATATTTACTCAAGAAATTCATTTACGTAGAGACAACATATTCTTCTCTCAACTGGCATCTGGCCGGGCAGAATGATGTCCTTTCATTCCCTTCCAGGCAATAGGCAACTTGTTCCTTCTGTCTTGTGAACTCTTCCTCCTAAGTTCAATGTGAATACAAGTGGCAGAACTGTGCCTCATGTCTCAAATGAGTGTCAGGGCTGCCTTGTCCAGTGTATTCATACTGGAGGGAAAAAAAAATGAATAGCCATACACACTATATAACCACTAAACTTTTTCAGTCCTCCTTGTGCTAACAGTGCATGAACGTGAGGTTTTGTTGTCATTTTTGTTTGTTTGTTTGTTTGCTTGCTTTAAACTCCTGACTGCCATATAGCAAACATGACAAAAAAACACCCTTTTTTGAGAAGCTCTGAGAATGGCTCTGCTTTGTATTATCACCTGTCACTTCCCCTGAACCATTTCAATCACAAGCGATATCCTTCTGTCAGGCTTGGTAGTACTTCCCAACCTTATGTCCCCTGCAAATCTCAAAGCTCATGTGTAATTTTTAATCTTCAGCCACCATGTCCATACCGAACATATCTAACTTTGAAGTCAGCTCTGCCCTGAATAGGAGGTTGGGTTTTCAGAGGTCCCTTCCAGCCTACATTTCTCCATGAGTCTTTGCCTCCTTAGCAGCTGCAGTTTCAGAACTGTCTCTGAGAATTACCATAGGTAACGACTCCTTTGCTGGTAAGTCCCTCTTCAGTGTGAACAATTGTAAATTCTCTTTATTCACTTGCAGCCCCAAAGCCCAAATCCGTAGATAATGTATCAGAAGCTCACAGAAAGTGAAATAGATGTAATTCATCCCCTGTGTAGGGAAGAACTGGTCCTAGAAAGGAAAGCTATTAAATTATCTGGAAACAATTTAGCTCTGATAAATTATTTTGTAAATTACACATTACCCCCTCCTTCCCTGGTCTTAGCTGTTCTTGCTCCAAAACTTTGCATGGTGTTGATGTCAAACTAACAGGCCCACACTTGTCTGGATGACTCTTTACCCTCTTCTGGACAGAGGTGTATTTGTTACTCTCCCATTCTGGGGACTATCCCTGATTTGCACAATTGTTATGCATTTTTCCTACTTGACTTGTTGTTCTGTGTGCCAATGCTGTTAATAGGCTAGGTAGATATCAGCTTTTCATTTTTCACTTGAATCGCTATAGATTGTTATTTCACCTCAGATGATGTTGCGCCTAGTGCCCTACCCTCCTTTTCAATGGGAGTCCTGTCACTGCCCTTAATATCACATTGTTGTTGCTGTTAGATGCAGGAAATAAGATTTGCAGCATTTGAGACATCAGTAACTTTTGATCTATTTTTGCCTCAAGCGTGCAACTGTCCTAATTTGTTCTCTTTGTTCCCCCTGGTTTCTGTGGCTTAAGTACCACTTACTATTATTGTTTAATTTCCTATGTGAAGGAAGTTTTCGGTCATTCTTACTTTATTTCTGCAGTTTTTAACCTCTGAAACATGCCTTTTCTCATCGCTTTTTTCCTCTTTGAATTTTGAATTTTAACTATGCCTTCTCTGCACTCAAGTCCCAGAGCTGCTTAGTCAGACTCAATTATTCATTTCCTTAGATTTCAAAGTTTGCATTTCTAAGCCTCAAAACCTTCATTCTAAACCTGGTTTTGTCTGTCGTGAAATGTAAAATGAGAAAAGTCAGCTCATGATCACACTTTATTCAAATTTTACTACATTTAAACCCATACAGGAGCCAAGTCTAAAATGGTCTTATATTTTTTCACTTTTGGGAAGAAATCCATCACATAGTACACCTCTGTGAACATAAGTGGTAATTATCTTTCAATCTTTTGCTGGGAAGTTAAAGTCTCCCATAATTCCCATTATTGTTTACGTGTCTGATAACTGTACAGAGATAATTCACTATTAGACTGGAGCTAAGAGCAAAGAGCAGGCTAGCAAGGCTGTCTATCTTTAGCAGTGATTTGCACAAAACCACTCTTTTGCTGACCCATAACATTTAATTTCTCCATCCTCTGCTTCTTGCTAACACAAAGCACCATCTTATTCCATCCATTTGCCTTGGTTTCCAGCCTTCCTGAGATTTATCAGTACTTGTATGACATTCATGCCTTTGTTTCACCCTTCCTGTGTTGACACTTGTCATAACAGTTTTAGATCCTGAACATGATCATCTCAAAGTTTGCCTGACAGTTAGGTCTTCCTCACATTGTCATAGAGTATCAGGTCTCTACCACTTGAAATAGATTGGATTGGATTAGATTATTGGCACCGTCCGTCTCTTGTGCTGGTAGTCCATTATCTTCACAGTCCGTACAACTGGCCATCAGTGAACATGAAGTGGCCTTATCCTGCCCATTTACCTTTCTGGAAATCAGCCACTCTCTCTGCCTAGAACAGGGAATGGATTTTCCTCACCTTTCTTCAAAAGCTCTGAAGTTTTCTGTGATCTTTCCAATTGTACGGTATGATAAGCTTTTGCTGCCACTGAAGGGTAGAAGTCATTATGAATAGTGCCAACAAAACAGAAACATAACAATGAAAACGATATTTTAATTCAGAATAGGTATTTGAAAAGTTCACCTTTTCTAGCACAAATGGGGAAAAGAAAAAAAGGAAGGAAAAAAAAAAAAAAAGCAGTCCTAAAACATCAAAACTGTGGCCAAAGAATTAGAAGAAACACTATTTTTCCAAAGCTGCAATGTTTTCCATTCATCTGGCTGGGCCAGCAGAGCACTGGAGACCTGGATGCACTGTACTCATGGCTGGTTCCCCTAAATGACCTGCAGGGAGATCTTCTTCTCTCTATCCCTCTGTTTCTCCTTTCAATCTCTGTTTTGTCTGTTTGTATCACTAGCTCTCAAATCGCCACTGATATATGCACGTGCAGCACCCAGCACAACCTTGTTTCAGGCTCCAGCGGGACCTTTAGGCATTACCATCCTGTAAACAAATAACAATGATAGTGAGTGTAATTACAATCGTCAAACTATTCCAGCTCCACATCATTAGCCATGCCCTGAGCTAAATAACATTTTAATCAGTTTGATATGTCATCTGTGGCTTTCTTCACTGTCACTTGCAATCCAGCAAACTCCTTCCTTCACGTTTCTAGATTAGACAGAGGGTTCTCAACTGCAGACATCCAATTCCCTGTTCAGGAAGCAGCGAGACCTTTCCTCTTCTCACAGATTTAAGATGATAGCCAAGCATCATGAGACACAGTGCGTATGTCTCCTAGGCCCATCCCATGAGAGCAGGACATTTACCACACATGAGAAGAAGACTTAATGCAGTGGCAAAGCAAAATACTCAGTGTCAAAGCCACGTCTAGATGATCATTAAAGACAGATCAAAATTACCCAATACAGGAGGAAAATCTATCGTTTGTAGAAGATTATGTTCTCTGATTATTAGTTTCAAAATTAGTTTTTCCTTTGGATTTCCTCTGAACTTAAACTTAGTTTGGAATGCCTTTGGTTTTGAATATTTCTGAAATCGTATTACTTCTCCTAAGTAAGTTGCTAGTCTGTTCTATTTACGTGAAATTCGAATAATATTGTGAAGTATCTGCCATCAGTTTTACTGTGTGCCAGGCTGAGTTCCCTGATGAATTTCAAATTTCAGATATGAAACAGTAAAGGTTAAAAAAAAAAAATGTTACAAAGGGTACTCCATGCAGTAGCATAAACTTCTGTTTTCTCAAAACTTGTATCAGTTCATCTCACCAGGACCAGCAGGGGAAGCACACTCTGCCTAGGCACTGGCAAAGGGACACAGTGAGAGTGTAGGGTCTCTTGCTGGGGCCATTCAAAATTTGACTGTACAAGCCCCTGAGCAATATGACAGGGCTTTAAAAATGGCCCTGCTTGAAGTACGCGGGTGATCTGGAGACCTCTAAGGTGCTTTCCAACAAAAGCTTTTCTATAATTGTATGAAATCACCTGCAATAGATTAACCCTGGTCATTATTCCTATCACAGGAAATAACTGTGACACCTGGGTAACAGGTGAGCTTACTGCGACACCAGGGAGAGCCTTCCTGTACTTAAAGGCAGCCTGTAGGAAAGCTGGGGAAGGAGTCTTTATCAGGGCCTGGAGTGACAGGACAAGGAGTAACCGCTTTAAACTGAAAAGTAGCACCCAGAAAGAACGGAGTCACGCAACAGGATTCATTTCCAAAACCACCTCATAGACACCTGGGCCAAAGAGCAGGGCCTTGAGCGGGTATATCACAATGACAGAGTTCATTTCCTTCCCAGTAGCTGGCACGTGCCGTTTTTTGGGATTTCGGGGCTACAGTGAGCTGCTAAGAGGGATGTCTTAGCTCTTGCAGGGCCGTGCTTCCACTAAGGCCAGGACTTTTCTGCATCTTCTACTGCCCTGCAAGCGAGGATGCTTGGGGCACACAGGAAGCTGGGAGGGGACACAGCTGCAGGGATTCCATAAGACACAAGCAAATGCAGCCTTGGCTTGGTGACACTTTCTCTTGATTACTGCTCAACACAAATTACCTCGAGCAAGTCTACTGTGAGGACTAAAGGAAAGAGACGTATGGATGCTGCTAAGCTCTTCTAGCTTGTACCAGGTAGGAAAGATACCTCTGTAGCAGGCGTGAAGAGGATAGCACTAATTAATTAGATGAGAAGCGGAGGAAAGGCACTTAGAGGTAGTGAAAAGCAGTTAATGTGATGTTCCGGGGAAGCTTCAGTCTGCTTAAGGAGTAGCAAGAACAAGCCTAAAGTCATAGCCAAATACAAGAAAGAGAGGAGGACACGCAGCATGAGAAGCTCCTGAGAGAAAGGAGCTCTGTTTTGGGTAAAAATCAGTCCCTTTTTCTATCATGGAGACATCCAAGAGCGTAGGACACGTGCACTTCAGGGAACCAAGAGATGCTGTGCATTTCTCTCGTCCCCCTGACACAGCCACTAGGTGACGATGCTTCCAATTCTCTCTAAAGAAACCTTGCTTTCTCAGGCCCAGGTGTCCAGCTGCACACCAAGGACGTCCCTGGCTCCCAGGCACAGTTCCCAGGCCCAAGGCCGAGCTCCCCTCCGAACCCCCATTCCAGCAGACCTTGCTCCTGGCATTGTGGAGCAGCCATTTCATGTCAGCCTTTTCTCCTGGCAGTCAGCTTAGCGCCGTAACCTCTGCCATCGGGGCGCCCGAGAGCCGTGTGAGGTCAGCAGAGAGTCACTGTCAGCCTTTGACCTCACAAAGGTGGGTGGCCATAAGTGCCCTGAGCGTCCAGCTCGCATTGAGTACTGCTGGTGGCACTCGAGGCGTGGAGGTCTGCATGGTGCAATGGGAGACGCCGATGTCCTGCTGCTGGAACAAGAGGCGCTGATGTGCTGCTGGTGCAGGAGGAGACGTGAAGGTGCTGCTGCTTAGAGGTGCTGAGGGGCGGGCAGCCTCAGCGGGCAGCTGAATCAGAGGGCAGGGAAGCCAAGCAGCTTCCTTCTCTGGGGAAGGGGGCACAGAGAAAGTGATTGGAAATGGGGTACAAGCCCTCAGCCTCTAAAAGCAATCCCTCAGATGTTTAGGCATAGTAAAGTTAGGTATATCTATTTGACTCTAGACCCCAACATGTTTGTTAGTGTTCTGGTTTGTCCACTGCTTTCTTGTGGGGGATTTGAGTTGGCCATTACTGTTTAGGTGAATGCTGACTTCATATCTATGGTGCACTTTATTCTTAAAATGGGAAGTTTCTACCAATTTCCCGTCCAAACTTGCTCATAAGCCAACTGCAGTCATCATTTCAGATGTGTCTCCCAACTTACACATTTCCTATTTCTCCTTGATATTTACTCAAGAAATTCATTTACGTAGAGACAACATATTCTTCTCTCAACTGGCATCTGGCCGGGCAGAATGATGTCTTTTCATTCCCTTCCAGGCAATAGGCAACTTGTTCCTTCTGTCTTGTGAACTCTTCCTCCTAAGTTCAATGTGAATACAAGTGGCAGAACTGTGCCTCATGTCTCAAATGAGTGTCAGGGCTGCCTTGTCCAGTGTATTCATACTGGAGGGAAAAAAAAATGAATAGCCATACACACTATATAACCACTAAACTTTTTCAGTCCTCCTTGTGCTAACAGTGCATGAACGTGAGGTTTTGTTGTCATTTTTGTTTGTTTGTTTGTTTGCTTGCTTTAAACTCCTGACTGCCATATAGCAAACATGACAAAAAAACACCCTTTTTTGAGAAGCTCTGAGAATGGCTCTGCTTTGTATTATCACCTGTCACTTCACCTGAACCATTTCAATCACAAGCGATATCCTTCTGTCAGGCTTGGTAGTACTTCCCAACCTTATGTCCCCTGCAAATCTCAAAGCTCATGTGTAATTTTTAATCTTCAGCCACCATGTCCATACCGAACATATCTAACTTTGAAGTCAGCTCTGCCCTGAATAGGAGGTTGGGTTTTCAGAGGTCCCTTCCAGCCTACATTTCTCCATGAGTCTTTGCCTCCTTAGCAGCTGCAGTTTCAGAACTGTCTCTGAGAATTACCATAGGTAACGACTCCTTTGCTGGTAAGTCCCTCTTCAGTGTGAACAATTGTAAATTCCCTTTATTCACTTGCAGCCCCAAAGCCCAAATCCGTAGATAATGTATCAGAAGCTCACAGAAAGTGAAATAGATGTAATTCATCCCCTGTGTAGGGAAGAACTGGTCCTAGAAAGGAAAGCTATTAAATTATCTGGAAACAATTTAGCTCTGATAAATTATTTTGTAAATTACACATTACCCCCTCCTTCCCTGGTCTTAGCTGTTCTTGCTCCAAAACTTTGCATGGTGTTGATGTCAAACTAACAGGCCCACACTTGTCTGGATGACTCTTTACCCTCTTCTGGACAGAGGTGTATTTGTTACTCTCCCATTCTGGGGACTATCCCTGATTTGCACAATTGTTATGCATTTTTCCTACTTGACTTGTTGTTCTGTGTGCCAATGCTGTTAATAGGCTAGGTAGATATCAGCTTTTCATTTTTCACTTGAATCGCTATAGATTGTTATTTCACCTCAGATGATGTTGCGCCTAGTGCCCTACCCTCCTTTTCAATGGGAGTCCTGTCACTGCCCTTAATATCACATTGTTGTTGCTGTTAGATGCAGGAAATAAGATTTGCAGCATTTGAGACATCAGTAACTTTTGATCTATTTTTGCCTCAAGCGTGCAACTGTCCTAATTTGTTCTCTTTGTTCCCCCTGGTTTCTGTGGCTTAAGTACCACTTACTATTATTGTTTAATTTCCTATGTGAAGGAGGTTTTTGGTCATTCTTACTTTATTTCTGCAGTTTTTAACCTCTGAAACATGCCTTTTCTCATCGCTTTTTTCCTCTTTGAATTTTGAATTTTAACTATGCCTTCTCTGCACTCAAGTCCCAGAGCTGCTTAGTCAGACTCAATTATTCATTTCCTTAGATTTCAAAGTTTGCATTTCTAAGCCTCAAAACCTTCATTCTAAACCTGGTTTTGTCTGTCGTGAAATGTAAAATGAGAAAAGTCAGCTCATGATCACACTTTATTCAAATTTTACTACATTTAAACCCATACAGGAGCCAAGTCTAAAATGGTCTTATATTTTTTCACTTTTGGGAAGAAATCCATCACATAGTACACCTCTATGAACATAAGTGGTAATTATCTTTCAATCTTTTGCTGGGAAGTTAAAGTCTCCCATAATTCCCATTATTGTTTACGTGTCTGATAACTGTACAGAGAGAATTCACTATTAGACTGGAGCTAAGAGCAAAGAGCAGGCTAGCAAGGCTGTCTATCTTTAGCAGTGATTTGCACAAAACCACTCTTTTGCTGACCCATAACATTTAATTTCTCCATCCTCTGCTTCTTGCTAACACAAAGCACCATCTTATTCCATCCATTTGCCTTGGTTTCCAGCCTTCCTGAGATTTATCAGTACTTGTATGACATTCATGCCTTTGTTTCACCCTTCCTGTGTTGACACTTGTCATAACAGTTTTAGATCCTGAACATGATCATCTCAAAGTTTGCCTGACAGTTAGGTCTTCCTCACATTGTCATAGAGTATCAGGTCTCTACCACTTGAAATAGATTGGATTGGATTAGATTATTGGCACCGTCTCTTGTGCTGGTAGTCCATTATCTTCACAGTCCGTACAACTGGCCATCAGTGAACATGAAGTGGCCTTATCCTGCCCATTTACCTTTCTGGAAATCAGCCACTCTCTCTGCCTAGAACAGCGAATGGATTTTCCTCACCTTTCTTCAAAAGCTCTGAAGTTTTCTGTGATCTTTCCAATTGTACGGTATGATAAGCTTTTGCTGCCACTGAAGGGTAGAAGTCATTATGAATAGTGCCAACAAAACAGAAACATAACAATGAAAACGATATTTTAATTCAGAATAGGTATTTGAAAAGTTCACCTTTTCTAGCACAAATGGGGAAAAGAAAAAAAGGAAGGAAAAAAAAAAAAAAAAAAAGCAGTCCTAAAACATCAAAACTGTGGCCAAAGAATTAGAAGAAACACTATTTTTCCAAAGCTGCAATGTTTTCCATTCATCTGGCTGGGCCAGCAGAGCACTGGAGACCTGGATGCACTGTACTCATGGCTGGTTCCCCTAAATGACCTGCAGGGAGATCTTCTTCTCTCTATCCCTCTGTTTCTCCTTTCAATCTCTGTTTTGTCTGTTTGTATCACTAGCTCTCAAATCGCCACTGATATATGCACGTGCAGCACCCAGCACAACCTTGTTTCAGGCTCCAGCGGGACCTTTAGGCATTACCATCCTGTAAACAAATAACAATGATAGTGAGTGTAATTACAATCGTCAAACTATTCCAGCTCCACATCATTAGCCATGCCCTGAGCTAAATAACATTTTAATCAGTTTGATATGTCATCTGTGGCTTTCTTCACTGTCACTTGCAATCCAGCAAACTCCTTCCTTCACGTTTCTAGATTAGACAGAGGGTTCTCAACTGCAGACATCCAATTCCCTGTTCAGGAAGCAGCGAGACCTTTCCTCTTCTCACAGATTTAAGATGATAGCCAAGCATCATGAGACACAGTGCGTATGTCTCCTAGGCCCATCCCATGAGAGCAGGACATTTACCACACATGAGAAGAAGACTTAATGCAGTGGCAAAGCAAAATACTCAGTGTCAAAGCCATGTCTAGATGATCATTAAAGACAGATCAAAATTACCCAATACAGGAGGAAAATCTATCGTTTGTAGAAGATTATGTTCTCTGATTATTAGTTTCAAAATTAGTTTTTCCTTTGGATTTCCTCTGAACTTAAACTTAGTTTGGAATGCCTTTGGTTTTGAATATTTCTGAAATCGTATTACTTCTCCTAAGTAAGTTGCTAGTCTGTTCTGTTTACGTGAAATTCGAATAATATTGTGAAGTATCTGCCATCAGTTTTACTGTGTGCCAGGCTGAGTTCCCTGATGAATTTCAAATTTCAGATATGAAACAGTAAAGGTTAAAAAAAAAAATGTTACAAAGGGTACTTCATGCAGTAGCATAAACTTCTGTTTTCTCAAAACTTGTATCAGTTCATCTCACCAGGACCAGCAGGGGAAGCACACTCTGCCTAGGCACTGGCAAAGGGACACAGTGAGAGTGTAGGGTCTCTTGCTGGGGCCATTCAAAATTTGACTGTACAAGCCCCTGAGCAATATGACAGGGCTTTAAAAATGGCCCTGCCTGAAGTACGCGGGTGATCTGGAGACCTCTAAGGTGCTTTCCAACAAAAGCTTTTCTATAATTGTATGAAATCACCTGCAATAGATTAACCCTGGTCATTATTCCTATCACAGGAAATAACTGTGACACCTGGGTAACAGGTGAGCTTACTGCGACACCAGGGAGAGCCTTCCTGTACTTAAAGGCAACCTGTAGGAAAGCTGGGGAGGGAGTCTTTATCAGGGCCTGGAGTGACAGGACAAGGAGTAACCGCTTTAAACTGAAAAGTAGCACCCAGAAAGAACGGAGTCACGCAACAGGATTCATTTCCAAAACCACCTCATAGACACCTGGGCCAAAGAGCAGGGCCTTGAGCGGGTATATCACAATGGCAGAGTTCATTTCCTTCCCGGTAGCTGGCACGTGCCGTTTTTTGGGATTTCGGGGCTACAGTGAGCTGCTAAGAGGGATGTCTTAGCTCTTGCAGGGCAGTGCTTCCACTAAGGCCAGGACTTTTCTGCATCTTCTACTGCCCTGCAAGCGAGGATGCTTGGGGCACACAGGAAGCTGGGAGGGGACACAGCTGCAGGGATTCCATAAGACACAAGCAAATGCAGCCTTGGCTTGGTGACACTTTCTCTTGATTACTGCTCAACACAAATTACCTCGAGCAAGTCTACTGTGAGGACTAAAGGAAAGAGACGTATGGATGCTGCTAAGCTCTTCTAGCTTGTACCAGGTAGGAAAGATACCTCTGTAGCAGGCGTGAAGAGGATAGCACTAATTAATTAGATGAGAAGCGGAGGAAAGGCACTTAGAGGTAGTGAAAAGCAGTTAATGTGATGTTCCGGGGAAGCTTCAGTCTGCTTAAGGAGTAGCAAGAACAAGCCTAAAGTCATAGCCAAATACAAGAAAGAGAGGAGGACACGCAGCATGAGAAGCTCCCGAGAGAAAGGAGCTCTGTTTTGGGTAAAAATCAGTCCCTTTTTCTATCATGGAGACATCCAAGGGCGTAGAACACGTGCACTTCAGGGAACCAAGAGATGCTGTGCATTTCTCTCGTCCCCCTGACACAGCCACTAGGTGACGATGCTTCCAATTCTCTCTAAAGAAACCTTGCTTTCTCAGGCCCAGGTGTCCAGCTGCACACCAAGGACGTCCCTGGCTCCCAGGCACAGTTCCCAGGCCCAAGGCCGAGCTCCCCTCCGAACCCCCATTCCAGCAGACCTTGCTCCTGGCATTGTGGAGCAGCCATTTCATGTCAGCCTTTTCTCCTGGCAGTCAGCTTAGCGCCGTAACCTCTGCCATCGGGGCGCCCGAGAGCCGTGTGAGGTCAGCAGAGAGTCACTGTCAGCCTTTGACCTCACAAAGGTGGGTGGCCATAAGTGCCCTGAGCGTCCAGCTCGCATTGAGTACTGCTGGTGGCACTCGAGGCGTGGAGGTCTGCATGGTGCAATGGGAGACGCCGATGTCCTGCTGCTGGAACAAGAGGCGCTGATGTGCTGCTGGTGCAGGAGGAGACGTGAAGGTGCTGCTGCTTAGAGGTGCTGAGGGGCGGGCAGCCTCAGCGGGCAGCTGAATCAGAGGGCAGGGAAGCCAAGCAGCTTCCTTCTCTGGGGAAGGGGGCACAGAGAAAGTGATTGGAAATGGGGTACAAGCCCTCAGCCTCTAAAAGCAATCCCTCAGATGTTTAGGCATAGTAAAGTTAGGTATATCTATTTGACTCTAGACCCCAACATGTTTGTTAGTGTTCTGGTTTGTCCACTGCTTTCTTGTGGGGGATTTGAGTTGGCCATTACTGTTTAGGTGAATGCTGACTTCATATCTATGGTGCACTTTATTCTTAAAATGGGAAGTTTCTACCAATTTCCCGTCCAAACTTGCTCATAAGCCAACTGCAGTCATCATTTCAGATGTGTCTCCCAACTTACACATTTCCTATTTCTCCTTGATATTTACTCAAGAAATTCATTTACGTAGAGACAACATATTCTTCTCTCAACTGGCATCTGGCCGGGCAGAATGATGTCCTTTCATTCCCTTCCAGGCAATAGGCAACTTGTTCCTTCTGTCTTGTGAACTCTTCCTCCTAAGTTCAATGTGAATACAAGTGGCAGAACTGTGCCTCATGTCTCAAATGAGTGTCAGGGCTGCCTTGTCCAGTGTATTCATACTGGAGGGAAAAAAAAATGAATAGCCATACACACTATATAACCACTAAACTTTTTCAGTCCTCCTTGTGCTAACAGTGCATGAACGTGAGGTTTTGTTGTCATTTTTGTTTGTTTGTTTGTTTGCTTGCTTTAAACTCCTGACTGCCATATAGCAAACATGACAAAAAAACACCCTTTTTTGAGAAGCTCTGAGAATGGCTCTGCTTTGTATTATCACCTGTCACTTCACCTGAACCATTTCAATCACAAGCGATATCCTTCTGTCAGGCTTGGTAGTACTTCCCAACCTTATGTCCCCTGCAAATCTCAAAGCTCATGTGTAATTTTTAATCTTCAGCCACCATGTCCATACCGAACATATCTAACTTTGAAGTCAGCTCTGCCCTGAATAGGAGGTTGGGTTTTCAGAGGTCCCTTCCAGCCTACATTTCTCCATGAGTCTTTGCCTCCTTAGCAGCTGCAGTTTCAGAACTGTCTCTGAGAATTACCATAGGTAACGACTCCTTTGCTGGTAAGTCCCTCTTCAGTGTGAACAATTGTAAATTCCCTTTATTCACTTGCAGCCCCAAAGCCCAAATCCGTAGATAATGTATCAGAAGCTCACAGAAAGTGAAATAGATGTAATTCATCCCCTGTGTAGGGAAGAACTGGTCCTAGAAAGGAAAGCTATTAAATTATCTGGAAACAATTTAGCTCTGATAAATTATTTTGTAAATTACACATTACCCCCTCCTTCCCTGGTCTTAGCTGTTCTTGCTCCAAAACTTTGCATGGTGTTGATGTCAAACTAACAGGCCCACACTTGTCTGGATGACTCTTTACCCTCTTCTGGACAGAGGTGTATTTGTTACTCTCCCATTCTGGGGACTATCCCTGATTTGCACAATTGTTATGCATTTTTCCTACTTGACTTGTTGTTCTGTGTGCCAATGCTGTTAATAGGCTAGGTAGATATCAGCTTTTCATTTTTCACTTGAATCGCTATAGATTGTTATTTCACCTCAGATGATGTTGCGCCTAGTGCCCTACCCTCCTTTTCAATGGGAGTCCTGTCACTGCCCTTAATATCACATTGTTGTTGCTGTTAGATGCAGGAAATAAGATTTGCAGCATTTGAGACATCAGTAACTTTTGATCTATTTTTGCCTCAAGCGTGCAACTGTCCTAATTTGTTCTCTTTGTTCCCCCTGGTTTCTGTGGCTTAAGTACCACTTACTATTATTGTTTAATTTCCTATGTGAAGGAGGTTTTTGGTCATTCTTACTTTATTTCTGCAGTTTTTAACCTCTGAAACATGCCTTTTCTCATCGCTTTTTTCCTCTTTGAATTTTGAATTTTAACTATGCCTTCTCTGCACTCAAGTCCCAGAGCTGCTTAGTCAGACTCAATTATTCATTTCCTTAGATTTCAAAGTTTGCATTTCTAAGCCTCAAAACCTTCATTCTAAACCTGGTTTTGTCTGTCGTGAAATGTAAAATGAGAAAAGTCAGCTCATGATCACACTTTATTCAAATTTTACTACATTTAAACCCATACAGGAGCCAAGTCTAAAATGGTCTTATATTTTTTCACTTTTGGGAAGAAATCCATCACATAGTACACCTCTATGAACATAAGTGGTAATTATCTTTCAATCTTTTGCTGGGAAGTTAAAGTCTCCCATAATTCCCATTATTGTTTACGTGTCTGATAACTGTACAGAGATAATTCACTATTAGACTGGAGCTAAGAGCAAAGAGCAGGCTAGCAAGGCTGTCTATCTTTAGCAGTGATTTGCACAAAACCACTCTTTTGCTGACCCATAACATTTAATTTCTCCATCCTCTGCTTCTTGCTAACACAAAGCACCATCTTATTCCATCCATTTGCCTTGGTTTCCAGCCTTCCTGAGATTTATCAGTACTTGTATGACATTCATGCCTTTGTTTCACCCTTCCTGTGTTGACACTTGTCATAACAGTTTTAGATCCTGAACATGATCATCTCAAAGTTTGCCTGACAGTTAGGTCTTCCTCACATTGTCATAGAGTATCAGGTCTCTACCACTTGAAATAGATTGGATTGGATTAGATTATTGGCACCGTCTCTTGTGCTGGTAGTCCATTATCTTCACAGTCCGTACAACTGGCCATCAGTGAACATGAAGTGGCCTTATCCTGCCCATTTACCTTTCTGGAAATCAGCCACTCTCTCTGCCTAGAACAGCGAATGGATTTTCCTCACCTTTCTTCAAAAGCTCTGAAGTTTTCTGTGATCTTTCCAATTGTACGGTATGATAAGCTTTTGCTGCCACTGAAGGGTAGAAGTCATTATGAATAGTGCCAACAAAACAGAAACATAACAATGAAAACGATATTTTAATTCAGAATAGGTATTTGAAAAGTTCACCTTTTCTAGCACAAATGGGGAAAAGAAAAAAAGGAAGGAAAAAAAAAAAAAAAAAAAGCAGTCCTAAAACATCAAAACTGTGGCCAAAGAATTAGAAGAAACACTATTTTTCCAAAGCTGCAATGTTTTCCATTCATCTGGCTGGGCCAGCAGAGCACTGGAGACCTGGATGCACTGTACTCATGGCTGGTTCCCCTAAATGACCTGCAGGGAGATCTTCTTCTCTCTATCCCTCTGTTTCTCCTTTCAATCTCTGTTTTGTCTGTTTGTATCACTAGCTCTCAAATCGCCACTGATATATGCACGTGCAGCACCCAGCACAACCTTGTTTCAGGCTCCAGCGGGACCTTTAGGCATTACCATCCTGTAAACAAATAACAATGATAGTGAGTGTAATTACAATCGTCAAACTATTCCAGCTCCACATCATTAGCCATGCCCTGAGCTAAATAACATTTTAATCAGTTTGATATGTCATCTGTGGCTTTCTTCACTGTCACTTGCAATCCAGCAAACTCCTTCCTTCACGTTTCTAGATTAGACAGAGGGTTCTCAACTGCAGACATCCAATTCCCTGTTCAGGAAGCAGCGAGACCTTTCCTCTTCTCACAGATTTAAGATGATAGCCAAGCATCATGAGACACAGTGCGTATGTCTCCTAGGCCCATCCCATGAGAGCAGGACATTTACCACACATGAGAAGAAGACTTAATGCAGTGGCAAAGCAAAATACTCAGTGTCAAAGCCATGTCTAGATGATCATTAAAGACAGATCAAAATTACCCAATACAGGAGGAAAATCTATCGTTTGTAGAAGATTATGTTCTCTGATTATTAGTTTCAAAATTAGTTTTTCCTTTGGATTTCCTCTGAACTTAAACTTAGTTTGGAATGCCTTTGGTTTTGAATATTTCTGAAATCGTATTACTTCTCCTAAGTAAGTTGCTAGTCTGTTCTGTTTACGTGAAATTCGAATAATATTGTGAAGTATCTGCCATCAGTTTTACTGTGTGCCAGGCTGAGTTCCCTGATGAATTTCAAATTTCAGATATGAAACAGTAAAGGTTAAAAAAAAAAATGTTACAAAGGGTACTTCATGCAGTAGCATAAACTTCTGTTTTCTCAAAACTTGTATCAGTTCATCTCACCAGGACCAGCAGGGGAAGCACACTCTGCCTAGGCACTGGCAAAGGGACACAGTGAGAGTGTAGGGTCTCTTGCTGGGGCCATTCAAAATTTGACTGTACAAGCCCCTGAGCAATATGACAGGGCTTTAAAAATGGCCCTGCCTGAAGTACGCGGGTGATCTGGAGACCTCTAAGGTGCTTTCCAACAAAAGCTTTTCTATAATTGTATGAAATCACCTGCAATAGATTAACCCTGGTCATTATTCCTATCACAGGAAATAACTGTGACACCTGGGTAACAGGTGAGCTTACTGCGACACCAGGGAGAGCCTTCCTGTACTTAAAGGCAACCTGTAGGAAAGCTGGGGAGGGAGTCTTTATCAGGGCCTGGAGTGACAGGACAAGGAGTAACCGCTTTAAACTGAAAAGTAGCACCCAGAAAGAACGGAGTCACGCAACAGGATTCATTTCCAAAACCACCTCATAGACACCTGGGCCAAAGAGCAGGGCCTTGAGCGGGTATATCACAATGGCAGAGTTCATTTCCTTCCCGGTAGCTGGCACGTGCCGTTTTTTGGGATTTCGGGGCTACAGTGAGCTGCTAAGAGGGATGTCTTAGCTCTTGCAGGGCAGTGCTTCCACTAAGGCCAGGACTTTTCTGCATCTTCTACTGCCCTGCAAGCGAGGATGCTTGGGGCACACAGGAAGCTGGGAGGGGACACAGCTGCAGGGATTCCATAAGACACAAGCAAATGCAGCCTTGGCTTGGTGACACTTTCTCTTGATTACTGCTCAACACAAATTACCTCGAGCAAGTCTACTGTGAGGACTAAAGGAAAGAGACGTATGGATGCTGCTAAGCTCTTCTAGCTTGTACCAGGTAGGAAAGATACCTCTGTAGCAGGCGTGAAGAGGATAGCACTAATTAATTAGATGAGAAGCGGAGGAAAGGCACTTAGAGGTAGTGAAAAGCAGTTAATGTGATGTTCCGGGGAAGCTTCAGTCTGCTTAAGGAGTAGCAAGAACAAGCCTAAAGTCATAGCCAAATACAAGAAAGAGAGGAGGACACGCAGCATGAGAAGCTCCCGAGAGAAAGGAGCTCTGTTTTGGGTAAAAATCAGTCCCTTTTTCTATCATGGAGACATCCAAGGGCGTAGGACACGTGCACTTCAGGGAACCAAGAGATGCTGTGCATTTCTCTCGTCCCCCTGACACAGCCACTAGGTGACGATGCTTCCAATTCTCTCTAAAGAAACCTTGCTTTCTCAGGCCCAGGTGTCCAGCTGCACACCAAGGACGTCCCTGGCTCCCAGGCACAGTTCCCAGGCCCAAGGCCGAGCTCCCCTCCGAACCCCCATTCCAGCAGACCTTGCTCCTGGCATTGTGGAGCAGCCATTTCATGTCAGCCTTTTCTCCTGGCAGTCAGCTTAGCGCCGTAACCTCTGCCATCGGGGCGCCCGAGAGCCGTGTGAGGTCAGCAGAGAGTCACTGTCAGCCTTTGACCTCACAAAGGTGGGTGGCCATAAGTGCCCTGAGCGTCCAGCTCGCATTGAGTACTGCTGGTGGCACTCGAGGCGTGGAGGTCTGCATGGTGCAATGGGAGACGCCGATGTCCTGCTGCTGGAACAAGAGGCGCTGATGTGCTGCTGGTGCAGGAGGAGACGTGAAGGTGCTGCTGCTTAGAGGTGCTGAGGGGCGGGCAGCCTCAGCGGGCAGCTGAATCAGAGGGCAGGGAAGCCAAGCAGCTTCCTTCTCTGGGGAAGGGGGCACAGAGAAAGTGATTGGAAATGGGGTACAAGCCCTCAGCCTCTAAAAGCAATCCCTCAGATGTTTAGGCATAGTAAAGTTAGGTATATCTATTTGACTCTAGACCCCAACATGTTTGTTAGTGTTCTGGTTTGTCCACTGCTTTCTTGTGGGGGATTTGAGTTGGCCATTACTGTTTAGGTGAATGCTGACTTCATATCTATGGTGCACTTTATTCTTAAAATGGGAAGTTTCTACCAATTTCCCGTCCAAACTTGCTCATAAGCCAACTGCAGTCATCATTTCAGATGTGTCTCCCAACTTACACATTTCCTATTTCTCCTTGATATTTACTCAAGAAATTCATTTACGTAGAGACAACATATTCTTCTCTCAACTGGCATCTGGCTGGGCAGAATGATGTCCTTTCATTCCCTTCCAGGCAATAGGCAACTTGTTCCTTCTGTCTTGTGAACTCTTCCTCCTAAGTTCAATGTGAATACAAGTGGCAGAACTGTGCCTCATGTCTCAAATGAGTGTCAGGGCTGCCTTGTCCAGTGTATTCATACTGGAGGGAAAAAAAAATGAATAGCCATACACACTATATAACCACTAAACTTTTTCAGTCCTCCTTGTGCTAACAGTGCATGAACGTGAGGTTTTGTTGTCATTTTTGTTTGTTTGTTTGTTTGCTTGCTTTAAACTCCTGACTGCCATATAGCAAACATGACAAAAAAACACCCTTTTTTGAGAAGCTCTGAGAATGGCTCTGCTTTGTATTATCACCTGTCACTTCACCTGAACCATTTCAATCACAAGCGATATCCTTCTGTCAGGCTTGGTAGTACTTCCCAACCTTATGTCCCCTGCAAATCTCAAAGCTCATGTGAGCTCATGTATCCGTAGATAATGTATCAGAAGCTCACAGAAAGTGAAATAGATGTAATTCATCCCCTGTGTAGGGAAGAACTTGTCCTAGAAAGGAAAGCTATTAAATTATCTGGAAACAATTTAGCTCTGATAAATTATTTTGTAAATTACACATTACCCCCTCCTTCCGTGGTCTTAGCTGTTCTTGCTCCAAAACTTTGCATGGTGTTGATGTCAAACTAACAGGCCCACACTTGTCTGGATGACTCTTTACCCTCTTCTGGACAGAGGTGTATTTGTTACTCTCCCATTCTGGGGACTATCCCTGATTTGCACAATTGTTATGCATTTTTCCTACTTGACTTGTTGTTCTGTGTGCCAATGCTGTTAATAGGCTAGGTAGATATCAGCTTTTCATTTTTCACTTGAATCGCTATAGATTGTTATTTCACCTCAGATGATGTTGCGCCTAGTGCCCTACCCTCCTTTTCAATGGGAGTCCTGTCACTGCCCTTAATATCACATTGTTGTTGCTGTTAGATGCAGGAAATAAGATTTGCAGCATTTGAGACATCAGTAACTTTTGATCTATTTTTGCCTCAAGCGTGCAACTGTCCTAATTTGTTCTCTTTGTTCCCCCTGGTTTCTGTGGCTTAAGTACCACTTACTATTATTGTTTAATTTCCTATGTGAAGGAGGTTTTTGGTCATTCTTACTTTATTTCTGCAGTTTTTAACCTCTGAAACATGCCTTTTCTCATCGCTTTTTTCCTCTTTGAATTTTGAATTTTAACTATGCCTTCTCTGCACTCAAGTCCCAGAGCTGCTTAGTCAGACTCAATTATTCATTTCCTTAGATTTCAAAGTTTGCATTTCTAAGCCTCAAAACCTTCATTCTAAACCTGGTTTTGTCTTTCTTGAAATGTAAAATGAGAAAAGTCAGCTCATGATCACACTTTATTCAAATTTTACTACATTTAAACCCATACAGGAGCCAAGTCTAAAACGGTCTTATATTTTTTCACTTTTGGGAAGAAATCCATCACATAGTATACCTCTATGAACATAAGTGGTAATTATCTTTCAATCTTTTGCTGGGAAGTTAAAGTCTCCCATAATTCCCATTATTGTTTACGTGTCTGATAACTGTACAGAGATAATTCACTATTAGACTGGAGCTAAGAGCAAAGAGCAGGCTAGCAAGGCTGTCTATCTTTAGCAGTGATTTGCACAAAACCACTCTTTTGCTGACCCATAACATTTAATTTCTCTATCCTCTGCTTCTTGCTAACACAAAGCACCATCTTATTCCATCCATTTGCCTTCGTTTCCAGCCTTCCTGAGATTTATCAGTACTTGTATGACATTCATGCCTTTGTTTCAAAGCCATGTCTAGATGATCATTAAAGACAGATCAAAATTACCCAATACAGGAGGAAAATCTATCGTTTGTAGAAGATTATGTTCTCTGATTATTAGTTTCAAAATTAGTTTTTCCTTTGGATTTCCTCTGAACTTAAACTTAGTTTGGAATGCCTTTGGTTTTGAATATTTCTGAAATCGTATTACTTCTCCTAAGTAAGTTGCTAGTCTGTTCTATTTACGTGAAATTCGAATAATATTGTGAAGTATCTGCCATCAGTTTTACTGTGTGCCAGGTTGAGTTCCCTGATGAATTTCAAATTTCAGATATGAAACAGTAAAGGTTAAAAAAAAAAATGTTACAAAGGGTACTTCATGCAGTAGCATAAACTTCTGTTTTCTCAAAACTTGTATCAGTTCATCTCACCAGGACCAGCAGGGGAAGCACACTCTGCCTAGGCACTGGCAAAGGGACACAGTGAGAGTGTAGGGTCTCTTGCTGGGGCCATTCAAAATTTGACTTTACAAGCCCCTGAGCAATATGACAGGGCTTTCCAACAAAAGCTTTTCTATAATTGTATGAAATCACCTGCAATAGATTAACCCTGGTCATTATTCCTATCACAGGAAATAACTGTGACACCTGGGTAACAGGTGAGCTTACTGCGACACCAGGGAGAGCCTTCCTGTACTTAAAGGCAACCTGTAGGAAAGCTGGGGAGGGAGTCTTTATCAGGGCCTGGAGCGACAGGACAAGGAGTAACCGCTTTAAACTGAAAAGTTAGACTTAGAATATATATTGGGAACAAATTCTCTACTGATAGTACCTCACATCCTGTGCATCTGCCAACTTCTTTATTTTATGTTTGCCTCCCCTACTTAAGAGAGGATATTGGAGTGCTGTGTGAAACACTCAGATCTTACATGAACAAAACAATACCTTACCTTTTGCGTTCAAATATGTGCCCAGTACGTTCAGCTAAAACAACTTCTAACCTACAGCGTTTGGTCGAAAGTTCCAATTTCTGTCTCAGTTTCATGTACACCAAATTTTCAAGCAGGATTTCTGGGCCAGTGTCGTCTGTCTGTGATAGACTGCTTTGCTAGATCATCATTCACTGCTCCCTCTGCCAGGCACAGGCCTTTCTCTCTTAATCCCTTGTAAGAAAACTTGCAGAGGTATATGGGGTAGCAGTCAGCAGTGTAAAAGAATAAGAGACATACTGCCTTCGTACATATATATACAACACAATATCAAAGACCTCATCAAGGTCCACCAAGGAAAGGAAGCAATGCAGGAGAAAGAAGACAGGACAACAGGGGGAATGGGGAGCATAAGGGAGGAGGCAGCCAGTGGCCTTAAAAACAAAGCATAAAAAATAACTTCCAATAGTGGGACATAGTGAATTGGAGCTCTAAGGTCTGCATCTAGAGATGTCTTTAATCTTTATCATGCAGTTGTGGAGATGGGTCCTCTGGTTTTGGTCATGTTTTTTCACATTCTGCAATTATCTCCCAAGAAGAACCCCCTGTTGGGCAGAAAGGTAGAGGTGTGCTCCAGAAACACAGTGATGGCAAGGAGTCCTCCACTTCATTCTTCCATTTTTTTCCAGCTGGAAGCATTCATAGTTGTCAACTGAATTGGTTTTGAGGAGTAGGAAAGACAGCATTGCTGGATTTCTGCTTTCTCCTAGATCCTATCATACCACATCATGACAGTTGTCTTTGTTTTATATTCTTTTATGCCTGGATGTTTCTCATTTTTATGAGTGTGGGGTTTTCTTTTTCTTTCTTTCTTTTCTTTCTTTCTTTTCTTTCTTTCTTTCTTTCTTTCTTTCTTTCTTTCTTTCTTTCTTTCTTTCTTTCTTTCTTTCTTTCTTTCTTTCTTTCTTTCTCTTTCTTTCTTCCTGTCTGTCTTTCTGTCTGTCTGTCTGTCTTCTCTCTTTCTGTCCAGCACTGATTTTATTGCTACTTGTGCATATCCAGACTGTACAGTTTTCTCCATTCCCTCTGTTTCTTCCCTGTGTCTTGCCCCTCTTTCCTGCAACTGAACAGCATTGCCTTGATCAATGAAGTGGCAACATGCGGCTTACACAGTAAACTGCTGAAATTACAGCTATAGCCATGGAGCACAGCTGCAGATCAACAGAAGACCACCAATAACTCACATTTCTAAACTGCTTGTCACAATTCTTCAGTATGTAGGCTGTGATGCTGCCAAGAGCGATCTCACCTCTTAAGCACCCATCCATTTCTTCTCTTCCCAGACCCTCAAGGTATCCTGGTCAAACCACCCCCCTTGCCCCATCTGTCTGTCCCACATTCCTTTTCCCTCAGGGCCAATCTTTTTTTTTTTTTTTTTTTTTCAGCATACTATCTCCATAGAAGCTGCTGCTCCCCAACTCCGAGTTGACTAGGGCTGAACTATTGAAAAAGAAAAGAAAAGCTATAAATTATAGTGAGAGATGGTGAATACCTAACGATCTCTTAAAAGCAGGAATTTAAGGGAATAAGTAATTGATAAATGGAGTTAAGATCAGTAGGAAAAAATCCGCTGTTGCAATCAATAGAGTTAAGAAGTTTTTCAACTACATTAGAAACAAAAATTAGAGTAATGACACAGATCCAATACGGGATGGGTATTGCTTCAGTGAGAAACGATGAAAAAAAAAACACCAACAACACGTACATGTGTATGTGTTGTTGTGTATTTGGAAAAAAAACAGGTTAATGAAAACTGCATGCTCAATTAGATGATTTTTTTGTTGTCGTTGGTAGGGAATTGTGTGCTTTATAACACAATATGTGTTATATTTTTTTATATATGTTTTAATAAATAGACTTTATTAGATAACTGATTTTGAATGTATAGCCTAGATGTTAGAAAAATTAACAACATGCAATATTACTTGTAAAAATTAACAACATGTGGTATCTAAATAATATTTAGAGATGTAAAGGTGTTTGGCATTTCAAAGTCTACTTCTCCAATGAAAAATGTGTTAGAGCTTCTGTTGGATGTAATGTAGCCTGCTCGCTTCCTGCCCACCTCAGCAGGACAGGGGATAAAATCGGGGAAAAAAAAGGAACGAGAAAGCTCATGGGCTTTGATAAAGGCAGGGATATTGCTTATCAATGATTGTTGTGGAAAAATCTCTCTTAACTTGAGGAAATTAATTTCATGCCAATTAATTTGTATAAATTCAATTACTAGTTCAGGTGTTGGGAAGCAAAAGGACAAACATCAAACCACATAGGGGTAACACTTTTCCTCCTCTTCTGGGCTCAACTTCACTCCCAGCACCTGTTTTCCACCTGCTGATCTCGCTCAGTCCATTCACTGGGGAAATGGGCAGCACAGGAGGAGGCTGTGGTTAATGTGCAGCAGTTCTTCTCTGCCTATCCTTTCTTCTCGTTTCTACTTTGCTCCAGTGTGGGTCCTCCACAGGCTGCAGTCCCTGTCAGGAATATTCATCTGTTCTGGCATGGATCCTCCACAGGTTTCAAAGAAATCTGCTCCACCATGGAGCATCTACTTCTCCTCCTCCTATGACCTTGATGTTCCCTCTGTTGTTCCTCATTCTTTTTGTTCTCTCCAGCTCTCTCCATCCAATATTTTCTGTGCATTCTTAGAGGCAACACACCTTGGCTTATTGTCTGAGTTTGGCCTATGGTGCATCTGTTGCTGTGTCCAGCACAGTGCAGCCCCTGACCTTGCTACCAAAACCTTGCCACAAATCTCAATACACCTGTTAAAAGAGACCCTCCTGTTTGTTGCCCTTCTTTGGACACTCTCGAACAGTTTTATATCTTTTTCTTATACTGTGGTGCCCAAAACTGCACACACTACTCACAGTACATGGAATAACAACAGAGACTGCCTCTAATTTTCTCTTCTCTGCAGAAGCTCTGTTGCTACCACTGTCCAGAAATCATCACTATCACAGACACTAGTAGCATTCCCTCCTCCCACGGTTGGTTCTTTTTCCCCCAGACTTAGACACCATCCACAAAAGCAAAACCAAACCAAAACAAACAAACAAACAAACAAAAAACAGTCAAAAGCCCTCAGGAAGGCAGTGGTGCAGACTGTGGAGAGCCTGAGTTCAAATCCTTCTTCTGCGAGGCTCTGAACCTATACCCCACCACAAGCTGTCCGCTAACGTATGGCAGGGCAAGGAGGAAGAAAGAACATTTCTCCTGCACTTTCCATTTATTGTTGGCTGACAATTCTGTAGAGTTACAAAGCCTCAATCAGTGCGATACAGGGTTCTTCTCACATTGTCTCACTGTGCCCTAAGGGGAACAGCTCTAATTTAATAGATGCTTCACCAGAAAATCATGAGTCATCTGCAGTTTTGAAGTTTTCTGGGATCAAGTCCCTTCAGACAGTTGAGGAATTTGCTCTATCACCTATGAAAACTGGTGCTCTAATAAGCTAGTGAGTGAACAAGAGAGAAATCCTCTGCTAGATGACTTGACAAATTTGGTCTGAAAACAGTGTTGAGGCAGAACAATCCACGATTTTTGCCTTGGATGCACAGAGAGATTGGGGGTAGTAGAATTCTTTTATTCTTCATTAATATAAACATTTTCAAACCAGGTGTTTGCTCAACCTTGCTTCCACTGTGTGCATGGGAGGGAGATAACTGAAAGTGGGGAGTGTTGCTTGAAACCTGCAAGTGGCTGAGGTCCAGTGGGGTTGGAGGCTTTCTTATTCCTTTTGGAAACGCAAAGCAACCTTGCGCCTACCCTGCACTTGCAGAAGGATCATGACAGCCCAAAGCACAGAGGCTTTGGAATTACTACATGGGGATTGGGAGCAGGGGGCTGCAGGCGTGGCCTCTGTGAGAACAGTGCGGAAGCTGCCCGTGTCAGATCAGAGCCAGCTCCAGCCAACTCCAGAAGGGCCACGACGCTTGCCAGAGCTGAGCCTATAAGCGATGTTGTTTGCACCTCCGGGAGAGCAGATTTAAGAAGGGGGAAATACTGCTGTGCAACAGAAGCTGGAAGAGCAAGGAGAGAGAACCAGCCCTGCAGCCCGCAAGGTGAGTGCAGCAGGAGGCAGGAGGTGCTCCAGGCTCACAGCAGCAGTTCCCCTGCGGCCTGGGGAGAGGCCCCTGGTGGAGCAGGCTGTCCCCCTGCAGCCCACGGGTCCCACACGGAGCAGATCTCCACGCTGCAGCCCGTGGAGGAGCCCCCGGTGGAGCAGGTGGATGTGGCCTGGAGGAGGCCGCGGCCTGTGGAGAGCCCCCGCAGGAGCAGGCCCCAGGCCAGAGCTGCAGCCATGGAGAGGAGCCCACGCAGGAGCAGGGGGTCTGGGGGGAGCTGCCACCCGTGGGGGACCCAGGTTGGAGCAGTTTGCTCCTGACGGACGGACCCTGTGGTACAGACCCATATCGGAACAGTTCCTCAAGAATGGTGGCCTGTAAGCAGCCCCCGCAGGCTCATTTCGGGAAGGACGGCATCCCGTGGGAGGGACCCCACGTGGAACAGGGGCAGAGAGGGACCGTGGAGGAGCAGCAGGTGATGAAGTGTTAGGGACTGACCACAGCCCACATTCCCCATTCCCCTGCAACACTCGGCAGGAGGAGGTAGAGCAGGGTGGATAGGAGGTAAAAGGGGTTTTAAGTTTGCTTTTAATTTTTCACTATTGTAGTCTGCTAGTGATAGGCAACAAATTATATTAATCTCCCTGTGCTGCATCTGTTTTGTCCAGGACGATAATTGTTGAGTGATCTCCCTGTCCTTATCACAATTCCTTGAGGCCTTTTCATCATATTTTTTTCCCCTTTTCCTTTGAGGAGGGGGAGTGAGAGAGTGGCTATGGTGGAGTTCAGCTGCCCAGCAGCTTAAAACTACCAAGCAACAGTCCTACTATCCACCGACCAGCATCCTTATTCAAGCCTGTTGCAGCTATGTATGCTGCTCTGCTCTGTCTGGGATGTGGACCTACCCGTGGTATCTGGGGCCAGCTCATATGGACTAGACCCTTACAATCTGCAGGAATTCCCCTTCAGTGGGAACTTGCATCACATAAAGACAGTTTTCCATGGCGGAAGACAAAGCCTGTAGGAATTATTAGAAGTCGACATCCTCCATCACTCTGACCCCCGAGATTTGGACATAATTTCCAAAATGAGCAAAAGGGATCTGTGTCTGCCCTGATACGAAGGAAATCACTGCCCCTGGAAATCTAGTCACTATGCTTTGGTGACTTCATCGGAGTTTTTGTTCTGCTTTGTATGCATCAAACGGAAAAGAGCTACCCCAGGAACACTGTGCTTTGGTGGCAGAGATCTGCTGGCAGCTGAGGACATTACTTATGTTTGTGTGTGAAAATCACACTTCCCTGCTAAAATACATAATATTGGGCCACATGCTTTCTAGCATATCACCTGTCAGGGAAGCAAAGCCAGGAAAAGCACTAATACGGCCCTGTGTGTCCCTCAGGGCTGTAAGCACAGCCACAAGCACAACCATGCTAACACACAGGAAATCTGTGCATGATCCCCAGAATTCACAGATGCAACGTGCATTTCTGTGCACGTGCCCTGACACCAGCTGGCAGCAGGAGGTCAGCTCCCAGCCTCAGCTCACTCTCTGTTCCTTGGGTTTGCTTTAATGCCTCCTTTGAGACACTGCCTCAGCGCAGTGAGTTTGTGAATGTGACATATCATTCAATATTATCCACCATAAGCCACTCTGTTCCTATAGCAACTGCCTCCTTAGCCCAGTTCCTGGGTCTCTTCAGGTCTGTTTGATATTCACCTTGACACCTTTGGTGGAGGCCTTGAAGGAACACACAAAGTGTGAAAACACCTTGTACTTATTAGGCCAAGGTAATTCCTCCCCACATGGATGGGCACATATCATCTCCAAGAAAGGGGCTCCCACCTCCACGACTCCCGTCCATCCTCCACCTCTCTATGTCCTTGCATGAATAACGACCTGCACAGCTTAACCTGGACAGGAGCCTGAAGTCCACAACGAGAAATGCTCTGATCTGGGCTCCTTCCAAAAGGGCCAGGCAGATATAACTGGAAGAATGTGTAAAATGTTGACCCTAGCTGACGTAATTTCTTTTGGTTGATCTCATGCAAACCTGTGACGCACCCAGCAGGCCCTGCAACCCCTGTGATTTTACCTGCAGCCCCTGCAACCCCTGTGATTTTACCTGCAGCCCCTGCAACCGCTGTGAGGTTACGTGCAGCCCCTCCAAGAAATGTGATTTTACCTGCAGCCCCTCCAACCCCTGTGACGTTACCTGCAGCCCCTCCAAGCCCTGTGATGTTCCCTGCAGCCACTCCAACCCTGTGACAGGCCCTACAGCTGGCTCCGGGGACTACCCCGTTGCCGTATCAGTCGCCAATACACACAAGATGAAGGAATGGATGCAGAAGTCATCTCGTTTAGGCAGGGAAGAAAGTCCTCCGAAGAAGGGGAAGGAGCAAGAGGAAGGCGAGGCAGGCAACCCCAATGTAGGGCCATCCCAGGGAAGAGGAGGCTGTTAGAAAATAGAAAAGAGAGAAAAGCAGCAGTAAGCAGGTGATCCCCATCCCTGGGCGAGCTGCGAGACATGGGACAAGATTTCAGCTGTCATGCAGGCGAGCACATTGTCACCTGGCTGCTGCGATGCTGGGATAACAGCTCCGGGAGCCTGGAATCGGAGGGCAGGGAAGCCAAGCAGCTGGGATCCTTCTCTGGGGAAGGGGGCACTGAGAAAGCGATCAGAAACGGGGCACAAGCCTCTGGAGGCGGCGCCTGTCAGGCGTGAAGGAAAGGGATCCCTTCCAGGAAGATGCTGTGGGGTTGCTGAGGGTCGAAGAACAGCAGGTGTTGGCTGCTCCCACCGTGCTGCAGCAGCGGCAAGGGAGAGACGTGGTGGTTTTCCTCAGCTGGGCAGCTGAGCTCCACCTCAACCGCTCTCTCCCTGCCCCTCCTCAAAGGGAAAGGGGAGAAAATAGGATGGAAAGGGCTCAAGGGCTGAGAGAAGGACAGGGAGATCACTCCACAATGATCGTCACGGTCAAATGAGGCTCAGCAGAGCCTGTTCCAGTCCAGCCCGGGCCTGCTCCTGCGGGGGCTCTCCACAGGCCGCGGCCTCCTCCAGGCCACATCCACCTGCTCCACCGGGGGCTCCTCCACGGGCTGCAGCGTGGAGATCTGCTCCGTGTGGGACCCGTGGGCTGCAGGGGGACAGCCTGCTCCACCAGGGGCCTCTCCCCAGGCCGCAGGGGAACTGCTGCTTTGAGCCTGGAGCACCTCCTGCCTCCTGCTGCACTCACCTTGGGGGCTGCAGAGAGGTTTCTCACTCCTCCCTGACCCAGACGCTGCTGTGCAGCAGGTTTCTTTCCCTTTCTTAGATGGGCTCTCACACAGGCGCAAACATCATCCGTTTTGTCTCAGTTCTGGGCAGCAGCGGGTCCCTCTGGAGCCTCCTGGAACCGGCCCTTATCTAACATGGGGCAGCTGCTGCATTCTCCTCACAGAGGACACCCCTGCAGCCCCCCGCTACCAGAACCTGTCCTCGTAAACCCAACACAAGACACCGACCGAGCCTCCCTGATTCCCAGCAGGTGGGTCACGCTGGGAACCCAGGCCAGTGCCCGGCAGACCCTCCTGGGCCTTGAAAAGCAAGCTTTATGGGGACGTAGCACCCAGAAAGAACGGAGTCACACAACAGGATTCATTTCCAAAACCGTCTCATAGACACCTGGGCCAAAGAGCAGGGCCTTGAGCGGGTATATCACAATGACAGAGTTCATTTCCTTCCCAGTAGCTGGCACGTGCCGTTTTTTGGGATTTCGGGGCTACAGTGAGCTGCTAAGAGGGATGTCTTAGCTCTTGCAGGGCAGTGCTTCCACTAAGGCCAGGACTTTTCTGCATCTTCTACTGCCCTGCAAGCGAGGATGCTTGGGGCACACAGGAAGCTGGGAGGGGACACAGCTGCAGGGATTCCATAAGACACAAGCAAATGCAGCCTTGGCTTGGTGACACTTTCTCTTGATTACTGCTCAACACAAATTACCTCGAGCAAGTCTAGCAAGATTGTCACCTCAGATGATGTTGCGCCTAGTGCCCTACCCTCCTTTTCAATGGGAGTCCCGTCACTGCCCTTAATATCACATTGTTGTTGCTGTTAGATGCAGGAAATAAGATTTGCAGCATTTGAGACATCAGTAACTTTTGATCTATTTTTGCCTCAAGCGTGCAACTGTCCTAATTTGTTCTCTTTGTTCCCCCTGGTTTCTGTGGCTTAAGTACCACTTACTATTATTGTTTAATTTCCTATGTGAAGGAGGTTTTTGGTCATTCTTACTTTATTTCTGCAGTTTTTAACCTCTGAAACATGCCTTTTCTCATCGCTTTTTTCCTCTTTGAATTTTGAATTTTAACTATGCCTTCTCTGCACTCAAGTCCCAGAGCTGCTTAGTCAGACTCAATTATTCATTTCCTTAGATTTCAAAGTTTGCATTTCTAAGCCTCAAAACCTTCATTCTAAACCTGGTTTTGTCTGTCGTGAAATGTAAAATGAGAAAAGTCAGCTCATGATCACACTTTATTCAAATTTTACTACATTTAAACCCATACAGGAGCCAAGTCTAAAATGGTCTTATATTTTTTCACTTTTGGGAAGAAATCCATCACATAGTACACCTCTATGAACATAAGTGGTAATTATCTTTCAATCTTTTGCTGGGAAGTTAAAGTCTCCCATAATTCCCATTATTGTTTACGTGTCTGATAACTGTACAGAGATAATTCACTATTAGACTGGAGCTAAGAGCAAAGAGCAGGCTAGCAAGGCTGTCTACCTTTAGCAGTGATTTGCACAAAACCACTCTTTTGCTGACCCATAACATTTAATTTCTCCATCCTCTGCTTCTTGCTAACACAAAGCACCATCTTATTCCATCCATTTGCCTTGGTTTCCAGCCTTCCTGAGATTTATCAGTACTTGTATGACATTCATGCCTTTGTTTCACCCTTCCTGTGTTGACACTTGTCATAACAGTTTTAGATCCTGAACATGATCATCTCAAAGTTTGCCTGACAGTTAGGTCTTCCTCACATTGTCGTAGAGTATCAGGTCTCTACCACTTGAAATAGATTGGATTGGATTAGATTATTGGCACCGTCTCTTGTGCTGGTAGTCCATTATCTTCACAGTCCGTACAACTGGCCATCAGTGAACATGAAGTGGCCTTATCCTGCCCATTTACCTTTCTGGAAATCAGCCACTCTCTCTGCCTAGAACAGCGAATGGATTTTCCTCACCTTTCTTCAAAAGCTCTGAAGTTTTCTGTGATCTTTCCAATTGTACGGTATGATAAGCTTTTGCTGCCACTGAAGGGTAGAAGTCATTATGAATAGTGCCAACAAACCAGAAACATAACAATGAAAACGATATTTTAATTCAGAATAGGTATTTGAAAAGTTCACCTTTTCTAGCACAAATGGGGAAAAGAAAAAAAGGAAGGGAAAAAAAAAAAAAAAAGCAGTCCTAAAACATCAAAACTGTGGCCAAAGAATTAGAAGAAACACTATTTTTCCAAAGCTGCAATGTTTTCCATTCATCTGGCTGGGCCAGCAGAGCACTGGAGACCTGGATGCACTGTACTCATGGCTGGTTCCCCTAAATGACCTGCAGGGAGATCTTCTTATCTCTGTCCCTCTGTTTCTCCTTTCAATCTCTGTTTTGTCTGTTTGTATCACTAGCTCTCAAATCGCCACTGATATATGCACGTGCAGCACCCAGCACAACCTTGTTTCAGGCTCCAGCGGGACCTTTAGGCATTACCATCCTGTAAACAAATAACAATGATAGTGAGTGTAATTACAATCGTCAAACTATTCCAGCTCCACATCATTAGCCATGCCCTGAGCTAAATAACATTTTAATCAGTTTGATATGTCATCTGTGGCTTTCTTCACTGTCACTTGCAATCCAGCAAACTCCTTCCTTCACGTTTCTAGATTAGACAGAGGGTTCTCAACTGCAGACATCCAATTCCCTGTTCAGGAAGCAGCGAGACCTTTCCTCTTCTCACAGATTTAAGATGATAGCCAAGCATCATGAGACACAGTGCGTATGTCTCCTAGGCCCATCCCATGAGAGCAGGACATTTACCACACATGAGAAGAAGACTTAATGCAGTGGCAAAGCAAAATACTCAGTGTCAAAGCCATGTCTAGATGATCATTAAAGACAGATCAAAATTACCCAATACAGGAGGAAAATCTATCGTTTGTAGAAGATTATGTTCTCTGATTATTAGTTTCAAAATTAGTTTTTCCTTTGGATTTCCTCTGAACTTAAACTTAGTTTGGAATGCCTTTGCTTTTGAATATTTCTGAAATCGTATTACTTCTCCTAAGTAAGTTGCTAGTCTGTTCTATTTACGTGAAATTCGAATAATATTGTGAAGTATCTGCCATCAGTTTTACTGTGTGCCAGGCTGAGTTCCCTGATGAATTTCAAATTTCAGATATGAAACAGTAAAGGTTAAAAAAAAAAAATGTTACAACGGGTACTTCATGCAGTAGCATAAACTTCTGTTTTCTCAAAACTTGTATCAGTTCATCTCACCAGGACCAGCAGGGGAAGCACACTCTGCCTAGGCACTGGCAAAGGGACACAGTGAGAGTGTAGGGTCTCTTGCTGGGGCCATTCAAAATTTGACTGTACAAGCCCCTGAGCAATATGACAGGGCTTTAAAAATGGCCCTGCTTGAAGTACGCGGGTGATCTGGAGACCTCTAAGGTGCTTTCCAACAAAAGCTTTTCTATAATTGTATGAAATCACCTGCAATAGATTAACCCTGGTCATTATTCCTATCACAGGAAATAACTGTGACACCTGGGTAACAGGTGAGCTTACTGCGACACCAGGGAGAGCCTTCCTGTACTTAAAGGCAACCTGTAGGAAAGCTGGGGAGGGAGTCTTTATCAGGGCCTGCAGTGACAGGACAAGGAGTAACCGCTTTAAACTGAAAAGTAGCACCCAGAAAGAACGGAGTCACACAACAGGATTCATTTCCAAAACCGTCTCATAGACACCTGGGCCAAAGTGCAGGGCCTTGAGCGGGTATATCACAATGACAGAGTTCATTTCCTTCCCGGTAGCTGGCACGTGCCGTTTTTTGGGATTTCGGGGCTACAGTGAGCTGCTAAGAGGGATGTCTTAGCTCTTGCAGGGCCGTGCTTCCACTAAGGCCAGGACTTTTCTGCATCTTCTACTGCCCTGCAAGCGAGGATGCTTGGGGCACACAGGAAGCTGGGAGGGGACACAGCTGCAGGGATTCCATAAGACACAAGCAAATGCAGCCTTGGCTTGGTGACACTTTCTCTTGATTACTGCTCAACACAAATTACCTCGAGCAAGTCTACTGTGAGGACTAAAGGAAAGAGACGTATGGATGCTGCTAAGCTCTTCTAGCTTGTACCAGGTAGGAAAGATACCTCTGTAGCAGGCGTGAAGAGGATAGCACTAATTAATTAGATGAGAAGCGGAGGAAAGGCACTTAGAGGTAGTGAAAAGCAGTTAATGTGATGTTCCGGGGAAGCTTCAGTCTGCTTAAGGAGTAGCAAGAACAAGCCTAAAGTCATAGCCAAATACAAGAAAGAGAGGAGGACACGCAGCATGAGAAGCTCCCGAGAGAAAGGAGCTCTGTTTTGGGTAAAAATCAGTCCCTTTTTCTATCATGGAGACATCCAAGGGCGTAGGACACGTGCACTTCAGGGAACCAAGAGATGCTGTGCATTTGTCTCGTCCCCCTGACACAGCCACTAGGTGACGATGCTTCCAATTCTCTCTAAAGAAACCTTGCTTTCTCAGGCCCAGGTGTCCAGCTGCACACCAAGGACGTCCCTGGCTCCCAGGCACAGTTCCCAGGCCCAAGGCCGAGCTCCCCTCCGAACCCCCATTCCAGCAGACCTTGCTCCTGGCATTGTGGAGCAGCCATTTCATGTCAGCCTTTTCTCCTGGCAGTCAGCTTAGCGCCGTAACCTCTGCCATCGGGGCGCCCGAGAGCCGTGTGAGGTCAGCAGAGAGTCACTGTCAGCCTTTGACCTCACAAAGGTGGGTGGCCATAAGTGCCCTGAGCGTCCAGCTCGCATTGAGTACTGCTGGTGGCACTCGAGGCGTGGAGGTCTGCATGGTGCAATGGGAGACGCCGATGTCCTGCTGCTGGAACAAGAGGCGCTGATGTGCTGCTGGTGCAGGAGGAGACGTGAAGGTGCTGCTGCTTAGAGGTGCTGAGGAGCGGGCAGCCTCCGTGCCGGTGGCTGAGCATGCTGCTCTTAATTAGTGCTCTACCCTTCCTATCTTTTTACTAAGGTGGGTAGAGAGAAATGCCCATATCTGTTTATTTCCTGGTAAGAAATGTAAGAGCCTTGTATCTGCATATTCACCAGATTCATCCCAGCGCCCTTGGTACTGGCGATCTGTGTTGATCTGTAATAAAGAGCAATTGGTAGCACACCAAGTCTCCGTGACCTTGCATCTAACAGAATCGTCCAAATCCCTGTTGTGATCTCTCTCTAGCTGTGGGCTGGCTAAGCTGTCTGTTGGATGGTGAAAATGGGAAATGATTGGGATGGGAAATGATGAGTGGGCCGAGAAATCATTGCTGGGATGGGAAGACTTCCTTGGGGTGGAAAGCCATTGGGCTAGGAACTCAAAGAGATGGGAAATCTTCCCTGGGTTTGAAATCATTGGGAAGCAAAAGCGTTGGGATGGGAAATCACTCCAGGGATGGGGAAGTATTGGGATGGGAAGTCTTTAATGGGGTGGGTAACATTCACTGGGGAAGGAAGTACTTGGAAAAGTAATCAGAGAGATGGGAATTCTTTGGGATGAGATCTCTTTGGATTAAGAAACGCTTCGTGTCGATGGGAAATATCTCGTATGGGAATCTGTTATCATGTGAAATTGTAAGGATGGGAAATGACCGTTAGGATGCAAAGCTGGTACTGGGACGGGAAATGCTTGGGACGGGGAAGTGTTGGTGTGAAACCGTCCTGGGCATGGCAAATGATGCGTGGGAGGGAAAGCCTGATGGGGATGGAAAAGTCTTGCGATGGGAAGCCTGCTTGGGTCCAAAAGCTGCAGTCCTCACCAAGATGGCGGCGAGGGGCTGGTCAGCCGTTGGGACGGAACGGCCGTTGCCCGCGTTCCCCAACCGACCGCCCCACTCTCCAGCCACCATGGCAGGTACAGCAGCCGGCTCCCACTCCTCCCGGGGCTGCGGCCCTGCTGGCGAGCCCAGCGCCCCAGATCTCACCCCAGCGCCCTTTTTCCCACAGAGGGTTTCCCCAGACGGCTTCCGCGGCTTCCGCAGACGCAAAACTCCCCCTTCGTCGTCCCAGCCGTGCCGCCAACGGTGGCTGCCTGGCTGCTGCCCTCCCTCCCCGGAGCGATGGCGCTGCCCTTGCAGCCCCCCCAGGTACCCACCCTCCCCTACGCGCTGCCCCAGGCCACCGTCTGGCACGTGGTGCCGGGGGTCCAGGGGCAGGTGCTGCAGCTCCCCGCCGGGGTGCAGCTGGCACCTGGGGGGCACCTCCCACCCGAGGGGCACCACCTGCAGCTTGGGCAGCTCCCCGCCGTGGGGCAGCTCCCTGCTGTGGGGCAGCTCCCCCACACCGCTCCTCCCTGGGCCCCCGTCTACCAGTGGGGACAGCCCGTGGGGACGGGGACGGTGCTGCCCCAGGATCCCCTCTGGCTGGGGCCCGGGGCCGTGCTCCATGGGGAGCTCCTGCACCCCGCAGACACCCGCCTGCTGCAGGCCCCTGCCCACCCCGGCCCCCCACCACTCCTCGTCCCGGGGCCTCCGCTGCGGGGGCAGGCGCTCCCCGCGCCCCGCACCCTGACCAGCAGCCGGGGGCAGCTGCCGGAACCCTGCGACCACGCCGTGGGGCTCAGCGAGGACCAGGGGCCCCCGCTGCCCGGCCCCACTCCCCCCGAGCCTGCCCAGGCTCCAACGACCGCCAGCACCCAGACAGTGACGCCCGACGGTGAGTTTGGGGCTGGCACAGCCGGCCGCTGGGCGCCCCACACCCAGGAGCCATGCGAAAGCTGGCATCGCCCATCCTGGGGGATTTGCTTGCTTTTTCCTCAGCGGCGACAGTTGCAGAGGTGCCTGAGGAGCCCCTGGAGCTGCTTGAGCTGGGCCCCGATGCCTTCGCCGAGGCCTTTCCCCACCTGGCAGGGGACAGCCAGCAGCTGCAGCACCTGCAGGACCAGCTCCCGGCCGACCTGGACATCTCCGGCTTGGAGGAGCTGCTCAGCTGGCTCGATGCCGTGGAGCCCCAGGACGCCTTCCCCGGTGTCCCCAGCAGTCCTGTGCTCAGCCGCTTCCTGTCTGAGCTGCCCGATCTCTGCGAGGACATCGAGGAGCCGAGCACACAGGGACTGGCAGCCACCAGAGCGCTGGGTGAGGTACCCTCAACCCCTGGGGTGCACCCCGAGAAGGTGCAGGGTGGGCGGGCGGTGCAGCCCCCTGCTGTGCCGGCAGCGAGCTCCCCCCTCAAGCCTGCAGCCAGTCCCCAGCTCAGTGCCCTCAGGAGACCCCTGCCCAACCCTCCCTTCACTCTCCCCAAAAGGCCCCCCCACCCTGAATTCCTCACTGCCCTTAGCAGACCCCTGCCCAACCCTCCCTCGCGTCCCCTCAAGAGACCCCCCGACCCTCAATTCCTTAATTCCCTTAGGAGACCCCTGCCCAAGCCTCGCCTGAGTCCCCTCAAGAGCCCCCCCGACCCTGAATTTATTAGTGCCCTTAGGAGACCCCTGCCCAATCCCCCTCTGGGTCCCCTCAAGAGCCCCCCCGGCCCTGAATTTATTAGTGCCCTTAGGAGGCCCCTGCCCAATCCCCCTCTGAGTCCCCTCAAGAGCCCCCCGCCTGCCCCTGCGCCCACCGGCACCAAGTGGGGGGCCAAGCGCCCCGCGCCCACCAGCACCCCCAGCACAGCGCAGAGCTCCCAGCACAGGAGGCCGGCGACGGAGAAAACCCCCGGCAAGGAGAAGACGACGCTGCTGGGCCAGGGTGGCCAAGGCCCCAAGACGCTGTGCCAGGGGAAGACGGGTGGCCACAGCGCGGTGGCTGGCAGCAGCGGCCAAGCGGGCGGCGGCAGGCAGCAGCCGGCGAGCGACAGCACCAGGGCGCCCAGCAAGAGGGCCCAAAGCCCGGGGGCTGCTGGGGGGCAAGGAGCAGCGGCACCGCCTCCCCGGAGAGCGCTGCTGCTGCTGGAGCCCCCCCCCATTAAGCCCCGTGCCCGTGCCCGTGCCGTGCGGGCCCAGGACAGGCTCCGTCCCCAAGCCATCGGGGACAAGACGCTGCAGCGCCAGCACCCGGGGACAAAGACCCCCAGCGAGACTTTGCAGCCGCTGGGGGCCAGGGCGAAGGCGCTGGGGCCAGTGCGCCAGCCGCCCTGTGTGCAGCCGCAGCCCACCTCCAGCGGCCCCAGCAGCATGCCCAGGGCCCCGCCGACGGTGCCAGGCTCCAGCGCTGTGCCCGCTGCCCCCCGGCCCCCAGCTGGCGACAAGGCCCAGGCGGTGCCGGCACCACCAGGCAGCACGGCGCGAGCGTGGAGAGCTCCCCTGCAGCAGGCGCCCAGAGCGCCGTGCCTGCCAGCCGCGGGGGGCCAAGCGCAGCGGGAGCCTCTGCCCACGCAGCCGCGCACGCTGCAGCGTCCGGCGCAGCCCTGCGTGGACTACGTGCCCTGCGTGGGGCCCTGGGCGGGCGGCGACGCGGCGCCCACGCCGCTGGAGGAGCAGGAGGCGTCGGTGCCCATCACGCCGCAGCAGCGTCCCGAGCGGGAGCGCCTGAAGAAGCTGGCCCAGGAGGAGCGGCAGCGGGCGGCCCACCAGATGAAGATCGGCCCCGTGCAATTCTTCGTGCAGCGGCAGAAGGACCACGCCATAGCCAAGTATTACGGCTACCCGTGACCCTGCGCTCCTCGACGGCCCCCGCAGCACCCGGGCCCGCTCAGCATGCAGGCACAGAGACCTCTGCAGGCGCCTGCTCCAGCTTCAGCCACGCTCCTCAGCCCTTGCCCCTCTCGCTTGCCCTCTCCCTTCTCCAGTGCTGGAGCTAGGCAGTGTTTGCCACTGTCAGGGATGGGCAACTGGGGCAATGGGAAATGCGCGCGTCACGAATGAACGTTGCAATGGGAAGCTGTTGGGATGTTGGCAATAGCTGGGGTGGGAAAGGTTGGGCGTGGGAACTGCTTGTTGGGACACCAAATGGCTGAGATCCCAAACTTCTTTCTTCTTTCGGGTCATTTCTCTTCTTTAGTGCCTTCCTTATTAAATTCCTCTAGTGTAGGTGTTCACTCAGCAAGGCCTCTGCCTGCAGCTGTTCTGGCACTGGGATGCCGAGGGGATTTCATGCAGCCCGCTCCCGCTGCCCATGCTCAGTCCGTGCATGGATGTGGGCACGGCCAGCACGGACGGGAGAAAATGGGTGGACGGCTGGGTGGATGGGAGGGTGATGGGAGTTGGGAATTCAGCCTTGGGATCAGACACGGGAGGTTGTTGGGATAGGAAATGACCAGTGGGATGGGAAGTCACGATGGGGATAGGAATTCATTAGAATACGAAAAATTGGTTTCATTTTTATTTATTATTTTATTAATTTTAATATTTATTTTATTTATTATATTTATTAATTTTATTTATTAAATTTACTTTATTGACTGTGTTGTACAGGATGGCATTTTTTTAGGTTCTCTTCCTTTTCTACCCTATTAAACTCTCTTTATCACAACGCACTGCTTTGTACTTCATTTTTCCTTCCGAGTCGTTCTGGATTCACTCAGGATGGGGGGGACATTAGTGAACGCCTGTGTGCTTCAGATCCAAGCTCACCTTTGCCCTCAACTCAAGATACATATTTGCATCTGTTGTCATGATACAAAATTAACAGCAACAAAATAAAAGTTAACTACTTCCGAGCACCAGCTGTACGTTTGCTGGGTCTGCTCTATGCATTTTGAAGACCATTCAATACTATTCAGCACCTTCAGGAGGAAATGTGTGGTTCTAGGGAAATGCATCTTGATCTGATGCAAACCTGCGACGCACCCTGCAGCCCCTCCAACCCCTGTGATTTTACCTGCAGCCCCTGCAACCCCTGTGATTTTACCTGCAGCCCCTCCAAGCCCTGTGATGTTCCCTGCAGCCACTCCAACCCTGTGACAGGCCCTACAGCTGGCTCCGGGGACTACCCCGTTGCCGTATCAGTCGCCAATACACACACAAGATGAAGGAATGGATGCAGAAGTCATCTCGTTTAGGCAGGGAAGAAAGTCCTCCGAAGAAGGGGAAGGAGCAATAGGAAGGCGAGGCAGGCGACCCCAATGTAGGGCCATCCCAGGGAAGAGGAGGCTGTTAGAAAAGAGAGAAAAGCAGCAGTAAGCAGGTGATCCCCATCCCTGGGCGAGCTGCGAGACATGGGACAAGATTTCAGCTGTCATGCAGGCGAGCACATTGTCACCTGGCTGCTGCGATGCTGGGATAACAGCTCCGGGAGCCTGGAATCGGAGGGCAGGGAAGCCAAGCAGCTGGGATCCTTCTCTGGGGAAGGGGGCACTGAGAAAGCGATCGGAAACGGGGCACAAGCCTCTGGAGGCGGCGCCTGTCAGGCGTGAAGGAAAGGGATCCCTTCCAGGAAGATGCTGTGGGGTTGCTGAGGGTCGAAGAACAGCAGGTGTTGGCTGCTCCTACCGTGCTGCAGGAGCGGCAAGGGAGAGACGTGGTGGTTTTCCTCAGCTGGGCAGCTGAGCTCCACCTCAACCGCTCTCTCCCTGCCCCTCCTCAAACGGAAAGGGGAGAAAATAGGATGGAAAGGGCTCAAGGGCTGAGAGAAGGACAGGGAGATCACTCCACAATGATCGTCACGGGCAAAAGAGGCTCAGCAGAGCCTGTTCCAGTCCAGCCCGGGCCTGCTCCTGCGGGGGCTCTCCACAGGCCGCGGCCTCCTCCAGGCCACATCCACCTGCTCCACCGGGGGCTCCTCCACGGGCTGCAGCGTGGAGATCTGCTCCGTGTGGGACCCGTGGGCTGCAGGGGGACAGCCTGCTCCACCAGGGGCCTCTCCCCAGGCCGCAGGGGAACTGCTGCTGTGAGCCTGGAGCACCTCCTGCCTCCTGCTGCACTCACCTTGGGGGCTGCAGAGAGGTTTCTCACTCCTCCCTGACCCAGACGCTGCTGTGCAGCAGGTTTCTTTCCCTTTCTTAGATGGGCTCTCACACAGGCGCAAACATCATCCGTTTTGTCTCAGTTCTGGGCAGCAGCGGGTCCCTCTGGAGCCTCCTGGAACCGGCCCTTATCTAACATGGGGCAGCTGCTGCATTCTCCTCACAGAGGACACCCCTGCAGCCCCCCGCTACCAGAACCTGTCCTTGTAAACCCAACACAAGACACCGACCGAGCCTCCCTGATTCCCAGCAGGTGGGTCAGGCTGGGAACCCAGGCCAGTGCCTGGCACACCGTCCTGGGCCTTGAAAAGCAAGCTTTATGGGGACGTATCTGGAGACCTCTAAGGTGCTTTCCAACAAAAGCTTTTCTATAATTGTATGAAATCACCTGCAATAGATTAACCCTGGTCATTATTCCTATCACAGGAAATAACTGTGACACCTGGGTAACAGGTGAGCTTACTGCGACACCAGGGAGAGCCTTCCTGTACTTAAAGGCAACCTGTAGGAAAGCTGGGGAGGGAGTCTTTATCAGGGCCTGGAGTGACAGGACAAGGAGTAACCGCTTTAAACTGAAAAGTAGCACCCAGAAAGAACGGAGTCACGCAACAGGATTCATTTCCAAAACCACCTCGTAGACACCTGGGCCAAAGAGCAGGGCCTTGAGCGGGTATATCACAATGACAGAGTTCATTTCCTTCCCGGTAGCTGGCACGTGCCGTTTTTTGGGATTTCGGGGCTACAGTGAGCTGCTAAGAGGGATGTCTTAGCTCTTGCAGGGCAGTGCTTCCACTAAGGCCAGGACTTTTCTGCATCTTCTACTGCCCTGCAAGCGAGGATGCTTGGGGCACACAGGAAGCTGGGAGGGGACACAGCTGCAGGGATTCCATAAGGCACAAGCAAATGCAGCCTTGGCTTGGTGACACTTTCTCTTGATTACTGCTCAACACAAATTACCTCGAGCAAGTCTACTGTGAGGACTAAAGGAAAGAGACGTATGGATGCTGCTAAGCTCTTCTAGCTTGTACCAGGTAGGAAAGATACCTCTGTAGCAGGTGTGAAGAGGATAGCACTAATTAATTAGATGAGAAGCGGAGGAAAGGCACTTAGAGGTAGTGAAAAGCAGTTAATGTGATGTTCCGGGGAAGCTTCAGTCTGCTTAAGGAGTAGCAAGAACAAGCCTAAAGTCATAGCCAAATACAAGAAAGAGAGGAGGACACGCAGCATGAGAAGCTCCCGAGAGAAAGGAGCTCTGTTTTGGGTAAAAATCAGTCCCTTTTTCTATCATGGAGACATCCAAGGGCGTAGGACACGTGCGCTTCAGGGAACCAAGAGATGCTGTGCATTTCTCTCGTCCCCCTGACACAGCCACTAGGTGACGATGCTTCCAATTCTCTCTAAAGAAACCTTGCTTTCTCAGGCCCAGGTGTCCAGCTGCACACCAAGGACGTCCCTGGCTCCCAGGCACAGTTCCCAGGCCCAAGGCCGAGCTCCCCTCCGAACCCCCATTCCAGCAGACCTTGCTCCTGGCATTGTGGAGCAGCCATTTCATGTCAGCCTTTTCTCCTGGCAGTCAGCTTAGCGCCGTAACCTCTGCCATCGGGGCGCCCGAGAGCCGTGTGAGGTCAGCAGAGAGTCACTGTCAGCCTTTGACCTCACAAAGGTGGGTGGCCGTAAGTGCCCTGAGCGTCCAGCTCGCATTGAGTACTGCTGGTGGCACTCGAGGCGTGGAGGTCTGCATGGTGCAATGGGAGACGCCGATGTCCTGCTGCTGGAACAAGAGGCGCTGATGTGCTGCTGGTGCAGGAGGAGACGTGAAGGTGCTGCTGCTTAGAGGTGCTGAGGGGCGGGCAGCCTCAGCGGGCAGCTGAATCAGAGGGCAGGGAAGCCAAGCAGCTTCCTTCTCTGGGGAAGGGGGCACAGAGAAAGTGATTGGAAATGGGGTACAAGCCCTCAGCCTCTAAAAGCAATCCCTCAGATGTTTAGGCATAGTAAAGTTAGGTATATCTATTTGACTCTAGACCCCAACATGTTTGTTAGTGTTCTGGTTTGTCCACTGCTTTCTTGTGGGGGATTTGAGTTGGCCATTACTCTTTAGGTGAATGCTGACTTCATATCTATGGTGCACTTTATTCTTAAAATGGGAAGTTTCTACCAATTTCCCGTCCAAACTTGCTCATAAGCCAACTGCAGTCATCATTTCAGATGTGTCTCCCAACTTACACATTTCCTATTTCTCCTTGATATTTACTCAAGAAATTCATTTACGTAGAGACAACATATTCTTCTCTCAACTGGCATCTGGCTGGGCAGAATGATGTCCTTTCATTCCCTTCCAGGCAATAGGCAACTTGTTCCTTCTGTCTTGTGAACTCTTCCTCCTAAGTTCAATGTGAATACAAGTGGCAGAACTGTGCCTCATGTCTCAAATGAGTGTCAGGGCTGCCTTGTCCAGTGTATTCATACTGGAGGGAAAAAAAAATGAATAGCCATACACACTATATAACCACTAAACTTTTTCAGTCCTCCTTGTGCTAACAGTGCATGAACGTGAGGTTTTGTTGTCATTTTTGTTTGTTTGTTTGTTTGCTTGCTTTAAACTCCTGACTGCCATATAGCAAACATGACAAAAAAACACCCTTTTTTGAGAAGCTCTGAGAATGGCTCTGCTTTGTATTATCACCTGTCACTTCACCTGAACCATTTCAATCACAAGCGATATCCTTCTGTCAGGCTTGGTAGTACTTCCCAACCTTATGTCCCCTGCAAATCTCAAAGCTCATGTGTAATTTTTAATCTTCAGCCACCATGTCCATACCGAACATATCTAACTTTGAAGTCAGCTCTGCCCTGAATAGGAGGTTGGGTTTTCAGAGGTCCCTTCCAGCCTACATTTCTCCATGAGTCTTTGCCTCCTTAGCAGCTGCAGTTTCAGAACTGTCTCTGAGAATTACCATAGGTAACGACTCCTTTGCTGGTAAGTCCCTCTTCAGTGTGAACAATTGTAAATTCCCTTTATTCACTTGCAGCCCCAAAGCCCAAATCCGTAGATAATGTATCAGAAGCTCACAGAAAGTGAAATAGATGTAATTCATCCCCTGTGTAGGGAAGAACTGGTCCTAGAAAGGAAAGCTATTAAATTATCTGGAAACAATTTAGCTCTGATAAATTATTTTGTAAATTACACATTACCCCCTCCTTCCCTGGTCTTAGCTGTTCTTGCTCCAAAACTTTGCATGGTGTTGATGTCAAACTAACAGGCCCACACTTGTCTGGATGACTCTTTACCCTCTTCTGGACAGAGGTGTATTTGTTACTCTCCCATTCTGGGGACTATCCCTGATTTGCACAATTGTTATGCATTTTTCCTACTTGACTTGTTGTTCTGTGTGCCAATGCTGTTAATAGGCTAGGTAGATATCAGCTTTTCATTTTTCACTTGAATCGCTATAGATTGTTATTTCACCTCAGATGATGTTGCGCCTAGTGCCCTACCCTCCTTTTCAATGGGAGTCCTGTCACTGCCCTTAATATCACATTGTTGTTGCTGTTAGATAGATGCAGGAAATAAGATTTGCAGCATTTGAGACATCAGTAACTTTTGATCTATTTTTGCCTCAAGCGTGCAACTGTCCTAATTTGTTCTCTTTGTTCCCCCTGGTTTCTGTGGCTTAAGTACCACTTACTATTATTGTTTAATTTCCTATGTGAAGGAGGTTTTTGGTCATTCTTACTTTATTTCTGCAGTTTTTAACCTCTGAAACATGCCTTTTCTCATCGCTTTTTTCCTCTTTGAATTTTGAATTTTAACTATGCCTTCTCTGCACTCAAGTCCCAGAGCTGCTTAGTCAGACTCAATTATTCATTTCCTTAGATTTCAAAGTTTGCATTTCTAAGCCTCAAAACCTTCATTCTAAACCTGGTTTTGTCTGTCGTGAAATGTAAAATGAGAAAAGTCAGCTCATGATCACACTTTATTCAAATTTTACTACATTTAAACCCATACAGGAGCCAAGTCTAAAATGGTCTTATATTTTTTCACTTTTGGGAAGAAATCCATCACATAGTACACCTCTATGAACATAAGTGGTAATTATCTTTCAATCTTTTGCTGGGAAGTTAAAGTCTCCCATAATTCCCATTATTGTTTACGTGTCTGATAACTGTACAGAGATAATTCACTATTAGACTGGAGCTAAGAGCAAAGAGCAGGCTAGCAAGGCTGTCTATCTTTAGCAGTGATTTGCACAAAACCACTCTTTTGCTGACCCATAACATTTAATTTCTCCATCCTCTGCTTCTTGCTAACACAAAGCACCATCTTATTCCATCCATTTGCCTTGGTTTCCAGCCTTCCTGAGATTTATCAGTACTTGTATGACATTCATGCCTTTGTTTCACCCTTCCTGTGTTGACACTTGTCATAACAGTTTTAGATCCTGAACATGATCATCTCAAAGTTTGCCTGACAGTTAGGTCTTCCTCACATTGTCATAGAGTATCAGGTCTCTACCACTTGAAATAGATTGGATTGGATTAGATTATTGGCACCGTCTCTTGTGCTGGTAGTCCATTATCTTCACAGTCCGTACAACTGGCCGTCAGTGAACATGAAGTGGCCTTATCCTGCCCATTTACCTTTCTGGAAATCAGCCACTCTCTCTGCCTAGAACAGGGAATGGATTTTCCTCACCTTTCTTCAAAAGCTCTGAAGTTTTCTGTGATCTTTCCAATTGTACGGTATGATAAGCTTTTGCTGCCACTGAAGGGTAGAAGTCATTATGAATAGTGCCAACAAAACAGAAACATAACAATGAAAACGATATTTTAATTCAGAATAGGTATTTGAAAAGTTCACCTTTTCTAGCACAAATGGGGAAAAGAAAAAAAGGAAAAAAAAAAAAAAAAAAAAAAGCAGTCCTAAAACATCAAAACTGTGGCCAAAGAATTAGAAGAAACACTATTTTTCCAAAGCTGCAATGTTTTCCATTCATCTGGCTGGGCCAGCAGAGCACTGGAGACCTGGATGCACTGTACTCATGGCTGGTTCCCCTAAATGACCTGCAGGGAGATCTTCTTCTCTCTATCCCTCTGTTTCTCCTTTCAATCTCTGTTTTGTCTGTTTGTATCACTAGCTCTCAAATCGCCACTGATATATGCACGTGCAGCACCCAGCACAACCTTGTTTCAGGCTCCAGCGGGACCTTTAGGCATTACCATCCTGTAAACAAATAACAATGATAGTGAGTGTAATTACAATCGTCAAACTATTCCAGCTCCACATCATTAGCCATGCCCTGAGCTAAATAACATTTTAATCAGTTTGATATGTCATCTGTGGCTTTCTTCACTGTCACTTGCAATCCAGCAAACTCCTTCCTTCACGTTTCTAGATTAGACAGAGGGTTCTCAACTGCAGACATCCAATTCCCTGTTCAGGAAGCAGCGAGACCTTTCCTCTTCTCACAGATTTAAGATGATAGCCAAGCATCATGAGACACAGTGCGTATGTCTCCTAGGCCCATCCCATGAGAGCGGGACATTTACCACACATGAGAAGAAGACTTAATGCAGTGGCAAAGCAAAATACTCAGTGTCAAAGCCATGTCTAGATGATCATTAAAGACAGATCAAAATTACCCAATACAGGAGGAAAATCTATCGTTTGTAGAAGATTATGTTCTCTGATTATTAGTTTCAAAATTAGTTTTTCCTTTGGATTTCCTCTGAACTTAAACTTAGTTTGGAATGCCTTTGGTTTTGAATATTTCTGAAATCGTATTACTTCTCCTAAGTAAGTTGCTAGTCTGTTCTGTTTACGTGAAATTCGAATAATATTGTGAAGTATCTGCCATCAGTTTTACTGTGTGCCAGGCTGAGTTCCCTGATGAATTTCAAATTTCAGATATGAAACAGTAAAGGTTAAAAAAAAAAATGTTACAAAGGGTACTCCATGCAGTAGCATAAACTTCTGTTTTCTCAAAACTTGTATCAGTTCATCTCACCAGGACCAGCAGGGGAAGCACACTCTGCCTAGGCACTGGCAAAGGGACACAGTGAGAGTGTAGGGTCTCTTGCTGGGGCCATTCAAAATTTGACTGTACAAGCCCCTGAGCAATATGACAGGGCTTTAAAAATGGCCCTGCTTGAAGTACGCGGGTGATCTGGAGACCTCTAAGGTGCTTTCCAACAAAAGCTTTTCTATAATTGTATGAAATCACCTGCAATAGATTAACCCTGGTCATTATTCCTATCACAGGAAATAACTGTGACACCTGGGTAACAGGTGAGCTTACTGCGACACCAGGGAGAGCCTTCCTGTACTTAAAGGCAACCTGTAGGAAAGCTGGGGAGGGAGTCTTTATCAGGGCCTGGAGTGACAGGACAAGGAGTAACCGCTTTAAACTGAAAAGTAGCACCCAGAAAGAACGGAGTCACGCAACAGGATTCATTTCCAAAACCACCTCGTAGACACCTGGGCCAAAGAGCAGGGCCTTGAGCGGGTATATCACAATGACAGAGTTCATTTCCTTCCCGGTAGCTGGCACGTGCCGTTTTTTGGGATTTCGGGGCTACAGTGAGCTGCTAAGAGGGATGTCTTAGCTCTTGCAGGGCAGTGCTTCCACTAAGGCCAGGACTTTTCTGCATCTTCTACTGCCCTGCAAGCGAGGATGCTTGGGGCACACAGGAAGCTGGGAGGGGACACAGCTGCAGGGATTCCATAAGGCACAAGCAAATGCAGCCTTGGCTTGGTGACACTTTCTCTTGATTACTGCTCAACACAAATTACCTCGAGCAAGTCTACTGTGAGGACTAAAGGAAAGAGACGTATGGATGCTGCTAAGCTCTTCTAGCTTGTACCAGGTAGGAAAGATACCTCTGTAGCAGGCGTGAAGAGGATAGCACTAATTAATTAGATGAGAAGCGGAGGAAAGGCACTTAGAGGTAGTGAAAAGCAGTTAATGTGATGTTCCGGGGAAGCTTCAGTCTGCTTAAGGAGTAGCAAGAACAAGCCTAAAGTCATAGCCAAATACAAGAAAGAGAGGAGGACACGCAGCATGAGAAGCTCCCGAGAGAAAGGAGCTCTGTTTTGGGTAAAAATCAGTCCCTTTTTCTATCATGGAGACATCCAAGGGCGTAGGACACGTGCGCTTCAGGGAACCAAGAGATGCTGTGCATTTCTCTCATCCCCCTGACACAGCCACTAGGTGACGATGCTTCCAATTCTCTCTAAAGAAACCTTGCTTTCTCAGGCCCAGGTGTCCAGCTGCACACCAAGGACGTCCCTGGCTCCCAGGCACAGTTCCCAGGCCCAAGGCCGAGCTCCCCTCCGAACCCCCATTCCAGCAGACCTTGCTCCTGGCATTGTGGAGCAGCCATTTCATGTCAGCCTTTTCTCCTGGCAGTCAGCTTAGCGCCGTAACCTCTGCCATCGGGGCGCCCGAGAGCCGTGTGAGGTCAGCAGAGAGTCACTGTCAGCCTTTGACCTCACAAAGGTGGGTGGCCATAAGTGCCCTGAGCGTCCAGCTCGCATTGAGTACTGCTGGTGGCACTCGAGGCGTGGAGGTCTGCATGGTGCAATGGGAGACGCCGATGTCCTGCTGCTGGAACAAGAGGCGCTGATGTGCTGCTGGTGCAGGAGGAGACGTGAAGGTGCTGCTGCTTAGAGGTGCTGAGGGGCGGGCAGCCTCAGCGGGCAGCTGAATCAGAGGGCAGGGAAGCCAAGCAGCTTCCTTCTCTGGGGAAGGGGGCACAGAGAAAGTGATTGGAAATGGGGTACAAGCCCTCAGCCTCTAAAAGCAATCCCTCAGATGTTTAGGCATAGTAAAGTTAGGTATATCTATTTGACTCTAGACCCCAACATGTTTGTTAGTGTTCTGGTTTGTCCACTGCTTTCTTGTGGGGGATTTGAGTTGGCCATTACTGTTTAGGTGAATGCTGACTTCATATCTATGGTGCACTTTATTCTTAAAATGGGAAGTTTCTACCAATTTCCCGTCCAAACTTGCTCATAAGCCAACTGCAGTCATCATTTCAGATGTGTCTCCCAACTTACACATTTCCTATTTCTCCTTGATATTTACTCAAGAAATTCATTTACGTAGAGACAACATATTCTTCTCTCAACTGGCATCTGGCTGGGCAGAATGATGTCCTTTCATTCCCTTCCAGGCAATAGGCAACTTGTTCCTTCTGTCTTGTGAACTCTTCCTCCTAAGTTCAATGTGAATACAAGTGGCAGAACTGTGCCTCATGTCTCAAATGAGTGTCAGGGCTGCCTTGTCCAGTGTATTCATACTGGAGGGAAAAAAAAATGAATAGCCATACACACTATATAACCACTAAACTTTTTCAGTCCTCCTTGTGCTAACAGTGCATGAACGTGAGGTTTTGTTGTCATTTTTGTTTGTTTGTTTGTTTGCTTGCTTTAAACTCCTGACTGCCATATAGCAAACATGACAAAAAAAACACCCTTTTTTGAGAAGCTCTGAGAATGGCTCTGCTTTGTATTATCACCTGTCACTTCACCTGAACCATTTCAATCACAAGCGATATCCTTCTGTCAGGCTTGGTAGTACTTCCCAACCTTATGTCCCCTGCAAATCTCAAAGCTCATGTGTAATTTTTAATCTTCAGCCACCATGTCCATACCGAACATATCTAACTTTGAAGTCAGCTCTGCCCTGAATAGGAGGTTGGGTTTTCAGAGGTCCCTTCCAGCCTACATTTCTCCATGAGTCTTTGCCTCCTTAGCAGCTGCAGTTTCAGAACTGTCTCTGAGAATTACCATAGGTAACGACTCCTTTGCTGGTAAGTCCCTCTTCAGTGTGAACAATTGTAAATTCCCTTTATTCACTTGCAGCCCCAAAGCCCAAATCCGTAGATAATGTATCAGAAGCTCACAGAAAGTGAAATAGATGTAATTCATCCCCTGTGTAGGGAAGAACTGGTCCTAGAAAGGAAAGCTATTAAATTATCTGGAAACAATTTAGCTCTGATAAATTATTTTGTAAATTACACATTACCCCCTCCTTCCCTGGTCTTAGCTGTTCTTGCTCCAAAACTTTGCATGGTGTTGATGTCAAACTAACAGGCCCACACTTGTCTGGATGACTCTTTACCCTCTTCTGGACAGAGGTGTATTTGTTACTCTCCCATTCTGGGGACTATCCCTGATTTGCACAATTGTTATGCATTTTTCCTACTTGACTTGTTGTTCTGTGTGCCAATGCTGTTAATAGGCTAGGTAGATATCAGCTTTTCATTTTTCACTTGAATCGCTATAGATTGTTATTTCACCTCAGATGATGTTGCGCCTAGTGCCCTACCCTCCTTTTCAATGGGAGTCCTGTCACTGCCCTTAATATCACATTGTTGTTGCTGTTAGATGCAGGAAATAAGATTTGCAGCATTTGAGACATCAGTAACTTTTGATCTATTTTTGCCTCAAGCGTGCAACTGTCCTAATTTGTTCTCTTTGTTCCCCCTGGTTTCTGTGGCTTAAGTACCACTTACTATTATTGTTTAATTTCCTATGTGAAGGAAGTTTTCGGTCATTCTTACTTTATTTCTGCAGTTTTTAACCTCTGAAACATGCCTTTTCTCATCGCTTTTTTCCTCTTTGAATTTTGAATTTTAACTATGCCTTCTCTGCACTCAAGTCCCAGAGCTGCTTAGTCAGACTCAATTATTCATTTCCTTAGATTTCAAAGTTTGCATTTCTAAGCCTCAAAACCTTCATTCTAAACCTGGTTTTGTCTGTCGTGAAATGTAAAATGAGAAAAGTCAGCTCATGATCACACTTTATTCAAATTTTACTACATTTAAACCCATACAGGAGCCAAGTCTAAAATGGTCTTATATTTTTTCACTTTTGGGAAGAAATCCATCACATAGTACACCTCTATGAACATAAGTGGTAATTATCTTTCAATCTTTTGCTGGGAAGTTAAAGTCTCCCATAATTCCCATTATTGTTTACGTGTCTGATAACTGTACAGAGATAATTCACTATTAGACTGGAGCTAAGAGCAAAGAGCAGGCTAGCAAGGCTGTCTATCTTTAGCAGTGATTTGCACAAAACCACTCTTTTGCTGACCCATAACATTTAATTTCTCCATCCTCTGCTTCTTGCTAACACAAAGCACCATCTTATTCCATCCATTTGCCTTGGTTTCCAGCCTTCCTGAGATTTATCAGTACTTGTATGACATTCATGCCTTTGTTTCACCCTTCCTGTGTTGACACTTGTCATAACAGTTTTAGATCCTGAACATGATCATCTCAAAGTTTGCCTGACAGTTAGGTCTTCCTCACATTGTCATAGAGTATCAGGTCTCTACCACTTGAAATAGATTGGATTGGATTAGATTATTGGCACCGTCTCTTGTGCTGGTAGTCCATTATCTTCACAGTCCGTACAACTGGCCGTCAGTGAACATGAAGTGGCCTTATCCTGCCCATTTACCTTTCTGGAAATCAGCCACTCTCTCTGCCTAGAACAGGGAATGGATTTTCCTCACCTTTCTTCAAAAGCTCTGAAGTTTTCTGTGATCTTTCCAATTGTACGGTATGATAAGCTTTTGCTGCCACTGAAGGGTAGAAGTCATTATGAATAGTGCCAACAAAACAGAAACATAACAATGAAAACGATATTTTAATTCAGAATAGGTATTTGAAAAGTTCACCTTTTCTAGCACAAATGGGGAAAAGAAAAAAAGGAAAAAAAAAAAAAAAAAAAAGCAGTCCTAAAACATCAAAACTGTGGCCAAAGAATTAGAAGAAACACTATTTTTCCAAAGCTGCAATGTTTTCCATTCATCTGGCTGGGCCAGCAGAGCACTGGAGACCTGGATGCACTGCACTCATGGCTGGTTCCCCTAAATGACCTGCAGGGAGATCTTCTTCTCTCTATCCCTCTGTTTCTCCTTTCAATCTCTGTTTTGTCTGTTTGTATCACTAGCTCTCAAATCGCCACTGATATATGCACGTGCAGCACCCAGCACAACCTTGTTTCAGGCTCCAGCGGGACCTTTAGGCATTACCATCCTGTAAACAAATAACAATGATAGTGAGTGTAATTACAATCGTCAAACTATTCCAGCTCCACATCATTAGCCATGCCCTGAGCTAAATAACATTTTAATCAGTTTGATATGTCATCTGTGGCTTTCTTCACTGTCACTTGCAATCCAGCAAACTCCTTCCTTCACGTTTCTAGATTAGACAGAGGGTTCTCAACTGCAGACATCCAATTCCCTGTTCAGGAAGCAGCGAGACCTTTCCTCTTCTCACAGATTTAAGATGATAGCCAAGCATCATGAGACACAGTGCGTATGTCTCCTAGGCCCATCCCATGAGAGCAGGACATTTACCACACATGAGAAGAAGACTTAATGCAGTGGCAAAGCAAAATACTCAGTGTCAAAGCCACGTCTAGATGATCATTAAAGACAGATCAAAATTACCCAATACAGGAGGAAAATCTATCGTTTGTAGAAGATTATGTTCTCTGATTATTAGTTTCAAAATTAGTTTTTCCTTTGGATTTCCTCTGAACTTAAACTTAGTTTGGAATGCCTTTGGTTTTGAATATTTCTGAAATCGTATTACTTCTCCTAAGTAAGTTGCTAGTCTGTTCTATTTACGTGAAATTCGAATAATATTGTGAAGTATCTGCCATCAGTTTTACTGTGTGCCAGGCTGAGTTCCCTGATGAATTTCAAATTTCAGATATGAAACAGTAAAGGTTAAAAAAAAAAATGTTACAAAGGGTACTTCATGCAGTAGCATAAACTTCTGTTTTCTCAAAACTTGTATCAGTTCATCTCACCAGGACCAGCAGGGGAAGCACACTCTGCCTAGGCACTGGCAAAGGGACACAGTGAGAGTGTAGGGTCTCTTGCTGGGGCCATTCAAAATTTGACTGTACAAGCCCCTGAGCAATATGACAGGGCTTTAAAAATGGCCCTGCTTGAAGTACGCGGGTGATCTGGAGACCTCTAAGGTGCTTTCCAACAAAAGCTTTTCTATAATTGTATGAAATCACCTGCAATAGATTAACCCTGGTCATTATTCCTATCACAGGAAATAACTGTGACACCTGGGTAACAGGTGAGCTTACTGCGACACCAGGGAGAGCCTTCCTGTACTTAAAGGCAACCTGTAGGAAAGCTGGGGAGGGAGTCTTTATCAGGGCCTGGAGTGACAGGACAAGGAGTAACCGCTTTAAACTGAAAAGTAGCACCCAGAAAGAACGGAGTCACGCAACAGGATTCATTTCCAAAACCACCTCGTAGACACCTGGGCCAAAGAGCAGGGCCTTGAGCGGGTATATCACAATGACAGAGTTCATTTCCTTCCCGGTAGCTGGCACGTGCCGTTTTTTGGGATTTCGGGGCTACAGTGAGCTGCTAAGAGGGATGTCTTAGCTCTTGCAGGGCAGTGCTTCCACTAAGGCCAGGACTTTTCTGCATCTTCTACTGCCCTGCAAGCGAGGATGCTTGGGGCACACAGGAAGCTGGGAGGGGACACAGCTGCAGGGATTCCATAAGACACAAGCAAATGCAGCCTTGGCTTGGTGACACTTTCTCTTGATTACTGCTCAACACAAATTACCTCGAGCAAGTCTACTGTGAGGACTAAAGGAAAGAGACGTATGGATGCTGCTAAGCTCTTCTAGCTTGTACCAGGTAGGAAAGATACCTCTGTAGCAGGCGTGAAGAGGATAGCACTAATTAATTAGATGAGAAGCGGAGGAAAGGCACTTAGAGGTAGTGAAAAGCAGTTAATGTGATGTTCCGGGGAAGCTTCAGTCTGCTTAAGGAGTAGCAAGAACAAGCCTAAAGTCATAGCCAAATACAAGAAAGAGAGGAGGACACGCAGCATGAGAAGCTCCCGAGAGAAAGGAGCTCTGTTTTGGGTAAAAATCAGTCCCTTTTTCTATCATGGAGACATCCAAGGGCGTAGGACACGTGCGCTTCAGGGAACCAAGAGATGCTGTGCATTTCTCTCGTCCCCCTGACACAGCCACTAGGTGACGATGCTTCCAATTCTCTCTAAAGAAACCTTGCTTTCTCAGGCCCAGGTGTCCAGCTGCACACCAAGGACGTCCCTGGCTCCCAGGCACAGTTCCCAGGCCCAAGGCCGAGCTCCCCTCCGAACCCCCATTCCAGCAGACCTTGCTCCTGGCATTGTGGAGCAGCCATTTCATGTCAGCCTTTTCTCCTGGCAGTCAGCTTAGCGCCGTAACCTCTGCCATCGGGGCGCCCGAGAGCCGTGTGAGGTCAGCAGAGAGTCACTGTCAGCCTTTGACCTCACAAAGGTGGGTGGCCATAAGTGCCCTGAGCGTCCAGCTCGCATTGAGTACTGCTGGTGGCACTCGAGGCGTGGAGGTCTGCATGGTGCAATGGGAGACGCCGATGTCCTGCTGCTGGAACAAGAGGCGCTGATGTGCTGCTGGTGCAGGAGGAGACGTGAAGGTGCTGCTGCTTAGAGGTGCTGAGGGGCGGGCAGCCTCAGCGGGCAGCTGAATCAGAGGGCAGGGAAGCCAAGCAGCTTCCTTCTCTGGGGAAGGGGGCACAGAGAAAGTGATTGGAAATGGGGTACAAGCCCTCAGCCTCTAAAAGCAATCCCTCAGATGTTTAGGCATAGTAAAGTTAGGTATATCTATTTGACTCTAGACCCCAACATGTTTGTTAGTGTTCTGGTTTGTCCACTGCTTTCTTGTGGGGGATTTGAGTTGGCCATTACTGTTTAGGTGAATGCTGACTTCATATCTATGGTGCACTTTATTCTTAAAATGGGAAGTTTCTACCAATTTCCCGTCCAAACTTGCTCATAAGCCAACTGCAGTCATCATTTCAGATGTGTCTCCCAACTTACACATTTCCTATTTCTCCTTGATATTTACTCAAGAAATTCATTTACGTAGAGACAACATATTCTTCTCTCAACTGGCATCTGGCTGGGCAGAATGATGTCCTTTCATTCCCTTCCAGGCAATAGGCAACTTGTTCCTTCTGTCTTGTGAACTCTTCCTCCTAAGTTCAATGTGAATACAAGTGGCAGAACTGTGCCTCATGTCTCAAATGAGTGTCAGGGCTGCCTTGTCCAGTGTATTCATACTGGAGGGAAAAAAAAATGAATAGCCATACACACTATATAACCACTAAACTTTTTCAGTCCTCCTTGTGCTAACAGTGCATGAACGTGAGGTTTTGTTGTCATTTTTGTTTGTTTGTTTGTTTGCTTGCTTTAAACTCCTGACTGCCATATAGCAAACATGACAAAAAAAACACCCTTTTTTGAGAAGCTCTGAGAATGGCTCTGCTTTGTATTATCACCTGTCACTTCACCTGAACCATTTCAATCACAAGCGATATCCTTCTGTCAGGCTTGGTAGTACTTCCCAACCTTATGTCCCCTGCAAATCTCAAAGCTCATGTGTAATTTTTAATCTTCAGCCACCATGTCCATACCGAACATATCTAACTTTGAAGTCAGCTCTGCCCTGAATAGGAGGTTGGGTTTTCAGAGGTCCCTTCCAGCCTACATTTCTCCATGAGTCTTTGCCTCCTTAGCAGCTGCAGTTTCAGAACTGTCTCTGAGAATTACCATAGGTAACGACTCCTTTGCTGGTAAGTCCCTCTTCAGTGTGAACAATTGTAAATTCCCTTTATTCACTTGCAGCCCCAAAGCCCAAATCCGTAGATAATGTATCAGAAGCTCACAGAAAGTGAAATAGATGTAATTCATCCCCTGTGTAGGGAAGAACTGGTCCTAGAAAGGAAAGCTATTAAATTATCTGGAAACAATTTAGCTCTGATAAATTATTTTGTAAATTACACATTACCCCCTCCTTCCCTGGTCTTAGCTGTTCTTGCTCCAAAACTTTGCATGGTGTTGATGTCAAACTAACAGGCCCACACTTGTCTGGATGACTCTTTACCCTCTTCTGGACAGAGGTGTATTTGTTACTCTCCCATTCTGGGGACTATCCCTGATTTGCACAATTGTTATGCATTTTTCCTACTTGACTTGTTGTTCTGTGTGCCAATGCTGTTAATAGGCTAGGTAGATATCAGCTTTTCATTTTTCACTTGAATCGCTATAGATTGTTATTTCACCTCAGATGATGTTGCGCCTAGTGCCCTACCCTCCTTTTCAATGGGAGTCCTGTCACTGCCCTTAATATCACATTGTTGTTGCTGTTAGATGCAGGAAATAAGATTTGCAGCATTTGAGACATCAGTAACTTTTGATCTATTTTTGCCTCAAGCGTGCAACTGTCCTAATTTGTTCTCTTTGTTCCCCCTGGTTTCTGTGGCTTAAGTACCACTTACTATTATTGTTTAATTTCCTATGTGAAGGAAGTTTTCGGTCATTCTTACTTTATTTCTGCAGTTTTTAACCTCTGAAACATGCCTTTTCTCATCGCTTTTTTCCTCTTTGAATTTTGAATTTTAACTATGCCTTCTCTGCACTCAAGTCCCAGAGCTGCTTAGTCAGACTCAATTATTCATTTCCTTAGATTTCAAAGTTTGCATTTCTAAGCCTCAAAACCTTCATTCTAAACCTGGTTTTGTCTGTCGTGAAATGTAAAATGAGAAAAGTCAGCTCATGATCACACTTTATTCAAATTTTACTACATTTAAACCCATACAGGAGCCAAGTCTAAAATGGTCTTATATTTTTTCACTTTTGGGAAGAAATCCATCACATAGTACACCTCTATGAACATAAGTGGTAATTATCTTTCAATCTTTTGCTGGGAAGTTAAAGTCTCCCATAATTCCCATTATTGTTTACGTGTCTGATAACTGTACAGAGATAATTCACTATTAGACTGGAGCTAAGAGCAAAGAGCAGGCTAGCAAGGCTGTCTATCTTTAGCAGTGATTTGCACAAAACCACTCTTTTGCTGACCCATAACATTTAATTTCTCCATCCTCTGCTTCTTGCTAACACAAAGCACCATCTTATTCCATCCATTTGCCTTGGTTTCCAGCCTTCCTGAGATTTATCAGTACTTGTATGACATTCATGCCTTTGTTTCACCCTTCCTGTGTTGACACTTGTCATAACAGTTTTAGATCCTGAACATGATCATCTCAAAGTTTGCCTGACAGTTAGGTCTTCCTCACATTGTCATAGAGTATCAGGTCTCTACCACTTGAAATAGATTGGATTGGATTAGATTATTGGCACCGTCTCTTGTGCTGGTAGTCCATTATCTTCACAGTCCGTACAACTGGCCGTCAGTGAACATGAAGTGGCCTTATCCTGCCCATTTACCTTTCTGGAAATCAGCCACTCTCTCTGCCTAGAACAGGGAATGGATTTTCCTCACCTTTCTTCAAAAGCTCTGAAGTTTTCTGTGATCTTTCCAATTGTACGGTATGATAAGCTTTTGCTGCCACTGAAGGGTAGAAGTCATTATGAATAGTGCCAACAAAACAGAAACATAACAATGAAAACGATATTTTAATTCAGAATAGGTATTTGAAAAGTTCACCTTTTCTAGCACAAATGGGGAAAAGAAAAAAAGGAAAAAAAAAAAAAAAAAAAAGCAGTCCTAAAACATCAAAACTGTGGCCAAAGAATTAGAAGAAACACTATTTTTCCAAAGCTGCAATGTTTTCCATTCATCTGGCTGGGCCAGCAGAGCACTGGAGACCTGGATGCACTGCACTCATGGCTGGTTCCCCTAAATGACCTGCAGGGAGATCTTCTTCTCTCTATCCCTCTGTTTCTCCTTTCAATCTCTGTTTTGTCTGTTTGTATCACTAGCTCTCAAATCGCCACTGATATATGCACGTGCAGCACCCAGCACAACCTTGTTTCAGGCTCCAGCGGGACCTTTAGGCATTACCATCCTGTAAACAAATAACAATGATAGTGAGTGTAATTACAATCGTCAAACTATTCCAGCTCCACATCATTAGCCATGCCCTGAGCTAAATAACATTTTAATCAGTTTGATATGTCATCTGTGGCTTTCTTCACTGTCACTTGCAATCCAGCAAACTCCTTCCTTCACGTTTCTAGATTAGACAGAGGGTTCTCAACTGCAGACATCCAATTCCCTGTTCAGGAAGCAGCGAGACCTTTCCTCTTCTCACAGATTTAAGATGATAGCCAAGCATCATGAGACACAGTGCGTATGTCTCCTAGGCCCATCCCATGAGAGCAGGACATTTACCACACATGAGAAGAAGACTTAATGCAGTGGCAAAGCAAAATACTCAGTGTCAAAGCCACGTCTAGATGATCATTAAAGACAGATCAAAATTACCCAATACAGGAGGAAAATCTATCGTTTGTAGAAGATTATGTTCTCTGATTATTAGTTTCAAAATTAGTTTTTCCTTTGGATTTCCTCTGAACTTAAACTTAGTTTGGAATGCCTTTGGTTTTGAATATTTCTGAAATCGTATTACTTCTCCTAAGTAAGTTGCTAGTCTGTTCTATTTACGTGAAATTCGAATAATATTGTGAAGTATCTGCCATCAGTTTTACTGTGTGCCAGGCTGAGTTCCCTGATGAATTTCAAATTTCAGATATGAAACAGTAAAGGTTAAAAAAAAAAATGTTACAAAGGGTACTTCATGCAGTAGCATAAACTTCTGTTTTCTCAAAACTTGTATCAGTTCATCTCACCAGGACCAGCAGGGGAAGCACACTCTGCCTAGGCACTGGCAAAGGGACACAGTGAGAGTGTAGGGTCTCTTGCTGGGGCCATTCAAAATTTGACTGTACAAGCCCCTGAGCAATATGACAGGGCTTTAAAAATGGCCCTGCTTGAAGTACGCGGGTGATCTGGAGACCTCTAAGGTGCTTTCCAACAAAAGCTTTTCTATAATTGTATGAAATCACCTGCAATAGATTAACCCTGGTCATTATTCCTATCACAGGAAATAACTGTGACACCTGGGTAACAGGTGAGCTTACTGCGACACCAGGGAGAGCCTTCCTGTACTTAAAGGCAACCTGTAGGAAAGCTGGGGAGGGAGTCTTTATCAGGGCCTGGAGTGACAGGACAAGGAGTAACCGCTTTAAACTGAAAAGTAGCACCCAGAAAGAACGGAGTCACGCAACAGGATTCATTTCCAAAACCACCTCGTAGACACCTGGGCCAAAGAGCAGGGCCTTGAGCGGGTATATCACAATGACAGAGTTCATTTCCTTCCCGGTAGCTGGCACGTGCCGTTTTTTGGGATTTCGGGGCTACAGTGAGCTGCTAAGAGGGATGTCTTAGCTCTTGCAGGGCAGTGCTTCCACTAAGGCCAGGACTTTTCTGCATCTTCTACTGCCCTGCAAGCGAGGATGCTTGGGGCACACAGGAAGCTGGGAGGGGACACAGCTGCAGGGATTCCATAAGACACAAGCAAATGCAGCCTTGGCTTGGTGACACTTTCTCTTGATTACTGCTCAACACAAATTACCTCGAGCAAGTCTACTGTGAGGACTAAAGGAAAGAGACGTATGGATGCTGCTAAGCTCTTCTAGCTTGTACCAGGTAGGAAAGATACCTCTGTAGCAGGCGTGAAGAGGATAGCACTAATTAATTAGATGAGAAGCGGAGGAAAGGCACTTAGAGGTAGTGAAAAGCAGTTAATGTGATGTTCCGGGGAAGCTTCAGTCTGCTTAAGGAGTAGCAAGAACAAGCCTAAAGTCATAGCCAAATACAAGAAAGAGAGGAGGACACGCAGCATGAGAAGCTCCCGAGAGAAAGGAGCTCTGTTTTGGGTAAAAATCAGTCCCTTTTTCTATCATGGAGACATCCAAGGGCGTAGGACACGTGCACTTCAGGGAACCAAGAGATGCTGTGCATTTCTCTCGTCCCCCTGACACAGCCACTAGGTGACGATGCTTCCAATTCTCTCTAAAGAAACCTTGCTTTCTCAGGCCCAGGTGTCCAGCTGCACACCAAGGACGTCCCTGGCTCCCAGGCACAGTTCCCAGGCCCAAGGCCGAGCTCCCCTCCGAACCCCCATTCCAGCAGACCTTGCTCCTGGCATTGTGGAGCAGCCATTTCATGTCAGCCTTTTCTCCTGGCAGTCAGCTTAGCGCCGTAACCTCTGCCATCGGGGCGCCCGAGAGCCGTGTGAGGTCAGCAGAGAGTCACTGTCAGCCTTTGACCTCACAAAGGTGGGTGGCCATAAGTGCCCTGAGCGTCCAGCTCGCATTGAGTACTGCTGGTGGCACTCGAGGCGTGGAGGTCTGCATGGTGCAATGGGAGACGCCGATGTCCTGCTGCTGGAACAAGAGGCGCTGATGTGCTGCTGGTGCAGGAGGAGACGTGAAGGTGCTGCTGCTTAGAGGTGCTGAGGGGCGGGCAGCCTCAGCGGGCAGCTGAATCAGAGGGCAGGGAAGCCAAGCAGCTTCCTTCTCTGGGGAAGGGGGCACAGAGAAAGTGATTGGAAATGGGGTACAAGCCCTCAGCCTCTAAAAGCAATCCCTCAGATGTTTAGGCATAGTAAAGTTAGGTATATCTATTTGACTCTAGACCCCAACATGTTTGTTAGTGTTCTGGTTTGTCCACTGCTTTCTTGTGGGGGATTTGAGTTGGCCATTACTGTTTAGGTGAATGCTGACTTCATATCTATGGTGCACTTTATTCTTAAAATGGGAAGTTTCTACCAATTTCCCGTCCAAACTTGCTCATAAGCCAACTGCAGTCATCATTTCAGATGTGTCTCCCAACTTACACATTTCCTATTTCTCCTTGATATTTACTCAAGAAATTCATTTACGTAGAGACAACATATTCTTCTCTCAACTGGCATCTGGCTGGGCAGAATGATGTCCTTTCATTCCCTTCCAGGCAATAGGCAACTTGTTCCTTCTGTCTTGTGAACTCTTCCTCCTAAGTTCAATGTGAATACAAGTGGCAGAACTGTGCCTCATGTCTCAAATGAGTGTCAGGGCTGCCTTGTCCAGTGTATTCATACTGGAGGGAAAAAAAAATGAATAGCCATACACACTATATAACCACTAAACTTTTTCAGTCCTCCTTGTGCTAACAGTGCATGAACGTGAGGTTTTGTTGTCATTTTTGTTTGTTTGTTTGTTTGCTTGCTTTAAACTCCTGACTGCCATATAGCAAACATGACAAAAAAACACCCTTTTTTGAGAAGCTCTGAGAATGGCTCTGCTTTGTATTATCACCTGTCACTTCACCTGAACCATTTCAATCACAAGCGATATCCTTCTGTCAGGCTTGGTAGTACTTCCCAACCTTATGTCCCCTGCAAATCTCAAAGCTCATGTGTAATTTTTAATCTTCAGCCACCATGTCCATACCGAACATATCTAACTTTGAAGTCAGCTCTGCCCTGAATAGGAGGTTGGGTTTTCAGAGGTCCCTTCCAGCCTACATTTCTCCATGAGTCTTTGCCTCCTTAGCAGCTGCAGTTTCAGAACTGTCTCTGAGAATTACCATAGGTAACGACTCCTTTGCTGGTAAGTCCCTCTTCAGTGTGAACAATTGTAAATTCCCTTTATTCACTTGCAGCCCCAAAGCCCAAATCCGTAGATAATGTATCAGAAGCTCACAGAAAGTGAAATAGATGTAATTCATCCCCTGTGTAGGGAAGAACTGGTCCTAGAAAGGAAAGCTATTAAATTATCTGGAAACAATTTAGCTCTGATAAATTATTTTGTAAATTACACATTACCCCCTCCTTCCCTGGTCTTAGCTGTTCTTGCTCCAAAACTTTGCATGGTGTTGATGTCAAACTAACAGGCCCACACTTGTCTGGATGACTCTTTACCCTCTTCTGGACAGAGGTGTATTTGTTACTCTCCCATTCTGGGGACTATCCCTGATTTGCACAATTGTTATGCATTTTTCCTACTTGACTTGTTGTTCTGTGTGCCAATGCTGTTAATAGGCTAGGTAGATATCAGCTTTTCATTTTTCACTTGAATCGCTATAGATTGTTATTTCACCTCAGATGATGTTGCGCCTAGTGCCCTACCCTCCTTTTCAATGGGAGTCCCGTCACTGCCCTTAATATCACATTGTTGTTGCTGTTAGATGCAGGAAATAAGATTTGCAGCATTTGAGACATCAGTAACTTTTGATCTATTTTTGCCTCAAGCGTGCAACTGTCCTAATTTGTTCTCTTTGTTCCCCCTGGTTTCTGTGGCTTAAGTACCACTTACTATTATTGTTTAATTTCCTATGTGAAGGAAGTTTTCGGTCATTCTTACTTTATTTCTGCAGTTTTTAACCTCTGAAACATGCCTTTTCTCATCGCTTTTTTCCTCTTTGAATTTTGAATTTTAACTATGCCTTCTCTGCACTCAAGTCCCAGAGCTGCTTAGTCAGACTCAATTATTCATTTCCTTAGATTTCAAAGTTTGCATTTCTAAGCCTCAAAACCTTCATTCTAAACCTGGTTTTGTCTGTCGTGAAATGTAAAATGAGAAAAGTCAGCTCATGATCACACTTTATTCAAATTTTACTACATTTAAACCCATACAGGAGCCAAGTCTAAAACGGTCTTATATTTTTTCACTTTTGGGAAGAAATCCATCACATAGTACACCTCTGTGAACATAAGTGGTAATTATCTTTCAATCTTTTGCTGGGAAGTTAAAGTCTCCCATAATTCCCATTATTGTTTACGTGTCTGATAACTGTACAGAGATAATTCACTATTAGACTGGAGCTAAGAGCAAAGAGCAGGCTAGCAAGGCTGTCTATCTTTAGCAGTGATTTGCACAAAACCACTCTTTTGCTGACCCATAACATTTAATTTCTCCATCCTCTGCTTCTTGCTAACACAAAGCACCATCTTATTCCATCCATTTGCCTTGGTTTCCAGCCTTCCTGAGATTTATCAGTACTTGTATGACATTCATGCCTTTGTTTCACCCTTCCTGTGTTGACACTTGTCATAACAGTTTTAGATCCTGAACATGATCATCTCAAAGTTTGCCTGACAGTTAGGTCTTCCTCACATTGTCATAGAGTATCAGGTCTCTACCACTTGAAATAGATTGGATTGGATTAGATTATTGGCACCGTCTCTTGTGCTGGTAGTCCATTATCTTCACAGTCCGTACAACTGGCCATCAGTGAACATGAAGTGGCCTTATCCTGCCCATTTACCTTTCTGGAAATCAGCCACTCTCTCTGCCTAGAACAGGGAATGGATTTTCCTCACCTTTCTTCAAAAGCTCTGAAGTTTTCTGTGATCTTTCCAATTGTACGGTATGATAAGCTTTTGCTGCCACTGAAGGGTAGAAGTCATTATGAATAGTGCCAACAAAACAGAAACATAACAATGAAAACGATATTTTAATTCAGAATAGGTATTTGAAAAGTTCACCTTTTCTAGCACAAATGGGGAAAAGAAAAAAAGGAAGGAAAAAAAAAAAAAAAAAGCAGTCCTAAAACATCAAAACTGTGGCCAAAGAATTAGAAGAAACACTATTTTTCCAAAGCTGCAATGTTTTCCATTCATCTGGCTGGGCCAGCAGAGCACTGGAGACCTGGATGCACTGCACTCATGGCTGGTTCCCCTAAATGACCTGCAGGGAGATCTTCTTATCTCTTTCCCTCTGTTTCTCCTTTCAATCTCTGTTTTGTCTGTTTGTATCACTAGCTCTCAAATCGCCACTGATATATGCACGTGCAGCACCCAGCACAACCTTGTTTCAGGCTCCAGCGGGACCTTTAGGCATTACCATCCTGTAAACAAATAACAATGATAGTGAGTGTAATTACAATCGTCAAACTATTCCAGCTCCACATCATTAGCCATGCCCTGAGCTAAATAACATTTTAATCAGTTTGATATGTCATCTGTGGCTTTCTTCACTGTCACTTGCAATCCAGCAAACTCCTTCCTTCACGTTTCTAGATTAGACAGAGGGTTCTCAACTGCAGACATCCAATTCCCTGTTCAGGAAGCAGCGAGACCTTTCCTCTTCTCACAGATTTAAGATGATAGCCAAGCATCATGAGACACAGTGCGTATGTCTCCTAGGCCCATCCCATGAGAGCAGGACATTTACCACACATGAGAAGAAGACTTAATGCAGTGGCAAAGCAAAATACTCGGTGTCAAAGCCATGTCTAGATGATCATTAAAGACAGATCAAAATTACCCAATACAGGAGGAAAATCTATCGTTTGTAGAAGATTATGTTCTCTGATTATTAGTTTCAAAATTAGTTTTTCCTTTGGATTTCCTCTGAACTTAAACTTAGTTTGGAATGCCTTTGGTTTTGAATATTTCTGAAATCGTATTACTTCTCCTAAGTAAGTTGCTAGTCTGTTCTATTTACGTGAAATTCGAATAATATTGTGAAGTATCTGCCATCAGTTTTACTGTGTGCCAGGCTGAGTTCCCTGATGAATTTCAAATTTCAGATATGAAACAGTAAAGGTTAAAAAAAAAAAATGTTACAAAGGGTACTCCATGCAGTAGCATAAACTTCTGTTTTCTCAAAACTTGTATCAGTTCATCTCACCAGGACCAGCAGGGGAAGCACACTCTGCCTAGGCACTGGCAAAGGGACACAGTGAGAGTGTAGGGTCTCTTGCTGGGGCCATTCAAAATTTGACTGTACAAGCCCCTGAGCAATATGACAGGGCTTTAAAAATGGCCCTGCTTGAAGTACGCGGGTGATCTGGAGACCTCTAAGGTGCTTTCCAACAAAAGCTTTTCTATAATTGTATGAAATCACCTGCAATAGATTAACCCTGGTCATTATTCCTATCACAGGAAATAACTGTGACACCTGGGTAACAGGTGAGCTTACTGCGACACCAGGGAGAGCCTTCCTGTACTTAAAGGCAACCTGTAGGAAAGCTGGGGAGGGAGTCTTTATCAGGGCCTGGAGTGACAGGACAAGGAGTAACCGCTTTAAACTGAAAAGTAGCACCCAGAAAGAACGGAGTCACGCAACAGGATTCATTTCCAAAACCACCTCGTAGACACCTGGGCCAAAGAGCAGGGCCTTGAGCGGGTATATCACAATGGCAGAGTTCATTTCCTTCCCAGTAGCTGGCACGTGCCGTTTTTTGGGATTTCGGGGCTACAGTGAGCTGCTAAGAGGGATGTCTTAGCTCTTGCAGGGCCGTGCTTCCACTAAGGCCAGGACTTTTCTGCATCTTCTACTGCCCTGCAAGCGAGGATGCTTGGGGCACACAGGAAGCTGGGAGGGGACACAGCTGCAGGGATTCCATAAGACACAAGCAAATGCAGCCTTGGCTTGGTGACACTTTCTCTTGATTACTGCTCAACACAAATTACCTCGAGCAAGTCTACTGTGAGGACTAAAGGAAAGAGACGTATGGATGCTGCTAAGCTCTTCTAGCTTGTACCAGGTAGGAAAGATACCTCTGTAGCAGGCGTGAAGAGGATAGCACTAATTAATTAGATGAGAAGCGGAGGAAAGGCACTTAGAGGTAGTGAAAAGCAGTTAAGGTGATGTTCCGGGGAAGCTTCAGTCTGCTTAAGGAGTAGCAAGAACAAGCCTAAAGTCATAGCCAAATACAAGAAAGAGAGGAGGACACGCAGCATGAGAAGCTCCCGAGAGAAAGGAGCTCTGTTTTGGGTAAAAATCAGTCCCTTTTTCTATCATGGAGACATCCAAGGGCGTAGGACACGTGCGCTTCAGGGAACCAAGAGATGCTGTGCATTTCTCTCGTCCCCCTGACACAGCCACTAGGTGACGATGCTTCCAATTCTCTCTAAAGAAACCTTGCTTTCTCAGGCCCAGGTGTCCAGCTGCACACCAAGGACGTCCCTGGCTCCCAGGCACAGTTCCCAGGCCCAAGGCCGAGCTCCCCTCCGAACCCCCATTCCAGCAGACCTTGCTCCTGGCATTGTGGAGCAGCCATTTCATGTCAGCCTTTTCTCCTGGCAGTCAGCTTAGCGCCGTAACCTCTGCCATCGGGGCGCCCGAGAGCCGTGTGAGGTCAGCAGAGAGTCACTGTCAGCCTTTGACCTCACAAAGGTGGGTGGCCATAAGTGCCCTGAGCGTCCAGCTCGCATTGAGTACTGCTGGTGGCACTCGAGGCGTGGAGGTCTGCATGGTGCAATGGGAGACGCCGATGTCCTGCTGCTGGAACAAGAGGCGCTGATGTGCTGCTGGTGCAGGAGGAGACGTGAAGGTGCTGCTGCTTAGAGGTGCTGAGGAGCGGGCAGCCTCCGTGCCGGTGGCTGAGCATGCTACTCTTAATTAGTGCTCTACCCTTCCTATCTTTTTACTAAGGTGGGTAGAGAGAAATGCCCATATCTGTTTATTTCCTGGTAAGAAATGTAAGAGCCTTGTATCTGCATATTCACCAGATTCATCCCAGCGCCCTTGGTACTGGCGATCTGTGTTGATCTGTAATAAAGAGCAATCGGTAGCACACCAAGTCTCCGTGACCTTGCATCTAACAGAATCGTCCAAATCCCTGTTGTGATCTCTCTCTAGCTGTGGGCTGGCTAAGCTGTCTGTTGGATGGTGAAAATGGGAAATGATTGGGATGGGAAATGATGAGTGGGCCGAGAAATCATTGCTGGGATGGGAAGACTTCCTTGGGGTGGAAAGCCATTGGGCTAGGAACTCAAAGAGATGGGAAATCTTCCCTGGGTTTGAAATCATTGGGAAGCAAAAGCGTTGGGATGGGAAATCACTCCGGGGATGGGGAAGTATTGGGATGGGAAGTCTTTAATGGGGTGGGTAACATTCACTGGGGAAGGAAGTACTTGGAAAAGTAATCAGAGGAATGGGAATTCTTTGGGATGAGATCTCTTTGGATTAAGAAACGCTTCGTGTCGATGGGAAATATCTTGTATGGGAATCTGTTATCATGTGAAATTGTAAGGATGGGAAATGACCGTTAGGATGCAAAGCTGGTACTGGGACGGGAAATGCTTGGGACGGGGAAGTGTTGGTGTGAAACCGTCCTGGGCATGGCAAATGATGCGTGGGAGGGAAAGCCCGATGGGGATGGAAAAGTCTTGCGATGGGAAGCCTGCTTGGGTCCAAAAGCTGCAGTCCTCACCAAGATGGCGGCGAGGGGCTGGTCAGCCGTTGGGACGGAACGGCCGTTGCCCGCGTTCCCCAACCGACCGCCCCACTCTCCAGCCACCATGGCAGGTACAGCAGCCGGCTCCCACTCCTCCCGGGGCTGCGGCCCTGCTGGCGAGCCCAGCGCCCCAGATCTCACCCCAGCGCCCTTTTTCCCACAGAGGGTTTCCCCAGACGGCTTCCGCGGCTTCCGCAGACGCAAAACTCCCCCTTCGTCGTCCCAGCCGTGCCGCCAACGGTGGCTGCCTGGCTGCTGCCCTCCCTCCCCGGAGCGATGGCGCTGCCCTTGCAGCCCCCCCAGGTACCCACCCTCCCCTACGCGCTGCCCCAGGCCACCGTCTGGCACGTGGTGCCGGGGGTCCAGGGGCAGGTGCTGCAGCTCCCCGCCGGGGTGCAGCTGGCAGCTGGGGGGCACCTCCCACCCGAGGGGCACCACCTGCAGCTTGGGCAGCTCCCCGCCGTGGGGCAGCTCCCTGCTGTGGGGCAGCTCCCCCACACCGCTCCTCCCTGGGCCCCCGTCTACCAGTGGGGACAGCCCGTGGGGACGGGGACGGTGCTGCCCCAGGATCCCCTCTGGCTGGGGCCCGGGGCCGTGCTCCATGGGGAGCTCCTGCACCCCGCAGACACCCGCCTGCTGCAGGCCCCTGCCCACCCCGGCCCCCCACCACTCCTCGTCCCGGGGCCTCCGCTGCGGGGGCAGGCGCTCCCCGCGCCCCGCACCCTGACCAGCAGCCGGGGGCAGCTGCCGGAACCCTGCGACCACGCCGTGGGGCTCAGCGAGGACCAGGGGCCCCCGCTGCCCGGCCCCACTCCCCCCGAGCCTGCCCAGGCTCCAACGACCGCCAGCACCCAGACAGTGACGCCCGACGGTGAGTTTGGGGCTGGCACAGCCGGCCGCTGGGCGCCCCACACCCAGGAGCCATGCGAAAGCTGGCATCGCCCATCCTGGGGGATTTGCTTGCTTTTTCCTCAGCGGCGACAGTTGCAGAGGTGCCTGAGGAGCCCCTGGAGCTGCTTGAGCTGGGCCCCGATGCCTTCGCCGAGGCCTTTCCCCACCTGGCAGGGGACAGCCAGCAGCTGCAGCACCTGCAGGACCAGCTCCCGGCCGACCTGGACATCTCCGGCTTGGAGGAGCTGCTCAGCTGGCTCGATGCCGTGGAGCCCCAGGACGCCTTCCCCGGTGTCCCCAGCAGTCCTGTGCTCAGCCGCTTCCTGTCTGAGCTGCCCGATCTCTGCGAGGACATCGAGGAGCCGAGCACACAGGGACTGGCAGCCACCAGAGCGCTGGGTGAGGTACCCTCAACCCCTGGGGTGCACCCCGAGAAGGTGCAGGGTGGGCGGGCGGTGCAGCCCCCTGCTGTGCCGGCAGCGAGCTCCCCCCTCAAGCCTGCAGCCAGTCCCCAGCTCAGTGCCCTCAGGAGACCCCTGCCCAACCCTCCCTTCACTCTCCCCAAAAGGCCCCCCCACCCTGAATTCCTCACTGCCCTTAGCAGACCCCTGCCCAACCCTCCCTCGCGTCCCCTCAAGAGACCCCCCGACCCTCAATTCCTTAATTCCCTTAGGAGACCCCTGCCCAAGCCTCGCCTGAGTCCCCTCAAGAGCCCCCCCGACCCTGAATTTATTAGTGCCCTTAGGAGACCCCTGCCCAATCCCCCTCTGGGTCCCCTCAAGAGCCCCCCCGGCCCTGAATTTATTAGTGCCCTTAGGAGGCCCCTGCCCAATCCCCCTCTGAGTCCCCTCAAGAGCCCCCCGCCTGCCCCTGCGCCCACCGGCACCAAGTGGGGGGCCAAGCGCCCCGCGCCCACCAGCACCCCCAGCACAGCGCAGAGCTCCCAGCACAGGAGGCCGGCGACGGAGAAAACCCCCGGCAAGGAGAAGACGACGCTGCTGGGCCAGGGTGGCCAAGGCCCCAAGACGCTGTGCCAGGGGAAGACGGGTGGCCACAGCGCGGTGGCTGGCAGCAGCGGCCAAGCGGGCGGCGGCAGGCAGCAGCCGGCGAGCGACAGCACCAGGGCGCCCAGCAAGAGGGCCCAAAGCCCGGGGGCTGCTGGGGGGCAAGGAGCAGCGGCACCGCCTCCCCGGAGAGCGCTGCTGCTGCTGGAGCCCCCCCCCATTAAGCCCCGTTCCCGTGCCCGTGCCGTGCGGGCCCAGGACAGGCTCCGTCCCCAAGCCATCGGGGACAAGACGCTGCAGCGCCAGCACCCGGGGACAAAGACCCCCAGCGAGACTTTGCAGCCGCTGGGGGCCAGGGCGAAGGCGCTGGGGCCAGTGCGCCAGCCGCCCTGTGTGCAGCCGCAGCCCACCTCCAGCGGCCCCAGCAGCATGCCCAGGGCCCCGCCGACGGTGCCAGGCTCCAGCGCTGTGCCCGCTGCCCCCCGGCCCCCAGCTGGAGACAAGGCCCAGGCGGTGCCGGCACCACCAGGCAGCACAGCGCGAGCGTGGAGAGCTCCCCTGCAGCAGGCGCCCAGAGCGCCGTGCCTGCCAGCCGCGGGGGGCCAAGCGCAGCGGGAGCCTCTGCCCACGCAGCCGCGCACGCTGCAGCGTCCGGCGCAGCCCCGCGTGGACTACGTGCCCTGCGTGGGGCCCTGGGCAGGCGGCGACGCGGCGCCCACGCCGCTGGAGGAGCAGGAGGCGTCGGTGCCCATCACGCCGCAGCAGCGTCCCGAGCGGGAGCGCCTGAAGAAGCTGGCCCAGGAGGAGCGGCAGCGGGCGGCCCACCAGATGAAGATCGGCCCCGTGCAATTCTTCGTGCAGCGGCAGAAGGACCACACCATAGCCAAGTATTACGGCTACCCGTGACCCTGCGCTCCTCGACGGCCCCCGCAGCACCCGGGCCCGCTCAGCATGCAGGCACAGAGACCTCTGCAGGCGCCTGCTCCAGCTTCAGCCACGCTCCTCAGCCCTTGCCCCTCTCGCTTGCCCTCTCCCTTCTCCAGTGCTGGAGCTAGGCAGTGTTTGCCACTGTCAGGGATGGGCAACTGGGGCAATGGGAAATGCGCGCGTCACGAATGAACGTTGCAATGGGAAGCTGTTGGGATGTTGGCAATAGCTGGGGTGGGAAAGGTTGGGCGTGGGAACTGCTTGTTGGGACACCAAATGGCTGAGATCCCAAACTTCTTTCTTCTTTCGGGTCATTTCTCTTCTTTAGTGCCTTCCTTATTAAATTCCTCTAGTGTAGGTGTTCACTCAGCAAGGCCTCTGCCTGCAGCTGTTCTGGCACTGGGATGCCGAGGGGATTTCATGCAGCCCGCTCCCGCTGCCCATGCTCAGTCCGTGCATGGATGTGGGCATGGCCAGCACGGACGGGAGAAAATGGGTGGACGGCTGGGTGGATGGGAGGGTGATGGGAGTTGGGAATTCAGCCTTGGGATCAGACACGGGAGGTTGTTGGGATAGGAAATGACCAGTGGGATGGGAAGTCACGATGGGGATAGGAATTCATTAGAATAGGACAAATTGGTTTCATTTTTATTTATTATTTTATTAATTTTAATATTTATTTTATTTATTATATTTATTAATTTTATTTATTAAATTTACTTTATTGACTGTGTTGTACAGGATGGCATTTTTTTAGGTTCTCTTCCTTTTCTACCCTATTAAACTCTCTTTATCACAACGCACTGCTTTGTACTTCATTTTTCCTTCCGAGTCGTTCTGGATTCACTCAGGATGGGGGGGACATTAGTGAACGCCTGTGTGCTTCAGATCCAAGCTCACCTTTGCCCTCAACTCAAGATACATATTTGCATCTGTTGTCATGATACAAAATTAACAGCAACAAAATAAAAGTTAACTACTTCCGAGCACCAGCTGTACGTTTGCTGGGTCTGCTCTATGCATTTTGAAGACCATTCAATACTATTCAGCACCTTCAGGAGGAAATGTGTGGTTCTAGGGAAATGCATCTTGATCTGATGCAAACCTGCGACGCACCCTGCAGCCCCTCCAACCCCTGTGATTTTACCTGCAGCCCCTGCAACCCCTGTGATTTTACCTGCAGCCCCTCCAAGCCCTGTGATTTTACCAGCAGCCACTCCAACCCTGTGACAGGCCCTACAGCTGGCTCCGGGGACTACCCCGTTGCCGTATCAGTCGCCAATACACACACAAGATGAAGGAATGGATGCAGAAGTCATCTCGTTTAGGCAGGGAAGAAAGTCCTCCGAAGAAGGGGAAGGAGCAACAGGACGGCGAGGCAGGCGACCCCAATGTAGGGCCATCCCAGGGAAGAGGAGGCTGTTATAAAATAGAAAAGAGAGAAAAGCAGCAGTAAGCAGGTGATCCCCATCCCTGGGCGAGCTGCGAGACATGGGACAAGATTTCAGCTGTCATGCAGGCGAGCACATTGTCACCTGGCTGCTGCGATGCTGGGATAACAGCTCCGGGAGCCTGGAATCGGAGGGCAGGGAAGCCAAGCAGCTGGGATCCTTCTCTGGGGAAGGGGGCACTGAGAAAGCGATCGGAAACGGGGCACAAGCCTCTGGAGGCGGCGCCTGTCAGGCGTGAAGGAAAGGGATCCCTTCCAGGAAGATGCTGTGGGGTTGCTGAGGGTCGAAGAACAGCAGGTGTTGGCTGCTCCCACCGTGCTGCAGCAGCGGCAAGGGAGAGACGTGGTGGTTTTCCTCAGCTGGGCAGCTGAGCTCCACCTCAACCGCTCTCTCCCTGCCCCTCCTCAAAGGGAAAGGGGAGAAAATAGGATGGAAAGGGCTCAAGGGCTGAGAGAAGGACAGGGAGATCACTCCACAATGATCGTCACGGGCAAAAGAGGCTCAGCAGAGCCTGTTCCAGTCCAGCCCGGGCCTGCTCCTGCGGGGGCTCTCCACAGGCCGCGGCCTCCTCCAGGCCACATCCACCTGCTCCACCGGGGGCTCCTCCACGGGCTGCAGCGTGGAGATCTGCTCCGTGTGGGACCCGTGGGCTGCAGGGGGACAGCCTGCTCCACCAGGGGCCTCTCCCCAGGCCGCAGGGGAACTGCTGCTGTGAGCCTGGAGCACCTCCTGCCTCCTGCTGCACTCACCTTGGGGGCTGCAGAGAGGTTTCTCACTCCTCCCTGACCCAGACGCTGCTGTGCAGCAGGTTTCTTTCCCTTTCTTAGATGGGCTCTCACACAGGCGCAAACATCATCCGTTTTGTCTCAGTTCTGGGCAGCAGCGGGTCCCTCTGGAGCCTCCTGGAACCGGCCCTTATCTAACATGGGGCAGCTGCTGCATTCTCCTCACAGAGGACACCCCTGCAGCCCCCCGCTACCAGAACCTGTCCTCGTAAACCCAACACAAGACACCGACCGAGCCTCCCTGATTCCCAGCAGGTGGGTCAGGCTGGGAACCCAGGCCAGTGCCCGGCAGACCCTCCTGGGCCTTGAAAAGCAAGCTTTATGGGGATGTAGCACCCAGAAAGAACGGAGTCACACAACAGGATTCATTTCCAAAACCGTCTCATAGACACCTGGGCCAAAGTGCAGGGCCTTGAGCGGGTATATCACAATGACAGAGTTCATTTCCTTCCCAGTAGCTGGCACATGCCGTTTTTTGGGATTTCGGGGCTACAGTGAGCTGCTAAGAGGGATGTCTTAGCTCTTGCAGGGCAGTGCTTCCACTAAGGCCAGGACTTTTCTGCATCTTCTACTGCCCTGCAAGCGAGGATGCTTGGGGCACACAGGAAGCTGGGAGGGGACACAGCTGAAGGGATTCCATAAGACACAAGCAAATGCAGCCTTGGCTTGGTGACACTTTCTCTTGATTACTGCTCAACACAAATTACCTCGAGCAAGTCTACTGTGAGGACTAAAGGAAAGAGACATATGGATGCTGCTAAGCTCTTCTAGCTTGTACCAGGTAGGAAAGATACCTCTGTAGCAGGCGTGAAGAGGATAGCACTAATTAATTAGATGAGAAGCGGAGGAAAGGCACTTAGAGGTAGTGAAAAGCAGTTAATGTGATGTTCCGGGGAAGCTTCAGTCTGCTTAAGGAGTAGCAAGAACAAGCCTAAAGTCATAGCCAAATACAAGAAAGAGAGGAGGACACGCAGCATGAGAAGCTCCCGAGAGAAAGGAGCTCTGTTTTGGGTAAAAATCAGTCCCTTTTTCTATCATGGAGACATCCAAGGGCGTAGGACACGTGCACTTCAGGGAACCAAGAGATGCTGTGCATTTCTCTCGTCCCCCTGACACAGCCACTAGGTGACGATGCTTCCAATTCTCTCTAAAGAAACCTTGCTTTCTCAGGCCCAGGTGTCCAGCTGCACACCAAGGACGTCCCTGGCTCCCAGGCACAGTTCCCAGGCCCAAGGCCGAGCTCCCCTCCGAACCCCCATTCCAGCAGACCTTGCTCCTGGCATTGTGGAGCAGCCATTTCATGTCAGCCTTTTCTCCTGGCAGTCAGCTTAGCGCCGTAACCTCTGCCATCGGGGCGCCCGAGAGCCGTGTGAGGTCAGCAGAGAGTCACTGTCAGCCTTTGACCTCACAAAGGTGGGTGGCCATAAGTGCCCTGAGCGTCCAGCTCGCATTGAGTACTGCTGGTGGCACTCGAGGCGTGGAGGTCTGCATGGTGCAATGGGAGACGCCGATGTCCTGCTGCTGGAACAAGAGGCGCTGATGTGCTGCTGGTGCAGGAGGAGACGTGAAGGTGCTGCTGCTTAGAGGTGCTGAGGAGCGGGCAGCCTCCGTGCTGGTGGCTGAGCATGCTACTCTTAATTAGTGCTCTACCCTTCCTATCTTTTTACTAAGGTGGGTAGAGAGAAATGCCCATATCTGTTTATTTCCTGGTAAGAAATGTAAGAGCCTTGTATCTGCATATTCACCAGATTCATCCCAGCGCCCTTGGTACTGGCGATCTGTGTTGATCTGTAATAAAGAGCAATTGGTAGCACACCAAGTCTCCGTGACCTTGCATCTAACAGAATCGTCCAAATCCCTGTTGTGATCTCTCTCTAGCTGTGGGCTGGCTAAGCTGTCTGTTGGATGGTGAAAATGGGAAATGATTGGGATGGGAAATGATGAGTGGGCCGAGAAATCATTGCTGGGATGGGAAGACTTCCTTGGGGTGGAAAGCCATTGGGCTAGGAACTCAAAGAGATGGGAAATCTTCCCTGGGTTTGAAATCATTGGGAAGCAAAAGCGTTGGGATGGGAAATCACTCCGGGGATGGGGAAGTATTGGGATGGGAAGTCTTTAATGGGGTGGGTAACATTCACTGGGGAAGGAAGTACTTGGAAAAGTAATCAGAGGAATGGGAATTCTTTGGGATGAGATCTCTTTGGATTAAGAAACGCTTCGTGTCGATGGGAAATATCTCGTATGGGAATCTGTTATCATGTGAAATTGTAAGGATGGGAAATGACCGTTAGGATGCAAAGCTGGTACTGGGACGGGAAATGCTTGGGACGGGGAAGTGTTGGTGTGAAACCGTCCTGGGCATGGCAAATGATGCGTGGGAGGGAAAGCCCGATGGGGATGGAAAAGTCTTGCGATGGGAAGCCTGCTTGGGTCCAAAAGCTGCAGTCCTCACCAAGATGGCGGCGAGGGGCTGGTCAGCCGTTGGGACGGAACGGCCGTTGCCCGCGTTCCCCAACCGACCGCCCCACTCTCCAGCCACCATGGCAGGTACAGCAGCCGGCTCCCGCTCCTCCCGGGGCTGCGGCCCTGCTGGCGAGCCCAGCGCCCCGGATCTCACCCCAGCGCCCTTTTTCCCACAGAGGGTTTCCCCAGACGGCTTCCGCGGCTTCCGCAGACGCAAAACTCCCCCTTCGTCGTCCCAGCCGTGCCGCCAACGGTGGCTGCCTGGCTGCTGCCCTCCCTCCCCGGAGCGATGGCGCTGCCCTTGCAGCCCCCCCAGGTACCCACCCTCCCCTACGCGCTGCCCCAGGCCACCGTCTGGCACGTGGTGCCGGGGGTCCAGGGGCAGGTGCTGCAGCTCCCCGCCGGGGTGCAGCTGGCACCTGGGGGGCACCTCCCACCCGAGGGGCACCACCTGCAGCTTGGGCAGCTCCCCGCCGTGGGGCAGCTCCCTGCTGTGGGGCAGCTCCCCCACACCGCTCCTCCCTGGGCCCCCGTCTACCAGTGGGGACAGCCCGTGGGGACGGGGACGGTGCTGCCCCAGGATCCCCTCTGGCTGGGGCCCGGGGCCGTGCTCCATGGGGAGCTCCTGCACCCCGCAGGCACCTGCCTGCTGCAGGCCCCTGCCCACCCCGGCCCCCCACCACTCCTCGTCCCGGGGCCTCCGCTGCGGGGGCAGGCGCTCCCCGCACCCCGCACCCTGACCAGCAGCCGGGGGCAGCTGCCGGAGCCCTGCGACCACGCCGTGGGGCTCAGCGAGGACCAGGGGCCCCCGCTGCCCGGCCCCACTCCCCCCGAGCCTGCCCAGGCTCCAACGACCGCCAGCACCCAGACGGTGACGCCCAACGGTGAGTTTGGGGCTGGCACAGCCGGCCGCTGGGCGCCCCACACCCAGGAGCCATGGGAAAGCTGGCATCGCCCATCCTGGGGGATTTGCTTGCTTTTTCCTCAGCGGCGACAGTTGCAGAGGTGCCTGAGGAGCCCCTGGAGCTGCTTGAGCTGGGCCCCGATGCCTTCGCCGAGGCCTTTCCCCACCTGGCAGGGGACAGCCAGCAGCTGCAGCACCTGCAGGACCAGCTCCCGGCCGACCTGGACATCTCCGGCTTGGAGGAGCTGCTCAGCTGGCTCGATGCCGTGGAGCCCCAGGACGCCTTCCCCGGTGTCCCCAGCAGTCCTGTGCTCAGCCGCTTCCTGTCTGAGCTGCCCGACCTCTGCGAGGACATCGAGGAGCCGAGCACACAGGGACTGGCAGCCACCAGAGCGCTGGGTGAGGTACCCTCAACCCCTGGGGTGCACCCCGAGAAGGTGCAGGGTGGGCGGGCGGTGCAGCCCCCTGCTGTGCCGGCAGCGAGCTCCCCCCTCAAGCCTGCAGCCAGTCCCCAGCTCAGTGCCCTCAGGAGACCCCTGCCCAACCCTCCCTTCACTCTCCCCAAAAGGCCCCCCCACCCTGAATTCCTCACTGCCCTTAGCAGACCCCTGCCCAACCCTCCCTCGCGTCCCCTCAAGAGACCCCCCGACCCTCAATTCCTTAATTCCCTTAGGAGACCCCTGCCCAAGCCTCGCCTGAGTCCCCTCAAGAGCCCCCCCGACCCTGAATTTATTAGTGCCCTTAGGAGACCCCTGCCCAATCCCCCTCTGGGTCCCCTCAAGAGCCCCCCCGGCCCTGAATTTATTAGTGCCCTTAGGAGGCCCCTGCCCAATCCCCCTCTGAGTCCCCTCAAGAGCCCCCCGCCTGCCCCTGCGCCCACCGGCACCAAGTGGGGGGCCAAGCGCCCCGCGCCCACCAGCACCCCCAGCACAGCGCAGAGCTCCCAGCACAGGAGGCCGGCGACGGAGAAAACCCCCGGCAAGGAGAAGACGACGCTGCTGGGCCAGGGTGGCCAAGGCCCCAAGACGCTGTGCCAGGGGAAGACAGGTGGCCACAGCGCGGTGGCTGGCAGCAGCGGCCAAGCGGGCGGCGGCAGGCAGCAGCCGGCGAGCGACAGCACCAGGGCGCCCAGCAAGAGGGCCCAAAGCCCGGGGGCTGCTGGGGGGCAAGGAGCAGCGGCACCGCCTCCCCGGAGAGCGCTGCTGCTGCTGGAGCCCCCCCCCATTAAGCCCCGTTCCCGTGCCCGTGCCGTGCGGGCCCAGGACAGGCTCCGTCCCCAAGCCATCGGGGACAAGACGCTGCAGCGCCAGCACCCGGGGACAAAGACCCCCAGCGAGACTTTGCAGCCGCTGGGGGCCAGGGCGAAGGCGCTGGGGCCAGTGCGCCAGCCGCCCTGTGTGCAGCCGCAGCCCACCTCCAGCGGCCCCAGCAGCATGCCCAGGGCCCCGCCGACGGTGCCAGGCTCCAGCGCTGTGCCCGCTGCCCCCCGGCCCCCAGCTGGAGACAAGGCCCAGGCGGTGCCGGCACCACCAGGCAGCACAGCGCGAGCGTGGAGAGCTCCCCTGCAGCAGGCGCCCAGAGCGCCGTGCCTGCCAGCCGCGGGGGGCCAAGCGCAGCGGGAGCCTCTGCCCACGCAGCCGCGCACGCTGCAGCGTCCGGCGCAGCCCCGCGTGGACTACGTGCCCTGCGTGGGGCCCTGGGCAGGCGGCGACGCGGCGCCCACGCCGCTGGAGGAGCAGGAGGCGTCGGTGCCCATCACGCCGCAGCAGCGTCCCGAGCGGGAGCGCCTGAAGAAGCTGGCCCAGGAGGAGCGGCAGCGGGCGGCCCACCAGATGAAGATCGGCCCCGTGCAATTCTTCGTGCAGCGGCAGAAGGACCACACCATAGCCAAGTATTACGGCTACCCGTGACCCTGCGCTCCTCGACGGCCCCCGCAGCACCCGGGCCCGCTCAGCATGCAGGCACAGAGACCTCTGCAGGCGCCTGCTCCAGCTTCAGCCACGCTCCTCAGCCCTTGCCCCTCTCGCTTGCCCTCTCCCTTCTCCAGTGCTGGAGCTAGGCAGTGTTTGCCACTGTCAGGGATGGGCAACTGGGGCAATGGGAAATGCGCGCGTCACGAATGAACGTTGCAATGGGAAGCTGTTGGGATGTTGGCAATAGCTGGGGTGGGAAAGGTTGGGCGTGGGAACTGCTTGTTGGGACACCAAATGGCTGAGATCCCAAACTTCTTTCTTCTTTCGGGTCATTTCTCTTCTTTAGTGCCTTCCTTATTAAATTCCTCTAGTGTAGGTGTTCACTCAGCAAGGCCTCTGCCTGCAGCTGTTCTGGCACTGGGATGCCGAGGGGATTTCATGCAGCCCGCTCCCGCTGCCCATGCTCAGTCCGTGCATGGATGTGGGCATGGCCAGCACGGACGGGAGAAAATGGGTGGACGGCTGGGTGGATGGGAGGGTGATGGGAGTTGGGAATTCAGCCTTGGGATCAGACACGGGAGGTTGTTGGGATAGGAAATGACCAGTGGGATGGGAAGTCACGATGGGGATAGGAATTCATTAGAATAGGACAAATTGGTTTCATTTTTATTTATTATTTTATTAATTTTAATATTTATTTTATTTATTATATTTATTAATTTTATTTATTAAATTTACTTTATTGACTGTGTTGTACAGGATGGCATTTTTTTAGGTTCTCTTCCTTTTCTACCCTATTAAACTCTCTTTATCACAACGCACTGCTTTGTACTTCATTTTTCCTTCCGAGTCGTTCTGGATTCACTCAGGATGGGGGGGACATTAGTGAACGCCTGTGTGCTTCAGATCCAAGCTCACCTTTGCCCTCAACTCAAGATACATATTTGCATCTGTTGTCATGATACAAAATTAACAGCAACAAAATAAAAGTTAACTACTTCCGAGCACCAGCTGTACGTTTGCTGGGTCTGCTCTATGCATTTTGAAGACCATTCAATACTATTCAGCACCTTCAGGAGGAAATGTGTGGTTCTAGGGAAATGCATCTTGATCTGATGCAAACCTGCGACGCACCCTGCAGCCCCTCCAACCCCTGTGATTTTACCTGCAGCCCCTGCAACCCCTGTGATTTTACCTGCAGCCCCTCCAAGCCCTGTGATTTTACCAGCAGCCACTCCAACCCTGTGACAGGCCCTACAGCTGGCTCCGGGGACTACCCCGTTGCCGTATCAGTCGCCAATACACACACAAGATGAAGGAATGGATGCAGAAGTCATCTCGTTTAGGCAGGGAAGAAAGTCCTCCGAAGAAGGGGAAGGAGCAACAGGACGGCGAGGCAGGCGACCCCAATGTAGGGCCATCCCAGGGAAGAGGAGGCTGTTATAAAATAGAAAAGAGAGAAAAGCAGCAGTAAGCAGGTGATCCCCATCCCTGGGCGAGCTGCGAGACATGGGACAAGATTTCAGCTGTCATGCAGGCGAGCACATTGTCACCTGGCTGCTGCGATGCTGGGATAACAGCTCCGGGAGCCTGGAATCGGAGGGCAGGGAAGCCAAGCAGCTGGGATCCTTCTCTGGGGAAGGGGGCACTGAGAAAGCGATCGGAAACGGGGCACAAGCCTCTGGAGGCGGCGCCTGTCAGGCGTGAAGGAAAGGGATCCCTTCCAGGAAGATGCTGTGGGGTTGCTGAGGGTCGAAGAACAGCAGGTGTTGCCTGCACCCACCGTGCTGCAGCAGCGGCAAGGGAGAGACGTGGTGGTTTTCCTCAGCTGGGCAGCTGAGCTCCACCTCAACCGCTCTCTCCCTGCCCCTCCTCAAAGGGAAAGGGGAGAAAATAGGATGGAAAGGGCTCAAGGGCTGAGAGAAGGACAGGGAGATCACTCCACAATGATCGTCACGGGCAAAAGAGGCTCAGCAGAGCCTGTTCCAGTCCAGCCCGGGCCTGCTCCTGCGGGGGCTCTCCACAGGCCGCGGCCTCCTCCAGGCCACATCCACCTGCTCCACCGGGGGCTCCTCCACGGGCTGCAGCGTGGAGATCTGCTCCGTGTGGGACCCGTGGGCTGCAGGGGGACAGCCTGCTCCACCAGGGGCCTCTCCCCAGGCCGCAGGGGAACTGCTGCTGTGAGCCTGGAGCACCTCCTGCCTCCTGCTGCACTCACCTTGGGGGCTGCAGAGAGGTTTCTCACTCCTCCCTGACCCAGACGCTGCTGTGCAGCAGGTTTCTTTCCCTTTCTTAGATGGGCTCTCACACAGGCGCAAACATCATCCGTTTTGTCTCAGTTCTGGGCAGCAGCGGGTCCCTCTGGAGCCTCCTGGAACCGGCCCTTATCTAACATGGGGCAGCTGCTGCATTCTCCTCACAGAGGACACCCCTGCAGCCCCCCGCTACCAGAACCTGTCCTCGTAAACCCAACACAAGACACCGACCGAGCCTCCCTGATTCCCAGCAGGTGGGTCAGGCTGGGAACCCAGGCCAGTGCCCGGCAGACCCTCCTGGGCCTTGAAAAGCAAGCTTTATGGGGATGTAGCACCCAGAAAGAACGGAGTCACACAACAGGATTCATTTCCAAAACCGTCTCATAGACACCTGGGCCAAAGTGCAGGGCCTTGAGCGGGTATATCACAATGACAGAGTTCATTTCCTTCCCAGTAGCTGGCACATGCCGTTTTTTGGGATTTCGGGGCTACAGTGAGCTGCTAAGAGGGATGTCTTAGCTCTTGCAGGGCAGTGCTTCCACTAAGGCCAGGACTTTTCTGCATCTTCTACTGCCCTGCAAGCGAGGATGCTTGGGGCACACAGGAAGCTGGGAGGGGACACAGCTGCAGGGATTCCATAAGACACAAGCAAATGCAGCCTTGGCTTGGTGACACTTTCTCTTGATTACTGCTCAACACAAATTACCTCGAGCAAGTCTACTGTGAGGACTAAAGGAAAGAGACGTATGGATGCTGCTAAGCTCTTCTAGCTTGTACCAGGTAGGAAAGATACCTCTGTAGCAGGCGTGAAGAGGATAGCACTAATTAATTAGATGAGAAGCGGAGGAAAGGCACTTAGAGGTAGTGAAAAGCAGTTAATGTGATGTTCCGGGGAAGCTTCAGTCTGCTTAAGGAGTAGCAAGAACAAGCCTAAAGTCATAGCCAAATACAAGAAAGAGAGGAGGACACGCAGCATGAGAAGCTCCCGAGAGAAAGGAGCTCTGTTTTGGGTAAAAATCAGTCCCTTTTTCTATCATGGAGACATCCAAGGGCGTAGGACACGTGCACTTCAGGGAACCAAGAGATGCTGTGCATTTCTCTCGTCCCCCTGACACAGCCACTAGGTGACGATGCTTCCAATTCTCTCTAAAGAAACCTTGCTTTCTCAGGCCCAGGTGTCCAGCTGCACACCAAGGACGTCCCTGGCTCCCAGGCACAGTTCCCAGGCCCAAGGCCGAGCTCCCCTCCGAACCCCCATTCCAGCAGACCTTGCTCCTGGCATTGTGGAGCAGCCATTTCATGTCAGCCTTTTCTCCTGGCAGTCAGCTTAGCGCCGTAACCTCTGCCATCGGGGCGCCCGAGAGCCGTGTGAGGTCAGCAGAGAGTCACTGTCAGCCTTTGACCTCACAAAGGTGGGTGGCCATAAGTGCCCTGAGCGTCCAGCTCGCATTGAGTACTGCTGGTGGCACTCGAGGCGTGGAGGTCTGCATGGTGCAATGGGAGACGCCGATGTCCTGCTGCTGGAACAAGAGGCGCTGATGTGCTGCTGGTGCAGGAGGAGACGTGAAGGTGCTGCTGCTTAGAGGTGCTGAGGAGCGGGCAGCCTCCGTGCCGGTGGCTGAGCATGCTACTCTTAATTAGTGCTCTACCCTTCCTATCTTTTTACTAAGGTGGGTAGAGAGAAATGCCCATATCTGTTTATTTCCTGGTAAGAAATGTAAGAGCCTTGTATCTGCATATTCACCAGATTCATCCCAGCGCCCTTGGTACTGGCGATCTGTGTTGATCTGTAATAAAGAGCAATCGGTAGCACACCAAGTCTCCGTGACCTTGCATCTAACAGAATCGTCCAAATCCCTGTTGTGATCTCTCTCTAGCTGTGGGCTGGCTAAGCTGTCTGTTGGATGGTGAAAATGGGAAATGATTGGGATGGGAAATGATGAGTGGGCCGAGAAATCATTGCTGGGATGGGAAGACTTCCTTGGGGTGGAAAGCCATTGGGCTAGGAACTCAAAGAGATGGGAAATCTTCCCTGGGTTTGAAATCATTGGGAAGCAAAAGCGTTGGGATGGGAAATCACTCCGGGGATGGGGAAGTATTGGGATGGGAAGTCTTTAATGGGGTGGGTAACATTCACTGGGGAAGGAAGTACTTGGAAAAGTAATCAGAGGAATGGGAATTCTTTGGGATGAGATCTCTTTGGATTAAGAAACGCTTCGTGTCGATGGGAAATATCTCGTATGGGAATCTGTTATCATGTGAAATTGTAAGGATGGGAAATGACCGTTAGGATGCAAAGCTGGTACTGGGACGGGAAATGCTTGGGACGGGGAAGTGTTGGTGTGAAACCGTCCTGGGCATGGCAAATGATGCGTGGGAGGGAAAGCCCGATGGGGATGGAAAAGTCTTGCGATGGGAAGCCTGCTTGGGTCCAAAAGCTGCAGTCCTCACCAAGATGGCGGCGAGGGGCTGGTCAGCCGTTGGGACGGAACGGCCGTTGCCCGCGTTCCCCAACCGACCGCCCCACTCTCCAGCCACCATGGCAGGTACAGCAGCCGGCTCCCGCTCCTCCCGGGGCTGCGGCCCTGCTGGCGAGCCCAGCGCCCCGGATCTCACCCCAGCGCCCTTTTTCCCACAGAGGGTTTCCCCAGACGGCTTCCGCGGCTTCCGCAGACGCAAAACTCCCCCTTCGTCGTCCCAGCCGTGCCGCCAACGGTGGCTGCCTGGCTGCTGCCCTCCCTCCCCGGAGCGATGGCGCTGCCCTTGCAGCCCCCCCAGGTACCCACCCTCCCCTACGCGCTGCCCCAGGCCACCGTCTGGCACGTGGTGCCGGGGGTCCAGGGGCAGGTGCTGCAGCTCCCCGCCGGGGTGCAGCTGGCACCTGGGGGGCACCTCCCACCCGAGGGGCACCACCTGCAGCTTGGGCAGCTCCCCGCCGTGGGGCAGCTCCCTGCTGTGGGGCAGCTCCCCCACACCGCTCCTCCCTGGGCCCCCGTCTACCAGTGGGGACAGCCCGTGGGGACGGGGACGGTGCTGCCCCAGGATCCCCTCTGGCTGGGGCCCGGGGCCGTGCTCCATGGGGAGCTCCTGCACCCCGCAGGCACCTGCCTGCTGCAGGCCCCTGCCCACCCCGGCCCCCCACCACTCCTCGTCCCGGGGCCTCCGCTGCGGGGGCAGGCGCTCCCCGCGCCCCGCACCCTGACCAGCAGCCGGGGGCAGCTGCCGGAGCCCTGCGACCACGCCGTGGGGCTCAGCGAGGACCAGGGGCCCCCGCTGCCCGGCCCCACTCCCCCCGAGCCTGCCCAGGCTCCAACGACCGCCAGCACCCAGACGGTGACGCCCAACGGTGAGTTTGGGGCTGGCACAGCCGGCCGCTGGGCGCCCCACACCCAGGAGCCATGGGAAAGCTGGCATCGCCCATCCTGGGGGATTTGCTTGCTTTTTCCTCAGCGGCGACAGTTGCAGAGGTGCCTGAGGAGCCCCTGGAGCTGCTTGAGCTGGGCCCCGATGCCTTCGCCGAGGCCTTTCCCCACCTGGCAGGGGACAGCCAGCAGCTGCAGCACCTGCAGGACCAGCTCCCGGCCGACCTGGACATCTCCGGCTTGGAGGAGCTGCTCAGCTGGCTCGATGCCGTGGAGCCCCAGGACGCCTTCCCCGGTGTCCCCAGCAGTCCTGTGCTCAGCCGCTTCCTGTCTGAGCTGCCCGACCTCTGCGAGGACATTGAGGAGCCGAGCACACAGGGACTGGCAGCCACCAGAGCGCTGGGTGAGGTACCCTCAACCCCTGGGGTGCACCCCGAGAAGGTGCAGGGTGGGCGGGCGGTGCAGCCCCCTGCTGTGCCGGCAGCGAGCTCCCCCCTCAAGCCTGCAGCCAGTCCCCAGCTCAGTGCCCTCAGGAGACCCCTGCCCAACCCTCCCTTCACTCTCCCCAAAAGGCCCCCCCACCCTGAATTCCTCACTGCCCTTAGCAGACCCCTGCCCAACCCTCCCTCGCGTCCCCTCAAGAGACCCCCCGACCCTCAATTCCTTAATTCCCTTAGGAGACCCCTGCCCAAGCCTCGCCTGAGTCCCCTCAAGAGCCCCCCCGACCCTGAATTTATTAGTGCCCTTAGGAGACCCCTGCCCAATCCCCCTCTGGGTCCCCTCAAGAGCCCCCCCGGCCCTGAATTTATTAGTGCCCTTAGGAGGCCCCTGCCCAATCCCCCTCTGAGTCCCCTCAAGAGCCCCCCGCCTGCCCCTGCGCCCACCGGCACCAAGTGGGGGGCCAAGCGCCCCGCGCCCACCAGCACCCCCAGCACAGCGCAGAGCTCCCAGCACAGGAGGCCGGCGACGGAGAAAACCCCCGGCAAGGAGAAGACGACGCTGCTGGGCCAGGGTGGCCAAGGCCCCAAGACGCTGTGCCAGGGGAAGACGGGTGGCCACAGCGCGGTGGCTGGCAGCAGCGGCCAAGCGGGCGGCGGCAGGCAGCAGCCGGCGAGCGACAGCACCAGGGCGCCCAGCAAGAGGGCCCGAAGCCCGGGGGCTGCTGGGGGGCAAGGAGCAGCGGCACCGCCTCCCCGGAGAGCGCTGCTGCTGCTGGAGCCCCCCCCCATTAAGCCCCGTGCCCGTGCCCGTGCCGTGCGGGCCCAGGACAGGCTCCGTCCCCAAGCCATCGGGGACAAGACGCTGCAGCGCCAGCACCCGGGGACAAAGACCCCCAGCGAGACTTTGCAGCCGCTGGGGGCCAGGGCGAAGGCGCTGGGGCCAGTGCGCCAGCCGCCCTGTGTGCAGCCGCAGCCCACCTCCAGCGGCCCCAGCAGCATGCCCAGGGCCCCGCCGACGGTGCCAGGCTCCAGCGCTGTGCCCGCTGCCCCCCGGCCCCCAGCTGGAGACAAGGCCCAGGCGGTGCCGGCACCACCAGGCAGCACGGCGCGAGCGTGGAGAGCTCCCCTGCAGCAGGCGCCCAGAGCGCCGTGCCTGCCAGCCGCGGGGGGCCAAGCGCAGCGGGAGCCTCTGCCCACGCAGCCGCGCACGCTGCAGCGTCCGGCGCAGCCCCGCGTGGACTACGTGCCCTGCGTGGGGCCCTGGGCAGGCGGCGACGCGGCGCCCACGCCGCTGGAGGAGCAGGAGGCGTCGGTGCCCATCACGCCGCAGCAGCGTCCCGAGCGGGAGCGCCTGAAGAAGCTGGCCCAGGAGGAGCGGCAGCGGGCGGCCCACCAGATGAAGATCGGCCCCGTGCAATTCTTCGTGCAGCGGCAGAAGGACCACGCCATAGCCAAGTATTACGGCTACCCGTGACCCTGCGCTCCTCGACGGCCCCCGCAGCACCCGGGCCCGCTCAGCATGCAGGCACAGAGACCTCTGCAGGCGCCTGCTCCAGCTTCAGCCACGCTCCTCAGCCCTTGCCCCTCTCGCTTGCCCTCTCCCTTCTCCAGTGCTGGAGCTAGGCAGTGTTTGCCACTGTCAGGGATGGGCAACTGGGGCAATGGGAAATGCGCGCGTCACGAATGAACGTTGCAATGGGAAGCTGTTGGGATGTTGGCAATAGCTGGGGTGGGAAAGGTTGGGCGTGGGAACTGCTTGTTGGGACACCAAATGGCTGAGATCCCAAACTTCTTTCTTCTTTCGGGTCATTTCTCTTCTTTAGTGCCTTCCTTATTAAATTCCTCTAGTGTAGGTGTTCACTCAGCAAGGCCTCTGCCTGCAGCTGTTCTGGCACTGGGATGCCGAGGGGATTTCATGCAGCCCGCTCCCGCTGCCCATGCTCAGTCCGTGCATGGATGTGGGCATGGCCAGCACGGACGGGAGAAAATGGGTGGACGGCTGGGTGGATGGGAGGGTGATGGGAGTTGGGAATTCAGCCTTGGGATCAGACACGGGAGGTTGTTGGGATAGGAAATGACCAGTGGGATGGGAAGTCACGATGGGGATAGGAATTCATTAGAATAGGACAAATTGGTTTCATTTTTATTTATTATTTTATTAATTTTAATATTTATTTTATTTATTATATTTATTAATTTTATTTATTAAATTTACTTTATTGACTGTGTTGTACAGGATGGCATTTTTTTAGGTTCTCTTCCTTTTCTACCCTATTAAACTCTCTTTATCACAACGCACTGCTTTGTACTTCATTTTTCCTTCCGAGTCGTTCTGGATTCACTCAGGATGGGGGGGACATTAGTGAACGCCTGTGTGCTTCAGATCCAAGCTCACCTTTGCCCTCAACTCAAGATACATATTTGCATCTGTTGTCATGATACAAAATTAACAGCAACAAAATAAAAGTTAACTACTTCCGAGCACCGGCTGTACGTTTGCTGGGTCTGCTCTATGCATTTTGAAGACCATTCAATACTATTCAGCACCTTCAGGAGGAAATGTGTGGTTCTAGGGAAATGCATCTTGATCTGATGCAAACCTGCGACGCACCCTGCAGCCCCTCCAACCCCTGTGATTTTACCTGCAGCCCCTGCAACCCCTGTGATTTTACCTGCAGCCCCTCCAAGCCCTGTGATTTTACCAGCAGCCACTCCAACCCTGTGACAGGCCCTACAGCTGGCTCCGGGGACTACCCCGTTGCCGTATCAGTCGCCAATACACACACAAGATGAAGGAATGGATGCAGAAGTCATCTCGTTTAGGCAGGGAAGAAAGTCCTCCGAAGAAGGGGAAGGAGCAACAGGAAGGCGAGGCAGGCGACCCCAATGTAGGGCCATCCCAGGGAAGAGGAGGCTGTTATAAAATAGAAAAGAGAGAAAAGCAGCAGTAAGCAGGTGATCCCCATCCCTGGGCGAGCTGCGAGACATGGGACAAGATTTCAGCTGTCATGCAGGCGAGCACATTGTCACCTGGCTGCTGCGATGCTGGGATAACAGCTCCGGGAGCCTGGAATCGGAGGGCAGGGAAGCCAAGCAGCTGGGATCCTTCTCTGGGGAAGGGGGCACTGAGAAAGCGATCGGAAACGGGGCACAAGCCTCTGGAGGCGGCGCCTGTCAGGCGTGAAGGAAAGGGATCCCTTCCAGGAAGATGCTGTGGGGTTGCTGAGGGTCGAAGAACAGCAGGTGTTGCCTGCACCCACCGTGCTGCAGCAGCGGCAAGGGAGAGACGTGGTGGTTTTCCTCAGCTGGGCAGCTGAGCTCCACCTCAACCGCTCTCTCCCTGCCCCTCCTCAAAGGGAAAGGGGAGAAAATAGGATGGAAAGGGCTCAAGGGCTGAGAGAAGGACAGGGAGATCACTCCACAATGATCGTCACGGGCAAAAGAGGCTCAGCAGAGCCTGTTCCAGTCCAGCCCGGGCCTGCTCCTGCGGGGGCTCTCCACAGGCCGCGGCCTCCTCCAGGCCACATCCACCTGCTCCACCGGGGGCTCCTCCACGGGCTGCAGCGTGGAGATCTGCTCCGTGTGGGACCCGTGGGCTGCAGGGGGACAGCCTGCTCCACCAGGGTCCTCTCCCCAGGCCGCAGGGGAACTGCTGCTGTGAGCCTGGAGCACCTCCTGCCTCCTGCTGCACTCACCTTGGGGGCTGCAGAGAGGTTTCTCACTCCTCCCTGACCCAGACGCTGCTGTGCAGCAGGTTTCTTTCCCTTTCTTAGATGGGCTCTCACACAGGCGCAAACATCATCCGTTTTGTCTCACTTCTGGGCAGCAGCGGGTCCCTCTGGAGCCTCCTGGAACCGGCCCTTATCTAACATGGGGCAGCTGCTGCATTCTCCTCACAGAGGACACCCCTGCAGCCCCCCGCTACCAGAACCTGTCCTCGTAAACCCAACACAAGACACCGACCGAGCCTCCCTGATTCCCAGCAGGTGGGTCAGGCTGGGAACCCAGGCCAGTGCCCGGCAGACCCTCCTGGGCCTTGAAAAGCAAGCTTTATGGGGATGTAGCACCCAGAAAGAACGGAGTCACACAACAGGATTCATTTCCAAAACCGTCTCATAGACACCTGGGCCAAAGTGCAGGGCCTTGAGCGGGTATATCACAATGACAGAGTTTATTTCCTTCCCAGTAGCTGGCACATGCCGTTTTTTGGGATTTCGGGGCTACAGTGAGCTGCTAAGAGGGATGTCTTAGCTCTTGCAGGGCAGTGCTTCCACTAAGGCCAGGACTTTTCTGCATCTTCTACTGCCCTGCAAGCGAGGATGCTTGGGGCACACAGGAAGCTGGGAGGGGACACAGCTGCAGGGATTCCATAAGACACAAGCAAATGCAGCCTTGGCTTGGTGACACTTTCTCTTGATTACTGCTCAACACAAATTACCTCGAGCAAGTCTACTGTGAGGACTAAAGGAAAGAGACGTATGGATGCTGCTAAGCTCTTCTAGCTTGTACCAGGTAGGAAAGATTACTCTGTAGCAGGCGTGAAGAGGATAGCACTAATTAATTAGATGAGAAGCGGAGGAAAGGCACTTAGAGGTAGTGAAAAGCAGTTAATGTGATGTTCCGGGGAAGCTTCAGTCTGCTTAAGGAGTAGCAAGAACAAGCCTAAAGTCATAGCCAAATACAAGAAAGAGAGGAGGACACGCAGCATGAGAAGCTCCCGAGAGAAAGGAGCTCTGTTTTGGGTAAAAATCAGTCCCTTTTTCTATCATGGAGACATCCAAGGGCGTAGGACACGTGCACTTCAGGGAACCAAGAGATGCTGTGCATTTCTCTCGTCCCCCTGACACAGCCACTAGGTGACGATGCTTCCAATTCTCTCTAAAGAAACCTTGCTTTCTCAGGCCCAGGTGTCCAGCTGCACACCAAGGACGTCCCTGGCTCCCAGGCACAGTTCCCAGGCCCAAGGCCGAGCTCCCCTCCGAACCCCCATTCCAGCAGACCTTGCTCCTGGCATTGTGGAGCAGCCATTTCATGTCAGCCTTTTCTCCTGGCAGTCAGCTTAGCGCCGTAACCTCTGCCATCGGGGCGCCCGAGAGCCGTGTGAGGTCAGCAGAGAGTCACTGTCAGCCTTTGACCTCACAAAGGTGGGTGGCCATAAGTGCCCTGAGCGTCCAGCTCGCATTGAGTACTGCTGGTGGCACTCGAGGCGTGGAGGTCTGCATGGTGCAATGGGAGACGCCGATGTCCTGCTGCTGGAACAAGAGACGCTGATGTGCTGCTGGTGCAGGAGGAGACGTGAAGGTGCTGCTGCTTAGAGGTGCTGAGGAGCGGGCAGCCTCCGTGCCGGTGGCTGAGCATGCTACTCTTAATTAGTGCTCTACCCTTCCTATCTTTTTACTAAGGTGGGTAGAGAGAAATGCCCATATCTGTTTATTTCCTGGTAAGAAATGTAAGAGCCTTGTATCTGCATATTCACCAGATTCATCCCAGCGCCCTTGGTACTGGCGATCTGTGTTGATCTGTAATAAAGAGCAATCGGTAGCACACCAAGTCTCCGTGACCTTGCATCTAACAGAATCGTCCAAATCCCTGTTGTGATCTCTCTCTAGCTGTGGGCTGGCTAAGCTGTCTGTTGGATGGTGAAAATGGGAAATGATTGGGATGGGAAATGATGAGTGGGCCGAGAAATCATTGCTGGGATGGGAAGACTTCCTTGGGGTGGAAAGCCATTGGGCTAGGAACTCAAAGAGATGGGAAATCTTCCCTGGGTTTGAAATCATTGGGAAGCAAAAGCGTTGGGATGGGAAATCACTCCGGGGATGGGGAAGTATTGGGATGGGAAGTCTTTAATGGGGTGGGTAACATTCACTGGGGAAGGAAGTACTTGGAAAAGTAATCAGAGGAATGGGAATTCTTTGGGATGAGATCTCTTTGGATTAAGAAACTCTTCGTGTCGATGGGAAATATCTCGTATGGGAATCTGTTATCATGTGAAATTGTAAGGATGGGAAATGACCGTTAGGATGCAAAGCTGGTACTGGGACGGGAAATGCTTGGGACGGGGAAGTGTTGGTGTGAAACCGTCCTGGGCATGGCAAATGATGCGTGGGAGGGAAAGCCCGATGGGGATGGAAAAGTCTTGCGATGGGAAGCCTGCTTGGGTCCAAAAGCTGCAGTCCTCACCAAGATGGCGGCGAGGGGCTGGTCAGCCGTTGGGACGGAACGGCCGTTGCCCGCGTTCCCCAACCGACCGCCCCACTCTCCAGCCACCATGGCAGGTACAGCAGCCGGCTCCCGCTCCTCCCGGGGCTGCGGCCCTGCTGGCGAGCCCAGCGCCCCGGATCTCACCCCAGCGCCCTTTTTCCCACAGAGGGTTTCCCCAGACGGCTTCCGCGGCTTCCGCAGACGCAAAACTCCCCCTTCGTCGTCCCAGCCGTGCCGCCAACGGTGGCTGCCTGGCTGCTGCCCTCCCTCCCCGGAGCGATGGCGCTGCCCTTGCAGCCCCCCCAGGTACCCACCCTCCCCTACGCGCTGCCCCAGGCCACCGTCTGGCACGTGGTGCCGGGGGTCCAGGGGCAGGTGCTGCAGCTCCCCGCCGGGGTGCAGCTGGCACCTGGGGGGCACCTCCCACCCGAGGGGCACCACCTGCAGCTTGGGCAGCTCGGGCAGCTCCCCGCCGTGGGGCAGCTCCCTGCTGTGGGGCAGCTCCCCCACACCGCTCCTCCCTGGGCCCCCGTCTACCAGTGGGGACAGCCCGTGGGGACGGGGACGGTGCTGCCCCAGGATCCCCTCTGGCTGGGGCCCGGGGCCGTGCTCCATGGGGAGCTCCTGCACCCCGCAGGCACCTGCCTGCTGCAGGCCCCTGCCCACCCCGGCCCCCCACCACTCCTCGTCCCGGGGCCTCCGCTGCGGGGGCAGGCGCTCCCCGCGCCCCGCACCCTGACCAGCAGCCGGGGGCAGCTGCCGGAGCCCTGCGACCACGCCGTGGGGCTCAGCGAGGACCAGGGGCCCCCGCTGCCCGGCCCCACTCCCCCCGAGCCTGCCCAGGCTCCAACGACCGCCAGCACCCAGACGGTGACGCCCGACGGTGAGTTTGGGGCTGGCACAGCCGGCCGCTGGGCGCCCCACACCCAGGAGCCATGGGAAAGCTGGCATCGCCCATCCTGGGGGATTTGCTTGCTTTTTCCTCAGCGGCGACAGTTGCAGAGGTGCCTGAGGAGCCCCTGGAGCTGCTTGAGCTGGGCCCCGATGCCTTCGCCGAGGCCTTTCCCCACCTGGCAGGGGACAGCCAGCAGCTGCAGCACCTGCAGGACCAGCTCCCGGCCGACCTGGACATCTCCAACTTGGAGGAGCTGCTCAGCTGGCTCGATGCCGTGGAGCCCCAGGACGCCTTCCCCGGTGTCCCCAGCAGTCCTGTGCTCAGCCGCTTCCTGTCTGAGCTGCCCGACCTCTGCGAGGACATCGAGGAGCCGAGCACACAGGGACTGGCAGCCACCAGAGCGCTGGGTGAGGTACCCTCAACCCCTGGGGTGCACCCCGAGAAGGTGCAGGGTGGGCGGGCGGTGCAGCCCCCTGCTGTGCCGGCAGCGAGCTCCCCCCTCAAGCCTGCAGCCAGTCCCCAGCTCAGTGCCCTCAGGAGACCCCTGCCCAACCCTCCCTTCACTCTCCCCAAAAGGCCCCCCCACCCTGAATTCCTCACTGCCCTTAGCAGACCCCTGCCCAACCCTCCCTCGCGTCCCCTCAAGAGACCCCCCGACCCTCAATTCCTTAATTCCCTTAGGAGACCCCTGCCCAAGCCTCGCCTGAGTCCCCTCAAGAGCCCCCCCGACCCTGAATTTATTAGTGCCCTTAGGAGACCCCTGCCCAATCCCCCTCTGGGTCCCCTCAAGAGCCCCCCCGGCCCTGAATTTATTAGTGCCCTTAGGAGGCCCCTGCCCAATCCCCCTCTGAGTCCCCTCAAGAGCCCCCCGCCTGCCCCTGCGCCCACCGGCACCAAGTGGGGGGCCAAGCGCCCCGCGCCCACCAGCACCCCCAGCACAGCGCAGAGCTCCCAGCACAGGAGGCCGGCGACGGAGAAAACCCCCGGCAAGGAGAAGACGATGCTGCTGGGCCAGGGTGGCCAAGGCCCCAAGACGCTGTGCCAGGGGAAGACGGGTGGCCACAGTGCGGTGGCTGGCAGCAGCGGCCAAGCGGGCGGCGGCAGGCAGCAGCCGGCGAGCGACAGCACCAGGGCGCCCAGCAAGAGGGCCCGAAGCCCGGGGGCTGCTGGGGGGCAAGGAGCAGCGGCACCGCCTCCCCGGAGAGCGCTGCTGCTGCTGGAGCCCCCCCCCATTAAGCCCCGTGCCCGTGCCCGTGCCGTGCGGGCCCAGGACAGGCTCCGTCCCCAAGCCATCGGGGACAAGACGCTGCAGCGCCAGCACCCGGGGACAAAGACCCCCAGCGAGACTTTGCAGCCGCTGGGGGCCAGGGCGAAGGCGCTGGGGCCAGTGCGCCAGCCGCCCTGTGTGCAGCCGCAGCCCACCTCCAGCGGCCCCAGCAGCATGCCCAGGGCCCCGCCGACGGTGCCAGGCTCCAGCGCTGTGCCCGCTGCCCCCCGGCCCCCAGCTGGAGACAAGGCCCAGGCGGTGCCGGCACCACCAGGCAGCACGGCGCGAGCGTGGAGAGCTCCCCTGCAGCAGGCGCCCAGAGCGCCGTGCCTGCCAGCCGCGGGGGGCCAAGCGCAGCGGGAGCCTCTGCCCACGCAGCCGCGCACGCTGCAGCGTCCGGCGCAGCCCCACGTGGACTACGTGCCCTGCGTGGGGCCCTGGGCAGGCGGCGACGCGGCGCCCACGCCGCTGGAGGAGCAGGAGGCGTCGGTGCCCATCACGCCGCAGCAGCGTCCCGAGCGGGAGCGCCTGAAGAAGCTGGCCCAGGAGGAGCGGCAGCGGGCGGCCCACCAGATGAAGATCGGCCCCGTGCAATTCTTCGTGCAGCGGCAGAAGGACCACACCATAGCCAAGTATTACGGCTACCCGTGACCCTGCGCTCCTCGACGGCCCCCGCAGCACCCGGGCCCGCTCAGCATGCAGGCACAGAGACCTCTGCAGGCGCCTGCTCCAGCTTCAGCCACGCTCCTCAGCCCTTGCCCCTCTCGCTTGCCCTCTCCCTTCTCCAGTGCTGGAGCTAGGCAGTGTTTGCCACTGTCAGGGATGGGCAACTGGGGCAATGGGAAATGCGCGCGTCACGAATGAACGTTGCAATGGGAAGCTGTTGGGATGTTGGCAATAGCTGGGGTGGGAAAGGTTGGGCGTGGGAACTGCTTGTTGGGACACCAAATGGCTGAGATCCCAAACTTCTTTCTTCTTTCGGGTCATTTCTCTTCTTTAGTGCCTTCCTTATTAAATTCCTCTAGTGTAGGTGTTCACTCAGCAAGGCCTCTGCCTGCAGCTGTTCTGGCACTGGGATGCCGAGGGGATTTCATGCAGCCCGCTCCCGCTGCCCATGCTCAGTCCGTGCATGGATGTGGGCATGGCCAGCACGGACGGGAGAAAATGGGTGGACGGCTGGGTGGATGGGAGGGTGATGGGAGTTGGGAATTCAGCCTTGGGATCAGACACGGGAGGTTGTTGGGATAGGAAATGACCAGTGGGATGGGAAGTCACGATGGGGATAGGAATTCATTAGAATAGGACAAATTGGTTTCATTTTTATTTATTATTTTATTAATTTTAATATTTATTTTATTTATTATATTTATTAATTTTATTTATTAAATTTACTTTATTGACTGTGTTGTACAGGATGGCATTTTTTTAGGTTCTCTTCCTTTTCTACCCTATTAAACTCTCTTTATCACAACGCACTGCTTTGTACTTCATTTTTCCTTCCGAGTCGTTCTGGATTCACTCAGGATTGGTGGGGACATTAGTGAACGCCTGTGTGCTTCAGATCCAAGCTCACCTTTGCCCTCAACTCAAGATACATATTTGCATCTGTTGTCATGATACAAAATTAACAGCAACAAAATAAAAGTTAACTACTTCCAAGCACCAGCTGTACGTTTGCTGGGTCTGCTCTATGCATTTTGAAGACCATTCAATACTATTCAGCACCTTCAGGAGGAAATGTGTGGTTCTAGGGAAATGCATCTTGATCTGATGCAAACCTGCGACGCACCCTGCAGCCCCTCCAACCCCTGTGATTTTACCTGCAGCCCCTGCAACCCCTGTGATTTTACCTGCAGCCCCTCCAAGCCCTGTGATTTTACCAGCAGCCACTCCAACCCTGTGACAGGCCCTACAGCTGGCTCCGGGGACTACCCCGTTGCCGTATCAGTCGCCAATACACACACAAGATGAAGGAATGGATGCAGAAGTCATCTCGTTTAGGCAGGGAAGAAAGTCCTCCGAAGAAGGGGAAGGAGCAATAGGAAGGCGAGGCAGGCGACCCCAATGTAGGGCCATCCCAGGGAAGAGGAGGCTGTTATAAAATAGAAAAGAGAGAAAAGCAGCAGTAAGCAGGTGATCCCCATCCCTGGGCGAGCTGCGAGACATGGGACAAGATTTCAGCTGTCATGCAGGCGAGCACATTGTCACCTGGCTGCTGCGATGCTGGGATAACAGCTCCGGGAGCCTGGAATCGGAGGGCAGGGAAGCCAAGCAGCTGGGATCCTTCTCTGGGGAAGGGGGCACTGAGAAAGCGATCGGAAACGGGGCACAAGCCTCTGGAGGCGGCGCCTGTCAGGCGTGAAGGAAAGGGATCCCTTCCAGGAAGATGCTGTGGGGTTGCTGAGGGTCGAAGAACAGCAGGTGTTGGCTGCTCCCACCGTGCTGCAGCAGCGGTAAGGGAGAGACGTGGTGGTTTTCCTCAGCTGGGCAGCTGAGCTCCACCTCAACCGCTCTCTCCCTGCCCCTTTTCAAAGGGAAAGGGGAGAAAATAGGATGGAAAGGGCTCAAGGGCTGAGAGAAGGACAGGGAGATCACTCCACAATGATCGTCACGGGCAAAAGAGGCTCAGCAGAGCCTGTTCCAGTCCAGCCCAGGCCTGCTCCTGCGGGGGCTCTCCACAGGCCGCGGCCTCCTCCAGGCCACATCCACCTGCTCCACCGGGGGCTCCTCCACGGGCTGCAGCGTGGAGATCTGCTCCGTGTGGGACCCGTGGGCTGCAGGGGGACAGCCTGCTCCACCAGGGTCCTCTCCCCAGGCCGCAGGGGAACTGCTGCTGTGAGCCTGGAGCACCTCCTGCCTCCTGCTGCACTCACCTTGGGGGCTGCAGAGAGGTTTCTCACTCCTCCCTGACCCAGACGCTGCTGTGCAGCAGGTTTCTTTCCCTTTCTTAGATGGGCTCTCACACAGGCGCAAACATCATCCGTTTTGTCTCACTTCTGGGCAGCAGCGGGTCCCTCTGGAGCCTCCTGGAACCGGCCCTTATCTAACATGGGGCAGCTGCTGCATTCTCCTCACAGAGGACACCCCTGCAGCCCCCCGCTACCAGAACCTGTCCTCGTAAACCCAACACAAGACACCGACCGAGCCTCCCTGATTCCCAGCAGGTGGGTCAGGCTGGGAACCCAGGCCAGTGCCCGGCAGACCCTCCTGGGCCTTGAAAAGCAAGCTTTATGGGGATGTAGCACCCAGAAAGAACGGAGTCACACAACAGGATTCATTTCCAAAACCGTCTCATAGACACCTGGGCCAAAGTGCAGGGCCTTGAGCGGGTATATCACAATGACAGAGTTTATTTCCTTCCCAGTAGCTGGCACATGCCGTTTTTTGGGATTTCGGGGCTACAGTGAGCTGCTAAGAGGGATGTCTTAGCTCTTGCAGGGCAGTGCTTCCACTAAGGCCAGGACTTTTCTGCATCTTCTACTGCCCTGCAAGCGAGGATGCTTGGGGCACACAGGAAGCTGGGAGGGGACACAGCTGCAGGGATTCCATAAGACACAAGCAAATGCAGCCTTGGCTTGGTGACACTTTCTCTTGATTACTGCTCAACACAAATTACCTCGAGCAAGTCTACTGTGAGGACTAAAGGAAAGAGACGTATGGATGCTGCTAAGCTCTTCTAGCTTGTACCAGGTAGGAAAGATACCTCTGTAGCAGGCGTGAAGAGGATAGCACTAATTAATTAGATGAGAAGCGGAGGAAAGGCACTTAGAGGTAGTGAAAAGCAGTTAATGTGATGTTCCGGGGAAGCTTCAGTCTGCTTAAGGAGTAGCAAGAACAAGCCTAAAGTCATAGCCAAATACAAGAAAGAGAGGAGGACACGCAGCATGAGAAGCTCCCGAGAGAAAGGAGCTCTGTTTTGGGTAAAAATCAGTCCCTTTTTCTATCATGGAGACATCCAAGGGCGTAGGACACGTGCACTTCAGGGAACCAAGAGATGCTGTGCATTTCTCTCGTCCCCCTGACACAGCCACTAGGTGACGATGCTTCCAATTCTCTCTAAAGAAACCTTGCTTTCTCAGGCCCAGGTGTCCAGCTGCACACCAAGGACGTCCCTGGCTCCCAGGCACAGTTCCCAGGCCCAAGGCCGAGCTCCCCTCCGAACCCCCATTCCAGCAGACCTTGCTCCTGGCATTGTGGAGCAGCCATTTCATGTCAGCCTTTTCTCCTGGCAGTCAGCTTAGCGCCGTAACCTCTGCCATCGGGGCGCCCGAGAGCCGTGTGAGGTCAGCAGAGAGTCACTGTCAGCCTTTGACCTCACAAAGGTGGGTGGCCATAAGTGCCCAGAGCGTCCAGCTCGCATTGAGTACTGCTGGTGGCACTCGAGGCGTGGAGGTCTGCATGGTGCAATGGGAGACGCCGATGTCCTGCTGCTGGAACAAGAGGCGCTGATGTGCTGCTGGTGCAGGAGGAGACGTGAAGGTGCTGCTGCTTAGAGGTGCTGAGGAGCGGGCAGCCTCCGTGCCGGTGGCTGAGCATGCTACTCTTAATTATCGCTCTACCCTTCCTATCTTTTTACTAAGGTGGGTAGAGAGAAATGCCCATATCTGTTTATTTCCTGGTAAGAAATGTAAGAGCCTTGTATCTGCATATTCACCAGATTCATCCCAGCGCCCTTGGTACTGGCGATCTGTGTTGATCTGTAATAAAGAGCAATCGGTAGCACACCAAGTCTCCGTGACCTTGCATCTAACAGAATCGTCCAAATCCCTGTTGTGATCTCTCTCTAGCTGTGGGCTGGCTAAGCTGTCTGTTGGATGGTGAAAATGGGAAATGATTGGGATGGGAAATGATGAGTGGGCCGAGAAATCATTGCTGGGATGGGAAGACTTCCTTGGGGTGGAAAGCCATTGGGCTAGGAACTCAAAGAGATGGGAAATCTTCCCTGGGTTTGAAATCATTGGGAAGCAAAAGCGTTGGGATGGGAAATCACTCCGGGGATGGGGAAGTATTGGGATGGGAAGTCTTTAATGGGGTGGGTAACATTCACTGGGGAAGGAAGTACTTGGAAAAGTAATCAGAGGAATGGGAATTCTTTGGGATGAGATCTCTTTGGATTAAGAAACGCTTCGTGTCGATGGGAAATATCTCGTATGGGAATCTGTTATCATGTGAAATTGTAAGGATGGGAAATGACCGTTAGGATGCAAAGCTGGTACTGGGACGGGAAATGCTTGGGACGGGGAAGTGTTGGTGTGAAACCGTCCTGGGCATGGCAAATGATGCGTGGGAGGGAAAGCCCGATGGGGATGGAAAAGTCTTGCGATGGGAAGCCTGCTTGGGTCCAAAAGCTGCAGTCCTCACCAAGATGGCGGCGAGGGGCTGGTCAGCCGTTGGGACGGAACGGCCGTTGCCCGCGTTCCCCAACCGACCGCCCCACTCTCCAGCCACCATGGCAGGTACAGCAGCCGGCTCCCGCTCCTCCCGGGGCTGCGGCCCTGCTGGCGAGCCCAGCGCCCCGGATCTCACCCCAGCGCCCTTTTTCCCACAGAGGGTTTCCCCAGACGGCTTCCGCGGCTTCCGCAGACGCAAAACTCCCCCTTCGTCGTCCCAGCCGTGCCGCCAACGGTGGCTGCCTGGCTGCTGCCCTCCCTCCCCGGAGCGATGGCGCTGCCCTTGCAGCCCCCCCAGGTACCCACCCTCCCCTACGCGCTGCCCCAGGCCACCGTCTGGCACGTGGTGCCGGGGGTCCAGGGGCAGGTGCTGCAGCTCCCCGCCGGGGTGCAGCTGGCACCTGGGGGGCACCTCCCACCCGAGGGGCACCACCTGCAGCTTGGGCAGCTCCCCGCCGTGGGGCAGCTCCCTGCTGTGGGGCAGCTCCCCCACACCGCTCCTCCCTGGGCCCCCGTCTACCAGTGGGGACAGCCCGTGGGGACGGGGACGGTGCTGCCCCAGGATCCCCTCTGGCTGGGGCCCGGGGCCGTGCTCCATGGGGAGCTCCTGCACCCCGCAGGCACCTGCCTGCTGCAGGCCCCTGCCCACCCCGGCCCCCCACCACTCCTCGTCCCGGGGCCTCCGCTGCGGGGGCAGGCGCTCCCCGCGCCCCGCACCCTGACCAGCAGCCGGGGGCAGCTGCCGGAGCCCTGCGACCACGCCATGGGGCTCAGCGAGGACCAGGGGCCCCCGCTGCCCGGCCCCACTCCCCCCGAGCCTGCCCAGGCTCCAACGACCGCCAGCACCCAGACGGTGACGCCCAACGGTGAGTTTGGGGCTGGCACAGCCGGCCGCTGGGCGCCCCACACCCAGGAGCCATGGGAAAGCTGGCATCGCCCATCCTGGGGGATTTGCTTGCTTTTTCCTCAGCGGCGACAGTTGCAGAGGTGCCTGAGGAGCCCCTGGAGCTGCTTGAGCTGGGCCCCGATGCCTTCGCCGAGGCCTTTCCCCACCTGGCAGGGGACAGCCAGCAGCTGCAGCACCTGCAGGACCAGCTCCCGGCCGACCTGGACATCTCCGGCTTGGAGGAGCTGCTCAGCTGGCTCGATGCCGTGGAGCCCCAGGACGCCTTCCCCGGTGTCCCCAGCAGTCCTGTGCTCAGCCGCTTCCTGTCTGAGCTGCCCGACCTCTGCGAGGACATCGAGGAGCCGAGCACACAGGGACTGGCAGCCACCAGAGCGCTGGGTGAGGTACCCTCAACCCCTGGGGTGCACCCCGAGAAGGTGCAGGGTGGGCGGGCGGTGCAGCCCCCTGCTGTGCCGGCAGCGAGCTCCCCCCTCAAGCCTGCAGCCAGTCCCCAGCTCAGTGCCCTCAGGAGACCCCTGCCCAACCCTCCCTTCACTCTCCCCAAAAGGTCCCCCCACCCTGAATTCCTCACTGCCCTTAGCAGACCCCTGCCCAACCCTCCCTCGCGTCCCCTCAAGAGACCCCCCGACCCTGAATTTATTAGCGCCCTTAGGAGACCCCTGCCCAATCCCCCTCTGGGTCCCCTCAAGAGCCCCCCCGGCCCTGAATTTATTAGTGCCCTTAGGAGGCCCCTGCCCAATCCCCCTCTGAGTCCCCTCAAGAGCCCCCCGCCTGCCCCTGCGCCCACCGGCACCAAGTGGGGGGCCAAGCGCCCCGCGCCCACCAGCACCCCCAGCACAGCGCAGAGCTCCCAGCACAGGAGGCCGGCGACGGAGAAAACCCCCGGCAAGGAGAAGACGACGCTGCTGGGCCAGGGTGGCCAAGGCCCCAAGACGCTGTGCCAGGGGAAGACGGGTGGCCACAGCGCGGTGGCTGGCAGCAGCGGCCAAGCGGGCGGCGGCAGGCAGCAGCCGGCGAGCGACAGCACCAGGGCGCCCAGCAAGAGGGCCCGAAGCCCGGGGGCTGCTGGGGGGCAAGGAGCAGCGGCACCGCCTCCCCGGAGAGCGCTGCTGCTGCTGGAGCCCCCCCCCATTAAGCCCCGTGCCCGTGCCCGTGCCGTGCGGGCCCAGGACAGGCTCCGTCCCCAAGCCATCGGGGACAAGACGCTGCAGCGCCAGCACCCGGGGACAAAGACCCCCAGCGAGACTTTGCAGCCGCTGGGGGCCAGGGCGAAGGCGCTGGGGCCAGTGCGCCAGCCGCCCTGTGTGCAGCCGCAGCCCACCTCCAGCGGCCCCAGCAGCATGCCCAGGGCCCCGCCGACGGTGCCAGGCTCCAGCGCTGTGCCCGCTGCCCCCCGGCCCCCAGCTGGAGACAAGGCCCAGGCGGTGCCGGCACCACCAGGCAGCACGGCGCGAGCGTGGAGAGCTCCCCTGCAGCAGGCGCCCAGAGCGCCGTGCCTGCCAGCCGCGGGGGGCCAAGCGCAGCGGGAGCCTCTGCCCACGCAGCCGCGCACGCTGCAGCGTCCGGCGCAGCCCCGCGTGGACTACGTGCCCTGCGTGGGGCCCTGGGCGGGCGGCGACGCGGCGCCCACGCCGCTGGAGGAGCAGGAGGCGTCGGTGCCCATCACGCCGCAGCAGCGTCCCGAGCGGGAGCGCCTGAAGAAGCTGGCCCAGGAGGAGCGGCAGCGGGCGGCCCACCAGATGAAGATCGGCCCCGTGCAATTCTTCGTGCAGCGGCAGAAGGACCACGCCATAGCCAAGTATTACGGCTACCCGTGACCCTGCGCTCCTCGACGGCCCCCGCAGCACCCGGGCCCGCTCAGCATGCAGGCACAGAGACCTCTGCAGGCGCCTGCTCCAGCTTCAGCCACGCTCCTCAGCCCTTGCCCCTCTCGCTTGCCCTCTCCCTTCTCCAGTGCTGGAGCTAGGCAGTGTTTGCCACTGTCAGGGATGGGCAACTGGGGCAATGGGAAATGCGCGCGTCACGAATGAACGTTGCAATGGGAAGCTGTTGGGATGTTGGCAATAGCTGGGGTGGGAAAGGTTGGGCGTGGGAACTGCTTGTTGGGACACCAAATGGCTGAGATCCCAAACTTCTTTCTTCTTTCGGGTCATTTCTCTTCTTTAGTGCCTTCCTTATTAAATTCCTCTAGTGTAGGTGTTCACTCAGCAAGGCCTCTGCCTGCAGCTGTTCTGGCACTGGGATGCCGAGGGGATTTCATGCAGCCCGCTCCCGCTGCCCATGCTCAGTCCGTGCATGGATGTGGGCATGGCCAGCACGGACGGGAGAAAATGGGTGGACGGCTGGGTGGATGGGAGGGTGATGGGAGTTGGGAATTCAGCCTTGGGATCAGACACGGGAGGTTGTTGGGATAGGAAATGACCAGTGGGATGGGAAGTCACGATGGGGATAGGAATTCATTAGAATAGGACAAATTGGTTTCATTTTTATTTATTATTTTATTAATTTTAATATTTATTTTATTTATTATATTTATTAATTTTATTTATTAAATTTACTTTATTGACTGTGTTGTACAGGATGGCATTTTTTTAGGTTCTCTTCCTTTTCTACCCTATTAAACTCTCTTTATCACAACGCACTGCTTTGTACTTCATTTTTCCTTCCGAGTCGTTCTGGATTCACTCAGGATGGGGGGGACATTAGTGAACGCCTGTGTGCTTCAGATCCAAGCTCACCTTTGCCCTCAACTCAAGATACATATTTGCATCTGTTGTCATGATACAAAATTAACAGCAACAAAATAAAAGTTAACTACTTCCGAGCACCAGCTGTACGTTTGCTGGGTCTGCTCTATGCATTTTGAAGACCATTCAATACTATTCAGCACCTTCAGGAGGAAATGTGTGGTTCTAGGGAAATGCATCTTGATCTGATGCAAACCTGCGACGCACCCTGCAGCCCCTCCAACCCCTGTGATTTTACCTGCAGCCCCTGCAACCCCTGTGATTTTACCTGCAGCCCCTCCAAGCCCTGTGATTTTACCAGCAGCCACTCCAACCCTGTGACAGGCCCTACAGCTGGCTCCGGGGACTACCCCGTTGCCGTATCAGTCGCCAATACACACACAAGATGAAGGAATGGATGCAGAAGTCATCTCGTTTAGGCAGGGAAGAAAGTCCTCCGAAGAAGGGGAAGGAGCAACAGGATGGCGAGGCAGGCGACCCCAATGTAGGGCCATCCCAGGGAAGAGGAGGCTGTTATAAAATAGAAAAGAGAGAAAAGCAGCAGTAAGCAGGTGATCCCCATCCCTGGGCGAGCTGCGAGACATGGGACAAGATTTCAGCTGTCATGCAGGCGAGCACATTGTCACCTGGCTGCTGCGATGCTGGGATAACAGCTCCGGGAGCCTGGAATCGGAGGGCAGGGAAGCCAAGCAGCTGGGATCCTTCTCTGGGGAAGGGGGCACTGAGAAAGCGATCGGAAACGGGGCACAAGCCTCTGGAGGCGGCGCCTGTCAGGCGTGAAGGAAAGGGATCCCTTCCAGGAAGATGCTGTGGGGTTGCTGAGGGTCGAAGAACAGCAGGTGTTGCCTGCACCCACCGTGCTGCAGCAGCGGCAAGGGAGAGACGTGGTGGTTTTCCTCAGCTGGGCAGCTGAGCTCCACCTCAACCGCTCTCTCCCTGCCCCTCCTCAAAGGGAAAGGGGAGAAAATAGGATGGAAAGGGCTCAAGGGCTGAGAGAAGGACAGGGAGATCACTCCACAATGATCGTCACGGGCAAAAGAGGCTCAGCAGAGCCTGTTCCAGTCCAGCCCGGGCCTGCTCCTGCGGGGGCTCTCCACAGGCCGCGGCCTCCTCCAGGCCACATCCACCTGCTCCACCGGGGGCTCCTCCACGGGCTGCAGCGTGGAGATCTGCTCCGTGTGGGACCCGTGGGCTGCAGGGGGACAGCCTGCTCCACCAGGGGCCTCTCCCCAGGCCGCAGGGGAACTGCTGCTGTGAGCCTGGAGCACCTCCTGCCTCCTGCTGCACTCACCTTGGGGGCTGCAGAGAGGTTTCTCACTCCTCCCTGACCCAGACGCTGCTGTGCAGCAGGTTTCTTTCCCTTTCTTAGATGGGCTCTCACACAGGCGCAAACATCATCCGTTTTGTCTCAGTTCTGGGCAGCAGCGGGTCCCTCTGGAGCCTCCTGGAACCGGCCCTTATCTAACATGGGGCAGCTGCTGCATTCTCCTCACAGAGGACACCCCTGCAGCCCCCCGCTACCAGAACCTGTCCTCGTAAACCCAACACAAGACACCGACCGAGCCTCCCTGATTCCCAGCAGGTGGGTCAGGCTGGGAACCCAGGCCAGTGCCCGGCAGACCCTCCTGGGCCTTGAAAAGCAAGCTTTATGGGGATGTAGCACCCAGAAAGAACGGAGTCACACAACAGGATTCATTTCCAAAACCGTCTCATAGACACCTGGGCCAAAGTGCAGGGCCTTGAGCGGGTATATCACAATGACAGAGTTCATTTCCTTCCCAGTAGCTGGCACATGCCGTTTTTTGGGATTTCGGGGCTACAGTGAGCTGCTAAGAGGGATGTCTTAGCTCTTGCAGGGCAGTGCTTCCACTAAGGCCAGGACTTTTCTGCATCTTCTACTGCCCTGCAAGCGAGGATGCTTGGGGCACACAGGAAGCTGGGAGGGGACACAGCTGCAGGGATTCCATAAGACACAAGCAAATGCAGCCTTGGCTTGGTGACACTTTCTCTTGATTACTGCTCAACACAAATTACCTCGAGCAAGTCTACTGTGAGGACTAAAGGAAAGAGACGTATGGATGCTGCTAAGCTCTTCTAGCTTGTACCAGGTAGGAAAGATACCTCTGTAGCAGGCGTGAAGAGGATAGCACTAATTAATTAGATGAGAAGCGGAGGAAAGGCACTTAGAGGTAGTGAAAAGCAGTTAATGTGATGTTCCGGGGAAGCTTCAGTCTGCTTAAGGAGTAGCAAGAACAAGCCTAAAGTCATAGCCAAATACAAGAAAGAGAGGAGGACACGCAGCATGAGAAGCTCCCGAGAGAAAGGAGCTCTGTTTTGGGTAAAAATCAGTCCCTTTTTCTATCATGGAGACATCCAAGGGCGTAGGACACGTGCACTTCAGGGAACCAAGAGATGCTGTGCATTTCTCTCGTCCCCCTGACACAGCCACTAGGTGACGATGCTTCCAATTCTCTCTAAAGAAACCTTGCTTTCTCAGGCCCAGGTGTCCAGCTGCACACCAAGGACGTCCCTGGCTCCCAGGCACAGTTCCCAGGCCCAAGGCCGAGCTCCCCTCCGAACCCCCATTCCAGCAGACCTTGCTCCTGGCATTGTGGAGCAGCCATTTCATGTCAGCCTTTTCTCCTGGCAGTCAGCTTAGCGCCGTAACCTCTGCCATCGGGGCGCCCGAGAGCCGTGTGAGGTCAGCAGAGAGTCACTGTCAGCCTTTGACCTCACAAAGGTGGGTGGCCATAAGTGCCCTGAGCGTCCAGCTCGCATTGAGTACTGCTGGTGGCACTCGAGGCGTGGAGGTCTGCATGGTGCAATGGGAGACGCCGATGTCCTGCTGCTGGAACAAGAGGCGCTGATGTGCTGCTGGTGCAGGAGGAGACGTGAAGGTGCTGCTGCTTAGAGGTGCTGAGGAGCGGGCAGCCTCCGTGCCGGTGGCTGAGCATGCTACTCTTAATTAGTGCTCTACCCTTCCTATCTTTTTACTAAGGTGGGTAGAGAGAAATGCCCATATCTGTTTATTTCCTGGTAAGAAATGTAAGAGCCTTGTATCTGCATATTCACCAGATTCATCCCAGCGCCCTTGGTACTGGCGATCTGTGTTGATCTGTAATAAAGAGCAATCGGTAGCACACCAAGTCTCCGTGACCTTGCATCTAACAGAATCGTCCAAATCCCTGTTGTGATCTCTCTCTAGCTGTGGGCTGGCTAAGCTGTCTGTTGGATGGTGAAAATGGGAAATGATTGGGATGGGAAATGATGAGTGGGCCGAGAAATCATTGCTGGGATGGGAAGACTTCCTTGGGGTGGAAAGCCATTGGGCTAGGAACTCAAAGAGATGGGAAATCTTCCCTGGGTTTGAAATCATTGGGAAGCAAAAGCGTTGGGATGGGAAATCACTCCGGGGATGGGGAAGTATTGGGATGGGAAGTCTTTAATGGGGTGGGTAACATTCACTGGGGAAGGAAGTACTTGGAAAAGTAATCAGAGGAATGGGAATTCTTTGGGATGAGATCTCTTTGGATTAAGAAACGCTTCGTGTCGATGGGAAATATCTCGTATGGGAATCTGTTATCATGTGAAATTGTAAGGATGGGAAATGACCGTTAGGATGCAAAGCTGGTACTGGGACGGGAAATGCTTGGGACGGGGAAGTGTTGGTGTGAAACCGTCCTGGGCATGGCAAATGATGCGTGGGAGGGAAAGCCCGATGGGGATGGAAAAGTCTTGCGATGGGAAGCCTGCTTGGGTCCAAAAGCTGCAGTCCTCACCAAGATGGCGGCGAGGGGCTGGTCAGCCGTTGGGACGGAACGGCCGTTGCCCGCGTTCCCCAACCGACCGCCCCACTCTCCAGCCACCATGGCAGGTACAGCAGCCGGCTCCCGCTCCTCCCGGGGCTGCGGCCCTGCTGGCGAGCCCAGCGCCCCGGATCTCACCCCAGCGCCCTTTTTCGCACAGAGGGTTTCCCCAGACGGCTTCCGCGGCTTCCGCAGACGCAAAACTCCCCCTTCGTCGTCCCAGCCGTGCCGCCAACGGTGGCTGCCTGGCTGCTGCCCTCCCTCCCCGGAGCGATGGCGCTGCCCTTGCAGCCCCCCCAGGTACCCACCCTCCCCTACGCACTGCCCCAGGCCACCGTCTGGCACGTGGTGCCGGGGGTCCAGGGGCAGGTGCTGCAGCTCCCCGCCGGGGTGCAGCTGGCACCTGGGGGGCACCTCCCACCCGAGGGGCACCACCTGCAGCTTGGGCAGCTCCCCGCCGTGGGGCAGCTCCCTGCTGTGGGGCAGCTCCCCCACACCGCTCCTCCCTGGGCCCCCGTCTACCAGTGGGGACAGCCCGTGGGGACGGGGACGGTGCTGCCCCAGGATCCCCTCTGGCTGGGGCCCGGGGCCGTGCTCCATGGGGAGCTCCTGCACCCCGCAGGCACCTGCCTGCTGCAGGCCCCTGCCCACCCCGGCCCCCCACCACTCCTCGTCCCGGGGCCTCCGCTGCGGGGGCAGGCGCTCCCCGCGCCCCGCACCCTGACCAGCAGCCGGGGGCAGCTGCCGGAGCCCTGCGACCACGCCGTGGGGCTCAGCGAGGACCAGGGGCCCCCGCTGCCCGGCCCCACTCCCCCCGAGCCTGCCCAGGCTCCAACGACCGCCAGCACCCAGACGGTGACGCCCAACGGTGAGTTTGGGGCTGGCACAGCCGGCCGCTGGGCGCCCCACACCCAGGAGCCATGGGAAAGCTGGCATCGCCCATCCTGGGGGATTTGCTTGCTTTTTCCTCAGCGGCGACAGTTGCAGAGGTGCCTGAGGAACCCCTGGAGCTGCTTGAGCTGGGCCCCGATGCCTTCGCCGAGGCCTTTCCCCACCTGGCAGGGGACAGCCAGCAGCTGCAGCACCTGCAGGACCAGCTCCCGGCCGACCTGGACATCTCCGGCTTGGAGGAGCTGCTCAGCTGGCTCGATGCCGTGGAGCCCCAGGACGCCTTCCCCGGTGTCCCCAGCAGTCCTGTGCTCAGCCGCTTCCTGTCTGAGCTGCCCGACCTCTGCGAGGACATCGAGGAGCCGAGCACACAGGGACTGGCAGCCACCAGAGCGCTGGGTGAGGTACCCTCAACCCCTGGGGTGCACCCCGAGAAGGTGCAGGGTGGGCGGGCGGTGCAGCCCCCTGCTGTGCCGGCAGCGAGCTCCCCCCTCAAGCCTGCAGCCAGTCCCCAGCTCAGTGCCCTCAGGAGACCCCTGCCCAACCCTCCCTTCACTCTCCCCAAAAGGCCCCCCCACCCTGAATTCCTCACTGCCCTTAGCAGACCCCTGCCCAACCCTCCCTCGCGTCCCCTCAAGAGACCCCCCGACCCTCAATTCCTTAATTCCCTTAGGAGACCCCTGCCCAAGCCTCGCCTGAGTCCCCTCAAGAGCCCCCCCGACCCTGAATTTATTAGTGCCCTTAGGAGACCCCTGCCCAATCCCCCTCTGGGTCCCCTCAAGAGCCCCCCCGGCCCTGAATTTATTAGTGCCCTTAGGAGGCCCCTGCCCAATCCCCCTCTGAGTCCCCTCAAGAGCCCCCCGCCTGCCCCTGCGCCCACCGGCACCAAGTGGGGGGCCAAGCGCCCCGCGCCCACCAGCACCCCCAGCACAGCGCAGAGCTCCCAGCACAGGAGGCCGGCGACGGAGAAAACCCCCGGCAAGGAGAAGACGACGCTGCTGGGCCAGGGTGGCCAAGGCCCCAAGACGCTGTGCCAGGGGAAGACGGGTGGCCACAGCGCGGTGGCTGGCAGCAGCGGCCAAGCGGGCGGCGGCAGACAGCAGCCGGCGAGCGACAGCACCAGGGCGCCCAGCAAGAGGGCCCGAAGCCCGGGGGCTGCTGGGGGGCAAGGAGCAGCGGCACCGCCTCCCCGGAGAGCGCTGCTGCTGCTGGAGCCCCCCCCCATTAAGCCCCGTGCCCGTGCCCGTGCCGTGCGGGCCCAGGACAGGCTCCGTCCCCAAGCCATCGGGGACAAGACGCTGCAGCGCCAGCACCCGGGGACAAAGACCCCCAGCGAGACTTTGCAGCCGCTGGGGGCCAGGGCGAAGGCGCTGGGGCCAGTGCGCCAGCCGCCCTGTGTGCAGCCGCAGCCCACCTCCAGCGGCCCCAGCAGCATGCCCAGGGCCCCGCCGACGGTGCCAGGCTCCAGCGCTGTGCCCGCTGCCCCCCGGCCCCCAGCTGGAGACAAGGCCCAGGCGGTGCCGGCACCACCAGGCAGCACGGCGCGAGCGTGGAGAGCTCCCCTGCAGCAGGCGCCCAGAGCGCCGTGCCTGCCAGCCGCGGGGGGCCAAGCGCAGCGGGAGCCTCTGCCCACGCAGCCGCGCACGCTGCAGCGTCCGGCGCAGCCCCGCGTGGACTACGTGCCCTGCGTGGGGCCCTGGGCAGGCGGCGACGCGGCGCCCACGCCGCTGGAGGAGCAGGAGGCGTCGGTGCCCATCACGCCGCAGCAGCGTCCCGAGCGGGAGCGCCTGAAGAAGCTGGCCCAGGAGGAGCGGCAGCGGGCGGCCCACCAGATGAAGATCGGCCCCGTGCAATTCTTCGTGCAGCGGCAGAAGGACCACGCCATAGCCAAGTATTACGGCTACCCGTGACCCTGCGCTCCTCGACGGCCCCCGCAGCACCCGGGCCCGCTCAGCATGCAGGCACAGAGACCTCTGCAGGCGCCTGCTCCAGCTTCAGCCACGCTCCTCAGCCCTTGCCCCTCTCGCTTGCCCTCTCCCTTCTCCAGTGCTGGAGCTAGGCAGTGTTTGCCACTGTCAGGGATGGGCAACTGGGGCAATGGGAAATGCGCGCGTCACGAATGAACGTTGCAATGGGAAGCTGTTGGGATGTTGGCAATAGCTGGGGTGGGAAAGGTTGGGCGTGGGAACTGCTTGTTGGGACACCAAATGGCTGAGATCCCAAACTTCTTTCTTCTTTCGGGTCATTTCTCTTCTTTAGTGCCTTCCTTATTAAATTCCTCTAGTGTAGGTGTTCACTCAGCAAGGCCTCTGCCTGCAGCTGGTCTGGCACTGGGATGCCGAGGGGCTTTCATGCAGCCCGCTCCCGCTGCCCATGCTCAGTCCGTGCATGGATGTGGGCATGGCCAGCACGGACGGGAGAAAATGGGTGGACGGCTGGGTGGATGGGAGGGTGATGGGAGTTGGGAATTCAGCCTTGGGATCAGACACGGGAGGTTGTTGGGATAGGAAATGACCAGTGGGATGGGAAGTCACGATGGGGATAGGAATTCATTAGAATAGGACAAATTGGTTTCATTTTTATTTATTATTTTATTAATTTTAATATTTATTTTATTTATTATATTTATTAATTTTATTTATTAAATTTACTTTATTGACTGTGTTGTACAGGATGGCATTTTTTTAGGTTCTCTTCCTTTTCTACCCTATTAAACTCTCTTTATCACAACGCACTGCTTTGTACTTCATTTTTCCTTCCGAGTCGTTCTGGATTCACTCAGGATGGGGGGGACATTAGTGAACGCCTGTGTGCTTCAGATCCAAGCTCACCTTTGCCCTCAACTCAAGATACATATTTGCATCTGTTGTCATGATACAAAATTAACAGCAACAAAATAAAAGTTAACTACTTCCGAGCACCAGCTGTACGTTTGCTGGGTCTGCTCTATGCATTTTGAAGACCATTCAATACTATTCAGCACCTTCAGGAGGAAATGTGTGGTTCTAGGGAAATGCATCTTGATCTGATGCAAACCTGCGACGCACCCTGCAGCCCCTCCAACCCCTGTGATTTTACCTGCAGCCCCTGCAACCCCTGTGATTTTACCTGCAGCCCCTCCAAGCCCTGTGATTTTACCAGCAGCCACTCCAACCCTGTGACAGGCCCTACAGCTGGCTCCGGGGACTACCCTGTTGCCGTATCAGTCGCCAATACACACACAAGATGAAGGAATGGATGCAGAAGTCATCTCGTTTAGGCAGGGAAGAAAGTCCTCCGAAGAAGGGGAAGGAGCAACAGGACGGCGAGGCAGGCGACCCCAATGTAGGGCCATCCCAGGGAAGAGGAGGCTGTTATAAAATAGAAAAGAGAGAAAAGCAGCAGTAAGCAGGTGATCCCCATCCCTGGGCGAGCTGCGAGACATGGGACAAGATTTCAGCTGTCATGCAGGCGAGCACATTGTCACCTGGCTGCTGCGATGCTGGGATAACAGCTCCGGGAGCCTGGAATCGGAGGGCAGGGAAGCCAAGCAGCTGGGATCCTTCTCTGGGGAAGGGGGCACTGAGAAAGCGATCGGAAACGGGGCACAAGCCTCTGGAGGCGGCGCCTGTCAGGCGTGAAGGAAAGGGATCCCTTCCAGGAAGATGCTGTGGGGTTGCTGAGGGTCGAAGAACAGCAGGTGTTGCCTGCACCCACCGTGCTGCAGCAGCGGCAAGGGAGAGACGTGGTGGTTTTCCTCAGCTGGGCAGCTGAGCTCCACCTCAACCGCTCTCTCCCTGCCCCTCCTCAAAGGGAAAGGGGAGAAAATAGGATGGAAAGGGCTCAAGGGCTGAGAGAAGGACAGGGAGATCACTCCACAATGATCGTCACGGGCAAAAGAGGCTCAGCAGAGCCTGTTCCAGTCCAGCCCGGGCCTGCTCCTGCGGGGGCTCTCCACAGGCCGCGGCCTCCTCCAGGCCACATCCACCTGCTCCACCGGGGGCTCCTCCACGGGCTGCAGCGTGGAGATCTGCTCCGTGTGGGACCCGTGGGCTGCAGGGGGACAGCCTGCTCCACCAGGGGCCTCTCCCCAGGCCGCAGGGGAACTGCTGCTGTGAGCCTGGAGCACCTCCTGCCTCCTGCTGCACTCACCTTGGGGGCTGCAGAGAGGTTTCTCACTCCTCCCTGACCCAGACGCTGCTGTGCAGCAGGTTTCTTTCCCTTTCTTAGATGGGCTCTCACACAGGCGCAAACATCATCCGTTTTGTCTCAGTTCTGGGCAGCAGCGGGTCCCTCTGGAGCCTCCTGGAACCGGCCCTTATCTAACATGGGGCAGCTGCTGCATTCTCCTCACAGAGGACACCCCTGCAGCCCCCCGCTACCAGAACCTGTCCTCGTAAACCCAACACAAGACACCGACCGAGCCTCCCTGATTCCCAGCAGGTGGGTCAGGCTGGGAACCCAGGCCAGTGCCCGGCAGACCCTCCTGGGCCTTGAAAAGCAAGCTTTATGGGGACGTAGCACCCAGAAAGAACGGAGTCACACAACAGGATTCATTTCCAAAACCGTCTCATAGACACCTGGGCCAAAGTGCAGGGCCTTGAGCGGGTATATCACAATGACAGAGTTCATTTCCTTCCCAGTAGCTGGCACATGCCGTTTTTTGGGATTTCGGGGCTACAGTGAGCTGCTAAGAGGGATGTCTTAGCTCTTGCAGGGCAGTGCTTCCACTAAGGCCAGGACTTTTCTGCATCTTCTACTGCCCTGCAAGCGAGGATGCTTGGGGCACACAGGAAGCTGGGAGGGGACACAGCTGCAGGGATTCCATAAGACACAAGCAAATGCAGCCTTGGCTTGGTGACACTTTCTCTTGATTACTGCTCAACACAAATTACCTCGAGCAAGTCTACTGTGAGGACTAAAGGAAAGAGACGTATGGATGCTGCTAAGCTCTTCTAGCTTGTACCAGGTAGGAAAGATACCTCTGTAGCAGGCGTGAAGAGGATAGCACTAATTAATTAGATGAGAAGCGGAGGAAAGGCACTTAGAGGTAGTGAAAAGCAGTTAATGTGATGTTCCGGGGAAGCTTCAGTCTGCTTAAGGAGTAGCAAGAACAAGCCTAAAGTCATAGCCAAATACAAGAAAGAGAGGAGGACACGCAGCATGAGAAGCTCCCGAGAGAAAGGAGCTCTGTTTTGGGTAAAAATCAGTCCCTTTTTCTATCATGGAGACATCCAAGGGCGTAGGACACGTGCACTTCAGGGAACCAAGAGATGCTGTGCATTTCTCTCGTCCCCCTGACACAGCCACTAGGTGACGATGCTTCCAATTCTCTCTAAAGAAACCTTGCTTTCTCAGGCCCAGGTGTCCAGCTGCACACCAAGGACGTCCCTGGCTCCCAGGCACAGTTCCCAGGCCCAAGGCCGAGCTCCCCTCCGAACCCCCATTCCAGCAGACCTTGCTCCTGGCATTGTGGAGCAGCCATTTCATGTCAGCCTTTTCTCCTGGCAGTCAGCTTAGCGCCGTAACCTCTGCCATCGGGGCGCCCGAGAGCCGTGTGAGGTCAGCAGAGAGTCACTGTCAGCCTTTGACCTCACAAAGGTGGGTGGCCATAAGTGCCCTGAGCGTCCAGCTCGCATTGAGTACTGCTGGTGGCACTCGAGGCGTGGAGGTCTGCATGGTGCAATGGGAGACGCCGATGTCCTGCTGCTGGAACAAGAGGCGCTGATGTGCTGCTGGTGCAGGAGGAGACGTGAAGGTGCTGCTGCTTAGAGGTGCTGAGGAGCGGGCAGCCTCCGTGCCGGTGGCTGAGCATGCTACTCTTAATTAGTGCTCTACCCTTCCTATCTTTTTACTAAGGTGGGTAGAGAGAAATGCCCATATCTGTTTATTTCCTGGTAAGAAATGTAAGAGCCTTGTATCTGCATATTCACCAGATTCATCCCAGCGCCCTTGGTACTGGCGATCTGTGTTGATCTGTAATAAAGAGCAATCGGTAGCACACCAAGTCTCCGTGACCTTGCATCTAACAGAATCGTCCAAATCCCTGTTGTGATCTCTCTCTAGCTGTGGGCTGGCTAAGCTGTCTGTTGGATGGTGAAAATGGGAAATGATTGGGATGGGAAATGATGAGTGGGCCGAGAAATCATTGCTGGGATGGGAAGACTTCCTTGGGGTGGAAAGCCATTGGGCTAGGAACTCAAAGAGATGGGAAATCTTCCCTGGGTTTGAAATCATTGGGAAGCAAAAGCGTTGGGATGGGAAATCACTCCGGGGATGGGGAAGTATTGGGATGGGAAGTCTTTAATGGGGTGGGTAACATTCACTGGGGAAGGAAGTACTTGGAAAAGTAATCAGAGGAATGGGAATTCTTTGGGATGAGATCTCTTTGGATTAAGAAACGCTTCGTGTCGATGGGAAATATCTCGTATGGGAATCTGTTATCATGTGAAATTGTAAGGATGGGAAATGACCGTTAGGATGCAAAGCTGGTACTGGGACGGGAAATGCTTGGGACGGGGAAGTGTTGGTGTGAAACCGTCCTGGGCATGGCAAATGATGCGTGGGAGGGAAAGCCCGATGGGGATGGAAAAGTCTTGCGATGGGAAGCCTGCTTGGGTCCAAAAGCTGCAGTCCTCACCAAGATGGCGGCGAGGGGCTGGTCAGCCGTTGGGACGGAACGGCCGTTGCCCGCGTTCCCCAACCGACCGCCCCACTCTCCAGCCACCATGGCAGGTACAGCAGCCGGCTCCCGCTCCTCCCGGGGCTGCGGCCCTGCTGGCGAGCCCAGCGCCCCGGATCTCACCCCAGCGCCCTTTTTCCCACAGAGGGTTTCCCCAGACGGCTTCCGCGGCTTCCGCAGACGCAAAACTCCCCCTTCGTCGTCCCAGCCGTGCCGCCAACGGTGGCTGCCTGGCTGCTGCCCTCCCTCCCCGGAGCGATGGCGCTGCCCTTGCAGCCCCCCCAGGTACCCACCCTCCCCTACGCGCTGCCCCAGGCCACCGTCTGGCACGTGGTGCCGGGGGTCCAGGGGCAGGTGCTGCAGCTCCCCGCCGGGGTGCAGCTGGCACCTGGGGGGCACCTCCCACCCGAGGGGCACCACCTGCAGCTTGGGCAGCTCCCCGCCGTGGGGCAGCTCCCTGCTGTGGGGCAGCTCCCCCACACCGCTCCTCCCTGGGCCCCCGTCTACCAGTGGGGACAGCCCGTGGGGACGGGGACGGTGCTGCCCCAGGATCCCCTCTGGCTGGGGCCCGGGGCCGTGCTCCATGGGGAGCTCCTGCACCCCGCAGGCACCTGCCTGCTGCAGGCCCCTGCCCACCCCGGCCCCCCACCACTCCTCGTCCCGGGGCCTCCGCTGCGGGGGCAGGCGCTCCCCGCGCCCCGCACCCTGACCAGCAGCCGGGGGCAGCTGCCGGAGCCCTGCGACCACGCCATGGGGCTCAGCGAGGACCAGGGGCCCCCGCTGCCCGGCCCCACTCCCCCCGAGCCTGCCCAGGCTCCAACGACCGCCAGCACCCAGACGGTGACGCCCAACGGTGAGTTTGGGGCTGGCACAGCCGGCCGCTGGGCGCCCCACACCCAGGAGCCATGGGAAAGCTGGCATCGCCCATCCTGGGGGATTTGCTTGCTTTTTCCTCAGCGGCGACAGTTGCAGAGGTGCCTGAGGAGCCCCTGGAGCTGCTTGAGCTGGGCCCCGATGCCTTCGCCGAGGCCTTTCCCCACCTGGCAGGGGACAGCCAGCAGCTGCAGCACCTGCAGGACCAGCTCCCGGCCGACCTGGACATCTCCGGCTTGGAGGAGCTGCTCAGCTGGCTCGATGCCGTGGAGCCCCAGGACGCCTTCCCCGGTGTCCCCAGCAGTCCTGTGCTCAGCCGCTTCCTGTCTGAGCTGCCCGACCTCTGCGAGGACATCGAGGAGCCGAGCACACAGGGACTGGCAGCCACCAGAGCGCTGGGTGAGGTACCCTCAACCCCTGGGGTGCACCCCGAGAAGGTGCAGGGTGGGCGGGCGGTGCAGCCCCCTGCTGTGCCGGCAGCGAGCTCCCCCCTCAAGCCTGCAGCCAGTCCCCAGCTCAGTGCCCTCAGGAGACCCCTGCCCAACCCTCCCTTCACTCTCCCCAAAAGGCCCCCCCACCCTGAATTCCTCACTGCCCTTAGCAGACCCCTGCCCAACCCTCCCTCGCGTCCCCTCAAGAGACCCCCCGACCCTCAATTCCTTAATTCCCTTAGGAGACCCCTGCCCAAGCCTCGCCTGAGTCCCCTCAAGAGCCCCCCCGACCCTGAATTTATTAGTGCCCTTAGGAGACCCCTGCCCAATCCCCCTCTGGGTCCCCTCAAGAGCCCCCCCAGCCCTGAATTTATTAGTGCCCTTAGGAGGCCCCTGCCCAATCCCCCTCTGAGTCCCCTCAAGAGCCCCCCGCCTGCCCCTGTGCCCACCGGCACCAAGTGGGGGGCCAAGCGCCCCGCGCCCACCAGCACCCCGAGCACAGCGCAGAGCTCCCAGCACAGGAGGCCGGCGACGGAGAAAACCCCTGGCAAGGAGAAGACGACGCTGCTGGGCCAGGGTGGCCAAGGCCCCAAGACGCTGTGCCAGGGGAAGACGGGTGGCCACAGCGCGGTGGCTGGCAGCAGCGGCCAAGCGGGCGGCAGCAGGCAGCAGCCGGCGAGCGACAGCACCAGGGCGCCCAGCAAGAGGGCCCGAAGCCCGGGGGCTGCTGGGGCGCAAGGAGCAGCGGCACCGCCTCCCCGGAGAGCGCTGCTGCTGCTGGAGCCCCCCCCCATTAAGCCCCGTGCCCGTGCCCGCGCCGTGCGGGCCCAGGACAGGCTCCGTCCCCAAGCCATCGGGGACAAGACGCTGCAGCGCCAGCACCCGGGGACAAAGACCCCCAGCGAGACTTTGCAGCCGCTGGGGGCCAGGGCGAAGGCGCTGGGCAGTGCGCCAGCCGCCCTGTGTGCAGCCGCAGCCCACCTCCAGCGGCCCCAGCAGCATGCCCAGGGCCCCGCCGACGGTGCCAGGCTCCAGCGCTGTGCCCGCTGCCCCCCGGCCCCCAGCTGGAGACAAGGCCCAGGCGGTGCCGGCACCACCAGGCAGCACGGCGCGAGCGTGGAGAGCTCCCCTGCAGCAGGCGCCCAGAGCGCCGTGCCTGCCAGCCGCGGGGGGCCAAGCGCAGCAGGAGCCTCTGCCCACGCAGCCGCGCACGCTGCAGCGTCCGGCGCAGCCCCGCGTGGACTACGTGCCCTGCGTGGGGCCCTGGGCAGGCGGCGACGCGGCGCCCACGCCGCTGGAGGGGCAGGAGGCGTCGGTGCCCATCACGCCGCAGCAGCGTCCCGAGCGGGAGCGCCTGAAGAAGCTGGCCCAGGAGGAGCGGCAGCGGGCGGCCCACCAGATGAAGATCGGCCCCGTGCAATTCTTCGTGCAGCGGCAGAAGGACCACGCCATAGCCAAGTATTACGGCTACCCGTGACCCTGCGCTCCTCGACGGCCCCCGCAGCACCCGGGCCCGCTCAGCATGCAGGCACAGAGACCTCTGCAGGCGCCTGCTCCAGCTTCAGCCACGCTCCTCAGCCCTTGCCCCTCTCGCTTGCCCTCTCCCTTCTCCAGTGCTGGAGCTAGGCAGTGTTTGCCACTGTCAGGGATGGGCAACTGGGGCAATGGGAAATGCGCGCGTCACGAATGAACGTTGCAATGGGAAGCTGTTGGGATGTTGGCAATAGCTGGGGTGGGAAAGGTTGGGCGTGGGAACTGCTTGTTGGGACACCAAATGGCTGAGATCCCAAACTTCTTTCTTCTTTCGGGTCATTTCTCTTCTTTAGTGCCTTCCTTATTAAATTCCTCTAGTGTAGGTGTTCACTCAGCAAGGCCTCTGCCTGCAGCTGTTCTGGCACTGGGATGCCGAGGGGCTTTCATGCAGCCCGCTCCCGCTGCCCATGCTCAGTCCGTGCATGGATGTGGGCATGGCCAGCACGGACGGAAGAAAATGGGTGGACGGCTGGGTGGATGGGAGGGTGATGGGAGTTGGGAATTCAGCCTTGGGATCAGACACGGGAGGTTGTTGGGATAGGAAATGACCAGTGGGATGGGAAGTCACGATGGGGATAGGAATTCATTAGAATAGGACAAATTGGTTTCATTTTTATTTATTATTTTATTAATTTTAATATTTATTTTATTTATTATATTTATTAATTTTATTTATTAAATTTACTTTATTGACTGTGTTGTACAGGATGGCATTTTTTTAGGTTCTCTTCCTTTTCTACCCTATTAAACTCTCTTTATCACAACGCACTGCTTTGTACTTCATTTTTCCTTCCGAGTCGTTCTGGATTCACTCAGGATGGGGGGGACATTAGTGAACGCCTGTGTGCTTCAGATCCAAGCTCACCTTTGCCCTCAACTCAAGATACATATTTGCATCTGTTGTCATGATACAAAATTAACAGCAACAAAATAAAAGTTAACTACTTCCGAGCACCAGCTGTACGTTTGCTGGGTCTGCTCTATGCATTTTGAAGACCATTCAATACTATTCAGCACCTTCAGGAGGAAATGTGTGGTTCTAGGGAAATGCATCTTGATCTGATGCAAACCTGCGACGCACCCTGCAGCCCCTCCAACCCCTGTGATTTTACCTGCAGCCCCTGCAACCCCTGTGATTTTACCTGCAGCCCCTCCAAGCCCTGTGATTTTACCAGCAGCCACTCCAACCCTGTGACAGGCCCTACAGCTGGCTCCGGGGACTACCCCGTTGCCGTATCAGTCGCCAATACACACACAAGATGAAGGAATGGATGCAGAAGTCATCTCGTTTAGGCAGGGAAGAAAGTCCTCCGAAGAAGGGGAAGGAGCAACAGGACGGCGAGGCAGGCGACCCCAATGTAGGGCCATCCCAGGGAAGAGGAGGCTGTTATAAAATAGAAAAGAGAGAAAAGCAGCAGTAAGCAGGTGATCCCCATCCCTGGGCGAGCTGTGAGACATGGGACAAGATTTCAGCTGTCATGCAGGCGAGCACATTGTCACCTGGCTGCTGCGATGCTGGGATAACAGCTCCGGGAGCCTGGAATCGGAGGGCAGGGAAGCCAAGCAGCTGGGATCCTTCTCTGGGGAAGGGGGCACTGAGAAAGCGATCGGAAACGGGGCACAAGCCTCTGGAGGCGGCGCCTGTCAGGCGTGAAGGAAAGGGATCCCTTCCAGGAAGATGCTGTGGGGTTGCTGAGGGTCGAAGAACAGCAGGTGTTGCCTGCACCCACCGTGCTGCAGCAGCGGCAAGGGAGAGACGTGGTGGTTTTCCTCAGCTGGGCAGCTGAGCTCCACCTCAACCGCTCTCTCCCTGCCCCTCCTCAAAGGGAAAGGGGAGAAAATAGGATGGAAAGGGCTCAAGGGCTGAGAGAAGGACAGGGAGATCACTCCACAATGATCGTCACGGGCAAAAGAGGCTCAGCAGAGCCTGTTCCAGTCCAGCCCGGGCCTGCTCCTGCGGGGGCTTTCCACAGGCCGCGGCCTCCTCCAGGCCACATCCACCTGCTCCACCGGGGGCTCCTCCACGGGCTGCAGCGTGGAGATCTGCTCCGTGTGGGACCCGTGGGCTGCAGGGGGACAGCCTGCTCCACCAGGGGCCTCTCCCCAGGCCGCAGGGGAACTGCTGCTGTGAGCCTGGAGCACCTCCTGCCTCCTGCTGCACTCACCTTGGGGGCTGCAGAGAGGTTTCTCACTCCTCCCTGACCCAGACGCTGCTGTGCAGCAGGTTTCTTTCCCTTTCTTAGATGGGCTCTCACACAGGCGCAAACATCATCCGTTTTGTCTCAGTTCTGGGCAGCAGCGGGTCCCTCTGGAGCCTCCTGGAACCGGCCCTTATCTAACATGGGGCAGCTGCTGCATTCTCCTCACAGAGGACACCCCTGCAGCCCCCCGCTACCAGAACCTGTCCTCGTAAACCCAACACAAGACACCGACCGAGCCTCCCTGATTCCCAGCAGGTGGGTCAGGCTGGGAACCCAGGCCAGTGCCCGGCAGACCCTCCTGGGCCTTGAAAAGCAAGCTTTATGGGGACGTAGCACCCAGAAAGAACGGAGTCACACAACAGGATTCATTTCCAAAACCGTCTCATAGACACCTGGGCCAAAGTGCAGGGCCTTGAGCGGGTATATCACAATGACAGAGTTCATTTCCTTCCCAGTAGCTGGCACATGCCGTTTTTTGGGATTTCGGGGCTACAGTGAGCTGCTAAGAGGGATGTCTTAGCTCTTGCAGGGCAGTGCTTCCACTAAGGCCAGGACTTTTCTGCATCTTCTACTGCCCTGCAAGCGAGGATGCTTGGGGCACACAGGAAGCTGGGAGGGGACACAGCTGCAGGGATTCCATAAGACACAAGCAAATGCAGCCTTGGCTTGGTGACACTTTCTCTTGATTACTGCTCAACACAAATTACCTCGAGCAAGTCTACTGTGAGGACTAAAGGAAAGAGACGTATGGATGCTGCTAAGCTCTTCTAGCTTGTACCAGGTAGGAAAGATACCTCTGTAGCAGGCGTGAAGAGGATAGCACTAATTAATTAGATGAGAAGCGGAGGAAAGGCACTTAGAGGTAGTGAAAAGCAGTTAATGTGATGTTCCGGGGAAGCTTCAGTCTGCTTAAGGAGTAGCAAGAACAAGCCTAAAGTCATAGCCAAATACAAGAAAGAGAGGAGGACACGCAGCATGAGAAGCTCCCGAGAGAAAGGAGCTCTGTTTTGGGTAAAAATCAGTCCCTTTTTCTATCATGGAGACATCCAAGGGCGTAGGACACGTGCACTTCAGGGAACCAAGAGATGCTGTGCATTTCTCTCGTCCCCCTGACACAGCCACTAGGTGACGATGCTTCCAATTCTCTCTAAAGAAACCTTGCTTTCTCAGGCCCAGGTGTCCAGCTGCACACCAAGGACGTCCCTGGCTCCCAGGCACAGTTCCCAGGCCCAAGGCCGAGCTCCCCTCCGAACCCCCATTCCAGCAGACCTTGCTCCTGGCATTGTGGAGCAGCCATTTCATGTCAGCCTTTTCTCCTGGCAGTCAGCTTAGCGCCGTAACCTCTGCCATCGGGGCGCCCGAGAGCCGTGTGAGGTCAGCAGAGAGTCACTGTCAGCCTTTGACCTCACAAAGGTGGGTGGCCATAAGTGCCCTGAGCGTCCAGCTCGCATTGAGTACTGCTGGTGGCACTCGAGGCGTGGAGGTCTGCATGGTGCAATGGGAGACGCCGATGTCCTGCTGCTGGAACAAGAGGCGCTGATGTGCTGCTGGTGCAGGAGGAGACGTGAAGGTGCTGCTGCTTAGAGGTGCTGAGGAGCGGGCAGCCTCCGTGCCGGTGGCTGAGCATGCTACTCTTAATTAGTGCTCTACCCTTCCTATCTTTTTACTAAGGTGGGTAGAGAGAAATGCCCATATCTGTTTATTTCCTGGTAAGAAATGTAAGAGCCTTGTATCTGCATATTCACCAGATTCATCCCAGCGCCCTTGGTACTGGCGATCTGTGTTGATCTGTAATAAAGAGCAATCGGTAGCACACCAAGTCTCCGTGACCTTGCATCTAACAGAATCGTCCAAATCCCTGTTGTGATCTCTCTCTAGCTGTGGGCTGGCTAAGCTGTCTGTTGGATGGTGAAAATGGGAAATGATTGGGATGGGAAATGATGAGTGGGCCGAGAAATCATTGCTGGGATGGGAAGACTTCCTTGGGGTGGAAAGCCATTGGGCTAGGAACTCAAAGAGATGGGAAATCTTCCCTGGGTTTGAAATCATTGGGAAGCAAAAGCGTTGGGATGGGAAATCACTCCGGGGATGGGGAAGTATTGGGATGGGAAGTCTTTAATGGGGTGGGTAACATTCACTGGGGAAGGAAGTACTTGGAAAAGTAATCAGAGGAATGGGAATTCTTTGGGATGAGATCTCTTTGGATTAAGAAACGCTTCGTGTCGATGGGAAATATCTCGTATGGGAATCTGTTATCATGTGAAATTGTAAGGATGGGAAATGACCGTTAGGATGCAAAGCTGGTACTGGGACGGGAAATGCTTGGGACGGGGAAGTGTTGGTGTGAAACCGTCCTGGGCATGGCAAATGATGCGTGGGAGGGAAAGCCCGATGGGGATGGAAAAGTCTTGCGATGGGAAGCCTGCTTGGGTCCAAAAGCTGCAGTCCTCACCAAGATGGCGGCGAGGGGCTGGTCAGCCGTTGGGACGGAACGGCCGTTGCCCGCGTTCCCCAACCGACCGCCCCACTCTCCAGCCACCATGGCAGGTACAGCAGCCGGCTCCCGCTCCTCCCGGGGCTGCGGCCCTGCTGGCGAGCCCAGCGCCCCGGATCTCACCCCAGCGCCCTTTTTCGCACAGAGGGTTTCCCCAGACGGCTTCCGCGGCTTCCGCAGACGCAAAACTCCCCCTTCGTCGTCCCAGCCGTGCCGCCAACGGTGGCTGCCTGGCTGCTGCCCTCCCTCCCCGGAGCGATGGCGCTGCCCTTGCAGCCCCCCCAGGTACCCACCCTCCCCTACGCGCTGCCCCAGGCCACCGTCTGGCACGTGGTGCCGGGGGTCCAGGGGCAGGTGCTGCAGCTCCCCGCCGGGGTGCAGCTGGCACCTGGGGGGCACCTCCCACCCGAGGGGCACCACCTGCAGCTTGGGCAGCTCCCCGCCGTGGGGCAGCTCCCTGCTGTGGGGCAGCTCCCCCACACCGCTCCTCCCTGGGCCCCCGTCTACCAGTGGGGACAGCCCGTGGGGACGGGGACGGTGCTGCCCCAGGATCCCCTCTGGCTGGGGCCCGGGGCCGTGCTCCATGGGGAGCTCCTGCACCCCGCAGGCACCTGCCTGCTGCAGGCCCCTGCCCACCCCGGCCCCCCACCACTCCTCGTCCCGGGGCCTCCGCTGCGGGGGCAGGCGCTCCCCGCGCCCCGCACCCTGACCAGCAGCCGGGGGCAGCTGCCGGAGCCCTGCGACCACGCCGTGGGGCTCAGCGAGGACCAGGGGCCCCCGCTGCCCGGCCCCACTCCCCCCGAGCCTGCCCAGGCTCCAACGACCGCCAGCACCCAGACGGTGACGCCCAACGGTGAGTTTGGGGCTGGCACAGCCGGCCGCTGGGCGCCCCACACCCAGGAGCCATGGGAAAGCTGGCATCGCCCATCCTGGGGGATTTGCTTGCTTTTTCCTCAGCGGCGACAGTTGCAGAGGTGCCTGAGGAGCCCCTGGAGCTGCTTGAGCTGGGCCCCGATGCCTTCGCCGAGGCCTTTCCCCACCTGGCAGGGGACAGCCAGCAGCTGCAGCACCTGCAGGACCAGCTCCCGGCCGACCTGGACATCTCCGGCTTGGAGGAGCTGCTCAGCTGGCTCGATGCCGTGGAGCCCCAGGACGCCTTCCCCGGTGTCCCCAGCAGTCCTGTGCTCAGCCGCTTCCTGTCTGAGCTGCCCGACCTCTGCGAGGACATCGAGGAGCCGAGCACACAGGGACTGGCAGCCACCAGAGCGCTGGGTGAGGTACCCTCAACCCCTGGGGTGCACCCCGAGAAGGTGCAGGGTGGGCGGGCGGTGCAGCCCCCTGCTGTGCCGGCAGCGAGCTCCCCCCTCAAGCCTGCAGCCAGTCCCCAGCTCAGTGCCCTCAGGAGACCCCTGCCCAACCCTCCCTTCACTCTCCCCAAAAGGCCCCCCCACCCTGAATTCCTCACTGCCCTTAGCAGACCCCTGCCCAACCCTCCCTCGCGTCCCCTCAAGAGACCCCCCGACCCTCAATTCCTTAATTCCCTTAGGAGACCCCTGCCCAATCCCCCTCTGGGTCCCCTCAAGAGCCCCCCCGACCCTGAATTTATTAGTGCCCTTAGGAGACCCCTGCCCAATCCCCCTCTGGGTCCCCTCAAGAGCCCCCCCGGCCCTGAATTTATTAGTGCCCTTAGGAGGCCCCTGCCCAATCCCCCTCTGAGTCCCCTCAAGAGCCCCCCGCCTGCCCCTGCGCCCACCGGCACCAAGTGGGGGGCCAAGCGCCCCGCGCCCACCAGCACCCCCAGCACAGCGCAGAGCTCCCAGCACAGGAGGCCGGCGACGGAGAAAACCCCCGGCAAGGAGAAGACGACGCTGCTGGGCCAGGGTGGCCAAGGCCCCAAGACGCTGTGCCAGGGGAAGACGGGTGGCCACAGCGCGGTGGCTGGCAGCAGCGGCCAAGCGGGCGGCGGCAGGCAGCAGCCGGCGAGCGACAGCACCAGGGCGCCCAGCAAGAGGGCCCGAAGCCCGGGGGCTGCTGGGGGACAAGGAGCAGCGGCACCGCCTCCCCGGAGAGCGCTGCTGCTGCTGGAGCCCCCCCCCATTAAGCCCCGTGCCCGTGCCCGTGCCGTGCGGGCCCAGGACAGGCTCCGTCCCCAAGCCATCGGGGACAAGACGCTGCAGCGCCAGCACCCGGGGACAAAGACCCCCAGCGAGACTTTGCAGCCGCTGGGGGCCAGGGCGAAGGCGCTGGGGCCAGTGCGCCAGCCGCCCTGTGTGCAGCCGCAGCCCACCTCCAGCGGCCCCAGCAGCATGCCCAGGGCCCCGCCGACGGTGCCAGGCTCCAGCGCTGTGCCCGCTGCCCCCCGGCCCCCAGCTGGAGACAAGGCCCAGGCGGTGCCGGCACCACCAGGCAGCACGGCGCGAGCGTGGAGAGCTCCCCTGCAGCAGGCGCCCAGAGCGCCGTGCCTGCCAGCCGCGGGGGGCCAAGCGCAGCGGGAGCCTCTGCCCACGCAGCCGCGCACGCTGCAGCGTCCGGCGCAGCCCCGCGTGGACTACGTGCCCTGCGTGGGGCCCTGGGCAGGCGGCGACGCGTCGCCCACGCCGCTGGAGGAGCAGGAGGCGTCGGTGCCCATCACGCCGCAGCAGCGTCCCGAGCGGGAGCGCCTGAAGAAGCTGGCCCAGGAGGAGCGGCAGCGGGCGGCCCACCAGATGAAGATCGGCCCCGTGCAATTCTTCGTGCAGCGGCAGAAGGACCACGCCATAGCCAAGTATTACGGCTACCCGTGACCCTGCGCTCCTCGACGGCCCCCGCAGCACCCGGGCCCGCTCAGCATGCAGGCACAGAGACCTCTGCAGGCGCCTGCTCCAGCTTCAGCCACGCTCCTCAGCCCTTGCCCCTCTCGCTTGCCCTCTCCCTTCTCCAGTGCTGGAGCTAGGCAGTGTTTGCCACTGTCAGGGATGGGCAACTGGGGCAATGGGAAATGCGCGCGTCACGAATGAACGTTGCAATGGGAAGCTGTTGGGATGTTGGCAATAGCTGGGGTGGGAAAGGTTGGGCGTGGGAACTGCTTGTTGGGACACCAAATGGCTGAGATCCCAAACTTCTTTCTTCTTTCGGGTCATTTCTCTTCTTTAGTGCCTTCCTTATTAAATTCCTCTAGTGTAGGTGTTCACTCAGCAAGGCCTCTGCCTGCAGCTGTTCTGGCACTGGGATGCCGAGGGGCTTTCATGCAGCCCGCTCCCGCTGCCCATGCTCAGTCCGTGCATGGATGTGGGCATGGCCAGCACGGACGGGAGAAAATGGGTGGACGGCTGGGTGGATGGGAGGGTGATGGGAGTTGGGAATTCAGCCTTGGGATCAGACACGGGAGGTTGTTGGGATAGGAAATGACCAGTGGGATGGGAAGTCACGATGGGGATAGGAATTCATTAGAATAGGACAAATTGGTTTCATTTTTATTTATTATTTTATTAATTTTAATATTTATTTTATTTATTATATTTATTAATTTTATTTATTAAATTTACTTTATTGACTGTGTTGTACAGGATGGCATTTTTTTAGGTTCTCTTCCTTTTCTACCCTATTAAACTCTCTTTATCACAACGCACTGCTTTGTACTTCATTTTTCCTTCCGAGTCGTTCTGGATTCACTCAGGATGGGGGGGACATTAGTGAACGCCTGTGTGCTTCAGATCCAAGCTCACCTTTGCCCTCAACTCAAGATACATATTTGCATCTGTTGTCATGATACAAAATTAACAGCAACAAAATAAAAGTTAACTACTTCCGAGCACCAGCTGTACGTTTGCTGGGTCTGCTCTATGCATTTTGAAGACCATTCAATACTATTCAGCACCTTCAGGAGGAAATGTGTGGTTCTAGGGAAATGCATCTTGATCTGATGCAAACCTGCGACGCACCCTGCAGCCCCTCCAACCCCTGTGATTTTACCTGCAGCCCCTGCAACCCCTGTGATTTTACCTGCAGCCCCTCCAAGCCCTGTGATTTTACCAGCAGCCACTCCAACCCTGTGACAGGCCCTACAGCTGGCTCCGGGGACTACCCCGTTGCCGTATCAGTCGCCAATACACACACAAGATGAAGGAATGGATGCAGAAGTCATCTCGTTTAGGCAGGGAAGAAAGTCCTCCGAAGAAGGGGAAGGAGCAACAGGACGGCGAGGCAGGCGACCCCAATGTAGGGCCATCCCAGGGAAGAGGAGGCTGTTATAAAATAGAAAAGAGAGAAAAGCAGCAGTAAGCAGGTGATCCCCATCCCTGGGCGAGCTGCGAGACATGGGACAAGATTTCAGCTGTCATGCAGGCGAGCACATTGTCACCTGGCTGCTGCGATGCTGGGATAACAGCTCCGGGAGCCTGGAATCGGAGGGCAGGGAAGCCAAGCAGCTGGGATCCTTCTCTGGGGAAGGGGGCACTGAGAAAGCGATCGGAAACGGGGCACAAGCCTCTGGAGGCGGCGCCTGTCAGGCGTGAAGGAAAGGGATCCCTTCCAGGAAGATGCTGTGGGGTTGCTGAGGGTCGAAGAACAGCAGGTGTTGGCTGCTCCCACCGTGCTGCAGCAGCGGCAAGGGAGAGACGTGGTGGTTTTCCTCAGCTGGGCAGCTGAGCTCCACCTCAACCGCTCTCTCCCTGCCCCTCCTCAAAGGGAAAGGGGAGAAAATAGGATGGAAAGGGCTCAAGGGCTGAGAGAAGGACAGGGAGATCACTCCACAATGATCGTCACGGGCAAAAGAGGCTCAGCAGAGCCTGTTCCAGTCCAGCCCGGGCCTGCTCCTGCGGGGGCTCTCCACAGGCCGCGGCCTCCTCCAGGCCACATCCACCTGCTCCACCGGGGGCTCCTCCACGGGCTGCAGCGTGGAGATCTGCTCCGTGTGGGACCCGTGGGCTGCAGGGGGACAGCCTGCTCCACCAGGGGCCTCTCCCCAGGCCGCAGGGGAACTGCTGCTGTGAGCCTGGAGCACCTCCTGCCTCCTGCTGCACTCACCTTGGGGGCTGCAGAGAGGTTTCTCACTCCTCCCTGACCCAGACGCTGCTGTGCAGCAGGTTTCTTTCCCTTTCTTAGATGGGCTCTCACACAGGCGCAAACATCATCCGTTTTGTCTCAGTTCTGGGCAGCAGCGGGTCCCTCTGGAGCCTCCTGGAACCGGCCCTTATCTAACATGGGGCAGCTGCTGCATTCTCCTCACAGAGGACACCCCTGCAGCCCCCCGCTACCAGAACCTGTCCTCGTAAACCCAACACAAGACACCGACCGAGCCTCCCTGATTCCCAGCAGGTGGGTCAGGCTGGGAACCCAGGCCAGTGCCCGGCAGACCCTCCTGGGCCTTGAAAAGCAAGCTTTATGGGGATGTAGCACCCAGAAAGAACGGAGTCACACAACAGGATTCATTTCCAAAACCGTCTCATAGACACCTGGGCCAAAGTGCAGGGCCTTGAGCGGGTATATCACAATGACAGAGTTCATTTCCTTCCCAGTAGCTGGCACATGCCGTTTTTTGGGATTTCGGGGCTACAGTGAGCTGCTAAGAGGGATGTCTTAGCTCTTGCAGGGCAGTGCTTCCACTAAGGCCAGGACTTTTCTGCATCTTCTACTGCCCTGCAAGCGAGGATGCTTGGGGCACACAGGAAGCTGGGAGGGGACACAGCTGCAGGGATTCCATAAGACACAAGCAAATGCAGCCTTGGCTTGGTGACACTTTCTCTTGATTACTGCTCAACACAAATTACCTCGAGCAAGTCTACTGTGAGGACTAAAGGAAAGAGACGTATGGATGCTGCTAAGCTCTTCTAGCTTGTACCAGGTAGGAAAGATACCTCTGTAGCAGGCGTGAAGAGGATAGCACTAATTAATTAGATGAGAAGCGGAGGAAAGGCACTTAGAGGTAGTGAAAAGCAGTTAATGTGATGTTCCGGGGAAGCTTCAGTCTGCTTAAGGAGTAGCAAGAACAAGCCTAAAGTCATAGCCAAATACAAGAAAGAGAGGAGGACACGCAGCATGAGAAGCTCCCGAGAGAAAGGAGCTCTGTTTTGGGTAAAAATCAGTCCCTTTTTCTATCATGGAGACATCCAAGGGCGTAGGACACGTGCACTTCAGGGAACCAAGAGATGCTGTGCATTTCTCTCGTCCCCCTGACACAGCCACTAGGTGACGATGCTTCCAATTCTCTCTAAAGAAACCTTGCTTTCTCAGGCCCAGGTGTCCAGCTGCACACCAAGGACGTCCCTGGCTCCCAGGCACAGTTCCCAGGCCCAAGGCCGAGCTCCCCTCCGAACCCCCATTCCAGCAGACCTTGCTCCTGGCATTGTGGAGCAGCCATTTCATGTCAGCCTTTTCTCCTGGCAGTCAGCTTAGCGCCGTAACCTCTGCCATCGGGGCGCCCGAGAGCCGTGTGAGGTCAGCAGAGAGTCACTGTCAGCCTTTGACCTCACAAAGGTGGGTGGCCGTAAGTGCCCTGAGCGTCCAGCTCGCATTGAGTACTGCTGGTGGCACTCGAGGCGTGGAGGTCTGCATGGTGCAATGGGAGACGCCGATGTCCTGCTGCTGGAACAAGAGGCGCTGATGTGCTGCTGGTGCAGGAGGAGACGTGAAGGTGCTGCTGCTTAGAGGTGCTGAGGAGCGGGCAGCCTCCGTGCCGGTGGCTGAGCATGCTACTCTTAATTAGTGCTCTACCCTTCCTATCTTTTTACTAAGGTGGGTAGAGAGAAATGCCCATATCTGTTTATTTCCTGGTAAGAAATGTAAGAGCCTTGTATCTGCATATTCACCAGATTCATCCCAGCGCCCTTGGTACTGGCGATCTGTGTTGATCTGTAATAAAGAGCAATTGGTAGCACACCAAGTCTCCGTGACCTTGCATCTAACAGAATCGTCCAAATCCCTGTTGTGATCTCTCTCTAGCTGTGGGCTGGCTAAGCTGTCTGTTGGATGGTGAAAATGGGAAATGATTGGGATGGGAAATGATGAGTGGGCCGAGAAATCATTGCTGGGATGGGAAGACTTCCATGGGGTGGAAAGCCATTGGGCTAGGAACTCAAAGAGATGGGAAATCTTCCCTGGGTTTGAAATCATTGGGAAGCAAAAGCGTTGGGATGGGAAATCACTCCGGGGATGGGGAAGTATTGGGATGGGAAGTCTTTAATGGGGTGGGTAACATTCACTGGGGAAGGAAGTACTTGGAAAAGTAATCAGAGGAATGGGAATTCTTTGGGATGAGATCTCTTTGGATTAAGAAACTCTTCGTGTCGATGGGAAATATCTCGTATGGGAATCTGTTATCATGTGAAATTGTAAGGATGGGAAATGACCGTTAGGATGCAAAGCTGGTACTGGGACGGGAAATGCTTGGGACGGGGAAGTGTTGGTGTGAAACCGTCCTGGGCATGGCAAATGATGCGTGGGAGGGAAAGCCCGATGGGGATGGAAAAGTCTTGCGATGGGAAGCCTGCTTGGGTCCAAAAGCTGCAGTCCTCACCAAGATGGCGGCGAGGGGCTGGTCAGCCGTTGGGACGGAACGGCCGTTGCCCGCGTTCCCCAACCGACCGCCCCACTCTCCAGCCACCATGGCAGGTACAGCAGCCGGCTCCCGCTCCTCCCGGGGCTGCGGCCCTGCTGGCGAGCCCAGCGCCCCGGATCTCACCCCAGCGCCCTTTTTCCCACAGAGGGTTTCCCCAGACGGCTTCCGCGGCTTCCGCAGACGCAAAACTCCCCCTTCGTCGTCCCAGCCGTGCCGCCAACGGTGGCTGCCTGGCTGCTGCCCTCCCTCCCCGGAGCGATGGCGCTGCCCTTGCAGCCCCCCCAGGTACCCACCCTCCCCTACGCGCTGCCCCAGGCCACCGTCTGGCACGTGGTGCCGGGGGTCCAGGGGCAGGTGCTGCAGCTCCCCGCCGGGGTGCAGCTGGCACCTGGGGGGCACCTCCCACCCGAGGGGCACCACCTGCAGCTTGGGCAGCTCCCCGCCGTGGGGCAGCTCCCTGCTGTGGGGCAGCTCCCCCACACCGCTCCTCCCTGGGCCCCCGTCTACCAGTGGGGACAGCCCGTGGGGACGGGGACGGTGCTGCCCCAGGATCCCCTCTGGCTGGGGCCCGGGGCCGTGCTCCATGGGGAGCTCCTGCACCCCGCAGGCACCTGCCTGCTGCAGGCCCCTGCCCACCCCGGCCCCCCACCACTCCTCGTCCCGGGGCCTCCGCTGCGGGGGCAGGCGCTCCCCGCGCCCCGCACCCTGACCAGCAGCCGGGGGCAGCTGCCGGAGCCCTGCGACCACGCCGTGGGGCTCAGCGAGGACCAGGGGCCCCCGCTGCCCGGCCCCACTCCCCCCGAGCCTGCCCAGGCTCCAACGACCGCCAGCACCCAGACGGTGACGCCCAACGGTGAGTTTGGGGCTGGCACAGCCAGCCGCTGGGCGCCCCACACCCAGGAGCCATGGGAAAGCTGGCATCGCCCATCCTGGGGGATTTGCTTGCTTTTTCCTCAGCGGCGACAGTTGCAGAGGTGCCTGAGGAGCCCCTGGAGCTGCTTGAGCTGGGCCCCGATGCCTTCGCCGAGGCCTTTCCCCACCTGGCAGGGGACAGCCAGCAGCTGCAGCACCTGCAGGACCAGCTCCCGGCCGACCTGGACATCTCCGGCTTGGAGGAGCTGCTCAGCTGGCTCGATGCCGTGGAGCCCCAGGACGCCTTCCCCGGTGTCCCCAGCAGTCCTGTGCTCAGCCGCTTCCTGTCTGAGCTGCCCGACCTCTGCGAGGACATCGAGGAGCCGAGCACACAGGGACTGGCAGCCACCAGAGCGCTGGGTGAGGTACCCTCAACCCCTGGGGTGCACCCCGAGAAGGTGCAGGGTGGGCGGGCGGTGCAGCCCCCTGCTGTGCCGGCAGCGAGCTCCCCCCTCAAGCCTGCAGCCAGTCCCCAGCTCAGTGCCCTCAGGAGACCCCTGCCCAACCCTCCCTTCACTCTCCCCAAAAGGCCCCCCCACCCTGAATTCCTCACTGCCCTTAGCAGACCCCTGCCCAACCCTCCCTCGCGTCCCCTCAAGAGACCCCCCGACCCTCAATTCCTTAATTCCCTTAGGAGACCCCTGCCCAAGCCTCGCCTGAGTCCCCTCAAGAGCCCCCCCGACCCTGAATTTATTAGTGCCCTTAGGAGACCCCTGCCCAATCCCCCTCTGAGTCCCCTCAAGAGCCCCCCGCCTGCCCCTGCGCCCACCGGCACCAAGTGGGGGGCCAAGCGCCCCGCGCCCACCAGCACCCCCAGCACAGCGCAGAGCTCCCAGCACAGGAGGCCGGCGACAGAGAAAACCCCCGGCAAGGAGAAGACGACGCTGCTGGGCCAGGGTGGCCAAGGCCCCAAGACGCTGTGCCAGGGGAAGACGGGTGGCCACAGCGCGGTGGCTGGCAGCAGCGGCCAAGCGGGCGGCGGCAGGCAGCAGCCGGCGAGCGACAGCACCAGGGCGCCCAGCAAGAGGGCCCGAAGCCCGGGGGCTGCTGGGGGGCAAGGAGCAGCGGCACCGCCTCCCCGGAGAGCGCTGCTGCTGCTGGAGCCCCCCCCCATTAAGCCCCGTGCCCGTGCCCGTGCCGTGCGGGCCCAGGACAGGCTCCGTCCCCAAGCCATCGGGGACAAGACGCTGCAGCGCCAGCACCCGGGGACAAAGACCCCCAGCGAGACTTTGCAGCCGCTGGGGGCCAGGGCGAAGGCGCTGGGGCCAGTGCGCCAGCCGCCCTGTGTGCAGCCGCAGCCCACCTCCAGCGGCCCCAGCAGCATGCCCAGGGCCCCGCCGACGGTGCCAGGCTCCAGCGCTGTGCCCGCTGCCCCCCGGCCCCCAGCTGGAGACAAGGCCCAGGCGGTGCCGGCACCACCAGGCAGCACGGCGCGAGCGTGGAGAGCTCCCCTGCAGCAGGCGCCCAGAGCGCCGTGCCTGCCAGCCGCGGGGGGCCAAGCGCAGCAGGAGCCTCTGCCCACGCAGCCGCGCACGCTGCAGCGTCCGGCGCAGCCCCGCGTGGACTACGTGCCCTGCGTGGGGCCCTGGGCAGGCGGCGACGCGTCGCCCACGCCGCTGGAGGAGCAGGAGGTGTCGGTGCCCATCACGCCGCAGCAGCGTCCCGAGCGGGAGCGCCTGAAGAAGCTGGCCCAGGAGGAGCGGCAGCGGGCGGCCCACCAGATGAAGATCGGCCCCGTGCAATTCTTCGTGCAGCGGCAGAAGGACCACGCCATAGCCAAGTATTACGGCTACCCGTGACCCTGCGCTCCTCGACGGCCCCCGCAGCACCCGGGCCCGCTCAGCATGCAGGCACAGAGACCTCTGCAGGCGCCTGCTCCAGCTTCAGCCACGCTCCTCAGCCCTTGCCCCTCTCGCTTGCCCTCTCCCTTCTCCAGTGCTGCAGCTAGGCAGTGTTTGCCACTGTCAGGGATGGGCAACTGGGGCAATGGGAAATGCGCGCGTCACGAATGAACGTTGCAATGGGAAGCTGTTGGGATGTTGGCAATAGCTGGGGTGGGAAAGGTTGGGCGTGGGAACTGCTTGTTGGGACACCAAATGGCTGAGATCCCAAACTTCTTTCTTCTTTCGGGTCATTTCTCTTCTTTAGTGCCTTCCTTATTAAATTCCTCTAGTGTAGGTGTTCACTCAGCAAGGCCTCTGCCTGCAGCTGTTCTGGCACTGGGATGCCGAGGGGCTTTCATGCAGCCCGCTCCCGCTGCCCATGCTCAGTCCGTGCATGGATGTGGGCATGGCCAGCACGGACGGGAGAAAATGGGTGGACGGCTGGGTGGATGGGAGGGTGATGGGAGTTGGGAATTCAGCCTTGGGATCAGACACGGGAGGTTGTTGGGATAGGAAATGACCAGTGGGATGGGAAGTCACGATGGGGATAGGAATTCATTAGAATAGGACAAATTGGTTTCATTTTTATTTATTATTTTATTAATTTTAATATTTATTTTATTTATTATATTTATTAATTTTATTTATTAAATTTACTTTATTGACTGTGTTGTACAGGATGGCATTTTTTTAGGTTCTCTTCCTTTTCTACCCTATTAAACTCTCTTTATCACAACGCACTGCTTTGTACTTCATTTTTCCTTCCGAGTCGTTCTGGATTCACTCAGGATGGGGGGGACATTAGTGAACGCCTGTGTGCTTCAGATCCAAGCTCACCTTTGCCCTCAACTCAAGATACATATTTGCATCTGTTGTCATGATACAAAATTAACAGCAACAAAATAAAAGTTAACTACTTCCGAGCACCAGCTGTACGTTTGCTGGGTCTGCTCTATGCATTTTGAAGACCATTCAATACTATTCAGCACCTTCAGGAGGAAATGTGTGGTTCTAGGGAAATGCATCTTGATCTGATGCAAACCTGCGACGCACCCTGCAGCCCCTCCAACCCCTGTGATTTTACCTGCAGCCCCTGCAACCCCTGTGATTTTACCTGCAGCCCCTCCAAGCCCTGTGATTTTACCAGCAGCCACTCCAACCCTGTGACAGGCCCTACAGCTGGCTCCGGGGACTACCCCGTTGCCGTATCAGTCGCCAATACACACACAAAATGAAGGAATGGATGCAGAAGTCATCTCGTTTAGGCAGGGAAGAAAGTCCTCCGAAGAAGGGGAAGGAGCAACAGGACGGCGAGGCAGGCGACCCCAATGTAGGGCCATCCCAGGGAAGAGGAGGCTGTTATAAAATAGAAAAGAGAGAAAAGCAGCAGTAAGCAGGTGATCCCCATCCCTGGGCGAGCTGCGAGACATGGGACAAGATTTCAGCTGTCATGCAGGCGAGCACATTGTCACCTGGCTGCTGCGATGCTGGGATAACAGCTCCGGGAGCCTGGAATCGGAGGGCAGGGAAGCCAAGCAGCTGGGATCCTTCTCTGGGGAAGGGGGCACTGAGAAAGCGATCGGAAACGGGGCACAAGCCTCTGGAGGCGGCGCCTGTCAGGCGTGAAGGAAAGGGATCCCTTCCAGGAAGATGCTGTGGGGTTGCTGAGGGTCGAAGAACAGCAGGTGTTGCCTGCACCCACCGTGCTGCAGCAGCGGCAAGGGAGAGACGTGGTGGTTTTCCTCAGCTGGGCAGCTGAGCTCCACCTCAACCGCTCTCTCCCTGCCCCTCCTCAAAGGGAAAGGGGAGAAAATAGGATGGAAAGGGCTCAAGGGCTGAGAGAAGGACAGGGAGATCACTCCACAATGATCGTCACGGGCAAAAGAGGCTCAGCAGAGCCTGTTCCAGTCCAGCCCGGGCCTGCTCCTGCGGGGGCTCTCCACAGGCCGCGGCCTCCTCCAGGCCACATCCACCTGCTCCACCGGGGGCTCCTCCACGGGCTGCAGCGTGGAGATCTGCTCCGTGTGGGACCCGTGGGCTGCAGGGGGACAGCCTGCTCCACCAGGGGCCTCTCCCCAGGCCGCAGGGGAACTGCTGCTGTGAGCCTGGAGCACCTCCTGCCTCCTGCTGCACTCACCTTGGGGGCTGCAGAGAGGTTTCTCACTCCTCCCTGACCCAGACGCTGCTGTGCAGCAGGTTTCTTTCCCTTTCTTAGATGGGCTCTCACACAGGCGCAAACATCATCCGTTTTGTCTCAGTTCTGGGCAGCAGCGGGTCCCTCTGGAGCCTCCTGGAACCGGCCCTTATCTAACATGGGGCAGCTGCTGCATTCTCCTCACAGAGGACACCCCTGCAGCCCCCCGCTACCAGAACCTGTCCTCGTAAACCCAACACAAGACACCGACCGAGCCTCCCTGATTCCCAGCAGGTGGGTCAGGCTGGGAACCCAGGCCAGTGCCCGGCAGACCCTCCTGGGCCTTGAAAAGCAAGCTTTATGGGGACGTAGCACCCAGAAAGAACGGAGTCACACAACAGGATTCATTTCCAAAACCGTCTCATAGACACCTGGGCCAAAGTGCAGGGCCTTGAGCGGGTATATCACAATGACAGAGTTCATTTCCTTCCCAGTAGCTGGCACATGCCGTTTTTTGGGATTTCGGGGCTACAGTGAGCTGCTAAGAGGGATGTCTTAGCTCTTGCAGGGCAGTGCTTCCACTAAGGCCAGGACTTTTCTGCATCTTCTACTGCCCTGCAAGCGAGGATGCTTGGGGCACACAGGAAGCTGGGAGGGGACACAGCTGCAGGGATTCCATAAGACACAAGCAAATGCAGCCTTGGCTTGGTGACACTTTCTCTTGATTACTGCTCAACACAAATTACCTCGAGCAAGTCTACTGTGAGGACTAAAGGAAAGAGACGTATGGATGCTGCTAAGCTCTTCTAGCTTGTACCAGGTAGGAAAGATACCTCTGTAGCAGGCGTGAAGAGGATAGCACTAATTAATTAGATGAGAAGCGGAGGAAAGGCACTTAGAGGTAGTGAAAAGCAGTTAATGTGATGTTCCGGGGAAGCTTCAGTCTGCTTAAGGAGTAGCAAGAACAAGCCTAAAGTCATAGCCAAATACAAGAAAGAGAGGAGGACACGCAGCATGAGAAGCTCCCGAGAGAAAGGAGCTCTGTTTTGGGTAAAAATCAGTCCCTTTTTCTATCATGGAGACATCCAAGGGCGTAGGACACGTGCACTTCAGGGAACCAAGAGATGCTGTGCATTTCTCTCGTCCCCCTGACACAGCCACTAGGTGACGATGCTTCCAATTCTCTCTAAAGAAACCTTGCTTTCTCAGGCCCAGGTGTCCAGCTGCACACCAAGGACGTCCCTGGCTCCCAGGCACAGTTCCCAGGCCCAAGGCCGAGCTCCCCTCCGAACCCCCATTCCAGCAGACCTTGCTCCTGGCATTGTGGAGCAGCCATTTCATGTCAGCCTTTTCTCCTGGCAGTCAGCTTAGCGCCGTAACCTCTGCCATCGGGGCGCCCGAGAGCCGTGTGAGGTCAGCAGAGAGTCACTGTCAGCCTTTGACCTCACAAAGGTGGGTGGCCATAAGTGCCCGGAGCGTCCAGCTCGCATTGAGTACTGCTGGTGGCACTCGAGGCGTGGAGGTCTGCATGGTGCAATGGGAGACGCCGATGTCCTGCTGCTGGAACAAGAGGCGCTGATGTGCTGCTGGTGCAGGAGGAGACGTGAAGGTGCTGCTGCTTAGAGGTGCTGAGGAGCGGGCAGCCTCCGTGCCGGTGGCTGAGCATGCTACTCTTAATTAGTGCTCTACCCTTCCTATCTTTTTACTAAGGTGGGTAGAGAGAAATGCCCATATCTGTTTATTTCCTGGTAAGAAATGTAAGAGCCTTGTATCTGCATATTCACCAGATTCATCCCAGCGCCCTTGGTACTGGCGATCTGTGTTGATCTGTAATAAAGAGCAATCGGTAGCACACCAAGTCTCCGTGACCTTGCATCTAACAGAATCGTCCAAATCCCTGTTGTGATCTCTCTCTAGCTGTGGGCTGGCTAAGCTGTCTGTTGGATGGTGAAAATGGGAAATGATTGGGATGGGAAATGATGAGTGGGCCGAGAAATCATTGCTGGGATGGGAAGACTTCCTTGGGGTGGAAAGCCATTGGGCTAGGAACTCAAAGAGATGGGAAATCTTCCCTGGGTTTGAAATCATTGGGAAGCAAAAGCGTTGGGATGGGAAATCACTCCGGGGATGGGGAAGTATTGGGATGGGAAGTCTTTAATGGGGTGGGTAACATTCACTGGGGAAGGAAGTACTTGGAAAAGTAATCAGAGGAATGGGAATTCTTTGGGATGAGATCTCTTTGGATTAAGAAAGGCTTCGTGTCGATGGGAAATATCTCGTATGGGAATCTGTTATCATGTGAAATTGTAAGGATGGGAAATGACCGTTAGGATGCAAAGCTGGTACTGGGACGGGAAATGCTTGGGACGGGGAAGTGTTGGTGTGAAACCGTCCTGGGCATGGCAAATGATGCGTGGGAGGGAAAGCCCGATGGGGATGGAAAAGTCTTGCGATGGGAAGCCTGCTTGGGTCCAAAAGCTGCAGTCCTCACCAAGATGGCGGCGAGGGGCTGGTCAGCCGTTGGGACGGAACGGCCGTTGCCCGCGTTCCCCAACCGACCGCCCCACTCTCCAGCCACCATGGCAGGTACAGCAGCCGGCTCCCGCTCCTCCCGGGGCTGCGGCCCTGCTGGCGAGCCCAGCGCCCCAGATCTCACCCCAGCGCCCTTTTTCGCACAGAGGGTTTCCCCAGACGGCTTCCGCGGCTTCCGCAGACGCAAAACTCCCCCTTCGTCGTCCCAGCCGTGCCGCCAACGGTGGCTGCCTGGCTGCTGCCCTCCCTCCCCGGAGCGATGGCGCTGCCCTTGCAGCCCCCCCAGGTACCCACCCTCCCCTACGCGCTGCCCCAGGCCACCGTCTGGCACGTGGTGCCGGGGGTCCAGGGGCAGGTGCTGCAGCTCCCCGCCGGGGTGCAGCTGGCACCTGGGGGGCACCTCCCACCCGAGGGGCACCACCTGCAGCTTGGGCAGCTCCCCGCCGTGGGGCAGCTCCCTGCTGTGGGGCAGCTCCCCCACACCGCTCCTCCCTGGGCCCCCGCCTACCAGTGGGGACAGCCCGTGGGGACGGGGACGGTGCTGCCCCAGGATCCCCTCTGGCTGGGGCCCGGGGCCGTGCTCCATGGGGAGCTCCTGCACCCCGCAGGCACCTGCCTGCTGCAGGCCCCTGCCCACCCCGGCCCCCCACCACTCCTCGTCCCGGGGCCTCCGCTGCGGGGGCAGGCGCTCCCCGCGCCCCGCACCCTGACCAGCAGCCGGGGGCAGCTGCCGGAGCCCTGCGACCACGCCGTGGGGCTCAGCGAGGACCAGGGGCCCCCGCTGCCCGGCCCCACTCCCCCCGAGCCTGCCCAGGCTCCAACGACCACCAGCACCCAGACGGTGACGCCCAACGGTGAGTTTGGGGCTGGCACAGCCGGCCGCTGGGCGCCCCACACCCAGGAGCCATGGGAAAGCTGGCATCGCCCATCCTGGGGGATTTGCTTGCTTTTTCCTCAGCGGCGACAGTTGCAGAGGTGCCTGAGGAGCCCCTGGAGCTGCTTGAGCTGGGCCCCGATGCCTTCGCCGAGGCCTTTCCCCACCTGGCAGGGGACAGCCAGCAGCTGCAGCACCTGCAGGACCAGCTCCCGGCCGACCTGGACATCTCCGGCTTGGAGGAGCTGCTCAGCTGGCTCGATGCCGTGGAGCCCCAGGACGCCTTCCCCGGTGTCCCCAGCAGTCCTGTGCTCAGCCGCTTCCTGTCTGAGCTGCCCGACCTCTGCGAGGACATCGAGGAGCCGAGCACACAGGGACTGGCAGCCACCAGAGCGCTGGGTGAGGTACCCTCAACCCCTGGGGTGCACCCCGAGAAGGTGCAGGGTGGGCGGGCGGTGCAGCCCCCTGCTGTGCCGGCAGCGAGCTCCCCCCTCAAGCCTGCAGCCAGTCCCCAGCTCAGTGCCCTCAGGAGACCCCTGCCCAACCCTCCCTTCACTCTCCCCAAAAGGCCCCCCCACCCTGAATTCCTCACTGCCCTTAGCAGACCCCTGCCCAACCCTCCCTCGCGTCCCCTCAAGAGACCCCCCGACCCTCAATTCCTTAATTCCCTTAGGAGACCCCTGCCCAAGCCTCGCCTGAGTCCCCTCAAGAGCCCCCCCGACCCTGAATTTATTAGTGCCCTTAGGAGACCCCTGCCCAATCCCCCTCTGGGTCCCCTCAAGAGCCCCCCCGGCCCTGAATTTATTAGTGCCCTTAGGAGGCCCCTGCCCAATCCCCCTCTGAGTCCCCTCAAGAGCCCCCCGCCTGCCCCTGCGCCCACCGGCACCAAGTGGGGGGCCAAGCGCCCCGCGCCCACCAGCACCCCCAGCACAGCGCAGAGCTCCCAGCACAGGAGGCCGGCGACGGAGAAAACCCCCGGCAAGGAGAAGACGACGCTGCTGGGCCAGGGTGGCCAAGGCCCCAAGACGCTGTGCCAGGGGAAGACGGGTGGCCACAGCGCGGTGGCTGGCAGCAGCGGCCAAGCGGGCGGCGGCAGGCAGCAGCCGGCGAGCGACAGCACCAGGGCGCCCAGCAAGAGGGCCCGAAGCCCGGGGGCTGCTGGGGGGCAAGGAGCAGCGGCACCGCCTCCCCGGAGAGCGCTGCTGCTGCTGGAGCCCCCCCCCATTAAGCCCCGTGCCCGTGCCCGTGCCGTGCGGGCCCAGGACAGGCTCCGTCCCCAAGCCATCGGGGACAAGACGCTGCAGCGCCAGCACCCGGGGACAAAGACCCCCAGCAAGACTTTGCAGCCGCTGGGGGCCAGGGCGAAGGCGCTGGGGCCAGTGCGCCAGCCGCCCTGTGTGCAGCCGCAGCCCACCTCCAGCGGCCCCAGCAGCATGCCCAGGGCCCCGCCGACGGTGCCAGGCTCCAGCGCTGTGCCCGCTGCCCCCCGGCCCCCAGCTGGAGACAAGGCCCAGGCGGTGCCGGCACCACCAGGCAGCACGGCGCGAGCGTGGAGAGCTCCCCTGCAGCAGGCGCCCAGAGCGCCGTGCCTGCCAGCCGCGGGGGGCCAAGCGCAGCGGGAGCCTCTGCCCACGCAGCCGCGCACGCTGCAGCGTCCGGCGCAGCCCCGCGTGGACTACGTGCCCTGCGTGGGGCCCTGGGCAGGCGGCGACGCGGCGCCCACGCCGCTGGAGGAGCAGGAGGCGTCGGTGCCCATCACGCCGCAGCAGCGTCCCGAGCGGGAGCGCCTGAAGAAGCTGGCCCAGGAGGAGCGGCAGCGGGCGGCCCACCAGATGAAGATCGGCCCCGTGCAATTCTTCGTGCAGCGGCAGAAGGACCACGCCATAGCCAAGTATTACGGCTACCCGTGACCCTGCGCTCCTCGACGGCCCCCGCAGCACCCGGGCCCGCTCAGCATGCAGGCACAGAGACCTCTGCAGGCGCCTGCTCCAGCTTCAGCCACGCTCCTCAGCCCTTGCCCCTCTCGCTTGCCCTCTCCCTTCTCCAGTGCTGGAGCTAGGCAGTGTTTGCCACTGTCAGGGATGGGCAACTGGGGCAATGGGAAATGCGCGCGTCACGAATGAACGTTGCAATGGGAAGCTGTTGGGATGTTGGCAATAGCTGGGGTGGGAAAGGTTGGGCGTGGGAACTGCTTGTTGGGACACCAAATGGCTGAGATCCCAAACTTCTTTCTTCTTTCGGGTCATTTCTCTTCTTTAGTGCCTTCCTTATTAAATTCCTCTAGTGTAGGTGTTCACTCAGCAAGGCCTCTGCCTGCAGCTGTTCTGGCACTGGGATGCCGAGGGGATTTCATGCAGCCCACTCCCGCTGCCCATGCTCAGTCCGTGCATGGATGTGGGCATGGCCAGCACGGACGGGAGAAAATGGGTGGACGGCTGGGTGGATGGGAGGGTGATGGGAGTTGGGAATTCAGCCTTGGGATCAGACACGGGAGGTTGTTGGGATAGGAAATGACCAGTGGGATGGGAAGTCACGATGGGGATAGGAATTCATTAGAATAGGACAAATTGGTTTCATTTTTATTTATTATTTTATTAATTTTAATATTTATTTTATTTATTATATTTATTAATTTTATTTATTAAATTTACTTTATTGACTGTGTTGTACAGGATGGCATTTTTTTAGGTTCTCTTCCTTTTCTACCCTATTAAACTCTCTTTATCACAACGCACTGCTTTGTACTTCATTTTTCCTTCCGAGTCGTTCTGGATTCACTCAGGATGGGGGGGACATTAGTGAACGCCTGTGTGCTTCAGATCCAAGCTCACCTTTGCCCTCAACTCAAGATACATATTTGCATCTGTTGTCATGATACAAAATTAACAGCAACAAAATAAAAGTTAACTACTTCCGAGCACCAGCTGTACGTTTGCTGGGTCTGCTCTATGCATTTTGAAGACCATTCAATACTATTCAGCACCTTCAGGAGGAAATGTGTGGTTCTAGGGAAATGCATCTTGATCTGATGCAAACCTGCGACGCACCCTGCAGCCCCTGCAACCCCTGTGATTTTACCTGCAGCCCCTCCAAGCCCTGTGATTTTACCAGCAGCCACTCCAACCCTGTGACAGGCCCTACAGCTGGCTCCGGGGACTACCCCGTTGCCGTATCAGTCGCCAATACACACACAAGATGAAGGAATGGATGCAGAAGTCATCTCGTTTAGGCAGGGAAGAAAGTCCTCCGAAGAAGGGGAAGGAGCAACAGGAAGGCGAGGCAGGCGACCCCAATGTAGGGCCATCCCAGGGAAGAGGAGGCTGTTATAAAATAGAAAAGAGAGAAAAGCAGCAGTAAGCAGGTGATCCCCATCCCTGGGCGAGCTGCGAGACATGGGACAAGATTTCAGCTGTCATGCAGGCGAGCACATTGTCACCTGGCTGCTGCGATGCTGGGATAACAGCTCCGGGAGCCTGGAATCGGAGGGCAGGGAAGCCAAGCAGCTGGGATCCTTCTCTGGGGAAGGGGGCACTGAGAAAGCGATCGGAAACGGGGCACAAGCCTCTGGAGGCGGCGCCTGTCAGGCGTGAAGGAAAGGGATCCCTTCCAGGAAGATGCTGTGGGGTTGCTGAGGGTCGAAGAACAGCAGGTGTTGCCTGCACCCACCGTGCTGCAGGAGCGGCAAGGGAGAGACGTGGTGGTTTTCCTCAGCTGGGCAGCTGAGCTCCACCTCAACCGCTCTCTCCCTGCCCCTCCTCAAAGGGAAAGGGGAGAAAATAGGATGGAAAGGGCTCAAGGGCTGAGAGAAGGACAGGGAGATCACTCCACAATGATCGTCACGGGCAAAAGAGGCTCAGCAGAGCCTGTTCCAGTCCAGCCCGGGCCTGCTCCTGCGGGGGCTCTCCACAGGCCGCGGCCTCCTCCAGGCCACATCCACCTGCTCCACCGGGGGCTCCTCCACGGGCTGCAGCGTGGAGATCTGCTCCGTGTGGGACCCGTGGGCTGCAGGGGGACAGCCTGCTCCACCAGGGGCCTCTCCCCAGGCCGCAGGGGAACTGCTGCTGTGAGCCTGGAGCACCTCCTGCCTCCTGCTGCACTCACCTTGGGGGCTGCAGAGAGGTTTCTCACTCCTCCCTGACCCAGACGCTGCTGTGCAGCAGGTTTCTTTCCCTTTCTTAGATGGGCTCTCACACAGGCGCAAACATCATCCGTTTTGTCTCAGTTCTGGGCAGCAGCGGGTCCCTCTGGAGCCTCCTGGAACCGGCCCTTATCTAACATGGGGCAGCTGCTGCATTCTCCTCACAGAGGACACCCCTGCAGCCCCCCGCTACCAGAACCTGTCCTCGTAAACCCAACACAAGACACCGACCGAGCCTCCCTGATTCCCAGCAGGTGGGTCAGGCTGGGAACCCAGGCCAGTGCCCGGCAGACCCTCCTGGGCCTTGAAAAGCAAGCTTTATGGGGACGTAGCACCCAGAAAGAACGGAGTCACACAACAGGATTCATTTCCAAAACCGTCTCATAGACACCTGGGCCAAAGTGCAGGGCCTTGAGCGGGTATATCACAATGACAGAGTTCATTTCCTTCCCAGTAGCTGGCACATGCCGTTTTTTGGGATTTCGGGGCTACAGTGAGCTGCTAAGAGGGATGTCTTAGCTCTTGCAGGGCAGTGCTTCCACTAAGGCCAGGACTTTTCTGCATCTTCTACTGCCCTGCAAGCGAGGATGCTTGGGGCACACAGGAAGCTGGGAGGGGACACAGCTGCAGGGATTCCATAAGACACAAGCAAATGCAGCCTTGGCTTGGTGACACTTTCTCTTGATTACTGCTCAACACAAATTACCTCGAGCAAGTCTACTGTGAGGACTAAAGGAAAGAGACATATGGATGCTGCTAAGCTCTTCTAGCTTGTACCAGGTAGGAAAGATACCTCTGTAGCAGGCGTGAAGAGGATAGCACTAATTAATTAGATGAGAAGCGGAGGAAAGGCACTTAGAGGTAGTGAAAAGCAGTTAATGTGATGTTCCGGGGAAGCTTCAGTCTGCTTAAGGAGTAGCAAGAACAAGCCTAAAGTCATAGCCAAATACAAGAAAGAGAGGAGGACACGCAGCATGAGAAGCTCCCGAGAGAAAGGAGCTCTGTTTTGGGTAAAAATCAGTCCCTTTTTCTATCATGGAGACATCCAAGGGCGTAGGACACGTGCACTTCAGGGAACCAAGAGATGCTGTGCATTTCTCTCGTCCCCCTGACACAGCCACTAGGTGACGATGCTTCCAATTCTCTCTAAAGAAACCTTGCTTTCTCAGGCCCAGGTGTCCAGCTGCACACCAAGGACGTCCCTGGCTCCCAGGCACAGTTCCCAGGCCCAAGGCTGAGCTCCCCTCCGAACCCCCATTCCAGCAGACCTTGCTCCTGGCATTGTGGAGCAGCCATTTCATGTCAGCCTTTTCTCCTGGCAGTCAGCTTAGCGCCGTAACCTCTGCCATCGGGGCGCCCGAGAGCCGTGTGAGGTCAGCAGAGAGTCACTGTCAGCCTTTGACCTCACAAAGGTGGGTGGCCATAAGTGCCCTGAGCGTCCAGCTCGCATTGAGTACTGCTGGTGGCACTCGAGGCGTGGAGGTCTGCATGGTGCAATGGGAGACGCCGATGTCCTGCTGCTGGAACAAGAGACGCTGATGTGCTGCTGGTGCAGGAGGAGACGTGAAGGTGCTGCTGCTTAGAGGTGCTGAGGAGCGGGCAGCCTCCGTGCCGGTGGCTGAGCATGCTACTCTTAATTAGTGCTCTACCCTTCCTATCTTTTTACTAAGGTGGGTAGAGAGAAATGCCCATATCTGTTTATTTCCTGGTAAGAAATGTAAGAGCCTTGTATCTGCATATTCACCAGATTCATCCCAGCGCCCTTGGTACTGGCGATCTGTGTTGATCTGTAATAAAGAGCAATCGGTAGCACACCAAGTCTCCGTGACCTTGCATCTAACAGAATCGTCCAAATCCCTGTTGTGATCTCTCTCTAGCTGTGGGCTGGCTAAGCTGTCTGTTGGATGGTGAAAATGGGAAATGATTGGGATGGGAAATGATGAGTGGGCCGAGAAATCATTGCTGGGATGGGAAGACTTCCTTGGGGTGGAAAGCCATTGGGCTAGGAACTCAAAGAGATGGGAAATCTTCCCTGGGTTTGAAATCATTGGGAAGCAAAAGCGTTGGGATGGGAAATCACTCCGGGGATGGGGAAGTATTGGGATGGGAAGTCTTTAATGGGGTGGGTAACATTCACTGGGGAAGGAAGTACTTGGAAAAGTAATCAGAGGAATGGGAATTCTTTGGGATGAGATCTCTTTGGATTAAGAAACGCTTCGTGTCGATGGGAAATATCTCGTATGGGAATCTGTTATCATGTGAAATTGTAAGGATGGGAAATGACCGTTAGGATGCAAAGCTGGTACTGGGACGGGAAATGCTTGGGACGGGGAAGTGTTGGTGTGAAACCGTCCTGGGCATGGCAAATGATGCGTGGGAGGGAAAGCCCGATGGGGATGGAAAAGTCTTGCGATGGGAAGCCTGCTTGGGTCCAAAAGCTGCAGTCCTCACCAAGATGGCGGCGAGGGGCTGGTCAGCCGTTGGGACGGAACGGCCGTTGCCCGCGTTCCCCAACCGACCGCCCCACTCTCCAGCCACCATGGCAGGTACAGCAGCCGGCTCCCGCTCCTCCCGGGGCTGCGGCCCTGCTGGCGAGCCCAGCGCCCCGGATCTCACCCCAGCGCCCTTTTTCCCACAGAGGGTTTCCCCAGACGGCTTCCGCGGCTTCCGCAGACGCAAAACTCCCCCTTCGTCGTCCCAGCCGTGCCGCCAACGGTGGCTGCCTGGCTGCTGCCCTCCCTCCCCGGAGCGATGGCGCTGCCCTTGCAGCCCCCCCAGGTACCCACCCTCCCCTACGCGCTGCCCCAGGCCACCGTCTGGCACGTGGTGCCGGGGGTCCAGGGGCAGGTGCTGCAGCTCCCCGCCGGGGTGCAGCTGGCACCTGGGGGGCACCTCCCACCCGAGGGGCACCACCTGCAGCTTGGGCAGCTCCCCGCCGTGGGGCAGCTCCCTGCTGTGGGGCAGCTCCCCCACACCGCTCCTCCCTGGGCCCCCGTCTACCAGTGGGGACAGCCCGTGGGGACGGGGACGGTGCTGCCCCAGGATCCCCTCTGGCTGGGGCCCGGGGCCGTGCTCCATGGGGAGCTCCTGCACCCCGCAGGCACCTGCCTGCTGCAGGCCCCTGCCCACCCCGGCCCCCCACCACTCCTCGTCCCGGGGCCTCCGCTGCGGGGGCAGGCGCTCCCCGCGCCCCGCACCCTGACCAGCAGCCGGGGGCAGCTGCCGGAGCCCTGCGACCACGCCGTGGGGCTCAGCGAGGACCAGGGGCCCCCGCTGCCCGGCCCCACTCCCCCCGAGCCTGCCCAGGCTCCAACGACCGCCAGCACCCAGACGGTGACGCCCAACGGTGAGTTTGGGGCTGGCACAGCCGGCCGCTGGGCGCCCCACACCCAGGAGCCATGGGAAAGCTGGCATCGCCCATCCTGGGGGATTTGCTTGCTTTTTCCTCAGCGGCGACAGTTGCAGAGGTGCCTGAGGAGCCCCTGGAGCTGCTTGAGCTGGGCCCCGATGCCTTCGCCGAGGCCTTTCCCCACCTGGCAGGGGACAGCCAGCAGCTGCAGCACCTGCAGGACCAGCTCCCGGCCGACCTGGACATCTCCGGCTTGGAGGAGCTGCTCAGCTGGCTCGATGCCGTGGAGCCCCAGGACGCCTTCCCCGGTGTCCCCAGCAGTCCTGTGCTCAGCCGCTTCCTGTCTGAGCTGCCCGACCTCTGCGAGGACATCGAGGAGCCGAGCACACAGGGACTGGCAGCCACCAGAGCGCTGGGTGAGGTACCCTCAACCCCTGGGGTGCACCCCGAGAAGGTGCAGGGTGGGCGGGCGGTGCAGCCCCCTGCTGTGCCGGCAGCGAGCTCCCCCCTCAAGCCTGCAGCCAGTCCCCAGCTCAGTGCCCTCAGGAGACCCCTGCCCAACCCTCCCTTCACTCTCCCCAAAAGGCCCCCCCACCCTGAATTCCTCACTGCCCTTAGCAGACCCCTGCCCAACCCTCCCTCGCGTCCCCTCAAGAGACCCCCCGACCCTCAATTCCTTAATTCCCTTAGGAGACCCCTGCCCAAGCCTCGCCTGAGTCCCCTCAAGAGCCCCCCCGACCCTGAATTTATTACTGCCCTTAGGAGACCCCTGCCCAATCCCCCTCTGGGTCCCCTCAAGAGCCCCCCCGGCCCTGAATTTATTAGTGCCCTTAGGAGGCCCCTGCCCAATCCCCCTCTGAGTCCCCTCAAGAGCCCCCCGCCTGCCCCTGCGCCCACCGGCACCAAGTGGGGGGCCAAGCGCCCCGCGCCCACCAGCACCCCCAGCACAGCGCAGAGCTCCCAGCACAGGAGGCCGGCGACAGAGAAAACCCCCGGCAAGGAGAAGACGACGCTGCTGGGCCAGGGTGGCCAAGGCCCCAAGACGCTGTGCCAGGGGAAGACGGGTGGCCACAGCGCGGTGGCTGGCAGCAGCGGCCAAGCGGGCGGCGGCAGGCAGCAGCCGGCGAGCGACAGCACCAGGGCGCCCAGCAAGAGGGCCCGAAGCCCGGGGGCTGCTGGGGCGCAAGGAGCAGCGGCACCGCCTCCCCGGAGAGCGCTGCTGCTGCTGGAGCCCCCCCCCATTAAGCCCCGTGCCCGTGCCCGTGCCGTGCGGGCCCAGGACAGGCTCCGTCCCCAAGCCATCGGGGACAAGACGCTGCAGCGCCAGCACCCGGGGACAAAGACCCCCAGCGAGACTTTGCAGCCGCTGGGGGCCAGGGCGAAGGCGCTGGGGCCAGTGCGCCAGCCGCCCTGTGTGCAGCCGCAGCCCACCTCCAGCGGCCCCAGCAGCATGCCCAGGGCCCCGCCGACGGTGCCAGGCTCCAGCGCTGTGCCCGCTGCCCCCCGGCCCCCAGCTGGAGACAAGGCCCAGGCGGTGCCGGCACCACCAGGCAGCACGGCGCGAGCGTGGAGAGCTCCCCTGCAGCAGGCGCCCAGAGCGCCGTGCCTGCCAGCCGCGGGGGGCCAAGCGCAGCGGGAGCCTCTGCCCACGCAGCCGCGCACGCTGCAGCGTCCGGCGCAGCCCCGCGTGGACTACGTGCCCTGCGTGGGGCCCTGGGCAGGCGGCGACGCGGCGCCCACGCCGCTGGAGGAGCAGGAGGCGTCGGTGCCCATCACGCCGCAGCAGCGTCCCGAGCGGGAGCGCCTGAAGAAGCTGGCCCAGGAGGAGCGGCAGCGGGCGGCCCACCAGATGAAGATCGGCCCCGTGCAATTCTTCGTGCAGCGGCAGAAGGACCACGCCATAGCCAAGTATTACGGCTACCCGTGACCCTGCGCTCCTCGACGGCCCCCGCAGCACCCGGGCCCGCTCAGCATGCAGGCACAGAGACCTCTGCAGGCGCCTGCTCCAGCTTCAGCCACGCTCCTCAGCCCTTGCCCCTCTCGCTTGCCCTCTCCCTTCTCCAGTGCTGGAGCTAGGCAGTGTTTGCCACTGTCAGGGATGGGCAACTGGGGCAATGGGAAATGCGCGCGTCACGAATGAACGTTGCAATGGGAAGCTGTTGGGATGTTGGCAATAGCTGGGGTGGGAAAGGTTGGGCGTGGGAACTGCTTGTTGGGACACCAAATGGCTGAGATCCCAAACTTCTTTCTTCTTTCGGGTCATTTCTCTTCTTTAGTGCCTTCCTTATTAAATTCCTCTAGTGTAGGTGTTCACTCAGCAAGGCCTCTGCCTGCAGCTGTTCTGGCACTGGGATGCCGAGGGGATTTCATGCAGCCCACTCCCGCTGCCCATGCTCAGTCCGTGCATGGATGTGGGCATGGCCAGCACGGACGGGAGAAAATGGGTGGACGGCTGGGTGGATGGGAGGGTGATGGGAGTTGGGAATTCAGCCTTGGGATCAGACACGGGAGGTTGTTGGGATAGGAAATGACCAGTGGGATGGGAAGTCACGATGGGGATAGGAATTCATTAGAATAGGACAAATTGGTTTCATTTTTATTTATTATTTTATTAATTTTAATATTTATTTTATTTATTATATTTATTAATTTTATTTATTAAATTTACTTTATTGACTGTGTTGTACAGGATGGCATTTTTTTAGGTTCTCTTCCTTTTCTACCCTATTAAACTCTCTTTATCACAACGCACTGCTTTGTACTTCATTTTTCCTTCCGAGTCGTTCTGGATTCACTCAGGATGGGGGGGACATTAGTGAACGCCTGTGTGCTTCAGATCCAAGCTCACCTTTGCCCTCAACTCAAGATACATATTTGCATCTGTTGTCATGATACAAAATTAACAGCAACAAAATAAAAGTTAACTACTTCCGAGCACCAGCTGTACGTTTGCTGGGTCTGCTCTATGCATTTTGAAGACCATTCAATACTATTCAGCACCTTCAGGAGGAAATGTGTGGTTCTAGGGAAATGCATCTTGATCTGATGCAAACCTGCGACGCACCCTGCAGCCCCTCCAACCCCTGTGATTTTACCTGCAGCCCCTGCAACCCCTGTGATTTTACCTGCAGCCCCTCCAAGCCCTGTGATTTTACCAGCAGCCACTCCAACCCTGTGACAGGCCCTACAGCTGGCTCCGGGGACTACCCCGTTGCCGTATCAGTCGCCAATACACACACAAGATGAAGGAATGGATGCAGAAGTCATCTCGTTTAGGCAGGGAAGAAAGTCCTCCGAAGAAGGGGAAGGAGCAACAGGAAGGCGAGGCAGGCGACCCCAATGTAGGGCCATCCCAGGGAAGAGGAGGCTGTTATAAAATAGAAAAGAGAGAAAAGCAGCAGTAAGCAGGTGATCCCCATCCCTGGGCGAGCTGCGAGACATGGGACAAGATTTCAGCTGTCATGCAGGCGAGCACATTGTCACCTGGCTGCTGCGATGCTGGGATAACAGCTCCGGGAGCCTGGAATCGGAGGGCAGGGAAGCCAAGCAGCTGGGATCCTTCTCTGGGGAAGGGGGCACTGAGAAAGCGATCGGAAACGGGGCACAAGCCTCTGGAGGCGGCGCCTGTCAGGCGTGAAGGAAAGGGATCCCTTCCAGGAAGATGCTGTGGGGTTGCTGAGGGTCGAAGAACAGCAGGTGTTGCCTGCACCCACCGTGCTGCAGGAGCGGCAAGGGAGAGACGTGGTGGTTTTCCTCAGCTGGGCAGCTGAGCTCCACCTCAACCGCTCTCTCCCTGCCCCTCCTCAAAGGGAAAGGGGAGAAAATAGGATGGAAAGGGCTCAAGGGCTGAGAGAAGGACAGGGAGATCACTCCACAATGATCGTCACGGGCAAAAGAGGCTCAGCAGAGCCTGTTCCAGTCCAGCCCGGGCCTGCTCCTGCGGGGGCTCTCCACAGGCCGCGGCCTCCTCCAGGCCACATCCACCTGCTCCACCGGGGGCTCCTCCACGGGCTGCAGCGTGGAGATCTGCTCCGTGTGGGACCCGTGGGCTGCAGGGGGACAGCCTGCTCCACCAGGGGCCTCTCCCCAGGCCGCAGGGGAACTGCTGCTGTGAGCCTGGAGCACCTCCTGCCTCCTGCTGCACTCACCTTGGGGGCTGCAGAGAGGTTTCTCACTCCTCCCTGACCCAGACGCTGCTGTGCAGCAGGTTTCTTTCCCTTTCTTAGATGGGCTCTCACACAGGCGCAAACATCATCCGTTTTGTCTCAGTTCTGGGCAGCAGCGGGTCCCTCTGGAGCCTCCTGGAACCGGCCCTTATCTAACATGGGGCAGCTGCTGCATTCTCCTCACAGAGGACACCCCTGCAGCCCCCCGCTACCAGAACCTGTCCTCGTAAACCCAACACAAGACACCGACCGAGCCTCCCTGATTCCCAGCAGGTGGGTCAGGCTGGGAACCCAGGCCAGTGCCCGGCAGACCCTCCTGGGCCTTGAAAAGCAAGCTTTATGGGGACGTAGCACCCAGAAAGAACGGAGTCACACAACAGGATTCATTTCCAAAACCGTCTCATAGACACCTGGGCCAAAGTGCAGGGCCTTGAGCGGGTATATCACAATGACAGAGTTCATTTCCTTCCCAGTAGCTGGCACATGCCGTTTTTTGGGATTTCGGGGCTACAGTGAGCTGCTAAGAGGGATGTCTTAGCTCTTGCAGGGCAGTGCTTCCACTAAGGCCAGGACTTTTCTGCATCTTCTACTGCCCTGCAAGCGAGGATGCTTGGGGCACACAGGAAGCTGGGAGGGGACACAGCTGCAGGGATTCCATAAGACACAAGCAAATGCAGCCTTGGCTTGGTGACACTTTCTCTTGATTACTGCTCAACACAAATTACCTCGAGCAAGTCTACTGTGAGGACTAAAGGAAAGAGACATATGGATGCTGCTAAGCTCTTCTAGCTTGTACCAGGTAGGAAAGATACCTCTGTAGCAGGCGTGAAGAGGATAGCACTAATTAATTAGATGAGAAGCGGAGGAAAGGCACTTAGAGGTAGTGAAAAGCAGTTAATGTGATGTTCCGGGGAAGCTTCAGTCTGCTTAAGGAGTAGCAAGAACAAGCCTAAAGTCATAGCCAAATACAAGAAAGAGAGGAGGACACGCAGCATGAGAAGCTCCCGAGAGAAAGGAGCTCTGTTTTGGGTAAAAATCAGTCCCTTTTTCTATCATGGAGACATCCAAGGGCGTAGGACACGTGCACTTCAGGGAACCAAGAGATGCTGTGCATTTCTCTCGTCCCCCTGACACAGCCACTAGGTGACGATGCTTCCAATTCTCTCTAAAGAAACCTTGCTTTCTCAGGCCCAGGTGTCCAGCTGCACACCAAGGACGTCCCTGGCTCCCAGGCACAGTTCCCAGGCCCAAGGCCGAGCTCCCCTCCGAACCCCCATTCCAGCAGACCTTGCTCCTGGCATTGTGGAGCAGCCATTTCATGTCAGCCTTTTCTCCTGGCAGTCAGCTTAGCGCCGTAACCTCTGCCATCGGGGCGCCCGAGAGCCGTGTGAGGTCAGCAGAGAGTCACTGTCAGCCTTTGACCTCACAAAGGTGGGTGGCCATAAGTGCCCTGAGCGTCCAGCTCGCATTGAGTACTGCTGGTGGCACTCGAGGCGTGGAGGTCTGCATGGTGCAATGGGAGACGCCGATGTCCTGCTGCTGGAACAAGAGACGCTGATGTGCTGCTGGTGCAGGAGGAGACGTGAAGGTGCTGCTGCTTAGAGGTGCTGAGGAGCGGGCAGCCTCCGTGCCGGTGGCTGAGCATGCTACTCTTAATTAGTGCTCTACCCTTCCTATCTTTTTACTAAGGTGGGTAGAGAGAAATGCCCATATCTGTTTATTTCCTGGTAAGAAATGTAAGAGCCTTGTATCTGCATATTCACCAGATTCATCCCAGCGCCCTTGGTACTGGCGATCTGTGTTGATCTGTAATAAAGAGCAATTGGTAGCACACCAAGTCTCCGTGACCTTGCATCTAACAGAATCGTCCAAATCCCTGTTGTGATCTCTCTCTAGCTGTGGGCTGGCTAAGCTGTCTGTTGGATGGTGAAAATGGGAAATGATTGGGATGGGAAATGATGAGTGGGCCGAGAAATCATTGCTGGGATGGGAAGACTTCCTTGGGGTGGAAAGCCATTGGGCTAGGAACTCAAAGAGATGGGAAATCTTCCCTGGGTTTGAAATCATTGGGAAGCAAAAGCGTTGGGATGGGAAATCACTCCGGGGATGGGGAAGTATTGGGATGGGAAGTCTTTAATGGGGTGGGTAACATTCACTGGGGAAGGAAGTACTTGGAAAAGTAATCAGAGGAATGGGAATTCTTTGGGATGAGATCTCTTTGGATTAAGAAACGCTTCGTGTCGATGGGAAATATCTCGTATGGGAATCTGTTATCATGTGAAATTGTAAGGATGGGAAATGACCGTTAGGATGCAAAGCTGGTACTGGGACGGGAAATGCTTGGGACGGGGAAGTGTTGGTGTGAAACCGTCCTGGGCATGGCAAATGATGCGTGGGAGGGAAAGCCCGATGGGGATGGAAAAGTCTTGCGATGGGAAGCCTGCTTGGGTCCAAAAGCTGCAGTCCTCACCAAGATGGCGGCGAGGGGCTGGTCAGCCGTTGGGACGGAACGGCCGTTGCCCGCGTTCCCCAACCGACCGCCCCACTCTCCAGCCACCATGGCAGGTACAGCAGCCGGCTCCCGCTCCTCCCGGGGCTGCGGCCCTGCTGGCGAGCCCAGCGCCCCGGATCTCACCCCAGCGCCCTTTTTCCCACAGAGGGTTTCCCCAGACGGCTTCCGCGGCTTCCGCAGACGCAAAACTCCCCCTTCGTCGTCCCAGCCGTGCCGCCAACGGTGGCTGCCTGGCTGCTGCCCTCCCTCCCCGGAGCGATGGCGCTGCCCTTGCAGCCCCCCCAGGTACCCACCCTCCCCTACGCGCTGCCCCAGGCCACCGTCTGGCACGTGGTGCCGGGGGTCCAGGGGCAGGTGCTGCAGCTCCCCGCCGGGGTGCAGCTGGCACCTGGGGGGCACCTCCCACCCGAGGGGCACCACCTGCAGCTTGGGCAGCTCCCCGCCGTGGGGCAGCTCCCTGCTGTGGGGCAGCTCCCCCACACCGCTCCTCCCTGGGCCCCCGTCTACCAGTGGGGACAGCCCGTGGGGACGGGGACGGTGCTGCCCCAGGATCCCCTCTGGCTGGGGCCCGGGGCCGTGCTCCATGGGGAGCTCCTGCACCCCGCAGGCACCTGCCTGCTGCAGGCCCCTGCCCACCCCGGCCCCCCACCACTCCTCGTCCCGGGGCCTCCGCTGCGGGGGCAGGCGCTCCCCGCGCCCCGCACCCTGACCAGCAGCCGGGGGCAGCTGCCGGAGCCCTGCGACCACGCCGTGGGGCTCAGCGAGGACCAGGGGCCCCCGCTGCCCGGCCCCACTCCCCCCGAGCCTGCCCAGGCTCCAACGACCGCCAGCACCCAGACGGTGACGCCCAACGGTGAGTTTGGGGCTGGCACAGCCGGCCGCTGGGCGCCCCACACCCAGGAGCCATGGGAAAGCTGGCATCGCCCATCCTGGGGGATTTGCTTGCTTTTTCCTCAGCGGCGACAGTTGCAGAGGTGCCTGAGGAGCCCCTGGAGCTGCTTGAGCTGGGCCCCGATGCCTTCGCCGAGGCCTTTCCCCACCTGGCAGGGGACAGCCAGCAGCTGCAGCACCTGCAGGACCAGCTCCCGGCCGACCTGGACATCTCCGGCTTGGAGGAGCTGCTCAGCTGGCTCGATGCCGTGGAGCCCCAGGACGCCTTCCCCGGTGTCCCCAGCAGTCCTGTGCTCAGCCGCTTCCTGTCTGAGCTGCCCGACCTCTGCGAGGACATCGAGGAGCCGAGCACACAGGGACTGGCAGCCACCAGAGCGCTGGGTGAGGTACCCTCAACCCCTGGGGTGCACCCCGAGAAGGTGCAGGGTGGGCGGGCGGTGCAGCCCCCTGCTGTGCCGGCAGCGAGCTCCCCCTTCAAGCCTGCAGCCAGTCCCCAGCTCAGTGCCCTCAGGAGACCCCTGCCCAACCCTCCCTTCACTCTCCCCAAAAGGCCCCCCCACCCTGAATTCCTCACTGCCCTTAGCAGACCCCTGCCCAACCCTCCCTCGCGTCCCCTCAAGAGACCCCCCGACCCTCAATTCCTTAATTCCCTTAGGAGACCCCTGCCCAAGCCTCGCCTGAGTCCCCTCAAGAGCCCCCCCGACCCTGAATTTATTACTGCCCTTAGGAGACCCCTGCCCAATCCCCCTCTGGGTCCCCTCAAGAGCCCCCCCGGCCCTGAATTTATTAGTGCCCTTAGGAGGCCCCTGCCCAATCCCCCTCTGAGTCCCCTCAAGAGCCCCCCGCCTGCCCCTGCGCCCACCGGCACCAAGTGGGGGGCCAAGCGCCCCGCGCCCACCAGCACCCCCAGCACAGCGCAGAGCTCCCAGCACAGGAGGCCGGCGACAGAGAAAACCCCCGGCAAGGAGAAGACGACGCTGCTGGGCCAGGGTGGCCAAGGCCCCAAGACGCTGTGCCAGGGGAAGACGGGTGGCCACAGCGCGGTGGCTGGCAGCAGCGGCCAAGCGGGCGGCGGCAGGCAGCAGCCGGCGAGCGACAGCACCAGGGCGCCCAGCAAGAGGGCCCGAAGCCCGGGGGCTGCTGGGGCGCAAGGAGCAGCGGCACCGCCTCCCCGGAGAGCGCTGCTGCTGCTGGAGCCCCCCCCCATTAAGCCCCGTGCCCGTGCCCGTGCCGTGCGGGCCCAGGACAGGCTCCGTCCCCAAGCCATCGGGGACAAGACGCTGCAGCGCCAGCACCCGGGGACAAAGACCCCCAGCGAGACTTTGCAGCCGCTGGGGGCCAGGGCGAAGGCGCTGGGGCCAGTGCGCCAGCCGCCCTGTGTGCAGCCGCAGCCCACCTCCAGCGGCCCCAGCAGCATGCCCAGGGCCCCGCCGACGGTGCCAGGCTCCAGCGCTGTGCCCGCTGCCCCCCGGCCCCCAGCTGGAGACAAGGCCCAGGCGGTGCCGGCACCACCAGGCAGCACGGCGCGAGCGTGGAGAGCTCCCCTGCAGCAGGCGCCCAGAGCGCCGTGCCTGCCAGCCGCGGGGGGCCAAGCGCAGCGGGAGCCTCTGCCCACGCAGCCGCGCACGCTGCAGCGTCCGGCGCAGCCCCGCGTGGACTACGTGCCCTGCGTGGGGCCCTGGGCAGGCGGCGACGCGGCGCCCACGCCGCTGGAGGAGCAGGAGGCGTCGGTGCCCATCACGCCGCAGCAGCGTCCCGAGCGGGAGCGCCTGAAGAAGCTGGCCCAGGAGGAGCGGCAGCGGGCGGCCCACCAGATGAAGATCGGCCCCGTGCAATTCTTCGTGCAGCGGCAGAAGGACCACGCCATAGCCAAGTATTACGGCTACCCGTGACCCTGCGCTCCTCGACGGCCCCCGCAGCACCCGGGCCCGCTCAGCATGCAGGCACAGAGACCTCTGCAGGCGCCTGCTCCAGCTTCAGCCACGCTCCTCAGCCCTTGCCCCTCTCGCTTGCCCTCTCCCTTCTCCAGTGCTGGAGCTAGGCAGTGTTTGCCACTGTCAGGGATGGGCAACTGGGGCAATGGGAAATGCGCGCGTCACGAATGAACGTTGCAATGGGAAGCTGTTGGGATGTTGGCAATAGCTGGGGTGGGAAAGGTTGGGCGTGGGAACTGCTTGTTGGGACACCAAATGGCTGAGATCCCAAACTTCTTTCTTCTTTCGGGTCATTTCTCTTATTTAGTGCCTTCCTTATTAAATTCCTCTAGTGTAGGTGTTCACTCAGCAAGGCCTCTGCCTGCAGCTGTTCTGGCACTGGGATGCCGAGGGGATTTCATGCAGCCCGCTCCCGCTGCCCATGCTCAGTCCGTGCATGGATGTGGGCATGGCCAGCACGGACGGGAGAAAATGGGTGGACGGCTGGGTGGATGGGAGGGTGATGGGAGTTGGGAATTCAGCCTTGGGATCAGACACGGGAGGTTGTTGGGATAGGAAATGACCAGTGGGATGGGAAGTCACGATGGGGATAGGAATTCATTAGAATAGGACAAATTGGTTTCATTTTTATTTATTATTTTATTAATTTTAATATTTATTTTATTTATTATATTTATTAATTTTATTTATTAAATTTACTTTATTGACTGTGTTGTACAGGATGGCATTTTTTTAGGTTCTCTTCCTTTTCTACCCTATTAAACTCTCTTTATCACAACGCACTGCTTTGTACTTCATTTTTCCTTCCGAGTCGTTCTGGATTCACTCAGGATGGGGGGGACATTAGTGAACGCCTGTGTGCTTCAGATCCAAGCTCACCTTTGCCCTCAACTCAAGATACATATTTGCATCTGTTGTCATGATACAAAATTAACAGCAACAAAATAAAAGTTAACTACTTCCGAGCACCAGCTGTACGTTTGCTGGGTCTGCTCTATGCATTTTGAAGACCATTCAATACTATTCAGCACCTTCAGGAGGAAATGTGTGGTTCTAGGGAAATGCATCTTGATCTGATGCAAACCTGCGACGCACCCTGCAGCCCCTCCAACCCCTGTGATTTTACCTGCAGCCCCTGCAACCCCTGTGATTTTACCTGCAGCCCCTCCAAGCCCTGTGATTTTACCAGCAGCCACTCCAACCCTGTGACAGGCCCTACAGCTGTCTCCGGGGTTACCCCGTTGCCGTATCAGTCGCCAATACACACACAAGATGAAGGAATGGATGCAGAAGTCATCTCGTTTAGGCAGGGAAGAAAGTCCTCCGAAGAAGGGGAAGGAGCAATAGGAAGGCGAGGCAGGCGACCCCAATGTAGGGCCATCCCAGGGAAGAGGAGGCTGTTATAAAATAGAAAAGAGAGAAAAGCAGCAGTAAGCAGGTGATCCCCATCCCTGGGCGAGCTGCGAGACATGGGACAAGATTTCAGCTGTCATGCAGGCGAGCACATTGTCACCTGGCTGCTGCGATGCTGGGATAACAGCTCCGGGAGCCTGGAATCGGAGGGCAGGGAAGCCAAGCAGCTGGGATCCTTCTCTGGGGAAGGGGGCACTGAGAAAGCGATCGGAAACGGGGCACAAGCCTCTGGAGGCGGCGCCTGTCAGGCGTGAAGGAAAGGGATCCCTTCCAGGAAGATGCTGTGGGGTTGCTGAGGGTCGAAGAACAGCAGGTGTTGCCTGCACCCACCGTGCTGCAGGAGCGGCAAGGGAGAGACGTGGTGGTTTTCCTCAGCTGGGCAGCTGAGCTCCACCTCAACCGCTCTCTCCCTGCCCCTCCTCAAAGGGAAAGGGGAGAAAATAGGATGGAAAGGGCTCAAGGGCTGAGAGAAGGACAGGGAGATCACTCCACAATGATCGTCACGGGCAAAAGAGGCTCAGCAGAGCCTGTTCCAGTCCAGCCCGGGCCTGCTCCTGCGGGGGCTCTCCACAGGCCGCGGCCTCCTCCAGGCCACATCCACCTGCTCCACCGGGGGCTCCTCCACGGGCTGCAGCGTGGAGATCTGCTCCGTGTGGGACCCGTGGGCTGCAGGGGGACAGCCTGCTCCACCAGGGGCCTCTCCCCAGGCCGCAGGGGAACTGCTGCTGTGAGCCTGGAGCACCTCCTGCCTCCTGCTGCACTCACCTTGGGGGCTGCAGAGAGGTTTCTCACTCCTCCCTGACCCAGACGCTGCTGTGCAGCAGGTTTCTTTCCCTTTCTTAGATGGGCTCTCACACAGGCGCAAACATCATCCGTTTTGTCTCAGTTCTGGGCAGCAGCGGGTCCCTCTGGAGCCTCCTGGAACCGGCCCTTATCTAACATGGGGCAGCTGCTGCATTCTCCTCACAGAGGACACCCCTGCAGCCCCCCGCTACCAGAACCTGTCCTCGTAAACCCAACACAAGACACCGACCGAGCCTCCCTGATTCCCAGCAGGTGGGTCAGGCTGGGAACCCAGGCCAGTGCCCGGCAGACCCTCCTGGGCCTTGAAAAGCAAGCTTTATGGGGACGTAGCACCCAGAAAGAACGGAGTCACACAACAGGATTCATTTCCAAAACCGTCTCATAGACACCTGGGCCAAAGTGCAGGGCCTTGAGCGGGTATATCACAATGACAGAGTTCATTTCCTTCCCAGTAGCTGGCACATGCCGTTTTTTGGGATTTCGGGGCTACAGTGAGCTGCTAAGAGGGATGTCTTAGCTCTTGCAGGGCAGTGCTTCCACTAAGGCCAGGACTTTTCTGCATCTTCTACTGCCCTGCAAGCGAGGATGCTTGGGGCACACAGGAAGCTGGGAGGGGACACAGCTGCAGGGATTCCATAAGACACAAGCAAATGCAGCCTTGGCTTGGTGACACTTTCTCTTGATTACTGCTCAACACAAATTACCTCGAGCAAGTCTACTGTGAGGACTAAAGGAAAGAGACGTATGGATGCTGCTAAGCTCTTCTAGCTTGTACCAGGTAGGAAAGATACCTCTGTAGCAGGCGTGAAGAGGATAGCACTAATTAATTAGATGAGAAGCGGAGGAAAGGCACTTAGAGGTAGTGAAAAGCAGTTAATGTGATGTTCCGGGGAAGCTTCAGTCTGCTTAAGGAGTAGCAAGAACAAGCCTAAAGTCATAGCCAAATACAAGAAAGAGAGGAGGACACGCAGCATGAGAAGCTCCCGAGAGAAAGGAGCTCTGTTTTGGGTAAAAATCAGTCCCTTTTTCTATCATGGAGACATCCAAGGGCGTAGAACACGTGCACTTCAGGGAACCAAGAGATGCTGTGCATTTCTCTCGTCCCCCTGACACAGCCACTAGGTGACGATGCTTCCAATTCTCTCTAAAGAAACCTTGCTTTCTCAGGCCCAGGTGTCCAGCTGCACACCAAGGACGTCCCTGGCTCCCAGGCACAGTTCCCAGGCCCAAGGCCGAGCTCCCCTCCGAACCCCCATTCCAGCAGACCTTGCTCCTGGCATTGTGGAGCAGCCATTTCATGTCAGCCTTTTCTCCTGGCAGTCAGCTTAGCGCCGTAACCTCTGCCATCGGGGCGCCCGAGAGCCGTGTGAGGTCAGCAGAGAGTCACTGTCAGCCTTTGACCTCACAAAGGTGGGTGGCCATAAGTGCCCTGAGCGTCCAGCTCGCATTGAGTACTGCTGGTGGCACTCGAGGCGTGGAGGTCTGCATGGTGCAATGGGAGACGCCGATGTCCTGCTGCTGGAACAAGAGGCGCTGATGTGCTGCTGGTGCAGGAGGAGACGTGAAGGTGCTGCTGCTTAGAGGTGCTGAGGAGCGGGCAGCCTCCGTGCCGGTGGCTGAGCATGCTACTCTTAATTAGTGCTCTACCCTTCCTATCTTTTTACTAAGGTGGGTAGAGAGAAATGCCCATATCTGTTTATTTCCTGGTAAGAAATGTAAGAGCCTTGTATCTGCATATTCACCAGATTCATCCCAGCGCCCTTGGTACTGGCGATCTGTGTTGATCTGTAATAAAGAGCAATTGGTAGCACACCAAGTCTCCGTGACCTTGCATCTAACAGAATCGTCCAAATCCCTGTTGTGATCTCTCTCTAGCTGTGGGCTGGCTAAGCTGTCTGTTGGATGGTGAAAATGGGAAATGATTGGGATGGGAAATGATGAGTGGGCCGAGAAATCATTGCTGGGATGGGAAGACTTCCTTGGGGTGGAAAGCCATTGGGCTAGGAACTCAAAGAGATGGGAAATCTTCCCTGGGTTTGAAATCATTGGGAAGCAAAAGCGTTGGGATGGGAAATCACTCCGGGGATGGGGAAGTATTGGGATGGGAAGTCTTTAATGGGGTGGGTAACATTCACTGGGGAAGGAAGTACTTGGAAAAGTAATCAGAGGAATGGGAATTCTTTGGGATGAGATCTCTTTGGATTAAGAAACGCTTCGTGTCGATGGGAAATATCTCGTATGGGAATCTGTTATCATGTGAAATTGTAAGGATGGGAAATGACCGTTAGGATGCAAAGCTGGTACTGGGACGGGAAATGCTTGGGACGGGGAAGTGTTGGTGTGAAACCGTCCTGGGCATGGCAAATGATGCGTGGGAGGGAAAGCCCGATGGGGATGGAAAAGTCTTGCGATGGGAAGCCTGCTTGGGTCCAAAAGCTGCAGTCCTCACCAAGATGGCGGCGAGGGGCTGGTCAGCCGTTGGGACGGAACGGCCGTTGCCCGCGTTCCCCAACCGACCGCCCCACTCTCCAGCCACCATGGCAGGTACAGCAGCCGGCTCCCGCTCCTCCCGGGGCTGCGGCCCTGCTGGCGAGCCCAGCGCCCCGGATCTCACCCCAGCGCCCTTTTTCCCACAGAGGGTTTCCCCAGACGGCTTCCGCGGCTTCCGCAGACGCAAAACTCCCCCTTCGTCGTCCCAGCCGTGCCGCCAACGGTGGCTGCCTGGCTGCTGCCCTCCCTCCCCGGAGCGATGGCGCTGCCCTTGCAGCCCCCCCAGGTACCCACCCTCCCCTACGCGCTGCCCCAGGCCACCGTCTGGCACGTGGTGCCGGGGGTCCAGGGGCAGGTGCTGCAGCTCCCCGCCGGGGTGCAGCTGGCACCTGGGGGGCACCTCCCACCCGAGGGGCACCACCTGCAGCTTGGGCAGCTCGGGCAGCTCCCCGCCGTGGGGCAGCTCCCTGCTGTGGGGCAGCTCCCCCACACCGCTCCTCCCTGGGCCCCCGTCTACCAGTGGGGACAGCCCGTGGGGACGGGGACGGTGCTGCCCCAGGATCCCCTCTGGCTGGGGCCCGGGGCCGTGCTCCATGGGGAGCTCCTGCACCCCGCAGGCACCTGCCTGCTGCAGGCCCCTGCCCACCCCGGCCCCCCACCACTCCTCGTCCCGGGGCCTCCGCTGCGGGGGCAGGCGCTCCCCGCGCCCCGCACCCTGACCAGCAGCCGGGGGCAGCTGCCGGAGCCCTGCGACCACGCCGTGGGGCTCAGCGAGGACCAGGGGCCCCCGCTGCCCGGCCCCACTCCCCCCGAGCCTGCCCAGGCTCCAACGACCGCCAGCACCCAGACGGTGACGCCCAACGGTGAGTTTGGGGCTGGCACAGCCGGCCGCTGGGCGCCCCACACCCAGGAGCCATGGGAAAGCTGGCATCGCCCATCCTGGGGGATTTGCTTGCTTTTTCCTCAGCGGCGACAGTTGCAGAGGTGCCTGAGGAGCCCCTGGAGCTGCTTGAGCTGGGCCCCGATGCCTTCGCCGAGGCCTTTCCCCACCTGGCAGGGGACAGCCAGCAGCTGCAGCACCTGCAGGACCAGCTCCCGGCCGACCTGGACATCTCCGGCTTGGAGGAGCTGCTCAGCTGGCTCGATGCCGTGGAGCCCCAGGACGCCTTCCCCGGTGTCCCCAGCAGTCCTGTGCTCAGCCGCTTCCTGTCTGAGCTGCCCGACCTCTGCGAGGACATCGAGGAGCCGAGCACACAGGGACTGGCAGCCACCAGAGCGCTGGGTGAGGTACCCTCAACCCCTGGGGTGCACCCCGAGAAGGTGCAGGGTGGGCGGGCGGTGCAGCCCCCTGCTGTGCCGGCAGCGAGCTCCCCCCTCAAGCCTGCAGCCAGTCCCCAGCTCAGTGCCCTCAGGAGACCCCTGCCCAACCCTCCCTTCACTCTCCCCAAAAGGCCCCCCCACCCTGAATTCCTCACTGCCCTTAGCAGACCCCTGCCCAACCCTCCCTCGCGTCCCCTCAAGAGACCCCCCGACCCTCAATTCCTTAATTCCCTTAGGAGACCCCTGCCCAAGCCTCGCCTGAGTCCCCTCAAGAGCCCCCCCGACCCTGAATTTATTAGTGCCCTTAGGAGACCCCTGCCCAATCCCCCTCTGGGTCCCCTCAAGAGCCCCCCCGGCCCTGAATTTATTAGTGCCCTTAGGAGGCCCCTGCCCAATCCCCCTCTGAGTCCCCTCAAGAGCCCCCCGCCTGCCCCTGCGCCCACCGGCACCAAGTGGGGGGCCAAGCGCCCCGCGCCCACCAGCACCCCCAGCACAGCGCAGAGCTCCCAGCACAGGAGGCCGGCGACGGAGAAAACCCCCGGCAAGGAGAAGACGACGCTGCTGGGCCAGGGTGGCCAAGGCCCCAAGACGCTGTGCCAGGGGAAGACGGGTGGCCACAGCGCGGTGGCTGGCAGCAGCGGCCAAGCGGGCGGCGGCAGGCAGCAGCCGGCGAGCGACAGCACCAGGGCGCCCAGCAAGAGGGCCCGAAGCCCGGGGGCTGCTGGGGGGCAAGGAGCAGCGGCACCGCCTCCCCGGAGAGCGCTGCTGCTGCTGGAGCCCCCCCCCATTAAGCCCCGTGCCCGTGCCCGTGCCGTGCGGGCCCAGGACAGGCTCCGTCCCCAAGCCATCGGGGACAAGACGCTGCAGCGCCAGCACCCGGGGACAAAGACCCCCAGCGAGACTTTGCAGCCGCTGGGGGCCAGGGCGAAGGCGCTGGGGCCAGTGCGCCAGCCGCCCTGTGTGCAGCCGCAGCCCACCTCCAGCGGCCCCAGCAGCATGCCCAGGGCCCCGCCGACGGTGCCAGGCTCCAGCGCTGTGCCCGCTGCCCCCCGGCCCCCAGCTGGAGACAAGGCCCAGGCGGTGCCGGCACCACCAGGCAGCACGGCGCGAGCGTGGAGAGCTCCCCTGCAGCAGGCGCCCAGAGCGCCGTGCCTGCCAGCCGCGGGGGGCCAAGCGCAGCGGGAGCCTCTGCCCACGCAGCCGCGCACGCTGCAGCGTCCGGCGCAGCCCCGCGTGGACTACGTGCCCTGCGTGGGGCCCTGGGCGGGCGGCGACGCGGCGCCCACGCCGCTGGAGGAGCAGGAGGCGTCGGTGCCCATCACGCCGCAGCAGCGTCCCGAGCGGGAGCGCCTGAAGAAGCTGGCCCAGGAGGAGCGGCAGCGGGCGGCCCACCAGATGAAGATCGGCCCCGTGCAATTCTTCGTGCAGCGGCAGAAGGACCACGCCATAGCCAAGTATTACGGCTACCCGTGACCCTGCGCTCCTCGACGGCCCCCGCAGCACCCGGGCCCACTCAGCATGCAGGCACAGAGACCTCTGCAGGCGCCTGCTCCAGCTTCAGGCACGCTCCTCAGCCCTTGCCCCTCTCGCTTGCCCTCTCCCTTCTCCAGTGCTGGAGCTAGGCAGTGTTTGCCACTGTCAGGGATGGGCAACTGGGGCAATGGGAAATGCGCAACGAATGAACGTTGCAATGGGAAGCTGTTGGGATGTTGGCAATAGCTGGGGTGGGAAAGGTTGGGCGTGGGAACTGCTTGTTGGGACACCAAATGGCTGAGATCCCAAACTTCTTTCTTCTTTCGGGTCATTTCTCTTCTTTAGTGCCTTCCTTATTAAATTCCTCTAGTGTAGGTGTTCACTCAGCAAGGCCTCTGCCTGCAGCTGTTCTGGCACTGGGATGCCGAGGGGCTTTCATGCAGCCCGCTCCCGCTGCCCATGCTCAGTCCGTGCATGGATGTGGGCATGGCCAGCACGGACGGGAGAAAATGGGTGGACGGCTGGGTGGATGGGAGGGTGATGGGAGTTGGGAATTCAGCCTTGGGATCAGACACGGGAGGTTGTTGGGATAGGAAATGACCAGTGGGATGGGAAGTCACGATGGGGATAGGAATTCATTAGAATAGGACAAATTGGTTTCATTTTTATTTATTATTTTATTAATTTTAATATTTATTTTATTTATTATATTTATTAATTTTATTTATTAAATTTACTTTATTGACTGTGTTGTACAGGATGGCATTTTTTTAGGTTCTCTTCCTTTTCTACCCTATTAAACTCTCTTTATCACAACGCACTGCTTTGTACTTCATTTTTCCTTCCGAGTCGTTCTGGATTCACTCAGGATGGGGGGGACATTAGTGAACGCCTGTGTGCTTCAGATCCAAGCTCACCTTTGCCCTCAACTCAAGATACATATTTGCATCTGTTGTCATGATACAAAATTAACAGCAACAAAATAAAAGTTAACTACTTCCGAGCACCAGCTGTACGTTTGCTGGGTCTGCTCTATGCATTTTGAAGACCATTCAATACTATTCAGCACCTTCAGGAGGAAATGTGTGGTTCTAGGGAAATGCATCTTGATCTGATGCAAACCTGCGACGCACCCTGCAGCCCCTCCAACCCCTGTGATTTTACCTGCAGCCCCTGCAACCCCTGTGATTTTACCTGCAGCCCCTCCAAGCCCTGTGATTTTACCAGCAGCCACTCCAACCCTGTGACAGGCCCTACAGCTGGCTCCGGGGACTACCCCGTTGCCGTATCAGTCGCCAATACACACACAAGATGAAGGAATGGATGCAGAAGTCATCTCGTTTAGGCAGGGAAGAAAGTCCTCCGAAGAAGGGGAAGGAGCAACAGGACGGCGAGGCAGGCGACCCCAATGTAGGGCCATCCCAGGGAAGAGGAGGCTGTTATAAAATAGAAAAGAGAGAAAAGCAGCAGTAAGCAGGTGATCCCCATCCCTGGGCGAGCTGCGAGACATGGGACAAGATTTCAGCTGTCATGCAGGCGAGCACATTGTCACCTGGCTGCTGCGATGCTGGGATAACAGCTCCGGGAGCCTGGAATCGGAGGGCAGGGAAGCCAAGCAGCTGGGATCCTTCTCTGGGGAAGGGGGCACTGAGAAAGCGATCGGAAACGGGGCACAAGCCTCTGGAGGCGGCGCCTGTCAGGCGTGAAGGAAAGGGATCCCTTCCAGGAAGATGCTGTGGGGTTGCTGAGGGTCGAAGAACAGCAGGTGTTGGCTGCTCCCACCGTGCTGCAGCAGCGGCAAGGGAGAGACGTGGTGGTTTTCCTCAGCTGGGCAGCTGAGCTCCACCTCAACCGCTCTCTCCCTGCCCCTTTTCAAAGGGAAAGGGGAGAAAATAGGATGGAAAGGGCTCAAGGGCTGAGAGAAGGACAGGGAGATCACTCCACAATGATCGTCACGGGCAAAAGAGGCTCAGCAGAGCCTGTTCCAGTCCAGCCCGGGCCTGCTCCTGCGGGGGCTCTCCACAGGCCGCGGCCTCCTCCAGGCCACATCCACCTGCTCCACCGGGGGCTCCTCCACGGGCTGCAGCGTGGAGATCTGCTCCGTGTGGGACCCGTGGGCTGCAGGGGGACAGCCTGCTCCACCAGGGGCCTCTCCCCAGGCCGCAGGGGAACTGCTGCTGTGAGCCTGGAGCACCTCCTGCCTCCTGCTGCACTCACCTTGGGGGCTGCAGAGAGGTTTCTCACTCCTCCCTGACCCAGACGCTGCTGTGCAGCAGGTTTCTTTCCCTTTCTTAGATGGGCTCTCACACAGGCGCAAACATCATCCGTTTTGTCTCAGTTCTGGGCAGCAGCGGGTCCCTCTGGAGCCTCCTGGAACCGGCCCTTATCTAACATGGGGCAGCTGCTGCATTCTCCTCACAGAGGACACCCCTGCAGCCCCCCGCTACCAGAACCTGTCCTCGTAAACCCAACACAAGACACCGACCGAGCCTCCCTGATTCCCAGCAGGTGGGTCAGGCTGGGAACCCAGGCCAGTGCCCGGCAGACCCTCCTGGGCCTTGAAAAGCAAGCTTTATGGGGACGTAGCACCCAGAAAGAACGGAGTCACACAACAGGATTCATTTCCAAAACCGTCTCATAGACACCTGGGCCAAAGTGCAGGGCCTTGAGCGGGTATATCACAATGACAGAGTTCATTTCCTTCCCAGTAGCTGGCACATGCCGTTTTTTGGGATTTCGGGGCTACAGTGAGCTGCTAAGAGGGATGTCTTAGCTCTTGCAGGGCAGTGCTTCCACTAAGGCCAGGACTTTTCTGCATCTTCTACTGCCCTGCAAGCGAGGATGCTTGGGGCACACAGGAAGCTGGGAGGGGACACAGCTGCAGGGATTCCATAAGACACAAGCAAATGCAGCCTTGGCTTGGTGACACTTTCTCTTGATTACTGCTCAACACAAATTACCTCGAGCAAGTCTACTGTGAGGACTAAAGGAAAGAGACGTATGGATGCTGCTAAGCTCTTCTAGCTTGTACCAGGTAGGAAAGATACCTCTGTAGCAGGCGTGAAGAGGATAGCACTAATTAATTAGATGAGAAGCGGAGGAAAGGCACTTAGAGGTAGTGAAAAGCAGTTAATGTGATGTTCCGGGGAAGCTTCAGTCTGCTTAAGGAGTAGCAAGAACAAGCCTAAAGTCATAGCCAAATACAAGAAAGAGAGGAGGACACGCAGCATGAGAAGCTCCCGAGAGAAAGGAGCTCTGTTTTGGGTAAAAATCAGTCCCTTTTTCTATCATGGAGACATCCAAGGGCGTAGGACACGTGCACTTCAGGGAACCAAGAGATGCTGTGCATTTCTCTCGTCCCCCTGACACAGCCACTAGGTGACGATGCTTCCAATTCTCTCTAAAGAAACCTTGCTTTCTCAGGCCCAGGTGTCCAGCTGCACACCAAGGACGTCCCTGGCTCCCAGGCACAGTTCCCAGGCCCAAGGCCGAGCTCCCCTCCGAACCCCCATTCCAGCAGACCTTGCTCCTGGCATTGTGGAGCAGCCATTTCATGTCAGCCTTTTCTCCTGGCAGTCAGCTTAGCGCCGTAACCTCTGCCATCGGGGCGCCCGAGAGCCGTGTGAGGTCAGCAGAGAGTCACTGTCAGCCTTTGACCTCACAAAGGTGGGTGGCCATAAGTGCCCAGAGCGTCCAGCTCGCATTGAGTACTGCTGGTGGCACTCGAGGCGTGGAGGTCTGCATGGTGCAATGGGAGACGCCGATGTCCTGCTGCTGGAACAAGAGGCGCTGATGTGCTGCTGGTGCAGGAGGAGACGTGAAGGTGCTGCTGCTTAGAGGTGCTGAGGAGCGGGCAGCCTCCGTGCCGGTGGCTGAGCATGCTACTCTTAATTAGTGCTCTACCCTTCCTATCTTTTTACTAAGGTGGGTAGAGAGAAATGCCCATATCTGTTTATTTCCTGGTAAGAAATGTAAGAGCCTTGTATCTGCATATTCACCAGATTCATCCCAGCGCCCTTGGTACTGGCGATCTGTGTTGATCTGTAATAAAGAGCAATCGGTAGCACACCAAGTCTCCGTGACCTTGCATCTAACAGAATCGTCCAAATCCCTGTTGTGATCTCTCTCTAGCTGTGGGCTGGCTAAGCTGTCTGTTGGATGGTGAAAATGGGAAATGATTGGGATGGGAAATGATGAGTGGGCCGAGAAATCATTGCTGGGATGGGAAGACTTCCTTGGGGTGGAAAGCCATTGGGCTAGGAACTCAAAGAGATGGGAAATCTTCCCTGGGTTTGAAATCATTGGGAAGCAAAAGCGTTGGGATGGGAAATCACTCCGGGGATGGGGAAGTATTGGGATGGGAAGTCTTTAATGGGGTGGGTAACATTCACTGGGGAAGGAAGTACTTGGAAAAGTAATCAGAGGAATGGGAATTCTTTGGGATGAGATCTCTTTGGATTAAGAAACGCTTCGTGTCGATGGGAAATATCTCGTATGGGAATCTGTTATCATGTGAAATTGTAAGGATGGGAAATGACCGTTAGGATGCAAAGCTGGTACTGGGACGGGAAATGCTTGGGACGGGGAAGTGTTGGTGTGAAACCGTCCTGGGCATGGCAAATGATGCGTGGGAGGGAAAGCCCGATGGGGATGGAAAAGTCTTGCGATGGGAAGCCTGCTTGGGTCCAAAAGCTGCAGTCCTCACCAAGATGGCGGCGAGGGGCTGGTCAGCCGTTGGGACGGAACGGCCGTTGCCCGCGTTCCCCAACCGACCGCCCCACTCTCCAGCCACCATGGCAGGTACAGCAGCCGGCTCCCGCTCCTCCCGGGGCTGCGGCCCTGCTGGCGAGCCCAGCGCCCCGGATCTCACCCCAGCGCCCTTTTTCCCACAGAGGGTTTCCCCAGACGGCTTCCGCGGCTTCCGCAGACGCAAAACTCCCCCTTCGTCGTCCCAGCCGTGCCGCCAACGGTGGCTGCCTGGCTGCTGCCCTCCCTCCCCGGAGCGATGGCGCTGCCCTTGCAGCCCCCCCAGGTACCCACCCTCCCCTACGCGCTGCCCCAGGCCACCGTCTGGCACGTGGTGCCGGGGGTCCAGGGGCAGGTGCTGCAGCTCCCCGCCGGGGTGCAGCTGGCACCTGGGGGGCACCTCCCACCCGAGGGGCACCACCTGCAGCTTGGGCAGCTCCCCGCCGTGGGGCAGCTCCCTGCTGTGGGGCAGCTCCCCCACACCGCTCCTCCCTGGGCCCCCGTCTACCAGTGGGGACAGCCCGTGGGGACGGGGACGGTGCTGCCCCAGGATCCCCTCTGGCTGGGGCCCGGGGCCGTGCTCCATGGGGAGCTCCTGCACCCCGCAGGCACCTGCCTGCTGCAGGCCCCTGCCCACCCCGGCCCCCCACCACTCCTCGTCCCGGGGCCTCCGCTGCGGGGGCAGGCGCTCCCCGCGCCCCGCACCCTGACCAGCAGCCGGGGGCAGCTGCCGGAGCCCTGCGACCACGCCATGGGGCTCAGCGAGGACCAGGGGCCCCCGCTGCCCGGCCCCACTCCCCCCGAGCCTGCCCAGGCTCCAACGACCGCCAGCACCCAGACGGTGACGCCCAACGGTGAGTTTGGGGCTGGCACAGCCGGCCGCTGGGCGCCCCACACCCAGGAGCCATGGGAAAGCTGGCATCGCCCATCCTGGGGGATTTGCTTGCTTTTTCCTCAGCGGCGACAGTTGCAGAGGTGCCTGAGGAGCCCCTGGAGCTGCTTGAGCTGGGCCCCGATGCCTTCGCCGAGGCCTTTCCCCACCTGGCAGGGGACAGCCAGCAGCTGCAGCACCTGCAGGACCAGCTCCCGGCCGACCTGGACATCTCCGGCTTGGAGGAGCTGCTCAGCTGGCTCGATGCCGTGGAGCCCCAGGACGCCTTCCCCGGTGTCCCCAGCAGTCCTGTGCTCAGCCGCTTCCTGTCTGAGCTGCCCGACCTCTGCGAGGACATCGAGGAGCCGAGCACACAGGGACTGGCAGCCACCAGAGCGCTGGGTGAGGTACCCTCAACCCCTGGGGTGCACCCCGAGAAGGTGCAGGGTGGGCGGGCGGTGCAGCCCCCTGCTGTGCCGGCAGCGAGCTCCCCCCTCAAGCCTGCAGCCAGTCCCCAGCTCAGTGCCCTCAGGAGACCCCTGCCCAACCCTCCCTTCACTCTCCCCAAAAGGCCCCCCCACCCTGAATTCCTCACTGCCCTTAGCAGACCCCTGCCCAACCCTCCCTCGCGTCCCCTCAAGAGACCCCCCGACCCTCAATTCCTTAATTCCCTTAGGAGACCCCTGCCCAAGCCTCGCCTGAGTCCCCTCAAGAGCCCCCCCGACCCTGAATTTATTAGTGCCCTTAGGAGACCCCTGCCCAATCCCCCTCTGGGTCCCCTCAAGAGCCCCCCCGGCCCTGAATTTATTAGTGCCCTTAGGAGGCCCCTGCCCAATCCCCCTCTGAGTCCCCTCAAGAGCCCCCCGCCTGCCCCTGCGCCCACCGGCACCAAGTGGGGGGCCAAGCGCCCCGCGCCCACCAGCACCCCCAGCACAGCGCAGAGCTCCCAGCACAGGAGGCCGGCGACGGAGAAAACCCCCGGCAAGGAGAAGACGACGCTGCTGGGCCAGGGTGGCCAAGGCCCCAAGACGCTGTGCCAGGGGAAGACGGGTGGCCACAGCGCGGTGGCTGGCAGCAGCGGCCAAGCGGGCGGCGGCAGGCAGCAGCCGGCGAGCGACAGCACCAGGGCGCCCAGCAAGAGGGCCCGAAGCCCGGGGGCTGCTGGGGGGCAAGGAGCAGCGGCACCGCCTCCCCGGAGAGCGCTGCTGCTGCTGGAGCCCCCCCCCATTAAGCCCCGTGCCCGTGCCCGTGCCGTGCGGGCCCAGGACAGGCTCCGTCCCCAAGCCATCGGGGACAAGACGCTGCAGCGCCAGCACCCGGGGACAAAGACCCCCAGCGAGACTTTGCAGCCGCTGGGGGCCAGGGCGAAGGCGCTGGGGCCAGTGCGCCAGCCGCCCTGTGTGCAGCCGCAGCCCACCTCCAGCGGCCCCAGCAGCATGCCCAGGGCCCCGCCGACGGTGCCAGGCTCCAGCGCTGTGCCCGCTGCCCCCCGGCCCCCAGCTGGAGACAAGGCCCAGGCGGTGCCGGCACCACCAGGCAGCACGGCGCGAGCGTGGAGAGCTCCCCTGCAGCAGGCGCCCAGAGCGCCGTGCCTGCCAGCCGCGGGGGGCCAAGCGCAGCGGGAGCCTCTGCCCACGCAGCCGCGCACGCTGCAGCGTCCGGCGCAGCCCCGCGTGGACTACGTGCCCTGCGTGGGGCCCTGGGCGGGCGGCGACGCGGCGCCCACGCCGCTGGAGGAGCAGGAGGCGTCGGTGCCCATCACGCCGCAGCAGCGTCCCGAGCGGGAGCGCCTGAAGAAGCTGGCCCAGGAGGAGCGGCAGCGGGCGGCCCACCAGATGAAGATCGGCCCCGTGCAATTCTTCGTGCAGCGGCAGAAGGACCACGCCATAGCCAAGTATTACGGCTACCCGTGACCCTGCGCTCCTCGACGGCCCCCGCAGCACCCGGGCCCACTCAGCATGCAGGCACAGAGACCTCTGCAGGCGCCTGCTCCAGCTTCAGGCACGCTCCTCAGCCCTTGCCCCTCTCGCTTGCCCTCTCCCTTCTCCAGTGCTGGAGCTAGGCAGTGTTTGCCACTGTCAGGGATGGGCAACTGGGGCAATGGGAAATGCGCAACGAATGAACGTTGCAATGGGAAGCTGTTGGGATGTTGGCAATAGCTGGGGTGGGAAAGGTTGGGCGTGGGAACTGCTTGTTGGGACACCAAATGGCTGAGATCCCAAACTTCTTTCTTCTTTCGGGTCATTTCTCTTCTTTAGTGCCTTCCTTATTAAATTCCTCTAGTGTAGGTGTTCACTCAGCAAGGCCTCTGCCTGCAGCTGTTCTGGCACTGGGATGCCGAGGGGCTTTCATGCAGCCCGCTCCCGCTGCCCATGCTCAGTCCGTGCATGGATGTGGGCATGGCCAGCACGGACGGGAGAAAATGGGTGGACGGCTGGGTGGATGGGAGGGTGATGGGAGTTGGGAATTCAGCCTTGGGATCAGACACGGGAGGTTGTTGGGATAGGAAATGACCAGTGGGATGGGAAGTCACGATGGGGATAGGAATTCATTAGAATAGGACAAATTGGTTTCATTTTTATTTATTATTTTATTAATTTTAATATTTATTTTATTTATTATATTTATTAATTTTATTTATTAAATTTACTTTATTGACTGTGTTGTACAGGATGGCATTTTTTTAGGTTCTCTTCCTTTTCTACCCTATTAAACTCTCTTTATCACAACGCACTGCTTTGTACTTCATTTTTCCTTCCGAGTCGTTCTGGATTCACTCAGGATGGGGGGGACATTAGTGAACGCCTGTGTGCTTCAGATCCAAGCTCACCTTTGCCCTCAACTCAAGATACATATTTGCATCTGTTGTCATGATACAAAATTAACAGCAACAAAATAAAAGTTAACTACTTCCGAGCACCAGCTGTACGTTTGCTGGGTCTGCTCTATGCATTTTGAAGACCATTCAATACTATTCAGCACCTTCAGGAGGAAATGTGTGGTTCTAGGGAAATGCATCTTGATCTGATGCAAACCTGCGACGCACCCTGCAGCCCCTCCAACCCCTGTGATTTTACCTGCAGCCCCTGCAACCCCTGTGATTTTACCTGCAGCCCCTCCAAGCCCTGTGATTTTACCAGCAGCCACTCCAACCCTGTGACAGGCCCTACAGCTGGCTCCGGGGACTACCCCGTTGCCGTATCAGTCGCCAATACACACACAAGATGAAGGAATGGATGCAGAAGTCATCTCGTTTAGGCAGGGAAGAAAGTCCTCCGAAGAAGGGGAAGGAGCAACAGGACGGCGAGGCAGGCGACCCCAATGTAGGGCCATCCCAGGGAAGAGGAGGCTGTTATAAAATAGAAAAGAGAGAAAAGCAGCAGTAAGCAGGTGATCCCCATCCCTGGGCGAGCTGCGAGACATGGGACAAGATTTCAGCTGTCATGCAGGCGAGCACATTGTCACCTGGCTGCTGCGATGCTGGGATAACAGCTCCGGGAGCCTGGAATCGGAGGGCAGGGAAGCCAAGCAGCTGGGATCCTTCTCTGGGGAAGGGGGCACTGAGAAAGCGATCGGAAACGGGGCACAAGCCTCTGGAGGCGGCGCCTGTCAGGCGTGAAGGAAAGGGATCCCTTCCAGGAAGATGCTGTGGGGTTGCTGAGGGTCGAAGAACAGCAGGTGTTGGCTGCTCCCACCGTGCTGCAGCAGCGGCAAGGGAGAGACGTGGTGGTTTTCCTCAGCTGGGCAGCTGAGCTCCACCTCAACCGCTCTCTCCCTGCCCCTTTTCAAAGGGAAAGGGGAGAAAATAGGATGGAAAGGGCTCAAGGGCTGAGAGAAGGACAGGGAGATCACTCCACAATGATCGTCACGGGCAAAAGAGGCTCAGCAGAGCCTGTTCCAGTCCAGCCCGGGCCTGCTCCTGCGGGGGCTCTCCACAGGCCGCGGCCTCCTCCAGGCCACATCCACCTGCTCCACCGGGGGCTCCTCCACGGGCTGCAGCGTGGAGATCTGCTCCGTGTGGGACCCGTGGGCTGCAGGGGGACAGCCTGCTCCACCAGGGGCCTCTCCCCAGGCCGCAGGGGAACTGCTGCTGTGAGCCTGGAGCACCTCCTGCCTCCTGCTGCACTCACCTTGGGGGCTGCAGAGAGGTTTCTCACTCCTCCCTGACCCAGACGCTGCTGTGCAGCAGGTTTCTTTCCCTTTCTTAGATGGGCTCTCACACAGGCGCAAACATCATCCGTTTTGTCTCAGTTCTGGGCAGCAGCGGGTCCCTCTGGAGCCTCCTGGAACCGGCCCTTATCTAACATGGGGCAGCTGCTGCATTCTCCTCACAGAGGACACCCCTGCAGCCCCCCGCTACCAGAACCTGTCCTCGTAAACCCAACACAAGACACCGACCGAGCCTCCCTGATTCCCAGCAGGTGGGTCAGGCTGGGAACCCAGGCCAGTGCCCGGCAGACCCTCCTGGGCCTTGAAAAGCAAGCTTTATGGGGACGTAGCACCCAGAAAGAACGGAGTCACACAACAGGATTCATTTCCAAAACCGTCTCATAGACACCTGGGCCAAAGTGCAGGGCCTTGAGCGGGTATATCACAATGACAGAGTTCATTTCCTTCCCAGTAGCTGGCACATGCCGTTTTTTGGGATTTCGGGGCTACAGTGAGCTGCTAAGAGGGATGTCTTAGCTCTTGCAGGGCAGTGCTTCCACTAAGGCCAGGACTTTTCTGCATCTTCTACTGCCCTGCAAGCGAGGATGCTTGGGGCACACAGGAAGCTGGGAGGGGACACAGCTGCAGGGATTCCATAAGACACAAGCAAATGCAGCCTTGGCTTGGTGACACTTTCTCTTGATTACTGCTCAACACAAATTACCTCGAGCAAGTCTACTGTGAGGACTAAAGGAAAGAGACGTATGGATGCTGCTAAGCTCTTCTAGCTTGTACCAGGTAGGAAAGATACCTCTGTAGCAGGCGTGAAGAGGATAGCACTAATTAATTAGATGAGAAGCGGAGGAAAGGCACTTAGAGGTAGTGAAAAGCAGTTAATGTGATGTTCCGGGGAAGCTTCAGTCTGCTTAAGGAGTAGCAAGAACAAGCCTAAAGTCATAGCCAAATACAAGAAAGAGAGGAGGACACGCAGCATGAGAAGCTCCCGAGAGAAAGGAGCTCTGTTTTGGGTAAAAATCAGTCCCTTTTTCTATCATGGAGACATCCAAGGGCGTAGGACACGTGCACTTCAGGGAACCAAGAGATGCTGTGCATTTCTCTCGTCCCCCTGACACAGCCACTAGGTGACGATGCTTCCAATTCTCTCTAAAGAAACCTTGCTTTCTCAGGCCCAGGTGTCCAGCTGCACACCAAGGACGTCCCTGGCTCCCAGGCACAGTTCCCAGGCCCAAGGCCGAGCTCCCCTCCGAACCCCCATTCCAGCAGACCTTGCTCCTGGCATTGTGGAGCAGCCATTTCATGTCAGCCTTTTCTCCTGGCAGTCAGCTTAGCGCCGTAACCTCTGCCATCGGGGCGCCCGAGAGCCGTGTGAGGTCAGCAGAGAGTCACTGTCAGCCTTTGACCTCACAAAGGTGGGTGGCCATAAGTGCCCTGAGCGTCCAGCTCGCATTGAGTACTGCTGGTGGCACTCGAGGCGTGGAGGTCTGCATGGTGCAATGGGAGACGCCGATGTCCTGCTGCTGGAACAAGAGACGCTGATGTGCTGCTGGTGCAGGAGGAGACGTGAAGGTGCTGCTGCTTAGAGGTGCTGAGGAGCGGGCAGCCTCCGTGCCGGTGGCTGAGCATGCTACTCTTAATTAGTGCTCTACCCTTCCTATCTTTTTACTAAGGTGGGTAGAGAGAAATGCCCATATCTGTTTATTTCCTGGTAAGAAATGTAAGAGCCTTGTATCTGCATATTCACCAGATTCATCCCAGCGCCCTTGGTACTGGCGATCTGTGTTGATCTGTAATAAAGAGCAATCGGTAGCACACCAAGTCTCCGTGACCTTGCATCTAACAGAATCGTCCAAATCCCTGTTGTGATCTCTCTCTAGCTGTGGGCTGGCTAAGCTGTCTGTTGGATGGTGAAAATGGGAAATGATTGGGATGGGAAATGATGAGTGGGCCGAGAAATCATTGCTGGGATGGGAAGACTTCCTTGGGGTGGAAAGCCATTGGGCTAGGAACTCAAAGAGATGGGAAATCTTCCCTGGGTTTGAAATCATTGGGAAGCAAAAGCATTGGGATGGGAAATCACTCCGGGGATGGGGAAGTATTGGGATGGGAAGTCTTTAATGGGGTGGGTAACATTCACTGGGGAAGGAAGTACTTGGAAAAGTAATCAGAGGAATGGGAATTCTTTGGGATGAGATCTCTTTGGATTAAGAAACGCTTCGTGTCGATGGGAAATATCTCGTATGGGAATCTGTTATCATGTGAAATTGTAAGGATGGGAAATGACCGTTAGGATGCAAAGCTGGTACTGGGACGGGAAATGCTTGGGACGGGGAAGTGTTGGTGTGAAACCGTCCTGGGCATGGCAAATGATGCGTGGGAGGGAAAGCCCGATGGGGATGGAAAAGTCTTGCGATGGGAAGCCTGCTTGGGTCCAAAAGCTGCAGTCCTCACCAAGATGGCGGCGAGGGGCTGGTCAGCCGTTGGGACGGAACGGCCGTTGCCCGCGTTCCCCAACCGACCGCCCCACTCTCCAGCCACCATGGCAGGTACAGCAGCCGGCTCCCGCTCCTCCCGGGGCTGCGGCCCTGCTGGCGAGCCCAGCGCCCCGGATCTCACCCCAGCGCCCTTTTTCCCACAGAGGGTTTCCCCAGACGGCTTCCGCGGCTTCCGCAGACGCAAAACTCCCCCTTCGTCGTCCCAGCCGTGCCGCCAACGGTGGCTGCCTGGCTGCTGCCCTCCCTCCCCGGAGCGATGGCGCTGCCCTTGCAGCCCCCCCAGGTACCCACCCTCCCCTACGCGCTGCCCCAGGCCACCGTCTGGCACGTGGTGCCGGGGGTCCAGGGGCAGGTGCTGCAGCTCCCCGCCGGGGTGCAGCTGGCACCTGGGGGGCACCTCCCACCCGAGGGGCACCACCTGCAGCTTGGGCAGCTCCCCGCCGTGGGGCAGCTCCCTGCTGTGGGGCAGCTCCCCCACACCGCTCCTCCCTGGGCCCCCGTCTACCAGTGGGGACAGCCCGTGGGGACGGGGACGGTGCTGCCCCAGGATCCCCTCTGGCTGGGGCCCGGGGCCGTGCTCCATGGGGAGCTCCTGCACCCCGCAGGCACCTGCCTGCTGCAGGCCCCTGCCCACCCCGGCCCCCCACCACTCCTCGTCCCGGGGCCTCCGCTGCGGGGGCAGGCGCTCCCCGCGCCCCGCACCCTGACCAGCAGCCGGGGGCAGCTGCCGGAGCCCTGCGACCACGCCATGGGGCTCAGCGAGGACCAGGGGCCCCCGCTGCCCGGCCCCACTCCCCCCGAGCCTGCCCAGGCTCCAACGACCGCCAGCACCCAGACGGTGACGCCCAACGGTGAGTTTGGGGCTGGCACAGCCGGCCGCTGGGCGCCCCACACCCAGGAGCCATGGGAAAGCTGGCATCGCCCATCCTGGGGGATTTGCTTGCTTTTTCCTCAGCGGCGACAGTTGCAGAGGTGCCTGAGGAGCCCCTGGAGCTGCTTGAGCTGGGCCCCGATGCCTTCGCCGAGGCCTTTCCCCACCTGGCAGGGGACAGCCAGCAGCTGCAGCACCTGCAGGACCAGCTCCCGGCCGACCTGGACATCTCCGGCTTGGAGGAGCTGCTCAGCTGGCTCGATGCCGTGGAGCCCCAGGACGCCTTCCCCGGTGTCCCCAGCAGTCCTGTGCTCAGCCGCTTCCTGTCTGAGCTGCCCGACCTCTGCGAGGACATCGAGGAGCCGAGCACACAGGGACTGGCAGCCACCAGAGCGCTGGGTGAGGTACCCTCAACCCCTGGGGTGCACCCCGAGAAGGTGCAGGGTGGGCGGGCGGTGCAGCCCCCTGCTGTGCCGGCAGCGAGCTCCCCCCTCAAGCCTGCAGCCAGTCCCCAGCTCAGTGCCCTCAGGAGACCCCTGCCCAACCCTCCCTTCACTCTCCCCAAAAGGCCCCCCCACCCTGAATTCCTCACTGCCCTTAGCAGACCCCTGCCCAACCCTCCCTCGCGTCCCCTCAAGAGACCCCCCGACCCTCAATTCCTTAATTCCCTTAGGAGACCCCTGCCCAAGCCTCGCCTGAGTCCCCTCAAGAGCCCCCCCGACCCTGAATTTATTAGTGCCCTTAGGAGACCCCTGCCCAATCCCCCTCTGGGTCCCCTCAAGAGCCCCCCCGGCCCTGAATTTATTAGTGCCCTTAGGAGGCCCCTGCCCAATCCCCCTCTGAGTCCCCTCAAGAGCCCCCCGCCTGCCCCTGCGCCCACCGGCACCAAGTGGGGGGCCAAGCGCCCCGCGCCCACCAGCACCCCCAGCACAGCGCAGAGCTCCCAGCACAGGAGGCCGGCGACGGAGAAAACCCCCGGCAAGGAGAAGACGACGCTGCTGGGCCAGGGTGGCCAAGGCCCCAAGACGCTGTGCCAGGGGAAGACGGGTGGCCACAGCGCGGTGGCTGGCAGCAGCGGCCAAGCGGGCGGCGGCAGGCAGCAGCCGGCGAGCGACAGCACCAGGGCGCCCAGCAAGAGGGCCCGAAGCCCGGGGGCTGCTGGGGGGCAAGGAGCAGCGGCACCGCCTCCCCGGAGAGCGCTGCTGCTGCTGGAGCCCCCCCCCATTAAGCCCCGTGCCCGTGCCCGCGCCGTGCGGGCCCAGGACAGGCTCCGTCCCCAAGCCATCGGGGACAAGACGCTGCAGCGCCAGCACCCGGGGACAAAGACCCCCAGCGAGACTTTGCAGCCGCTGGGGGCCAGGGCGAAGGCGCTGGGGCCAGTGCGCCAGCCGCCCTGTGTGCAGCCGCAGCCCACCTCCAGCGGCCCCAGCAGCATGCCCAGGGCCCCGCCGACGGTGCCAGGCTCCAGCGCTGTGCCCGCTGCCCCCCGGCCCCCAGCTGGAGACAAGGCCCAGGCGGTGCCGGCACCACCAGGCAGCACGGCGCGAGCGTGGAGAGCTCCCCTGCAGCAGGCGCCCAGAGCGCCGTGCCTGCCAGCCGCGGGGGGCCAAGCGCAGCGGGAGCCTCTGCCCACGCAGCCGCGCACGCTGCAGCGTCCGGCGCAGCCCCGCGTGGACTACGTGCCCTGCGTGGGGCCCTGGGCAGGCGGCGACGCGGCGCCCACGCCGCTGGAGGAGCAGGAGGCGTCGGTGCCCATCACGCCGCAGCAGCGTCCCGCGCGGGAGCGCCTGAAGAAGCTGGCCCAGGAGGAGCGGCAGCGGGCGGCCCACCAGATGAAGATCGGCCCCGTGCAATTCTTCGTGCAGCGGCAGAAGGACCACGCCATAGCCAAGTATTACGGCTACCCGTGACCCTGCGCTCCTCGATGGCCCCCGCAGCACCCGGGCCCGCTCAGCATGCAGGCACAGAGACCTCTGCAGGCGCCTGCTCCAGCTTCAGCCACGCTCCTCAGCCCTTGCCCCTCTCGCTTGCCCTCTCCCTTCTCCAGTGCTGCAGCTAGGCAGTGTTTGCCACTGTCAGGGATGGGCAACTGGGGCAATGGGAAATGCGCGCGTCACGAATGAACGTTGCAATGGGAAGCTGTTGGGATGTTGGCAATAGCTGGGGTGGGAAAGGTTGGGCGTGGGAACTGCTTGTTGGGACACCAAATGGCTGAGATCCCAAACTTCTTTCTTCTTTCGGGTCATTTCTCTTCTTTAGTGCCTTCCTTATTAAATTCCTCTAGTGTAGGTGTTCACTCAGCAAGGCCTCTGCCTGCAGCTGTTCTGGCACTGGGATGCCGAGGGGATTTCATGCAGCCCGCTCCCACTGCCCATGCTCAGTCCGTGCATGGATGTGGGCATGGCTAGCACGGACGGGAGAAAATGGGTGGACGGCTGGGTGGATGGGAGGGTGATGGGAGTTGGGAATTCAGCCTTGGGATCAGACACGGGAGGTTGTTGGGATAGGAAATGACCAGTGGGATGGGAAGTCACGATGGGGATAGGAATTCATTAGAATAGGACAAATTGGTTTCATTTTTATTTATTATTTTATTAATTTTAATATTTATTTTATTTATTATATTTATTAATTTTATTTATTAAATTTACTTTATTGACTGTGTTGTACAGGATGGCATTTTTTTAGGTTCTCTTCCTTTTCTACCCTATTAAACTCTCTTTATCACAACGCACTGCTTTGTACTTCATTTTTCCTTCCGAGTCGTTCTGGATTCACTCAGGATGGGGGGGACATTAGTGAACGCCTGTGTGCTTCAGATCCAAGCTCACCTTTGCCCTCAACTCAAGATACATATTTGCATCTGTTGTCATGATACAAAATTAACAGCAACAAAATAAAAGTTAACTACTTCCGAGCACCAGCTGTACGTTTGCTGGGTCTGCTCTATGCATTTTGAAGACCATTCAATACTATTCAGCACCTTCAGGAGGAAATGTGTGGTTCTAGGGAAATGCATCTTGATCTGATGCAAACCTGCGACGCACCCTGCAGCCCCTCCAACCCCTGTGATTTTACCTGCAGCCCCTGCAACCCCTGTGATTTTACCTGCAGCCCCTCCAAGCCCTGTGATTTTACCAGCAGCCACTCCAACCCTGTGACAGGCCCTACAGCTGGCTCCGGGGACTACCCCGTTGCCGTATCAGTCGCCAATACACACACAAGATGAAGGAATGGATGCAGAAGTCATCTCGTTTAGGCAGGGAAGAAAGTCCTCCGAAGAAGGGGAAGGAGCAACAGGACGGCGAGGCAGGCGACCCCAATGTAGGGCCATCCCAGGGAAGAGGAGGCTGTTATAAAATAGAAAAGAGAGAAAAGCAGCAGTAAGCAGGTGATCCCCATCCCTGGGCGAGCTGCGAGACATGGGACAAGATTTCAGCTGTCATGCAGGCGAGCACATTGTCACCTGGCTGCTGCGATGCTGGGATAACAGCTCCGGGAGCCTGGAATCGGAGGGCAGGGAAGCCAAGCAGCTGGGATCCTTCTCTGGGGAAGGGGGCACTGAGAAAGCGATCGGAAACGGGGCACAAGCCTCTGGAGGCGGCGCCTGTCAGGCGTGAAGGAAAGGGATCCCTTCCAGGAAGATGCTGTGGGGTTGCTGAGGGTCGAAGAACAGCAGGTGTTGCCTGCACCCACCTTGCTGCAGCAGCGGCAAGGGAGAGACGTGGTGGTTTTCCTCAGCTGGGCAGCTGAGCTCCACCTCAACCGCTCTCTCCCTGCCCCTCCTCAAAGGGAAAGGGGAGAAAATAGGATGGAAAGGGCTCAAGGGCTGAGAGAAGGACAGGGAGATCACTCCACAATGATCGTCACGGGCAAAAGAGGCTCAGCAGAGCCTGTTCCAGTCCAGCCCGGGCCTGCTCCTGCGGGGGCTCTCCACAGGCCGCGGCCTCCTCCAGGCCACATCCACCTGCTCCACCAGGGGCTCCTCCACGGGCTGCAGTGTGGAGATCTGCTCCGTGTGGGACCCGTGGGCTGCAGGGGGACAGCCTGCTCCACCAGGGGCCTCTCCTCAGGCCGCAGGGGAACTGCTGCTGTGAGCCTGGAGCACCTCCTGCCTCCTGCTGCACTCACCTTGGGGGCTGCAGAGAGGTTTCTCACTCCTCCCTGACCCAGACGCTGCTGTGCAGCAGGTTTCTTTCCCTTTCTTAGATGGGCTCTCACACAGGCGCAAACATCATCCGTTTTGTCTCAGTTCTGGGCAGCAGCGGGTCCCTCTGGAGCCTCCTGGAACCGGCCCTTATCTAACATGGGGCAGCTGCTGCATTCTCCTCACAGAGGACACCCCTGCAGCCCCCCGCTACCAGAACCTGTCCTCGTAAACCCAACACAAGACACCGACCGAGCCTCCCTGATTCCCAGCAGGTGGGTCAGGCTGGGAACCCAGGCCAGTGCCCGGCAGACCCTCCTGGGCCTTGAAAAGCAAGCTTTATGGGGATGTAGCACCCAGAAAGAACGGAGTCACACAACAGGATTCATTTCCAAAACCGTCTCATAGACACCTGGGCCAAAGTGCAGGGCCTTGAGCGGGTATATCACAATGACAGAGTTCATTTCCTTCCCAGTAGCTGGCACATGCCGTTTTTTGGGATTTCGGGGCTACAGTGAGCTGCTAAGAGGGATGTCTTAGCTCTTGCAGGGCAGTGCTTCCACTAAGGCCAGGACTTTTCTGCATCTTCTACTGCCCTGCAAGCAAGGATGCTTGGGGCACACAGGAAGCTGGGAGGGGACACAGCTGCAGGGATTCCATAAGACACAAGCAAATGCAGCCTTGGCTTGGTGACACTTTCTCTTGATTACTGCTCAACACAAATTACCTCGAGCAAGTCTACTGTGAGGACTAAAGGAAAGAGACGTATGGATGCTGCTAAGCTCTTCTAGCTTGTACCAGGTAGGAAAGATACCTCTGTAGCAGGCGTGAAGAGGATAGCACTAATTAATTAGATGAGAAGCGGAGGAAAGGCACTTAGAGGTAGTGAAAAGCAGTTAATGTGATGTTCCGGGGAAGCTTCAGTCTGCTTAAGGAGTAGCAAGAACAAGCCTAAAGTCATAGCCAAATACAAGAAAGAGAGGAGGACACGCAGCATGAGAAGCTCCCGAGAGAAAGGAGCTCTGTTTTGGGTAAAAATCAGTCCCTTTTTCTATCATGGAGACATCCAAGGGCGTAGGACACGTGCACTTCAGGGAACCAAGAGATGCTGTGCATTTCTCTCGTCCCCCTGACACAGCCACTAGGTGACGATGCTTCCAATTCTCTCTAAAGAAACCTTGCTTTCTCAGGCCCAGGTGTCCAGCTGCACACCAAGGACGTCCCTGGCTCCCAGGCACAGTTCCCAGGCCCAAGGCCGAGCTCCCCTCCGAACCCCCATTCCAGCAGACCTTGCTCCTGGCATTGTGGAGCAGCCATTTCATGTCAGCCTTTTCTCCTGGCAGTCAGCTTAGCGCCGTAACCTCTGCCATCGGGGCGCCCGAGAGCCGTGTGAGGTCAGCAGAGAGTCACTGTCAGCCTTTGACCTCACAAAGGTGGGTGGCCATAAGTGCCCTGAGCGTCCAGCTCGCATTGAGTACTGCTGGTGGCACTCGAGGCGTGGAGGTCTGCATGGTGCAATGGGAGACGCCGATGTCCTGCTGCTGGAACAAGAGGCGCTGATGTGCTGCTGGTGCAGGAGGAGACGTGAAGGTGCTGCTGCTTAGAGGTGCTGAGGAGCGGGCAGCCTCCGTGCCGGTGGCTGAGCATGCTACTCTTAATTAGTGCTCTACCCTTCCTATCTTTTTACTAAGGTGGGTAGAGAGAAATGCCCATATCTGTTTATTTCCTGGTAAGAAATGTAAGAGCCTTGTATCTGCATATTCACCAGATTCATCCCAGCGCCCTTGGTACTGGCGATCTGTGTTGATCTGTAATAAAGAGCAATCGGTAGCACACCAAGTCTCCGTGACCTTGCATCTAACAGAATCGTCCAAATCCCTGTTGTGATCTCTCTCTAGCTGTGGGCTGGCTAAGCTGTCTGTTGGATGGTGAAAATGGGAAATGATTGGGATGGGAAATGATGAGTGGGCCGAGAAATCATTGCTGGGATGGGAAGACTTCCTTGGGGTGGAAAGCCATTGGGCTAGGAACTCAAAGAGATGGGAAATCTTCCCTGGGTTTGAAATCATTGGGAAGCAAAAGCGTTGGGATGGGAAATCACTCCGGGGATGGGGAAGTATTGGGATGGGAAGTCTTTAATGGGGTGGGTAACATTCACTGGGGAAGGAAGTACTTGGAAAAGTAATCAGAGGAATGGGAATTCTTTGGGATGAGATCTCTTTGGATTAAGAAACGCTTCGTGTCGATGGGAAATATCTCGTATGGGAATCTGTTATCATGTGAAATTGTAAGGATGGGAAATGACCGTTAGGATGCAAAGCTGGTACTGGGACGGGAAATGCTTGGGACGGGGAAGTGTTGGTGTGAAACCGTCCTGGGCATGGCAAATGATGCGTGGGAGGGAAAGCCCGATGGGGATGGAAAAGTCTTGCGATGGGAAGCCTGCTTGGGTCCAAAAGCTGCAGTCCTCACCAAGATGGCGGCGAGGGGCTGGTCAGCCGTTGGGACGGAACGGCCGTTGCCCGCGTTCCCCAACCGACCGCCCCACTCTCCAGCCACCATGGCAGGTACAGCAGCCGGCTCCCGCTCCTCCCGGGGCTGCGGCCCTGCTGGCGAGCCCAGCGCCCCGGATCTCACCCCAGCGCCCTTTTTCCCACAGAGGGTTTCCCCAGACGGCTTCCGCGGCTTCCGCAGACGCAAAACTCCCCCTTCGTCGTCCCAGCCGTGCCGCCAACGGTGGCTGCCTGGCTGCTGCCCTCCCTCCCCGGAGCGATGGCGCTGCCCTTGCAGCCCCCCCAGGTACCCACCCTCCCCTACGCGCTGCCCCAGGCCACCGTCTGGCACGTGGTGCCGGGGGTCCAGGGGCAGGTGCTGCAGCTCCCCGCCGGGGTGCAGCTGGCACCTGGGGGGCACCTCCCACCCGAGGGGCACCACCTGCAGCTTGGGCAGCTCCCCGCCGTGGGGCAGCTCCCTGCTGTGGGGCAGCTCCCCCACACCGCTCCTCCCTGGGCCCCCGTCTACCAGTGGGGACAGCCCGTGGGGACGGGGACGGTGCTGCCCCAGGATCCCCTCTGGCTGGGGCCCGGGGCCGTGCTCCATGGGGAGCTCCTGCACCCCGCAGGCACCTGCCTGCTGCAGGCCCCTGCCCACCCCGGCCCCCCACCACTCCTCGTCCCGGGGCCTCCGCTGCGGGGGCAGGCGCTCCCCGCGCCCCGCACCCTGACCAGCAGCCGGGGGCAGCTGCCGGAGCCCTGCGACCACGCCGTGGGGCTCAGCGAGGACCAGGGGCCCCCGCTGCCCGGCCCCACTCCCCCCGAGCCTGCCCAGGCTCCAACGACCGCCAGCACCCAGACGGTGACGCCCAACGGTGAGTTTGGGGCTGGCACAGCCGGCCGCTGGGCGCCCCACACCCAGGAGCCATGGGAAAGCTGGCATCGCCCATCCTGGGGGATTTGCTTGCTTTTTCCTCAGCGGCGACAGTTGCAGAGGTGCCTGAGGAGCCCCTGGAGCTGCTTGAGCTGGGCCCCGATGCCTTCGCCGAGGCCTTTCCCCACCTGGCAGGGGACAGCCAGCAGCTGCAGCACCTGCAGGACCAGCTCCCGGCCGACCTGGACATCTCCGGCTTGGAGGAGCTGCTCAGCTGGCTCGATGCCGTGGAGCCCCAGGACGCCTTCCCCGGTGTCCCCAGCAGTCCTGTGCTCAGCCGCTTCCTGTCTGAGCTGCCCGACCTCTGCGAGGACATCGAGGAGCCGAGCACACAGGGACTGGCAGCCACCAGAGCGCTGGGTGAGGTACCCTCAACCCCTGGGGTGCACCCCGAGAAGGTGCAGGGTGGGCGGGCGGTGCAGCCCCCTGCTGTGCCGGCAGCGAGCTCCCCCCTCAAGCCTGCAGCCAGTCCCCAGCTCAGTGCCCTCAGGAGACCCCTGCCCAACCCTCCCTTCACTCTCCCCAAAAGGCCCCCCCACCCTGAATTCCTCACTGCCCTTAGCAGACCCCTGCCCAACCCTCCCTCGCGTCCCCTCAAGAGACCCCCCGACCCTCAATTCCTTAATTCCCTTAGGAGACCCCTGCCCAAGCCTCGCCTGAGTCCCCTCAAGAGCCCCCCCGACCCTGAATTTATTAGTGCCCTTAGGAGACCCCTGCCCAATCCCCCTCTGGGTCCCCTCAAGAGCCCCCCCGGCCCTGAATTTATTAGTGCCCTTAGGAGGCCCCTGCCCAATCCCCCTCTGAGTCCCCTCAAGAGCCCCCCGCCTGCCCCTGCGCCCACCGGCACCAAGTGGGGGGCCAAGCGCCCCGCGCCCACCAGCACCCCCAGCACAGCGCAGAGCTCCCAGCACAGGAGGCCGGCGACGGAGAAAACCCCCGGCAAGGAGAAGACGACGCTGCTGGGCCAGGGTGGCCAAGGCCCCAAGACGCTGTGCCAGGGGAAGACGGGTGGCCACAGCGCGGTGGCTGGCAGCAGCGGCCAAGCGGGCGGCGGCAGGCAGCAGCCGGCGAGCGACAGCACCAGGGCGCCCAGCAAGAGGGCCCGAAGCCCGGGGGCTGCTGGGGGGCAAGGAGCAGCGGCACCGCCTCCCCGGAGAGCGCTGCTGCTGCTGGAGCCCCCCCCCATTAAGCCCCGTGCCCGTGCCCGTGCCGTGCGGGCCCAGGACAGGCTCCGTCCCCAAGCCATCGGGGACAAGACGCTGCAGCGCCAGCACCCGGGGACAAAGACCCCCAGCGAGACTTTGCAGCCGCTGGGGGCCAGGGCGAAGGCGCTGGGGCCAGTGCGCCAGCCGCCCTGTGTGCAGCCGCAGCCCACCTCCAGCGGCCCCAGCAGCATGCCCAGGGCCCCGCCGACGGTGCCAGGCTCCAGCGCTGTGCCCGCTGCCCCCCGGCCCCCAGCTGGAGACAAGGCCCAGGCGGTGCCGGCACCACCAGGCAGCACGGCGCGAGCGTGGAGAGCTCCCCTGCAGCAGGCGCCCAGAGCGCCGTGCCTGCCAGCCGCGGGGGGCCAAGCGCAGCGGGAGCCTCTGCCCACGCAGCCGCGCACGCTGCAGCGTCCGGCGCAGCCCCGCGTGGACTACGTGCCCTGCGTGGGGCCCTGGGCAGGCGGCGACGCGGCGCCCACGCCGCTGGAGGAGCAGGAGGCGTCGGTGCCCATCACGCCGCAGCAGCGTCCCGAGCGGGAGCGCCTGAAGAAGCTGGCCCAGGAGGAGCGGCAGCGGGCGGCCCACCAGATGAAGATCGGCCCCGTGCAATTCTTCGTGCAGCGGCAGAAGGACCACGCCATAGCCAAGTATTACGGCTACCCGTGACCCTGCGCTCCTCGACGGCCCCCGCAGCACCCGGGCCCGCTCAGCATGCAGGCACAGAGACCTCTGCAGGCGCCTGCTCCAGCTTCAGCCACGCTCCTCAGCCCTTGCCCCTCTCGCTTGCCCTCTCCCTTCTCCAGTGCTGCAGCTAGGCAGTGTTTGCCACTGTCAGGGATGGGCAACTGGGGCAATGGGAAATGCGCGCGTCACGAATGAACGTTGCAATGGGAAGCTGTTGGGATGTTGGCAATAGCTGGGGTGGGAAAGGTTGGGCGTGGGAACTGCTTGTTGGGACACCAAATGGCTGAGATCCCAAACTTCTTTCTTCTTTCGGGTCATTTCTCTTCTTTAGTGCCTTCCTTATTAAATTCCTCTAGTGTAGGTGTTCACTCAGCAAGGCCTCTGCCTGCAGCTGTTCTGGCACTGGGATGCCGAGGGGATTTCATGCAGCCCGCTCCCGCTGCCCATGCTCAGTCCGTGCATGGATGTGGGCATGGCCAGCACGGACGGGAGAAAATGGGTGGACGGCTGGGTGGATGGGAGGGTGATGGGAGTTGGGAATTCAGCCTTGGGATCAGACACGGGAGGTTGTTGGGATAGGAAATGACCAGTGGGATGGGAAGTCACGATGGGGATAGGAATTCATTAGAATAGGACAAATTGGTTTCATTTTTATTTATTATTTTATTAATTTTAATATTTATTTTATTTATTATATTTATTAATTTTATTTATTAAATTTACTTTATTGACTGTGTTGTACAGGATGGCATTTTTTTAGGTTCTCTTCCTTTTCTACCCTATTAAACTCTCTTTATCACAACGCACTGCTTTGTACTTCATTTTTCCTTCCGAGTCGTTCTGGATTCACTCAGGATGGGGGGGACATTAGTGAACGCCTGTGTGCTTCAGATCCAAGCTCACCTTTGCCCTCAACTCAAGATACATATTTGCATCTGTTGTCATGATACAAAATTAACAGCAACAAAATAAAAGTTAACTACTTCCGAGCACCAGCTGTACGTTTGCTGGGTCTGCTCTATGCATTTTGAAGACCATTCAATACTATTCAGCACCTTCAGGAGGAAATGTGTGGTTCTAGGGAAATGCATCTTGATCTGATGCAAACCTGCGACGCACCCTGCAGCCCCTCCAACCCCTGTGATTTTACCTGCAGCCCCTGCAACCCCTGTGATTTTACCTGCAGCCCCTCCAAGCCCTGTGATTTTACCAGCAGCCACTCCAACCCTGTGACAGGCCCTACAGCTGGCTCCGGGGACTACCCCGTTGCCGTATCAGTCGCCAATACACACACAAGATGAAGGAATGGATGCAGAAGTCATCTCGTTTAGGCAGGGAAGAAAGTCCTCCGAAGAAGGGGAAGGAGCAACAGGACGGCGAGGCAGGCGACCCCAATGTAGGGCCATCCCAGGGAAGAGGAGGCTGTTATAAAATAGAAAAGAGAGAAAAGCAGCAGTAAGCAGGTGATCCCCATCCCTGGGCGAGCTGCGAGACATGGGACAAGATTTCAGCTGTCATGCAGGCGAGCACATTGTCACCTGGCTGCTGCGATGCTGGGATAACAGCTCCGGGAGCCTGGAATCGGAGGGCAGGGAAGCCAAGCAGCTGGGATCCTTCTCTGGGGAAGGGGGCACTGAGAAAGCGATCGGAAACGGGGCACAAGCCTCTGGAGGCGGCGCCTGTCAGGCGTGAAGGAAAGGGATCCCTTCCAGGAAGATGCTGTGGGGTTGCTGAGGGTCGAAGAACAGCAGGTGTTGGCTGCTCCCACCGTGCTGCAGCAGCGGCAAGGGAGAGACGTGGTGGTTTTCCTCAGCTGGGCAGCTGAGCTCCACCTCAACCGCTCTCTCCCTGCCCCTCCTCAAAGGGAAAGGGGAGAAAATAGGATGGAAAGGGCTCAAGGGCTGAGAGAAGGACAGGGAGATCACTCCACAATGATCGTCACGGGCAAAAGAGGCTCAGCAGAGCCTGTTCCAGTCCAGCCCGGGCCTGCTCCTGCGGGGGCTCTCCACAGGCCGCGGCCTCCTCCAGGCCACATCCACCTGCTCCACCGGGGGCTCCTCCACAGGCTGCAGCGTGGAGATCTGCTCCGTGTGGGACCCGTGGGCTGCAGGGGGACAGCCTGCTCCACCAGGGGCCTCTCCCCAGGCCGCAGGGGAACTGCTGCTGTGAGCCTGGAGCACCTCCTGCCTCCTGCTGCACTCACCTTGGGGGCTGCAGAGAGGTTTCTCACTCCTCCCTGACCCAGACGCTGCTGTGCAGCAGGTTTCTTTCCCTTTCTTAGATGGGCTCTCACACAGGCGCAAACATCATCCGTTTTGTCTCAGTTCTGGGCAGCAGCGGGTCCCTCTGGAGCCTCCTGGAACCGGCCCTTATCTAACATGGGGCAGCTGCTGCATTCTCCTCACAGAGGACACCCCTGCAGCCCCCCGCTACCAGAACCTGTCCTCGTAAACCCAACACAAGACACCGACCGAGCCTCCCTGATTCCCAGCAGGTGGGTCAGGCTGGGAACCCAGGCCAGTGCCCGGCAGACCCTCCTGGGCCTTGAAAAGCAAGCTTTATGGGGACGTAGCACCCAGAAAGAACGGAGTCACACAACAGGATTCATTTCCAAAACCGTCTCATAGACACCTGGGCCAAAGTGCAGGGCCTTGAGCGGGTATATCACAATGACAGAGTTCATTTCCTTCCCAGTAGCTGGCACATGCCGTTTTTTGGGATTTCGGGGCTACAGTGAGCTGCTAAGAGGGATGTCTTAGCTCTTGCAGGGCAGTGCTTCCACTAAGGCCAGGACTTTTCTGCATCTTCTACTGCCCTGCAAGCGAGGATGCTTGGGGCACACAGGAAGCTGGGAGGGGACACAGCTGCAGGGATTCCATAAGACACAAGCAAATGCAGCCTTGGCTTGGTGACACTTTCTCTTGATTACTGCTCAACACAAATTACCTCGAGCAAGTCTACTGTGAGGACTAAAGGAAAGAGACGTATGGATGCTGCTAAGCTCTTCTAGCTTGTACCAGGTAGGAAAGATACCTCTGTAGCAGGCGTGAAGAGGATAGCACTAATTAATTAGATGAGAAGCGGAGGAAAGGCACTTAGAGGTAGTGAAAAGCAGTTAATGTGATGTTCCGGGGAAGCTTCAGTCTGCTTAAGGAGTAGCAAGAACAAGCCTAAAGTCATAGCCAAATACAAGAAAGAGAGGAGGACACGCAGCATGAGAAGCTCCCGAGAGAAAGGAGCTCTGTTTTGGGTAAAAATCAGTCCCTTTTTCTATCATGGAGACATCCAAGGGCGTAGGACACGTGCACTTCAGGGAACCAAGAGATGCTGTGCATTTCTCTCGTCCCCCTGACACAGCCACTAGGTGACGATGCTTCCAATTCTCTCTAAAGAAACCTTGCTTTCTCAGGCCCAGGTGTCCAGCTGCACACCAAGGACGTCCCTGGCTCCCAGGCACAGTTCCCAGGCCCAAGGCCGAGCTCCCCTCCGAACCCCCATTCCAGCAGACCTTGCTCCTGGCATTGTGGAGCAGCCATTTCATGTCAGCCTTTTCTCCTGGCAGTCAGCTTAGCGCCGTAACCTCTGCCATCGGGGCGCCCGAGAGCCGTGTGAGGTCAGCAGAGAGTCACTGTCAGCCTTTGACCTCACAAAGGTGGGTGACCGTAAGTGCCCTGAGCGTCCAGCTCGCATTGAGTACTGCTGGTGGCACTCGAGGCGTGGAGGTCTGCATGGTGCAATGGGAGACGCCGATGTCCTGCTGCTGGAACAAGAGGCGCTGATGTGCTGCTGGTGCAGGAGGAGACGTGAAGGTGCTGCTGCTTAGAGGTGCTGAGGAGCGGGCAGCCTCCGTGCCGGTGGCTGAGCATGCTACTCTTAATTAGTGCTCTACCCTTCCTATCTTTTTACTAAGGTGGGTAGAGAGAAATGCCCATATCTGTTTATTTCCTGGTAAGAAATGTAAGAGCCTTGTATCTGCATATTCACCAGATTCATCCCAGCGCCCTTGGTACTGGCGATCTGTGTTGATCTGTAATAAAGAGCAATCGGTAGCACACCAAGTCTCCGTGACCTTGCATCTAACAGAATCGTCCAAATCCCTGTTGTGATCTCTCTCTAGCTGTGGGCTGGCTAAGCTGTCTGTTGGATGGTGAAAATGGGAAATGATTGGGATGGGAAATGATGAGTGGGCCGAGAAATCATTGCTGGGATGGGAAGACTTCCATGGGGTGGAAAGCCATTGGGCTAGGAACTCAAAGAGATGGGAAATCTTCCCTGGGTTTGAAATCATTGGGAAGCAAAAGCGTTGGGATGGGAAATCACTCCGGGGATGGGGAAGTATTGGGATGGGAAGTCTTTAATGGGGTGGGTAACATTCACTGGGGAAGGAAGTACTTGGAAAAGTAATCAGAGGAATGGGAATTCTTTGGGATGAGATCTCTTTGGATTAAGAAACGCTTCGTGTCGATGGGAAATATCTCGTATGGGAATCTGTTATCATGTGAAATTGTAAGGATGGGAAATGACCGTTAGGATGCAAAGCTGGTACTGGGACGGGAAATGCTTGGGACGGGGAAGTGTTGGTGTGAAACCGTCCTGGGCATGGCAAATGATGCGTGGGAGGGAAAGCCCGATGGGGATGGAAAAGTCTTGCGATGGGAAGCCTGCTTGGGTCCAAAAGCTGCAGTCCTCACCAAGATGGCGGCGAGGGGCTGGTCAGCCGTTGGGACGGAACGGCCGTTGCCCGCGTTCCCCAACCGACCGCCCCACTCTCCAGCCACCATGGCAGGTACAGCAGCCGGCTCCCGCTCCTCCCGGGGCTGCGGCCCTGCTGGCGAGCCCAGCGCCCCGGATCTCACCCCAGCGCCCTTTTTCCCACAGAGGGTTTCCCCAGACGGCTTCCGCGGCTTCCGCAGACGCAAAACTCCCCCTTCGTCGTCCCAGCCGTGCCGCCAACGGTGGCTGCCTGGCTGCTGCCCTCCCTCCCCGGAGCGATGGCGCTGCCCTTGCAGCCCCCCCAGGTACCCACCCTCCCCTACGCGCTGCCCCAGGCCACCGTCTGGCACGTGGTGCCGGGGGTCCAGGGGCAGGTGCTGCAGCTCCCCGCCGGGGTGCAGCTGGCACCTGGGGGGCACCTCCCACCCGAGGGGCACCACCTGCAGCTTGGGCAGCTCCCCGCCGTGGGGCAGCTCCCTGCTGTGGGGCAGCTCCCCCACACCGCTCCTCCCTGGGCCCCCGTCTACCAGTGGGGACAGCCCGTGGGGACGGGGACGGTGCTGCCCCAGGATCCCCTCTGGCTGGGGCCCGGGGCCGTGCTCCATGGGGAGCTCCTGCACCCCGCAGGCACCTGCCTGCTGCAGGCCCCTGCCCACCCCGACCCCCCACCACTCCTCGTCCCGGGGCCTCCGCTGCGGGGGCAGGCGCTCCCCGCGCCCCGCACCCTGACCAGCAGCCGGGGGCAGCTGCCGGAGCCCTGCGACCACGCCGTGGGGCTCAGCGAGGACCAGGGGCCCCCGCTGCCCGGCCCCACTCCCCCCGAGCCTGCCCAGGCTCCAACGACCGCCAGCACCCAGACGGTGACGCCCAACGGTGAGTTTGGGGCTGGCACAGCTGGCCGCTGGGCGCCCCACACCCAGGAGCCATGGGAAAGCTGGCATCGCCCATCCTGGGGGATTTGCTTGCTTTTTCCTCAGCGGCGACAGTTGCAGAGGTGCCTGAGGAGCCCCTGGAGCTGCTTGAGCTGGGCCCCGATGCCTTCGCCGAGGCCTTTCCCCACCTGGCAGGGGACAGCCAGCAGCTGCAGCACCTGCAGGACCAGCTCCCGGCCGACCTGGACATCTCCGGCTTGGAGGAGCTGCTCAGCTGGCTCGATGCCGTGGAGCCCCAGGACGCCTTCCCCGGTGTCCCCAGCAGTCCTGTGCTCAGCCGCTTCCTGTCTGAGCTGCCCGACCTCTGCGAGGACATCGAGGAGCCGAGCACACAGGGACTGGCAGCCACCAGAGCGCTGGGTGAGGTACCCTCAACCCCTGGGGTGCACCCCGAGAAGGTGCAGGGTGGGCGGGCGGTGCAGCCCCCTGCTGTGCCGGCAGCGAGCTCCCCCCTCAAGCCTGCAGCCAGTCCCCAGCTCAGTGCCCTCAGGAGACCCCTGCCCAACCCTCCCTTCACTCTCCCCAAAAGGCCCCCCCACCCTGAATTCCTCACTGCCCTTAGCAGACCCCTGCCCAACCCTCCCTCGCGTCCCCTCAAGAGACCCCCCGACCCTCAATTCCTTAATTCCCTTAGGAGACCCCTGCCCAAGCCTCGCCTGAGTCCCCTCAAGAGCCCCCCCGACCCTGAATTTATTAGTGCCCTTAGGAGACCCCTGCCCAATCCCCCTCTGGGTCCCCTCAAGAGCCCCCCCGGCCCTGAATTTATTAGTGCCCTTAGGAGGCCCCTGCCCAATCCCCCTCTGAGTCCCCTCAAGAGCCCCCCGCCTGCCCCTGCGCCCACCGGCACCAAGTGGGGGGCCAAGCGCCCCGCGCCCACCAGCACCCCCAGCACAGCGCAGAGCTCCCAGCACAGGAGGCCGGCGACGGAGAAAACCCCCGGCAAGGAGAAGACGACGCTGCTGGGCCAGGGTGGCCAAGGCCCCAAGACGCTGTGCCAGGGGAAGACGGGTGGCCACAGCGCGGTGGCTGGCAGCAGCGGCCAAGCGGGCGGCGGCAGGCAGCAGCCGGCGAGCGACAGCACCAGGGCGCCCAGCAAGAGGGCCCGAAGCCCGGGGGCTGCTGGGGGGCAAGGAGCAGCGGCACCGCCTCCCCGGAGAGCGCTGCTGCTGCTGGAGCCCCCCCCCATTAAGCCCCGTGCCCGTGCCCGTGCCGTGCGGGCCCAGGACAGGCTCCGTCCCCAAGCCATCGGGGACAAGACGCTGCAGCGCCAGCACCCGGGGACAAAGACCCCCAGCGAGACTTTGCAGCCGCTGGGGGCCAGGGCGAAGGCGCTGGGGCCAGTGCGCCAGCCGCCCTGTGTGCAGCCGCAGCCCACCTCCAGCGGCCCCAGCAGCATGCCCAGGGCCCCGCCGACGGTGCCAGGCTCCAGCGCTGTGCCCGCTGCCCCCCGGCCCCCAGCTGGAGACAAGGCCCAGGCGGTGCCGGCACCACCAGGCAGCACGGCGCGAGCGTGGAGAGCTCCCCTGCAGCAGGCGCCCAGAGCGCCGTGCCTGCCAGCCGCGGGGGGCCAAGCGCAGCGGGAGCCTCTGCCCACGCAGCCGCGCACGCTGCAGCGTCCGGCGCAGCCCCGCGTGGACTACGTGCCCTGCGTGGGGCCCTGGGCAGGCGGCGACGCGTCGCCCACGCCGCTGGAGGAGCAGGAGGCGTCGGTGCCCATCACGCCGCAGCAGCGTCCCGAGCGGGAGCGCCTGAAGAAGCTGGCCCAGGAGGAGCGGCAGCGGGCGGCCCACCAGATGAAGATCGGCCCCGTGCAATTCTTCGTGCAGCGGCAGAAGGACCACGCCATAGCCAAGTATTACGGCTACCCGTGACCCTGCGCTCCTCGACGGCCCCCGCAGCACCCGGGCCCGCTCAGCATGCAGGCACAGAGACCTCTGCAGGCGCCTGCTCCAGCTTCAGCCACGCTCCTCAGCCCTTGCCCCTCTCGCTTGCCCTCTCCCTTCTCCAGTGCTGCAGCTAGGCAGTGTTTGCCACTGTCAGGGATGGGCAACTGGGGCAATGGGAAATGCGCGCGTCACGAATGAACGTTGCAATGGGAAGCTGTTGGGATGTTGGCAATAGCTGGGGTGGGAAAGGTTGGGCGTGGGAACTGCTTGTTGGGACACCAAATGGCTGAGATCCCAAACTTCTTTCTTCTTTCGGGTCATTTCTCTTCTTTAGTGCCTTCCTTATTAAATTCCTCTAGTGTAGGTGTTCACTCAGCAAGGCCTCTGCCTGCAGCTGTTCTGGCACTGGGATGCCGAGGGGATTTCATGCAGCCCGCTCCCGCTGCCCATGCTCAGTCCGTGCATGGATGTGGGCATGGCCAGCACGGACGGGAGAAAATGGGTGGACGGCTGGGTGGATGGGAGGGTGATGGGAGTTGGGAATTCAGCCTTGGGATCAGACACGGGAGGTTGTTGGGATAGGAAATGACCAGTGGGATGGGAAGTCACGATGGGGATAGGAATTCATTAGAATAGGACAAATTGGTTTCATTTTTATTTATTATTTTATTAATTTTAATATTTATTTTATTTATTATATTTATTAATTTTATTTATTAAATTTACTTTATTGACTGTGTTGTACAGGATGGCATTTTTTTAGGTTCTCTTCCTTTTCTACCCTATTAAACTCTCTTTATCACAACGCACTGCTTTGTACTTCATTTTTCCTTCCGAGTCGTTCTGGATTCACTCAGGATGGGGGGGACATTAGTGAACGCCTGTGTGCTTCAGATCCAAGGTCACCTTTGCCCTCAACTCAAGATACATATTTGCATCTGTTGTCATGATACAAAATTAACAGCAACAAAATAAAAGTTAACTACTTCCGAGCACCAGCTGTACGTTTGCTGGGTCTGCTCTATGCATTTTGAAGACCATTCAATACTATTCAGCACCTTCAGGAGGAAATGTGTGGTTCTAGGGAAATGCATCTTGATCTGATGCAAACCTGCGACGCACCCTGCAGCCCCTCCAACCCCTGTGATTTTACCTGCAGCCCCTGCAACCCCTGTGATTTTACCTGCAGCCCCTCCAAGCCCTGTGATTTTACCAGCAGCCACTCCAACCCTGTGACAGGCCCTACAGCTGGCTCCGGGGACTACCCCGTTGCCGTATCAGTCGCCAATACACACACAAGATGAAGGAATGGATGCAGAAGTCATCTCGTTTAGGCAGGGAAGAAAGTCCTCCGAAGAAGGGGAAGGAGCAACAGGAAGGCGAGGCAGGCGACCCCAATGTAGGGCCATCCCAGGGAAGAGGAGGCTGTTATAAAATAGAAAAGAGAGAAAAGCAGCAGTAAGCAGGTGATCCCCATCCCTGGGCGAGCTGCGAGACATGGGACAAGATTTCAGCTGTCATGCAGGCGAGCACATTGTCACCTGGCTGCTGCGATGCTGGGATAACAGCTCCGGGAGCCTGGAATCGGAGGGCAGGGAAGCCAAGCAGCTGGGATCCTTCTCTGGGGAAGGGGGCACTGAGAAAGCGATCGGAAACGGGGCACAAGCCTCTGGAGGCGGCGCCTGTCAGGCGTGAAGGAAAGGGATCCCTTCCAGGAAGATGCTGTGGGGTTGCTGAGGGTCGAAGAACAGCAGGTGTTGCCTGCACCCACCGTGCTGCAGCAGCGGCAAGGGAGAGACGTGGTGGTTTTCCTCAGCTGGGCAGCTGAGCTCCACCTCAACCGCTCTCTCCCTGCCCCTCCTCAAAGGGAAAGGGGAGAAAATAGGATGGAAAGGGCTCAAGGGCTGAGAGAAGGACAGGGAGATCACTCCACAATGATCGTCACGGGCAAAAGAGGCTCAGCAGAGCCTGTTCCAGTCCAGCCCGGGCCTGCTCCTGCGGGGGCTCTCCACAGGCCGCGGCCTCCTCCAGGCCACATCCACCTGCTCCACCGGGGGCTCCTCCACGGGCTGCAGCGTGGAGATCTGCTCCGTGTGGGACCCGTGGGCTGCAGGGGGACAGCCTGCTCCACCAGGGGCCTCTCCCCAGGCCGCAGGGGAACTGCTGCTGTGAGCCTGGAGCACCTCCTGCCTCCTGCTGCACTCACCTTGGGGGCTGCAGAGAGGTTTCTCACTCCTCCCTGACCCAGACGCTGCTGTGCAGCAGGTTTCTTTCCCTTTCTTAGATGGGCTCTCACACAGGCGCAAACATCATCCGTTTTGTCTCAGTTCTGGGCAGCAGCGGGTCCCTCTGGAGCCTCCTGGAACCGGCCCTTATCTAACATGGGGCAGCTGCTGCATTCTCCTCACAGAGGACACCCCTGCAGCCCCCCGCTACCAGAACCTGTCCTCGTAAACCCAACACAAGACACCGACCGAGCCTCCCTGATTCCCAGCAGGTGGGTCAGGCTGGGAACCCAGGCCAGTGCCCGGCAGACCCTCCTGGGCCTTGAAAAGCAAGCTTTATGGGGACGTAGCACCCAGAAAGAACGGAGTCACACAACAGGATTCATTTCCAAAACCGTCTCATAGACACCTGGGCCAAAGTGCAGGGCCTTGAGCGGGTATATCACAATGACAGAGTTCATTTCCTTCCCAGTAGCTGGCACATGCCGTTTTTTGGGATTTCGGGGCTACAGTGAGCTGCTAAGAGGGATGTCTTAGCTCTTGCAGGGCAGTGCTTCCACTAAGGCCAGGACTTTTCTGCATCTTCTACTGCCCTGCAAGCGAGGATGCTTGGGGCACACAGGAAGCTGGGAGGGGACACAGCTGCAGGGATTCCATAAGACACAAGCAAATGCAGCCTTGGCTTGGTGACACTTTCTCTTGATTACTGCTCAACACAAATTACCTCGAGCAAGTCTACTGTGAGGACTAAAGGAAAGAGACGTATGGATGCTGCTAAGCTCTTCTAGCTTGTACCAGGTAGGAAAGATACCTCTGTAGCAGGCGTGAAGAGGATAGCACTAATTAATTAGATGAGAAGCGGAGGAAAGGCACTTAGAGGTAGTGAAAAGCAGTTAATGTGATGTTCCGGGGAAGCTTCAGTCTGCTTAAGGAGTAGCAAGAACAAGCCTAAAGTCATAGCCAAATACAAGAAAGAGAGGAGGACACGCAGCATGAGAAGCTCCCGAGAGAAAGGAGCTCTGTTTTGGGTAAAAATCAGTCCCTTTTTCTATCATGGAGACATCCAAGGGCGTAGGACACGTGCACTTCAGGGAACCAAGAGATGCTGTGCATTTCTCTCGTCCCCCTGACACAGCCACTAGGTGACGATGCTTCCAATTCTCTCTAAAGAAACCTTGCTTTCTCAGGCCCAGGTGTCCAGCTGCACACCAAGGACGTCCCTGGCTCCCAGGCACAGTTCCCAGGCCCAAGGCCGAGCTCCCCTCCGAACCCCCATTCCAGCAGACCTTGCTCCTGGCATTGTGGAGCAGCCATTTCATGTCAGCCTTTTCTCCTGGCAGTCAGCTTAGCGCCGTAACCTCTGCCATCGGGGCGCCCGAGAGCTGTGTGAGGTCAGCAGAGAGTCACTGTCAGCCTTTGACCTCACAAAGGTGGGTGGCCATAAGTGCCCGGAGCGTCCAGCTCGCATTGAGTACTGCTGGTGGCACTCGAGGCGTGGAGGTCTGCATGGTGCAATGGGAGACGCCGATGTCCTGCTGCTGGAACAAGAGGCGCTGATGTGCTGCTGGTGCAGGAGGAGACGTGAAGGTGCTGCTGCTTAGAGGTGCTGAGGAGCGGGCAGCCTCCGTGCCGGTGGCTGAGCATGCTACTCTTAATTAGTGCTCTACCCTTCCTATCTTTTTACTAAGGTGGGTAGAGAGAAATGCCCATATCTGTTTATTTCCTGGTAAGAAATGTAAGAGCCTTGTATCTGCATATTCACCAGATTCATCCCAGCGCCCTTGGTACTGGCGATCTGTGTTGATCTGTAATAGAGAGCAATCGGTAGCACACCAAGTCTCCGTGACCTTGCATCTAACAGAATCGTCCAAATCCCTGTTGTGATCTCTCTCTAGCTGTGGGCTGGCTAAGCTGTCTGTTGGATGGTGAAAATGGGAAATGATTGGGATGGGAAATGATGAGTGGGCCGAGAAATCATTGCTGGGATGGGAAGACTTCCTTGGGGTGGAAAGCCATTGGGCTAGGAACTCAAAGAGATGGGAAATCTTCCCTGGGTTTGAAATCATTGGGAAGCAAAAGCGTTGGGATGGGAAATCACTCCGGGGATGGGGAAGTATTGGGATGGGAAGTCTTTAATGGGGTGGGTAACATTCACTGGGGAAGGAAGTACTTGGAAAAGTAATCAGAGGAATGGGAATTCTTTGGGATGAGATCTCTTTGGATTAAGAAAGGCTTCGTGTCGATGGGAAATATCTCGTATGGGAATCTGTTATCATGTGAAATTGTAAGGATGGGAAATGACCGTTAGGATGCAAAGCTGGTACTGGGACGGGAAATGCTTGGGACGGGGAAGTGTTGGTGTGAAACCGTCCTGGGCATGGCAAATGATGCGTGGGAGGGAAAGCCCGATGGGGATGGAAAAGTCTTGCGATGGGAAGCCTGCTTGGGTCCAAAAGCTGCAGTCCTCACCAAGATGGCGGCGAGGGGCTGGTCAGCCGTTGGGACGGAACGGCCGTTGCCCGCGTTCCCCAACCGACCGCCCCACTCTCCAGCCACCATGGCAGGTACAGCAGCCGGCTCCCGCTCCTCCCGGGGCTGCGGCCCTGCTGGCGAGCCCAGCGCCCCAGATCTCACCCCAGCGCCCTTTTTCCCACAGAGGGTTTCCCCAGACGGCTTCCGCGGCTTCCGCAGACGCAAAACTCCCCCTTCGTCGTCCCAGCCGTGCCGCCAACGGTGGCTGCCTGGCTGCTGCCCTCCCTCCCCGGAGCGATGGCGCTGCCCTTGCAGCCCCCCCAGGTACCCACCCTCCCCTACGCGCTGCCCCAGGCCACCGTCTGGCACGTGGTGCCGGGGGTCCAGGGGCAGGTGCTGCAGCTCCCCGCCGGGGTGCAGCTGGCACCTGGGGGGCACCTCCCACCCGAGGGGCACCACCTGCAGCTTGGGCAGCTCCCCGCCGTGGGGCAGCTCCCTGCTGTGGGGCAGCTCCCCCACACCGCTCCTCCCTGGGCCCCCGTCTACCAGTGGGGACAGCCCGTGGGGACGGGGACGGTGCTGCCCCAGGATCCCCTCTGGCTGGGGCCCGGGGCCGTGCTCCATGGGGAGCTCCTGCACCCCGCAGGCACCTGCCTGCTGCAGGCCCCTGCCCACCCCGGCCCCCCACCACTCCTCGTCCCGGGGCCTCCGCTGCGGGGGCAGGCGCTCCCCGCGCCCCGCACCCTGACCAGCAGCCGGGGGCAGCTGCCGGAGCCCTGCGACCACGCCGTGGGGCTCAGCGAGGACCAGGGGCCCCCGCTGCCCGGCCCCACTCCCCCCGAGCCTGCCCAGGCTCCAACGACCACCAGCACCCAGACGGTGACGCCCAACGGTGAGTTTGGGGCTGGCACACCCGGCCGCTGGGCGCCCCACACCCAGGAGCCATGGGAAAGCTGGCATCGCCCATCCTGGGGGATTTGCTTGCTTTTTCCTCAGCGGCGACAGTTGCAGAGGTGCCTGAGGAGCCCCTGGAGCTGCTTGAGCTGGGCCCCGATGCCTTCGCCGAGGCCTTTCCCCACCTGGCAGGGGACAGCCAGCAGCTGCAGCACCTGCAGGACCAGCTCCCGGCCGACCTGGACATCTCCGGCTTGGAGGAGCTGCTCAGCTGGCTCGATGCCGTGGAGCCCCAGGACGCCTTCCCCGGTGTCCCCAGCAGTCCTGTGCTCAGCCGCTTCCTGTCTGAGCTGCCCGACCTCTGCGAGGACATCGAGGAGCCGAGCACACAGGGACTGGCAGCCACCAGAGCGCTGGGTGAGGTACCCTCAACCCCTGGGGTGCACCCCGAGAAGGTGCAGGGTGGGCGGGCGGTGCAGCCCCCTGCTGTGCCGGCAGCGAGCTCCCCCCTCAAGCCTGCAGCCAGTCCCCAGCTCAGTGCCCTCAGGAGACCCCTGCCCAACCCTCCCTTCACTCTCCCCAAAAGGCCCCCCCACCCTGAATTCCTCACTGCCCTTAGCAGACCCCTGCCCAACCCTCCCTCGCGTCCCCTCAAGAGACCCCCCGACCCTCAATTCCTTAATTCCCTTAGGAGACCCCTGCCCAAGCCTCGCCTGAGTCCCCTCAAGAGCCCCCCCGACCCTGAATTTATTAGTGCCCTTAGGAGACCCCTGCCCAATCCCCCTCTGGGTCCCCTCAAGAGCCCCCCCGGCCCTGAATTTATTAGTGCCCTTAGGAGGCCCCTGCCCAATCCCCCTCTGAGTCCCCTCAAGAGCCCCCCGCCTGCCCCTGCGCCCACCGGCACCAAGTGGGGGGCCAAGCGCCCCGCGCCCACCAGCACCCCCAGCACAGCGCAGAGCTCCCAGCACAGGAGGCCGGCGACGGAGAAAACCCCCGGCAAGGAGAAGACGACGCTGCTGGGCCAGGGTGGCCAAGGCCCCAAGACGCTGTGCCAGGGGAAGACGGGTGGCCACAGCACGGTGGCTGGCAGCAGCGGCCAAGCGGGCGGCGGCAGGCAGCAGCCGGCGAGCGACAGCACCAGGGCGCCCAGCAAGAGGGCCCGAAGCCCGGGGGCTGCTGGGGCGCAAGGAGCAGCGGCACCGCCTCCCCGGAGAGCGCTGCTGCTGCTGGAGCCCCCCCCCATTAAGCCCCGTGCCCGTGCCCGTGCCGTGCGGGCCCAGGACAGGCTCCGTCCCCAAGCCATCGGGGACAAGACGCTGCAGCGCCAGCACCCGGGGACAAAGACCCCCAGCGAGACTTTGCAGCCGCTGGGGGCCAGGGCGAAGGCGCTGGGGCCAGTGCGCCAGCCGCCCTGTGTGCAGCCGCAGCCCACCTCCAGCGGCCCCAGCAGCATGCCCAGGGCCCCGCCGACGGTGCCAGGCTCCAGCGCTGTGCCCGCTGCCCCCCGGCCCCCAGCTGGAGACAAGGCCCAGGCGGTGCCGGCACCACCAGGCAGCACGGCGCGAGCGTGGAGAGCTCCCCTGCAGCAGGCGCCCAGAGCGCCGTGCCTGCCAGCCGCGGGGGGCCAAGCGCAGCGGGAGCCTCTGCCCACGCAGCCGCGCACGCTGCAGCGTCCGGCGCAGCCCCGCGTGGACTACGTGCCCTGCGTGGGGCCCTGGGCAGGCGGCGACGCGGCGCCCACGCCGCTGGAGGAGCAGGAGGCGTCGGTGCCCATCACGCCGCAGCAGCGTCCCGAGCGGGAGCGCCTGAAGAAGCTGGCCCAGGAGGAGCGGCAGCGGGCGGCCCACCAGATGAAGATCGGCCCCGTGCAATTCTTCGTGCAGCGGCAGAAGGACCACGCCATAGCCAAGTATTACGGCTACCCGTGACCCTGCGCTCCTCGACGGCCCCCGCAGCACCCGGGCCCGCTCAGCATGCAGGCACAGAGACCTCTGCAGGCGCCTGCTCCAGCTTCAGCCACGCTCCTCAGCCCTTGCCCCTCTCGCTTGCCCTCTCCCTTCTCCAGTGCTGGAGCTAGGCAGTGTTTGCCACTGTCAGGGATGGGCAACTGGGGCAATGGGAAATGCGCGCGTCACGAATGAACGTTGCAATGGGAAGCTGTTGGGATGTTGGCAATAGCTGGGGTGGGAAAGGTTGGGCGTGGGAACTGCTTGTTGGGACACCAAATGGCTGAGATCCCAAACTTCTTTCTTCTTTCGGGTCATTTCTCTTCTTTAGTGCCTTCCTTATTAAATTCCTCTAGTGTAGGTGTTCACTCAGCAAGGCCTCTGCCTGCAGCTGTTCTGGCACTGGGATGCCGAGGGGATTTCATGCAGCCCGCTCCCGCTGCCCATGCTCAGTCCGTGCATGGATGTGGGCACGGCCAGCACGGACGGGAGAAAATGGGTGGACGGCTGGGTGGATGGGAGGGTGATGGGAGTTGGGAATTCAGCCTTGGGATCAGACACGGGAGGTTGTTGGGATAGGAAATGACCAGTGGGATGGGAAGTCACGATGGGGATAGGAATTCATTAGAATAGGACAAATTGGTTTCATTTTTATTTATTATTTTATTAATTTTAATATTTATTTTATTTATTATATTTATTAATTTTATTTATTAAATTTACTTTATTGACTGTGTTGTACAGGATGGCATTTTTTTAGGTTCTCTTCCTTTTCTACCCTATTAAACTCTCTTTATCACAACGCACTGCTTTGTACTTCATTTTTCCTTCCGAGTCGTTCTGGATTCACTCAGGATGGGGGGGACATTAGTGAACGCCTGTGTGCTTCAGATCCAAGCTCACCTTTGCCCTCAACTCAAGATACATATTTGCATCTGTTGTCATGATACAAAATTAACAGCAACAAAATAAAAGTTAACTACTTCCGAGCACCAGCTGTACGTTTGCTGGGTCTGCTCTATGCATTTTGAAGACCATTCAATACTATTCAGCACCTTCAGGAGGAAATGTGTGGTTCTAGGGAAATGCATCTTGATCTGATGCAAACCTGCGACGCACCCTGCAGCCCCTGCAACCCCTGTGATTTTACCTGCAGCCCCTCCAAGCCCTGTGATTTTACCAGCAGCCACTCCAACCCTGTGACAGGCCCTACAGCTGGCTCCGGGGACTACCCCGTTGCCGTATCAGTCGCCAATACACACACAAGATGAAGGAATGGATGCAGAAGTCATCTCGTTTAGGCAGGGAAGAAAGTCCTCCGAAGAAGGGGAAGGAGCAACAGGAAGGCGAGGCAGGCGACCCCAATGTAGGGCCATCCCAGGGAAGAGGAGGCTGTTATAAAATAGAAAAGAGAGAAAAGCAGCAGTAAGCAGGTGATCCCCATCCCTGGGCGAGCTGCGAGACATGGGACAAGATTTCAGCTGTCATGCAGGCGAGCACATTGTCACCTGGCTGCTGCGATGCTGGGATAACAGCTCCGGGAGCCTGGAATCGGAGGGCAGGGAAGCCAAGCAGCTGGGATCCTTCTCTGGGGAAGGGGGCACTGAGAAAGCGATCGGAAACGGGGCACAAGCCTCTGGAGGCGGCGCCTGTCAGGCGTGAAGGAAAGGGATCCCTTCCAGGAAGATGCTGTGGGGTTGCTGAGGGTCGAAGAACAGCAGGTGTTGCCTGCACCCACCGTGCTGCAGCAGCGGCAAGGGAGAGACGTGGTGGTTTTCCTCAGCTGGGCAGCTGAGCTCCACCTCAACCGCTCTCTCCCTGCCCCTCCTCAAAGGGAAAGGGGAGAAAATAGGATGGAAAGGGCTCAAGGGCTGAGAGAAGGACAGGGAGATCACTCCACAATGATCGTCACGGGCAAAAGAGGCTCAGCAGAGCCTGTTCCAGTCCAGCCCGGGCCTGCTCCTGCGGGGGCTCTCCACAGGCCGCGGCCTCCTCCAGGCCACATCCACCTGCTCCACCGGGGGCTCCTCCACGGGCTGCAGCGTGGAGATCTGCTCCGTGTGGGACCCGTGGGCTGCAGGGGGACAGCCTGCTCCACCAGGGGCCTCTCCCCAGGCCGCAGGGGAACTGCTGCTGTGAGCCTGGAGCACCTCCTGCCTCCTGCTGCACTCACCTTGGGGGCTGCAGAGAGGTTTCTCACTCCTCCCTGACCCAGACGCTGCTGTGCAGCAGGTTTCTTTCCCTTTCTTAGATGGGCTCTCACACAGGCGCAAACATCATCCGTTTTGTCTCAGTTCTGGGCAGCAGCGGGTCCCTCTGGAGCCTCCTGGAACCGGCCCTTATCTAACATGGGGCAGCTGCTGCATTCTCCTCACAGAGGACACCCCTGCAGCCCCCCGCTACCAGAACCTGTCCTCGTAAACCCAACACAAGACACCGACCGAGCCTCCCTGATTCCCAGCAGGTGGGTCAGGCTGGGAACCCAGGCCAGTGCCCGGCAGACCCTCCTGGGCCTTGAAAAGCAAGCTTTATGGGGACGTAGCACCCAGAAAGAACGGAGTCACACAACAGGATTCATTTCCAAAACCGTCTCATAGACACCTGGGCCAAAGTGCAGGGCCTTGAGCGGGTATATCACAATGACAGAGTTCATTTCCTTCCCAGTAGCTGGCACATGCCGTTTTTTGGGATTTCGGGGCTACAGTGAGCTGCTAAGAGGGATGTCTTAGCTCTTGCAGGGCAGTGCTTCCACTAAGGCCAGGACTTTTCTGCATCTTCTACTGCCCTGCAAGCGAGGATGCTTGGGGCACACAGGAAGCTGCGAGGGGACACAGCTGCAGGGATTCCATAAGACACAAGCAAATGCAGCCTTGGCTTGGTGACACTTTCTCTTGATTACTGCTCAACACAAATTACCTCGAGCAAGTCTACTGTGAGGACTAAAGGAAAGAGACGTATGGATGCTGCTAAGCTCTTCTAGCTTGTACCAGGTAGGAAAGATACCTCTGTAGCAGGCGTGAAGAGGATAGCACTAATTAATTAGATGAGAAGCGGAGGAAAGGCACTTAGAGGTAGTGAAAAGCAGTTAATGTGATGTTCCGGGGAAGCTTCAGTCTGCTTAAGGAGTAGCAAGAACAAGCCTAAAGTCATAGCCAAATACAAGAAAGAGAGGAGGACACGCAGCATGAGAAGCTCCCGAGAGAAAGGAGCTCTGTTTTGGGTAAAAATCAGTCCCTTTTTCTATCATGGAGACATCCAAGGGCGTAGGACACGTGCACTTCAGGGAACCAAGAGATGCTGTGCATTTCTCTCGTCCCCCTGACACAGCCACTAGGTGACGATGCTTCCAATTCTCTCTAAAGAAACCTTGCTTTCTCAGGCCCAGGTGTCCAGCTGCACACCAAGGACGTCCCTGGCTCCCAGGCACAGTTCCCAGGCCCAAGGCCGAGCTCCCCTCCGAACCCCCATTCCAGCAGACCTTGCTCCTGGCATTGTGGAGCAGCCATTTCATGTCAGCCTTTTCTCCTGGCAGTCAGCTTAGCGCCGTAACCTCTGCCATCGGGGCGCCCGAGAGCCGTGTGAGGTCAGCAGAGAGTCACTGTCAGCCTTTGACCTCACAAAGGTGGGTGGCCATAAGTGCCCTGAGCGTCCAGCTCGCATTGAGTACTGCTGGTGGCACTCGAGGCGTGGAGGTCTGCATGGTGCAATGGGAGACGCCGATGTCCTGCTGCTGGAACAAGAGACGCTGATGTGCTGCTGGTGCAGGAGGAGACGTGAAGGTGCTGCTGCTTAGAGGTGCTGAGGAGCGGGCAGCCTCCGTGCCGGTGGCTGAGCATGCTACTCTTAATTAGTGCTCTACCCTTCCTATCTTTTTACTAAGGTGGGTAGAGAGAAATGCCCATATCTGTTTATTTCCTGGTAAGAAATGTAAGAGCCTTGTATCTGCATATTCACCAGATTCATCCCAGCGCCCTTGGTACTGGCGATCTGTGTTGATCTGTAATAAAGAGCAATTGGTAGCACACCAAGTCTCCGTGACCTTGCATCTAACAGAATCGTCCAAATCCCTGTTGTGATCTCTCTCTAGCTGTGGGCTGGCTAAGCTGTCTGTTGGATGGTGAAAATGGGAAATGATTGGGATGGGAAATGATGAGTGGGCCGAGAAATCATTGCTGGGATGGGAAGACTTCCTTGGGGTGGAAAGCCATTGGGCTAGGAACTCAAAGAGATGGGAAATCTTCCCTGGGTTTGAAATCATTGGGAAGCAAAAGCGTTGGGATGGGAAATCACTCCGGGGATGGGGAAGTATTGGGATGGGAAGTCTTTAATGGGGTGGGTAACATTCACTGGGGAAGGAAGTACTTGGAAAAGTAATCAGAGGAATGGGAATTCTTTGGGATGAGATCTCTTTGGATTAAGAAAGGCTTCGTGTCGATGGGAAATATCTCGTATGGGAATCTGTTATCATGTGAAATTGTAAGGATGGGAAATGACCGTTAGGATGCAAAGCTGGTACTGGGACGGGAAATGCTTGGGACGGGGAAGTGTTGGTGTGAAACCGTCCTGGGCATGGCAAATGATGCGTGGGAGGGAAAGCCCGATGGGGATGGAAAAGTCTTGCGATGGGAAGCCTGCTTGGGTCCAAAAGCTGCAGTCCTCACCAAGATGGCGGCGAGGGGCTGGTCAGCCGTTGGGACGGAACGGCCGTTGCCCGCGTTCCCCAACCGACCGCCCCACTCTCCAGCCACCATGGCAGGTACAGCAGCCGGCTCCCGCTCCTCCCGGGGCTGCGGCCCTGCTGGCGAGCCCAGCGCCCCGGATCTCACCCCAGCGCCCTTTTTCCCACAGAGGGTTTCCCCAGACGGCTTCCGCGGCTTCCGCAGACGCAAAACTCCCCCTTCGTCGTCCCAGCCGTGCCGCCAACGGTGGCTGCCTGGCTGCTGCCCTCCCTCCCCGGAGCGATGGCGCTGCCCTTGCAGCCCCCCCAGGTACCCACCCTCCCCTACGCGCTGCCCCAGGCCACCGTCTGGCACGTGGTGCCGGGGGTCCAGGGGCAGGTGCTGCAGCTCCCCGCCGGGGTGCAGCTGGCACCTGGGGGGCACCTCCCACCCGAGGGGCACCACCTGCAGCTTGGGCAGCTCCCCGCCGTGGGGCAGCTCCCTGCTGTGGGGCAGCTCCCCCACACCGCTCCTCCCTGGGCCCCCGTCTACCAGTGGGGACAGCCCGTGGGGACGGGGACGGTGCTGCCCCAGGATCCCCTCTGGCTGGGGCCCGGGGCCGTGCTCCATGGGGAGCTCCTGCACCCCGCAGGCACCTGCCTGCTGCAGGCCCCTGCCCACCCCGGCCCCCCACCACTCCTCGTCCCGGGGCCTCCGCTGCGGGGGCAGGCGCTCCCCGCGCCCCGCACCCTGACCAGCAGCCGGGGGCAGCTGCCGGAGCCCTGCGACCACGCCGTGGGGCTCAGCGAGGACCAGGGGCCCCCGCTGCCCGGCCCCACTCCCCCCGAGCCTGCCCAGGCTCCAACGACCGCCAGCACCCAGACGGTGACGCCCAACGGTGAGTTTGGGGCTGGCACAGCCGGCCGCTGGGCGCCCCACACCCAGGAGCCATGGGAAAGCTGGCATCGCCCATCCTGGGGGATTTGCTTGCTTTTTCCTCAGCGGCGACAGTTGCAGAGGTGCCTGAGGAGCCCCTGGAGCTGCTTGAGCTGGGCCCCGATGCCTTCGCCGAGGCCTTTCCCCACCTGGCAGGGGACAGCCAGCAGCTGCAGCACCTGCAGGACCAGCTCCCGGCCGACCTGGACATCTCCGGCTTGGAGGAGCTGCTCAGCTGGCTCGATGCCGTGGAGCCCCAGGACGCCTTCCCCGGTGTCCCCAGCAGTCCTGTGCTCAGCCGCTTCCTGTCTGAGCTGCCCGACCTCTGCGAGGACATCGAGGAGCCGAGCACACAGGGACTGGCAGCCACCAGAGCGCTGGGTGAGGTACCCTCAACCCCTGGGGTGCACCCCGAGAAGGTGCAGGGTGGGCGGGCGGTGCAGCCCCCTGCTGTGCCGGCAGCGAGCTCCCCCCTCAAGCCTGCAGCCAGTCCCCAGCTCAGTGCCCTCAGGAGACCCCTGCCCAACCCTCCCTTCACTCTCCCCAAAAGGCCCCCCCACCCTGAATTCCTCACTGCCCTTAGCAGACCCCTGCCCAACCCTCCCTCGCGTCCCCTCAAGAGACCCCCCGACCCTCAATTCCTTAATTCCCTTAGGAGACCCCTGCCCAAGCCTCGCCTGAGTCCCCTCAAGAGCCCCCCCGACCCTGAATTTATTAGTGCCCTTAGGAGACCCCTGCCCAATCCCCCTCTGAGTCCCCTCAAGAGCCCCCCGCCTGCCCCTGCGCCCACCGGCACCAAGTGGGGGGCCAAGCGCCCCGCGCCCACCAGCACCCCCAGCACAGCGCAGAGCTCCCAGCACAGGAGGCCGGCGACGGAGAAAACCCCCGGCAAGGAGAAGACGACGCTGCTGGGCCAGGGTGGCCAAGGCCCCAAGACGCTGTGCCAGGGGAAGACGGGTGGCCACAGCGCGGTGGCTGGCAGCAGCGGCCAAGCGGGCGGCGGCAGGCAGCAGCCGGCGAGCGACAGCACCAGGGCGCCCAGCAAGAGGGCCCGAAGCCCGGGGGCTGCTGGGGCGCAAGGAGCAGCGGCACCGCCTCCCCGGAGAGCGCTGCTGCTGCTGGAGCCCCCCCCCATTAAGCCCCGTGCCCGTGCCCGTGCCGTGCGGGCCCAGGACAGGCTCCGTCCCCAAGCCATCGGGGACAAGACGCTGCAGCGCCAGCACCCGGGGACAAAGACCCCCAGCGAGACTTTGCAGCCGCTGGGGGCCAGGGCGAAGGCGCTGGGGCCAGTGCGCCAGCCGCCCTGTGTGCAGCCGCAGCCCACCTCCAGCGGCCCCAGCAGCATGCCCAGGGCCCCGCCGACGGTGCCAGGCTCCAGCGCTGTGCCCGCTGCCCCCCGGCCCCCAGCTGGAGACAAGGCCCAGGCGGTGCCGGCACCACCAGGCAGCACGGCGCGAGCGTGGAGAGCTCCCCTGCAGCAGGCGCCCAGAGCGCCGTGCCTGCCAGCCGCGGGGGGCCAAGCGCAGCGGGAGCCTCTGCCCACGCAGCCGCGCACGCTGCAGCGTCCGGCGCAGCCCCGCGTGGACTACGTGCCCTGCGTGGGGCCCTGGGCAGGCGGCGACGCGGCGCCCACGCCGCTGGAGGAGCAGGAGGCGTCGGTGCCCATCACGCCGCAGCAGCGTCCCGAGCGGGAGCGCCTGAAGAAGCTGGCCCAGGAGGAGCGGCAGCGGGCGGCCCACCAGATGAAGATCGGCCCCGTGCAATTCTTCGTGCAGCGGCAGAAGGACCACGCCATAGCCAAGTATTACGGCTACCCGTGACCCTGCGCTCCTCGACGGCCCCCGCAGCACCCGGGCCCGCTCAGCATGCAGGCACAGAGACCTCTGCAGGCGCCTGCTCCAGCTTCAGCCACGCTCCTCAGCCCTTGCCCCTCTCGCTTGCCCTCTCCCTTCTCCAGTGCTGGAGCTAGGCAGTGTTTGCCACTGTCAGGGATGGGCAACTGGGGCAATGGGAAATGCGCGCGTCACGAATGAACGTTGCAATGGGAAGCTGTTGGGATGTTGGCAATAGCTGGGGTGGGAAAGGTTGGGCGTGGGAACTGCTTGTTGGGACACCAAATGGCTGAGATCCCAAACTTCTTTCTTCTTTCGGGTCATTTCTCTTCTTTAGTGCCTTCCTTATTAAATTCCTCTAGTGTAGGTGTTCACTCAGCAAGGCCTCTGCCTGCAGCTGTTCTGGCACTGGGATGCCGAGGGGATTTCATGCAGCCCGCTCCCGCTGCCCATGCTCAGTCCGTGCATGGATGTGGGCATGGCCAGCACGGACGGGAGAAAATGGGTGGACGGCTGGGTGGATGGGAGGGTGATGGGAGTTGGGAATTCAGCCTTGGGATCAGACACGGGAGGTTGTTGGGATAGGAAATGACCAGTGGGATGGGAAGTCACGATGGGGATAGGAATTCATTAGAATAGGACAAATTGGTTTCATTTTTATTTATTATTTTATTAATTTTAATATTTATTTTATTTATTATATTTATTAATTTTATTTATTAAATTTACTTTATTGACTGTGTTGTACAGGATGGCATTTTTTTAGGTTCTCTTCCTTTTCTACCCTATTAAACTCTCTTTATCACAACGCACTGCTTTGTACTTCATTTTTCCTTCCGAGTCGTTCTGGATTCACTCAGGATGGGGGGGACATTAGTGAACGCCTGTGTGCTTCAGATCCAAGCTCACCTTTGCCCTCAACTCAAGATACATATTTGCATCTGTTGTCATGATACAAAATTAACAGCAACAAAATAAAAGTTAACTACTTCCGAGCACCAGCTGTACGTTTGCTGGGTCTGCTCTATGCATTTTGAAGACCATTCAATACTATTCAGCACCTTCAGGAGGAAATGTGTGGTTCTAGGGAAATGCATCTTGATCTGATGCAAACCTGCGACGCACCCTGCAGCCCCTCCAACCCCTGTGATTTTACCTGCAGCCCCTGCAACCCCTGTGATTTTACCTGCAGCCCCTCCAAGCCCTGTGATTTTACCAGCAGCCACTCCAACCCTGTGACAGGCCCTACAGCTGTCTCCGGGGTTACCCCGTTGCCGTATCAGTCGCCAATACACACACAAGATGAAGGAATGGATGCAGAAGTCATCTCGTTTAGGCAGGGAAGAAAGTCCTCCGAAGAAGGGGAAGGAGCAATAGGAAGGCGAGGCAGGCGACCCCAATGTAGGGCCATCCCAGGGAAGAGGAGGCTGTTATAAAATAGAAAAGAGAGAAAAGCAGCAGTAAGCAGGTGATCCCCATCCCTGGGCGAGCTGTGAGACATGGGACAAGATTTCAGCTGTCATGCAGGCGAGCACATTGTCACCTGGCTGCTGCGATGCTGGGATAACAGCTCCGGGAGCCTGGAATCGGAGGGCAGGGAAGCCAAGCAGCTGGGATCCTTCTCTGGGGAAGGGGGCACTGAGAAAGCGATCGGAAACGGGGCACAAGCCTCTGGAGGCGGCGCCTGTCAGGCGTGAAGGAAAGGGATCCCTTCCAGGAAGATGCTGTGGGGTTGCTGAGGGTCGAAGAACAGCAGGTGTTGCCTGCACCCACCGTGCTGCAGCAGCGGCAAGGGAGAGACGTGGTGGTTTTCCTCAGCTGGGCAGCTGAGCTCCACCTCAACCGCTCTCTCCCTGCCCCTCCTCAAAGGGAAAGGGGAGAAAATAGGATGGAAAGGGCTCAAGGGCTGAGAGAAGGACAGGGAGATCACTCCACAATGATCGTCACGGGCAAAAGAGGCTCAGCAGAGCCTGTTCCAGTCCAGCCCGGGCCTGCTCCTGCGGGGGCTCTCCACAGGCCGCGGCCTCCTCCAGGCCACATCCACCTGCTCCACCGGGGGCTCCTCCACGGGCTGCAGCGTGGAGATCTGCTCCGTGTGGGACCCGTGGGCTGCAGGGGGACAGCCTGCTCCACCAGGGGCCTCTCCCCAGGCCGCAGGGGAACTGCTGCTGTGAGCCTGGAGCACCTCCTGCCTCCTGCTGCACTCACCTTGGGGGCTGCAGAGAGGTTTCTCACTCCTCCCTGACCCAGACGCTGCTGTGCAGCAGGTTTCTTTCCCTTTCTTAGATGGGCTCTCACACAGGCGCAAACATCATCCGTTTTGTCTCAGTTCTGGGCAGCAGCGGGTCCCTCTGGAGCCTCCTGGAACCGGCCCTTATCTAACATGGGGCAGCTGCTGCATTCTCCTCACAGAGGACACCCCTGCAGCCCCCCGCTACCAGAACCTGTCCTCGTAAACCCAACACAAGACACCGACCGAGCCTCCCTGATTCCCAGCAGGTGGGTCAGGCTGGGAACCCAGGCCAGTGCCCGGCAGACCCTCCTGGGCCTTGAAAAGCAAGCTTTATGGGGACGTAGCACCCAGAAAGAACGGAGTCACACAACAGGATTCATTTCCAAAACCGTCTCATAGACACCTGGGCCAAAGTGCAGGGCCTTGAGCGGGTATATCACAATGACAGAGTTCATTTCCTTCCCAGTAGCTGGCACATGCCGTTTTTTGGGATTTCGGGGCTACAGTGAGCTGCTAAGAGGGATGTCTTAGCTCTTGCAGGGCAGTGCTTCCACTAAGGCCAGGACTTTTCTGCATCTTCTACTGCCCTGCAAGCGAGGATGCTTGGGGCACACAGGAAGCTGGGAGGGGACACAGCTGCAGGGATTCCATAAGACACAAGCAAATGCAGCCTTGGCTTGGTGACACTTTCTCTTGATTACTGCTCAACACAAATTACCTCGAGCAAGTCTACTGTGAGGACTAAAGGAAAGAGACGTATGGATGCTGCTAAGCTCTTCTAGCTTGTACCAGGTAGGAAAGATACCTCTGTAGCAGGCGTGAAGAGGATAGCACTAATTAATTAGATGAGAAGCGGAGGAAAGGCACTTAGAGGTAGTGAAAAGCAGTTAATGTGATGTTCCGGGGAAGCTTCAGTCTGCTTAAGGAGTAGCAAGAACAAGCCTAAAGTCATAGCCAAATACAAGAAAGAGAGGAGGACACGCAGCATGAGAAGCTCCCGAGAGAAAGGAGCTCTGTTTTGGGTAAAAATCAGTCCCTTTTTCTATCATGGAGACATCCAAGGGCGTAGAACACGTGCACTTCAGGGAACCAAGAGATGCTGTGCATTTCTCTCGTCCCCCTGACACAGCCACTAGGTGACGATGCTTCCAATTCTCTCTAAAGAAACCTTGCTTTCTCAGGCCCAGGTGTCCAGCTGCACACCAAGGACGTCCCTGGCTCCCAGGCACAGTTCCCAGGCCCAAGGCCGAGCTCCCCTCCGAACCCCCATTCCAGCAGACCTTGCTCCTGGCATTGTGGAGCAGCCATTTCATGTCAGCCTTTTCTCCTGGCAGTCAGCTTAGCGCCGTAACCTCTGCCATCGGGGCGCCCGAGAGCCGTGTGAGGTCAGCAGAGAGTCACTGTCAGCCTTTGACCTCACAAAGGTGGGTGGCCATAAGTGCCCTGAGCGTCCAGCTCGCATTGAGTACTGCTGGTGGCACTCGAGGCGTGGAGGTCTGCATGGTGCAATGGGAGACGCCGATGTCCTGCTGCTGGAACAAGAGGCGCTGATGTGCTGCTGGTGCAGGAGGAGACGTGAAGGTGCTGCTGCTTAGAGGTGCTGAGGAGCGGGCAGCCTCAGCGGGCAGCTGAATCAGAGGGCAGGGAAGCCAAGCAGCTTCCTTCTCTGGGGAAGGGGGCACAGACAAAGTGATTGGAAATGGGGTACAAGCCCTCAGCCTCTAAAAGCAATCCCTCAGATGTTTAGGCATATTAAAGTTAGGTATATCTGTTTGACTCTAGACCCCAACATGTTTGTTAGTGTTCTGGTTTGTCCACTGCTTTCTTGTGGGGGATTTGAGTTGGCCATTACTGTTTAGGTGAATGCTGACTTCATATCTATGGTGCACTTTATTCTTAAAATGGGAAGTTTCTACCAATTTCCCGTCCAAACTTGCTCATAAGCCAACTGCAGTCATCATTTCAGATGTGTCTCCCAACTTACACATTTCCTATTTCTCCTTGATATTTACTCAAGAAATTCATTTACGTAGAGACAACATATTCTTCTCTCAACTGGCATCTGGCTGGGCAGAATGATGTCCTTTCATTCCCTTCCAGGCAATAGGCAACTTGTTCCTTCTGTCTTGTGAACTCTTCCTCCTAAGTTCAATGTGAATACAAGTGGCAGAACTGTGCCTCATGTCCCAAATGAGTGTCAGGGCTGCCTTGTCCAATGTATTCATACTGGAGGGAAAAAAAAATGAATAGCCATACACACTATATAACCACTTAACTTTTTCAGTCCTCCTTGTGTTAACAGTGCATGAACGTGAGGTTTTGTTGTCATTTTTGTTTGTTTGTTTGTTTGCTTGCTTTAAACTCCTGACTGCCATATAGCAAACATGACAAAAAAACACCCTTTTTTGAGAATCTCTGAGAATGGCTCTGCTTTGTATTATCACCTGTCACTTCACCTGAACCATTTCAATCACAAGCGATATCCTTCTGTCAGGCTTGGTAGTACTTCCCAACCTTATGTCCCCTGCAAATCTCAAAGCTCATGTGAGCTCATATATCCGTAGATAATGTATCAGAAGCTCACAGAAAGTGAAATAGATGTAATTCATCCCCTGTGTAGGGAAGAACTGGTCCTAGAAAGGAAAGCTATTAAATTATCTGGAAACAATTTAGCTCTGATAAATTATTTTGTAAATTACACATTACCCCCTCCTTCCGTGGTCTTAGCTGTTCTTGCTCCAAAACTTTGCATGGTGTTGATGTCAAACTAACAGGCCCACACTTGTCTGGATGACTCTTTACCCTCTTCTGGACAGAGGTGTATTTGTTACTCTCCCATTCTGGGGACTATCCCTGATTTGCACAATTGTTATGCATTTTTCCTACTTGACTTGTTGTTCTGTGTGCCAATGCTGTTAATAGGCTAGGTAGATATCAGCTTTTCATTTTTCACTTGAATCACTATAGATTGTTATTTCACCTCAGATGATGTTGCGCCTAGTGCCCTACCCTCCTTTTCAATGGGAGTCCTGTCACTGCCCTTAATATCACATTGTTGTTGCTGTTAGATGCAGGAAATAAGATTTGCAGCATTTGAGACATCAGTAACTTTTGATCTATTTTTGCCTCAAGCGTGCAACTGTCCTAATTTGTTCTCTTTGTTCCCCCTGGTTTCTGTGGCTTAAGTACCACTTACTATTATTGTTTAATTTCCTATGTGAAGGAGGTTTTTGGTCATTCTTACTTTATTTCTGCAGTTTTTAACCTCTGAAACATGCCTTTTCTCATCGCTTTTTTCCTCTTTGAATTTTGAATTTTAACTATGCCTTCTCTGCACTCAAGTCCCAGAGCTGCTTAGTCAGACTCAATTATTCATTTCCTTAGATTTCAAAGTTTGCATTTCTAAGCCTCAAAACCTTCATTCTAAACCTGGTTTTGTCTGTCGTGAAATGTAAAATGAGAAAAGTCAGCTCATGATCACACTTTATTCAAATTTTACTACATTTAAACCCATACAGGAGCCAAGTCTAAAATGGTCTTATATTTTTTCACTTTTGGGAAGAAATCCATCACATAGTATACCTCTATGAACATAAGTGGTAATTATCTTTCAATCTTTTGCTGGGAAGTTAAAGTCTCCCATAATTCCCATTATTGTTTACGTGTCTGATAACTGTACAGAGATAATTCACTATTAGACTGGAGCTAAGAGCAAAGAGCAGGCTAGCAAGGCTGTCTATCTTTAGCAGTGATTTGCACAAAACCACTCTTTTGCTGACCCATAACATTTAATTTCTCCATCCTCTGCTTCTTGCTAACACAAAGCACCATCTTATTCCATCCATTTGCCTTGGTTTCCAGCCTTCCTGAGATTTATCAGTACTTGTATGACATTCATGCCTTTGTTTCACCCTTCCTGTGTTGACACTTGTCATAACAGTTTTAGATCCTGAACATGATCATCTCAAAGTTTGCCTGACAGTTAGGTCTTCCTCACATTGTCATAGAGTATCAGGTCTCTACCACTTGAAATAGATTGGATTGGATTAGATTATTGGCACCGTCTCTTGTGCTGGTAGTCCATTATCTTCACAGTCCGTACAACTGGCCATCAGTGAACATGAAGTGGCCTTATCCTGCCCATTTACCTTTCTGGAAATCAGCCACTCTCTCTGCCTAGAACAGGGAATGGATTTTCCTCACCTTTCTTCAAAAGCTCTGAAGTTTTCTGTGATCTTTCCAATTGTACGGTATGATAAGCTTTTGCTGCCACTGAAGGGTAGAAGACATTATGAATAGTGCCAACAAAACAGAAACATAACAATGAAAACGATATTTTAATTCAGAATAGGTATTTGAAAAGTTCACCTTTTCTAGCACAAATGGGGAAAAGAAAAAAAGGAAGGGAAAAAAAAAAAAAAAAAGCATTCCTAAAACATCAAAACTGTGGCCAAAGAATTAGAAGAAACACTATTTTTCCAAAGCTGCAATGTTTTCCATTCATCTGGCTGGGCCAGCAGAGCACTGGAGACCTGGATGCACTGTACTCATGGCTGGTTCCCCTAAATGACCTGCAGGGAGATCTTCTTATCTCTATCCCTCTGTTTCTCCTTTCAATCTCTGTTTTGTCTGTTTGTATCACTAGCTCTCAAATCGCCACTGATATATGCACGTGCAGCACCCAGCACAACCTTGTTTCAGGCTCCAGCGGGACCTTTAGGCATTACCATCCTGTAAACAAATAACAATGATAGTGAGTGTAATTACAATCGTCAAACTATTCCAGCTCCACATCATTAGCCATGCCCTGAGCTAAATAACATTTTAATCAGTTTGATATGTCATCTGTGGCTTTCTTCACTGTCACTTGCAATCCAGCAAACTCCTTCCTTCACGTTTCTAGATTAGACAGAGGGTTCTCAACTGCAGACATCCAATTCCCTGTTCAGGAAGCAGTGAGACCTTTCCTCTTCTCACAGATTTAAGATGATATCCAAGCATCATGAGACACAGTGCGTATGTCTCCTAGGCCCATCCCATGAGAGCAGGACATTTACCACACATGAGAAGAAGACTTAATGCAGTGGCAAAGCAAAATACTCGGTGTCAAAGCCATGTCTAGATGATCATTAAAGACAGATCAAAATTACCCAATACAGGAGGAAAATCTATCGTTTGTAGAAGATTATGTTCTCTGATTATTAGTTTCAAAATTAGTTTTTCCTTTGGATTTCCTCTGAACTTAAACTTAGTTTGGAATGCCTTTGCTTTTGAATATTTCTGAAATTGTATTACTTCTCCTAAGTAAGTTGCTAGTCTGTTCTATTTACGTGAAATTCGAATAATATTGTGAAGTATCTGCCATCAGTTTTACTGTGTGCCAGGTTGAGTTCCCTGATGAATTTCAAATTTCAGATATGAAACAGTAAAGGTTAAAAAAAAAAATGTTACAAAGGGTACTTCATGCAGTAGCATAAACTTCTGTTTTCTCAAAACTTGTATCAGTTCATCTCACCAGGACCAGCAGGGGAAGCACACTCTGCCTAGGCACTGGCAAAGGGACACAGTGAGAGTGTAGGGTCTCTTGCTGGGGCCATTCAAAATTTGACTTTACAAGCCCCTGAGCAATATGACAGGGCTTTCCAACAAAAGCTTTTCTATAATTGTATGAAATCACCTGCAATAGATTAACCCTGGTCATTATTCCTATCACAGGAAATAACTGTGACACCTGGGTAACAGGTGAGCTTACTGCGACACCAGGGAGAGCCTTCCTGTACTTAAAGGCAACCTGTAGGAAAGCTGGGGAGGGAGTCTTTATCAGGGCCTGGAGCAACAGGACAAGGAGTAACCACTTTAAACTGAAAAGTTAGACTTAGAATATATATTAGGAACAAATTCTCTACTGATAGTACCTCACATCCTGTGCATCTGCCAACTTCTTTATTTTATGTTTGCCTCCCCTACTTAAGAGAGGATATTGGAGTGCTGTGTGAAACACTCAGATCTTACATGAACAAAACAATACCTTACCTTTTGCGTTCAAATATGTGCCCAGTACGTTCAGCTAAAACAACTTCTAACCTACAGCGTTTGGTCGAAAGTTCCAATTTCTGTCTCAGTTTCATGTACACCAAATTTTCAAGCAGGATTTCTGGGCCAGTGTCGTCTGTCTGTGATAGACTGCTTTGCTAGATCATCATTCACTGCTCCCTCTGCCAGGCACAGGCCTTTCTCTCTTAATCCCTTGTAAGAAAACTTGCAGAGGTATATGGGGTAGCAGTCAGCAGTGTAAAAGAATAAGAGACATACTGCCTTCGTACATATATATACAACACAATATCAAAGACCTCATCAAGGTCCACCAAGGAAAGGAAGCAATGCAGGAGAAAGAAGACAGGACAACAGGGGGAATGGGGAGCATAAGGGAGGAGGCAGCCAGTGGCCTTAAAAACAAAGCATAAAAAATAACTTCCAATAGTGGGACATAGTGAATTGGAGCTCTAAGGTCTGCATCTAGAGATGTCTTTTATCTTTATAATGCAGTTGTGGAGATGGGTCCTCTGGTTTTGGTCATGTTTTTTCACATTCTGCAATTATCTCCCAAGAAGAACCCCCTGTTGGGCAGAAAGGTAGAGGTGTGCTCCAGAAACACAGTGATGGCAAGGAGTCCTCCACTTCATTCTTCCATTTTTTTCCAGCTGGAAGCATTCATAGTTGTCAACTGAATTGGTTTTGAGGAGTAGGAAAGACAGCATTGCTGGATTTCTGCTTTCTCCTAGATCCTATCATACCACATCATGACAGTTGTCTTTGTTTTATGTTCTTTTATGCCTGGATGTTTCTCATTTTTATGAGTGTGGGGTTTTCTTTTTCTTTCTTTCTTTTCTTTCTTTCTTTTCTTTCTTTCTTTCTTTCTTTCTTTCTTTCTTTCTTTCTTTCTTTCTTTCTTTCTTTCTTTCTTTCTTTCTTTCTTTCTTTCTCTTTCTTTCTTCCTGTCTGTCTTTCTGTCTGTCTGTCTGTCTTCTCTCTTTCTGTCCAGCACTGATTTTATTGCTACTTGTGCATATCCAGACTGTACAGTTTTCTCCATTCCCTCTGTTTCTTCCCTGTGTCTTGCCCCTCTTTCCTGCAACTGAATAGCATTGCCTTGATCAATGAAGTGGCAACATGCGGCTTACACAGTAAACTGCTGAAATTACAGCTATGGCCATGGAGCACAGCTGCAGATCAACAGAAGACCACCAATAACTCACATTTCTAAACTGCTTGTCACAATTCTTCAGTATGTAGGCTGTGATGCTGCCAAGAGCGATCTCACCTCTTAAGCACCCATCCATTTCTTCTCTTCCCAGACCCTCAAGGTATCCTGGTCAAACCACCCCCCTTGCCCCATCTGTCTGTCCCACATTCCTTTTCCCTCAGGGCCAATCTTTTTTTTTTTTTTTTTTTTTCAGCATACTATCTCCATAGAAGCTGCTGCTCCCCAACTCCGAGTTGACTAGGGCTGAACTATTGAAAAAGAAAAGAAAAGCTATAAATTATAGTGAGAGATGGTGAATACCTAACGATCTCTTAAAAGCAGGAATTTAAGGGAATAAGTAATTGATAAATGGAGTTAAGATCAGTAGGAAAAAATCCGCTGTTGCAATCAATAGAGTTAAGAAGTTTTTCAAGTACATTAGAAACAAAAATTAGAGTAATGACACAGATCCATTACAGGATGGGTATTGCTTCAGTGAGAAACGATGAAAAAAAAACCACCAACAACACGTACATGTGTATGTGTTGTTGTGTATTTGGAAAAAAAACAGGTTAATGAAAACTGCATGCTCAATTAGATGATTTTTTTGTTGTCGTTGGTAGGGAATTGTGTGCTTTATAACACAATATGTGTTATATTTTTTTATATATGTTTTAATAAATAGACTTTATTAGATAACTGATTTTGAATGTATAGCCTAGATGTTAGAAAAATTAACAACATGCAATATTACTTGTAAAAATTAACAACATGTGGTATCTAAATAATATTTAGAGATGTAAAGGTGTTTGGCATTTCAAAGTCTACTTCTCCAATGAAAAATGTGTTAGAGCTTCTGTTGGATGTAATGTAGCCTGCTCGCTTCCTGCCCACCTCAGCAGGACAGGGGATAAAATCGGGGAAAAAAAGGAACGAGAAAGCTCATGGGCTTTGATAAAGGCAGGGATATTGCTTATCAATGATTGTTGTGGAAAAATCTCTCTTAACTTGAGGAAATTAATTTCATGCCAATTAATTTGTATAAATTTAATTACTAGTTCAGGTGTTGGGAAGCAAAAGGACAAACATCAAACCACATAGGGGTAACACTTTTCCTCCTCTTCTGGGCTCAACTTCACTCCCAGCACCTGTTTTCCACCTGCTGATCTCGCTCAGTCCATTCACTGGGGAAATGGGCAGCACAGGAGGAGGCTGTGGTTAATGTGCAGCAGTTCTTCTCTGCCTATCCTTTCTTCTCGTTTCTACTTTGCTCCAGTGTGGGTCCTCCACAGGCTGCAGTCCCTGTCAGGAATATTCATCTGTTCTGGCATGGATCCTCCACAGATTTCAAAGAATATCTGCTCCACCATGGAGCATCTACTTCTCCTCCTCCTATGACCTTGATGTTCCCTCTGTTGTTCCTCATTCTTTTTGTTCTCTCCAGCTCTCTCCATCCAATATTTTCTGTGCATTCTTAGAGGCAACACACCTTGGCTTATTGTCTGAGTTTGGCCTATGGTGCATCTGTTGCTGTGTCCAGCACAGTGCAGCCCCTGACCTTGCTACCAAAACCTTGCCACAAATCTCAATACACCTGTTAAAAGAGACCCTCCTGTTTGTTGCCCTTCTTTGGACACTCTCAAACAGTTTTATATCTTTTTCTTATACTGTGGTGCCCAAAACTGCACACACTACTCACAGTACATGGAATAACAACAGAGACTGCCTCTAATTTTCTCTTCTCTGCAGAAGCTCTGTTGCTACCACTGTCCAGAAATCATCACTATCACAGACACTAGTAGCATTCCCTCCTCCCACGGTTGGTTCTTTTTCCCCCAGACTTAGACACCATCCACAAAAGCAAAAACACAACAAAACAAACAAACAAACAAACAAAAAACAGTCAAAAGCCCTCAGGAAGGCAGTGGTGCAGACTGTGGAGAGCCTGAGTTCAAATCCTTCTTCTGCGAGGCTCTGAACCTATACCCCACCACAAGCTGTCCGCTAACGTATGGCAGGGCAAGGAGGAAGAAAGAACATTTCTCCTGCACTTTCCATTTATTGTTGGCTGACAATTCTGTAGAGTTACAAAGCCTCAATCAGTGCGATACAGGGTTCTTCTCACATTGTCTCACTGTGCCCTAAGGGGAACAGCTCTAATTTAATAGATGCTTCACCAGAAAATCATGAGTCATCTGCAGTTTTGAAGTTTTCTGGGATCAAGTCCCTTCAGACAGTTGAGGAATTTGCTCTATCACCTATGAAAACTGGTGCTCTAATAAGCTAGTGAGTGAACAAGAGAGAAATCCTCTGCTAGATGACTTGACAAATTTGGTCTGAAAACAGTGTTGAGGCAGAACAATCCACGATTTTTGCCTTGGATGCACAGAGAGATTGGGGGTAGTAGAATTCTTTTATTCTTCATTAATATAAACATTTTCAAACCAGGTGTTTGCTCAACCTTGCTTCCACTGTGTGCATGGGAGGGAGATAACTGAAAGTGGGGAGTGTTGCTTGAAACCTGCAAGTGGCTGAGGTCCAGTGGGGTTGGAGGCTTTCTTACTCCTTTTGGAAACGCAAAGCAACCTTGCGCCTACCCTGCACTTGCAGAAGGATCATGACAGCCCAAAGCACAGAGGCTTTGGAATTACTACATGGGGATTGGGAGCAGGGGGCTGCAGGCGTGGCCTCTGTGAGAACAGTGCGGAAGCTGCCCGTGTCAGATCAGAGCCAGCTCCAGCCAACTCCAGAAGGGCCACGACGCTTGCCAGAGCTGAGCCTATAAGCGATGTTGTTTGCACCTCCGGGAGAGCAGATTTAAGAAGGGGGAAATACTGCTGTGCAACAGAAGCTGGAAGAGCAAGGAGAGAGAACCAGCCCTGCAGCCCCCAAGGTGAGTGCAGCAGGAGGCAGGAGGTGCTCCAGGCTCACAGCAGCAGTTCCCCTGCGGCCTGGGGAGAGGCCCCTGGTGGAGCAGGCTGTCCCCCTGCAGCCCACGGGTCCCACACGGAGCAGATCTCCACGCTGCAGCCCGTGGAGGAGCCCCCGGTGGAGCAGGTGGATGTGGCCTGGAGGAGGCCGCGGCCTGTGGAGAGCCCCCGCAGGAGCAGGCCCCAGGCCAGAGCTGCAGCCATGGAGAGGAGCCCACGCAGGAGCAGGGGGTCTGGGGGGAGCTGCCACCCGTGGGGGACCCAGGTTGGAGCAGTTTGCTCCTGACGGACGGACCCTGTGGTACAGACCCATATCGGAACAGTTCCTCAAGAATGGTGGCCTGTAAGCAGCCCCCGCAGGCTCATTTCGGGAAGGACGGCATCCCGTGGGAGGGACCCCACGTGGAACAGGGGCAGAGAGGGACCGTGGAGGAGCAGCAGGTGATGAAGTGTTAGGGACTGACCACAGCCCACATTCCCCATTCCCCTGCAACACTCGGCAGGAGGAGGTAGAGCAGGGTGGATAGGAGGTAAAAGGGGTTTTAAGTTTGCTTTTAATTTTTCACTATTGTAGTCTGCTAGTGATAGGCAACAAATTATATTAATCTCCCTGTGCTGCATCTGTTTTGTCCAGGACGATGATTGTTGAGTGATCTCCCTGTCCTTATCACAATTCCTTGAGGCCTTTTCATCATATTTTTTTCCCCTTTTCCTTTGAGGAGGGGGAGTGAGAGAGTGGCTATGGTGGAGTTCAGCTGCCCAGCAGCTTAAAACTACCAAGCAACAGTCCTACTATCCACCGACCAGCATCCTTATTCAAGCCTGTTGCAGCTATGTATGCTGCTCTGCTCTGTCTGGGATGTGGACCTACCCGTGGTATCTGGGGCCAGCTCATATGGACTAGACCCTTACAATCTGCAGGAATTCCCCTTCAGTGGGAACTTGCATCACATAAAGACGGTTTTCCATGGCGGAAGACAAAGCCTGTAGGAATTATTAGAAGTCGACATCCTCCATCACTCTGACCCCCGAGATTTGGACATAATTTCCAAAATGAGCAAAAGGGATCTGTGTCTGCCCTGATACGAAGGAAATCACTGCCCCTGGAAATCTAGTCACTATGCTTTGGTGACTTCATCGGAGTTTTTGTTCTGCTTTGTATGCATCAAATGGAAAAGAGCTACCCCAGGAACACTGTGCTTTGGTGGCAGAGATCTGCTGGCAGCTGAGGACATTACTTATGTTTGTGTGTGAAAATCACACTTCCCTGCTAAAGTACATAATATTGGGCCACGTGCTTTCTAGCATATCACCTGTCAGGGAAGCAAAGCCAGGAAAAGCACTAATACGGCCCTGTGTGTCCCTCAGGGCTGTAAGCACAGCCACAAGCACAACCATGCTAACACACAGGAAATCTGTGCATGATCCCCAGAATTCACAGATGCAACGTGCATTTCTGTGCACGTGCCCTGACACCAGCTGGCAGCAGGAGGTCAGCTCCCAGCCTCAGCTCACTCTCTGTTCCTTGGATTTGCTTTAATGCCTCCTTTGAGACACTGCCTCAGCGCAGTGAGTTTGTGAATGTGACATATCATTCAATATTATCCACCATGAGCCACTCTGTTCCTATAGCAACTGCCTCCTTAGCCCAGTTCCTGGGCCTCTTCAGGTCTGTTTGATATTCACCTTGACACCTTTGGTGGAGGCCTTGAAGGAACACACAAAGTGTGAAAACACCTTGTACTTATTAGGCCAAGGTAATTCCTCCCCACATGGATGGGCACATATCATCTCCAAGAAAGGGGCTCCCACCTCCACGACTCCCGTCCATCCTCCACCTCTCTATGTCCTTGCATGAATAACGACCTGCACAGCTTACGCTGGACAGGAGCCTGAAGTCCACAACGAGAAATGCTCTGATCTGGGCTCCTTCCAAAAGGGCCAGGCAGATATAACTGGAAGAATGTGTAAAATGTTGACCCTAGCTGACGTAATTTCTTTTGGTTGATCTGATGCAAACCTGTGACGCACCCAGCAGGCCCTGCAACCCCTGTGATTTTACCTGCAGCCCCTGCAACCCTTGTGATTTTACCTGCAGCCCCTGCAACCGCTGTGAGGTTACCTGCAGCCCCTCCAAGCCCTGTGATTTTACCAGCAGCCACTCCAACCCTGTGACAGGCCCTACAGCTTGCTCCGGGGACTACCCCGTTGCCGTATCAGTCACCAATACACACAAGATGAAGGAATGGATGCAGAAGTCATCTCGTTTAGGCAGGGAAGAAAGTCCTCCGAAGAAGGGGAAGGAGCAACAGGACGGCGAGGCAGGCGACCCCAATGTAGGGCCATCCCAGGGAAGAGGAGGCTGTTATAAAATAGAAAAGAGAGAAAAGCAGCAGTAAGCAGGTGATCCCCATCCCTGGGCGAGCTGCGAGACATGGGACAAGATTTCAGCTGTCATGCAGGCGAGCACATTGTCACCTGGCTGCTGCGATGCTGGGATAACAGCTCCGGGAGCCTGGAATCGGAGGGCAGGGAAGCCAAGCAGCTGGGATCCTTCTCTGGGGAAGGGGGCACTGAGAAAGCGATCGGAAACGGGGCACAAGCCTCTGGAGGCGGCGCCTGTCAGGCGTGAAGGAAAGGGATCCCTTCCAGGAAGATGCTGTGGGGTTGCTGAGGGTCGAAGAACAGCAGGTGTTGCCTGCACCCACCGTGCTGCAGGAGCGGCAAGGGAGAGACGTGGTGGTTTTCCTCAGCTGGGCAGCTGAGCTCCACCTCAACCGCTCTCTCCCTGCCCCTCCTCAAAGGGAAAGGGGAGAAAATAGGATGGAAAGGGCTCAAGGGCTGAGAGAAGGACAGGGAGATCACTCCACAATGATCGTCACGGGCAAAAGAGGCTCAGCAGAGCCTGTTCCAGTCCAGCCCGGGCCTGCTCCTGCGGGGGCTCTCCACAGGCCGCGGCCTCCTCCAGGCCACATCCACCTGCTCCACCGGGGGCTCCTCCACGGGCTGCAGCGTGGAGATCTGCTCCGTGTGGGACCCGTGGGCTGCAGGGGGACAGCCTGCTCCACCAGGGGCCTCTCCCCAGGCCGCAGGGGAACTGCTGCTGTGAGCCTGGAGCACCTCCTGCCTCCTGCTGCACTCACCTTGGGGGCTGCAGAGAGGTTTCTCACTCCTCCCTGACCCAGACGCTGCTGTGCAGCAGGTTTCTTTCCCTTTCTTAGATGGGCTCTCACACAGGCGCAAACATCATCCGTTTTGTCTCAGTTCTGGGCAGCAGCGGGTCCCTCTGGAGCCTCCTGGAACCGGCCCTTATCTAACATGGGGCAGCTGCTGCATTCTCCTCACAGAGGACACCCCTGCAGCCCCCCGCTACCAGAACCTGTCCTCGTAAACCCAACACAAGACACCGACCGAGCCTCCCTGATTCCCAGCAGGTGGGTCAGGCTGGGAACCCAGGCCAGTGCCCGGCAGACCCTCCTGGGCCTTGAAAAGCAAGCTTAATGGGGACGTAGCACCCAGAAAGAACGGAGTCACGCAACAGGATTCATTTCCAAAACCGTCTCATAGACACCTGGGCCAAAGAGCAGGGCCTTGAGCGGGTATATCACAATGGCAGAGTTCATTTCCTTCCCAGTAGCTGGCACATGCCGTTTTTTGGGATTTCGGGGCTACAGTGAGCTGCTAAGAGGGATGTCTTAGCTCTTGCAGGGCAGTGCTTCCACTAAGGCCAGGACTTTTCTGCATCTTCTACTGCCCTGCAAGCGAGGATGCTTGGGGCACACAGGAAGCTGGGAGCGGACACAGCTGCAGGGATTCCATAAGACACAAGCAAATGCAGCCTTGGCTTGGTGACACTTTCTCTTGATTACTGCTCAACACAAATTACCTCGAGCAAGTCTACTGTGAGGACTAAAGGAAAGAGACATATGGATGCTGCTAAGCTCTTCTAGCTTGTACCAGGTAGGAAAGATACCTCTGTAGCAGGCGTGAAGAGGATAGCACTAATTAATTAGATGAGAAGCGGAGGAAAGGCACTTAGAGGTAGTGAAAAGCAGTTAATGTGATGTTCCGGGGAAGCTTCAGTCTGCTTAAGGAGTAGCAAGAACAAGCCTAAAGTCATAGCCAAATACAAGAAAGAGAGGAGGACACGCAGCATGAGAAGCTCCCGAGAGAAAGGAGCTCTGTTTTGGGTAAAAATCAGTCCCTTTTTCTATCATGGAGACATCCAAGGGCGTAGGACACGTGCACTTCAGGGAACCAAGAGATGCTGTGCATTTCTCTCGTCCCCCTGACACAGCCACTAGGTGACGATGCTTCCAATTCTCTCTAAAGAAACCTTGCTTTCTCAGGCCCAGGTGTCCAGCTGCACACCAAGGACGTCCCTGGCTCCCAGGCACAGTTCCCAGGCCCAAGGCCGAGCTCCCCTCCGAACCCCCATTCCAGCAGACCTTGCTCCTGGCATTGTGGAGCAGCCATTTCATGTCAGCCTTTTCTCCTGGCAGTCAGCTTAGCGCCGTAACCTCTGCCATCGGGGCGCCCGAGAGCCGTGTGAGGTCAGCAGAGAGTCACTGTCAGCCTTTGACCTCACAAAGGTGGGTGGCCATAAGTGCCCTGAGCGTCCAGCTCGCATTGAGTACTGCTGGTGGCACTCGAGGCGTGGAGGTCTGCATGGTGCAATGGGAGACGCCGATGTCCTGCTGCTGGAACAAGAGGCGCTGATGTGCTGCTGGTGCAGGAGGAGACGTGAAGGTGCTGCTGCTTAAAGGTGCTGAGGAGCGGGCAGCCTCAGCGGGCAGCTGAATCAGAGGGCAGGGAAGCCAAGCAGCTTCCTTCTCTGGGGAAGGGGGCACAGAGAAAGTGATTGGAAATGGGGTACAAGCCCTCAGCCTCTAAAAGCAATCCCTCAGATGTTTAGGCATAGTAAAGTTAGGTATATCTATTTGACTCTAGACCCCAACATGTTTGTTAGTGTTCTGGTTTGTCCACTGCTTTCTTGTGGGGGATTTGAGTTGGCCATTACTGTTTAGGTGAATGCTGACTTCATATCTATGGTGCACTTTATTCTTAAAATGGGAAGTTTCTACCAATTTCCCGTCCAAACTTGCTCATAAGCCAACTGCAGTCATCATTTCAGATGTGTCTCCCAACTTACACATTTCCTATTTCTCCTTGATATTTACTCAAGAAATTCATTTACGTAGAGACAACATATTCTTCTCTCAACTGGCATCTGGCTGGGCAGAATGATGTCCTTTCATTCCCTTCCAGGCAATAGGCAACTTGTTCCTTCTGTCTTGTGAACTCTTCCTCCTAAGTTCAATGTGAATACAAGTGGCAGAACTGTGCCTCATGTCTCAAATGAGTGTCAGGGCTGCCTTGTCCAGTGTATTCATACTGGAGGGAAAAAAAAATGAATAGCCATACACACTATATAACCACTAAACTTTTTCAGTCCTCCTTGTGCTAACAGTGCATGAACGTGAGGTTTTGTTGTCATTTTTGTTTGTTTGTTTGTTTGCTTGCTTTAAACTCCTGACTGCCATATAGCAAACATGACCAAAAAACACCCTTTTTTGAGAATCTCTGAGAATGGCTCTGCTTTGTATTATCACCTGTCACTTCACCTGAACCATTTCAATCACAAGCGATATCCTTCTGTCAGGCTTGGTAGTACTTCCCAACCTTATGTCTCCTTCAAATCTCAAAGCTCATGTGTAATTTTTAATCTTCAGCCACCATGTCCATACCGAACATATCTAACTTTGAAGTCAGCTCTGCCCTGAATAGGAGGTTGGGTTTTCAGAGGTCCCTTCCAGCCTACATTTCTCCATGAGTCTTTGCCTCCTTAGCAGCTGCAGTTTCAGAACTGTCTCTGAGAATTACCATAGGTAACGACACCTTTGCTGGTAAGTCCCTCTTCAGTGTGAACAATTGTAAATTCCCTTTATTCACTTGCAGCCCCAAAGCCCAAATCCGTAGATAATGTATCAGAAGCTCACAGAAAGTGAAATAGATGTAATTCATCCCCTGTGTAGGGAAGAACTGGTCCTAGAAAGGAAAGCTATTAAATTATCTGGAAACAATTTAGCTCTGATAAATTATTTTGTAAATTACACATTACCCCCTCCTTCCCTGGTCTTAGCTGTTCTTGCTCCAAAACTTTGCATGGTGTTGATGTCAAACTAACAGGCCCACACTTGTCTGGATGACTCTTTACCCTCTTCTGGACAGAGGTGTATTTGTTACTCTCCCATTCTGGGGACTATCCCTGATTTGCACAATTGTTATGCATTTTTCCTACTTGACTTGTTGTTCTGTGTGCCAATGCTGTTAATAGGCTAGGTAGATATCAGCTTTTCATTTTTCACTTGAATCGCTATAGATTGTTATTTCACCTCAGATGATGTTGCGCCTAGTGCCCTACCCTCCTTTCCAATGGGAGTCCTGTCACTGCCCTTAATATCACATTGTTGTTGCTGTTAGATGCAGGAAATAAGATTTGCAGCATTTGAGACATCAGTAACTTTTGATCTATTTTTGCCTCAAGTGTGCAACTGTCCTAATTTGTTCTCTTTGTTCCCCCTGGTTTCTGTGGCTTAAGTACCACTTACTATTATTGTTTAATTTCCTATGTGAAGGAGGTTTTTGGTCATTCTTACTTTATTTCTGCAGTTTTTAACCTCTGAAACATGCCTTTTCTCATCGCTTTTTTCCTCTTTGAATTTTGAATTTTAACTATGCCTTCTCTGCACTCAAGTCCCAGAGCTGCTTAGTCAGACTCAATTATTCATTTCCTTAGATTTCAAAGTTTGCATTTCTAAGCCTCAAAACCTTCATTCTAAACCTGGTTTTGTCTGTCGTGAAATGTAAAATGAGAAAAGTCAGCTCATGATCACACTTTATTCAAATTTTACTACATTTAAACCCATACAGGAGCCAAGTCTAAAATGGTCTTATATTTTTTCACTTTTGGGAAGAAATCCATCACATAGTATACCTCTATGAACATAAGTGGTAATTATCTTTCAATCTTTTGCTGGGAAGTTAAAGTCTCCCATAATTCCCATTATTGTTTACGTGTCTGATAACTGTACAGAGATAATTCACTATTAGACTGGAGCTAAGAGCAAAGAGCAGGCTAGCAAGGCTGTCTATCTTTAGCAGTGATTTGCACAAAACCACTCTTTTGCTGACCCATAACATTTAATTTCTCCATCCTCTGCTTCTTGCTAACACAAAGCACCATCTTATTCCATCCATTTGCCTTGGTTTCCAGCCTTCCTGAGATTTATCAGTACTTGTATGACATTCATGCCTTTGTTTCACCCTTCCTGTGTTGACACTTGTCATAACAGTTTTAGATCCTGAACATGATCATCTCAAAGTTTGCCTGACAGTTAGGTCTTCCTCACATTGTCATAGAGTATCAGGTCTCTACCACTTGAAATAGATTGGATTGGATTAGATTATTGGCACCGTCTCTTGTGCTGGTAGTCCATTATCTTCACAGTCCGTACAACTGGCCATCAGTGAACATGAAGTGGCCTTATCCTGCCCATTTACCTTTCTGGAAATCAGCCACTCTCTCTGCCTAGAACAGGGAATGGATTTTCCTCACCTTTCTTCAAAAGCTCTGAAGTTTTCTGTGATCTTTCCAATTGTACGGTATGATAAGCTTTTGCTGCCACTGAAGGGTAGAAGACATTATGAATAGTGCCAACAAACCAGAAACATAACAATGAAAACGATATTTTAATTCAGAATAGGTATTTGAAAAGTTCACCTTTTCTAGCACAAATGGGGAAAAGAAAAAAAGGAAAAAAAAAAAAAAAAAGCAGTCCTAAAACATCAAAACTGTGGCCAAAGAATTAGAAGAAACACTATTTTTCCAAAGCTGCAATGTTTTCCATTCATCTGGCTGGGCCAGCAGAGCACTGGAGACCTGGATGCACTGTACTCATGGCTGGTTCCCCTAAATGACCTGCAGGGAGATCTTCTTATCTCTATCCCTCTGTTTCTCCTTTCAATCTCTGTTTTGTCTGTTTGTATCACTAGCTCTCAAATCGCCACTGATATATGCACGTGCAGCACCCAGCACAACCTTGTTTCAGGCTCCAGCGGGACCTTTAGGCATTACCATCCTGTAAACAAATAACAATGATAGTGAGTGTAATTACAATCGTCAAACTATTCCAGCTCCACATCATTAGCCATGCCCTGAGCTAAATAACATTTTAATCAGTTTGATATGTCATCTGTGGCTTTCTTCACTGTCACTTGCAATCCAGCAAACTCCTTCCTTCACGTTTCTAGATTAGACAGAGGGTTCTCAACTGCAGACATCCAATTCCCTGTTCAGGAAGCAGCGAGACCTTTCCTCTTCTCACAGATTTAAGATGATAGCCAAGCATCATGAGACACAGTGCGTATGTCTCCTAGGCCCATCCCATGAGAGCAGGACATTTACCACACATGAGAAGAAGACTTAATGCAGTGGCAAAGCAAAATACTCAGTGTCAAAGCCATGTCTAGATGATCATTAAAGACAGATCAAAATTACCCAATACAGGAGGAAAATCTATCGTTTGTAGAAGATTATGTTCTCTGATTATTAGTTTCAAAATTAGTTTTTCCTTTGGATTTCCTCTGAACTTAAACTTAGTTTGGAATGCCTTTGCTTTTGAATATTTCTGAAATCGTATTACTTCTCCTAAGTAAGTTGCTAGTCTGTTCTGTTTACGTGAAATTCGAATAATATTGTGAAGTATCTGCCATCAGTTTTACTGTGTGCCAGGCTGAGTTCCCTGATGAATTTCAAATTTCAGATATGAAACAGTAAAGGTTAAAAAAAAAAATGTTACAAAGGGTACTTCATGCAGTAGCATAAACTTCTGTTTTCTCAAAACTTGTATCAGTTCATCTCACCAGGACCAGCAGGGGAAGCACACTCTGCCTAGGCACTGGCAAAGGGACACAGTGAGAGTGTAGGGTCTCTTGCTGGGGCCATTCAAAATTTGACTGTACAAGCCCCTGAGCAATATGACAGGGCTTTAAAAATGGCCCTGCTTGAAGTACGCGGGTGATCTGGAGACCTCTAAGGTGCTTTCCAACAAAAGCTTTTCTATAATTGTATGAAATCACCTGCAATAGATTAACCCTGGTCATTATTCCTATCACAGGAAATAACTGTGACACCTGGGTAACAGGTGAGCTTACTGCGACACCAGGGAGAGCCTTCCTGTACTTAAAGGCAACCTGTAGGAAAGCTGGGGAGGGAGTCTTTATCAGGGCCTGGAGTGACAGGACAAGGAGTAACCGCTTTAAACTGAAAAGTAGCACCCAGAAAGAACGGAGTCACGCAACAGGATTCATTTCCAAAACCGTCTCATAGACACCTGGGCCAAAGAGCAGGGCCTTGAGCGGGTATATCACAATGACAGAGTTCATTTCCTTCCCAGTAGCTGGCACGTGCCGTTTTTTGGGATTTCGGGGCTACAGTGAGCTGCTAAGAGGGATGTCTTAGCTCTTGCAGGGCAGTGCTTCCACTAAGGCCAGGACTTTTCTGCATCTTCTACTGCCCTGCAAGCGAGGATGCTTGGGGCACACAGGAAGCTGGGAGGGGACACAGCTGCAGGGATTCCATAAGACACAAGCAAATGCAGCCTTGGCTTGGTGACACTTTCTCTTGATTACTGCTCAACACAAATTACCTCGAGCAAGTCTACTGTGAGGACTAAAGGAAAGAGACGTATGGATGCTGCTAAGCTCTTCTAGCTTGTACCAGGTAGGAAAGATACCTCTGTAGCAGGCGTGAAGAGGATGGCACTAATTAATTAGATGAGAAGCGGAGGAAAGGCACTTAGAGGTAGTGAAAAGCAGTTAAGGTGATGTTCCGGGGAAGCTTCAGTCTGCTTAAGGAGTAGCAAGAACAAGCCTAAAGTCATAGCCAAATACAAGAAAGAGAGGAGGACACGCAGCATGAGAAGCTCCCGAGAGAAAGGAGCTCTGTTTTGGGTAAAAATCAGTCCCTTTTTCTATCATGGAGACATCCAAGGGCGTAGGACACGTGCACTTCAGGGAACCAAGAGATGCTGTGCATTTCTCTCGTCCCCCTGACACAGCCACTAGGTGACGATGCTTCCAATTCTCTCTAAAGAAACCTTGCTTTCTCAGGCCCAGGTGTCCAGCTGCACACCAAGGACGTCCCTGGCTCCCAGGCACAGTTCCCAGGCCCAAGGCCGAGCTCCCCTCCGAACCCCCATTCCAGCAGACCTTGCTCCTGGCATTGTGGAGCAGCCATTTCATGTCAGCCTTTTCTCCTGGCAGTCAGCTTAGCGCCGTAACCTCTGCCATCGGGGCGCCCGAGAGCCGTGTGAGGTCAGCAGAGAGTCACTGTCAGCCTTTGACCTCACAAAGGTGGGTGGCCATAAGTGCCCTGAGCGTCCAGCTCGCATTGAGTACTGCTGGTGGCACTCGAGGCGTGGAGGTCTGCATGGTGCAATGGGAGACGCCGATGTCCTGCTGCTGGAACAAGAGGCGCTGATGTGCTGCTGGTGCAGGAGGAGACGTGAAGGTGCTGCTGCTTAGAGGTGCTGAGGAGCGGGCAGCCTCCGTGCCGGTGGCTGAGCATGCTACTCTTAATTATCGCTCTACCCTTCCTATCTTTTTACTAAGGTGGGTAGAGAGAAATGCCCATATCTGTTTATTTCCTGGTAAGAAATGTAAGAGCCTTGTATCTGCATATTCACCAGATTCATCCCAGCGCCCTTGGTACTGGCGATCTGTGTTGATCTGTAATAAAGAGCAATCGGTAGCACACCAAGTCTCCGTGACCTTGCATCTAACAGAATCGTCCAAATCCCTGTTGTGATCTCTCTCTAGCTGTGGGCTGGCTAAGCTGTCTGTTGGATGGTGAAAATGGGAAATGATTGGGATGGGAAATGATGAGTGGGCCGAGAAATCATTGCTGGGATGGGAAGACTTCCTTGGGGTGGAAAGCCATTGGGCTGGGAACTCAAAGAGATGGGAAATTTGCTTGCTTTTTCCTCAGCGGCGACAGTTGCAGAGGTGCCTGAGGAGCCCCTGGAGCTGCTTGAGCTGGGCCCCGATGCCTTCGCCGAGGCCTTTCCCCACCTGGCAGGGGACAGCCAGCAGCTGCAGCACCTGCAGGACCAGCTCCCGGCCGACCTGGACATCTCCGGCTTGGAGGAGCTGCTCAGCTGGCTCGATGCCGTGGAGCCCCAGGACGCCTTCCCCGGTGTCCCCAGCAGTCCTGTGCTCAGCCGCTTCCTGTCTGAGCTGCCCGACCTCTGCGAGGACATCGAGGAGCCGAGCACACAGGGACTGGCAGCCACCAGAGCGCTGGGTGAGGTACCCTCAACCCCTGGGGTGCACCCCGAGAAGGTGCAGGGTGGGCGGGCGGTGCAGCCCCCTGCTGTGCCGGCAGCGAGCTCCCCCCTCAAGCCTGCAGCCAGTCCCCAGCTCAGTGCCCTCAGGAGACCCCTGCCCAACCCTCCCTTCACTCTCCCCAAAAGGCCCCCCCACCCTGAATTCCTCACTGCCCTTAGCAGACCCCTGCCCAACCCTCCCTCGCGTCCCCTCAAGAGACCCCCCGACCCTCAATTCCTTAATTCCCTTAGGAGACCCCTGCCCAAGCCTCGCCTGAGTCCCCTCAAGAGCCCCCCCGACCCTGAATTTATTAGTGCCCTTAGGAGACCCCTGCCCAATCCCCCTCTGGGTCCCCTCAAGAGCCCCCCCGGCCCTGAATTTATTAGTGCCCTTAGGAGGCCCCTGCCCAATCCCTCTCTGAGTCCCCTCAAGAGCCCCCCGCCTGCCCCTGCGCCCACCGGCACCAAGTGGGGGGCCAAGCGCCCCGCGCCCACCAGCACCCCCAGCACAGCGCAGAGCTCCCAGCACAGGAGGCCGGCGACGGAGAAAACCCCCGGCAAGGAGAAGACGACGCTGCTGGGCCAGGGTGGCCAAGGCCCCAAGACGCTGTGCCAGGGGAAGACGGGTGGCCACAGCGCGGTGGCTGGCAGCAGCGGCCAAGCGGGCGGCGGCAGGCAGCAGCCGGCGAGCGACAGCACCAGGGCGCCCAGCAAGAGGGCCCGAAGCCCGGGGGCTGCTGGGGCGCAAGGAGCAGCGGCACCGCCTCCCCGGAGAGCGCTGCTGCTGCTGGAGCCCCCCCCCATTAAGCCCCGTGCCCGTGCCCGTGCCGTGCGGGCCCAGGACAGGCTCCGTCCCCAAGCCATCGGGGACAAGACGCTGCAGCGCCAGCACCCGGGGACAAAGACCCCCAGCGAGACTTTGCAGCCGCTGGGGGCCAGGGCGAAGGCGCTGGGGCCAGTGCGCCAGCCGCCCTGTGTGCAGCCGCAGCCCACCTCCAGCGGCCCCAGCAGCATGCCCAGGGCCCCGCCGACGGTGCCAGGCTCCAGCGCTGTGCCCGCTGCCCCCCGGCCCCCAGCTGGAGACAAGGCCCAGGCGGTGCCGGCACCACCAGGCAGCACGGCGCGAGCGTGGAGAGCTCCCCTGCAGCAGGCGCCCAGAGCGCCGTGCCTGCCAGCCGCGGGGGGCCAAGCGCAGCGGGAGCCTCTGCCCACGCAGCCGCGCACGCTGCAGCGTCCGGCGCAGCCCCGCGTGGACTACGTGCCCTGCGTGGGGCCCTGGGCGGGCGGCGACGCGGCGCCCACGCCGCTGGAGGAGCAGGAGGCGTCGGTGCCCATCACGCCGCAGCAGCGTCCCGAGCGGGAGCGCCTGAAGAAGCTGGCCCAGGAGGAGCGGCAGCGGGCGGCCCACCAGATGAAGATCGGCCCCGTGCAATTCTTCGTGCAGCGGCAGAAGGACCACGCCATAGCCAAGTATTACGGCTACCCGTGACCCTGCGCTCCTCGACGGCCCCCGCAGCACCCGGGCCCGCTCAGCATGCAGGCACAGAGACCTCTGCAGGCGCCTGCTCCAGCTTCAGCCACGCTCCTCAGCCCTTGCCCCTCTCGCTTGCCCTCTCCCTTCTCCAGTGCTGGAGCTAGGCAGTGTTTGCCACTGTCAGGGATGGGCAACTGGGGCAATGGGAAATGCGCGCGTCACGAATGAACGTTGCAATGGGAAGCTGTTGGGATGTTGGCAATAGCTGGGGTGGGAAAGGTTGGGCGTGGGAACTGCTTGTTGGGACACCAAATGGCTGAGATCCCAAACTTCTTTCTTCTTTCGGGTCATTTCTCTTATTTAGTGCCTTCCTTATTAAATTCCTCTAGTGTAGGTGTTCACTCAGCAAGGCCTCTGCCTGCAGCTGGTCTGGCACTGGGATGCCGAGGGGATTTCATGCAGCCCGCTCCCGCTGCCCATGCTCAGTCCGTGCATGGATGTGGGCACGGCCAGCACGGACGGGAGAAAATGGGTGGACGGCTGGGTGGATGGGAGGGTGATGGGAGTTGGGAATTCAGCCTTGGGATCAGACACGGGAGGTTGTTGGGATAGGAAATGATCAGTGGGATGGGAAGTCACGATGGGGATAGGAATTCATTAGAATAGGACAAATTGGTTTCATTTTTATTTATTATTTTATTAATTTTATTTATTTATTTATTATATTTATTAATTTTATTTATTAAATTTACTTTATTGACTGTGTTGTACAGGATGGCATTTTTTTAGGTTCTCTTCCTTTTCTACCCTATTAAACTCTCTTTATCACAACGCACTGCTTTGTACTTCATTTTTCCTTCCGAGTCGTTCTGGATTCACTCAGGATGGGGGGGACATTAGTGAACGCCTGTGTGCTTCAGATCCAAGGTCACCTTTGCCCTCAACTCAAGATACATATTTGCATCTGTTGTCATGATACAAAATTAACAACAACAAAATAAAAGTTAACTACTTCCGAGCACCAGCTGTACGTTTGCTGGGTCTGCTCTATGCATTTTGAAGACCATTCAATACTATTCAGCACCTTCAGGAGGAAATGTGTGGTTCTAGGGAAATGCATCTTGATCTGATGCAAACCTGCGACGCACCCTGCAGCCCCTGCAACCCCTGTGATTTTACCTGCAGCCCCTCCAAGAAATGTGATTTTACCTGCAGCCACTCCAACCCTGTGACAGGCCCTACAGCTGGCTCCGGGGACTACCCCGTTGCCGTATCAGTCGCCAATACACACAAGATGAAGGAATGGATGCAGAAGTCATCTCGTTTAGGCAGGGAAGAAAGTCCTCCGAAGAAGGGGAAGGAGCAACAGGAAGGCGAGGCAGGCGACCCCAATGTAGGGCCATCCCAGGGAAGAGGAGGCTGTTATAAAATAGAAAAGAGAGAAAAGCAGCAGTAAGCAGGTGATCCCCATCCCTGGGCGAGCTGCGAGACATGGGACAAGATTTCAGCTGTCATGCAGGCGAGCACATTGTCACCTGGCTGCTGCGATGCTGGGATAACAGCTCCGGGAGCCTGGAATCGGAGGGCAGGGAAGCCAAGCAGCTGGGATCCTTCTCTGGGGAAGGGGGCACTGAGAAAGCGATCGGAAACGGGGCACAAGCCTCTGGAGGCGGCGCCTGTCAGGCGTGAAGGAAAGGGATCCCTTCCAGGAAGATGCTGTGGGGTTGCTGAGGGTCGAAGAACAGCAGGTGTTGGCTGCTCCCACCGTGCTGCAGCAGCGGCAAGGGAGAGCTGTTTGATGTTTCTCATTTTTATGAGTGTGGGGTTTTCTCTTTCTTTCTTTCTTTCTTTCTTTCTTTCTTTCTTTCTTTCTTTCTTTCCTTTCTTTCTTTCTTTCTTTATTTATTTATTTATTTATTTCCTTTCTTTCTCTTTCTTTCTCTTTCTTTCTTCCTGTCTGTCTTTCTCTCTTCTCTCTTTCTGTCCAGCACTGATTTTATTGCTACTTGTGCATATCCAGACTGTACAGTTTTCTCCATTCCCTCTGTTTCTTCCCTGTGTCTTGCCCCTCTTCCCTGCAACTGAACAGCATTGCCTTGATCAATGAAGTGGCAACATGCGGCTTACACAGTAAACTGCTGAAATTACAGCTATAGCCATGGAGCACAGCTGCAGATCAACAGAAGACCACCAATAACTCACATTTCTAAACTGCTTGTCACAATTCTTCAGTATGTAGGCTGTGATGCTGCCAAGAGCGATCTCACCTCTTAAGCACCCATCCATTTCTTCTCTTCCCAGACCCTCAAGGTATCCTGGTCAAACCACCCCCCTTGCCCCATCTGTCTGTCCCACATTCCTTTTCCCTCAGGGCCAATCTTTTTTTTTTTTTTTTTTCAGCATACTATCTCCATAGAAGCTGCTGCTCCCCAACTCCGAGTTGACTAGGGCTGAACTATTGAAAAAGAAAAGAAAAGCTATAAATTATAGTGAGAGATGGTGAATACCTAACGATCTCTTAAAAGCAGGAATTTAAGGGAATAAGTAATTGATAAATGGAGTTAAGATCAGTAGGAAAAAACCCGCTGTTGCAATCAATAGAGTTAAGAAGTTTTTCAAGTACATTAGAAACAAAAATTAGAGTAATGACACAGATCCATTACAGGATGGGTATTGCTTCAGTGAGAAACGATGAAAAAAAAAAAAACCACCAACAACACGTACATGTGTATGTGTTGTTGTGTATTTGGAAAAAAAACAGGTTAATGAAAACTGCATGCTCAATTAGATGATTTTTTTGTTGTCGTTGGTAGGGAATTGTGTGCTTTATAACACAATATGTGTTATATTTTTTTATATATGTTTTAATAAATAGACTTTATTAGATAACTGATTTTGAATGTATAGTCTAGATGTTAGAAAAGTTAACAACATGCAATATTACTTGTAAAAATTAACAACATGTGGTATCTAAATAATATTTAGAGATGTAAAGGTGTTTGGCATTTCAAAGTCTACTTCTCCAATGAAAAATGTGTTAGAGCTTCTGTTGGATGTAACGTAGCCTGCTCGCTTCCTGCCCACCTCAGCAGGACAGGGGATAAAATTGGGGAAAAAAAAGGAACGAGAAAGCTCATGGGCTTTGATAAAGGCAGGGATATTGCTTATCAATGATTGTTGTGGAAAAATCTCTCTTAACTTGAGGAAATTAATTTCATGCCAATTAATTTGTATAAATTTAATTACTAGTTCAGGTGTTGGGAAGCAAAAGGACAAACATCAAACCACATAGGGGTAACACTTTTCCTCCTCTTCTGGGCTCAACTTCACTCCCAGCACCTGTTTTCCACCTGCTGATCTCGCTCAGTCCATTCACTGGGGAAATGGGCAGCACAGGAGGAGGCTGTGGATAATGTGCAGCAGTTCTTCTCTGCCTATCCTTTCTTCTCGTTTCTACTTTGCTCCAGTGTGGGTCCTCCACAGGCTGCAGTCCCTGTCAGGAATATTCATCTGTTCTGGCATGGATCCTCCACAGGTTTCAAAGAATATCTGCTCCACCATGGAGCATCTACTTCTCCTCCTCCTATGACCTTGATGTTCCCTCTGTTGTTCCTCATTCTTTTTGTTCTCTCCAGCTCTCTCCATCCAATATTTTCTGTGCATTCTTAGAGGCAACACACCTTGGCTTATTGTCTGAGTTTGGCCTATGGTGCATCTGTTGCTGTGTCCAGCACAGTGCAGCCCCTGACCTTGCTACCAAAACCTTGCCACAAATCTCAATACACCTGTTAAAAGAGACCCTCCTGTTTGTTGCCCTTCTTTGGACACTCTCAAACAGTTTTATATCTTTTTCTTATACTGTGGTGCCCAAAACTGCACACACTACTCACAGTACATGGAATAACAACAGAGACTGCCTCTAATTTTCTCTTCTCTGCAGAAGCTCTGTTGCTACCACTGTCCAGAAATCATCACTATCACAGACACTAGTAGCATTCCCTCCTCCCACGGTTGGTTCTTTTTCCCCCAGACTTAGACACCATCCACAAAAGCAAAAACACAACAAAACAAACAAACAAACAAACAAAAAACAGTCAAAAGCCCTCAGGAAGGCAGTGGTGCAGACTGTGGAGAGCCTGAGTTCAAATCCTTCTTCTGCGAGGCTCTGAACCTATACCCCACCACAAGCTGTCCGCTAACGTATGGCAGGGCAAGGAGGAAGAAAGAACATTTCTCCTGCACTTTCCATTTATTGTTGGCTGGCAATTCTGTAGAGTTACAAAGCCTCAATCAGTGCGATACAGGGTTCTTCTCACATTGTCTCACTGTGCCCTAAGGGGAACAGCTCTAATTTAATAGATGCTTCACCAGAAAATCATGAGTCATCTGCAGTTTTGAAGTTTTCTGGGATCAAGTCCCTTCAGACAGTTGAGGAATTTGCTCTATCACCTATGAAAACTGGTGCTCTAATAAGCTAGTGAGTGAACAAGAGAGAAATCCTCTGCTAGATGACTTGACAAATTTGGTCTGAAAACAGTGTTGAGGCAGAACAATCCACGATTTTTGCCTTGGATGCACAGAGAGATTGGGGGTAGTAGAATTCTTTTATTCTTCATTAATATAAACATTTTCAAACCAGGTGTTTGCTCAACCTTGCTTCCACTGTGTGCATGGGAGGGAGATAACTGAAAGTGGGGAGTGTTGCTTGAAACCTGCAAGTGGCTGAGGTCCAGTGGGGTTGGAGGCTTTCTTACTCCTTTTGGAAACGCAAAGCAACCTTGCGCCTACCCTGCACTTGCAGAAGGATCATGACAGCCCAAAGCACAGAGGCTTTGGAATTACTACATGGGGATTGGGAGCAGGGGGCTGCAGGCGTGGCCTCTGTGAGAACAGTGCGGAAGCTGCCCGTGTCAGATCAGAGCCAGCTCCAGCCAACTCCAGAAGGGCCACGACGCTTGCCAGAGCTGAGCCTATAAGCGATGTTGTTTGCACCTCCGGGAGAGCAGATTTAAGAAGGGGGAAATACTGCTGTGCAACAGAAGCTGGAAGAGCAAGGAGAGAGAACCAGCCCTGCAGCCCGCAAGGTGAGTGCAGCAGGAGGCAGGAGGTGCTCCAGGCTCACAGCAGCAGTTCCCCTGCGGCCTGGGGAGAGGCCCCTGGTGGAGCAGGCTGTCCCCCTGCAGCCCACGGGTCCCACACGGAGCAGATCTCCACGCTGCAGCCCGTGGAGGAGCCCCCGGTGGAGCAGGTGGATGTGGCCTGGAGGAGGCCGCGGCCTGTGGAGAGCCCCCGCAGGAGCAGGCCCCAGGCCAGAGCTGCAGCCATGGAGAGGAGCCCACGCAGGAGCAGGGGGTCTGGGGGGAGCTGCCACCCGTGGGGGACCCAGGTTGGAGCAGTTTGCTCCTGACGGACGGACCCTGTGGTACAGACCCATATCGGAACAGTTCCTCAAGAATGGTGGCCTGTAAGCAGCCCCCGCAGGCTCATTTCGGGAAGGACGGCATCCCGTGGGAGGGACCCCACGTGGAACAGGGGCAGAGAGGGACCGTGGAGGAGCAGCAGGTGATGAAGTGTTAGGGACTGACCACAGCCCACATTCCCCATTCCCCTGCAACACTCGGCAGGAGGAGGTAGAGCAGGGTGGATAGGAGGTAAAAGGGGTTTTAAGTTTGCTTTTAATTTTTCACTATTGTAGTCTGCTAGTGATAGGCAACAAATTATATTAATCTCCCTGTGCTGCATCTGTTTTGTCCAGGACGATGATTGTTGAGTGATCTCCCTGTCCTTATCACAATTCCTTGAGGCCTTTTCATCATATTTTTTTCCCCTTTTCCTTTGAGGAGGGGGAGTGAGAGAGTGGCTATGGTGGAGTTCAGCTGCCCAGCAGCTTAAAACTACCAAGCAACAGTCCTACTATCCACCGACCAGCATCCTTATTCAAGCCTGTTGCAGCTATGTATGCTGCTCTGCTCTGTCTGGGATGTGGACCTACCCGTGGTATCTGGGGCCAGCTCATATGGACTAGACCCTTACAATCTGCAGGAATTCCCCTTCAGTGGGAACTTGCATCACATAAAGACGGTTTTCCATGGCGGAAGACAAAGCCTGTAGGAATTATTAGAAGTCGACATCCTCCATCACTCTGACCCCCGAGATTTGGACATAATTTCCAAAATGAGCAAAAGGGATCTGTGTCTGCCCTGATACGAAGGAAATCACTGCCCCTGGAAATCTAGTCACTATGCTTTGGTGACTTCATCGGAGTTTTTGTTCTGCTTTGTATGCATCAAATGGAAAAGAGCTACCCCAGGAACACTGTGCTTTGGTGGCAGAGAGCTGGTTGCAGCTGAGGACATTACTTATGTTTGTGTGTGAAAATCACACTTCCCTGCTAAAGTACATAATATTGGGCCACGTGCTTTCTAGCATATCACCTGTCAGGGAAGCAAAGCCAGGAAAAGCACTAATACGGCCCTGTGTGTCCCTCAGGGCTGTAAGCACAGCCACAAGCACAACCATGCTAACACACAGGAAATCTGTGCATGATCCCCAGAATTCACAGATGCAACGTGCATTTCTGTGCACGTGCCCTGACACCAGCTGGCAGCAGGAGGTCAGCTCCCAGCCTCAGCTCACTCTCTGTTCCTTGGGTTTGCTTTAATGCCTCCTTTGAGACACTGCCTCAGCGCAGTGAGTTTGTGAATGTGACATATCATTCAATATTATCCACCATAAGCCACTCTGTTCCTATAGCAACTGCCTCCTTAGCCCAGTTCCTGGGCCTCTTCAGGTCTGTTTGATATTCACCTTGACACCTTTGGTGGAGGCCTTGAAGGAACACACAAAGTGTGAAAACACCTTGTACTTATTAGGCCAAGGTAATTCCTCCCCACATGGATGGGCACATATCATCTCCAAGAAAGGGGCTCCCACCTCCACGACTCCCGTCCATCCTCCACCTCTCTATGTCCTTGCATGAATAACGACCTGCACAGCTTAACCTGGACAGGAGCCTGAAGTCCACAACAAGAAATGCTCTGATCTGGGCTCCTTCCAAAAGGGCCAGGCAGATATAACTGGAAGAATGTGTAAAACGTTGACCCTAGCTGACGTAATTTCTTTTGGTTGATCTGATGCAAACCTGTGACGCACCCAGCAGGCCCTGCAACCCCTGTGACGTTACCTGCAGCCCCTGCAACCCCTGTGATGTTCCCTGCAGCCACTCCAACCCTGTGACAGGCCCTACAGCTGGCTCCGGGGACTACCCCGTTGCCGTATCAGTCGCCAATACACACAAGATGAAGGAATGGATGCAGAAGTCATCTCGTTTAGGCAGGGAAGAAAGTCCTCCGAAGAAGGGGAAGGAGCAACAGGAAGGCGAGGCAGGCAACCCCAATGTAGGGCCATCCCAGGGAAGAGGAGGCTGTTATAAAATAGAAAAGAGAGAAAAGCAGCAGTAAGCAGGTGATCCCCATCCCTGGGCGAGCTGCGAGACATGGGACAAGATTTCAGCTGTCATGCAGGCGAGCACGTTGTCACCTGGCTGCTGCGATGCTGGGATAACAGCTCCGGGAGCCTGGAATCGGAGGGCAGGGAAGCCAAGCAGCTGGGATCCTTCTCTGGGGAAGGGGGCACTGAGAAAGCGATCGGAAACGGGGCACAAGCCTCTGGAGGCGGCGCCTGTCAGGCGTGAAGGAAAGGGATCCCTTCCAGGAAGATGCTGTGGGGTTGCTGAGGGTCGAAGAACAGCAGGTGTTGGCTGCTCCCACCGTGCTGCAGCAGCGGCAAGGGAGAGACGTGGTGGTTTTCCTCAGCTGGGCAGCTGAGCTCCACCTCAACCGCTCTCTCCCTGCCCCTTTTCAAAGGGAAAGGGGAGAAAATAGGATGGAAAGGGCTCAAGGGCTGAGAGAAGGACAGGGAGATCACTCCACAATGATCGTCACGGGCAAAAGAGGCTCAGCAGAGCCTGTTCCAGTCCAGCCCGGGCCTGCTCCTGCGGGGGCTCTCCACAGGCCGCGGCCTCCTCCAGGCCACATCCACCTGCTCCACCGGGGGCTCCTCCACGGGCTGCAGCGTGGAGATCTGCTCCGTGTGGGACCCGTGGGCTGCAGGGGGACAGCCTGCTCCACCAGGGGCCTCTCCCCAGGCCGCAGGGGAACTGCTGCTGTGAGCCTGGAGCACCTCCTGCCTCCTGCTGCACTCACCTTGGGGGCTGCAGAGAGGTTTCTCACTCCTCCCTGACCCAGACGCTGCTGTGCAGCAGGTTTCTTTCCCTTTCTTAGATGGGCTCTCACACAGGCGCAAACATCATCCATTTTGTCTCAGTTCTGGGCAGCAGCGGGTCCCTCTGGAGCCTCCTGGAACCGGCCCTTATCTAACATGGGGCAGCTGCTGCATTCTCCTCACAGAGGACACCCCTGCAGCCCCCCGCTACCAGAACCTGTCCTCGTAAACCCAACACAAGACACCGACCGAGCCTCCCTGATTCCCAGCAGGTGGGTCAGGCTGGGAACCCAGGCCAGTGCCCAGCAGACCCTCCTGGGCCTTGAAAAGCAAGCTTTATGGGGACGTAGCACCCAGAAAGAACGGAGTCACACAACAGGATTCATTTCCAAAACCGTCTCATAGACACCTGGGCCAAAGTGCAGGGCCTTGAGCGGGTATATCACAATGACAGAGTTCATTTCCTTCCCAGTAGCTGGGACGTGCCGTTTTTTGGGATTTCGGGGCTACAGTGAGCTGCTAAGAGGGATGTCTTAGCTCTTGCAGGGCCGTGCTTCCACTAAGGCCAGGACTTTTCTGCATCTTCTACTGCCCTGCAAGCGAGGATGCTTGGGGCACACAGGAAGCTGGGAGCGGACACAGCTGCAGGGATTCCATAAGACACAAGCAAATGCAGCCTTGGCTTGGTGACACTTTCTCTTGATTACTGCTCAACACAAATTACCTCGAGCAAGTCTACTGTGAGGACTAAAGGAGAGAGACGTATGGATGCTGCTAAGCTCTTCTAGCTTGTACCAGGTAGGAAAGATACCTCTGTAGCAGGCGTGAAGAGGATAGCACTAATTAATTAGATGAGAAGCGGAGGAAAGGCACTTAGAGGTAGTGAAAAGCAGTTAATGTGATGTTCCGGGGAAGCTTCAGTCTGCTTAAGGAGTAGCAAGAACAAGCCTAAAGTCATAGCCAAATACAAGAAAGAGAGGAGGACACGCAGCATGAGAAGCTCCCGAGAGAAAGGAGCTCTGTTTTGGGTAAAAATCAGTCCCTTTTTCTATCATGGAGACATCCAAGGGCGTAGAACACGTGCACTTCAGGGAACCAAGAGATGCTGTGCATTTCTCTCGTCCCCCTGACACAGCCACTAGGTGACGATGCTTCCAATTCTCTCTAAAGAAACCTTGCTTTCTCAGGCCCAGGTGTCCAGCTGCACACCAAGGACGTCCCTGGCTCCCAGGCACAGTTCCCAGGCCCAAGGCCGAGCTCCCCTCCGAACCCCCATTCCAGCAGACCTTGCTCCTGGCATTGTGGAGCAGCCATTTCATGTCAGCCTTTTCTCCTGGCAGTCAGCTTAGCGCCGTAACCTCTGCCATCGGGGCGCCCGAGAGCCGTGTGAGGTCAGCAGAGAGTCACTGTCAGCCTTTGACCTCACAAAGGTGGGTGGCCATAAGTGCCCTGAGCGTCCAGCTCGCATTGAGTACTGCTGGTGGCACTCGAGGCGTGGAGGTCTGCATGGTGCAATGGGAGACGCCGATGTCCTGCTGCTGGAACAAGAGGCGCTGATGTGCTGCTGGTGCAGGAGGAGACGTGAAGGTGCTGCTGCTTAGAGGTGCTGAGGAGCGGGCAGCCTCAGCGGGCAGCTGAATCAGAGGGCAGGGAAGCCAAGCAGCTTCCTTCTCTGGGGAAGGGGGCACAGAGAAAGTGATTGGAAATGGGGTACAAGCCCTCAGCCTCTAAAAGCAATCCCTCAGATGTTTAGGTATAGTAAAGTTAGGTATATCTGTTTGACTCTAGACCCCAACATGTTTGTTAGTGTTCTGGTTTGTCCACTGCTTTCTTGTGGGGGATTTGAGTTGGCCATTACTCTTTAGGTGAATGCTGACTTCATATCTATGGTGCACTTTATTCTTAAAATGGGAAGTTTCTACCAATTTCCCGTCCAAACTTGCTCATAAGCCAACTGCAGTCATCATTTCAGATGTGTCTCCCAACTTACACATTTCCTATTTCTCCTTGATATTTACTCAAGAAATTCATTTACGTAGAGACAACATATTCTTCTCTCAACTGGCATCTGGCTGGGCAGAATGATGTCCTTTCATTCCCTTCCAGGCAATAGGCAACTTGTTCCTTCTGTCTTGTGAATTCTTCCTCCTAAGTTCAATGTGAATACAAGTCGCAGAACTGTGCCTCATGTCCCAAATGAGTGTCAGGGCTGCCTTGTCCAGTGTATTCATACTGGAGGGAAAAAAAAATGAATAGCCATACACACTATATAACCACTTAACTTTTTCAGTCCTCCTTGTGCTAACAGTGCATGAACGTGAGGTTTTGTTGTCATTTTTGTTTGTTTGTTTGTTTGTTTGCTTGCTTTAAACTCCTGACTGCCATATAGCAAACATGACCAAAAAACACCCTTTTTTGAGAATCTCTGAGAATGGCTCTGCTTTGTATTATCACCTGTCACTTCACCTGAACCATTTCAATCACAAGCGATATCCTTCTGTCAGGCTTGGTAGTACTTCCCAACCTTATGTCCCCTGCAAATCTCAAAGCTCATGTGAGCTCATGTATCCGTAGATAATGTATCAGAAGCTCACAGAAAGTGAAATAGATGTAATTCATCCCCTGTGTAGGGAAGAACTGGTCCTAGAAAGGAAAGCTATTAAATTATCTGGAAACAATTTAGCTCTGATAAATTATTTTGTAAATTACACATTACCCCCTCCTTCCCTGGTCTTAGCTGTTCTTGCTCCAAAACTTTGCATGGTGTTGATGTCAAACTAACAGGCCCACACTTGTCTGGATGACTCTTTACCCTCTTCTGGACAGAGGTGTATTTGTTACTCTCCCATTCTGGGGACTATCCCTGATTTGCACAATTGTTATGCATTTTTCCTACTTGACTTGTTGTTCTGTGTGCCAATGCTGTTAATAGGCTAGGTAGATATCAGCTTTTCATTTTTCACTTGAATCGCTATAGATTGTTATTTCACCTCAGATGATGTTGCGCCTAGTGCCCTACCCTCCTTTTCAATGGGAGTCCCGTCACTGCCCTTAATATCACATTGTTGTTGCTGTTAGATGCAGGAAATAAGATTTGCAGCATTTGAGACATCAGTAACTTTTGATCTATTTTTGCCTCAAGCGTGCAACTGTCCTAATTTGTTCTCTTTGTTCCCCCTGGTTTCTGTGGCTTAAGTACCACTTACTATTATTGTTTAATTTCCTATGTGAAGGAGGTTTTTGGTCATTCTTACTTTATTTCTGCAGTTTTTAACCTCTGAAACATGCCTTTTCTCATCGCTTTTTTCCTCTTTGAATTTTGAATTTTAACTATGCCTTCTCTGCACTCAAGTCCCAGAGCTGCTTAGTCAGACTCAATTATTCATTTCCTTAGATTTCAAAGTTTGCATTTCTAAGCCTCAAAACCTTCATTCTAAACCTGGTTTTGTCTGTCGTGAAATGTAAAATGAGAAAAGTCAGCTCATGATCACACTTTATTCAAATTTTACTACATTTAAACCCATACAGGAGCCAAGTCTAAAATGGTCTTATATTTTTTCACTTTTGGGAAGAAATCCATCACATAGTACACCTCTATGAACATAAGTGGTAATTATCTTTCAATCTTTTGCTGGGAAGTTAAAGTCTCCCATAATTCCCATTATTGTTTACGTGTCTGATAACTGTACAGAGATAATTCACTATTAGACTGGAGCTAAGAGCAAAGAGCAGGCTAGCAAGGCTGTCTACCTTTAGCAGTGATTTGCACAAAACCACTCTTTTGCTGACCCATAACATTTAATTTCTCCATCCTCTGCTTCTTGCTAACACAAAGCACCATCTTATTCCATCCATTTGCCTTGGTTTCCAGCCTTCCTGAGATTTATCAGTACTTGTATGACATTCATGCCTTTGTTTCACCCTTCCTGTGTTGACACTTGTCATAACAGTTTTAGATCCTGAACATGATCATCTCAAAGTTTGCCTGACAGTTAGGTCTTCCTCACATTGTCGTAGAGTATCAGGTCTCTACCACTTGAAATAGATTGGATTGGATTAGATTATTGGCACCGTCTCTTGTGCTGGTAGTCCATTATCTTCACAGTCCGTACAACTGGCCATCAGTGAACATGAAGTGGCCTTATCCTGCCCATTTACCTTTCTGGAAATCAGCCACTCTCTCTGCCTAGAACAGGGAATGGATTTTCCTCACCTTTCTTCAAAAGCTCTGAAGTTTTCTGTGATCTTTCCAATTGTACGGTATGATAAGCTTTTGCTGCCACTGAAGGGTAGAAGTCATTATGAATAGTGCCAACAAACCAGAAACATAACAATGAAAACGATATTTTAATTCAGAATAGGTATTTGAAAAGTTCACCTTTTCTAGCACAAATGGGGAAAAGAAAAAAAGGAAGGGAAAAAAAAAAAAAAAAGCAGTCCTAAAACATCAAAACTGTGGCCAAAGAATTAGAAGAAACACTATTTTTCCAAAGCTGCAATGTTTTCCATTCATCTGGCTGGGCCAGCAGAGCACTGGAGACCTGGATGCACTGTACTCATGGCTGGTTCCCCTAAATGACCTGCAGGGAGATCTTCTTCTCTCTGTCCCTCTGTTTCTCCTTTCAATCTCTGTTTTGTCTGTTTGTATCACTAGCTCTCAAATCGCCACTGATATATGCACGTGCAGCACCCAGCACAACCTTGTTTCAGGCTCCAGCGGGACCTTTAGGCATTACCATCCTGTAAACAAATAACAATGATAGTGAGTGTAATTACAATCGTCAAACTATTCCAGCTCCACATCATTAGCCATGCCCTGAGCTAAATAACATTTTAATCAGTTTGATATGTCATCTGTGGCTTTCTTCACTGTCACTTGCAATCCAGCAAACTCCTTCCTTCACGTTTCTAGATTAGACAGAGGGTTCTCAACTGCAGACATCCAATTCCCTGTTCAGGAAGCAGCGAGACCTTTCCTCTTCTCACAGATTTAAGATGATAGCCAAGCATCATGAGACACAGTGCGTATGTCTCCTAGGCCCATCCCATGAGAGCAGGACATTTACCACACATGAGAAGAAGACTTAATGCAGTGGCAAAGCAAAATACTCAGTGTCAAAGCCATGTCTAGATGATCATTAAAGACAGATCAAAATTACCCAATACAGGAGGAAAATCTATCGTTTGTAGAAGATTATGTTCTCTGATTATTAGTTTCAAAATTAGTTTTTCCTTTGGATTTCCTCTGAACTTAAACTTAGTTTGGAATGCCTTTGCTTTTGAATATTTCTGAAATCGTATTACTTCTCCTAAGTAAGTTGCTAGTCTGTTCTATTTACGTGAAATTCGAATAATATTGTGAAGTATCTGCCATCAGTTTTACTGTGTGCCAGGCTGAGTTCCCTGATGAATTTCAAATTTCAGATATGAAACAGTAAAGGTTAAAAAAAAAAAATGTTACAACGGGTACTTCATGCAGTAGCATAAACTTCTGTTTTCTCAAAACTTGTATCAGTTCATCTCACCAGGACCAGCAGGGGAAGCACACTCTGCCTAGGCACTGGCAAAGGGACACAGTGAGAGTGTAGGGTCTCTTGCTGGGGCCATTCAAAATTTGACTGTACAAGCCCCTGAGCAATATGACAGGGCTTTAAAAATGGCCCTGCTTGAAGTACGCGGGTGATCTGGAGACCTCTAAGGTGCTTTCCAACAAAAGCTTTTCTATAATTGTATGAAATCACCTGCAATAGATTAACCCTGGTCATTATTCCTATCACAGGAAATAACTGTGACACCTGGGTAACAGGTGAGCTTACTGCGACACCAGGGAGAGCCTTCCTGTACTTAAAGGCAACCTGTAGGAAAGCTGGGGAGGGAGTCTTTATCAGGGCCTGGAGTGACAGGACAAGGAGTAACCGCTTTAAACTGAAAAGTAGCACCCAGAAAGAACGGAGTCACACAACAGGATTCATTTCCAAAACCGTCTCATAGACACCTGGGCCAAAGTGCAGGGCCTTGAGCGGGTATATCACAATGACAGAGTTCATTTCCTTCCCAGTAGCTGGCACGTGCCGTTTTTTGGGATTTCGGGGCTACAGTGAGCTGCTAAGAGGGATGTCTTAGCTCTTGCAGGGCCGTGCTTCCACTAAGGCCAGGACTTTTCTGCATCTTCTACTGCCCTGCAAGCGAGGATGCTTGGGGCACACAGGAAGCTGGGAGCGGACACAGCTGCAGGGATTCCATAAGACACAAGCAAATGCAGCCTTGGCTTGGTGACACTTTCTCTTGATTACTGCTCAACACAAATTACCTCGAGCAAGTCTACTGTGAGGACTAAAGGAAAGAGACGTATGGATGCTGCTAAGCTCTTCTAGCTTGTACCAGGTAGGAAAGATACCTCTGTAGCAGGCGTGAAGAGGATAGCACTAATTAATTAGATGAGAAGCGGAGGAAAGGCACTTAGAGGTAGTGAAAAGCAGTTAATGTGATGTTCCGGGGAAGCTTCAGTCTGCTTAAGGAGTAGCAAGAACAAGCCTAAAGTCATAGCCAAATACAAGAAAGAGAGGAGGACACGCAGCATGAGAAGCTCCCGAGAGAAAGGAGCTCTGTTTTGGGTAAAAATCAGTCCCTTTTTCTATCATGGAGACATCCAAGGGCGTAGGACACGTGCACTTCAGGGAACCAAGAGATGCTGTGCATTTCTCTCGTCCCCCTGACACAGCCACTAGGTGACGATGCTTCCAATTCTCTCTAAAGAAACCTTGCTTTCTCAGGCCCAGGTGTCCAGCTGCACACCAAGGACGTCCCTGGCTCCCAGGCACAGTTCCCAGGCCCAAGGCCGAGCTCCCCTCCGAACCCCCATTCCAGCAGACCTTGCTCCTGGCATTGTGGAGCAGCCATTTCATGTCAGCCTTTTCTCCTGGCAGTCAGCTTAGCGCCGTAACCTCTGCCATCGGGGCGCCCGAGAGCCGTGTGAGGTCAGCAGAGAGTCACTGTCAGCCTTTGACCTCACAAAGGTGGGTGGCCATAAGTGCCCTGAGCGTCCAGCTCGCATTGAGTACTGCTGGTGGCACTCGAGGCGTGGAGGTCTGCATGGTGCAATGGGAGACGCCGATGTCCTGCTGCTGGAACAAGAGGCGCTGATGTGCTGCTGGTGCAGGAGGAGACGTGAAGGTGCTGCTGCTTAGAGGTGCTGAGGAGCGGGCAGCCTCAGCGGGCAGCTGAATCAGAGGGCAGGGAAGCCAAGCAGCTTCCTTCTCTGGGGAAGGGGGCACAGAGAAAGTGATTGGAAATGGGGTACAAGCCCTCAGCCTCTAAAAGCAATCCCTCAGATGTTTAGGTATAGTAAAGTTAGGTATATCTGTTTGACTCTAGACCCCAACATGTTTGTTAGTGTTCTGGTTTGTCCACTGCTTTCTTGTGGGGGATTTGAGTTGGCCATTACTCTTTAGGTGAATGCTGACTTCATATCTATGGTGCACTTTATTCTTAAAATGGGAAGTTTCTACCAATTTCCCGTCCAAACTTGCTCATAAGCCAACTGCAGTCATCATTTCAGATGTGTCTCCCAACTTACACATTTCCTATTTCTCCTTGATATTTACTCAAGAAATTCATTTACGTAGAGACAACATATTCTTCTCTCAACTGGCATCTGGCTGGGCAGAATGATGTCCTTTCATTCCCTTCCAGGCAATAGGCAACTTGTTCCTTCTGTCTTGTGAATTCTTCCTCCTAAGTTCAATGTGAATACAAGTCGCAGAACTGTGCCTCATGTCCCAAATGAGTGTCAGGGCTGCCTTGTCCAGTGTATTCATACTGGAGGGAAAAAAAAATGAATAGCCATACACACTATATAACCACTTAACTTTTTCAGTCCTCCTTGTGCTAACAGTGCATGAACGTGAGGTTTTGTTGTCATTTTTGTTTGTTTGTTTGTTTGTTTGCTTGCTTTAAACTCCTGACTGCCATATAGCAAACATGACCAAAAAACACCCTTTTTTGAGAATCTCTGAGAATGGCTCTGCTTTGTATTATCACCTGTCACTTCACCTGAACCATTTCAATCACAAGCGATATCCTTCTGTCAGGCTTGGTAGTACTTCCCAACCTTATGTCCCCTGCAAATCTCAAAGCTCATGTGAGCTCATGTATCCGTAGATAATGTATCAGAAGCTCACAGAAAGTGAAATAGATGTAATTCATCCCCTGTGTAGGGAAGAACTGGTCCTAGAAAGGAAAGCTATTAAATTATCTGGAAACAATTTAGCTCTGATAAATTATTTTGTAAATTACACATTACCCCCTCCTTCCCTGGTCTTAGCTGTTCTTGCTCCAAAACTTTGCATGGTGTTGATGTCAAACTAACAGGCCCACACTTGTCTGGATGACTCTTTACCCTCTTCTGGACAGAGGTGTATTTGTTACTCTCCCATTCTGGGGACTATCCCTGATTTGCACAATTGTTATGCATTTTTCCTACTTGACTTGTTGTTCTGTGTGCCAATGCTGTTAATAGGCTAGGTAGATATCAGCTTTTCATTTTTCACTTGAATCGCTATAGATTGTTATTTCACCTCAGATGATGTTGCGCCTAGTGCCCTACCCTCCTTTTCAATGGGAGTCCCGTCACTGCCCTTAATATCACATTGTTGTTGCTGTTAGATGCAGGAAATAAGATTTGCAGCATTTGAGACATCAGTAACTTTTGATCTATTTTTGCCTCAAGCGTGCAACTGTCCTAATTTGTTCTCTTTGTTCCCCCTGGTTTCTGTGGCTTAAGTACCACTTACTATTATTGTTTAATTTCCTATGTGAAGGAGGTTTTTGGTCATTCTTACTTTATTTCTGCAGTTTTTAACCTCTGAAACATGCCTTTTCTCATCGCTTTTTTCCTCTTTGAATTTTGAATTTTAACTATGCCTTCTCTGCACTCAAGTCCCAGAGCTGCTTAGTCAGACTCAATTATTCATTTCCTTAGATTTCAAAGTTTGCATTTCTAAGCCTCAAAACCTTCATTCTAAACCTGGTTTTGTCTGTCGTGAAATGTAAAATGAGAAAAGTCAGCTCATGATCACACTTTATTCAAATTTTACTACATTTAAACCCATACAGGAGCCAAGTCTAAAATGGTCTTATATTTTTTCACTTTTGGGAAGAAATCCATCACATAGTACACCTCTATGAACATAAGTGGTAATTATCTTTCAATCTTTTGCTGGGAAGTTAAAGTCTCCCATAATTCCCATTATTGTTTACGTGTCTGATAACTGTACAGAGATAATTCACTATTAGACTGGAGCTAAGAGCAAAGAGCAGGCTAGCAAGGCTGTCTATCTTTAGCAGTGATTTGCACAAAACCACTCTTTTGCTGACCCATAACATTTAATTTCTCCATCCTCTGCTTCTTGCTAACACAAAGCACCATCTTATTCCATCCATTTGCCTTGGTTTCCAGCCTTCCTGAGATTTATCAGTACTTGTATGACATTCATGCCTTTGTTTCACCCTTCCTGTGTTGACACTTGTCATAACAGTTTTAGATCCTGAACATGATCATCTCAAAGTTTGCCTGACAGTTAGGTCTTCCTCACATTGTCGTAGAGTATCAGGTCTCTACCACTTGAAATAGATTGGATTGGATTAGATTATTGGCACCGTCTCTTGTGCTGGTAGTCCATTATCTTCACAGTCCGTACAACTGGCCATCAGTGAACATGAAGTGGCCTTATCCTGCCCATTTACCTTTCTGGAAATCAGCCACTCTCTCTGCCTAGAACAGGGAATGGATTTTCCTCACCTTTCTTCAAAAGCTCTGAAGTTTTCTGTGATCTTTCCAATTGTACGGTATGATAAGCTTTTGCTGCCACTGAAGGGTAGAAGTCATTATGAATAGTGCCAACAAACCAGAAACATAACAATGAAAACGATATTTTAATTCAGAATAGGTATTTGAAAAGTTCACCTTTTCTAGCACAAATGGGGAAAAGAAAAAAAGGAAGGGAAAAAAAAAAAAAAAAGCAGTCCTAAAACATCAAAACTGTGGCCAAAGAATTAGAAGAAACACTATTTTTCCAAAGCTGCAATGTTTTCCATTCATCTGGCTGGGCCAGCAGAGCACTGGAGACCTGGATGCACTGTACTCATGGCTGGTTCCCCTAAATGACCTGCAGGGAGATCTTCTTCTCTCTGTCCCTCTGTTTCTCCTTTCAATCTCTGTTTTGTCTGTTTGTATCACTAGCTCTCAAATCGCCACTGATATATGCACGTGCAGCACCCAGCACAACCTTGTTTCAGGCTCCAGCGGGACCTTTAGGCATTACCATCCTGTAAACAAATAACAATGATAGTGAGTGTAATTACAATCGTCAAACTATTCCAGCTCCACATCATTAGCCATGCCCTGAGCTAAATAACATTTTAATCAGTTTGATATGTCATCTGTGGCTTTCTTCACTGTCACTTGCAATCCAGCAAACTCCTTCCTTCACGTTTCTAGATTAGACAGAGGGTTCTCAACTGCAGACATCCAATTCCCTGTTCAGGAAGCAGCGAGACCTTTCCTCTTCTCACAGATTTAAGATGATAGCCAAGCATCATGAGACACAGTGCGTATGTCTCCTAGGCCCATCCCATGAGAGCAGGACATTTACCACACATGAGAAGAAGACTTAATGCAGTGGCAAAGCAAAATACTCAGTGTCAAAGCCATGTCTAGATGATCATTAAAGACAGATCAAAATTACCCAATACAGGAGGAAAATCTATCGTTTGTAGAAGATTATGTTCTCTGATTATTAGTTTCAAAATTAGTTTTTCCTTTGGATTTCCTCTGAACTTAAACTTAGTTTGGAATGCCTTTGCTTTTGAATATTTCTGAAATCGTATTACTTCTCCTAAGTAAGTTGCTAGTCTGTTCTATTTACGTGAAATTCGAATAATATTGTGAAGTATCTGCCATCAGTTTTACTGTGTGCCAGGCTGAGTTCCCTGATGAATTTCAAATTTCAGATATGAAACAGTAAAGGTTAAAAAAAAAAAATGTTACAACGGGTACTTCATGCAGTAGCATAAACTTCTGTTTTCTCAAAACTTGTATCAGTTCATCTCACCAGGACCAGCAGGGGAAGCACACTCTGCCTAGGCACTGGCAAAGGGACACAGTGAGAGTGTAGGGTCTCTTGCTGGGGCCATTCAAAATTTGACTGTACAAGCCCCTGAGCAATATGACAGGGCTTTAAAAATGGCCCTGCTTGAAGTACGCGGGTGATCTGGAGACCTCTAAGGTGCTTTCCAACAAAAGCTTTTCTATAATTGTATGAAATCACCTGCAATAGATTAACCCTGGTCATTATTCCTATCACAGGAAATAACTGTGACACCTGGGTAACAGGTGAGCTTACTGCGACACCAGGGAGAGCCTTCCTGTACTTAAAGGCAACCTGTAGGAAAGCTGGGGAGGGAGTCTTTATCAGGGCCTGGAGTGACAGGACAAGGAGTAACCGCTTTAAACTGAAAAGTAGCACCCAGAAAGAACGGAGTCACACAACAGGATTCATTTCCAAAACCGTCTCATAGACACCTGGGCCAAAGTGCAGGGCCTTGAGCGGGTATATCACAATGACAGAGTTCATTTCCTTCCCAGTAGCTGGCACGTGCCGTTTTTTGGGATTTCGGGGCTACAGTGAGCTGCTAAGAGGGATGTCTTAGCTCTTGCAGGGCCGTGCTTCCACTAAGGCCAGGACTTTTCTGCATCTTCTACTGCCCTGCAAGCGAGGATGCTTGGGGCACACAGGAAGCTGGGAGCGGACACAGCTGCAGGGATTCCATAAGACACAAGCAAATGCAGCCTTGGCTTGGTGACACTTTCTCTTGATTACTGCTCAACACAAATTACCTCGAGCAAGTCTACTGTGAGGACTAAAGGAAAGAGACGTATGGATGCTGCTAAGCTCTTCTAGCTTGTACCAGGTAGGAAAGATACCTCTGTAGCAGGCGTGAAGAGGATAGCACTAATTAATTAGATGAGAAGCGGAGGAAAGGCACTTAGAGGTAGTGAAAAGCAGTTAATGTGATGTTCCGGGGAAGCTTCAGTCTGCTTAAGGAGTAGCAAGAACAAGCCTAAAGTCATAGCCAAATACAAGAAAGAGAGGAGGACACGCAGCATGAGAAGCTCCCGAGAGAAAGGAGCTCTGTTTTGGGTAAAAATCAGTCCCTTTTTCTATCATGGAGACATCCAAGGGCGTAGGACACGTGCACTTCAGGGAACCAAGAGATGCTGTGCATTTCTCTCGTCCCCCTGACACAGCCACTAGGTGACGATGCTTCCAATTCTCTCTAAAGAAACCTTGCTTTCTCAGGCCCAGGTGTCCAGCTGCACACCAAGGACGTCCCTGGCTCCCAGGCACAGTTCCCAGGCCCAAGGCCGAGCTCCCCTCCGAACCCCCATTCCAGCAGACCTTGCTCCTGGCATTGTGGAGCAGCCATTTCATGTCAGCCTTTTCTCCTGGCAGTCAGCTTAGCGCCGTAACCTCTGCCATCGGGGCGCCCGAGAGCCGTGTGAGGTCAGCAGAGAGTCACTGTCAGCCTTTGACCTCACAAAGGTGGGTGGCCATAAGTGCCCTGAGCGTCCAGCTCGCATTGAGTACTGCTGGTGGCACTCGAGGTGTGGAGGTCTGCATGGTGCAATGGGAGACGCCGATGTCCTGCTGCTGGAACAAGAGGCGCTGATGTGCTGCTGGTGCAGGAGGAGACGTGAAGGTGCTGCTGCTTAGAGGTGCTGAGGAGCGGGCAGCCTCAGCGGGCAGCTGAATCAGAGGGCAGGGAAGCCAAGCAGCTTCCTTCTCTGGGGAAGGGGGCACAGAGAAAGTGATTGGAAATGGGGTACAAGCCCTCAGCCTCTAAAAGCAATCCCTCAGATGTTTAGGTATAGTAAAGTTAGGTATATCTGTTTGACTCTAGACCCCAACATGTTTGTTAGTGTTCTGGTTTGTCCACTGCTTTCTTGTGGGGGATTTGAGTTGGCCATTACTCTTTAGGTGAATGCTGACTTCATATCTATGGTGCACTTTATTCTTAAAATGGGAAGTTTCTACCAATTTCCCGTCCAAACTTGCTCATAAGCCAACTGCAGTCATCATTTCAGATGTGTCTCCCAACTTACACATTTCCTATTTCTCCTTGATATTTACTCAAGAAATTCATTTACGTAGAGACAACATATTCTTCTCTCAACTGGCATCTGGCTGGGCAGAATGATGTCCTTTCATTCCCTTCCAGGCAATAGGCAACTTGTTCCTTCTGTCTTGTGAATTCTTCCTCCTAAGTTCAATGTGAATACAAGTCGCAGAACTGTGCCTCATGTCCCAAATGAGTGTCAGGGCTGCCTTGTCCAGTGTATTCATACTGGAGGGAAAAAAAAATGAATAGCCATACACACTATATAACCACTTAACTTTTTCAGTCCTCCTTGTGCTAACAGTGCATGAACGTGAGGTTTTGTTGTCATTTTTGTTTGTTTGTTTGTTTGTTTGCTTGCTTTAAACTCCTGACTGCCATATAGCAAACATGACCAAAAAACACCCTTTTTTGAGAATCTCTGAGAATGGCTCTGCTTTGTATTATCACCTGTCACTTCACCTGAACCATTTCAATCACAAGCGATATCCTTCTGTCAGGCTTGGTAGTACTTCCCAACCTTATGTCCCCTGCAAATCTCAAAGCTCATGTGAGCTCATGTATCCGTAGATAATGTATCAGAAGCTCACAGAAAGTGAAATAGATGTAATTCATCCCCTGTGTAGGGAAGAACTGGTCCTAGAAAGGAAAGCTATTAAATTATCTGGAAACAATTTAGCTCTGATAAATTATTTTGTAAATTACACATTACCCCCTCCTTCCCTGGTCTTAGCTGTTCTTGCTCCAAAACTTTGCATGGTGTTGATGTCAAACTAACAGGCCCACACTTGTCTGGATGACTCTTTACCCTCTTCTGGACAGAGGTGTATTTGTTACTCTCCCATTCTGGGGACTATCCCTGATTTGCACAATTGTTATGCATTTTTCCTACTTGACTTGTTGTTCTGTGTGCCAATGCTGTTAATAGGCTAGGTAGATATCAGCTTTTCATTTTTCACTTGAATCGCTATAGATTGTTATTTCACCTCAGATGATGTTGCGCCTAGTGCCCTACCCTCCTTTTCAATGGGAGTCCCGTCACTGCCCTTAATATCACATTGTTGTTGCTGTTAGATGCAGGAAATAAGATTTGCAGCATTTGAGACATCAGTAACTTTTGATCTATTTTTGCCTCAAGCGTGCAACTGTCCTAATTTGTTCTCTTTGTTCCCCCTGGTTTCTGTGGCTTAAGTACCACTTACTATTATTGTTTAATTTCCTATGTGAAGGAGGTTTTTGGTCATTCTTACTTTATTTCTGCAGTTTTTAACCTCTGAAACATGCCTTTTCTCATCGCTTTTTTCCTCTTTGAATTTTGAATTTTAACTATGCCTTCTCTGCACTCAAGTCCCAGAGCTGCTTAGTCAGACTCAATTATTCATTTCCTTAGATTTCAAAGTTTGCATTTCTAAGCCTCAAAACCTTCATTCTAAACCTGGTTTTGTCTGTCGTGAAATGTAAAATGAGAAAAGTCAGCTCATGATCACACTTTATTCAAATTTTACTACATTTAAACCCATACAGGAGCCAAGTCTAAAATGGTCTTATATTTTTTCACTTTTGGGAAGAAATCCATCACATAGTACACCTCTATGAACATAAGTGGTAATTATCTTTCAATCTTTTGCTGGGAAGTTAAAGTCTCCCATAATTCCCATTATTGTTTACGTGTCTGATAACTGTACAGAGATAATTCACTATTAGACTGGAGCTAAGAGCAAAGAGCAGGCTAGCAAGGCTGTCTATCTTTAGCAGTGATTTGCACAAAACCACTCTTTTGCTGACCCATAACATTTAATTTCTCCATCCTCTGCTTCTTGCTAACACAAAGCACCATCTTATTCCATCCATTTGCCTTGGTTTCCAGCCTTCCTGAGATTTATCAGTACTTGTATGACATTCATGCCTTTGTTTCACCCTTCCTGTGTTGACACTTGTCATAACAGTTTTAGATCCTGAACATGATCATCTCAAAGTTTGCCTGACAGTTAGGTCTTCCTCACATTGTCGTAGAGTATCAGGTCTCTACCACTTGAAATAGATTGGATTGGATTAGATTATTGGCACCGTCTCTTGTGCTGGTAGTCCATTATCTTCACAGTCCGTACAACTGGCCATCAGTGAACATGAAGTGGCCTTATCCTGCCCATTTACCTTTCTGGAAATCAGCCACTCTCTCTGCCTAGAACAGGGAATGGATTTTCCTCACCTTTCTTCAAAAGCTCTGAAGTTTTCTGTGATCTTTCCAATTGTACGGTATGATAAGCTTTTGCTGCCACTGAAGGGTAGAAGTCATTATGAATAGTGCCAACAAACCAGAAACATAACAATGAAAACGATATTTTAATTCAGAATAGGTATTTGAAAAGTTCACCTTTTCTAGCACAAATGGGGAAAAGAAAAAAAGGAAGGGAAAAAAAAAAAAAAAAGCAGTCCTAAAACATCAAAACTGTGGCCAAAGAATTAGAAGAAACACTATTTTTCCAAAGCTGCAATGTTTTCCATTCATCTGGCTGGGCCAGCAGAGCACTGGAGACCTGGATGCACTGTACTCATGGCTGGTTCCCCTAAATGACCTGCAGGGAGATCTTCTTATCTCTGTCCCTCTGTTTCTCCTTTCAATCTCTGTTTTGTCTGTTTGTATCACTAGCTCTCAAATCGCCACTGATATATGCACGTGCAGCACCCAGCACAACCTTGTTTCAGGCTCCAGCGGGACCTTTAGGCATTACCATCCTGTAAACAAATAACAATGATAGTGAGTGTAATTACAATCGTCAAACTATTCCAGCTCCACATCATTAGCCATGCCCTGAGCTAAATAACATTTTAATCAGTTTGATATGTCATCTGTGGCTTTCTTCACTGTCACTTGCAATCCAGCAAACTCCTTCCTTCACGTTTCTAGATTAGACAGAGGGTTCTCAACTGCAGACATCCAATTCCCTGTTCAGGAAGCAGCGAGACCTTTCCTCTTCTCACAGATTTAAGATGATAGCCAAGCATCATGAGACACAGTGCGTATGTCTCCTAGGCCCATCCCATGAGAGCAGGACATTTACCACACATGAGAAGAAGACTTAATGCAGTGGCAAAGCAAAATACTCAGTGTCAAAGCCATGTCTAGATGATCATTAAAGACAGATCAAAATTACCCAATACAGGAGGAAAATCTATCGTTTGTAGAAGATTATGTTCTCTGATTATTAGTTTCAAAATTAGTTTTTCCTTTGGATTTCCTCTGAACTTAAACTTAGTTTGGAATGCCTTTGCTTTTGAATATTTCTGAAATCGTATTACTTCTCCTAAGTAAGTTGCTAGTCTGTTCTATTTACGTGAAATTCGAATAATATTGTGAAGTATCTGCCATCAGTTTTACTGTGTGCCAGGCTGAGTTCCCTGATGAATTTCAAATTTCAGATATGAAACAGTAAAGGTTAAAAAAAAAAAATGTTACAACGGGTACTTCATGCAGTAGCATAAACTTCTGTTTTCTCAAAACTTGTATCAGTTCATCTCACCAGGACCAGCAGGGGAAGCACACTCTGCCTAGGCACTGGCAAAGGGACACAGTGAGAGTGTAGGGTCTCTTGCTGGGGCCATTCAAAATTTGACTGTACAAGCCCCTGAGCAATATGACAGGGCTTTAAAAATGGCCCTGCTTGAAGTACGCGGGTGATCTGGAGACCTCTAAGGTGCTTTCCAACAAAAGCTTTTCTATAATTGTATGAAATCACCTGCAATAGATTAACCCTGGTCATTATTCCTATCACAGGAAATAACTGTGACACCTGGGTAACAGGTGAGCTTACTGCGACACCAGGGAGAGCCTTCCTGTACTTAAAGGCAACCTGTAGGAAAGCTGGGGAGGGAGTCTTTATCAGGGCCTGGAGTGACAGGACAAGGAGTAACCGCTTTAAACTGAAAAGTAGCACCCAGAAAGAACGGAGTCACACAACAGGATTCATTTCCAAAACCGTCTCATAGACACCTGGGCCAAAGTGCAGGGCCTTGAGCGGGTATATCACAATGACAGAGTTCATTTCCTTCCCAGTAGCTGGCACGTGCCGTTTTTTGGGATTTCGGGGCTACAGTGAGCTGCTAAGAGGGATGTCTTAGCTCTTGCAGGGCCGTGCTTCCACTAAGGCCAGGACTTTTCTGCATCTTCTACTGCCCTGCAAGCGAGGATGCTTGGGGCACACAGGAAGCTGGGAGCGGACACAGCTGCAGGGATTCCATAAGACACAAGCAAATGCAGCCTTGGCTTGGTGACACTTTCTCTTGATTACTGCTCAACACAAATTACCTCGAGCAAGTCTACTGTGAGGACTAAAGGAAAGAGACGTATGGATGCTGCTAAGCTCTTCTAGCTTGTACCAGGTAGGAAAGATACCTCTGTAGCAGGCGTGAAGAGGATAGCACTAATTAATTAGATGAGAAGCGGAGGAAAGGCACTTAGAGGTAGTGAAAAGCAGTTAATGTGATGTTCCGGGGAAGCTTCAGTCTGCTTAAGGAGCAGCAAGAACAAGCCTAAAGTCATAGCCAAATACAAGAAAGAGAGGAGGACACGCAGCATGAGAAGCTCCCGAGAGAAAGGAGCTCTGTTTTGGGTAAAAATCAGTCCCTTTTTCTATCATGGAGACATCCAAGGGCGTAGGACACGTGCACTTCAGGGAACCAAGAGATGCTGTGCATTTCTCTCGTCCCCCTGACACAGCCACTAGGTGACGATGCTTCCAATTCTCTCTAAAGAAACCTTGCTTTCTCAGGCCCAGGTGTCCAGCTGCACACCAAGGACGTCCCTGGCTCCCAGGCACAGTTCCCAGGCCCAAGGCCGAGCTCCCCTCCGAACCCCCATTCCAGCAGACCTTGCTCCTGGCATTGTGGAGCAGCCATTTCATGTCAGCCTTTTCTCCTGGCAGTCAGCTTAGCGCCGTAACCTCTGCCATCGGGGCGCCCGAGAGCCGTGTGAGGTCAGCAGAGAGTCACTGTCAGCCTTTGACCTCACAAAGGTGGGTGGCCGTAAGTGCCCTGAGCGTCCAGCTCGCATTGAGTACTGCTGGTGGCACTCGAGGCGTGGAGGTCTGCATGGTGCAATGGGAGACGCCGATGTCCTGCTGCTGGAACAAGAGGCGCTGATGTGCTGCTGGTGCAGGAGGAGACGTGAAGGTGCTGCTGCTTAGAGGTGCTGAGGAGCGGGCAGCCTCCGTGCCGGTGGCTGAGCATGCTGCTCTTAATTAGTGCTCTACCCTTCCTATCTTTTTACTAAGGTGGGTAGAGAGAAATGCCCATATCTGTTTATTTCCTGGTAAGAAATGTAAGAGCCTTGTATCTGCATATTCACCAGATTCATCCCAGCGCTCTTGGTACTGGCGATCTGTGTTGATCTGTAATAAAGAGCAATCGGTAGCACACCAAGTCTCCGTGACCTTGCATCTAACAGAATCGTCCAAATCCCTGTTGTGATCTCTCTCTAGCTGTGGGCTGGCTAAGCTGTCTGTTGGATGGTGAAAATGGGAAATGATTGGGATGGGAAATGATGAGTGGGCCGAGAAATCATTGCTGGGATGGGAAGACTTCCATGGGGTGGAAAGCCATTGGGCTAGGAACTCAAAGAGATGGGAAATCTTCCCTGGGTTTGAAATCATTGGGAAGCAAAAGCGTTGGGATGGGAAATCACTCCGGGGATGGGGAAGTATTGGGATGGGAAGTCTTTAATGGGGTGGGTAACATTCACTGGGGAAGGAAGTACTTGGAAAAGTAATCAGAGAGATGGGAATTCTTTGGGATGAGATCTCTTTGGATTAAGAAACGCTTCGTGTCGATGGGAAATATCTCGTATGGGAATCTGTTATCATGTGAAATTGTAAGGATGGGAAATGACCGTTAGGATGCAAAGCTGGTACTGGGACGGGAAATGCTTGGGACGGGGAAGTGTTGGTGTGAAACCGTCCTGGGCATGGCAAATGATGCGTGGGAGGGAAAGCCCGATGGGGATGGAAAAGTCTTGCGATGGGAAGCCTGCTTGGGTCCAAAAGCTGCAGTCCTCACCAAGATGGCGGCGAGGGGCTGGTCAGCCGTTGGGACGGAACGGCCGTTGCCCGCGTTCCCCAACCGACCGCCCCACTCTCCAGCCACCATGGCAGGTACAGCAGCCGGCTCCCGCTCCTCCCAGGGCTGCGGCCCTGCTGGCGAGCCCAGCGCCCCAGATCTCACCCCAGCGCCCTTTTTCCCACAGAGGGTTTCCCCAGACGGCTTCCGCGGCTTCCGCAGACGCAAAACTCCCCCTTCGTCGTCCCAGCCGTGCCGCCAACGGTGGCTGCCTGGCTGCTGCCCTCCCTCCCCGGAGCGATGGCGCTGCCCTTGCAGCCCCCCCAGGTACCCACCCTCCCCTACGCACTGCCCCAGGCCACCGTCTGGCACGTGGTGCCGGGGGTCCAGGGGCAGGTGCTGCAGCTCCCCGCCGGGGTGCAGCTGGCACCTGGGGGGCACCTCCCACCCGAGGGGCACCACCTGCAGCTTGGGCAGCTCCCCGCCGTGGGGCAGCTCCCTGCTGTGGGGCAGCTCCCCCACACCGCTCCTCCCTGGGCCCCCGTCTACCAGTGGGGACAGCCCGTGGGGACGGGGACGGTGCTGCCCCAGGATCCCCTCTGGCTGGGGCCCGGGGCCGTGCTCCATGGGGAGCTCCTGCACCCCGCAGGCACCTGCCTGCTGCAGGCCCCTGCCCACCCCGGCCCCCCACCACTCCTCGTCCCGGGGCCTCCGCTGCGGGGGCAGGCGCTCCCCGCGCCCCGCACCCTGACCAGCAGCCGGGGGCAGCTGCCGGAGCCCTGCGACCACGCCGTGGGGCTCAGCGAGGACCAGGGGCCCCCGCTGCCCGGCCCCACTCCCCCCGAGCCTGCCCAGGCTCCAACGACCGCCAGCACCCAGACGGTGACGCCCAACGGTGAGTTTGGGGCTGGCACAGCCGGCCGCTGGGCGCCCCACACCCAGGAGCCATGGGAAAGCTGGCATCGCCCATCCTGGGGGATTTGCTTGCTTTTTCCTCAGCGGCGACAGTTGCAGAGGTGCCTGAGGAGCCCCTGGAGCTGCTTGAGCTGGGCCCCGATGCCTTCGCCGAGGCCTTTCCCCACCTGGCAGGGGACAGCCAGCAGCTGCAGCACCTGCAGGACCAGCTCCCGGCCGACCTGGACATCTCCGGCTTGGAGGAGCTGCTCAGCTGGCTCGATGCCGTGGAGCCCCAGGACGCCTTCCCCGGTGTCCCCAGCAGTCCTGTGCTCAGCCGCTTCCTGTCTGAGCTGCCCGACCTCTGCGAGGACATCGAGGAGCCGAGCACACAGGGACTGGCAGCCACCAGAGCGCTGGGTGAGGTACCCTCAACCCCTGGGGTGCACCCCGAGAAGGTGCAGGGTGGGCGGGCGGTGCAGCCCCCTGCTGTGCCGGCAGCGAGCTCCCCCCTCAAGCCTGCAGCCAGTCCCCAGCTCAGTGCCCTCAGGAGACCCCTGCCCAACCCTCCCTTCACTCTCCCCAAAAGGCCCCCCCACCCTGAATTCCTCACTGCCCTTAGCAGACCCCTGCCCAACCCTCCCTCGCGTCCCCTCAAGAGACCCCCCGACCCTCAATTCCTTAATTCCCTTAGGAGACCCCTGCCCAAGCCTCGCCTGAGTCCCCTCAAGAGCCCCCCCGACCCTGAATTTATTAGTGCCCTTAGGAGACCCCTGCCCAATCCCCCTCTGGGTCCCCTCAAGAGCCCCCCCGGCCCTGAATTTATTAGTGCCCTTAGGAGGCCCCTGCCCAATCCCCCTCTGAGTCCCCTCAAGAGCCCCCCGCCTGCCCCTGCGCCCACCGGCACCAAGTGGGGGGCCAAGCGCCCCGCGCCCACCAGCACCCCCAGCACAGCGCAGAGCTCCCAGCACAGGAGGCCGGCGACGGAGAAAACCCCCGGCAAGGAGAAGACGACGCTGCTGGGCCAGGGTGGCCAAGGCCCCAAGACGCTGTGCCAGGGGAAGACGGGTGGCCACAGCGCGGTGGCTGGCAGCAGCGGCCAAGCGGGCGGCGGCAGGCAGCAGCCGGCGAGCGACAGCACCAGGGCGCCCAGCAAGAGGGCCCGAAGCCCGGGGGCTGCTGGGGGGCAAGGAGCAGCGGCACCGCCTCCCCGGAGAGCGCTGCTGCTGCTGGAGCCCCCCCCCATTAAGCCCCGTGCCCGTGCCCGTGCCGTGCGGGCCCAGGACAGGCTCCGTCCCCAAGCCATCGGGGACAAGACGCTGCAGCGCCAGCACCCGGGGACAAAGACCCCCAGCGAGACTTTGCAGCCGCTGGGGGCCAGGGCGAAGGCGCTGGGGCCAGTGCGCCAGCCGCCCTGTGTGCAGCCGCAGCCCACCTCCAGCGGCCCCAGCAGCATGCCCAGGGCCCCGCCGACGGTGCCAGGCTCCAGCGCTGTGCCCGCTGCCCCCCGGCCCCCAGCTGGAGACAAGGCCCAGGCGGTGCCGGCACCACCAGGCAGCACGGCGCGAGCGTGGAGAGCTCCCCTGCAGCAGGCGCCCAGAGCGCCGTGCCTGCCAGCCGCGGGGGGCCAAGCGCAGCGGGAGCCTCTGCCCACGCAGCCGCGCACGCTGCAGCGTCCGGCGCAGCCCCGCGTGGACTACGTGCCCTGCGTGGGGCCCTGGGCGGGCGGCGACGCGGCGCCCACGCCGCTGGAGGAGCAGGAGGCGTCGGTGCCCATCACGCCGCAGCAGCGTCCCGAGCGGGAGCGCCTGAAGAAGCTGGCCCAGGAGGAGCGGCAGCGGGCGGCCCACCAGATGAAGATCGGCCCCGTGCAATTCTTCGTGCAGCGGCAGAAGGACCACGCCATAGCCAAGTATTACGGCTACCCGTGACCCTGCGCTCCTCGACGGCCCCCGCAACACCCGGGCCCGCTCAGCATGCAGGCACAGAGACCTCTGCAGGCGCCTGCTCCAGCTTCAGCCACGCTCCTCAGCCCTTGCCCCTCTCGCTTGCCCTCTCCCTTCTCCAGTGCTGGAGCTAGGCAGTGTTTGCCACTGTCAGGGATGGGCAACTGGGGCAATGGGAAATGCGCGCGTCACGAATGAACGTTGCAATGGGAAGCTGTTGGGATGTTGGCAATAGCTGGGGTGGGAAAGGTTGGGCGTGGGAACTGCTTGTTGGGACACCAAATGGCTGAGATCCCAAACTTCTTTCTTCTTTCGGGTCATTTCTCTTATTTAGTGCCTTCCTTATTAAATTCCTCTAGTGTAGGTGTTCACTCAGCAAGGCCTCTGCCTGCAGCTGGTCTGGCACTGGGATGCCGAGGGGATTTCATGCAGCCCGCTCCCGCTGCCCATGCTCAGTCCGTGCATGGATGTGGGCATGGCCAGCACGGACGGGAGAAAATGGGTGGACGGCTGGGTGGATGGGAGGGTGATGGGAGTTGGGAATTCAGCCTTGGGATCAGACACGGGAGGTTGTTGGGATAGGAAATGACCAGTGGGATGGGAAGTCACGATGGGGATAGGAATTCATTAGAATAGGACAAATTGGTTTCATTTTTATTTATTATTTTATTAATTTTAATATTTATTTTATTTATTATATTTATTAATTTTATTTATTAAATTTACTTTATTGACTGTGTTGTACAGGATGGCATTTTTTTAGGTTCTCTTCCTTTTCTACCCTATTAAACTCTCTTTATCACAACGCACTGCTTTGTACTTCATTTTTCCTTCCGAGTCGTTCTGGATTCACTCAGGATGGGGGGGACATTAGTGAACGCCTGTGTGCTTCAGATCCAAGGTCACCTTTGCTCTCAACTCAAGATACATATTTGCATCTGTTGTCATGAAACAAAATTAACAAAAAATTAAAAAAAATTAACAACAACAAAATAAAAGTTAACTACTTCCGAGCACCAGCTGTACGTTTGCTGGGTCTGCTCATGCATTGACTGCTCCTGGCCACATGCACTGACTGCTGGATGGTGAATGCCGATGACAGCTTGGAGGTGAGTAGAGCAGCTGTGTTCATGGCTGAGAGCCAGGTAGGTGCCTTGATATCCGAGAGGTTGGATCAGGTCTCCACGGGCCTGGAGGAGGAACATGGTGGGATAAACCCACCACTTTCTGCGTGAGCTGGAGGACCAGGAAAATGCTAGAGCAGAAGGAAGGGAGAGACAAAGAACGGGATATGGTGGTGAGAGCCCGAAGATCTGCCTTGCTGGGTTGGGATATCCCTGAGGAGCAGGGGGGCTTTTGGGTGCTTTCTGCATCTTTCTCCTGCTTCCAGGTGAGCCACAAATGCCGGGGGCTTTGGAGAGAATGTGTCACCAACATGCAGGATGGGGTCAGGACCTGTGACCAATATGACTCCATTTTGGCAGACCATCCAGGTAAGTGAGCAGGGTCTGGAGGTGGAGGCATTACTATACAGCACTAACCCTTTTCTAGCATGAGGCAAATACTTTGCCTATTCCACCAAATCCCTTTAATCTCCCACGAACAGCCACAAAGGCACTTTTCAGTACACAGCCAAAAGTATTCTCTCTTTGAGAAGATGACCCTCACTGCGAAGAGCTGACCTTTGTGGTTGAGCATCGGAGGCCTCTTGCCCCACCAGCATGGCCAGGACAGTAGCCCAGGGACCTGCTGCATCTGCTGAGTGAGGGCACGAAGCTGTGCCGAGAGGCCAACACACCACAGAGGTGGTTCGGCCCAGCTCCATCCTGCTCCACCATTTCCTGATGGGATTTGCAACCCCCTCTCACCTCAGGAGAAGGAATTTCGTCAGGAAAGGGGAGCCTGACATGAGTCAAAGCAGTTGTACTGAGTGGATGCAGGTGTTCGAGGGAGTGTGGTGAGGGCCATGCCCACTGGCCAAGACCTTGTGTCCTCAGCTCATGGACAGACACAGCGTGGTAAGGCTTGCACGGGACACATCAGGCCCCGCACAGGAGAGCCCTTGTCCTGTAAAGGGTGATGGTGTGGGACAGCACAGATTTGGACAGAGGAGAAGGGAATGAGAAGTTAGCATAGACTACATGGGGATTTTGTGCTGCTCTGGGGAAAAAGCTTTGCAGGGAGAAGTCACATCACTCACACACAGTGATGTGAAGCTCTCAAGGAAACGACCACATCCCAGATGCTGACTGGTGTGCCTTAAGTTGTTTGGTTTCTTGAGCTGAGCTGATAACTGGCTGATTAAGTCCTGTTGCAGGGTTTCTGATGAGCACCCTGGCTATAGTACATGGTGAGCGGCACATAGGGCTGGGGGGATGTCCTAGTGTCAACATCTCCTACAGATATGCCCAGCAGCGAGCTGGGTGAGTCTAGCAGGGACACAAGCAGCAGTTGGGGAGGGGGGGAGGCAGATCCTCTGACCATTCCTCAGTCCCCTGTTTTTTTTTTGTTTTGTTTTGTTTTTTCCCCAGTGAAGATTGTGGTGACACGGACGCTGCTGATCACAGCAGACCTCCTGGTGGGCCTGGCCTTGGCAATTTCGCCCCTTGGGCTCAACTGCATCAAGTTCCTCAAGGAAGATCCTCGTGCAAAACTGAGGATGTGCTACGGGGCTGGTGTCATCCTTGGCATCGGGAGTGCGTGGCTGGGAGTGCTCGGGGGGCAGCTGGACCTCGTGGCCCATGGGGAGCTAAGGGCAACCTCAGAGGGGCCCTGGGGTTGTATGGCTCTCCCTTAACTGGCCCCATTCTTCATAGGCATCCTGGGCCTGGTGGGCTCTGTGTGGTATGCAGTGGATGTCTACGTGGAGAGGGCCATGCTGGTGTCACACAACATATTCCTGGGAGTCCACTATGACTTCGGGTGGTCTTGCTGGCTGGGGATGGCTGGCTCAACAGGCTGCTTCATGGCATTCATCCTGCTGACCTGCTGCCTCTCCGCTTGTTCAGGTCAGTCCACATTGCCCTGGGCTGCCCCATCCCACAGCAGGGGGCTTCTTGTCCTGCACAGCCCCTGTCACATCCCTGACTCTCTCCTGCAAGGCCCCAGCATCCATCAGCAGCCCCCGAGGCTCCCCCAGCGCCGAATTGTCACCAGCAAGATGTACACCATGGACTCCCGTGTGTAATGGGCAGCAGCACCTCCTGCACCCAGCCCATTGCATGATGCTCACCCCAAGTCTGACCCCATTAAAGCACCATCATCTACTCCAGGACATCTCTGCAACTGCTCTAGGACTCCAATTTCAGGGCTCCAGGCGGGGCCTGCACAAGCTATGGTATCAGCAGCTCCAAAAAGCGGGCATGCTGCAGAAGCAAGTCACGCACAGAGAGGCTTTATTGCCAATTCCAGCCAGGTTTATTCAAAAATAAAACCTAGAAAAGTGGTGGTTTATGAAAAGAGGCTCCTCATTGATGCCAGAAGAGGGAGAAGGAGGTCTCTGCAGGGGTGGGGGAAAGCTTAACACCACGCTTCCCAATTTAATTCCCTATTTCTCCATCATAACATCAGTGGAGCAGTTCAGGACCTTTCTAGATCGCACAGCTCAATTCAGTACCTCATATGACCCTGTATGAAACCTGGGGTCCTAAGCTCCTGCTTCCCCCTGCATGCAACAGCTCCCCAGCTGTACCATCCTAGGTTGCTCCTGCTGCCCCAAAGCCCCTTGGGGAGCTCTCGCTGCACTGAGGGTGACAGCAGCGAAGCAGCTCCTGGTCACTGCCCCACTACTGCTTTGGAGGAGGTGAGCAAAAAGCCTCGTCTGCATGGAGCAACACTGACCCCTCGTGGCTGCTGGCCCTGACGATGCAGCAGCCTGCTGGAAGCAGCCCCTGCAACTCAGAAATTTGGCAGCATACATGCCATTTAAAAACTGGGTAACGCTAGTAGCCTGGAGCATTCGATAATGTTCTCACGGGGTTATCATTAGAGTAACTCCGTAACCACATACAGAGGCAGTTTGAAAAACTAATGGAGGTGCTCTTCGTGCAGAGCTGGGTACTGAAGTCCATGCAAAAGGAATTCTGTTTTCCAAATGAATTATTACCCTTTTTGACTCACAAAACACTTTGAAAACAAGCCAGAACCCCCAAACCACCCTCTCCCCCATTGGCTGAGATTAAAATCTCCCGATTTCAAGCTCAGCTCCTGTGCTCAACGGCCAAAAGCGACGTGCAATCCAGGAAAAGCCTCACTTCCCGCCTGCATGACAGCACCACACCACCTGCTCCTTCCTCTCTGAGGATGCTGGGGCCCTCTGCCACGCTCCTTGGGGAAAGTTCATCTAACTGCAAAGGTGAGCCTGGAGAGAAAAGTCACTCCTCCCTGCTCTGCTCAGTCTTTGTCCTATCCCTTACTTCTTAGCCAAAGATTAGCAGACAGAAACCATGGCAGTGAAAGGAGGTTGGACCTGGTTTCCCCCAGGGCTCGGTACTGGGGCCGGCCCTCTTTAATATCTTTATTGATGATCTGGATGAGGGCGTCCAGTGCACCCTCAGTAAGTTTGCAGATGACACCAAGCTAAGTGCGTGTGTCGATCTGCTCGAGGGCAGGAAGGCTCTGCAGGAGGATCTGGATAGGCTGGAGCGATGGGCTGAGGTCAACTGTATGAAGTTCAACAAGGCCAAGTGCCGGGTCCTGCACCTGGGGCGCAACAACCCCAAGCAGAGCTACAGGCTGGGAGATGAGTGGCTGGAAAGCTGCCTGGCCGAGAAGGACCTGGGAGTATTGGTGGATAGTCGGCTGAATATGAGCCAGCAGTGTGCTCAGGTGGCCAAGAAGGCCAACAGCATCCTGGCTTGTGTAAGAAGCAGTGTGGCCAGCAGGGCTAGAGAAGTGATTGTGCCCCTGTACTCGGCTCTGGTGAGGCCGCACCTCGAGTACTGTGTTCAGTTTTGGGCCCCTCGCTACAGGAAGGACATGGACGTGCTCGAGCGAGTCCAGAGAAGGGCGACCAAGCTGGTGAGGGGTCTGGAGAACAAGTCTTACGAGGAGCGGCTGAGGGAGCTGGGGGGGTTCAGCCTGGAGAAGAGGAGGCTCAGGGGCGACCTTATCGCTCTCTACAGTTACCTTAAAGGAGTCTGTAAAGAGGTGGGGGTTGGTCTGTTCTCCTACGTGCCTGGTGACAGGACGAGGGGGAATGGGCTAAAGTTGCGCCAGGGGAGGTTTAGGTTGGATGTTAGGAAGTACTTCTTTACCAAAAGGGTTAAGCATTGGAACGGGCTGCCCAGGGAGGTGGTGGAGTCACCATCCCTGGAGGTCTTTAAAAGACGTTTAGATGTAGAGCTTAGCGATATGGTTTAGTGGAGTACTTAGTGTTAGGTCGGAGGTTGGACTCGATGATCTTGAGGTCTCTTCCAACCTAGAAATCTGTGATACTGTGATACCAGGTCTGTGGTCCGAACAACTGACAGCTTACAGGAGACACCTCCACTGCTCTAAGGCAGCCAGCAGCACGTTAAAAAGGCATTTAGAGATGCAGCATTGGGCTGTTAATGGTTGGCATTTGAGCACAGAGGAAAGCAATTAAAAAGAACAAGCATTTGCATGATAAAAGCAGAGAGCTCATTAGTGCATAGAAAGGAAAACGCTACAGTTCCCATTCAAAGCTGTCAGACTACTCCGACCTCACTGGGTGCTCCTCGCTAACAGCTTTGCATTCGTCACCAGTAAATTTATTACAAGCGCACAGCACGCTGCTCCGCGAGGCTGGGCAGGACCGAGTGAGCCACACCTGGGCTAAGAAACAGCTCTGGATTTCCAGCAGGCCCCGAGCAGCCCTGACACACACACACACACACACACCTGGCTCACTGCGAGGTTTAATCACAGAGGAGGCAGCTTCTCTGCAAAACACAGCTCGAGTTTCCATGCTCACTGAACCCCAGCATGAGAGCAGCTCAGTCACAGCAGAGAAGCATGTCACCACCTGAACCTGCCTGCGGGCAGCACAGCCTGGGAGCTCCGACATCTGCTTGCCAGGAGCCCACACCGAGCAGAGCACGAGTTAAACCAAGCCCATGCACATTTAAGATTGCTCTCCCTTTTTCGGAGCTCAGCTTCAAACCCAGCTGGAGACCTGTGTTTTCCCCTGGTTTGCCCTAGGATCCCTCCCCACGCAGCAGTTAAGGGGGCAGCAACTTTTGCAGTGACTCACCTGTGAAAACATCACATCCACATCCTAGTAAGTCAGGAGCAGCAGCGCTTTGCATCATCCCAGATGACGGGTGCCCCCCCTTCCCAAAAGGGCTCCCACATCACCTCTGTTTCTGCGGTGTTCATATTCCAGTGAGGACACAGCTGAGCTGCTCCAGCAAACAGCTTTTGGAAACACACTTGGATGACACCAAGCACCTCCCCTCATCATCCTCCGGCCTTTCCACCAAGTTGTATCAGGATTTAATTACACCATTTTCAGAAGTTTGTGACTGACCATCCTTACAAAACTGGCAAGTGTCCAATTCGAGACTACTTTCCTCAAGGAGATGACGACAAAACTTAATTCAGCAGGAGGAAAAAACCCCTCAGCCACCCACGGCCTTGGAGAGGTGGCAGCAAACGCCCCTGCTCAGAGAGGTCTCACTTAACATGAAGAACAGATTTCAGCCTCTGCATTTAACTCACCAGTTTGACAAACTGGAGTTTTTACAGAGAAACTCCCATCATATAACACCTGCCATTAAGGTATCAGCAACCCTCCAGTCATTACGCTGCAAGCCAGGGCACCAGCACTGACAACCCTCCACTTGCACAACACCCAGGGGGGTCCAGCACAAGCCGGGGCCCTTTCACCCACTGCAGCCTACAGGAAGGGTGTGAGGCAACAGCAGCCTCCCACTGAGCAGCCAGCCCTGCACCAAGAGCTGTCATCTCTCTGAGCCCTTGGCCCCAGGCTGTGACTTTCACAGAGCTGCTAAGCTCACGTGCAACAAGAGGCTCTGTAGACCTCTCAGTCTGTTTTACCGCAACAGCCTGAATGAGGAAGCATGTTACAAACCCAAACTCCCTTGCAGTAAGGCAAGGAACAGACAGGCAGCCAGAAGCAGGCTCCAGGAAGTCAAGCACAGGAAGCAAGTGCCTTAGGGTCATACAGATTTCCCTTAGGTTTCACTGAGCAGAGCTGAGGACACTTAAAATTGAAGAGTGTACGAGTTCAACATAGTTTTGATAGATATCTAAATATGCTAAAATGCTCAAAAAAATAAAGCAGTCTTTTTCAAAGCCTCTTACGAATGCTTAACTTACATGCTTTCCATACAAAAGTGGGTTTGAAACAACCAAGCACACACTGTAATTCTTTAAGACCTTTATTAACAGATGCTTGCAGTTTGACTTGAAAAAATCAGGTGTACATTTCATACAAATTAAAAATGAGGTTCTTAAAAATCTCAACTTGACCAGATATGAAACAATTTAAAAACCTTTAAAGGTGTATTGAGAAAAAACAGACTTTTAAAAAACGTGTTTATCGTTTCCAAAAGGAGACTTCTTTAGGTAAAAATAATAAAAACCCCATGCTGCATAGATAATGCAGATAGTTCTAGTAATCTGGTCAACAGCAAAAAGCAAGCACTTAAGGTCTTCAGTTCCAATTCTTTTGTTCATTTCTTATTGCTGGAATTTCATTTTCTTTTCTTCTTCATTTCTTAGGTCTTTTCTTTGATGACTAAACTGAAAGAAAAAAGGGACAGATATCATCAGATATAAATGTTTTGTCTACCAAGACTCACCTGCAATTTAAATTCACACTGAGCTTTCATACACACAGAAAAATCTTATTAGCTACAGCTCTTAAATTAGTCCAGCACATCAGCCCACTTTCCAGTGATCAAAACTGCCAGCTTCTATGCAAAATAAGTGCAAAGAATTCCAGGAGGAAAAAAAAAAAAAAGAGTTTTTAAACAGAACCTAATTCTATCTAAACCTCTCCCCTCACTGGCCTCCTGCTTCAGACTCTTTCATGACAGCCTCTTGGAGAAAGCTCCTCAGATCAGGCACCGCAGACACACACAACTTCACCATACGCTCATCTGGAAACAAAGCTGGTAAACTCCGAGGAAACTCCTGGGAAGGCAGGAGGACAGCTTACGATCTGCAAAAAATGGCTGAACAGCAAGTCTCTACCTGTGCCTAACAGAGGTAGAACAGCTTCACTATGCACCAGAAATCACAATTTATATTCCTCAATACTACCAAATAGATAGAAAAAGCAAAATAAAATGTTGTGTTATTTCTTTCTTTGAAGCCTGCTAGTTAAGGAGTTCATCCAGCTTGTCTCAACCATTAAGATTAACAGCAGAATAATACAAAGGTTCACATCAGGCACACTTATTGTTGTGCAAATAACTGACTTGATACCTCTTCAAGTCTTGCTGCACAACAAATTCAGCAGCATCCTAGCCCTTGAAGTAAGAGTCCCTAAGACCTCATAGTTGGAGAGGTCTGTAGCTACTAATGACACCAAACTACTGCTCCTGTCTAACTCCTGCATTCCCTATTCTTCCCATTAATGTAACCATTCATTAACATTCTCACCAGGATCTAAATAAGTCTGAATGCTGGCCTTCGAAGGCAGAAGAGCGATGAGTGAAACAACAGGAGTGGGATATGAACTCTGCTTAAGAGAGGAAATACAGAAGAGGAAGAACAGACAGGGAAGGTGCCAGAAACAAAGCAGAAGATAGAACAAGTAACAAACTGTTCTGGCAATGAAAATTCCCAAATTAGCAAGCGAATCTATCAGAAGACAGCACCAAGCTAGCATCAAATCACAACTCGCTTACTTTGCAATGAAGGCAACGTTTTTAATATTGACCTTAACAACAAGCCACACCAGTACTTCAGTCTAGGAAAGTGAGGCCTCCAGCTGAATGCAACGTCAACCACAGATGCAACAGAGCTGCTTAAGAACCACTGCTGCCAGCATTTTTGTTCAGATAAAAAGCCACTACCAAGTTATTCCTGCAAATTCTACATCAGCTTATTAGAAATGAATCCCTAGAGGTCTTAATGCCATTCAAATCCCCTTTGGGACACAGCAGCAAAAGCCAAACATGCTTACAGACTCAACTAAATCCTAGTATCTCTGCATACCTGTTTCTCCTAGCAGGATACTTTCAGCTCACTATACCAGCATCACTTGAACTACTACTTCTGGGTGAATGAAGACTGTCGTAAGCCTGAGTTACCGACTATAGCCAAGATTTTAAGATTAGCAGTACTCTAGGCAATGATTCCAGCAGTGAAAATTAGAGCCTGCTGAGTCCTCCCAATTAACCAGCATTTGGACAGGAAAATCTCACAGCTCAGTTCTGCAAAACTTGGTAAGTGCACTGCTAAGTGTGGCTAGCTCTCTTACAATACACATTAGCAAAAATAGTTCAAATCTCTTAAGGCAAAAATTAAGAGGAAAGTGTCCAAAGAAAAAGGTCAACCATCAGATCATATCCTCAAGAACATCCAGGCACGCACCCGGATGATGGTAGAGATGGTAAGCCGGTATTTACTCAGCCCCGCCCTGCTCGGCCTCGGGAGCGGACGTGTTCTCAGCTGGTGGTTCGGCTGTCTTCGTCTCTTTGCCATCTTGTGGTTTAGGGTTCTCTGGGCGTCTGCGTCTGTAGTTGAAGTTACGACGGTACCGACGTTGAGGTGGCTGCTGACTTTGGGTCTCATCCCCTTGGTTCTCTTTATCTTCCTCATTTCCATCCTCTCTAGGCTGTCTTTGACGAGGAGGACCCCTGAAAGTCAAGCTAGGCTTTAACAATGCAGCATCTGACCATCGCGATGTTCTGTCCGTGTTGCTAAAGCTCAAGGTAAAAGAAAAAGAGTTGATCTGCAGCATACCTGCGAAATCGTGGTCTGTAACCTCGATACATGTTCTGCCTGACTGGTCTGCCTTGTTCTCCTGCACCCTGGTTGTCAGCACCCTGGAAGACATTAGGCAACAAACCATCTTAGCCACATGCAAAAACATTACCACCACAACTAGACAAACCATGGAGAGCCTGCTGTAAGCCAGGCGGGCTGATGGCTGAAGTCTGAAGCATACAATAAGGTGGACAGTGGTCCTAGTACTATGTAGAATTTATTCTTTTTCCAGTTAATTATACAGAAAGTTAACACAAATATGAACACACTGCTTTTCAAGAGTATTGACTAAGACCTCCAGCATATTACTATCTGCTCAAGCATTTTATCTTACTGCTAAAGCCTTATGGAACAGATCTTGAGCATCCACAAACAATGGCAAAGAGCTGCACCCCATCGCCATGCTCCAAAGAAATCAAGTCAGCACAGCACCACGCTCTACGCAAACATTACCTCCACTATCTCTCCCTGCACGGGAGGGTTGGAATATTGTGGTCGACGCCCGTAGGGCCTACGCATGTAGTAAGGTGGGTACCGCCGCCTGCGGTAGGGGCGACGTTGTTGGGCTTGGCCTTCCGGGATGTTCTCTGCTCCTTCGTTCTTTTCCCCACTCTCACTGTTCTGGTAGTTTTGCTGGTAGTTGCGTGGAGGACCCCTGCGACGTGGATATCGTCTGTAATGGTTACGGTCTGCTGCGTATTTACTGCCTTGCACTGGAACTCCACCAGGGCCTGTAACATTAGCTGCCTCCGCACCCTACAGAGCAGGGAGAGCGTTAGGTAAGCAGTGAGCACCAGATCAGTTATAGCATAGTATAATGTAGTACTGAGCAACAATTTACATCCACATTTGTAAAGCAATGAAACCCCATTCATCTCCCTGGATGTCATCAGGCATCGACTCAAACCACAGACACCACACCAAAGCCTGCAGACCAAGTTTTCTGTGCATACTCTAACACCCGAGATGTGTTTACCTTTTCTCCTTCAACCACATCAAACTCCACGGTCTCTCCATCTCCTACGCTGCGGAGGTACTTCCTGGGGTTATTCTTCTTTATGGCAGTCTAACAACATAATATTGCAGAATTACATTTACAGGCACAGCATTAAAATACTACTTAGCATGTCTGAAGACTTGTATTTATTCCTTAAGATGACATCCTCCTGAACAAGGAATTAAACCACAGTGAAAACTCAAAGCCAAATTTATGTTTTACTACGATTTTGGCCTATCTGAAGCTCTACTATTGTCTAGAAATATCTGACAATATGCTGTCTGCTAGTTGAGAAGTTGAAAAAGCAGTTTGAAGAGATACACAGAAACCACAAAACCAATGCAAACTGAACCAGAATTTTATCACTAAGCACCCCATGGTGTCTGTACATTCCCATGAAATATGCACACCAATACAAAAAGCTTGCTTTGGGTTTTCCAATCATGTAATCAGGTTTCCATCCCTCTACTTCCCACAAGAATATGCAGCAGCCTACATTCAAATGAGGCTGTCCCAAACTACGTAAACACATCAATAACCAGAAATCAAGAGACTTCCTTCTCCGAGGCTTCCGATACTCTTACTTCGGCCACAGTGTTTTATTTACCAGTTAACTGCAAATCTACTCTAGCTGAATGTTATACACCAATCATTACACTTTCCACAGTGTCAATACTAGAAAACTTTTTGTCTAAGTGTCTGCATGTTAAATGACACTACTAGAAAATGCTGAGTTTTCTATGTTGTTCAGCAGTGGTTACGTTTTTTGACAGGTGACAGTGCTCTATGTGCACTATTCTCAGCCATATTCTACTTGACAATCCTTGAACTGAACAGTAAGACAAGTGAAACAACTTTACAAATAAATGCCAGCAATAGAATTCAGCTGGACTTGTTCCCTAAATGGAACAAAATCTACAGAAAAACGTGTCCAGAAGTTTCAGCATATAGTGATTTTAGGGAGAGATGAGAAACCTTACTACAACAGTAGCAGAGTGTAACACACCTTCATGAGAAACTAGCTTAGTGACGAGGATGGGAAGGAGCATACACAGCCTAGAACATGATCATTTATTTCAGATTAAGCCCCAAAACTGCTACATTAAAACAAGCCACTGCCAAACTGTGCTGTTAGAAACCGACAGTAGTTACATGACAAGCCCAGAAATCTGACAGTAAGTCAAGGTAATGAAGTCCAACCGCTTTGCTTTCCTTCAGGGTATATATTCCTGTCTCTGTCCACAGAAAACCAGTTGAGTCTCTCAGACTTTCTCCACTGCCCATTACAGAATAATGTTTTATTAATAAATGCCTCCACAGTTTTATTATGTTTAAAAACACTGAGCTGGTCACACTGACTTACAAGTCAGACACAACAGACTCAGTGAAGGCCTATCTGCTCTATGAAATAAACCACAGAGGCATCGCAGTCTCACTTTGTGCTACCCACAGATTATATTTAAATGGGTACGTCTGACTGAAAACGCATCTACTAAAATGTTTATAAACTTTCATTGAAAGCCTGGAGTAAAAAAAATCCATAGAAGTTTTGCCAGAAAAAAAAAAAACACCTTCACTGGTTCATTCCTCTAACAGCCCAATTCATTTTTTCTCCCTGCCGCACGTTTTTCTTTTAGCCTTATTTCTATATGCTGTAAACCCGCAAGACAACTTAAATGGACTTCAGATAGCTATTCCCAAGTTGGGGTACTATAGTTTCCATCGCTACATAGCATCAGCCTACTCCACCCTATGTATCTAAAGTCCTGATGATGGATGCATGTGGATATGCAAAATCTCCAGCCACGAGCGAGCTCTACTTGCATCCCATCCCTGAGAAACAGTCGCTTGTGTTCAAGTAACAGTTCTTGGAAACTTGAGGTGCTTTCACCCCCTCAGTTCCACTTAGGTAAGGTTGTGCAGAGCAAGTCTCAGACAGATAACATGTTTTTCAGTTTCCAGAAAATCTTACCTGATGGACAAACACATCTTCCTTGGTGTCATTCCTGTAAGACAACATGAAATTGAAATTCAGATGTGAAGTGCAGTGAGTTGGCCCAGTTTTAAAACGCAGTTGTTTAGGAGTGGGATCAAAACAGCAAACAGTCAAGACAAGTAGCTTCCAGCATCAGCACTACTCTTCAACCTGCTCGTAACTGTTCCCTTATTAGCTTACTGCTTAAAGGAAAGATTTTATCAGGTAGCCTATGCAAGGTTTAGAGTACGCACCGAAGTCCTGTAAGACTCTCATGAAAGCGTTTCTCCTCTCTCCATCCTTGCTCTCCCACCAGTAGAGAGGCTTGAAGAAGAAAAACACCTGACAGTGACCGGTCCATCATTTCTGGTAACACCGTGTGGGAGATGTGCCATCGCAGGCTATGAAAACCACCCGAGTCTTGCTTCACCAGTCACATTTCCTACAGGCTGCAACAGCGAGCTGCAGCGACCTTGTGAGGACAGCTGCTGACCAGGGCACAGGACACATTCCTGCTGCGAAGCAAGGCAAGCACCCTGTGCGCGCCCCATCACGCTGGCTTCCTGCTGACAACCACCTGCGACCACTTCAGTTACCTCCTCTCAGCCGTGCTGCTTCCTTCAGCTACGGAGCAACAGCATTAACTGATCAGCACTCCTCTGAAGAAAGGCAGTGGGGTTATTCAAGTCCCACTTGTGAACGCAGAGAGAGCCAGCCTTGGGCTTCTCTACTCACAAGAAACAGAAAACAGCACGAATCTGTACCTCTAACCTGAACAAGAATCCAAAAGCATCTTTCATGGTCCTCACGCCATAGCTTCCACAACTGCCATGCTGAGCAAGGCCGGGCAACCACAATCAGCACCAAGTGAAGTCAGGAAAGTTTCTGTTCTGCAATTAAGCGGCACAGCTGAAACGGCCTCCACAATGGTTTGAGAGCTCTACTCACCATTTCCACCACTCATAACAAGCTCAGAGCCCCACATTCAAGGTCACATCACACCAACCGAACCTCGCTGTGGTGTTAGTTTCAAGTCATTCCACAGACTCATGAATCAACAGCAAAGTGCCTTTTATTTCCTAGAATGACTGGTTAAAGACACAGCAAAGTAAGCTTGCGTTAAAGTGCGCTCATAACTGATTTTTATTTTTTTTTTAAATAAGATAAAGGCAGTTACTCCTCACCATTGGCTTTAAAACGTGATAATGACAACTGTGCCTTTTCCAAAACTCAATCCAAGCTTCGGCTATTCTGCCGGACAGCACCACTAAAAGTCACCCTGTTTCCTCACACAGCTGATACCTGAAAATACTACAGGCCTCCGAGTTTACTGTAGTAAAGACAACGGAAAGGACTACAGAAGAGCAAGCGTGATCATCAGGAGGCAGCTTATCTCCAGCCCCCGTGATGCAGCATCCAGAAGCCCTCGAAAGCCAGAGCCTAAACACTTGCTTGTTCACCATGCAAGATCTCTTAAGAGATGCACCAATAGCTGAAAACCTTCAGGAAAGCCAGTGACAGGTTTCAGTAAAGACGCTTGCTATCCTTCTGCACTCTCAGCTGAAATGCAGCGTCAAGAAGCGCTCACCACCTATGCTCTTCAAGTGTGGATGCTCTATACTCTTGCCCAACTTAGATTTTTGGCAGCCACATCAGATGTTTGTCACTAGGGTCCTTCCTTTTTCAATGGCTGTTTCATTTGAGAGTATATTGAAGTTTTAGATACATGAATGACTCAGGTACGCACAAGTAGTTCATGGTGTATACCTGATTAGTGAGAAAGTTTACTGCTTAATTTCAAAGCCCAGTGCATGATTCCCGTACTAAGATGGCATTTTCCAGCAACCACATCTAGAAGCAGTAAGCGTACTGCCACTCAGATGGCGCAGGAATAACAGCAGCTATCACATTCTCAACCAAAATACGAAATGGCACAGCAGACCCCCGTTCTGAAGCCCTAATGACCTGGTTAGCTCATCTTAGTACTAGATGATATTCCCATCAATATCTTTAACTGCATTAAAAGAACACTTAGACAAGCAGACCAACTCTGTATGAAAATGTAGCAAAGCTGTAAATACAAAGCCAGCCATCAACGTGCAGTTCCAATTAGTTAACAGGACCGAGTCGGTGGCCTGCATATTCATTTATTACTTTGACAACTGGGAGAAACCATTGACAGATAGAATTTAAACTACTATTTCAGGAAAGAAATGCACTTTAACATTAAAATAACACAGTAAATACTTGAAGCTCACATGCACCTAGAAAGCTGAATTTTAGTTGCAAAGCTGGTTTTAGCTGCAAGCATACCCGACCGAAGCAAAGACAAGCAAGAGCAGAAGCTCTCGCAATTTCCCTTGTAGCGGGAGATATTCCAGAGCTGTGGAAATGTCCTCCAGTTCAGTTCTCAGGCTGCAGCTCTAATCTCCTGATAACATGAGATCATGCTGGGTTTCTCATTAAAAATGGCAACCTCGGGGATTAAACAGCTGCCAAAACAATATGAGCGGGGAAGCCATTCAGATGTCTTAACTAGCTGCTGTTGCTTCCGTGCTTGACTCACATAACTAAGCGTTTCCACTACTGAGCGGAGCTGAGAAAAGCCTTCCCTAGAGGTAGAGTTTGTGGCCTGTAACTTTATAGGCACTTACAAGAAGAGCAAGAGACGCTGAAGCTAACAATGCAGACAGCTATTCAGCACCAAACGTTCAAACGCTACACGGGGAACTGGACAGGTTCAGCCAGCCAAACCTTTGAAGCCACACACAAAATCAGCTAAGGAGCTCAGCAGGTACCAGGCCAGAAGACAGGGCCAGAAGGTACCAGGTAGATAAAAAGGCAATCTTTAGAACAAACCTAAGTAACAACACCAGTATCTACACTTGCTTTCCTAGAGAAGGATTCCCAAGCCTTCTGTCAAATTCTGTTACAGTGGGTTTGAAGCCACCCAGCTGCAATACATCTTTCTTCAGCTTGTTTCAGACTTTAACACACTTGTTCAACTTACACTCAACACTTTCCTGATCCAAAAAGCCTTATGCTGCCGTAGAAGAGACAAAAATAACCTCCAGCAGGAAATACAATTATCCTATGTCTTTCCCCATTTCTGGTAGATGCATTCCTCCAGAGGTGCTTAAGGGGGGGAACAGCTCCTACAAATACAGCCTCTGCAAATAACCCACCCGATGGCACTCCACCACCGGCTGACAGGATTTCCATTTCTTTCCAGAAGGGCCTGGCAGAGCAATTCTAGAACTCCTGCGCCACTCAGCAGCTTCACTGCTACGCTAACCCGAAGTCTGCGCACAAACCCATAAGCGTTCAGGTTTGTTCTTTAAATCACCTACTGGCAGAAAGGGAACCTCCTGGGCGTTTCAGCACCTCCCGGGCCTTTCAGAACCTCCGGGCCATTTGTTTCTCGAGGCCTGTCCGTGCACTCAAGCCTCGCGATGGAGAGGCGGCCTGAACTTTGCACGTTTCCCCGTACGGTCGCAGCTCGCCGAGGACAGCACGCTTCCAGGCCCCTCCAGCTACCCGCCCCCCCCCCGGCTCCTGACGGCAGCCGGCCTCCCACCCCCTCCCACTCCCCCCCCGCCCCGAGGAGCCCGGGGAAGGCCCCGGGGAAGGCCCCGGGGCCGCGCTCACCTGTTGATGAAGCCGTAACCGTTCCGTACGTTGAACCATTTCACTGTTCCCAAAACCTTCGTTGCTGGAAAGGCAGCGACAAAAGAGAAAAGGGGGGTGGGGGGAGGTTGCGGGGCGTCAGGCGCGGCACGTGGCGGGGCGGCGCACACAAAGGCCCCGCGTGGCGGACATTTTGCGCCGCGCCGCCCCGCCCCCACCCGCCGACACGCGGGGCCCGGCGGCGCGCGCGCGCCCAACGGCCGCGAGGGGAGGGGGGGGGGGGGGCGGAGGGGAGGGGGGCGCGCGGCGCTCTGAGGAGACGCGCGCGCGGCCCCGCGGGGGGGGGGTGGGGGGCGCGCGCACCGCCGAGGCCCTCCCCTCCCGTTCCCCTCCCCGTCACCGCGGCCCCCTCCGTCCCTCACCGATGACCTTCTTGTCCCCGCCGGCGGGAGGCGCCGCCGAGGCCAGGCCGCTGCCCCCGTTCCCGGTGCCGCCGTTGGGCTTGGAGTCGGCGGGGGCGGCGGCAGGGGCCGCCGCGGGGACGGGGGCGGCGGGCGGCTGGGTCTCGGCCTCGCTGCTCATGGCGGCGGCTGTTCGGTGCGGGCGGTGGTGGTGACTGGCTGTTTGCGCCGCCTCCCGCGGTGTGATGGTGACTGAGGCCGGCCGTGGGGGGGCTGCTCCCTGCTCCGGGCTCGCTGAGCTCCGCTCTCCGCTCCCGATACCGATCGAACTGGCCACAATGGCGGCCCGCACCGGCTAGCCACCCCGCGCGCCCCGCCCGCGCGCCCCGCCATTGGCCGAGCGGGCTGCCCGTCAGGCGGCGCGCCGACCCCATTGGCCCTTCTCGTCCCGGCGGCAGCCCCCTCGCCGCACGCCCGTTAGCGGCAGCACCTGCCTTTCCTCAACGGCACGCGCGCCCATTGGCCGCTCAGGCGGCGGCGGCCGGGCTCCTCTGCCTTCCCCGCCCACCCGCAGGCTCCGCCCCCGCACCCTGATTGGCCCCCGCCCCTGCGGACCTGGCGGGGGTAGCGCGCGCGCGGCCACGCGGCCGGGAGCGCCCCGAGCACGCGCCCGCGGCCAGGGCCCGGCGGGGAACCGGGAACGGCCCCGGGAGGGGGGCGCGGGGAACGCCTGTGCCCGGGGCCCGGCCCGCAGCCAGCCCGGGGACGGTGAGCCCCGGGATGGCCTCGGGGCTGCCTCCGGGCCCTTTCCACGCCAGGCTTCCCCCGGGCTCACAGCTCCCGTTTGGGGAAAAAACCAGGGAAACGGGAGCAAGCTGCGGCTGTTAATGAGGAGGGGCCAATAGTGGCTCTGGAGCCGGTACGAAGCCCGCTCAGTGCGCGGCTACGCGCAGTTGAACCACGATAACCAACCTGAGAAACAGCCCGACGCAGCACCGCTCCGCGGCTGGCAGCCGAGGTGCCTCAGAGGGTCCTGAGCCCCGGTCCTGAGCCTGGGGCCAGGTGCTCGTTGGCCCCCACGCCCCGGTTTGGGGCCTGGCTGGCGGCTGCCCTCACCTCCGCGCTGCAGGCGGGCAGGGCGATGCCTCACGGGCTCCATCTGCTCGTGTTCGTGCGGCTCCCTGAGGAACTCCTCTGGTTACACCTCTCTGGGCAGTTAGTCAACATAAATGTCTCCTAATTGAGCTATTTAAGAGCCAGGCTGTAGCCCCGGGTCAGAGGTCTCTTAAAAGTCTTGCCTTTAATTAGCCTTCTCCTGAGCATCCCGTCCTTCCCTGCAGTGACACTTCCCTGCAGTGCCGGGGTGTGGAGGCGTGGGGCTGGCCCCAGGAATGCCTTCCCCTGAGCCCTTCTCCCCACCGGGGCAGCGGGGAAAGCATCCGTGCTGGGTTCCTTCTTGTGAGGGAGCCCTTTCTCCAGTGACCACCTTTCCTCCCCTCTTTGCCTCCATCTCCTACAGCTTCGCTTTACAGCGGCTCAGAGAAACCTCAGCTGGATTTTCTACAAGGTCCAAGGGAAACAAACGTTCTTGCGCACCACGTTGTTTTCCTCATGTACGCGAACTGTAGTTGTTGGCCGCAGACTGACAGCCCTGCCCTTGGCCACGTGATTCCTTCCACGTTAGAGGAGGGAAAGGTCACCAGCAACCACCGAGAACAGAGCCAAGGTCTCTGGGGGGCCCGTCGCTGCACCATCTTTGCCACCAGCATGCTAAGCGTCCCCTTGGGGCCGGCCCTTCAGCACCCTTACCAATTACCGCTGAGTCCCGACCGGATGAGGGCTCGAACGGGGCCCTGCCAAGGCAGCGCTTAGTCACAGGGTGGGAAGAGATGGTGCCTCGCTGCTCATCCTGGATGGAGAAGCTTCCAGGTGAGCTGTGTTGCCAAGCGGCAGGTACATCCCAGCTCAGCCCCGTGCCCCTCACCTCCCCAGGCTCTAGCAAAGAGCCTACGCGGTCCGAAACACATCTGCTTGGGGTCTGACAGACTGCTCGGCTCTCTTGGAGGCTGACTGCTTCTGCTGATTCAGGCTGTCTGGTGCCCAGCCCTGCAAGGTAGGCAATCTACGGACAAAGAGGGAGAGAGAGCACGTGATGCTGTGACCAAAATAATTAGAGACCTGATGGAAATCCCTGACAAAACGCAGGGCTTGATTAATGGACAACCCAAAACAAGTCGTGTAACTGTTGCCAACCAACAACAGTTGCCTGTGGGTTTACAGACATAGGTCTTGTCAAGCTGACTTGGTATCTTTTTCCGTAAGATCCCCAACTCAGCCACTGAAGGAAAGAGCTTAATCCAGCGACACAGTCCTGCAGGGGGTCTGCATCCGTATCACAACCTTTATCAAGAAACTAGAGTGGCATCAAACCTGAATGGCATTCAATAAATCGAGAAAATTGACATAAAATATAATGGCATATAGGGTCAGATCAAATAGAGGGTCAAAGCAATTTATCAGTTTTATCAGTACTTGGCAAGAAATCTTCAAATCTGTGATGATGCCAGTAAGGATTTACAGGTCACACACCTACAGAACGTGTGGGCCACGGATGGCTAGTGAGCAGGGCATGAGAGTCTTTTGAGGAGGGTACCTGCAGAGTCTAAAGGCTAACGTGCTCCTCAGGTGTCCAGAGGCAGACTGAAGTACCACCTCCAGTAGGAACGTCCACACTTGGAGGAAGATGCTGGAGCTTGGAGAGAGTAACAATCATCTGCTCTACAGCAGATTCCAGGATTTGCTTCACACATGACTGAAGGGTGACTTCATCCCAGGGAATTAAACCCAAAAATGCGGTAGTTGAGAGAACTTTCAGCCAGCAAGTAAGGAACAGCAAAGGTTGGAAAGCTGAAACTCAACACGTTCAGTGTCCAAGGGAGACGAATGTAACCAGGGATCTAATTCACCATTCAACTTCCAAGAGGTTACAATGGATTTACCACTGTTAGAAATTAATTTGGGGAACCTGTGGGGCCCCTGCTATGCAGGAAGAAAGACTGGCTGATCACAGTGATACAAATACATCAGGCTGAGAAAGTGCTCCTCAGCCTGGACCTAGAAATAGGTTCCCTGGTGAAAAAGCACGGTGAATTTGGGTACCCACAGCCAGACCATGAACCTCAGCACTGCAGCAGGCAGACAGCGCTCCCCTGAGCCACCTGGAGTTAAGCTCATGCCTAACCCCACAGGGAAAGGACATCTGGACACATTTCCAGAGCAGGAACACCTGATATTTTTTTGGTCGCCTCTACCTCACAGCTGTTATTTGGGCCCAGTTTTCTCCTCCATAGGAGGAATTCTCAACCCTCATCTCCTACGAGAGCCCCATGCAGTTTCTGGGCCTGGAGAGGAAAGGTACGCTCTGTTTCTTCACCACCTGACATATTGCAGCTACAAGAAAAGATTTGGGCTGCGAAGAAGCGAGTGCGACTGTCCTCAGCAGCTGCGCAACCGCAGGAATAGCGACATGGAAGGCCTGACTGCCAGAGCCTGCCTTACAGATTTTAAACAGCTGTTAAATAAAAGAGGACACCAGAGCTTGCCTGCAGGATCTCTCCTCCAATACATCAGCATTTGCTCTCCAGCACCAAGTAATGCCCAAGCTACCTGCACAGACCGTGCCTCCCTGAGACAGCCCCACACAGCACACCATAGGCAAAGATCATAAAACATTCTTGCCGCCCAAGGAGCCACGGGGCGTATCAGGATGGGATGAAGGAATTGCACGTGACCGAACAGACTTTGTCCAACCTCTTTTATATTTAATCTGCTGCACAAGAAAACTCACCTTGAAGCCCAGCCCCCATGAGGGGTGCTCTCAAGTCCTCCAGCAGGTGAGTTTGCAAACCCACTCTGAGACTGGCAGTTTTTCCACAGACCTGCTGCCTTGACGGTGTTCTTTGCAACCATGCAGAAAAAGGAGCCCTGATTTTTACTCCTCCAGCACAATCATTCTCTGCTTCCCAGCCCAAAGGCCTTCCGTAACATCCTCGTAACACCCAGGTAAATTCCTGTAACACCTGTGGCACAAAGCAGCCCGATGGCCTAGCCCTAGCACTGGGATGTGCCAGGGGAGGGTTTACAGCATAACTCACCTCGGAGCCCAGCAAACTCACGCTGATAAAGCCTTTGTGCTGTACCAATCTCCTGTGCTTCAATAAAGCTGCACAGAAAAAGGTTCTAGAGACTCCCGAGATGCCAAGAACCTCTCTGCCAGGCAGCCTTATTTACCTGCCAAGGAAAAGAGCTGGTGTAGCACAGCTCTGCCATGTTCCTTTCACCCCTTCTTTCCAGCAGCAATGCCTCTCAATACCATGCACAGAAGGTGTTCCCTACTGGATCAGCTAAGGGCAACGCACACTGCAGACACAGACAGTAAAAACCCAGTGACCCTTCTCACCCAAAGAATCCATTCCCAAGCATGTTAACTGATGTCCACTACGTGGGTATTTACCACAATCCTTTATTTACATTTCAATGTGTTAAAAAAATATAGATGCCAATTATTAAATAACTTCAGGAGAATGTCAAGAGCGCAGGTCTGGCCTGTGAAGAGGACAAGGACAGTGGGGGAAGTGGCTGGAGCTGGAACTGCATGGAGCCGGCAAAGGCCTCCTAACCACCAGTGAAGGAGCACTGAAACAAAGGAGAACAAACAGGTCCAAATCATAGAACCACAGAATAGTTTGGGTTGAAAGGGACCTTAAAGACCATCTAGTTCCAACCCCCTGCCATGGGCAGGGAGGGCTGGGACACTTCCCACCAGACTAGGTTGCTCCAAGCCCCATCCAACCTGGCCTTGAACACTTCCAGGGATGGGGCATCCACAGTTTCTCCAGGCAGCCTGTTCCAGTGCCTCACCACCCCCAGAGAGGATTTCTTCCTTATAGCTAATCTAAATCTACCCTCTTGTAGTTTAAAGCCGTTACTTCTTGTCCCATCGCTACGCTCCCCAGTAAAGAGTCCCCTTCCATGAGGAATGCTTGATGGCCATCTGTAATGTCCTACAACAGCAGCAGGACTGCACAGTGTCACTGGGTACCACGCGGTGGCACTGAAGCGAGCGCTACCTGCTGCATGCACCAGCTCATGCCAAACCTGCCTACAAGACCTAGGGAACCAGGGAGTCTTCCTGGGTCTTCATTCCAGTCCACTTAAAATTAACAGCGGTGTTTGTTTCACCGGGCTGATTTCAAAGGGTCTTGACAAATAACTGATTTAGCTGTCTGAAGTTGGGGGAGACAAACCCCATTCTTGTCCAGAGGCAGCTGACAGGCAGCAGCGTGCGCAAAGGCAGCTCCCAAGACCTGGCTAGGAAGTAAGCAAGGTGGCACCAGCCGCATACCCAGAAATGAAGACCTTCCAGTCTCAAGCTGGATGTTGACCACAGATCACGTACAAAGGCTCCAAAGAAAAATGATCAACGGGTCTGGGTCTAAGGATCCCACCCATGAGCACAGGTTTCTTCATCTGCAAGAAAGCCTACTTAACAAGGTTGTCCCTACCTTCAAAAGCCTATAAATGCCACCAGAAGTACCAGGAAAATGAAAGAATGATTACATTCCCTATCGTCACTTCATCAAATAGGAGAAATAGCTGAAGCACTGCAGCTTCTGAAAGATCTGAAAGACTTAACCACAGTAGCAGGAATGCGTCCTCATGGGTAACTCCAGACATCTTTGGCAATCGTTTAACGAAAAGTCAAAAATTGTGCGGAGTTACTTTTGTCAGCGCCTGCCTGCTGAAATTTGAAAAATCCACAACCAAAAGGCTAATGCAGCAGATTTTTGACAAGCTGCAGCCTGACACATTGAAATCTGGTCAGACTTGCTTAAATGCTCATGTGTTTTTTTATTTTTAGGGTTTTTTTTGTGTGTGTGTGTGTTTGTTGGTGGTAGTGGGTTTTTTTTAACAGTGAAGTGGGCAAACAAATGCAAACAGAATACTGTACTGAGCTCAGTCTTGTACCTATTGATTTAACCAAAATGAAGCCTGGGTCACAGAAAATGCTGGAAACATCTCCCTTTGTAATGACAGTGGTATCTTCCTGAATTAAGGTAAGGCAATGCAACATGATAATTCCTTGGCCCTCCAGTGGTGACTGTCCTATGGCTGTAGTGAGCAAGTAGGCTCAAGTCCTCTCTTCCCCCAGCACTTCTTTTCTTGATCTTTGCTTGCACCAAACATGGACACTCTACTTTCTGTGGTATTAGGAGAGTTCACCAAACTGCAGGTCAAAGTGAACCCCCTAATCCCTGCAGATTGCCTGGGTAATACCAGCTGGATTCCTGTTGCACTGCCACCAAAGCAGGGCTGCCATGACCCCATCTTCCCTCAGACTGCAGCCACAAGATCCTGTCCCTCTAATGCTGCCTTTGGTCTTTATGTAGCTTGAAGGGAAACAGCTTCAGGGAGTTGAGCTGGTAAAAATTCTGTTAGAGAATTCTATTAGAGTAAAAAATCTATTTGAGATGTGTTTTCTGGTGGTTTCAGTGTCAGCGAGATGAGCCAACTTTATGCAGACTCAGATGAATGTGAAAACAAGCCAAGAGAAAATTAAGAAGCATGGCAGCCCACGGTTCAATTGCAGTGGGTACCTCAGAAGACAGACTTACCACATTTCTGTTTCGTTGCTTTACATTTCCCCACACTGGGAGATCACAACTGGCAGCTTGGGTTTGTTATTTGGACCTGTAGGCACATTCTGGGAACAAACATAGAATGTTACACCTTATGAAAACAACAAACCCAGTGAGTGACAGGTAATTGAAGACTGGCTAAAAGGCATCTGTGCAACACCAGGAAACTTAGACAGAGCTCTGAGCAACATATAAGCACCTTCACGCATCTTGGCAATGAACAATCCAGTGAACATTCTCTGTACACCACGGTTTGGCATACAGACCAGACCCTGATCCTTTGAACAGAAAGGAAGTAAGAGAGCAAAAACTGGGGAGCTCCTCGTGAGATACAACAGAGAAGGTATCACTTGGGGCTGCTCTGGTTTATATATCTTTAAAGTTACCAATTAGAGCTGCAGCAAGCAAAGTAAATTGATATTTGTACAGAAGGAGAATCCAAACAACAGATAGTCACAAGGCATCCCCCATTCTGAACCACCTGTTCTCCTGGACTTGGCTGCTCTTTCATGAACTTCTTAGTTAATTCCTTTAGTTTCCCACTCCCTGCAGTGATGTACATCCTACAGCACAGACCACAACCCTTCTTCCATCAGTGCTCACGAAGGTGCTTTTAGTGAAGACAGCTAGCGACAAAGGGCTAGCAACCGTATCATGCTGCGTAGTTCCTTGCACGGGACCTTTTCTCAATACCTAACAGCTGGCAGCTCTGTGTTTGCCCCACTTTTTGGATTCTCTGATGGCCCTTGCACACAGTTCCCCACCCAAAGCAGGAGCATACCATGAAGTCACTGCCAGATGTATCGTATAACACACTGTTTGTTAAGTCCACTCAGCATCCTGCCATGATACCCAGTCGTGGTGCATTCCATACAGGGTAACCACGACGTCTGAACATATTTATCTACAGCTCCTGAAAGCCCATCGGAAGATTTAACTTTTCTTATTACATATGCTGATCACAGATCAGCAGAACTGATGATTTAGCATCCACTGAACAATCCTAGGCAATGGCACAGAAGTGATCTGCTTTACTCTCTTGTCTGAGTTGCTGATGGAACAGCTTTTCAGTTCAGCTTCCTGCACAAATGCAAAGCACTGCAAATACAGCCACAAGAATAAAATCCCCGCTCAAAGGCTAACCAGCAACCACAGGATCACAGCATTTCTAAAGTCAATCTAAATGACAGACTTTGTCACAACAGTTTCCCATCGTCTTATTAATGATGACAACCAGTAACACCAGTTACCATCACTGGTATTCCCTGGTATCCGTTAAACAGACAGCAGGAGAGAACAGAATAACCCTTGTTGCTCTCCCACGTGACTTTCCAACACAGACATTCACAGAGAATAAAGGCAAATTCAACTTACTTCAATTTTTCTCATTACCAACAGCCCATCAACGATTTTACCTAGAATGAGAAAATGGATCCACTTCAGTATGGCCTGTTTTCACCTTTGCTGCCCTCCCCAACATGTACATGATTTTTTTTTCCCTCTGAAAAGCACCATGCAGCATATAGTAATTGGGCACTTCAGGGTTTGCTACTGATCTCTAAACCGATAAAAGAAACAATCCCTCTTAAAACATTTGCCACATTCAGAACACATTATGCGTGTTTTCCCCTCACACAGGTGGCATGTGTAGAAAACTAGGTTTTGAGACTTACCTCCACCAGTTGTGGTAAAATACAGCATGAGCTGTACCACCATCAGCACGTATACCAACTCCGTCAACACAGTATGTGTAACAATGCAAAAATGGCAGAGAATGATTTCAAGAGTTACTCGAGAATTAGAGGAAGTAGTAAACAGGACAAGAGCTTAACATCTGGCCTTGAAACCCTACAGCTCAAGAGGCAGTACATGGAAATGTAACTCTCCAAAACCACATCTGTTCTATAAACTCAGCTCAAAGCTCCACTTGGATGCCAGTTCCACTCTCTGACAGTGGAGAAGAAAGGTATCCCTTCACCCATCTGTCCCATCTGCGCTGGCATGAGGACTTACGTAGTAACATAATACGCTGATCAAAGAACTGATCTGGATTAGAGCTGTGAAAAAATGTTTCATTTCACTAGTGGTCCATCTCAGTATCTGGCTGCACAAATACCTCTGCTGCCACAAGTGATGGGGAAGGAACAAGCAGTCCACGGCTGTTCATTTCAGCAGCCGTGCCATGGAGCGCGTCCACGAGCCAGTACACCAGGCCTGCGTGACAGATACTCACCGAACACAACGTGTTTCCCATCCAACCAGTCACATTTGGAGCACGTAATGAAAAACTGACAGCCGTTAGTACTTGGACCGCTGTTTGCCTGGGGGTTGAGAATGTCAAAATACAAAATTAGGACTTCCCAAAGCTGAAGGCAGAGACATCTCATATAAGAAAGAGCTGTTGCTTAAGAACTAGCCTAGTTTTTTTATTTTTTATTTTTTTTTAAGTTTATTGCTATACAAACCAAAGAAAACAAGACATTTATTTGCAGGAGAGCACCCTGTGCTTGGACACAGTGTACTACCAAGTCAGTCCTGCCAATGTGTGCAAGAGCCACGTCAACTTCTTTTTATGATAATTCTACAAAGGCACCTTCAGCACAAGACTGTGCTGAAACCTGGGCTCCAGAGCATGTTCCTGAAAAAAGGCTGAACTTTTTGGTGATGAGTACTTACTGGCTGCAGTATTATCCTGGGGAAAATTGAAAGCCAAGAAACCAGGACAGAAAAAAAGAAGCTGATTTCTGCTATTTGGAAGTTTGCCTAAGAATAAAAAAGGTGTCTGTTCTGATGGTCAGGATCAGAAAGCTAATGATCATGCTAGCACAGAGTTCACAGGAATGATGTGATGCACTGAGCAATTCAGAGCTGAATGCAACACCCAGAGCATTTGGTCTCTCCTAAGAAAACATCTCTGCAACACTCAAGTCCATCTCAATTTTTCCACAGCTCTTTTGCCAGTCAGGAGACACTAAGGCATGTTTTTGTGCTGACGAGTGAATTGTGCAAGTCCTGCACCTGCAGGACTACACAGGACACGGTCACACTGGATCTTTTCCTTAGTGCCAATCTAAGGCTAATCCCTTTGGCTGAGACGGACCTTGGTTTGGCCCAGCGGAACAACTCCAGAGCCATGCTCTTTTAACACAAAGCTGGCAATACCAGCATGGCATCCCTTCTCACATACTGTGGTACACTGCTTGCTTAGCTGTGTCGTGACAGATCTTTTTGGACCACATTTTGAACGGGGTGAATATCAAATCCAAATGGTAAATGTCCAAAGCAAGTAGTTTTAAGGAGAAGACAGCTAAAAGAGTGGGGGGAAAAGCAGTTGTAGACAGGAACATTTGGTTCTGGCCCCACTTGCTTTCTATTCCCAAAAAACAGTGTATTGTTCCTACCAGACAACATGCAACGCTTGCAGTTTTCCTACAGTGTTGAACAGGAAGCATATGTTCTGAAAGATACCATGGTAACACTGCTATGGCTTTGAAACTCCCAAATCTCTCTGTTTCATCCTTGCTAAGGTCAGTGTTTAATAAAAGTATCAGGGAAGAAAAAAAACACCACTTGCCACTGCTCAAAAACGTCAATAATCAAGCTACTCTGAAAGCTGATCAAACAAAGCCTGCCCCTGAACTCCAACAGGTAAGGAAAAAGGATGCTGCAGCATCAGGACTTCGGTGTTACTCGACACATTAACCCATGAGTAACCTGACTGGTACTTACAAAGCTGGTCTTTCAGACCTTACATCCAATGGTGGAGATTTCCGCTGTCTGTCAAACATTTTATACATTTAGGAAAAGGACAGAGAGAAAGTAACAAAAGCTTTTTAATCTCAATTTTATACTTACCATAGAAAGCAGACCAGGAGCAGAGTGTTTCAGCTTGAAGTTTTCGTCTGCAAAAGGACCCCTATATATACTGGCTACTCCAGTGCCATCTCCCTGCATCAGAGAGGGGATTAGTCAGCTACAGCATTTGTTCTGTAGCACAAATTTCAAATAACCAAGCAAAAGCAGTGTTAAACTCAGCCCAAAATGGATGCTGCACTGCCATTTCTATACAACAGTGATGAACACGTTCAGATGTTTCATTTCTGAAGAGAAACAGTGACTGGTTTCTAACTACACAGTACATCATTTGTCATCAATATGCTGGCAGAAACCCAAAGAGATGTAAGGATTAAGTCCAAGCCTCTCAGTGCAATAGAAGTTACAGATTGCTTGGTATGGAACCACCTGGTCTTAACAGGCTCTCCAGGGAAAAGGGAGGGGAGGAAGTATTGGCTGGTAGGACAAGGAAAGCAGAAGTGGTTGTGTGGAAGAAATTGGCTGATGTCACGCTTATTTCACCTTATTTTCTGTGACTCTGCTGAAAACAGGGAAGTGCCCCCTCTGTTCAGTTTTTAGCAGCTACTGTCTGCAAAGTCACAAGCAAGGACAGTTTCTGAAGTACAGAGCTTCTAATTTTTGCTGTACTTTCTACCAAGCTGAGACATCTTGTACTTACTACAAGCGCTTGCTCTCAGTCAACACATTTATAAATCAAAGCAGCATGGCCTGTAACTGCTGCAGATTGCAAGCTTTGACTGCTCATGAGGTTATGACTTTGCACAAGCCTGACAGACGACTCATGTAAGAGATATAGCTTGTGGGATCACTGAAAGGCCACCCTGACTTCTGGTCCAGTCCTACAGAGAAATTCCTGTACAGTGCCACCAGAGACTCTTCAGTAAAATGGCCTTAAAAAGGTGCAGTGAGGAACCCTCCAGAGAAAGCTGTAAAAGCAACACAACCAGATACCTCTGGCATGGTCAGTTAAATTTACTATTCTGACCATAATTTCCCTTTCTGCATTGATATTCTGTTTGCTTCAGCCCCATTTATTCTGGCTTGCTGCAGTCTGTCCCCCTTTATTGCCTTTCTACCTAACATATACTTTCTTTATTAGGCCAGACTTAATAGGAAAATGAGTGCTAATAATATAAGAGGCACAGCTCCACACCTTTTGATGTGCCTGCCTAGTCCTTGCTCCTTTTCCTGCAGCATCACAACTGGGGACTGCCTAAACACCTGGTGTGGCTAAGCTGCCCCTGTACAGTTAGTTCTCTCCATGACTTTCACACAGCCACGTTTTGCATTAAAAAAAAAAAAAAAACACAACTTTCTTTTACCACACCCTTCAGATCTCAAATAGTTCCAGAAATGAAATAACTCTACTGGGTCCTAGGACAGTGAAGACTCAGTGGTCTTACAGCCTCGCCCAAACACCCTGCTTTTCCCCCATGGTAACACTGCAGGCACAAATACTCTCTGCTATTTTTAGACAATTCACTAGCAAAAAAGTTAGGTTTGATTTTAACTCTCTCTTGCATTAGACACTCTGTTCCTGTACTAGGGTCTTCTCTTCACAAAGACATTGGAAATCCACAGGGTCTCTTCCTGGGCAGACAGGAGAAAGGAGGACAGCAGGATAAAAAAAAAAAAAAAAAAGATCTCTGCAAGTTTAAAAAGCCTCTAGCTATATTGCCATTCCATTTTACAGAAGAAATATTATGGGGAAGGAGAAGATATTTTCACCCAAGACTCCAGAGTTGTTTTCAAGTACATTACTATCTGTTGCAGTAAGTTGGTAGCAATGCTGTGAGGAAGCCTCCAGTTACTACCGGATGCCTCAAAACAGAGCCAGAGACACCACGAATCAGCATGGACCCTGGAAAAGAGTTGCATATGCACCATGCAGGAAAAATACAAAAGCAACACAGCAATACATACGTTTACAAAGTCACCTCCTTGGATCATGAAATCCTTTATTACCCTAGAAAAGTAAAATGATACTTACTAGAAAAATGCCTCAAGCAGCTTAATATGCAATAAAAAGAAGTTACATCTTACAACACAGAGAAAGTCATCAGGGTCTATGAATGTTACAGTCTATGACCAACAGTGAATATTAATTACTGGTTGGTATCAGGTAATTTGGGTCTGTATTGGAGGAATGGGACGGGTGTGCAGGGGTGGTAGCTCCTGGTGAAAAGAGACTGGAAGCTGCCCCCCATGTCATATAAAGCCAGTTCCAGACGGCTCCAAAAGGGATTTGTCACTTGTCAAAGCCAACCCAACGAGCAATGTTGTTTGTGCTTCCATAATAACAGATTTAAGAAAATAAAAGACACTAATTGGCAGCTGTGAGAGAAGAGTCAGAAAACGTGAGAGAAGGAATGCTGCAGACACCAAGGTCAGTGCAGGAGGGCAGGAGGTGCTCCAGGCACGCAGCACAAGTTTGCCTGTGTAGAGGCCCCTGGTGGAGCAGGCTGTCCCCCTGCAGCCCACGGGTCCCACACGGAGCAGATCTCCACGCTGCAGCCCGTGGAGGAGCCCCCGGTGGAGCAGGTGGATGTGGGGGGTGCTGCTGCCTGTGGGGGACCCACACTGGAGCAGTTCTTGAAGAGCTGCTGCCTGTGAGCAGCCCCCACAGGATCAGTTTGGGAAGGACGGCATAGTGTGGGAGGGACCCCACACTGGAGTCAGGGCAGAGAGTGACCGTGGAGGAGCAGCACAAAGTGCTCCACTGACCACAACCCCCCATTCCCTGTTCCTTGCACCGCTTAGGAGGAAGTAGAACAGAGACTGAAGTTGAACCAGGGAAGAAGGGTGGGGAGAAAGTGTTTTTAGTTTGCTTTTAGTTCTCACTATTGTACTTCGATCTTAATCGGCAAAAAAAAAAATTAATCTTCCCCAAGCCAAGTCTGTTTTGCCCATGACGTTAATTGTGAGCCACCTCACTGTCCTTATCTCAATTGGAAGCTGTTTTATTGCATTTTCTCCCCACCATCTTGCTGAGGAGGGGGAGAGCAGCTTGGTGGGCACCCAGCAGCCAGCCAATGTCAACCCACCACAGGGACCACTGCTGTTCAACAATAGATAGAGATATGTAACAGATACAAGGAAATGATCTCTGAGCTGGAAGACCAGGAATGGAGAAACCCTCTGCAGTGACCCGCGGCACCCATTTGACAGCGCCCCCAAATCCCCCAGAGGATAGAGACAGCAGAGGCGACAGAGGAACAGTATTAGCCATGACCACCTACAAATGCCTCCTAGACCAATAATACCCTTGGGACAGGTCTAAAAATCACACCTAACTCATACTTCCATTTAAATTTCTAAGCAAAAGCAGAAGTACCTGTGGAAAGTGCTTCCTTTATAACCTATAGGAACGCCATCTTTCCTGCAAGGAAATAAAAAGGAAAATTGTTACAACTTACTGGGTATCCCAACACGAAACCCTCCCAGGAGTTTAGAGTCCTGAAGGGTTGTCCTGTACATTAGGAACTCCCTTGATATACAACCCGCCAACCCACCTCCGGCAGTGCCTGCTGGGTCCTAACGTGCACTGATGCTATCAGAGACCAAGGGAAACCCTGAATCGGCTCTGCACATTAAATGACATGGTTGCTTATGACATCCATCTCAAAATCTTAACAGGATACCATTGTAATTTGCAGCACATACAGGTGGGATTTGCAGGCAATGTATTTTTAGAGCAACTGGAGTATGACCAAAGTCATGCCCAAAGGGGAAATTGCACCATCTCTGTGACCAGCCAAGCTAGTCACTTTCATCAGAGCAGATTTCTGTAAATCTTTCATTTTATAGCAGTATAGTAAAGAAAGCTTCCCAGTGGGCCTCCTTTCTGATCACCCAGCCCTGTTTTTCTGAGTATGCTACTTAAAAGAATATAACCCACATACCTGAATTCACCTGTACAAAACTGCCTGGAAAAGAAAAAAATACAGAAGAGCAGAGCATGAACAACTTTTGAATCCTGAGGACACAAAGGGCTGCATTCACCAAACACACACTGAATGTTGTGCGGGATTTTTCTGATTACACTGGCAATATTCCCCAGTGAAACAGGAATCATCAGTAACTGCTCATCGCTTCCATATCTAAACAGAGCTTTGCAGAGATATTGAAATTCAGGTATTTAACACTGAGGTTGTAAGAGGCAGGGAATGTGGAGCAGGGCAGCATGTTTCACAGGGGACAGGGCATATTCGCTTCTCTGACACTGGGCAGTCCACGTGGTACATCCTGCAGTCAACGACAGAGAATGGGGTGGCAAGGAGGTTTTGCCACGATGTTAAGGCGCTCTCTTTTGTAAACACAATGAGTGTATCAGCAGCTCCACACAGGGAGCAGGGAGGGACCAGAGCCCTTCACCTTCAAGCCAGACAGGCTCCACCGGGGGTTAGGATGCTGCATGGTCACGGGCAGCTCTGTGGGAACAGGCGGAGAACCGAAGCGGGTGCAGTGGCTCTGGCAAGCCGTCGCTCCCACCACAACACCCCTGCACCGCGAAGCCTCTGGAACCCGGCTCCAGGCCGGCAGCCCCGTGCTGAGCCTGCAGGACCGCCGGCCGCTCCTCACCTGAAGTTCTCCGCGGTTTTGGGCACGACGTCGGCGAACAGCTCGATCTTCATGCGGCCGACCTCCTGCAGAGAGAGAGCGCGAGAGCAGCCAGCTCAGCGCCCTGCTGCGGGCCTGAAGCCCCCACCGAGCCCCGCCGAGCCCTAACAAGCCCCGCGATGCCCCCACGGCGCCCCGCCGAGCCCCTTTCCCTGCCCCCAGGCCCGCCGCCGCCGCCGCCCGGCGCCACCTGCCCGCCGATGGTGACATCGAAGAAGACCACGGGGTTGTTGGGGTTGGCCGCCAGCACCGCCATGGCGCCCGGAAGCGGCAGCGGGAGGCGGGGCCGCGCTCCCTCAGGCGGCCGGGGGGGACGGGGCGGGACGGGGCGGCCGCACGTCACAGCCACACGTCACAGTCACGTCACGGGACCGCACCGCAGCACCACGTCACACCGCCGTAACGTCACCGCACACGGCACGGCATCACGTAGCAGCCCCTCGTTACAGTGCCGCGGCACGGTCTGACGTCACCGCCGCCCCGTCACCGCCGCCCCGTCACGGCCCCAGCGCGGAGGGGCTGGGGGCGCCCCGGCTCCATCTCGTCCTGGCCCCAGCAGGGCCACCTGCCGCGGGGTGCCCAGGCCCGTGCCCAGGTGGCTGCAGAAGCTCTCCAAGGAGAAGGCTCCACGGCCCCTCTGGGCAGCCTGTGCCAGGGCTGCGACACCCGCGCAGCACGGGAGGGCTCCCCGGTGCTCGGCTGGGACTGCCCGGGCTCCGGTTTGTCCCGTCGCCCCTTGTCCTGGCTCCGGGCACTGCTGAACAGGGCCCGGCTCCGTCCTCCGTGCACCCTTCAGGCCCACCAGGTCCTTCCCTGCCAGGCTGCCGTCCACTGGGACACACTGGGATGCGTCCACTGGGATGCGTCCCAGCATGTCCCGGTGCTGGGGTTGTTCCCAGATGCAGGTCCTCGAGCTTCTTCTCCTGGTTGAACTTCAGGAGGTTCCTGCGGCCCATTTCTCCAGCCTGCCCAGGTCCCTCTGGATGGCAGCACCACCTCCTGGTGTATCCGCTGCTCCCCCCGGTTCTGTGTCATCTGCAAACTCTGCCCCACCGTCCAGATCGTTAATGAAGACATTAAACAGGACTGGGCACGGTATAGAGCCATGGGGTAACCCTCTAGCTACTTTGCCTCCAACTAGACTTTTCACCACTTTGCCCTCCTGCTTGCCTTTCTTTGAAGACAGCAGTGACATTTGCTTTCCTCCACGCTTTGGGCACTCCGCCCAGTTGCCCCGATTGATCAAGGATTATCAAGGGTGGCCTCTCAGTGCCATCTGCCACGGCCCTCCAACTCGACTTTGCACCACTGATCACCACCCTCTGGACCCAGACAGTTTTTAACGCACCTCACTGTCTGCCCATCCAGCCCATATGGCAGCAGCTTCCCTACGAGAATCCTATGGGAGACAGTATCAAAGGCCATCCTGAAGCCCAGGAAAGCAATATCCACTGCTCTCCCCTCATCCATCAGGCTGGTTTTTTCATTGTAAGAGCTTATCAAGTTGATCAAGCGTGACTTCTCCTTGGTGAACACATACCGATTACTGCTGATGGTTTTCTGGCTCTTCATGTTCCTAGAAATGGTTTTCAGGATATGCTGCTCCATCCCTTCTGCAGGGATCGAGGTGAGGCTGATCAGCCTTTAGCTCCCTCTCCTCCTTGCCATCCCATCAGGCCACATGGATTTTTCTATGTCCAGTTTGCTGAAGTATTCCCTGACTTGGTCCTCGTCTGCCAAGGGCACATCCTCCTTGCTCCAGCTTTCTCCCCTGGTCTCTGGGAGCTAGGACTCCTGAGGGCCAGCCCTGCTGGAAAAGACTGAGACAAAGCAGGTATTTGGTCTCCAGCCTTTTCCATCCTGTGTAACTCCATTTGTTCAGCAGTGGGCCCACATTTTCCCTAGTCTTCCTTTTATCACCAGTGTACTCATGGAAGCCCTTCTTCTTGTCTTTGACATCCCTGGCCAGATTCAATTCCATCTGAGCTTTAGCTTTCCTGATTTCATCCCTGGATGCTCGGACAATGTTTTTGTGTTCCACCCAGGTTACTTGTCCGTGCTTCCACCCTTTGTAGGCTTCCCTTTTGTGTTTGAGTTTTACCAGGTGCTTCTTGTTCATCTGCTGCAGGCCTCCTGGCAATTTTGGCTGACTTCTCTTTGCTGGGAGGCATCGCTCTAGACCTTGGAGTAAGCGATCCTTCCATATTAAGCAGCTTTCTTGTAACCAGCTCTGTTGGGCCCCTCTTACCTCCAGAACCCTATCCCTTGGGGCTCTTCCAAGCAGATCCTTGAAAACACCAAAATCTGCTCCCCTGAAGCCCAGAGCTGTGTGCTTGCTTTTCACCTTCCTCCCTGCCCACAGGATTCTGACCTCCACCATTTCATGGTCACCGCAGCCAAGACTGCCATTGATTATGACCTTGACTTTCAGATAATATTTTGACGAAACTCTCAGTGTCTACCACACCCTTCAGGCTGCATTCCTTCCTCTCCCAGAGACTCTGCATGTGACCAGATATTGAGCTGACTTTATTCTCCAAACATGCTTATTTGGAAGAATGCACCCACAAGTCACAGTCAAGGTGCAATGACTGGCAGTCCCACTCAGGCCCTGCAATAAGGTATGCATTTATATTTATTTTTTTCACATATTTGACTCAACATCATAGCATTTTGCACCAAATATAGTAAAAATGGAAGGTTGAGCACAACAGTGTGGGAGATTGGTTTTATAATAATGTAGGATGAATATACTGTGACTCTAACAGATGGTGCTTTATTGTATGCACCCCATGACAAGTGGCTTGGTAAAGAGAATGAGCTAATGACTACCTCATAAGAGAGAGAGTTACTGTTGGATGCAAATTTATTTTAATATTTGCCTGTAGCACCAAGAAAATTGTGTGTACATTCCTGACATAGCCAAAAGCACTTTGCTACAGGGAGATGGAGAACGCAGGCATACAGCTAGCTCAAAAGGCAGATCCTTGTTTCAAATTTCAACATTTCAGGAACAAAGTTTTTATTTGGAGAGAAGTGAAATGCAAATGCTACATTCATATTCCTAATGCGTTTTTCTGGATGTGTGACCCCTGAAATAGTAGAGTGTTAGTTTAAGTTTAAAAAGCTTGTCTTCACACACACAACATCGCACAAAGGAACAGTAACAAGTGGGAAAACCAGAATAATATCCAGGCCCTGCTACTGCCAGGGCTGCCCAGGAGAGCCTCAGATGTGAAACCTGTCAGGATGAGTCAATGAGAGTTTCTCCCCCTGCTCCTTTCCCTCTCTTTCCCTTTCTCTCCCCAGCTCCTCCCCTGCCCTCTCCTCTCTCTGGGTCTAGGCATATGGGGCACATTATGGGATGCAAGGGAAGAGACTTTCAGGATCTCACTAAACTTACTATTGGATGTTTAGGGGAGGAACTGAAGGTGGAGAAAAGTGGGGATCAATGGGGTTTGGGGAGGAATAAACCTGGGGAAAGAAAAAAAAAAAAAAGATACGTAAACAGATTACCAGTCAGTATGTGCCGTGCCCTGATCAGCACGGTCTGTCTCGTCTTCTCATTAAATTCCATCTCTACTACTTTTCCTGTGTCAGGAGCCTTTTATTCTGTGTGCATGTGTGTGAATGGGGGTCTCCGTGCCAGCAGCTGGATTGGGACTGGGGGCCATGTGCCAGCAGCCAGTGTGCGATCAGTGGAGTTACCGAGCCAGCCTAGCTGACGGGCAGCTTCGGAGGCTTGGGAGCCAGGAGTCTGCGTGTACCTCTGGGGGTGAGGCTCCAGGAGGATTTGGCCGATGGAGGCCCCAGGGGTTTCCAGGCCTCCTGCTGGCTCTCGTCCCACCGTCGGTCCTGCTGCAAACCTGAAGGCTCACAGCAGCAGCCCACAAGCTGCAGCAACATCGAGGTGTGTTACACGTGTGTTGCACGCGTGGTGTGTTGCACGTGTGGTGTGTTGCAGCACCAGGCAGGCTGAAGGGCGCACAGAGGCTTTAGAATGAGCTCCTTTTTTTTTTTTTTTTTTGCAAGTTTTAGGAAGAGCTGAGAGGATGAAGGAACAAGCAATGGCTATAAGGAGTAAGCTGTTTTTGACTAACTTGCCTTTTATTTTATTTTATTTTTTGGCCTACCTATCTCTCGTGTAGCCACGGGAGGGCACCTTATCCCCTCATTTGCGGGACATTTGCTCGTAATTCCCTGGGAAGTGGCGAGGAGACTGTAAGCAGCTATTTCCGAGTAGACAGCATAAAGGGAAACGCTCCTCCTCGACTGAAAATATATCAGAGAACAGAGCTTAACTCAAAGTTGGAAAGCAAATACTAATAAAAGCTGCTTGTTTTTACACTTTTGCATGCATTAAAAATGTGCTGGCAGGGCAACGGCTTGCCCCGTCTTTAGCAGCAAAAAATGCCCACGTCAGGTCTCATAACCAAGGGAAGTAATGAAATAAACATAGGAAGAAAATCTTGAGACGGCTGATCAGTATGAGAAGGCTGACAGTCCCAAGCATAAGCACTGCTTTAACTTTTCTGCTTCTGTATCTCAGATGTTGATAGTTTAGCATGAAACACTGAGGCCAGGTATCTACATGTAACATATTTCCAAGAGATTTACTCAATCATATATTGTGTGCTGACAGGCTTCAGGTTTTATATTTAATTATTTTTATTACTATTTGTCTGTCCTTTCTCACATTTCAACCTAAACTCACATGATCAAAGTTCAGCAGGTGTATGCAGGTTTCTGCTATTATTACCATAATGACCAGTTGCCATAGACGTCTGTGAAGGAATTTCTTTCCTTTTTATTTCTCCATTCCTCATCTCATCAATAGTCGTTGCTCCACCAATGCAGCAGTTCCCAAGATACTGGTTTATGAAATCATAAACCCACAAAATTGCATAGACTAGAGAACAACACAAGTCTACTCCAAACTCACGATCAGAGCAGGTCCGGTTAAGAACAGCTTGCTCAGAGCCTTGCCTGTTGAGTATTATCTCCAGGGGTGGAAATCCCTTCACCTGTCTGGGTCCTTCTTCCAGCATTTGACCACACTCGTGGAAAACAAACAAAGAAACAACAAAAAAGCATATTTCTTCAATCAAGTTGTAATTTTCATCTTGCAGCTTGTGCCTATTGCCCCTTATCCCAGCCCCTGCAATGGGTTGTCTCAAACCCTCGCTCTCGGCAAGCACAGTTTTTCCAGGAGCTCTGGAGGGACTTGGCAACCCCTGCACACAGCAGCCTACCCAGTCTTACATCGGCACCAGCAGGGCTCAGCATCCCTCACACAAAGTACTGTGGCCAGGTCCGAGTAAACAAAGATGGGCAGGAGCCCACCACAGGGTGTCGATGTTCCAGCTGCCATCAAGGCTCACGAACACTTGTGCGAAGCAGTTTGCCCGGACCCAACACACCGATGGGCCTCGCTGACCCTCGCACACAGCAGAGCAGCAAATGCTGGTGCATCAGCAGAGCTTGGAAACCCTCGCCCATGCTGGTGAGCCCAGGTGTGGTGCAGTGGCAGGGCTCAGCATCCCTCGCACCCAGCTGTGTGCTCAGCCCCTGGGTGCCCGCAAGTCATGAGAACCCTTGTGCGTAGCAGGAAACCGATTCTCCAGCTACCGGCAGGAGTCGTGGATACTCACATACAGCAGTGTACTCTGTCCATCAGGGGAATTTGTCCATCTGTTGCATTAGTGGAATTTGGAAACCTTTGCATACAACAGCACAACCATTCCCAGCACACGGGGGGGACTTGGTGACCCTCATGCACCGCAGTGCATCCAGTGCCCGGGCAGGACGAGGGAGGATCAGCACCCATCACTCAGCAGCCCAGCACCCAGCCACAAAGTGCTCTTGGACCTCGTCGATACTCATGCACAGCAGCTTTTCCAGCCCCGATATCAGTGCAGATGAGTGGCCCTCACACACAGCAGAGCAGTGAAGGCCAGGGGATCAACAGACTTCAGGAACCCTCGCCACAGCATGGAAACAAATCTAGGGTGGGCACACTGTAGTGGGATGGAGACTGAAACCCACTGCTGCACGGGGACCAGGTTCACTGCTCCGACTGTAGCTTCAGGCTGCTGCACTTGGCTAATCCTAAACCAAACCACAACTCTAACTCTAAGCCTAACCCTAAACCTCACCATAACCCTAAACTCAAAGCCTATACTTAATACTAAAGATAACCCTAGCACTAGGTTATAACCCTAACTTTATGCCTAATTCTAATCCTAAACCTATTCCTAACCCCAACCCTAATGGGAATTTTAAATGCAACACTAGCCCCTAGTCCTAAGCCTAACTGTAAGTGTAACACCCTAAGCCTAACCCTAAACCTACCCCTTACTCTAACCCTAACACTGATCCTGAACCCTATCCCTACTTGATGCCCAAAACCCTGACTTGAAGACAGACACTAACCAAAACCCTCACCCTACCACTAAGCCCTAACTCTAACCCTAGCCATGACCCCATGCTTCTTGCCGTGCAGCTGACGGGGCAGGAGAATGGACATGAAGGTGGGTGGTTCTTAGGTCACTGATCCCTACGTAGCTGAAGGGCTGGGAGCAGGGACATCGCTGGAAGTGCTTGCGATGCCCTACATGCCTGAGTAGTAGCACACCGGGCAGCAGCAAGCCCATTCTGCACGGGGCCTTGTGATGCCACTCGTGGCTGAGCAGATTGGACAGCAGAGATCGTGCAGGTGCTTGTGCTGTCGCTGTTGGCAAAGGATGTGACAGGTCAGCAGCGAATGCACTGCTCGTGAGGTAGGCACTGCCCTACCTCATGAGGAACGCGCTGCCCTATCAGGTAGGCAGCCACGAGTGGAACCACAAGCACCCGTGGTTGCTGCTGCCCTGTCAGCTCCACAGCACCAAGGGATGTCAGGACAACCTGCACGAGCCACCTGCCTGCCCCATCCCCAGAGGCTGCTCGCCTCAGGTGACAACACCAGTGTTGTGACAACACTAAGATTAGGGTTAGGGGCTAGGGGCCAGCAGTAGGGTTAGGGCTTGGGGTTATGGTTAGGTTTGGCATCAGCATTAGGTTTAGGGTGAGGGTTGTGTTTAGGGTTAGGTTTAGGCTTAGGGTTAGGGTTAGGCTTAAGGTTAGGGATGAGGTTAGGGTTAAATGTAGGCTCAGAAGTGAAACCACAGCCTCCTGCACGAGCCGTGTGCTTGCTCCTGCCTGACAGGCACTCGGGCACCAGCGGCCTCACAGCCCCTGCACAAAGCAGCTGGCTGCTGACATCCTCTGGGCCACTTGGACACCAGTCCCATCACCACCCCTGTGCAAGTCATGTCCATGCTCCTGCCACATCCCCTAGGCAGCCTCAAGGGACCGCACAAGCTCCTGGGCACAGGAGCAGGGCCAGAGCAGCTATGTCTCATTCTACCACTCCATCAGGACTCTGCATGTGTTTGGGGGTGACGTCCCAGAGCATCAGAGGCAAGAAACATTCGAGACACCTCTGCCCATATTCCCCCCCACACCTTGCCAACTGTAGCTATTCTGACTCAGGACATACCCCTGTGTGATACCCCTAAATAGTTGGTTAATCTTAGGAAAATCTGGAAACAGATTCTTGAGACATACCGATAGGATCGTTTTGGTTACCCAAGGATGTTCAAGATAGTGAAGGGTTATTGTACGGTATGTCCCACAGGAGAAGAAGGGGGAGATGCCATCCTGTTTTCTCCACAGATTTGCTTTTGGTGGAGAAAAGGGAAAAAATGTTATTGTTAAGTGTTGCCATGAGATGGTTTCCAAAGTACAGGGAGAGCAGCAAGGGAGGGCCCAAATACCAGACTAGGCTCAAGGCCAGTGCTTTTTTCATAGTTCTCCCAGGCAAAACACAGCCAAGTGCTACACAGTACAGCAACTCCCCCCCCCCCCCCCCCCCCCCCAAAAAAAAGCAAAAAAAAGCCTTTAAAAAGCTCTCAAATGTGATGTACAACAACAACAAAAAAAAAAGGTGCATAGCATGGATCAGATAAGAGAACAAATAAAACAATGTTGAGAACAAAAAAGTCAACATTGTGACCAGTAACTGTCAAACATATAATAAGTTCCATCTAACACACTGTGGTCAAATCTGGCATTATCTCAAACCCTCTGAGTCCCTGTTTAGGTGCCAAAAAAGGACCATTGTGGCTTAACCAGCAGGCAACAAAGCACCACATGGCCCCTTGCGTACTTCACCTTAGCCGGGTGAGAAAGAGAATTGAAAGGGTAAGAGTGATAAAACTTGGGATGTGATAAAGACAGTTTAATAAGTAAAAGAGGAAACAAAGAAAAACGAGCGTTGCAAAAAGCAATCACTCACCAGCAGTCAAACGATGCCCAGCCAAACCCCAGGATACAGCAGCCCTGGCTAATTCCCTCCCACCCCCTGCAATGTCCCAGTTTTTACTGCTGAGCACTCCGCTACCCAGTAGGGAATACCCCTTTGGTCAGTCTGGGTAAGCTGTCCCGGCTGCTTTCCCCCCCTGCCTGTTGCATGCTGCTGTCCTCCTTGCTGGGAGAAATGGAGAAAGCCTAAAGACTGCATAACAGCTGAAACACGGGTGTGTTATCAACTGGTTTGGTAACAAATGCAGAACGTTGCACCATCCTGGCTGCTATGAAGAAAGTTAAATTTAACCCAACCAAAACCAGCTGAGCTTGTATTTCAGCTAAGGAAAAGGCGCTTGGTTCTCCTCAAGCAGTCAGAACTGTCAAACCCTCGCTGACAGGTGGGCTCCAGCCTCTATCCTTCCCTTCCTTCCAGAAGGGCACCTGGCAAAGGCACTCGGCTCCTTCTACAGCATTGTACAGCTTGCATGCCTGCGAGGTGCAGTGCTCTCACCGCAAACCCGACTGAATGCAGCCAGAGGACAGACATGTAACGGTTTATGTCCTAACAACAGTGCAAGAGATTTGCATGTTATTCATCTCTTGAGATGAAATTTATTCCAGGGTAGGAAGAAGCTGGTATTTTCATCCTGAACTAAATTGGCACCAGTGGACAGTTGACAGAAGGAGCAGTCCTGTTCTCTGCCAGCGCTTTCATCGCACCCCTGTTCTGCCCCATTTCTTCTCACCCGCACCCACCTGTGCTAATGCCCGGGGAGGATGGTGCAGGGGGGAAAGACACGAGAGGTTCGAGGCCTTGTGCCCCCTTACCTAGAGGGATGGCAAATCTTACCACACTACAGGGAAAAAAAGCTTATTTTCATTTCTCAAGATTGCCACTATCGGGGAACCAGACCTCATCATTGTGCTGAGACTGAGAGAAGAAATAACGTGTAAATTGAGCAATATACCAGCAAGCAGTTCCTCTTACCAATGCTGCTCTGAAAGACAAGGCAGTGGCACAGCATGTCACCTTCAGCCAGAAGCCCAGCTTGCATTTCTTTTCCTGTAGAAACCTTGAAGCGTGCCTTACTCCCGGAGGTGCTGACAGCCCGCAATAGACCCAGGCACAGTTTTTTCCCAGCGATACTGGCACGTACTGATTGTGCCAAGCGCACGTAACTGCCCTTGAGAATGGGCACCAAGAGGCACAAAGGTAAGTTACCGGCAGCAGCTCCACCAAAACCAGCACCGGCAGCAGCACCACATCCAGCAGGGACAGGGCCTGCGGGACCTGCCCAAGTGCTCCGGACCCGCTGAACATGCTCACTGATGTCATAAAATGCTTGACAACATCACAAAGCACAGGGGCCGGCTGGGGGTGGCCATCTTATCCTTCCGGAGGCTGGCGGGGACCACGTGTCTGTAGCCGAAGACACAGCCCCTCGCACAAGCCGAGGAGCATGGGGCTGCGCAAGGCCACCCCCGCACGGCTCCCAGGTCCTTGTGGGCCCCCCGCCGCCATCCCTTCCTCTCCTGGCACCCACACAGAGCTCGTCTGTGTGGAGAAGGATGGGTTTGTCAGAGCAGGTGCCCACCATCAAGGCTCCAAGAGGCATGAAAGAAGGCAGCAGGATGCCACTGTTGCACCTCAGTGTGTGTACTGGGCCCTCAGTGCGTGTTTGGGGGCACCCGTGACCCTTTCTTGTGCCTCTGTGCATCGCTGGACTGCTGGATATCTCCTGGAGGGAACTCCAGACCCTTCAGTGTCCATTTTGGGACACCCATACCCTTTGGTTTGTTTTTCAGTATACTCAGTCCCCACGAGTGCACCTTTTGGCACAGCCTGGTCCCCACGGTGCGCCTGTTGCAGTGCCTCACACCGCTTGGTGTCCATTTTGTCTTGGTGCATCACGTAACCCCTCGTTGTTTTACAGATGCCCAGGTCTCCTGGGTCCCTTTCCAGGGATGCCCCAGTGCCCTGGAAGTGCCTTTTGTTGCATCCCCTACCCCTGGGACCATCTTTTGACGTGCTCCTGACTTCTCATTGTGCCTTCTGGGGTTCTCCAAGGCTCTTGATGGGCGTTATAGGGCACTCCTGGACCAGTGGGTGTGCATATTTGGGTACTCCAGACCTCTCACTTAGACTTTTGGGGCAATTTGGACCCCTTAGTGTGGCTTTTGGAGTGTTGTTGCCTACCCTGTGTGCCATCTCGGGTGCTCTGCCTTCCTCAGATTGCCTTTGGACACCTCCCAGAGCCCTGGGCATGCCTTTTGGTGTCTCTGGAACCCTGGGTGCATATTTCAGTGCTCAACAGTGCAATCTGTGTTTCTTCTGGGGCACCCCAGGCTCCTCAGTGTGCCTTTCAGTACATCTGAACCCCCTTGGTGTGCCTTTGGGACACCCTGGATGCCTCCATTTCTTTGTCAGAGTGTTCCAAGACCCTGTGTGAGCCTTTTGAGGTGGCTCTGCACCCCTTGATCTGCTCCCCCAACCCATGGCTGTGCCTTACGTGGTACCCCAGTGCCCTTCGTGTGCTTTCAGGGCACCTCTGGACTGTTGCATGTGCCTTTTGGGACACCCCAGAGTCCTCAGTATCGCTTTGGGTGGGCTATAATAGACTCCCACAATGACATCCAATTTATTTCCTTGTCCCTTAATCCATACCCAGAGGCTCTAAACTGTCGCCCCCAGCTGCAAGCTCCGTACAGCGCAGCCCCTCCATTACCCGCAGCATCAGCCCCCTGCCCTGCCTGTCCCTCTTGAAGATCCTGTAACCGTCCATCACAGCACAGCAGTCACTGGGCTCTTCCCACCAGGCTACACTTACGCCAGTGTGTCCCCAGTAGCTCTGGGACTGAGCCAAGGCTTCTAGCCCCTCTTGCTTTTTCCTCATGCTGCGTGCATTGGTGCAACAACATTTCCAGCGTGCTCCAGTGTACCCAGCACCCCACAGAGCAGACTGAAGGATCTCGCTGGCACAGTCTCATAGTTTATCACTGCTGAGCCTGTTTTTACCCCTTTCCCGTTCAAATCTAGCATGTTTCTCACCTAAAAAACATGATTATGAGATTCGAAGGGACAAGGGACAGCTTTTATGCATTCAAATTGTGGCTGCCCAGCTGAGCAGCCACTGCCCACACCTGCTCCGCTGTGTGCAGGGAGAGGCAGGCACAAGGGAAAAGCCTCCCTTGCCCCTCTGTGGGCCCCAAGTCTCTCTGCTCCCCCGTGCATGCTCAGATCCTCTTCATTCTCTTCAGAGATGCTCCATTCCCTTCCTTGGGAGAACAGATCTCCTCTCTTCCCATTTGGGACTGCTTTTCTCCTCACCGTGGTCCTCGGTGACAGTTCAGATCTCCTCCAGGCTGATTCACTCTTTCTGAGGACTTCTCCCCTCCTCCTTTGAGAGCCCCAATTCCCCCTCATGGGAACAGTAATTCTTACTTGTCCACTCTGTGCTCAGCTCCCCTCCATTACCCTCCATGCATGCTCAGATCTCTTCCATTCCCACTTGTGTGTGTGCAGAACACCCCCCCAGCATATGCTCTGATCCTTTCTGCTTCCCTCTTTGCATGCACAGAGCCCCTGTACGCCCACCTTCCTTTACCTTCCTGCTGTGCTCCTTCTGATTCCCTCCCTCCATCCTCCGATGCCCTCCCTTCCTCCCAGCGCCTCAGCTCTGAGCACTCAGGTTTCATCCATTCTCCTCCCCAGGCTCATGCAAAACTAAATGGAGAAGTAAGAGCGCGCAAAAGGAGGAACAACCAGTATCTGAGCACAGACAGAGGGGAACAGAGAAAAGTGGACACACAGCAGGATGTAGGGGAATTTCTCCAAGTTTTATTTACAAAATTCATAGTTTTGGTCTGGACAGGGAATTAGGGTTCAGGGGGACATTTGTCTCATCCCACATCTCTTCTATCTCTTCCTTTTTACTGAGTTTGTCTGCAAATTCCAGCCTCCCAGGTGGATCTGGGATGACACACACAGAGTTAGGGTTAGGTGAGTTTAAAAAAAAAAAAAAGCTGTTGAATAATTTAGTGGAAAGATATCACAAAAGTCACCAAGTAACTCATTTGGCAATTCCCCCTCCTGCAGTCCTTGTCATCTGATGGCAACAGAAGCCCAAATCCTTGCAGTCCAGCGAGGGTGTATTTTACAAACATCTCTCCCTGTTTAGAAGTTCTCGGAGCTGATGCTCTGACTCTCCTCCTGCAGCTGGGAGGCTGTGGTGTCTCCAGGCGAGGCTACGTTTAAGTACCCAATCTCAGAAGGCTGAGAGGGCGATAAGCAAAAGGATGAGTCTTGGCTTTCGGCTCCTCCTTCGGGCTTTGTGTCCTGCACGGGCTTCAGGGTGCTGAGAGAGTCTGGCAGTTCTCGTGATGGGAAGCTGAAAACAAATTTCCTCTCAAGTCATTCTGCAAACTCCGACTCTCTGCTACCTGCACAGCCCCAGCGCTCCTTCCAGCACCGCTGTGAGGCAGCACAGGGTCAATGAAGTTTGCCTGGGCTAAGGCTCCAGCACTCTTCCTCCAGCACGTAGCTGACGGCCCATTTCCCCCAGAGCATACTCTGACTCGTGACACTGTCCATCACCCACATTAGCACCCAAAGGCCACAAGCAGGGCCACTGTGCCAGGTCTCCAGCAAGCAGAGACCAGAGCCCGCTGCTTTCCCCATTAGTGTGCTCACCTCCTGCTTTTTGGGGTGGATTGGGGTGCTCCGTGCTACGCCAGAGGTTGAGAAACAGCTCAGGCTCCCTCCTGCCCCCTTGCCCACTAGTCATGAAACTGTCCTGGGACATGGGTCATACAACTCCAGGCAGCAGCCGTCCTCTAAGCCTCATAACCTCTCGTGTAAAAACACTTCTCCAAATTCACTGGGCACGAAGCTGACAATGTCACAGCAAGTGCTGGAATTTACACAGTCATGTGAGCCTCACTTCTAAGTCCTGGTGTTTCCTGACATATTTTGAAAATTTTACTTCTCCATCCCATCAGTTTCATGGGGGTCTTTTTAATACCATTTTCCCTGTAACTAGACTAAAAAAAAAAAAGGGGAAAAAAGAAAAAGACCCTTGGAGGTGAAAGCACAGAGTGGAGCATTTGTTTTAACAGCCAAAATGTACAACTTCTGCATTGCCACACGCAAAAAAAAAATCTCTTCCTTCTTGTTTTACCCCACGATACCTGGTACGGGGAGATGGCAACACCTTACTCTGTAGCTGCAGTTCAGAGAGGTTAGCACCCTTCAAGTCCTGGAATGATAAACAGAGACTTTCAAAGTAGGAGGTGTGTATCAGATCCTCAATTTCAACACACAGTCTGGGTCTTGAAAGTGCCCCCCACTTCACAGCTAGTTCCCCAAATCCCCAGCTCCACAGAGGTAATAATCTTAAATTTGTTTTCTGGGTCTGAATCTAAACTAAAAAACAAACAAACAACAAATAGCGCGGGTCAAAGAAACAGAAAGAAATGAAATGCAATGGAGCACACAGACAGCTATTTCTACCAGGTCCTGAAAGCACTTCGTTTCATTTGTAATCACTCGTTTCCACATTGGGTTCCTTTTAAACTTCAAAATGTACCAATAAACTTCCATATCCACCTGTTTTATCTGGAGAGTTGTTGAAACAAAATCTTTGACCTTCCTGGATTTTTCCCCATTTCTCCCCAAGTTCTTTATGAATTTGTTCAATCCAGAGCTGAGTTTATAGGTAAGATGTGCCTTTGTTCAGTTTAGTCACTGTTGTCAGTCAGCTTGGTCTGAGTTGTTTTTGGCTCACAGAAATAACATACCTAACTCCCTACCACAGTGTTCTGGGTTATTCGTCAGGATATTAAAGCTAGCTTTAAAATGGCCAGGCCCCAATTACTGAAGTCTTTTAACAGCTCTAAAACTGAAACAGAGGCAATGCGAACTTAGGGAACTCTCTTCTGTGGGAAACAGAGGCGCCCACTTGCCGACCTCACTCTCTAGAGGTTTGCTGCCTACCAGGGGCTCATATCGGGGCTGCTACCAAGAGACTGCTGAGCCATGGGCAGCCCACAGACTGCTATCGCCTGCTGTTGTTTCATCTGGGTACCAATGACACTGTCAAGAGCAGTCCAAGGTGTATCAGGAAGGACTACAGAGCCCTTGGAGCAGCTGTAAGAGGCTCTGGAGTACTGGTGCTCTACTGTCCAATCCTACCAGTCAAAAGGCTTTGAAAGGAGCAGCTGAATCCAGCAGATCAATGCATGGGACTGGTACCTTAGCCAGGGATTTGGCTTTTTAGACCATGGGACTATCTTTGAGAAACCTGGTCTACTGGGAACAGATGGGGTCCATCTGTCGGAGGTGAGGAAGAGCATCTTTGGTTACAGGCCTGCCAACTGGTGAAGAGGCCTTTCCACTAAGGTTACCAGTGGAGAGGAACCTCAATCCACTCAGCTCTTACTGGTTCGATGCCAGTGCCGGCAATAGATGCTTGGAGCCAGGAAGGGGATCAGAGGTCAGTGGGAGAACACTTGAAGAGCAGCACAAAGTAATTCCTCCAGCCACTTCATCCAAAAAAACAGTTTCACTAGGGGCCCAGCTTAAGTGCCTCTACACAAATGTATGCAGCATGGGAAATGAACAAGGGGAACTGGAAGTTTTAGTGAAATCTCATGGCTGTATCACTGACCTCAGTGAGACAGGGCAGGATGATTTGCATGCCTGGGATGCTGGGATAGATGGTTACAGGCTCTGCAGGACAGGGAGGCAGGGAAGGAGAGGAGATGGGATAGCCACGTACACTAGGGAACGCCTTGACTGCATGGAGCTGGGTGATGGCAATAAAAAGGTTGAGTGTCTCTGTCTAAGGGTCAGGGGAAAGGCCAATGAGACAGATATTATGGTGGGAGTCTGTTACAGAGCACCCGGTCAGGATGAAGAAGCAGATTAAACATTCAGTAAGCTACTGGAAGTCTCACTAGCCCTTGTTCTTGTGGGGCGGACTTCAACTTCCGAGACATCTACTGGAAATACAATACAGCAGAGAGGATACAGTCTAGAAGACTCCCAGACTGTGTGGAGGATAGTTTCTCAATGCAAATGGTGAGCGAGCCAGCTAGGGAAGGTGCCCCACTTGTCTTGTTGTTTGCAAGGAGGGAAGTACTTGAGGGTGAAGGACGGTTGGAGGCTGTCTTGGACGCAGAGATCATGAAAGGATCCTTGCTGAAGTAAGGGAGGCACTTCTCAATTACTTCAGGGTCACTGTGGCCAGGACAGCCACCGATCGCCAATTCACCCACAAGACCCTCTCTGTTTTACCAACAACAAATCTAGGAGAGCACCTTTCCTAGTCGGCTCCCATAGCACCCGTACCAAGTAGTTATCTCCAACATGCTTTAGAAACTTCCTAGAGCTGTCTGCATCCACTGTGTGGTATTCCCAATTAACGTCTGGCAAGCTGAAGTCACACAAAAGGATAAGAACAAGTCTAGAGAAATCCCTTAATTCCCTACAGAACAATATACCAGTGCTATAGGCCATCCAGCCACGATGATGACAGACTCCCACAACAACATCTGCATTATTTGCTTTTCCTGTAATCCTCACCCAGAGGCTCTCAATCATGTCATCCCCAGCTGCAAGCTGCACACAGTCCCACCCCTCCTTTACGTGCAGCATCAGCCCCTCACCTCGCCTGCCCTGGCTACGTCTCCTGAAGAGCCTAAAGCCGTCCATCACAGCTCTCCAGTCACTGGACTCTTCCCACCAAGTCTCCCTTATGCCAATGGTACCATAGGTGTGAGACTGAGCCAAAGTTTCCAGTTCTGTTCCTCATACAGTGTGCATTAGCGTACAAATATTTCAAATACGCTTCAGTGTATTCAGAGTGAAAGCTCCAACCAGCACAATATTCCTCAAAGACTGTCATGCTGTCCCATAGCTTATCACTAGTGAGCCTGATTTTATCCCTCTCCCCCTTCAAGCCTAGTTTAATGCTCTTTCACTCAGCCCCATTAACTTGTAAGCAAAAACTCTTTCCCCCCTTTAAGAAAGGTGAATCCTACCAGGCCCCAGCAGGCCTGATGTCACGTAGACCACCGCACGATAAAAAAGCCAAATTCTGCCAGTGACACCAGCCTTGGAACCAGGTATGGATAAGCCAGGTCCGCCCGCTTATTTTGATATAATCCCCTACAACTGGAAGGATAGAGGATAATTCTGCTGGCACCCCTGATCTCTTTACCAATATCCCAAAAGATCCCAAAGGCCCTGAAGTCTCCTTTGATCATCCTTGGACTTCTCATCATAAATTTGTCGCTACCCACATGAAAAAGCAAGGGCAGATAATAATGAGTGCCATACCAGGCTAGGAGGTCAGCTACCCCAAAAGTCTCTCCTCAGTGACAAAGCCATTGCAGTCTACTGCGGGCTTGGTGTCCCTTCCCACCCAAAGCAGAGGATCGGTCCAGCCCTTCCCTGGCACCTCAGCTGCAGCTTGGATACTGACCCACTCTCAGGACATCAGCTCCTGCAACCTGTCTGCTCAGAGGGTCTCACCTCCGTGTTGGGAGCGTGGATGCTCCTCATGGCACGCTGCGAGGGGGGCACGTGGCCGGAGAGCTGCAGTTTGCTCTCATGCAGCCGCACGTTCTCCTCATCCAGGATCTTCACTCTGGGCACGTTGTATACAAGGCATAAGTTATTTCCCGTCCAGGCACACTGTGCTTTCAAAAGGGCATTTTCTTTTTCAAACTCAGACCCTTTTGCCTGCACAGCCTTCAGCTGTATGCCAAGGGCCTAACACTACATCCCACAGCAATGAAAAGCCCCAGCACTAGTGACTGAGGCATGATTCAGGCTTTCCTCCAGACAGAATAGGGATTTCTTCAGAGAAAGGAGAATAAAACCAAAGAAGTAATAGGATGAGGCAGGTTTCCAGGGGCATCCCACCAAGGCATCATTAGGAGCCTACCTGCTCTGCAGGGCGGCAATCGTAGACCTGGTGCTCCAAGGGGTCTCCTCTTGGTCAGTTATCTTCTGGAGGAGCCGTCTTCTTTCCTGGAGTAATTTCTCATTCTCAGTAGTGATCTGTGCAATCAGCACCTTCCCCTGAGCGTTGTCACAGAAGGAAACAACAACCAGCAGTTATGCTTTGCTCTTCTCTATCCACTCAAAGTGCCTTACCAAAAGGATCACCATCAAGCATGTTCCCTAGGAGGGAAAGCCCTTGATGTGTTCTCTTACCTTTTCCACTTGGAGTTTTGACTCACTGAGCTCACTTTCAAGCTGCTTAATTCTGCTGTCCCTTTGTTTCACCTCATGAATGAACGTCTCTTTGGCTCTGCGGATCTTGTCTTTGTGGCGGAGCTGCATTTCATTATATTTCCTGAAGAGGCACAGAGACAAACTTAAGGCCATGAAATCCTTTTGTGTTCTGGGTCAAAAACAAGGCAGATGTTCTGTGTTTATTCAGGCTTTTCCAAGCACGAACTGGCAGCCATCTACCAAGCTCTATTTGGCTTCCCAGTCAAAGGCAGAATGAGCACAGCAGCCTTCTGGGCTATATCTTTCACTTCTGACCATTTGGGTTTTTTGTCTTGCAAAGGTTGCATAATTAAGTGTCAACCAAATGGAAACTGACTGAGGGAGAAGGACCCAACGCGTTCCCAAAACTGACTCCCAGCCTTACAAAATCGTGTCCTTGCTCATCTTAGCTCTGAGCTCCTTCATATCAAACAGGTGTAAAGTCACCAAAACTGGAAGTAATGGGGAAAGGGTAAACAGGGGTAAGGCGTTTATTTTATGGAGATGCAGGTGGTAAAGGGGAAGTACTTGAGAGGCAGGGGGCGGAAAGCAATAAAACCGGTATTTACAGGGGAGACTCGCATCCCTGGAAGCGCCCAAGGCCAGGCTGGATGGGGCTTTGAGCACCCTGATCTAGTGGGAGGTGTCCTGCCCATGGCAGGGGTTTGGAATTAAGATGGGTTTTTAACTACCCTTCGAACCCAAGCCATTCTATCATTCTATGAAGAAGAGTCCTAAAGAGCAAGGGTCAGGCAAAACAGAGCAGGTTGTGGAAAGAGATACTTCAGTGAGCTCTTCTTAAAGCTGCAACACTGGGGTTAAATATTTGTCTTTCCTGAGACTTGTGACCACTGCTCCCCCCTCGTATCCTGACCATTTAGGCAGGAAAGACATGTTTGGTTTTTTTTTTAATTTTTCTTTCTGTCCCAGTTGGAAAATATCACACAAGAGTCTCTATCAGATTAGGGAGGTTTGCATACATTTGCTCAAAACTCACGAGAAAAACAGTACTAGGCTTCAAATTAGTTCAAAAGTATTCTGATGGAAAAAAAAACAGCTCCATGAAGCCCCTTTGCCCAGACCCTAAACAGCAGCACCCACAGCTCTCCCTAGACACCCCCTCATTTTCCACACTGCTTTAGCTACCAAGGGGAACACGAAGTAGCAGCAGATGTGTGATGCATAACCTAATTGCACACAAGGGCATCAGGTTAAGGCTGTTATCTCAGTGCTAAATGTCCTGAACAGGAGAGACACGAATGGCTACAGAACAGTGACGGCGAGTGTCACCACCAGAGCAATTCCTGGGAAATTCGTCTTCATGTTCCCTGCTGCTTCAGTCCTTACCTGACATACAGATCCTTCTGGTTCAAAAGACGGACTCCTTCCTCATAAAGAGCTTTGTTTTCCTCCTTCAGCACTGAAAGTTGCTCTGAAAGCTTCTGGTTCTCCTTGTGACACTGGAGATGCTGGAAAAGAGTTATTTTTTATTTGTGTGTGTGTCCTCAGCTACAGCAGCTCTCTGCCTCCTTTTCACTCCGGTCTCTCTTGCAGTCTGTCATTAATCCTCACGTTCCCCATGACAGATAACATCCATCCATCCTGCTCCCAACCTCCCTGCCGCCAAGGCCACTGCCTCCTCCTGCATCAGGTTCATGTGGTAGCGAGGGGACAGTGGGGTGGCCTCTGTGAGCACGGCCCAGCAGCTGCCCCGTGTCAGAGAAAGGCCAGTCCCAGCCAGCTCCAAAAGGGACCTGTCACTGCCCAAAGCCCACCCGATGAGCAACACTGGTTGTGCCTCTGGGAGACCACATCGGAGCAAGGGAAAAAAACTGCTGTGCAACAGCAGCTGGGAGACAGAACAGCAACAGAGAGAAACGGAGAGCGAGAGAGCAGTGTGGTGGAGTTCAGCTGCCCATCGGGGTGAAACCACCACACCTCCCCAAAAAGAAGGGGGAATATGAACTTCTGTGCTGCTGGGGGACCACAGGCTTTAAAAGGGCAGAGGGAGACATTGCATCCTGCCAGACAGTGAACTCTACCAAAATTTTCTTGTGAAAAGCTCCATGCTTCATGAGAAAAGGGGATGTTCTTTTCCTCTCTCCCTTCAAGCCCTCCTTCCCTGCCCTCACAGTTGCATCCCCAGGAAACCTACTCAAGACGGGATGGTGCTTTTCCTCCAGTTCCTTTTTTAAGTCAGTGGGATCTGCAATTGCTCAGCACCTGGCTGGATTTGGCCATATTTCACCAGTTCCCACACAGATTTCATACTGGAACGGTCCCATTTACCCACACAAATTGTTCCCTAGAGCTCAGTCTGCCCTGGAGCCAGCCACCAGTACAGCATCACCTTGGGTGACGAGGACGTGTCCATGCTGCAGCTCACCTCACTCGAATCAGTTTTCCTCTCATCTTCTAGGGCATGCAGAGTCTTGGCCTGCAGCTCCACGTGCATCTTGGCCAGTGATGCCTCTGTCTCATGTGAATGCCGGAGCTGCTGCCGCAGCTCCTCCACCTGCTGCTCCAGGAGCTTCCTAAAAGCACGTTGGTGTGACAGTGAGACATGGACACAGAGGCCAGCCCATGGCGTGCCACCGTGAATTCAAGGCCGGCTCTGGTCTAAAAACAACATCGCGCCTGCATCCACACCTGCCCTGGACAACTCTGAGGGTAGGTAGAAAGAAATGCGCACATCCCAGGTGTCCCCACGTCCCAGTGCCATGTCAAACGGTGAAAGTCCTATCTGGGAATGTCAAACCCAGTGTGAACACAGCAGTGGTGGGACACAGCTGGAACAGCTGCTGGCATCTAGAGGGTAAATAATCACTGAACCAAACCACTGGGCTGCCTGGAAAGGACCATGCACCTTTTGAGGCAGCTGAAGTCTCCACAAGTGTTTTAAATCTTATAAAGAGGGGATTCTGTCTGCCACAAACACTTGGAAGGCAAAAGAAGAGATGGGAGGCAAAAATCAGCGACTCTGCGAGCCCACCTAGGGCCAGGCATGGAGCTGCAGAAGGTAGCTGGGAGGCTGGCACAGAAGCATTTGCTGGCTGGCACACACCTCCTCTCCACTCACAGCACAGGTCTTACCCAGCTCTGGGTACCTTTTCAGCAGCTCCTCACGGAGTTCTTGCTGCACTCGAGCTTCGTTTTCTCGAGCCTCCTTCAATTCCTCCTCCAGGAGTTTCTTGTCTGAAACACGGGTCTCTGCCAGCAGGAGCTGGTGTTGTGAATCCTTCAACTTCTGATGGAGCTTTGAGATCTCAGATTAAAATGGGACACAGATTAAACTTTCTGAATTTAACAAGCCAGTACTTGGACCCAAAATGAATAGTAAAATATTTTCAAAAGGCTATCAATTAGTTTGGATCAGATACTATGTCATGAATTAGCAACATGTTTTTATTTTTATTTTTTACACTTAAATCAATCCTGTACCCTTCAAAAACAAATCCAACGATTAGTGCAGGAACACAGAAGAATTGATGCTATAGAAAACACAAGCTTTTGCAACTCACTAGACTGTGAACAGCAGCAAGGGTCCTCTGTGAGGACATGATCCAGGCTCCCTACACCTGCCAGCCCCACTAGAAGTATTCTCAGATACCGAACTTTAGAGTCAGGAGTTGAGGCATCCAATTTGCTTTCTATTGTCTTAATTATGCATCCACTATTAACCAATATGTCTCCTAAAATACTCAGCCAACCTGCCAAGTGATCTCAAACTAGTAAAATGGACTTCAGGGAACTGATTTGTGAACTGCTAGTGCTTCTTTTTCTGAACTGCAGCTACACAAAACTGCTAAAAATATACCTGATGTTAACTTAATCCATGTTGTTGAGTTACCTGTTTTTGTGCTTCGTACACTTTGGATTTCTCCTGTGCAAGTTTCTCTTGCAGGCTGCTCTGCAATTTATCAGCATGGGAGCATTTCAAGAGCTCTTGTTCAAGTTCTTTGACCTTCTGCTGACTTTTTTCCAACTGTGCTGAGAGAGAGGAGCATGTTTCAGTTGCGTCCGAGAGCTTTGCCCGAGCTTGCTTCAGTTCAGCTTTGACCTGAGTTTCAAAAGAAGAAATCAAGTCTGAACTTCTATATATGAAGTCTCCCCTGAGCCTCCTCTTCTCCAGACCAAACACCCCCAGTTCCCCCAGCTGCTCCTCACAGGACTTGTGTTCCGGGCCCTTCACCAGCCCCGTAGCCCTTCTCTGGACATGCTCCAGGGCCTCGATGTCCTTCTTGTAGCAAGGGGCCCAAAGCTGAACACAGCACTCGAGGTGCGGCCTCACCAGAGCAGAGTACAGGGGGATGATCACCTCCCTGCTCCTGCTGGCTGCACTACTCCTGACACAACCAGGATGCCGTTGGCCTTCTTGGCCAGCTGGGCACACTGCTGGCTCATGTTCAGGTGAGCATCAACCAACACCCCCAAGGTCCTTTTCCTCTGCACAGCTTTCCAGCCACTCTGCCCCAAGCCTGTAGCGCTGCGCGGGGTTGCTGTGCCCCAAGTGCAGGACCCGGCACTGAGCCATGTTGAACCTCATCCCACGGCCTCTGCCCATCGACCCAACTTGCCCAGGTCCCTCCGCAGGGCCTTCCTGCCCTCCGGCAGATCAACACTTCCCCCCCAACCTGGTGTCATCTGCAGACTTACTGAGGGTGCACTCAATTCCCTCATCCAAATCATCAATAAAGATATTAACGAGGATGGGCCCCAACACCAACCCCTGGGGAACACCAGTGGTGACCAGCTGGATTTCACCCCGTTCACCACCACTCTCTGGGCCCGGCCACCCAGCCAGTTTTAAACCCAGCAGTGTGCCTGTCCCAGCCATGGGCTGCCAGCTTCTCCAGGAAAATATTGTGGGAAACCGCGCTGAAGGCCTTGCTGAAATCTAGACAGACTATGTCAACAGCCTTTCCCTCATCCACCAGGAGGGTCACCTGGTCACAGAAGGAGATGAGGTTGGTCAGGCAGGACTTGCCTTTCACGAACCCATGCTGGCTGGGCCTGATCCCCATGTTGTCTTGCACATGTTGTGTGATTGCATTCAAGATGACCTGTTCCACCACCTTTCCTGGCACTGAGGTGATGCTTTCCTCAAGCAGTTATCCCTGCTCTTTTCCTACCTTGGTGCATTCCTGCTGGAGCAAGAGATTTTGCTTTTGTAAGTCGATGTTTTTCTCCCTTTCATATCTCAGCTCCCTCTCAGCTGAGCTGCACAAATTCTGAACTCGACGCAAGTCCTGCCGCAGCTGCTGCACTTTTTCCTCCTGCTGTTGGAATCTCTCTTCAGACAGACTCTGCAGGAACAGCAAAACAAAAGTCATGGGAGAATTGATTCAAAGGAAGGATAAAGACTGGTAATTAAGAAAGGTGAGGATTGCAAAAGTATGCCAGTAGACTTTATGGGCATCTAAGTAGGAAGAGGGGTACAGACAGGCAAGTATTTCTTCTGATTCCCACCCAAGCAGGTCACTGCCCCAACACCATGACCTGTGTCCTACCCTGTCCATCTCCACGGAGAAGCTTATACAACTCTAGAGGTTGAAGGGGACGATGCGATAACCTGGATCAGGCAAGAAATCCCTGTTAAAGCTAACCTAGCAAACTAAAGCAAAACAACCCAGGTTGCTCTTAACTCATATATCTGTTCCTGAGCTGGTTTCTGACGGTGTCGCAGAGTTTTGTGACAGTCTCGCTAAGCACGAGTGGTGCACCCAGACACAACTTCCAGAGGTAGGAGGAACAAAGCAGGTCCTGCAGCAGTGCAGGAACAGACACACTGACACAATGCAACAGCAGCCTGGACACCTTGGAGTGGTCACCCACTTCTGTCACAGGCAAACAGGTTTACAATAGCTTTCAGAAAATGACTGAGCTCTTCGGTCCCCCATCTTCTTGCAAGTGCACCGTACACAGATTAGAAGCTCTTCCTATGTTTGGTGTATCAAAATCCTTCTTCTTCCCAGCATCAATTTCAGCCGTCTGTTGATCTGCATTCTTGCCTTGCAGCTTCACCTTCTGCTCTTGGGACCAGGTGAAGTCCCCTGAAGATCAAGCTTACATTCTCAACAAATGTCCAGCTGGGCAGGAACCCTTTGTTTGGTGCTCTTGGATCTGGCAATGTCATTTGTTCCCAGATGTTCCCCCAACAGGGATTTGTTCCCACCTTCTGTTAGGATCCTTTTCAGCATCTCCTCTACACCTTTTATCTTGCTCTGGCAGACAGTACACTTTTCTGGTCTGCTCTAACTGTACAGATGTGATGCATCTTGGTATCAGCGCAGCTCTGATCCTCTTTTCCACTCCCACTCCTGCCTGCAGGCCCTCCTGTCCTCTCTTCTCTTCCAAACTCCCACACATAATCCTTGCTTATCTTAAAACTCCCCAGCCTGGGTTTCTTCCTCATTTCTTCCTCTTGACAGGGCTAGCTGCTCTTCCCCTCCTTTTTTCGCTCCTGTATTAAGACAGGTGAACAACTTGCATTTAAAGCAGATAAACACAGCAGCAAACGCAGCCCTTGCCTGCCGCCTGGTAGAGCAATTGGCAAGCAGTAACCAAGGCTGCAGCAAAATCCAGGGGCTTGTGAGCTGCCACTTTGAGTCAGCAGTTAAAGGATGAGTTCAGGCACAGCAGTACAAGAGCAGAAAACTCCAAGGAGGAGCAGGGCAGTGGAATAGTTTCTGATGGTCTTGTAAGAGCAAGACCATTATGGGAACAGAAAGACAGCTCTGTTGCTCACACTCCAAAAGGGAGCTGAGAAAGAGCTCTAAAAAGGTCAAAAATATTATCTGAGGACTGTATAACTTATTTCTTTCACCTGCAGTAAGGGAGCCATTCAGTTTATCCAAGTTCTCATTATGACCAAAAACATGACAGAAGGAAATCACTACATTTGCTCATTCCCAAGCATTTTTCCCAAGGAAATCAGTCAGCCTCTCATCTCCTGCTGTGTGTTAACACTACAGCACTGCAAGAACTGGCTGATGCTGGAGATGTCAAAGATTGCAAAGCTGTCCATACCTGTTTAATGCTCCCATTTAAGCTGCTTGCAGAGCTCTGTGACACAAGAAACCTGTTGTCTCTATTGGCCATGCCTTGATTCATCCTCAAAGTCTCTTCAACTGTGCTGTCACGCTGCTCCCTGGTAGTCAGGATATCTTGCTTTAGCTTGGCAATTTCTTCCAATAACAACTGTTTTTCTTCATTGTTCTCCTTTAGCTGCTTTTCTAGCTCCTCTCTCTTCTTGTTGCTTTCTAGTAATTCAGAACTTGAAGAAGAAATAGTAAAGCAAAGAGATAACTATACACATCCACAGGAAATCACACTCTGAACAGAAAACTAGGGATATGAGAGTCCAGTGAAATCCCAGGGGATTTAATCCTGGGACTAGCAGTTCTGGGCAAGGTTCAGTCTCCCATGGACACTGATCCACAAAACAACGTGTATCCAAAGGGACAGCTCTCAGTCATAGGTTACTAGTTTAACTGCTATGCAAAGAAACACTCGCACGGGCCCATGTGAACCATTCTGCACCAACAAGCAGCACTGGAGCACTCACACAGTGCCTTGCTGCACGGAAGTAGGGGCTCAGCTCTACCCATCAGCTGTCTGACTTATCCTGATCCAAACTATACGACCTTACAAGCTAACATACCTGTCTTATCCTGATTTTTACTTTATCTCAGTACTGAGCTAGCCAGGTAATTGAGAGCTGACTATAACCATACTGGATTTAATCCAGACTTTTACTTATTAATGAAAGTTTGAGCATGGATGCTCTAACTTCAAATTTGTACTGGTTTACCAAAAAAAGGGGAGTGAGGGAACACCCCTGATATCTGCTGAAACCTGTTCTTCAAAGACCACTGAAATTCAGAGCAGGATGTACGACATAAGCTGTTGGCAGTGGTTAGGCCCAAGAAGCCTTAACCCATGATGGGAACTCTTTGGGACCATATTAGTCCAAATGCTACCTAACTCAAAGAGAAAAAGCCCACTCCCAAAGAACAGCTCTCGTTTACGCTGTTCAGAATGTGGAGCAGGTGCAGAAAAAAAAAAAAGGCTTACTGCTGATTGATCATGATATCACTAAGGGAAGTGCTTATTCACCAAAAATCCCTACAGAGAGCTGATTACCTTATACCTTAGAGGAAGACACAAACTGCTGTGCCCATTCTTGCCAGAAGAAACACTGCATGGATTTTGAAAGGACTAAACAATTAATCATCAAAGATAAATGGCAGAAAGTACCACAGGCCTTGTTAAGGTTTACCGTACAAGTTCTTGTTCATCCGTCAAGTTTTGGATCTGCTCTTCCAAAAATACTACTTTAGCCATCTGCTCTTCATGTGTCTTTTCATCTGTACATAAATCTTCATGTTGCTGCTCAAGTTTGCTAATCTGCTCACTTTCTTGTACAAGTTCAGAGGCCTGCAAGGTCAGAAAACACCACGACTTTCATTTTCTTCGGTCTCATTGAAATATTCTGAACAGTATAACACAGCCTGGGGACCCCATCAAGCAAAGGTCTGTGATTCTGCAGCTAAATTATTGTAGCTCTTGACCCCTGAAGACACACATGCCAGTTTTTCAGCATGGGAGGCAGCTGTGTGTAAGCTATCACCAAATCACAGTTCTTTATTTGATTTCATCCTTCTGTTGGCCATCTGTAGTTCTCAGTGCTTTATATCACGTGCCGCATTTCTTTACAAAACTAGCAACTCTTGGAAAAACAGAGAGCGCATCCTCCAACCAAGCCACACCGAATCAACTTTCTGTGGATGGCTGCTCTCCTCTTTCAGTGTCACCTATGCCTTAACACCTGGCAATGCCAGACCCAAAGCCTGAGACACAGAGCAAACACGCACAGAAAATAAAAGGGATGAAAAAGAAAAGAAGGGATTAGGAATACATAAGAACAGGGGAACTCCCAGACTGGATTGGAACCAGAATCTGCCTAGCCTAGTATTTGCTGCTAAGCAGTGGCGAAACCAAATCCTTCAAAGGAAAATACTGTTAAACCCAGAGTTATTACTCTGTTTCGTAAAATTTATGGGTTTTTTTTGTTTGTTTGTTTAAATCAATAGCTCTTTTTAAGTGCATACTAGCACAAAAATTTTAATTCCAGGTCTTCTTATCCACCCTCAGATGTGTTTATTTATACTGAACAATGCAGACAAGCAGCTTCTGTCTGCAGCAGACACTAGAAGGACGGTGATTCCTTTACATTTCTCACCTTTGTATCTAACAAAGCATTATCTTTTTGTGGCTTCTCATGGAATACATTAAAGAAATCCCTGTTTGCTGATGATCTTTGCAGACTCTGGAAGCCATTATAATGACTTCTATGCTCCGGTTTTGAGTCAGGCAACCAGTGTTAAAGAAAACAGTTAGCAATGCAATACCTCTAACTATAAGCTCAGAGAAAGAGCTTTCTCCTCTCAAATGTCCAGAAATCTCTTAAAAACAAGAAAAAAGGTTCCAACGAATGCAAACAGCTCTGTGTATAGCATTGGCCCATGGCACATCACATACATAGTCATTATTAAAAGCTACAAGAACTAAAATACTGTCGAATTTACTAGGCCCTTTCTATGTTTTGGACATCCCAACAAACAACATTGAACAACCTCAAATCTTGATCTCCAGGTGCATATTACTCACAACAGCCCAATGAATTCATGCCAAGCTCACTTCCAGCACTCTGTTGGAAAATGTTTTGTCCCCGTATAGCTCCTTTAACAAAAGGGAATGAACGCATTTGTGAAGTCAATGATCCTACCAAACACATGCAAGTCCTCTATTTCGAAGATGATTACAGCCATCCAGCCTAACACAGGCCACTGGATTTCATCTCATGATCCCTTTAATGGAGAAATAGCCTGCTCTGCAGCTTAAGCAAAACCACCAGCCAACAGGTGGCTGAATGACAAACAAACTCACAGGGATGTACAATTTTGGTTAAAAGGTCCCTGGACTATGAGTAGATTGAACTATTGGGATGCAGAGGTTAGAGTGACCTCTCTTGTTCTTCCCATCATCTCCAAATCAGACGATTCCTTTTTTATATCTTATAGACTGACCTAGCCACTTTCTAACCTGCTTTTTTGCAAAGCCTGGTCTGCAACACGAGCTTTTGCAATGTGAATTTGTTGTCTAAGTTCTACAAAAGACCTGTCCTCTAGATGACACCGTTCCTCCAGCAAGACTTTGGTATGCATGCAATTACACCAACAGTTCAGACCCTCACTGGTTTTTACTTATGTTTAAGGAAGCAATATGACTCACAGCTTTTAATTAAAATACTCAGTCTGAAAACTTTCCCTCTGCCCTCTACAGAAGAGGGCTTCGGGTATAGACTTTGAATTACTGTTTTGTTATTAGATTCACTGAAAGGAAAAATATATTACGGAGTTAAGAGACAGTTCCATTAAAGCAGTTAGATTTAAAACCATCTGCCAAATAAGCTTTGGAACTGGCTGGACTAGAGAAATGAGTCAATAGAATTCACGCAACACCCTTGGAGGGCAACTCTTATGTTTTATGGAGTCACAAAGGCAACTGCCTCCTGCAGGGAGTCACACTGTAGGAACTATGTGCAGATTCTCCTGAAAGAGCAGAGCCATAAGAAAAATTTTCTACTTCCCAAACTAGAAAATACACAGTTCCTGGAAGAACACCACAATCCTGTAGTTGATGCACATCTGGCTGCCCAGTACCTTCTTCTCAGCCTTCAGATCTTCCCGCAACAGTTCAAGTTCAGATGCAAGTTGCTTTCTCCATTCTCTCCGCTCTCCCAGCTGACTTCCCAACTTTTCTATTGTTTCCTGACAGCTTTCCAGCATCTGGAACAAGCAAGATTAAGAGTCACTTCCACAGCATCCTTTATTCTAGAAAAAAAGAGAAATAAATTGCAGAAAATAAGTCTTCTAGAAAGATGAGACTGGGAAAAATGGCTCTCGAATGTTGCCAGCAGGACTCCTACATCTTTTATCTAGAGCTGGCTAGACACCTCTAGAGCATTCACTTGACCCAAGGTACCTGAGCAAGCTGATCTCCCCCACACTATAAGCTCTGTCTTCTCCCACAAAAGAAACCTGACTAACAAGTAACAAACTCCCATCGTCTGAATAGCGTCGTTTGACCAGGAAGTAACAAACAGACAGCAAAGCCAGCCCAAAACTAGCTGCGAATCAGCCTCGTGGTAAGCGTACCTACATGCTACGCTGGTTTCAATAAACTCTAAATAATGGTCAAGCAGAACTTCAGGTCTTGGTGTTCCTCTACATGTGTAAACCTTTCACCCTCAGAGGGAAGTCAACATGCTCCTCAGCTTGCAGTGCTGAAAGCAAGGCAATCTCTTAAGAGAGCATTCAAAGAATTGAGCTATCACAGAGATAATGTGGGCATGTTGGATGTCTTTGGAGGAAAACAGCTATCTGCCTTGCATAAGCTGACGGAATACAAATTCTCAGAAGATGACAACGAGCATTCACATGAGATGCTCATTTAATACATTTCTAAAGAAATGAATGTATTTCCCAAGGAATACCTCTTACCTCTTGCATTTCCTGTGCTCCATCAGACGACGCCTCCTCTTCCCCACTCATCTCAGTTTTGTTCTTCTGCACTTCAAGTAACTCTGTCTCTAAACTCATGATCTTAACATACACAAACCACAAGTTAAAACCAAACCAGTACCCGCAACTAGTAGTGAATTTGCTCCTTGTGCAGCAATTACAGAATAAACCCTGTGCTTGGAAGTGAGGATTGGGGGGATGTGGGTAGCTGCCAACACAGGCTAGCTGCAGCTCAGGTCTTTCATCCTGCTGCTTCAAAGGCTGAACAGCTCATCCAGGGCCAAGTAGGCAAATGAAAGAACCCTGCTTCACAAAAGGAGAGAAACGACCCAGATACATGGTTAAAATTCAAGGCCTCTACAGCTCGTGGGCCTTCTACATGTTGCTCTCCCAGCACACAGGACCCCACGAGACCCTATACAAAGGCACCCCTGACTAACACCATGGGCCATCCTCCTTTCCCACAGTCTCACGATGCTCAGGTAGAAGCGCCCAATCCCCACAGCTGATCTCATCCAAGCAGACATTGGACCCAGTCCCCGGACCTGTCCTAGCCCCTCCGCCACCCGGAGGAGGCTGTAACTCCCTCCTGCAAGGCTCCAAGGGCTCCGGACTTGCGATGGCAGAACACTGACGTGTGCTTTTCTCCTGGCAGCCGAGAGGCGTCTGGACAAGGATTCCCTCCGAGTTTGCCCCTCCAGCTGAGGAGTCTTCCAGTGCAGGGGCCCTGGTGGCAATTGTTATCAGTCCTGCTGTTTTAAAGGGTTTATCTGAGCTAGAAACAGTCCAATTTCCCCTCCTGATTATGGTTCTTGCAGACCCTTTTGAAAAATGGGAGTCTTGGCACTAACAGCCCAGCTCTGCCCCACTGCTAGCCAGCACAGCAATCAGCAGCCTTTCCTTGCAGCTTCTTACACTTGGGAAAAAAAAATAGTGCTGATTTTCCTGTTTCTAAACCACCAAGCTGGCCTCCCCATTGACCAGGCTGGGCTTTCACGAGGCTGCAGAGCAAGTGGAAGAAGATGAAGTCCAGCTGCAGGGACCGGCCTCAGTGTTCATCTGTCCACCACATACACCATAACATGCAAAGAACATGCACCTGCTCCACCGCACGTTCACAGGCTTTATGTCTCCCTCTTTCTCTTTTCTCTGCACATATTCAGATACCATTTTTCACTCCTTTTCAATGGGAAGCCAAAAGGAAGGAAGTGCCAAGCCTCTGCAAAACCCAGTCCGTTTTCAGTGATTACAAAGCAGCGTGTCAAAGCTCAAGAGCAAAAGCTTTGCTTCCACTGACAGGCTTCGGGCACAAGATGGCTCTGTTGAAGCTCCCAGCAAGAACCAATCTCTAACAGAGGGCCGCTGATATATTGTTTTCTAAGACAGATGATGTTTTCAAGCCAGGTGTTAAATGCACATTGGTAGGGTGAAACACCCAGGCCTCTGGCAGAAACCTGCTTTCTCTTCCGTGACCAGATGACAGTTTGTAGTTCAACACGACTTTGGAGCTGTGGAAGGAATCTCAGGAACAAAACAAACCTCCCCTCCCTAGCTCCCAAATCAACCTTTGCTTAGGAAGCTGATAACCAGCTATGCATTTCCATTATTTTGCTTATTTTTTCCCCAAGCCATTAAGTTTTAAGCATTTAAGCTGGGCAGGTAAGTCCCATGCAAGTGGCAGAACAATACTCACATTGTATCCTGGTGTCCTCGTTCTGTGTCAGTGGCCTAACCAGCCAGGACTTTTGTAGGCTTGCCAAAACAGAAAAGACTCCCAGGTCCTTTTCACACAGTGCAGCCTGGCAAACACCCAGGGGCACTGCTTTCTCCAGGCTCCAGCACACATGCCTCTGTGCGGTTCTTCCCTCATTACAGCCAAGGCATCCAAAAGCCACTCAGAGCTGAAGGATGCAGCTTTGCACCCTCCACATGAGCAGAGGCTGGATCTAGCCAAGGTTTAACCCCCCCCCTCCTCTTCCATCCTGCAGTCTGTCTCACCTGTCTCTCCGCTGCCCTTTTTAGCTCTTTTTTGTACCCAGCAGAACGCAGCTCCAAGCTCACGCCAGCCAAAATGCTTTGCATCTCCTTGACTACTTGGTGCCCCCCGCCGCGCTCCCTCTGCATCCCCTGAAGCAGCGTTCCCAAGGATCCTTTTAACAACAGACTGAGGGAAAAAGGGATTTCCCCAAACTGCAAATGCATTTTGTTTGATTTGCAGAGAGCTGATTTATTCTACTTCAGTGAGAAAAGTAAGGAACGTTTGAATGTGTGCTGAACAAACGCTCCATTCAATTTAAATAAAAGTCCAGTCACGGTGGACAGACCTGCTGCCATTCCCATCACGGTCAGTGTCTTCCCTCGGCTCCTCAGCTACACCTTTCTAAACATGACGTCTGCTGGGGTCCTTCAGGAGATATTTGAACATGCCTTCAATCTGTTTTACTGTCATTATACAATTTTCCCTCACAGCCAGAGGTTACTTCAAAGGAAGACAAGATAAATTACTTGTAACGATTCATCTTGGAGATGCATGGCTGCTTCCACATTCACATGGGAAATACCTTCACACTTGTACCACCTCCTACATCGCAGTGTAACACAACAGCAAGCGTGTGGATATGTCAAAGCGCCACTCCCGACTCATAAACCTGTGTCCTTCCTTCTCACCTCAGAAATCCAAGGTTCTCTTGGGACACCACGGACTGGTCCTGCTGCCTGGCAGCTCGAGAACATCTCTTACCCACAGACAGATCGGAGAGGGCTACACAGCCCAAGGAAGAACCCTTGGCCAGGTAGCAAGGCCTTGAGCCAGCCAAAGGAAAAGGAGAAGTTCTCCTCCACCAGCCTCTTTGGAGGAAAAGCCGCCAACCCACCTAGAAGCAAAACCAGCTCCTGGCTCCCTCTGTTCTTTCTGCCTAGAAATTAGCAGAGAGGACCTGTCCTAAGGCCTGTTCGACTGCCCTGTCTGTAGCAAACCACATGCCCTGGCAGCAACATTGCACAAATGCTGCAGACAGGATCTCCTTTGGGGCAAGCAGTCACTAAGTGGTCAGAAAGCACAGGTGCTCCTCACAAAGCTACCTCCAGAAGGATGGAAAGTCCCTAATCAAATCAGAGCTAAAGAGCACCCTGACAAAGGTGGCATCAGAAGTCAAAAAGTGCAGCGTTTCATCACCAGCATGCTTAACCGGTGACCTTTCCTGGGTTCAGGTGGCACCACTGCCCCACAGGGACCACATTCTCTGTTGGACAGGTCTGGAGAAGAGATAGGGACTGAAGTTAAAGCCTTCTATCATGACTGCCAGCTTAAGGGACAACTCACGGGCCTCAGAAATACCTCGTGCCTCTTCTGAGCCCCAGGACGACTTAGGGCTTCCTGGAACTCGCTCTTCAGCAGGAACTGCAGAAGCAGAAACAACCATCCAAGGTGGAAAAGCAATTCCTAAAGGAGACCGATGCGAAAGTCTGGCAGGAGCACTGATGCTACCTAGGACAGCTTCTCAGGGGAAATAAATGCTTCCAAGCTACAAGATACTCAAAAGAAAAAGCTCCAGAGAAAAATGAGGCAATTCAAACTTGAACCACAAAGGCTTTGCCTCAGCTCAGAGAAGAAACCAACACTAGCACAGTCCACGTGTACAGAAAAGCTGTTTGTGAAGGGAGCATTGCCTGGGCTTGTGGATCCAGGATGTAAGTTGGCTACTTAACAGTCCTTGTGCAAGCGTGAAAAAGGGGAATAGAAGCTGGAAAAGACAATACTGCTGTACCTCCACAGGGGGAATCTGTGCCTCCAAGCAAGAGTCATTTACTCACTGCTATAATTATTTTTTCTCCCACTTTTCTGAAACTAGCAGATTTTGCTAGTTATATTTCTTGTCAAACTAAACAAAGGAGCATGCAGCTTTAAGTCAAGCAACATTTTATTTTACCAATGAATACGCAGAGAGAAAAGCAGCTAGAATTAAACAAAACCAAAACAGCATTTCTTCCATTCCTTACTTACTTTCCGGTGAAGTCCCTCCACTTCACTTTCAAACTGTTCCTTTTCCTGCTTTGTTTGGATCTGTGTCTCTCCCAGAATTGATTCCAGCTCTTCATTGCGCTCAACCAAATCCTCGTGCTCCTGCTCAAGTTTTTGCAGCTTGTGAAGGAGCTGCGAATTCCTGCCCTCAATGTTTTCAATCACCTCTCGGCACCTGCACACCAAAGACCAATATCACTGAGGCTGAAACTGCTATGTGAACACATCAGCACACAGACAGATCACTTACCTCTTGACAAACCGCCAAACAAGGAAGATCCAATGTGTTTCCCACTGTGTGATATCTATCCTGCTAATTCTGAGTCTCAGACCCAGCATGACCTGTCCCTGTTCTTATTTAGGTGGTGATGTGTGGAATTATTGGCGATGCGTTCTGCATGAGTAACGATGAGGGTCTGTGGAGAGACCTGGTCGGGCAGGAGGATGCTAACAGCAGAAAGTCAATGACGAAGTCAGCCTCATGAGGTGGGGGAACAGGCTTGGGCATTCGAAGGGGAAAAGAGACAGAGGGATGGGATCAGACAGCCCTTTCCTCCTTGAACACGCTAGAAGAGGTTTAGCAGCAGCAATTTCCTAAGCAGGCCACAGGAGAACAAAGATTTGACTTCCCTCAAAAATCCCAGTTTACACATGGAAGTCTGAAAGCCAAATGTCTTGGTACACCCCTGGACAGCAACCAAATCCAGAGGAAATCCTCCCAGCAGCAAAACAGCTTCAAAAACAACGCTTTTGTCTGCAGGGATCCACAAAAGACCAACACCTATTCTTTTAGGAAAACAAAAAACTGGAGAAAGTGCCAGAAAACAGCCTGTATTCTTAATACCAAGGACTACACACCCACTCACGACTGCATTACCTCCAAACATTCAAATCTGGGAGCAAAGGAACAAAACTGGTACCAAAGAATACTCTAAAGAACCCAATACTTAAATGAACCCTGCAAGACGGAATACCAGCAAACAGAGTGCCAGACAAGCCACTAGAAAAAGACAATATACAAAGGACTTCATTGCAAACCTTTTATGAAGTGTTTCACTACTCTGATATCTGTCTTCTTGATCTGAGCCAGCTTTGCCTGAAGTGTGGTCCCCTTCAACCCTCCCTTCATCCTTTGTGCCCTGTGCATAAAGAGAAAATGAAGTTAATACACAATTAAGACTCAAATCTTAGCATGACGTGATTCTAAAGCTACGTAAGTCCCTCATAAACGAATGGGACAACAAGAAAGCATGAGCTGCATCAGCTGCATCTACTCATATTAGATAATCTGCTGGCTATAATCGCAAAACCTCCCAAGGCCTGTAACAGCTATGAAGGCACTAGTGGGTATACACCGACAGATGTGCTCTACACATAAGATTTATGCTGGGCATACCAAATAAACTCATGTCCCACACACAGAAAGGAAAACACAAGCATTTCTGCACAACAAGCTATGCTTCTTCATTTATGACATGGGATTAAAATGCAGAGTGGGGCCTATTTGCTCTATTTGCTTTTTACATTGGTGAACAAAAGGCCCTTGAAAGTACCTGCAGCTGCAGCATGCTCAATTCTTCAGTCTCAACCGGTGTGGACAATGAAAATCCTTGCTTCTCACCCTTTTGATACTCACAGATCTCTTCTTTGAGCTGTTCGACCTTCAAAATAAAAACACTTGCTTGTATTTTTGATTGATTTTCATCTTGCTGTCTTAAGATCCTCCTCAAACTTGACGCAGATAAATTGCTGATTTATTAATATTAACCACTCAGCTTGAGGGATTGGCTGAGGAGCTCACGTGGCTGCTATAGCCAAGTGGCCTCAGACTATATGAGAGGTAAAGAGAAGTAAAATAGGGAATACCACGCTGCATTAAAAAGCAAGCATTTTTTCTTCATTTAAGTTGTTGATTGTGCATGTGTTGTGCATGCCCTCCTACCAAACAGGACTGAACGCCAAGGGGGAGACAGATCACAACCACTATTTCTAAGACTGTCTTTGCTGTTATTGATAGGATCAACATAACATTACTAATAGCAGGTAAGCAGTCACACCACACAGCCACCAATCATTCACACGCTTACTCTCAGTTACTGAGATTAGCTCAGTTAGTTACTGAACAGCAAGACATGAGGTGGCAAAAGTAATTACATACTACTGAGAACCAATTATAGGCTGCTGAAGGACTAATACAAAGAATTTGAGAATTAAGAACAGAAGCAAAATTTGTGCCAAATTACATGTTTTAATATTCATTTAATATTTATTTCCTATTGCCAATCTCACTAAGGAACTACTCTGTTGATAAAGATTACTACATTTAGAGAAACCTACGTTTAATATATCAACCATTTAACTAATAGCAATGACATTCCACACAAAATGAAAAGCAGTAAGTTTATCTTCTACTGAACCAACCAGCATAACCACATTAAAAAGCCAAAGAGGTTGAGAGGTATCAAAACATGAGCAAAAATTAAAAATCATTTGAAATATAGCTAGCATTGGGTTTTAAACTAAACTTATTTCTTTTCTTTATTAACAGTCCCCAGGAAGATGTAGAACTGTTGCTGCCTCTGCTTATCCACCTAATTTTGTGCAAACAACGGCTAGCACCAGAAAGCATCCATCTGATTCTGAATGCTGTGCACAAGAAAACAAACATCTCAGGAGCTCTAAAGCACATACTCAGTTTGAGCATGAACAGACCCCTCCATGATCAAAGTACCACCGATCTCATCCTGCACTGAAAGATACTATGACAGCTGATTTTTTTTTTTTTTTAGGGCTGCAGTAACAGCAGCTGCCTTAAAACATGCTTTGGATATTTATTCTGCCAGTTTCCTGGTGTTTGTTACTACATGAGCCATGAAACATCAGAGCTGCGGTTCTGGAAACACTCATTAAAGAAAAGAGAGAGGAAATACAAAGGCAGGGCAGGGTTAAGGAGCACATCTGAGCCTCAGGAGCCAAGCCAGGACTGGTGGCTCCGCAGCAGCCTGTTGGTGTCACAGCAGGCCTGGAGAAGGAGCCAGGACAAGATGGGTACTCACCAGATCAAGGAATGCTTTTCTTTCCAAGTCGAGCGTTTGGACCCGTGCTCGCAGTGCCAGAATTTCCTTGTCCAACCTGCTGTTGTGCTCCATGGCCTTCTGTAGCGCAGTCCTGTCTGGACAGAGCACACACAGGCTGCTCACCAACACTGCCTTGGCCCGTGACCTCCATCAAGCTCAGAGCAGAGCTACCGCATGAATACTGTTTCTGAAATTACATTGCCCTTATGCACAGGTATTTGGGAGCACAGCACAGAGGGTAGTTCCCGATACATGCGGGAACACCATTCTCTTCCTCATAGCGTAGAGGTTTATGTTTCTGGAGATCCAGGTTCACCAGCAGTGCTACTGAGCCATGCTGTTTACTGCGGGAGCACAGCAGTCTCTCCATAGTTATTCCAAGGAATAACCTTACTTCTAGATCAGGGAAAACGCCTTGCCTCGGACATGTAGGTATGGGTTTCAAGAAGAGCAACAGTAAGTTTTGGAAAACTCCAAACAGGTTTTGTTTAATTTTATTTTAAAACTTCTTTTAGAAATTTCTGGCAAGTATCATCCCACAAAATCACAGCAAAGCAGACAACGTGAAAGGGGGTGAGCGTTGGGAACAGCTCATGCAGGGGGATGTTTGCTCTGAAAGGGACAACACAGCACCTATGAAATGCTGCACAATCCCTGCAGAGAGTGGTGGAGAGTCCAGCTGGACTCAAAACTCTTTATTTTTTAAACCAAGGTAAAGATAAGCACCCTGGGGGGGTCCATGCCACGAATGTCTGAAAAAGTAAGGGTGTACACAAGTGTGGCGGGGACGCTCTACTCCTGCACTTGGCACAGGACTTGCTCAGGCTTCTGAGCCACAGCAGGCCTCGAGGTGACCGTCCCTTGAACCGGGCAGCTCGTCACCAACAGCGCCAGGTGGATGCCCATGGCCATGACCACGAACAAAGGGAGGTACTGCCTGAAAGCAAGTACCCATTGAAATTCCTCATGGGGAAATGACGGATCACAACGGAGGTCGAGAACAACATGATAAGGAATCTGAGTTTGACTAGGAGCCAGTCACTTCATCTTACAAACAGAGCGGCCAGAGAAAGCCTATTTGAGCTCTCCGGGGATCACAGTGGGCTATGACCCTCGATCTCCTGCTGAGCTGGGGCACCTCTCAGGACCTCCTCGAGGACCACAGCTCCTCCACGGACAAACACTGACAAGGGAGAAGGGTGAGACATTCACTGAAAAGGGGGAAAAAACTTGAAAGCACACGACTGTGTTTAGAACACTCCCCTCCCATACCCTGCTGTCTCGTATGAACATTTCCATTCTCAAATCTTTAACTAAATCTGTTTGTATTGCAGCAAATACTGTTGAATCCTCGTGTTGAATTGGCTGATGATTAAGTGCTGTTAAGACTCATACAGTCAAATCTTGTGATTTACCATTAAAGTATTAATAAATCTTAAATCGCTGCTAAATCCAAGTTGTGCAAAAATTTCTTTGTGACAATGAGCCTCAGTCCTGTATGTATGAGATCAGGGAGGAGTCTAAGCTCTGCTGTAACACAGTGGTCCTTGGGCATTTGTCACTTTAGCTCAGGGCTCAAGCTCACCTCCAAGTTCAAATTCCACAACCAGCCACCACGTACACGTGAGCTGTGCTCTAGTTCAAACTCCAGCCAGAATCAGCAGCATGGGCAGACCTGATGCCTGTCCACAAAATATACTTCAAACAGTTTGGAAAAGTTACCTTACCAGGGAGAAACTTCCAACTTCAGCTTAAAATTCATGACTTGCTATGAGCAGGAACTACAATGTGAATGTACCAGTGTTGTGCTAACATTAATATTTATAGCATGACCAGAGAGTAAAAATCGTTGTTGTATACCAACCCATCAAGTCTGAATCAATACACACATGCAACCATCACACCAATTAACACAGACCATCTAGTATTTCAAATGGCAGAATCAGGAAAAAGATGTTTGTATTAGGAGCACACTGACAGAAATGTGTCTGACTGAGTGCATGTACACTGGTATTCTACTCCTAAAAGCAGAACTACAGAGAAGTAGAGAAGCCAGTTTTCCTTACGGAAATGATGAACATGATTTTTCCCTTTTTCAACTTAAACTTGAGTTTTTGTCAGGCAAAAATAAAAATATACCTATTTTCTCGGTTCTAAACTAGAGGGGAAAAAAAAGAAAAAAACAACACCACACCCCACTTTCAAACAGGGATTTTGCTATTGGATTTTCAGTTTTGTAATTTAAAATAAAAGTGAAGAAACACTTTCTACTAAAGCATTCATTTTGCTGAAAAGTGTGTCTACCACTACAGATAAAATGTTGGATCTTCTCCGCTTATAAATTGGTCGACTTACCACTCTTTCTCCATTCTTGTACCCCTTCTTCCCAGCTCTCAGGCACTTGCAGGGCTGACCACGAGGCGGTTTCTGCAAGGATAACAAAGAGACAGTTTTGCTGTGGCAATTCATTTGCAAGTTTCTGAACAACAACAACAAAAAGCAACATTTTTGATGCACTTCTTTGTCAAATATAGAGTTGAAAGAAAATAAAAAAAATAAAAAATAAGAAGCTGACATCTAGACCACTGCACACGACTTAAAATCTCTAATCACCATCACCAAGACCCAATAACTGAGCTACAAACTGCCCAGGAGCAATCTTGTATTTTCTCATCAATGCAAGCAAGCAGCTGCAAGTAATCATTGAACCAAAATACACTGCTTAAGTGGAGTCTTATTGAAGATCAGAGATTTCATTTAGTTTTCTATTTAAAAATCAGTTTATTTACAAAGCATTTGGCTCTGTATCTCATGGGGAAGAGAAGGCATGCAGATACACATCATCGGGGAAGTCACTGAGATGTTTCAGCACTAATCTTGCACGCTAATACAACATAATAAACCACACAGACATAGCAAGCATGAAACCCTTACTCACAGTTTGGAAAGTCTTATATTCATTTGATACTTAGGAATTTTATAGAACACAGATTCCCCACGCAGGCTAAGATCCAGGGAGAGGAGTCACGCTGCAGCCCGTCCGAAATCTGGAGAGGCAGTACGGTTTGGAGGCTGCGACACGACACTCACCCACACGAACGCATGCGTACCGATCCATAGACAAAGCAGATAACTGCAGGGTGCTTTGATTAAAAAGCTGCCAACAACGGGTTTGGAGGCTGGCTAGAAGGTTTAGTGACTACATCTGAGTGTGATGCACAAACTGCGAGGTCAGCATTGTGATCTGCCATCGCCCTGCCCAGGTGGGTACCAGTCTCCTTAAGAGAGCAGCTGCTGCAAAGGTGATGGGGCAGCACCGCACCTTGCTGCTCTCAGCTGAAATTCTGTATCACGGATTTTGGGACAATTTGAGTAACAGAAAAAGCATCTAGAAACCAGTGTTTTGCTGGGGGAGCCTCCTGTAGGAGGCAGCAGCGAGGGACCTGGCTTTAGGGATCATTCCAGTAGGAGCTTTACCAAACAGTTTCACTTCTTTCCAAAAAACAGTTAATTTTTTTCAGTCAGTATTTAAATGTAATTAAAAAAAGGAATACTTCAGGGCTGGACAATAACAGATGTTTCAATAAGGAGGTTAAATACTTGCAAGGAGGTTAAACAAGTATTGGCAGGTGTAAAAATCCAACCAGTCACTTCAAGACCACTGACAAGCCTTGGTTATGAGCTCTTGCTAATGACCCCTAAATGAGGTAGCATTCCAAAAATAGCACCTGGAGAACCTGGAGATGGGTGGTTCAGACATGCTGACACTGTGTATGAGTTATTTAAGCTGTTTTGTTTCTGGAGCAAGTTGCCATTTCTTCTCAATCCCCTTCTGGGGTATGTATTTCTCCCTTTGTATGAGCCAGGGAGAGGAATTCAGTCAAGACACTGCTGCTACTCCTATCAAGGATCAGATTACCCCATGTTCTGGCTTTCCACACTCCGGATTCATCCTGATTGTGTTTCTGCATTCAGGTCTCCTAGGTAGTGAGGCAACCCTTGAAACAGATTTTTCCTCATTACAAGGACATGGGGCAGCCCTTCTCCAGTTCCCCTGGGTGAGAAGTGCAAGGCTCACACTGAACAGGGGTGGGCTAAACGCAGGCCAGTAATTACGAGTGGCACGCAGCCACACGAGAAGCACTTACGTATTTTGCTCTGCTCCTTTTTTTGTGTATCCAGCTCGTCTGTCAGCCTCCGGATCCCTTTGTGGGCCACCAGCAGCTTCTGCGTGGCCTCAGCCAGCTCTCGTTCAACTCTTACGCGTGATGCCTGTTCTCTCTCCAGCTCTTCCCTGTAGGACTGGAGCACACAATCTAATGCTCCAGTGGAAATGAGATAACCCTTCTGGTGACTGCAGATCCCCCCTCCACATCCCTCTGGGCCCACCAGAACAGGGGTGGTGACACAAACAGAAACCAGATGATCTTGCAGAGGCAGGAGACAGAGACGTAGAGGGTGACACCCTGCCACGGACAAGTGTCAAAGAGCAGACATCGAACAGCATGCCGTGGCTGCTTCCTACAAAGCTCTGTTTTTCCTTCCTTGAGACAAAGCTGTTAATTAAGGTGCATTTTCAAGCACATTTGAAGACAAGGACGAATGATTACAGACAGCACATAGTTCAGAAAAACATATATATGGGGGGTTTCCAAGCTGAGGGCTCCATCACACCCTGTGAGGGTCTGCTCCAAGAACAAGTCAGTTCTGCATGTTTGTTGTCCCATGGCTGTTGTGAGAGCTGATCCCAAGGCTGCTGTGAGAGCCAGCCCCAACCCAGCCCGGCAATGGTAACCTCCTCTTCCAGCCTACAAAATGCTCCTAGTCTGTGAACCAGAGACCTCACCCACTGACCTGGTGTTTGTGCCGAGAAGTAATTTCAGCTGATATAAAAAGGGCTGTTTCTCACAGCCATGACTTTGGTCTGCTCTGTCTCCAATATCTTTTCTTTGTGGCTAGAATGAAAGGCACATGAGTACTTACAGTACTCACAGCCCTAACCCAACCATCTCACCCTGGTGAGATGTTAGCCCTGGCTCTCAGCAGAAGTTAGTAACTCATGTGTAGCAGCAGGCTGATGAGATTGCACAGCCTGCAGTTCAGAGCACGCTCACAACCCATCAGCAAAAAATACCAAGTAACCTCACAGTGTGCTCAGGAACAGACCCACTGCTTGAAATCTCAGCTACATGCCACGTCATCAGCAAGCAACGTGCAAATGTACTACCTCATTTATCGTCTCTTCTGCATGCTGCATGGATTTGCACTGTTGCTGGAGTTCATCTTCCAATGTCTGATGAATGTGATCAAACTCATCCTTGCACAGAAAGAGATTTTAATAGATCAATACCACAAGAAAGCATGCTGCCATGGACACCAGGGTGTAGTATTCTCAGTTTTAACATACCTTCATTAACAAGGGGTTGTAATCATACCTTAAAGGACAAGTTTCAACCAGAGATATCCCACATCCCTGGGAAAATCCTCAGTTGTCTATTATACTTTGCTAGTACTCTACAGGCCCACTACATTTTTTTTTAAAGCCATGATCTCCTTGGCAACTTCCTTTTCGAGCACAGTGGCTCAGCTTTGCTCCAAGAAATGTACACTAGATTCACTCGATCAGTGTAATGGTGGGTTACTTCCTCATGCCCTACTCTTTTGAAGTGCTTACCAGCTTAACAGATTCCTCCTGCTCCTGTGGTCTGTGCACATGAATCAGCACCAAGGATTTGCTTCTGCTCAGGTTAGTTGTCATTAACATTTTTGCAGCTTGATGCTAGAGAGGTGTGTGCTTGTACATGCCAGGTTTCTCTGGCACTACTCAAAGTGTTTTCCCACGTACGTATCAGGATGACTACACAAAAATGCATGTTTGTACCCAGGCTTTCTGCATTACTGAGGGTGCATTAAAAAAAATCAGCTATGCTTAAGCAGTCTAGCAAAAATAAAAAAAAAAAAACATTAATTTCCGTAACAGACAAACTTATTTGGACTTTCGGTATAAGAGTGAACAAGCACATAACAGTTTGTTTGAGAATTAGAAAGGTTACACGTTCCAGTTAACAGAGTAACGAGAGCAATTAACCTTTTCACTTGAAACACTGCTGTGACTCTAATGATCCTGTAGAACAAATGTGTGATGCTACCCAGAAGAAAGGAGTGCTTAATCAACAGTTTCTAGCTCACAAGCATGAACACCAATGACATCATTTGGGGAGAAAAAACAGTCTGCTTTAGAAATTGTTTTCCTGAAAAGCAGGTCTCCAGAGTCTTTCACCTGGTTTTAAAAACACAGAAAGAAAGGTGTCCAGCCTAAGAACTGCAGAGAAGTTCTGTTTGATTCAGAATGAGGAGCATTAACCTTATAACGTATTTTGATCATGCAAGAATACACTTGCCTTTCCAAGCCTCATTCTTCTAAACAGCTGTATGAAAAGTGGATAAAAGTCAGGTATTTACAGGCCTGTCTTTACATAACAGGGGGGTCTAGCACTGTGTAACAGGAGGAATTCAAGAAAAGCCAACGTTGTTCTTCACACGTAGACTATATTATCTCTACGGACAAGACTTTGCCCTGGCTTTGTCCTTCACCCAGCACAGCTGCAACAATACACTCTCCAATTTTACCCAGTAGTCAACGCCAGCCTTGTTACAGAAACATATTGTGTGGTCGTTACGGAAGCATCAGAAAGAATGGTCTGAGAGGGGACACCTAGGAGAAGCTGCTGCTGCAGACACCGTATGTCACAACAGAAGTTTGGATGCATAACTGCTGTAGCTCTTTTCCAGGAAGCCTGCAGCCAGGTGTAGAGGGCATTCAGCCCCAGAGTGGATGGAGAAATAGGAAGGAATGAGAGCAGGAGAAAGCAGGACTTCCATCCCTACCCCCTATTTGCAGTCCTGCTCCTTGCCTGCTTGCTCTCCTGGCTCCAGGAATCTGCCTTCTTCACTGCTCGGTGGCCAGCTCCAACACAAGGATGGAAAGCCATTTATTTACTCAGGGAGAGAAACATGCAAGTGGAATGAATTCCTCTGAAGTGATCAACAGGAGGGACCTGAACTTACATCTTACATGGGTACGTGCTTTATCCGCAGGCTGTTAGACAGAAGTCCCCATCAGCTACGCGTTCAGAAGGATGAGCTCCATGCAGGAAGGTTTGGATTCAATACCGGACTTGGAGGCATCTGCATTCTTCATTTGACCTGGCCCTATTTCTCTTACTCAGCCGTGGCACTGAAGGAAGTGCAAACCTGATCACTCATCGTAAATGCTCCGTAGCAGATGTGGTTAACTGGCATTTCACTGCAAGGTTACAGCTCTGCTTCCTCTTAACTACAGTGAGGTTTCTATTACAATGCTTCACCAGAAAAATGGTCGGTTTGCAGCAAACATTTGTATCAAGTGACAGACATTCACAGGCAGATTATTCAGGATTCACAGAGAGACATTTTCTATCAAGGAGGGGGAGGCAACACGTCAGGGAAGTACCTCTCTCTCACTGTAAGCAAACCCGTTGATTCTGAGGAAGATACCTATATGCGAAGGTGTTATTGTACCACGAATGACACCCAACCCCGTAACAGTTAGGCAGACTGGGACTCTCCAGCCAGAAAGGGATGCTCTTGAGGTCAGTATAATCCCAAGTGGCACAGAAAAGGCAGACAAAAGGCAATTGTTCACTGCCTTGAATGCAAAAGCTGGAGAGCATTAAGCAAAGCCCAGAGATGGTAGGGTGAAACAGAGGAACGTGACAGCAACTGAACCTTGCTGCAGAATGTTGAGGATGTAAGAAAACTGCATGGGGTCGACAAGCAACCACATTCAAAGAAGAGAAAAATTAATCAAGGACTAATAAATACAAAGATAGCAGCTACAGTTCAGACACTGCACAGCACTGGAGGCAAGGGGGATATTTCTGATGTACTACCACTACATTTTTGCCCTTACGCAGTCCTCTGAGCTTCTGGTCAGATGGTGCAACGCAGCCCAAACCAAGCTGAGCTTCGCAGCAGGCCTGACGAGCCCCCCTCCTTAAGTGTGCTCACCCAAAAGAGGCCAAGAAGCTTTTCAACTCCAACCAGTTTATCAGAATGAAAAACTATAAACCCAACTTTTTAACTATAGAAAGGTCAAGGTAGTGACAGAAATGCAACAGTCTGCCCGCAGATCTTCCACCTGCTGGTGCCCTAGCAGGCAGCCCTTGCTTCCAGCAAACAGTTGGGTGTCACCAAGCCCTGCCATCTCCTCTGTCCCCAGTTCTGGCTGGCCGTGCTCTGCAGGGGCTGCAGCTCCCAGCCCTCCTGCATCTCCCTTGCAGCCCAGAGCTCACCCACTGTGTCCCCAGGCAGGAACAGCTCCCCCCACCCCAAAGGACAACCTGGTCTGGCCACTTCTCCTTCTGGCAGAAGGAGATTGGGAAGAGTAAGAGAAACTGAACATTCTGTATCACAAATGCTGCAGTTTAAACAGGCTCTTGAGCTAGCCCAGGGCAGCACTGTTTATGCTCCCGTACATCCGACAGCCATGACTGTCAAAATGAAGTTAGGGTTGAGGTGAGTATTGCACAAGGGCAGACTGAGCGTTGCACAGCAGGGCCAACAAGCACGGCAACGCAGGAGAGCTGCAAATGAGGAGCTACAACGGCCAGGAGCTCCTGGGCTCCAGTTCCCTTTAACAGTCATATTCAGGAGTAGGTGGAAGTCGGTGTCGAAGTTGCGGGGAGGGAGATTGCCCTAGTCGAGGTAGGTGGTCACAAACTGCCTCTCTGACACACCAGAGCTGCTGCTCCTCTACCATTTGTCCGTTTTGTCATCTTGACCTCAAAAGTAAGAGGCAAGATGTGGATGGTCTTCCCCTAGCCTGCCAAACGCCAAGTCATGTTGTCAAATTTATTTACTGAACAAAATCTGTAAGCAGAGGTTTACTTAACTTCCATCCTCTAGCTCAGCAGCTAAAAGACAAGGAAGGAGTTTTAACCTCACCTTAGAGTACAGGGAGGGTTTTTCTTAAATTAACGACTGTCAAGGGAACTCACTCACCTGTAATTCAATAATGGATCATCAGGAAATCTGGATCAGTAGGAAGCCATTATAGCCCAATGAAGATCTTCAGACCCAATTATATCACAAATTCTTCAACATTCTCTCAAAAATAATTCTATTCATTATCCCTATGCAAGACGTGGGAGCAAATCAAGCGTAAACATACAAGGGAGAAAACTAACACAGAAATAAACTTCATCACTAACAATCCACAGATAGGAGAAAAACTTTTAATTTAAAAATCTCAAAGATACCCTTTTCCCCAGCATGCTTTCAGACAGTCTGAGCAGCTAAAGCAGGGTGTACCTGAAGCTGTGCAGCACACAGCCTGTCTACGTAGCTGTGTGAATTCAACTTCTGATCTGTGATCTCCAGTTTCTCCAGCAGCATTGTTCTTTCTACCAGTAAATAAGCAATCTGTTCGCTGGCATTACTGTGAGCTATTTCGGACAAGCCTTCCTGTTCCAGCATCTCCTTGACCTCCTTCAGCTGGGCTTCTGCAAGACAAGGCTTTCTGTGAGCACAAGAAGAAATGAAGCCCAATTACCTGCAGATCTGCGCCCCAGGTTCTCTAAACACCACGACAGCCCCAGTTGCTCCTGGAACCCTCCAACAGCTCACAAAACTTCGAGTCTGTTCTCCTGCTTCCCAGCTCCCTTGCTCCCTCCTATCCCCCACTCTCTCCTACTGTGGTAGCCCTATTCCCACCGTTGTGACATTTCTGCTCGCACCCACTACCCTGCCTGTCAAGCAAGCGATAGGACCTGCTACATCTGAATTCTCCTGCCCTTAAGAGGGGTGAGTTGTTATGACCATTTACCTCCACCCAGCAGCTAAGCTTCACCAACCTTTTTGTCCTTGACTCTCTTACCCCTTAACACACTTCGGCGGAAGCTAAACAACAGATTAAAAAAGCATTGAGAGAAACCAAGCAGATGGGCAGGCAATCACATAAGCAGTTTCTTTAGGAAGAAGAGACACAAAATACCACATCACTCATACAAACAGAATTTTCCTAAGAGCTTTTTTCCCCATGCACGTTCCTCCAAAACCAGCTCTAATCCCACAGGCTAAGGACAACTTCTTGGTGACGCAGACCTGTTATTTGGAGGTCTCCTGTAAGATTAAAGGAGCAAAAATTCCTTTTAGAATTAAATTACCACTCGCTATTTATCCCAGAGTTACAGCTAGGAAGACTCTGTACTAGGAAAAACTTAAAGATTCGATGGCTTTTGAGGTAAACAGATCATAATGGTATTTGTTTACAACTAGGCACTGCTGTGTTTGGGGCCACAGTTGGCTCTACTGCCCAGGTTACAAGCACTATACAGTTGTGGTTACACTTCTCCAGGTACATTGTTCAGAAGAAACGTGCAGAAAAAAAAAAAAAAAAATGCAAGAGCTTTCCTATTTGGTTTGAACTCCATTTTACAGCATGCTCAAGATCATTTGTTTAAAAAAAAAAAAAAATTAAGCAAGAACCCCTCACTTTGGTTGGCAATTCATCCACCTAGAGAGCATGAGGATGCCTTCGTCTCCTTTGTGGCCATGGCAGCAACTCCTGCACCGGATCTATTAGCTTGTTAACCTAAGGAAGGGCTTTGAAAACCTCCCTGTGTAAACACTGCTCATTTCTCATCAGTCCTTTCTCCAGTAATTTAATTCATATTAAAAACTGCTCCCAATTTCTTGCCCCAAATAGATTATAAAGGCTTCCAAGTGCTGTAGGATGGGAATCGGGGAGTTGTGTAGTTTGTGCTGACGAGGGAGGCACAGTCACACTCCTTCACTGCTTAGGGAGCTAAACTTCAGAAGTTACACAGAACAAGTACTTCTCATACTCTTACACAGAATACATATACAGCTCTGGACAAGCCTGCTCTGCACTTTCACACACTGGATTTAACAGGGGACCCAGCGCAATCACACCCTAGGGCTCGAATCAATTGCTTGTTTCCACTCTGCACTTTGCAGCTGGCTCTGTCCAGCCCTATGGATGGAAAACACCCTGCGGTTTCCCATTCACCCTCCCTGTGGTTATGAATTACAGCTTGTTCAATGAAGAGGTCAAGCGCGGCTCTCTTGCAGCTTTCCTGTACGAAGGAGAACAAAATATTGCAGTTTGCAGTTTAAAAATAACTGACCCCTTGCTCCATATGCCTTTTGAAGAGCCCACAGCTCACACTAAACTGAGAAACCCACATGGCCTCCAAGCTGCCTCACAGATTCCTCCCATGGTTTTGCCAAATCCCACTGACGATCCAAACCGGGGTCCTTGCACCTTCCCCCAGTAGCTGCTTTGCTTGTGGACAGAAACAGGACAGCAGGCAAAAGGGACTGAACTCACACAGCTGCTCCTGTATGGACAATTTTGCTTGAAGGTACTTCCCTTGCACGCAGCCTGCAAAACGATACTACGCTATATAGATGTGGCAACAGGATCTAGACATTTTCCACGGGCTGAAGAGGAAAAAAAAAGATCTGTGAGGATGAGAGGAGACTGCAGCACACAGCACAAATTATCTTCCTGTAAAAGCCCTCTGGTTCCTTACAAGCATCTGACAAACCCCTTCTCTATCACATCGTATGTGACCTACCAAAGAGAGCAAACACCTTGTATGATCAATGTCAGACCAGCGCCCTGATGTGCTCCCACAAGCACGTACCTACTGCACCGCTGCTTCTCTGGAAGCGAGCTTCGTTTCTGCAAAGGTGTCTTACCTTTGTAAAGCAAGAGAGGAAGTTTCTCTCCCTGACGCACAGAAACGTGCGATTCACAGACATCACACCCACAACAGAAGCCGCGTCCTCTCGTCCACGCAGGGGAGGTTTAAGCAGTACAGCTGTTACAACAAACGAGCTCAGGCTACGACGATTCTTTTTGTTTCACTCCTTAAATCATGGCAAGGCCCCAGCAGCATCGTGTTTTACTTCTGTTACATCTGTTTTTCATAAAAGCTTTGATAATTCTGTGCACGAGTTTTCGATCTGCCCTCCAGAACACTGAAGCATATCAGATGAGAACCATCAGAAATGGATTATGAAGTGCCTCGAGGAAAGGAAAAATGTCACTCTGGGCAGAGGTACCAAATGAGGTAAAGCTCAGATCAATAGCTCAGCATAAAACCAGGCACAGCTGTTCTAGGCAGGAACTCTCTGGGCATGTTCCAGGCAAGAAATAAATATATAAGCATAAACTTGCTTTTTATCATCAGAAACAGCTTTTGGCAGATCAAATTGCTCACAGCAATCCTAGGACCAAGCACAGCTTCTGATCTGTTTGGGTGTTTTTTTGGAAGAGGGAGCGTGCTCGGCCCCCACAGCCCACCCAAGTGATGTCCCGCATTTACCCGAGTCTTTGCACCTCTTTTGAGGGCACTTTCCCGTCCTGGTCTCCAAAGCCGGCTCTCCCAGCTGCCACTGGCCTTCCCTGCACTCCAGATCAGGACAGATCCTGTCCGCTTGCACCTCACCACTCATGCTGATCCTCTGGCTGCACCACAGCCTTGAACCAGCCGCTGTCCTCAACTACCCTTTCCCATCTGAACTCACTTCAAGCCTCCCAAAAGCTCCCTGCCGTGACGTTACTCACATTTTTGTTTAACAGTCCCAGCAGGCTGGGGTCTTCCTTTTCACAAGACCCCTTCTCCTGCCCTGTTTTGTTAAAGCCTGATCTGCAGTATCATGTTGTCCCTCCTAAAGAGAAAACAAGACAAGAGGTGCAATAAGACCCAAGGACAACCGCCCCTCAGCCTGCTCTGCACCCCACAGGACACGGGAGGAACCTCTGGGCTGGTTTGCACAAACTCCAGGAGAAAGCAGAGGCCCATGGAACAAACGTGGTGATGCAGCACTGAGCTGTGCAGCCACGCAGCAGGCAGCAGAGGTGCATCAGAGACCCGGAGCAGGTAAAGGACTGAGCAAGCACGGCTGCTAAGGCACAAGCACATTCCTCAGCACGCTCAGCAGCTCTGTGCCAGAGACGGCCAGTGGTGGTTTTTTTTTTTTTTGTAAAGGAGGAAGGATAGGTGGGGAGGAAACAGAAGGGAAAGAGAAAAATGGCAGAAATAACAAATATTCACAGAGCAAGAAATGACCCATATGAACTCCAAGCAGCTGAGTCACATCCTGCCCAGAGCCAGGGACCTCTGAGCACTCTGGAGCAATCGCTGACGACAGACAACGTGAGCACCCACGTCTGCGTCAGTCAGTACCTTCAGAGGGAAAAGCCGACACACAGACACAAACGTGCAAGGACCCAGGACACAGCTTCAGAGGTACCTCAGATCTCTCCAACGTGAGGCTGCTGCCAGGCACCAGACCACAAAGCATGCCTACAGCCCTCAAGCTGCCCCCCCCAGCAGTCTCACATCACCCTCGAAGTAGCTGGAGGTGGGATAGGAAGATGATGAACTCCTGGAAGAAAGGGACTCCAGTCCTCCCTCCAGCCCCTCTCCCTGGATCTCTGGGGACATGCTGGCACATGCAGACACGGTAGTTCAGCCAGAATCCAAGCTGCTGCCTTGCACAGCCAATAATAGTGCCTCCTTGTCACCTATCGCACCCCTCCACGGCCAGCAGCTGCCTTGCCAAGCCAAAAGGCCAGTTCCGCAAGGAAGCTATCCATAAGCATCCCAAAACACCCCAAGGCTGGCATCCCTCACTGTGGAGAACGCCCTAGCGGAAGACAGGGCTTTAGTGACGTATCCATACCACTGACCAGATCACTAAGCCATCAGTATGTGTTGCAGGACTGCAGCTACTGCCATCAGTAAGGCAGTAACAGGCCTTGAAAACCAAAGTCTGGCAGCAACATCCCAAAATAAACTTCTCCAGAGAGCTGCGTGAAACCACCATACGGCACCAAAGCACCGTGGAACCACAGGCACTCCTCAGGAACTGCAGGCTGGTAATAACTTGGCCACAATTAGGAACCCACCAACATCGTGGGCACGGATCTCAGCTTCCATTTCAGTGTTAACCATTGCTCAACAGCCATGAGAATCCTTTAAAAATGGACAAAGTTGAAAAGAGCAGAGCCACCACGAGGAAACAAATGTAAACACAGCTTTGTAGACGTTTTCATCACTCGCCTGCCACCTCGTGGGCAAGATGAGGGAAGAATCAGTAATAAAATTCTCTACCGCTAGCGAAAGGTCACTGGGTCATTTCAAAGCCTTGCGCACCAGCACCCAACAGTAAAGTACGGCTCTTGGAGCCCTGAGGTGCCAGAGGACCAGATTTTCAGACAGTGCTTAAGCTCACCTATCTTTTAAACGTCACTTCACCAGACATGCTCCCTGAAATCTGCATGCTGGCCAGAGCCAAACGCTCAAAACTGCAATAAATTTCCCCGAACTCCTATATTCATGGCCCCAAATAAAGCGTGCATAACAAAGAGCCTGTTCAAGCTATGCTTCTCACCCCCAGTCTCACCACTGGCCCAGGATAATACATACCACAGAAGGAAGAGCTAATGGTAACAGCGTGCTGCTAGCAGCACCCAACGCACAAGAGAAGACTCGTGAGACTGAAGAAAAACAAGAACAAAACAACCCCAGGTTTGAGAGAGAAGCAAATCATTTGAAGTGAAATTATTTGTTCTAAACAGAACAACTACACGAAAATAAGCACAAACTACAAGTTTTGGATCACTGTTGCAAACATATCTGTGTCCTTCAAAGTTGTTTTTAAAAACTACAGGCCTTGTCTAAACCAAAGCCAATGAATGGCAAAGTTGCTTCATCGACTTCAGAAGGAGCACAACTCAACACCCAGCTACCGAACAACTTAGAGTAGGGAGATGACCAGCACAATCGATTCTGTTCTTCAAACAGCCTCTGGAAGATACTTCGTGTGACAATGCAGCTACATGAGGTGAGAAAGTGTGCAACTCACTGAATAAAGCCAGTAAAAGCAGACAAGAATGGCTAAGTCGATTACAAATCAATTCCAACGTTTCAGTTTCACCAAGGCTTCTGCCAACCTCCCAAAAAACAAGCCATGCGCGCTGGTCTCACAGAACTCATCGAGAAATGTTGTTCTTCCTGCAAAGAAGCTTTCAGCCAGCTCTGCCGGAAAACCTGTAGAGCACTACCTGGCAACGCATCCCCTTGGACTGTGCTTCCGAGGGAAAGGATTACCCTGCTGCAGCTGCAGCTGCATCAGCTCATCTCGGAGGTGCTCGTTTTCTTTTTCATACTCCGTGATGACGTTGTCCCGTTCCTCTGTCAGGTTACGGACATGGCCCACGTAGCTTTCCACCTAGGAATCAAGCAAACGTCCCTGCGCTTCAGCACGCTTACAAACAGCTCAGAAACTCACTTGGCACGAGTAACTCTTGAGCTCCCTTCTCCCCCCCGATTCACGGGATAAACTCAGCCGTCTGCAGAACACTGCACTTTGTGCCGTTTTAGAATCCGGGGACGTTTCGGTAGGGAGGCAGCCTTTCAACTAAACAAGCCCCGTTTCTCTCTCCTTTTTTTTTTTTAATAGGTCTTATCAGAAGAGACACGGAAAGGCTCAACACTGGGCAGCAAACCAGACCTGGCATGGCACCAGGAGCCCGAGCCGGCCTATAACGGGATTTACCGGCGAGCGCAGGGGACGCGCCCCGGCCACGGGGCACAGGCACCGGCCCCGCTCTCCGGGCGGCTTTTTGGCTCGGGGACCGGAGGCCAGCTGCCGGGAGCGCGGAGGCCCGAGGCCCGCCGCCGACAGCCGGGCCCTGCACTTGGCAACGGGGCCGAGGGGAAAGCGCCTCCCGGCCGCGACCTCGCCCCGTGACACGCCGCGGGCGCGGGAGGCGAGAGAGGCGCAGCGGTAACGGCGGCCCCTCCGCCGGGAGCCGGCCCTTACTTCTCGCAGCTCCTCGGCCCGCCGCCGCTCGAGGTCTCCGAGCCGGGCCTCGGCTCGCCGCAGCAGCCGCCAGGCCAGGCCCAGCTGCTCCTCCGCCGGGGCGGCGGGGTCGGCGCCCTCCGCCCGCAGCCAGCGGCGGACGAACTCCGCCGGCACCGGCGCCTCCGCCTGCGGGGGAACCGAGACGGGCCGTAAGCGGCGGGCGGGTCGGGGTGCCGCGGCCCGGGCGCTGCCGAGCAGCCCCCGAGCGGTTCCCGGGGACGCCCCCGGCACCCACCGGAGCGGCCGCGGCCGCCTCCATGCGGCGCGGGCCCCGCCCCGCCGGGACGGCGGGCGCCATGGCAACGGGGGGAGGGGGCGCCGAGCGCGCCGCCGATTGGCTGGGGGAGCCGTCACTCAGGGCGGCGAGCGAGAGGCCCGCCCCCCGAGGAGGGCCCCCGAGGCGGCCCCGCGGGGTCCTGTCAGAACGGCCCGGCCGGGCCCGGCGGCGGGGTGGGCCCTGGTCGCTCGGGGTGAAAGCCGGCTCCCGCGGCGCGGCAGGCAGCGGGCGCGTGAAACAGGCCCCGGGCGTCCCGCGGCGCGAGGCCGGGGGAACCAGAGGCCGGGAAGAGCGGCACCACCCCGGGGGTGTGCGACCGAACCGAGCCCGGAGCCCTCAGGGAGCAGGAGCCCTGCGGCGGCCGGGTGCGCGCGGTGGCAGCGAACCCGCCGCGGAACACGCGCCGGAGCTGAACCGGAGCTCGATTCCTGCCCCTCGCGGTCCTGCGAGCTCTCGAGGTCTTCGTCCCACCGCTGCTCGCTGCAGGGCCGCGCCGGGTCGGGACTGCTGGGGCTCGGCCCGGGTTTTCCCCTCTCCGCAGCTTCACCCCCTGCTGAAGCAGCAGCGGGCACCGTGCAGCACATCCCGCAGCAGCGTCCCTGCGACTCCAGCGGGCTCCAGGAGGTGGTGCCTGGGGCTTCCCTCCTTCATAACCCCCTCACAAAGGGCAGGATACTAAGATGACCTTTGTTGCACGTTTCCCACCACTTGTGCTAACACTACTTCAAGGGTGTGCTTAATTTACTTGGACATGACTTTGTATATTCTCACCTTTGCCAGCCCACCTCTGTCTTTAAGTGCAAGACTCAAAATAAGGCAACAGAAACCTGTAAGCTAGCAGGACCATATGTTGATATTGATTACGCACCGGAAGATTAAAACAGACAGCTTTCAGAGTGCACAAGCACATACGATACACGTGCAGCACATTCCATCTTTTCCTAAGCACTTTCCCTTCTTGCACTTGGACAGGTACTTTCCACATCTGATCACAGTCTCCATTTCAGTTTCTTAAAACACTCTGCTGTTACCCTACAGACACGAGGCGACCTTGAACTCCCTAGGGTAGTGCAGGTCGGCCAGGTCTCCAGGGTTAAAAGGAATATTCAGCACCAGCCACGGGCACATCACTTGTGCTGGCAGATTCTCCCTTCAGAACAACCACTTTTAACAACCACTAGAGACCTCTGCAGGCATCAGTCCCAGCCATACAGAAAGTATTGGTTCTTTCTCCTAAGCTGCTAGCTCTCTCAGCTCTGAGGAACCTGGGCTATTTCTTCCACCCCTAAATATAACCTGCCTGCACACTGTAAGTCTTTCAGGCACCCCTCCTGCTCTGCTCAGCCCGTTCTCATGCTCTTTTCAGCCTCCTGTTCTGCTGGGTTGAGCAAACCTATTTTCAGGTGATTGGTGCTGTTGTAACAGCACTTTTTCCTGTTGCCTTCTTGTATGCTCAGTGGTTTTAAGATCATAGAATGGCTCGGGTTGGAAGGGACCTTAAAGATGAGACGATCCTCACCTTTGGAGAGGACTCAGTGTGAGAATTGCACTACTGTGCATTATTCTCTTTGTTTACAGAATTACAGTAAATTTATTTCAAGGAAAGCATGCAAAAAGGCACACGTTGGACAACAGTAGATATGCAATTAAATTTATTGTTTCTTTTTTTTTTCCTTTAACTCTGTAATTAATGGCACATTTAACCAGCTTCTAAGCATACATTCCTCACGCTTAAAATAAGCAATCATATGGAAGCAGGATTTAGGGAAAATCAGGAATCCCACAGCTCTAACTGGCTCCCACTTTAACTCCATCCCAACAGCGAACAAGTACTTTCCTCCCAAGGCTGATCACTCTAACCACCTGTTCCCAAACCTGACACCACCACTTATGCTCTGTGCCACACATCCCTTTCCCTTTATGCCCCCCAGCAATCTGGTAACACCCACGCTGGAAAGAACACCACTGAGCAAAGCTGCTTTAAGGACGCCATTACAGTACCTATTTGGCTGCTCTTTTGCTCTTAAGAGCCACTCTCCGGTTCCTCTCAGCTCAGCTTGAACAACAGCACTTCCTACAACAGGTGCCAATTCCCAACAGATATTCGAGAGGACTCAGCTCAAAGAAAATAACCACAACTGCAGCAACTGCTACCATTTCTGCTCTGAAAAGTGTTTGTAGGCAGAGTTCTTGAAGTGTGGGTCCACAGGATCCATCTCAGAGCAACAGATGCTCTCCAGCATTGCCCGTTGTTACCACGATGGCCTCCTTCCTTTTTGCCACACTGGTTTCACCATCCACTTTCAATACCAGCCGATTGCCAGCACTACGGTTCCACTCCACGTGTGTAACAGAACATCTTATTTCCTGCAGAGCTCCGTTCCTTCCGTCCAGCATTTCAAAAAGAAACTTTGAAGAGGCAGATTCAGAAAAATCATTTATAGACATATGGAAACCATTTCTCCACCTCCCGGTTCTCCCAGCCCGTGGGGCAGAAATACAGCAATATGCCTGTTCCTTTTCTACAAACTAAAACAATTTAATTTATTATCCTTTGGAATGTTTTCACTTCTGTGTATTTTACTTTTTCAAAGCAATCAACAATAACCATCACCAAGCTGTAGAAAAGTAGACAGTTTTGGACGGCAGCCTTTTCCATAGCGTGATTCTATTTACCTGGAATAGAGAACTGCTCCAGTTCCACTCCCTCTCTAGTACAATTTCATTTAATTCATTCAGAGTCGAACCTCAGATTTTCTTCTCTATAAACGAGGTATGTTGGCCCTGAAGATAGCTCACTATCTTTTCCTCTATTTCCATGCCTTGCGCTATTTCTTCATCAGAAAGAGACAACGGAGTCTGTGAATCTTTGGTTACAATAATTACAGAGGTTCTCCGTGACTCCAGGATATTTGCTACCACCACCTGGTGACGATATTTCTCCAGAGCCTTCAGTGATTTATCAATTAAAATCAAGGGATCTGTCTCCAATTTAAAGGAAATAACAAAAGCCTCCGGAGCCCATTCTTTGACAAGAGGAGACAGCATTTTTGGCACCATCTTCATTGTGATCTACGTTAGGAAAACACAACAGAAAAAAAGTTTCAGTTAAAACATAACAATGTGTTTTAATGAGAGATAAGGACAGAAACACAAGGACTAAGGAAATTCTGCCTTCACGTGGCTTTTACATTGGGAGATTTTTCAAGACCGTATTTTGTCAGATCTCACCAAGCAAGGTAAAACTTCACTAGCACGCACTGAAAAACTAGATTCAAATACCTGTCTGCTATTCACAACAATCAAGGTGTTCTTAAGCAATGAGACTGTAACTGCAACAACGAAGCCCACTGTAACTGCATCAACATGCTTCTCTTATTTAAGTGCTGAAGAACTTACGTGTAAGCAGAGGAAGATTAGTACAGACTTAAAACTGCAAGACACTGGGTCTTTGGCTCTCCAAAATCCACCTTACCAAGGCTTAACTCTTCTACGAACTCTTTTAAGGCGCATGAGGCATATATATGCCAAAATATGGTGGGGAAAGGGAAGGGAGGGGGGGCATAGTAGTCTTTTTATTCAACTTCTCAGCCTCTGAGCCTGTCACTGGATTCAGGTAGGATCTTATTTTTTCCTACATTAAGGATTAAAAAAAAAAAATAAGACCAGCAACTCATTAAAAGCTAATTAAACTAAACCAGCAGAACATATTTGGTATTTGTTATATACAAAACTCCGGATCCACCTGTTCCCATAGGTAAGAGGGCCTGGGCACCAGAGGCACACGCTACACCCCTTAACCGCAGGAAGGGTACTAAACGTAAATGCAGATCACTCTAGGACAGGACTGATCCTGCCGTGCCCTCTTATCTTTGCCTACCACACAGCCCCATTGCTGCTTTTGCAGCGAAGCTCAAAGAGGCAGCTGGGGAAACAACAGAGGAACTAGATCTAGGCAACAATTCACCCTAAGACAACCAAATAAAAAACCCAGCCTGGTGCAAGGGACGGAACAAAACAGTGCAACTCCACTATCTTCAAGGGCTCCTGCTCCCACGGAAACGCACCCTCGCATTCCCAGGGAAAATGCACGTTTTTGGCCAACGGGCTTTTGCTTTGTGACCTCTCCCAGGTCTTATTCAGTTGTCCCCCAGCCATCCCCACCCTGTCAGGATACCGGCACCGCCAGGGCACCACCAGGGCGCTCGGAGGGGACTCCGAGGCTGCAGATGGGGGCGGCCAGGCCCAGGGGTGCCTCACCTGCAGGGGCCCCTCCGAGGACTGGATCTTGTGCTCGGGCATCTCCGAGGCGGGGATGTAGAAGTCGGACACGGCTGCCGCCAGGTAAAACATGACGCTGGAGCCTGCGAGAGACAACAACCGCCGGCGCTCACCGCTGCTCGCCTGCACCGAGCTGCCAGGCCCTCGCGCACCGACTACGACCCCCGGGGACCGACCGGGGCCCTCCCTCCCCGGGGCCCCCCCCCGGTGCCGGCCCCCTCACACCGCCCCCCCCCGCCCCCGGTACCGAAGGGCGCCAGGGCGCGGGCGGCGGCTCGCAGCAGCGCCAGGTACTCGGCCAGCCCGGTGAACTCGATGGGCAGCAGCGCCCCGCTCTCGGCGGCGCGCCGGTACTCGCGGAGGGCGGGCAGCAGGCCCGGCAGGGCGGACGGCTCGGCGGCCACGCCGGGAGGCGGCCCGGGGGTGAGGCGGAGCGCGTCGAGCAGGGCGGGCCCGGGCGGCGGCAGGGCGCGGGCCCAGGGGAAGGCGGAGCGGGCGCGGTGCAGGAAGCAGACGCCGTACCCGGCGCCCACCAGCCGCTCGGCCGAGGCGGCGCCGCGCCGCCCGCTGCTGAAGTTCTCCAGGAAGCGCACGGCGCGCGCCTCCAGCGGCACCTGCGTGCCGCCCGACGTCACCAGCGCCACGCGCCGCCCGCGCGCCGCCTGCGCCGCCGCCCAGGCCCGCACGCGCTCCTCCGCCGCCGCCGCCGCCGCCTCCTCCGCCGCCGCCGCCGCCGCCGCCGCCATCGCCGCAGGCCACGCCCCCGCCGCGGAAGCCACGCCTCCTCCGCAAGCCACGCCCCTCGCGCGAAGCCACGCCCCCACGCGGAGCCTCCCCCCCCGCCCCCTCCGAACCCCGCTCCGTCGCCCTGGCAACGCCGGAGGGGGCCCGGTAACGGGCCCGGGGGCACCGCCCCCGCCCCGCCGCCCCTCCGCCGCCGGCTGCACCCGCAGCGGAGCCCCGCGGCTTCGTCAGCTCCCGGGCCGGGCTCGGCGGCGGGGAGGCGCGGCTGGCTGCTGCTGCCCGGGGGGCTGCGGGCGGTGCGGGAGAGGCGCAGCGAGGAGCCTCGGCGGGCCGCCGCCGGCTTCTGCGCCGAGCCCACGTTAAGGGCTCTGTGACCGGGCTGAGCAATGGACGTTACGGGCCGGCGGCTGCTGTGAGTAGCTCCTGCGGCGGAAGCCCTGCAGAAACAGCAGGCAGCGGTCTTCCTTCACGCCGGCTCCAAATAAACAAAACTATCGTTCTCCCCTTGTTCGGCCAGCGATGCCGAGCGCCAGGAAGCCGGCCGGGTTGGTACCCACGGGAAGGTGTGCCGGCTGCCGGTTCCAGTCCGCGCGTCCCTCCCTTGGCTCGTTCCCGAAGAAGAAAGAACACGCGGAGCGGGGCAGCCGGTGAAGAGGCAGGTATGTACACGAAAGAAGGAACACCGCCCCAAAGTGCTGCCGGCAAAGTTTAATTACGTCTCTGCTTCCTACGTGCTGATGTGCGTTGTGCTGGCAGGGCATGCAGTTGGTTCATCAGCGTCTTAAAAAACTAAAAGAGTGGAGTTTGCAACTAAAACTTCCTAATAAAAGGAGTGGGAGTCTCCTCTTTCCAATTCTACAAGCCTCCTGCCTTTTTAGCGGTCTTTATTCCTAGTCCTGAGCTTCTTCATTTTGCTGGCCCGGCAGCAGTAATCCTGCACCTCCTGCCTTGCAAGGGCAGTCAGTAGTTCGTACATCTCCCCTGTGAGCCTGGGAGCCAGTTTTGGTGCTTACAGGGTGTACTGGTCCTTCGGTGATGAGAGGGATTCCCCTTTCTCTGAGCAGGGTGTAAAGAAATAAAGTCCTCTCCCTTTGTTTACCTGGCCAACTTTAAATGCTCCTTCCCACTAACTGTGGTCTTTCATCTCTGCTTTGTTGGCCTCTTAGGAGTTGCAGATGTGCAGCTCCGTTCCAGCTGGAGAGGTTTTGAACTCTTGTTTATGGGGTGCAGCATCTGCCTTTCCACAACGCTGGTAGAATAAAATAACCCACCCAAATACATCTGCCATTTAGAATGATCTTTCCCATAAAAAATAAATTATCCTCCTGTCATTACATAACTCCAAATCACAGAACAGTAGGACAACAGAACAACTGAAAGTGAAATGGTAACAACCAAATGTTGCCACTGAGAAGATTAACATCGCTAATCTTCCGGATTTTACACCCTGTATTGCTTTTAAGATTGTTTCTGGGCCAGATGCTAGTACTTTGGTGCGAGTGACTCATTGCTGCAGTCAATACCTCTCTTGGGAGCATACAGAAGAAAAAAGGTTTGAAAGGGCTGGAACCTGGGCGGACAAAAGTCCTGCGTGGTAAAAGCTTGTGAAAGCTTCAGGCAACAGATTCCTTTAAGATTTGTAGGAATTAGGTACTGACAACACGGTTTGTTTTTGAAAATGCCATCTGATGGAAAATCACAAATAAGATTGTTGACCAAAGAAAGTGTGTTGTAACAGTACGTCCTAGAAGCCAAGAGGGTGATAGTGACAACGTAAAAAAGGTTATGGATTTAAACATGTAGGATGGATTATAATCCCACTGTCTGGGAAGGACACCCTTAGTATCAGAAAAACAGGCTTCACTCCTGACCCAAACAAGCCCTTAAGTTGCACAATTGTCTTTCAATTTCTCTGAGTATTTCTGTAATACAGGGTCAGCCCCAAGAAAAATGCAAAAGCATGGGGGTGGGGCAAACCAGGCAATCCTGCTTTTTTAAGCTTTTCCAGAAAACTGTACCTACGTATTGAATATTGACATTGAAAACATCGGCCATTACATCATTGATTTTATAGCAACTAAAGCTCTGCTGTGTACATTACAACAGTTCACATGACCACCGAATCAGGGAAATACTTCAGCTGGAAGCTAGTCATTTGTTTTTATTAGGTTCCAGTGAAAGCACCCGGAACATAGGGCTGGTGGAGAAATATGCAAAGGGAGAATCCCTCCTCTTGATTGGAGTGCACACCTAGGTTAGCATGCGGTGACTCCAAAAGTACTGCTTCAGCCAAGGCTTGGATTGGCTTTGTAGGAAAAGCTACAGACAGCAGACTCAGATTGTTTTTCTAAGTGAAAAAATTTATAGGATTTTTAACAACTATAATTGCATTTGTTCTTTGACCTTTGTCTCCAAACTATTTAAATAAAACACATTCTCGGAATGTTATATGAAGGTACGCCTTGTCTTCCTTCTCTCCTGCGAAAGGAGTGAAGAAGCACAAACATCTTGTTTGTTACTTGCTTTCTCACACATCGAGACTGCAGCTCCTAGCCTACAAATGAGGTCTGCTTTTATGTACAGCAAGGCATAGGGAAACTGCTAAACAAGGGTTGGCCTAGGTTGGCTGACAAGCATCAGAAAAGCAGGATGGAGACAGTGAGAGTATTTAATGCCCCATCTTGCTGACTTCGTTATTTTCCTATTCATAGAGCTAATACAAAATGCTCTAAAGAAGGCCTTTGGAGCTAAGGGAAGAGCTACGTAGTGTCCTCACAATCAGAGAGAAACTATTCTGCTGAAAGCCAGCACATAGGTTTATTATTTTTTGAACATTTCTCTTGTACTTCACAAACTCCTGCACTGTGTTTATTTGAAAAAACACAGCTCGAGCCTCTGTCAGGACACAGGAAAGCCTGTGCACATCAAAATGCCCTTTGGCCTAAGGGAAGGTGGTGCATTAAACTGAGAGCCAGGAGGTTATGAGTTTCATACCTCGTATGTACTCCAAAACTTTGTTGATAGAAATCTGCTTTTGTCAACATAGCCGTGGGGGTGCCTACAGACAGTGCCTCCAAACTGACAAAACTCCAAGTTTCTGTTTGTAAAATAGCCTCACCTGCCTTTGCGCTGTCAGTTTACCCCAGCCTCTGGGTATGGGAAAAGATTCGCACCGCAGCCAGCTACAGCAGTCCTCCAGCACCCATGCTAGCCCTGCTGATTGTGGGTTTTAACTCCAAGGACCCACGTTCAAAGTGACTGGAAGCCTGACTTCCTCTTTACATTGTGCTTTCTGCAAGCATGCCATCTTTATGGGTGCCCTTGAGTGAGGAAATGAATGTGGCACAGAACCCCAGGTGTGCACCCAGCCGCCTGCTCCCGCCTGGGGTCCTCAGCCTCCTCAAACCCTAACTGGGGGATAAACTGTGTGGGGGTATCTTCAGAGAAATCTCTGTAATTGCAACACACATGAAAAGAGCCCAGAGCGTGCAGGTCTCCGGGAAGGAGTGGGGCTATGAGCAAGACAGTGCAGGGCCAAAGCTAACGATGCCCTCTAGGCTTGCAACTGTGCTGCCTTAGATATTCAGCACTGCAGGGCTTCTCCTGTCTCCTGCCCTTTCTCCTTCTGGGAACTGTGCAAGAGTCTAACCATTAGCTTGTCCTCACTGCCAATGTTTTAAGGTAACTTACCTGATGGGAATCGGTGATGATCCTATTGACAAGGAGTAAAAAAAGAATGATGCAGATCTCCAGCACCTCCCCAGATGACAATCTGATCATCAAAGCCAGCGTTGGTTGTAACAGAGAGCGAGTGGCAAGGACAGAAAAGGCAGTCTGATAAACAGCAGCTTTTCATTGCTTCTTGCCCTCACCATGTGCTGACTTTCACCTCGGCACCTGATCCCCCAACTCAGTTTGTGTTTTGTGCATACGCACTCCCTGACAAAGAGTCCCTCCCCAGCTTTCCTGCAGGCCCCCGTTAGGTGTCGGAAGGCTGCTGTAGGGTCTCCCCAGAGCCTCCTCTTCCCCAGGCTGAGACCTTACAGCGGCCTTCCAGTGCATAAAGGGGGTCTATGGCAAAGCTGGGGGGGGTACTGTCAGGGGGTTGTAGCGATAGGACAAGGAGTTAAGGCTTTAAACTAAAAGAGGGTAGATGTAGATTAGAGGTAAGGAGGAAATTCTTCACTCAGAGGGTGGTGAGGCACTGGCCTGACTGCCCAGAGGAGCTGTGGCTGCCCCATCCCTGGCAGTGCCCAAGGCCAGGCTGGATGGGGCTTTGAGCAAGCTGGTCTGGTGGGAGGTGTCCCTGCCCAAGGCAGGGGGTGGAATTAGATGATCCTTGAGGTCCCTTCCAACCCAAACCATTCCATGACTCTACGTCTTTTTCACTCTATATATGCTGAGAGCTCAGGGGCTAGAGAGGGGGTGATGGTTGTGTTTCCATGCTCTTGGACCTCCTTGTTGCAGCAGGGCTCTTCAAGGCTCTCATTTAGCTGGAAAGCACAGTCCCTTTATCTCAGCTGTGATCTCCAGGACGCACTCACACACTGTCCTTGTGGTTCCCTGTCCCTGAGCCATTCTTTCACCCATGGCACGACTCTCTTGGAGCACTTAAAGTTCAGTAAAATGCCAAAGCCATAACCTGTCCTCTAACAGCACTGGAATTTGCGTTTTCTGCCCTCTGCTCAGCTGCAGCTGGAAAACCAGGCAACAAAGCAGAGCCTGCAAAGAGGTAAAACGTTATTTTCTGCGGGTGCTCACTGCACAGGCCTGCCCGTGCCTCCTAGCAAGAGAAGAATGCCTTGCTGCCTTACCATGGCAGCCCTGCTAGGCAAACCAGCAATGAGGTTTCTTTGCAGGCAGCCTTCCCTCTGCACCACTTGTGTGAAAAGCCAACACACGAGTGCCAGGAGTTGGCAACAATTATGATGAAAGCTAAGAGAAATAGATAAGTAAGTGTCCTGGCTCTTTTTCGTTGGCAACCCTTAGCGTGTTGTAAGGGCACAGCTTCTACAGTTGCTGAAGAGCACTTGGCAACGAACAGGCATTCAAATGGAGATACATTTTGGGAGCTGATGAACAGATCAGGTGCTGCAGAGGGTAAAAAGACCAAATGCAGTGTGGACTGCTAGGAAGCAGCTATACCTGTGAGAAACATTATGGTTTCTGACAGCAAACAGAAATCCTGCAAAGCTGCTTGACCACCAAGCCGAGCTTGGGCGTTGGAGACACAGGAGTATAATTCAATGCACTAGGGTTTTCTGACTTTGGCCAGCTTTCCAGACTCTGCACCCAAACTAACAGGCCTTCAGAGCCCAGAACTGGCCAGGTGAGGGTGAGGGGAAGCTGTCGACCTCCAGGATGCATGCAGGTACGCTGCCGTCCCGCCCCGACCTCACTCAGAGCTGTGGGGCAGCGTGCTGCAGCACCATGCAGCGAACTCTAACCTTGCTTCCAGACAGCGTCTCCTGCAGCGGGAGCTGTGCCGTGCTGGCACCAGCCTGGTAAACCATACGCTCTGCTGCCTGCTATGAGCCACCATTATTACCGTCAGCAAAATCCTGCCGTAGCCCATTTGTCTAATCTTTTCTGTGGTCTTGTGATGATCATTTTCTGTGCTTCACAGCTTTTATTGCTACAACCTTGTTAGTCTTTCTTCATAGGCCTCACGGGTTCCTCGTCTCATAAGACACCACCTGACCTAAGAGGGTGCCCAAAGCTGTTCTTACTAGAAGTAGCGATAGAATCCAGGCTATAATATGACAGCTTTAATTTCCATCTATTAATTACAGACACAGAAAAAATTACAATCACTGTTAACAGTTGGCAAACTTGGATGGAAAAAGAGACCGTGCGTATTCTTTTTCCTTATCCCTTGCTCACTCTGTCCCACTATTATTTTTCCCTGCAGAAGTACATCATTGATCTTACATACAGCACAGCACAGAAGTTTCTTTGGGATGGAAAGCATGAAAAAGCAATGCCTGCAGCTTTGCATGCGTTGCATTTCAGCACTGAAGTGTATGGCTCAAGTTCTGTGCAACTGGTGCCTGCTTATCTCCTCTTGGCTGAGGCCTGCATTGGTAAGCACTGGTCTAAATAGTAACTTTGGCAAGGGCAAGATCTCCCTTGGATCAGGTTTCCGGTTTCCTTTTACCATTTATCAGGGAACGACCAGCTCTGCGTTTCAGCATTGTGCCATGTCTCTACTCTGCCCGGCCTCAAGGGCATTCCAGAGAGATTTGAGAAGTTACTCCCCATTTTCTGCGTGAGTCTGGGGAAAAGAATCACTCATCTGTGGTGAGAGATCAATGAAAGCAAATGAAATGTTTTCTCCGTCTCTACCGATTCCCACATGAGAAGCAGTATAAAATTCTATTGTTTACCTCTGTGGCTTCATAGAACTCTCAAAAGCATTAAATTCCCAAGTGTGGTTGGTTGGGCTGTTTTCTCTGGGAACCAGCACATTTCTGAGGCCATTGCATCAGAGGAACACCTCAGTTCGTTCACAGAGGTGAGCTCCACCTGAAGCAGAGCTTTTTCTCATTGACTGTGTGCTTTATAAAAAATGTCAAGTTAGGACCTTCTATGCAGAGAACTGGTCTCCTCAGCTGCAAACATAAAGGACTGAGAAATTAAATTTAAACTTTTAAAATTAAAGGTTGGTCTAGATGATCTTAGAGGTCTTTTCCAACCTGAAACAATTATTGTAAACCATTGCTGTTATAGGAGTATTCACAATGCTCTACTGGCAAAACTGAGTGATCTCAAGGATTGTTGTAAAATGGGGTGGTGAGATGAGGGAAAAAATCACATCAGTAATTCTACTGTGGTAATACACTAGTTGTTAGTTGCTGCCTGGAGCTAGCCTGTTTTGTACACGTCTTTCAGAGGTACTGAATGCAATACACAGTTTCTGGTTTCTCTCCTAGCTCTAGCCTGCCTGCAAGTTAGCTTCTGAACACCTGCTTGACTGAGGAGCACTCCGAAGAGAAGAGGGGAATGTCCAAACTAGGTCTTCATGTCAAGCTACAGCAAAGGGATAGCTGGCAGTATCCTCTGCATTTCTAAATATGAAATTGTCTTTATCCTGCCTTTTTTTTTTTTTTTGTCATTTCAGGTGTTGGCCATCATCTGCAGGCATCTAAGTATCTCTCCCAAGCTCAGTGGATTGTCCTCAGAACACCAGACTGCAGCGCTGCAGTTCGGCATAGATTACATCGCAGTCTGGGGCTTCTCTGTGCTGCTGAAGGAAACTTTGAACAGGCTTTACATCACCTGGCAAATGACGTAAGCCAATTAAAATACCGCAACACTTAAATTTTCTTTCCTTCTCTAGCTTTTCCAGATCCTATGGAAAACCTCAGCAGACAGTTTTTTGGGACTGATCTTAAGTACCAGAAGAGTACATGTTAACAACACTTGACCTGTGTTTTTTTATGGTCCTGAGATGAACAGGCATTCCTACCATAAATTGGTATAGTTGCCTTTTATTCAACAGACAGGTTACTTTATATTTTGGCTGTCATTTTCCTTAATACTTTTCTGTTAGATGGCAATTCTCCATCATCCATTATTTAATGAATGCTTTACTTAACTATTTAAATGTCTGGTTCAATAACATTTTCCCCAATTCGATCTTTTTAGCCATGAGAGCAGTTTGTAAAATTTGAAGTTGTCATTGCCAGCAGTGTTCTTTGGGATGCTTTGCCTGTTATTTAATCCCCCAAAGGCAGATGGTCTCCATGACTTCCTATTTATGTCCCATATAGCCTAAATTTATCCAGTGCAGAGTGATGTATACCCACTACTGCTGAATTTGATAGTAGCTTTTTACAACAGCTTTGTGTGGGTGTAAACGATGACATAAGGTGGAGGAGAATTAGACACTTTCCATCATAACAAATACAACCCTGTCTTTGTTTAGTTTGTAAACCTGCTGGGAGAGATTCCCTGCTATGCCACTGTATTTTTAGGTTCCATGGATCTGGTGCCCAAACGGAGTAAAGTAATAGGTTTTTTTACTATTAGTGAGTTGCTGGCCTACATTAGAGCAGCCCAGGACCTGCTCGAATTCTGGCTGCGTGTCTGAGATCTGCTGAGAGTCACACGCCAGCTCAGAATAGCTGGAATGTACTACTGCAATGTACCACTGCCTTGCCACTTCCCTCCCCTCACTTTGGCTGGGGCTTCGGGGGAGAAACAGCCTCCCGGGGCATGACTGGAGAGCTGAAAAGCAGCAGCAAGTTGTTCGTTTGAAGAGGAGAGACATGAGTTGCGCAGTAAGAGGTGTGGGAAACCTGTTCCACGCTTCAGCAGGGTAACACACCATGATAAGGAATTATCTGCCCCAGCTAGCAGGGATTTGGGGGTGTTGCATTCCTTTGTATAAAACACAAAATACAGGTTTCATAGTAGCATAGTTTATAGTTATAATTAGGTGTAACTAATGCTATAGTTACACAAAAAGAAAGAATGCTTGCAGTATTACTAATCTGTAGTGAAAAATTTCCCAGGGTAGATATGAATGCTAAATTTCTGCATAATTATTTTTTAAATATTGTTTTCAGATTTACCTTGCTAGTTCTACATTTGGGCTAAAATCTATTGAGGCCTCTGGAGGGTGTTTCCACATGGCTAATGTTTTCTTTCGCCAAAACAAAATGGACATAGCAGACTCACTCTATGCTGAGGTTAGTAAAACCAATACTCATCCTGTATCTGTTTCTCAATTAGTTTTTTTGTCTTCTGTGCACTTTCCAATGTTTTCCTGTTTCTGACTGCCTTTAATATGATGGTCACCATATCAGCATTTTAGCATCAATCTCAGAAACTGTTTTCATACCTATATATTTCCCTGAGTTAAACCAGAATAGATAAATTCTACATGTGGTAAACAAATCTGTATACATATATATATATATATATATATATAAGTTGCAGTCTTCAGTTTTGGCAGCCGAACCTTGTTAAAAATAGCTTTACTACCAAAAGCTCCCCACAAAAGGTTAAAGACATACCCAGATGTCTTTGAGATGGTGGCCAGAGTTTCCATAGCGAGGGAAGGGCGGCAGAGCAGCAATGGAATGTGAACAAGCAATGTAAAATTTAAGCAGAGTACGAGTGAAAAGTGGCAGTGATAAAAGCTTTTCAGCATGCAAAGCAAAGGAAGGAACAGGAAGAAATTCTTCACAATGAGGGTGGTGAGGCACTGGCACAGGCTGCCCAGAGAAGCTTTGAATGCCCCGTGCTTGGAGATGTTCAAGGCCAGGTTGGATGGGGCTTTGAGCAACCTGATCTGGTGGGAGGTGTCCCTGTCCATGGCAGGGGGTGGAACTGGATGTTTTTTAAGGTCCCTTCCAACGCAAACCATTCCATGATTCTGTTATTCTATGATTCTGTGAACAATTGTCTAACCACCATAATGATTGAAAAGAAAAAAAGTCTTTAATTTGTTTAGCCTGATTTTCTGTGGTAAATGAGGCTTTGTCAGATAATGCAATCTGCCTCCACTCCCCTCACAAACATCCACCAATTTGCTTTTGGTTAACAGTTTAGTTAGATTTACTCGAGTCTGATGAAAATTAATAGATGGAGCAATGAAATTCCAGCTTGTGCTCCCAATGGGAGAAGAGCCATCAGATCTCCGTGTGAAAGAGCCAGCTCGGCAGCAGCCAGCCCACTAACCAGCAAGCACTTGGGTTATTGTGGCAGGGGTGTGCATCGCAGGACACATTGTTTATAGAACAACTAGTTACTAAATGCCTAAATACTAAATGCATGTGTTCATACAAGTGAAATAATTCATTTACTTCCTGGTAGGTAACCGACATCTGGCATGCCTTTCTTATGAAGTCAGTTCAAACACAAGAGCAAATTCACAAGTCAAGAGCAGAAAAGTCTCCATTCACTGAGGACAAGGAAGTCAGAGAAGACAATATGAGTAAGCACCGATATTGCGCAAAAGTGTTTGCGAGACAGGCTTTTAAGAAAATCCATACATCTTAGTGTTTGTATTTACTGTGCTGGGTTTTGCACTGCATTTCTTTAGACCAAATTTAATCAGAATCATGGGTATTTATGCTTAGTGGATAGTGCTGGATGAAACAAATGAGACCACTTTAGAAATGAGGGTGTTCAAGTGAAAACACAGCGTTCCCCTTTTGGTTTACCTGCTCCTTTTCACAGCACCCTTGGCAGTGACCAACGATACAAGATTTTGTCTTTCAGGATTTGATTCCACTTGAGCATTCTTGTTTCTTGGCAGCTCCTTTCTGTCCATTTAATTATGTGAAAGTGATATTTCATCTCACTTAGGTAGGTTTCCATCTGAAGCAGTGGGACACAGTCGAATAGCATATGCTGATAATTGGATATATTAATATGGAGAATACTCTCAGAAGACGAGCTGGGAAATCTCCCAGTAGGATGCAGGGAAGTTGCATGAAGCGTTAAGAAATATGCTAGGTTGCATGGTACTACTCCACACTCCACTGAAGTGAAGTGACTAGGAAAAGACTAGGCTCTGTTCCTCATCTTCTTTTAGCCGTCTATGCTCATAAGAACATTGTCAGAGAAGAAAAATGTTTCTGCAGATCTCCATACCTGGCATTCTCTCAAGCAGTAGTTGCTGCAGTAGGAACCACACAAGGCAGGGCTACATGATTCCATCTTTGGTTATGACAGGAGTATGGAAGTTGCTCTTTTCATGCAGCTGTTATGACTTCACATCCTTACTAAAGGCTAATCAACACAATTACTGACTGGATGAAAAGACATCTGTTAATGGGTATGGAATTTGCATGGAGCTGGGATACCACATTGATGCTTGTAGTAGAAATGCTTTGATGTCTAGAAGAGATAATTGGTTAGTTTTGAATATGTTATCTTGTATACATACATCCAACAAGTTTATTTCATTCTTGATGCAGCTGAAGCCCAGCAAGCAGAAGCAATTCAAGTACTGAATGCAGTACTAGGTATCAGAGAACAAGCACCGAAGCAACAACCTGGCAAAACTGCAAGAGTTTTACATGCTCTTGCAATGCTTTATTATCTGATTATGGATGTATCAAAGGTAAGTTTCACCAGGTGAAAGGGTGCAGGAGGGTTCCCTAGCTCTGCTTCAGTGTTGGCCCCATCCCACAAAAGGAGGAACACAGGCCAGTCCTGGCACCTGTCCTGAGTGCACGGCTGCCTCGGAGCACCGGATAACCTAAGGCAAATCTGCCTTGGCAGCTCTGCATGAAGCCAGCCCGTGATTTGCACCCTGTCAAGGTTAAAAAAGCCCACTGGATCTGTTTTGATCTCTGCCACACCATTCACAATGGGTCCTGTAGTTACTCATGTTTTCTAGGTTTGTCCTTTATCTGGGATGTCCTGGCAGTGTACCTGCCTGTCACAAGCCATATTTAGACATCAGTTTGGATGTTAAGCAGCAAGAAAAACATAGGTCTTGCATGTGTCTCTACTTGAGCAAGATTCCCTGCATCTACCATGATGTTTATGTAGGTTCACACTATCGGACCTTGTAATTCAGCTTTGAATTTGCGCTACATTGTTTGAGAGATTATGGCTAAAAATCTCAGGTGCAACTGCTAACTTCAGTGTCCAGTTCTCTGCATTCAGAATAATGGATTTTGAGAAAGTGCTGAACACTAACCATCTAGAAATCGGGCCTTTTTGTTTGGGATAAGCAGTCAGAAACTCAAGTTTCTTCTGCTTGTGATTTGAAGGGTGAAAATACAGATTATTAATGGTTTCTTTGTTGTACTAGAGAAAGCCATAGGATTTGGAAGACACAAAGAAACAAATTCAAATTAGAAAAAAGGCAAAGCTTTGTAATTGTGAGAATGTCTAGTCACTGGATGAACTGCTGAGGGAAGTGAGGGATTTAGTTCAAACTGAGTCAATACAGCTGTTTTTGCCTGAAATAGCTTTGAGAATGTTCAGATGAACTGCTGTATCAGATGGGAGGTAATGCTCTCCAGCAGGAGGAGCTGGGGTTAGTAATCTCTTCTGTCTGCACCACTGGATCCTAAATATGATATCTGTTTGCAGCTTTACTCTCTCCTCTAAAGCAGCTTGTACAGGTCACCCTCTGAAACAGGCAGCTGAGTGACTGGAGCCTGGATCTGATCCAGTGCAGCTATTCCAGTGAGCCTCTGCAGGTATTTTAAGTACTCCTTGAGAAAAGCCAAATTCTTGACAATTACATTGTCTTTTTTGTTTCATTCCAGGCTTATGAAATGGGGACAAAAGCCTTTGACCTGCTGAAACAACTGCCCCAACAAGAATCTCTAGAAGCCATTGGCCATTTGTTAAAGTTGATTAACTCCAAGCCCTTCTACACAAAATAAGGAGCTCTTTCTACCAGAGCCAGGTCCTTGGCTACAGATCCTAGTTATCTAACTACGTTGCTGAAAACAATGAAAATACCTTACAAGGCATAGGTCCTGTCTGCTATTGTCATCTTTCTAGATGTGTCCTTTTCCATCTCCAGGTGTTTGAAAGTTCAGCTTTGTGGTGTTAGTTTATTTTCACATGCTGGTCAACCTCTGTAGACTGTTATGGAATAGCAGCGTGAGGGTGGGAAACAAAAGCACAACCTTCGCAAGATGCATAAATTGTTATCTACTTGCTTATGTAAATAAGCACAACAGCCTTTTACATCCTCATGTTGTCTGTTCAGAAGCTAAGACAGCTGACATATATTTGTTACTGTTTTCCTCAATTTTCTTTTCACTTTCATGAGTGAGATACCGTGGAGAGATATGGGAGGAACCCAGGGAAGGTCTTCACTACATTCCTGACTTGAGTGGTTGACACCTGCTCCCCTGAACATGGCTGGGCTTGCTCAGGTGTTTCACCTTTCTGTAATACCCCTCAGTCTCCAACCATGGTTTCACTTTTTGCAGCACTTTAGAGGAGTCTCATAGCTCTGGACACTGAGGGACTCATTTGTTCCACTCATGGGAGAACTTGCATCCAGGAGGACTCATGAGAACAGCATCAAGAGTTGTAAGCATGCTGGTCAATGGACTTGAGGCCAAAGATTAAAAAGCCAGCTAGCCTTTTAGCCAAGCAGAGCTTGCAGCCCAAAGAAGTGGTTTCCTCATGTCCGAGAGCTTGCCACCACATAGGCATCCCGTTATCTCTGGTGCCAGCCCCAGGAGGACGAAGTCCCCTGAGTTGCTGTGCGCTGCTCCCCACAGGCTCCCATCCAACTGGCTGCCAAGCTCTCATGGGCTTCCTTGCAGAGCAGAGAAAGAAGAACAGCAGGGCACAGAGTATGTGTGACCCTCGGTGTGTGAAGGCCAACAGGCATTAGAGAAGGGCTAGAGGAGCCCCGAGAGAGCCAGCCCTGTACCTGGAGGCAGCTGCACAGTGAGCTTGGTTCAGACCCTGAAGCATGTGACAGCCTTGCACAGCTGGGAAAGAGGTTAAGAGAAACTTGCCCTGCTGCTGAGGTCTGGATTCAGCTGAGCGTTAAGCCCACGATTAAGTCTCATTTACTTCAGGAGGATTTATGAATGCATTTAATTGCCTTGCTGAATTGGGATGGAGTCAAGTACGCTTTTAAATGCTTCGTCGAGCTGGGACCTGAACAATTAGAAAGGATTGATGTTGCAGGTAAAAGGAAAGCCACTCACTCCAGTTCAACTGATTTTAATTACAGAGGGTGGGACAGCTCCGAGAGGTGCACGCAAGGTGACCCATAGCAGACAGACTTGGGGGCAGGTGGGAGACCTCCAAATACTGCTACGGGAGATGCTGGTGGACACAACCACCCTCATATTTCCGCTCCAGCCAACCAGGGCAGCTCTCACTAAAGCTGGGCCGAGCACACAGGGGACTCAAGGGGGGGGTGCCAGCAGCCAGGATGCTCAGCGCCTGCTGGCACCGTGCCTCAGGACACGGAGGATTTGGATCACTGTGGCTGGGGATTTGGAAGCAGTAATCCCCCCAGGGCATGCCACAGCCAGGCTGTCTCTGCGTGACGTGTCAGGCTGGTGTCCCCTCCATGGCGGTGCCACGCAGCACAGTATCACTGTTCCTGGCTATTTAAAGCAGTGTGAAAATTAATTTTTTATAGGTTTGAGGGCCGGGCATCTCCAGGAGCAGGGCCTACACACTGATGAGCAAGGGCTGGAAATGGAAACCCTAGCAATGGTAATGAGAGGAGCCCTGGGCAGATGACCTTATCCTCAACCCAGTGTTCCACTGTGTGTCTTGCTGGAATTTGCACGAGGAGCATTTTTGGGAGATTTGGAAGATTTTTTACAGGAGCTATTTCCTCTGACCCTCAGGAACAGCCTTTTCCTCTGTATACACTTCAGGGCAAAGAGACATTTCAATAAATAGCAGAAAACTGAAGTGATCAACATCAGCATTTCTTTGCCTGGAAGTGTTTGGACTTGTAGCGCTTGGCACCTTGTTAAAGGGAAAAATTCCCCCAGGAACCAGCGCCATCCCTCCCTGCCTTAGGTGCTCGCAGCGGGGCCGCAGGACCGTGCTGTCCCGACACAGATCCCAGCCCCACAGGCTCCCAGCGCAGCCGACTGGGCCGGGGGCAGCTGTGGGGTCCAGCGACAGCCGCCAGGGGATGGATCGTGTCAGGCGTCCACCCACAGAGCTGCAGATGGAGCATGAGGAGGCAGGGGTGACACCTCCACAGCACAAAGTGCAGCTCTGGGGGTCCCAGGTGGGGCTTGGGGCAGTTAAATCCCAGGGATGGCCCTGGTAAGGCTCCTCCATGGGCCCACATGGGGGCTCGGCGATGTCTGAAGGCAGCTCAGCAGTACCAGGAGGTGGCAACAACACATCCAGGAGCACGGTGCTGCTCGGCACAGACCTTTTGTAACCAAGAGCGTTGGTTTCCTTTGAGGGAAAGCTTTGCGCTTGCTGGGGGAGCCCTGCTAATCTGCACCTGTGCTGAGGCAACCCCATCAAGGAGCTCGTTGGCAGGAGCCCTCGCTTGGCACCTGGAAGGGCCCAAAACGGAGCTCCTGGGCCAAAGGCAGCACCTCCAGCACCCAAAGGCAGCCTGGGCCTGACTGCAGGCAGGCAGCACACGATGCCCGTGGGCAACGAGGCTCTGCTGGCTTGCGTCAGCCAAAACCACAGCCCCACGGACCAGCTGGGGTCTTCTGCAGTTCCCAAAAGGTGCCCGCCTGTCCCTGTGCTGCTCGCTCTTTGCCAAGTGGTAAAAATGGAATTTAGCCCCTGTCGCATGCCCTGCCTCGCCGTGTGGGGCCTTGGCTGCACAGACTGCTCCGGTCCGGAGCAAATTGCTCTGGGAGCAGGACAGGCACAGCCACTGCCTGTTCCAGGGAGCCTGAATCCACAAAAGATGCTGTGAGCAACGTTCCCAGAACAGGGCCTGCATCCATCAGCCGCGCTCATCTCCAAACCAGTGGGGAGAGGGCGAATTTCCCCATCCTGCCTCCCCGCTGGCCCCAGCAGCACAACTTCCCCCTTCCCAGCCCCACCGCAAGGTGCTTCAGGGAAGAAAAATGGAGTTGGGCCACAGCTAGCCCAAATCTGGGCACTGGTGAACACGGCCAGAAACCCTTAGCTTGGGCCACAGCTGGGATGGCAATGGCACCGTGCTGGGGAGTGCTATGGGGGTTGCACTGCTCCCCATCAACCGCTACCCCTGGAGCAGGAGGTGGCACAGAGAAAAATGCTCTGTGAGCACAAACACATGTCCGAGGTGGACCAAGAGCCAAAGGGGAAGGCCCAGGTAAGGGTTTGATCCACTGCCCACAAGTCACCAGTGTGCCCCAGCAAAAAAAAAAAAAAAAGCACAGCACACAGGAGGTTGGGTCGCTGCATACATTCTCATTTATTGTTAGCACACCACACGTCTTTCTCTTGGCACTTATTTTTATGCATCTGTGGGGGGGGGGGGGGGGAGGAAGAAGTGCACCGTTTCTGGTATGCTGCACAGATGTGTGATGAGTTCTGTCATGTGGTTGTTTTTTTTTTCTTTTACTTCCTTTTATTTACTTTCAGGTGTGGTTATTATAGTCACTTCCAAAACAGACAAATAAATAAAAAAAACCACTATTAAATAACTGCCTGTGCCAGTAGCTCCTACAACAGTTGCACTCAGGGGAGAAGGGCTGCTTTTTGTTTTTTGTTTTTTTTTTAAGTTTTGTTTTAAAAGAAGGGTATTTCTTATTTTTAATATACTAAAGACTAAAATTCAGTGCAATAGATACAACTACAGTGCAGGTAATTAACTATACAAAAGTCATCCTAACCATGTACAAGCTTTCCTTACAGTTGCTATAGAAACTATACCTTTTATCTGTACCTTTTGTATACATTATACAATGTGAATATACTCCAAGAATATTTACAGTACTTTGCTTGTCAATCAGAAACACTATAACTTAATGTCTACTATTAACACCATTGAACAAAAATATATATAATATAAATATCTTCCAGTCTATACACAGAGCAGGAAATGTTTGTATCCATGTGATGAATTTCGGTGAGTCCGGGACTTGATATGGTAGCGCTGGGCAGGTTTGCTGGATGTAGTATGGGACCGCCGGCCGCTCCTGCCAATGCAGGGCTTTGACTTGGCGGGGATGCCGTCACGCTAGGGAAGGCCAGGGCTGCTGGTTTGCTCTGCTGCATTCTCCCCTCTCCCATCTGCCGACACTTTGTGCCACCGTTGACCAATCAGGCAAATATTGCCAAGATTAAACTAAGAGACCCCTCTCCCCTCCCATCTCAGCCCACCCGAGCGCACAGCCAGCAAGAGAACAGCTGAAATCCAGGCAAGGAAGCATGCACAGCCAGAAACAGAGCCCTCCACTTGGAAAGGCGAGGAGCTGCTGCTGGAGACTGCAAAGGGAGATGGTGCTCTGCAACCTGCTACAGTACTTGTGACCTTTCCAACCTCCTCCTCAGGAAACGCTCAAGCCCGGCACCTGCAGAGGAGCAGGACTGCACCCGCAGACCTCTCCATCCTCAGTGCTGCCCCAAGGCATTCCCAGAGGGCAGGGAATCCCCATCCACGAACCCGCAGGGGGTTGAAATCTTAGACTGTTTTAAAAAATAACTTTTTTAAAAAAGAAATTTGTTGTTTTAGACTTAGTCAAATTACATGTTTTTCTCTATGATTAGAATGTTAAAAAAAGTTTCCAGCTTTAAAAACCTTCCACTATGTGATTTCTCATTAAATAACCTATCACTTCATTAAAAAGGGAGCCACCCTCCTGCTCATGGAGGCTGGACGACGCTGCTTGGTTGGTTTTAAAATATTAGTCATTGCTTCTGCATCTATCAGCTTTGAAATCCTGGACATGAAACCAGCTAAAATCGTTCCTAGCAAAAATATGTCAGTCTGTCACTGATGAACCAGGCGGCCAGTGGGGGAGTCTGGAGAAGGAGCGTATGCAGAAGAGCCAGACCCCCCGCTCCCTCCTTCCTGGTTTCTGTACAAGCATTAAAAACACTCAGGAGAGAAGTTGGGAGGCTCGGAGGAGACGATGTGCCGCAGGCTGGTTAGACCTGGGAATCGGCACCCAAGCTGTGAAACTCATCCGGGGTCTTGTCGCTCTGGCTTGCGCCTCCCTGACGGAAGCCGGAGGCGATCTCATCAAAGGTCCGGCCTTTTGTCTCTGGCACCTTGAAGTAGGTGAAGATGAAGAAGAGGACTAGCAGCACTGTGAAGATGATGAACACGTAGGAGCCGCAGAGTTGCTGAAAAGGGGAGACACCAAAGTGGTGAGTGTACAGACAGAGCCAAAGACCAGGGGCTCTGCGGGAGCTGCCAGAGCACAGCTGCTCACCAGTTCCAAGTGCAAAGCAGTGCACCACAGCCTGTGCCCGACCCCCCCAGCCAAGGGGCTTCTCATCTAGTGACTGTCCTGCCCCTACCTGCTGCTTCAAAAATAAATCCAGCCTGCTCTAGGATATGTCTAGCCCCCCAAGTCCTGTCCCCAAGCCTCTTCCCAAGGCACATTTCCCAAGCCAAACTCAAACCAAACCCAGGTCCTGTTCTCAACACAGGTTTCAGGACTCAAAATCTCTTCTAATCACATAATCCAGCTGGCGCAATGTAAGGCTGCCTGCACACACCCCCAGACCCACTCCCCCCCAAGAGCAGAAGGAGATGATTACCGCGATGTACTGGAAGCCCATGCCCACAATGAAGTTCGAGGTCCAGTTAGACAGCCCAGCAACAGCAAAGGCGGCAGGGCGAGGGCCTTGGCTGAACAGTTCTGCCACGATAAACCAGGGAATGGGGCCTGGACCAATCTCAAAGAACGCCACAAACCCAAAGATGGCAACAATGCTGAGGTAGGACATCCAGGGCATTTGGTCCTAGTCCAAGGGAGAGAGAGAAAAGGTCAGTGAGTGCCCTGCAGTGGGGATGGACAAAGCATCTGGCCAGCGCAAACAAGACTGCAGGCAGGCCTGATGCTGGCAGAAGCCATGAGGTTTCTCTAGATTGGAGACAGGGTTTCCTGGGACCCCAAGAGCAAACTGGGCAGAGGGGACCACTCTGCAATCACCCCTGGGAGGAGGAAGTCCTGCTCTCCCACCATACCTTCCCACAAGCCACCAACTAAGGAGCAGCGTGTAGTGCCCCCTCCCAGCCCACCCACCTGGGGTTGCCCTTCAGCCCCCATCACTCACCAGCAGCGTCAGAGCAATGGTCATGAGCACCGCACACCCTGCCATCCCCGCCAGGCCGATGAGGTGAAGGGTCCTACGTCCGGCTCGCTCCACCACAAAGAGCTGTCAGATGGGGGAGATGTGTTTGTCAGCACACCCCCTGCCCAGGGAAAAGCATTCCTATTTCCCCTGCACCCACCTTCCCTGGGGAGCATGTTACATGCTCGCCCCTGAGCCCACCAGTCCAGCCCTGCATTAACACAGTGGTTGCTGGTGGGGCAGCCACAGCAGGCTAAAACTCACCGAAACAACTGTAAAAGCTGTGTTCACCACCCCAGAGCCAATGGTGGCATAGACAGGCTGCTCCACACCTGACTTCTCAAAGATGCTGGTGGAGTAGTAGAAAACCTACAAACGGAAGGGAAGCGCCATGAGGAAAGAAGTCGGGTCTCAGCTTGGGGCTGGTACAGACCCACGGGCAATGGAGACATGGAGCCAGCACAGCCCAAGCTTTTGTGCCCAGGTGGAACAAGCTACCTGTGGCACCTAACCTGCCAGCCCTGCCCTAAACTCACCGCATTGATCCCCGAGAGCTGCTGGGACAGCTGCAGCACAATTGCAATGAGGATGGGCTGGCGATACATGGGGGAACGGAAGAGCTCCATTATAGTGACCTTCTTCTCTCTCATCATTTGCCGGCTCTCCTCCTTCATCTCCTGGAGGTCGCTGCTGACATCTGTTGTGCCCCTGAGCTTCTTGAGGACTGAGGAGAGGCAGGGAGGGTGGGTCAGGAGCGGCTGAGAGCCTCACGCATAGTGAAATGAATTTGGGGACATGGGTCACTCACCACTCTTGGCTTTGTTCTCCTCATTGCGGTTGATCAGCAGGAAGCGGGGGCTCTCGGGGGCAAAGGGCAGGATGGCGCACTGCAGCAGCGCAGGGACAAAGATGAACCCCAGGAGCAGTGGCCAGAGTGAGTCATTCCCCATGATCAAGTCCAAACCAAACACCTGAGGACAAGAGAGGTTGAGCCACGTGAGTGCTGTGGAGCCTCCCCTTCTCCTTTAAGCCAGCTTGCCGCAAGCTGGATCCAGCTCCCCTTCTTGGGGCACCTGAGGATGCCCAAGCCTCACAGTGCACTTATCGGAGGGGCAGAGCCCCACACCGCATCCAGGTGGCCCACAGACATTGTGTCCCAGTGCTGCCTATCCAAATCCTAGATCTCACAGCACCCTCGTGCCTGCTGAGCCCTAGCTTTGTCCCTGGCTCCTTCTGAACGGCTGTGCAGAGCCACAGCACAAACAATGCTCCTGGGCCACCTTATCCCAAGACCCAGAGCAGCTTCAGCAACATGGAAGAAACCCTGGCTGACTGTGCAGAAACAGCATCGTGGCCAGCGTAGACAGACAGACCACCTGGACAGCACTTACTTGTGCAATGAGAATGCCCAAGACGATGCCAAGCTGGTGGAAGGTCCCCAGTGCGCCCCGCAGTGCAGTCGGTGACACCTCACCCACGTACATGGGCACGAAGCCGGTGGTGAGGCCGGAGTACAGGCCGATGATGAAGCGGCCGAGAATGAGCATCTCAAATGACAAAGCCATCTTGGAGAAGCCCATGAGGACAGCGGCCAGGAAGGCGAGCACATTAGACATCAGCATGGAGTTGCGCCTGGGGAGGCAAGGAAGGAGGGCGGTGAGGACCACAGGTGTCAGGCTAAAGGGGGTATCAGTAGGCACTGTTTGAGTGCATGAAACCAAACGCCAACTCTTTGCCTGAGGGAGGTGTCCAAAGCCATTTCCCATGCAGAAAAGCATTCAAGGCTGAAGCATAAGCACCACGCAGGGCTCAATCTGCTTCCACAGCCTGTGAGGCAGTGCAAGCACATTGCTGCACACAGCTGAGAAACAGAGGTGCTAGCAGGGATGAGACCAATGCCCCCCTGTGACAGCCAGTTAAACAGATGCTGCCCTAAGGACCAAAACACAGCACAGCTTTGACACAAGCTAATCCGAATCAGCGGGCTCTGAAAAAGCCAACAGGGAAGCTATTATGGGACAGACTGTATGAATTTGGCTCACATGAAGGGCTCAGCTCCGCAGCAGGCCAAGCCTTGGAGAAGGCAGGGAAAGGAAGACATGCCAGCTCCCAGCACGAGCGGTAACAAGCTACCGAGGATGGAAGAATGGTCTCATGGGCAAGGCATGAGCCAGAGCCAGTCCCGCCTCCACCAGTTCCCACTGCCAGAGGAAGTGGTGGAGCTCTCAGTGGAGAAAACTGCCGTGACTAAAGCAAGGCTGCAGCTCTGGACAGCGCTCCGTGCAGCACAGAGGGCGGGTGTGGGTTTGGGACGACAGGGGATGAGGCAGCAGGGCCCCTGGGAGGGGTGTGGGGGGGGGGTCAGCACAGGTCCCACACGCTCAGTGCTCACCGGCCAAAGCGATTGACAAAGAGTCCCACGGAAAAGGATCCGATCATTCCTCCGACAGAGAAGATGGCAACAGAGAGGGACCACAGCGTGGTGAGGGTGCCAGGGCTGATGGGCTCATCATATCGGTATAACCAGGTGCGGTTGTAAAAGTCTTCAATCACCTGCAAGGGGGAAGAAACGAAGCCACAGGGTAAGACTGTGCCTCATTCATGCTAAGAGGTTCGCCGACACCTGCCTAAGGGACCACACTGCACAGGGCTAGGCACTTCAGTGATAGCATCCTGTCCCAGCCACATGGGCACCTATAATGCCCCCCATTTGAGGAAGACCAGCCTGCAGCTCTGCTCATGGCCCTGTTGATGTCCCCACCGTGATGCTGGGTACCACAACACAGCCCTCAGCAGACCTCGTCCCCAGCACCACTGACGCAAGCCATGCTGGCACAGGAAGGCTGCAGCACACCCCAACACAGGTTTGCCTGGATCCAGGCTCATCACAGGACCGGCCCTTCTCCCTCGTGCTGCAGGGCAGGGTTCACCCAGCCTGGGGTGCGAAGCTAGGCCCAGGCCTGCTTTGGAAGTGGTGCGGACACCGGGCTCACCTGCAGCCTCCAGCCCCGGCAGAACACTGACCGCAGCCACACGCTGCTGCTCACGCGGTCTGGACCAAACACGGCTCCCCAGGCCAGTGGCTGACATTCCCCTTCCCAGTTTCGGTGGGGAATGAGGCTCCTCACCTCGTCACAGCCCTAATTCCTCCCCGCAGGCCCCTGCGACCCCACCATGACTTCGGTGCGGCCGCCGCAGCCCAAACAACTCAAGGCCAGGATGGGCCGGCAGCAGAGCACCTCCGCCGCTGAGACCCAGGCTGGCACGAGAGCAGAACCAAGCACCCTTCAAAGCGGAGGGGCTCTCCCTGCTATTAACCACACACCCATCTGCTAAGGCTGGGCACGTCCTCCTCCACTCCTGCTGCTCAAGATTTCATCTGCATCACCGGTGCCACAAATTCCTCTGCCTCGGCCCAGCCACCTACAGCCTGCAGGCAGCTCCCCATCACCCCTGCCTTGGCCCGCAAGCCTCAGTCACAAGGCTTGGCCCATCTCTTCCCCGTCACAAGACAATGTGTCACTGAGCAAGCCCCGGTTTGCAGGCACGCTCCCATTAAACCCAGTACTCGTTGCTTTCCACTTGATGGGAGCCACCCAGCTGCAGGCTGGCAGCAAGCTGATAGCAGGGCTTGGATCTGGGAGGAAACCCAAAGGGATGCACAGGGAAAATGCAGCCAGACAGGTTCTGGGCTCGCCCTGCCAACGCTCAGCACTGCCAAAAAGCCTCTGAAGCGGCCGTTCTGCTGCGGGAAGGTCAGGCTCCTCCTTGGTCACCACCACAGAGCCCAGGGAGCGATGGCGAGGGGCTGAGCGGGCTGCAGGAGGCGGCTCGGGTCTCCATCTCTAGAGGAGAAGCTACACGCGGGGAGGAGGAAGATGGACAGACACAGGAGGAAGATGGGGATGAAAGCAACATGGTCTGTGCAGCTGGAGGTGGATGAGTTCAGTTTTCATCCCCCCGCACAGCTCCTTGTGCTTGTTTCTAGTGTATTTTTGCAATACTTGTGCCAGAGCACAGCTTGAATCCTACTAAACAAAGACCCCAGTTTAAAAAACAACCCCCTTTTCCCTACTGATATGTTGCTAGGACTTTACTTTAGTAGTAGCTGCTGACAGCCAAGACAGGTGCACATTTTTAATTACTTTCTTAGCAGAATAACATTTTTTTTAAATATATATTCTTAAAGAAACACAGCCAGCCAACTGCCAAACAGCTTCAATCAAGTTACCTAAGGGTCATGGACAGCCCCTTCCCGGAATAAGGCTCACCCATGCCCAAAAGAAATACGCATGGGTCTCAGCGATGCACCGACACCATCCCTTCTAAGAGAGGAGCAACCCTGTCTGCAAGGAGGAAAGACTTCATGCAAGCAAGAGAAGCTGCTCTTAGACAATCACCGATCCTGAAGCTTCAAATGGCTGCACGCACGCTCAGCTCCCAAGCGGGAAGCGAGCCTTCATTCCTGCAAGCGGTGCTATGAGCCTCAGAAAGCGTCTGCACAATAAGTCTTCGTTTAGTTTTTCACTTTATGAATGAGAATCCCTGGCAGAGAAAGCCCAAGAAATACAATCTGTACCACATACCTCACTGTAAATTTCAATAATGATGGTGGGAATTTTTTTTCTTTTTAAATTGTTCCTTTCACAAACCCCCAAATGACAAGGATTTCACAAGGCTTAAGTAATTTCATTCATCTGCCTCCAGGTCACCCCGTCCTGCTTTGCCTAGATGTTTTGACGCTTGTGTGTCCTGTCCCCACCCCCTCCCTCCTTTCCTAAAGTCACCAAAACAAGCAATTGTAATTATTTCGAGCACACAGGATTGCCTGTCAGAAAAGCCCACCGCCTTAAACACCCCACGCCAAGCTGGCTTGCACAGCAGCAGGACTCGGAGATGCACAGAGCAAGGAGCAGGCTTCATTTTTCAAGCTCTTGATTTCTCCTCCCAGATCAAGAGCCTGAAACCTAAAGTCCCAATAATTAAAACACTCGAAAATTGTGTTAGGGAGATGGATGCTGGGTTAAAGGGAAACAGTGTTTAAAATATCAGGCTGGGCGGAGAAGGTAATAACCCCGTCTTCTCTACAAGGAATTTACTGGCTGCAGTTATTTAACAATTTATATAATGAACACACCGGCATGATGTAGGCTAAAAATAGGGGCAGCAATGGGACACGGGATGCAGCTCCACACACAAAGCACTATCAGGTTGCAGCGGCTCTCCGCTAGGACACACAAGTGGAACTGTTAGCAGCAGCAGCCCTGATTCATTGTTTTATTGCCTCCCGGGAACGAGGAACAGCAGGACTGCAAAAGGCAGTTTGGAAACCATCACCTCCTTCTCCAGTGGGATCAGAGCGCAGGTGCCATCGCTCCCTCGAGCGGAGGCTGCACACCCTGACTCCACTGGGAAGACCCCAAAAATCCCCCGGGTGAGCAGGAACAGCTCCATCGCCCACCCTGCCAGCATGGGCAGCTGCGAGGCCCCTGGGCACAGCCACCCTCCAAAAACGTGGCAGTGAGGGAGGAGGAAGGCTTCTGGCCGTGTTCTCCAGCTCTGAGCCCTGGGGAGTGAAGCCCCTCCAGCAGGCGGTACCTGCCGGGGGGGCTTGGCTCAGGCCAAGCAGCGAGGGAGGGTGCAGGTCCAAAATCCCCAAGAACTTCTCTGCCTCCCCTGAGGGTACAGCACACAGCCCAAACTTTGTGGTGCACAACATCCCTCCCTGCCTTCCTCAGAGGCCTCCATCCTTCTCCCCTCGAGGAAAGTCATCCAAGTGCCGGCTGGTGCCCCAGGGCTGGCTGAGATACGCAGCCAGGGCCCAGCTTCCTCTGGGCTGTGGGTTTGCTGCTCCTCTCGGCACCACGAAGGCTCCCCCAGCTCAAAAAAACAAACCAACCCTCCTGCAAACCCTTCTCCTCGTGCAAAAGTGATCGATGAAGAATCCCACCGTGATCTGATTGCCACACATGGATGAAAAACCCTTTTGAGCTTGAAGCGTGAAGAGTGGGGGGCAAAGAAAGAAGAGCTACACTTCCCAAAGGCTCTCTGTGTCCCTCCTGCCTTCCTCCCTCACCCTCATTTAATTTGAGCTGTTTTCCACGAGCCCTCACCCAGTTTCAGGCCGTCCCCTCCATGCATCATGTCTACAGACACCCCACAAGGAACAAGCAGCTGTTTCAGCAGCACCGAGCAGGGAGGACTATATTAAGAGGACCACAAACCCGGTGTTCAGCCCTCAGTGCAAGAAAGGAGGCTTTCTTAGCTTTTTTTTTTTTTGAGGCAGCTGGCTGCAGGGTGCTGGTGCAGGAAAGCATTGCTGGATGCACGCTGCCAAAGCCAAGGGGCTGATGCACCCCAGTCCCAAGCCCTGCTTCCCACAGTTAAAGTTCAGGGCTCAGATTCGGCAGGGACACAAAGCCTGCAGCTGCAGGGGTTTAATCCCCACACCCAGAACATCCTGCTGCCCACAACAGAATTCCTCCCACCTCCCTGTGCGCTGCTGTCTTGTTCCCCTGGTACAGGGCAGGGCTTTCCTGCAGTAAATGGGCACCTCAAACCACTTTCCCCATCTCTTCTGCACCTCACGCACAATGCAGCTTGCTAGGAGACTCGTCCCCAAAACACAGCCCATCTCAAGGCTGAGCCCAGGGGCTTAACACTAAGAAAGCACAAGGGGAAACTGAGGCAGAGGGACCTTTGTTTGCTGTGGGTCCGTATGAACCAGAGCTCCCAGGGTTTTAGGGCACAGCTGGACAGCTTCCACCACGCTCTGTAAGATGTGGAAGCACCTGGCAACACACCTTGGGGGAAGATCTTACCCATTCCTTGCGAAAAACCCATCCATGTGCCTCCCCTCACATCACACCTGGTGCCTGTCCCCAAGAAGAGACCCCATTAGGGCAGTTCAGATGTGGTCCATGCCCACCTCAAGGAGACTCACATCTCCCTTTGCAGTGGGTCAGCTGGACAGGCTGGAGAAAAGTCCCTGCAGCCATAAGGAAAAGAGATGTAAGGAAATGACTCACGTCCTCATCCCAGGCACTGGAGTCGGGCAGGTATGGCACTGATGCAACGCAGTAATTACAGAGCATCTGCTCCCCGAGGTCCCACAGCACACTGCGCCACGTCAGGAGTGCTCCTCTGCACGGAGCTCAGGGGATGGGGAAATGAGAGCAGAAACCATAAAGCCACTTCCCAGCACACTTCCGTGCCTTCCCGGCTCACTGCGCTGCACGCGCTGCTCCCACTGCCTGTCTCCGGGATGGGCAGGAGGCAAACGCCTCTCCCCGACCTCCGCCTCGCACCGGAGCCTCGCCACTGACCAATGTGAAGGCCACCAGCACAGGTGGGCCCTGCTGGTGCCCGGCGATGACATCTGGCAGGGGAAGGCCAGGGTTTTCCAGCAGAGCCAGAACAGCACAATGCCCTCAGCAGATGCTGCAGCGCTCTGGCTCTTGGATGCTTTCAGTGCTCCTGACTCTACACCCAAAGACTATGGGAGCAAGGAGGCTGGGCAGGAACAGGCTCGAGCCCTTGGGCTTCGTTCACGCAGGCAAAGCACTGACACCAAGTCAGCTGGAGCGGTGGCACCCTCTGAGGCCCTCCTACAACTCCCCCTTCCTGGAGAGGGGGACCAGACATCCCCCAGGAGCAGAGCAGTCCCTGTGGCTGCCAGCATGGGGGGGGACATTCAGAGCCATCCAGGCTGCTGGCAGAGCCAGTGCAGAGGCAAAGATGGCACCGTCCCACGAGCCCGGCCTCCACAGGCACCACAGGAGCTTGCCGGGAGGTGCGGGCCCCCAGCATCCTGCAGCATGAAGACTGCTGCAGCCTCAAGGAAGCACCCTGCTCCCCTCAATTAAGAGGATTCAGCCTCCCATGCTGACATGTTTTGGGAAGTACTTGCATGGGATCTTCCCTTTCACAAGTTTTTCAGTGCTCGAGGTGACACGCTGGTGTTTGTGCTCCCGGGCAATGTCAGGAGATTTCGCAGCCCGTTGGCCAATCCCACCAGTAATAAGATTAACAGCAGTGGCACAAATTCTGCCTCAGTGTTTTTAATTATTTGGGATTGTGTACCAGAGGCTTTGATGTTTTAACTCTCTCTGCAGCCCAGGAACAGCCAGTTCCTTCGAGCCAAGCGGCAGCTGGAGCCCAGTTTGTCTTTCAACACCTTACCCTGGCAGCTGAGCTTTGCCCAGGGCACGTAACAAGCACAATACAGGATTTCTGAGCTAACATTTCCAGGGCTGTAAAATTTCAAAAGGTTGTGCAGTTCTGAGGAACCCCATGTTTTTCAGAGCTTCCAAGTACCCACCAGGTGCCTGATCATGGGAGGGTCCTGGTATCTGCTAGAGGCAGTAAAATAAAGCAAATACCTACTGCTGTTCATTCCCTCTCACACACAGCTATGTCATTTCATCTTGTCTGTCCCTGCTCATCCACTTACCTGGGGATGTTTAGTCTCTGATGCCTGCATGGGATCCCCCCCATAAATGCTCCTGCAGGCATTCCAACACCCTCACCCTTTACCAACTAACTGGGGTCTTCAGATTCCCTTTGAGACCCCATGAAGGATCCTGCCACCCCCCACCAGAGACAGCTGCCACATCCCACAGCAGGTCCCCACGTCTGCCCCCTGGAAAAAAGCCCTGCAGCCACCCCAGCAGCTGGGAGAGGGACTGCTCCCAGCCCCCCGCAGCTCTGCCCCACTCCAGGCTCCTGTCTCAGAAGTGGGAGGGAGGACAGCCTGCTGCAGCCTGGCAGGACAGCAGTTACCCAGGCCGGGTGAGTTATTGCTATCCACACCCAGAGCAGGATCAGCCCTGCCTCCCATCTCCCCAGCCGTCACCGCCTGGCGCCTGCTGAGTCAAGGGTGAGCAAGCTCGCCAGGTACCCCGCACTGTGGCAAAAGGGCACAGGCAGGAGGCAGTGCCAGACACCCTCCCTGCCGCAGCCGAAACCGGCCCTCGGAGCCAATGCCGCCTCCGTCCTGCAGGGCAGAAGATGGGTGTGAAGGCTCAGCAGGCATGGGGGGGCTGGTGCACCCCGCTTCCTTTGTGGTGGAGGCCAGGCAGCTCTGGCAACCCCAAACCATTGGTATTTTGCAGCCTCCTGCACATTGCCTCCACTGGGGCAATAATTATCCGCCCCTCCCTGCTAAGGCAGCCCACCGGGGCTGTTATCTAGATCTGTGAGGCCACGTGGGTGAGCACTCCCAGGCCTGCTCACATCCCAAACTCCTCCACCGCTCGCCCTGCAAAGCCACACCAGAGAAAGTGCTGGAGTTCTCATGGCATGCCTTGCGCGTCTGGGCTCCGGCTCTCAGCCGCATGTGGGAGAACAACCAGCTTCTTCAGCTGCCCATCAGCGAGGTCACTGCCCGGGAGATGACTAAGGTCCCAATTAGCTTTGAAATCTTCGCTAAGGCTGAGGTTAAAAGTTACACAGATCCCACCCCAAGAGCCTCTCGAAGCACACACATGCATTCCCAGAATTCACCAGCAAAACGCTAAGCAAGAGGAAACTAATTCTCCTGGGAGCACAAGAGCTAAACAGCTCCTTAACAAATCCCATTAGAGGCAGTAAGCTGCCTAGCAGGATGTACTATTTTAGCCAGGCTCATGGTGGAGGGGCGAGGTGGGCAGTAAGTGTTCGCTTGCAAGAGCCTCTTTGCACAACCCTCCCATTTTGCCACAGACAGGCTGCTCGGTGCACGCTGCCATGCCTGGATCGGCACACGCATGCTGTCCTGCTGCCGCTCCGCTCTCACCTTTTGCGGGGCATTGATGACACCAGTGTTGTAGCCGAACTGCAAGGAACCCAGCACTGCTCCTCCCACAGCCAGCATCAGGCGAGCTGTCATCTGTGTGAAGGAGAAAAAGGAGAGGGGTTAGGTGTGGGTCCCAGGCTCTGCCCCAAGCAGGCACCCCCAGCCCGCCCAGGACCCGGCAGCGGGCAAGCCCCCATCTCTGCTCAGGCCCTCCTACCCCCAAGACCGAGGTCCTCCTCGCCCCCTCTCAGCACCCTGCCCATCTGCCCCTGCCTCTGGGACCCCCGGTCACCTTGGGAAGCTGCTAAGTCCGAGGCAGCACAAAAGCCCCAGGAACCACTGGTACTACATACTTTATAAGTCAAGCGACTCAGATGTCTGTCCCTGCCGCCCTGCTCACACCACCTCCGTCACAGAGATCCTCTATGGCCAGATTACACACCCGTGACTTCTTCCCAGGGGAAAGCATCGAAGGCTCATGCTGTGCCCTCAGCAACCCCCCTTGGCCTCCATGGGGCAAGCCCCCCAGCACGATGGCTCCACACGCTGCTGGAGCAGGCAGACACACTGGTGGGCCCACAACCCACTCAGCCGCCACAGGGTGCAGACCCCAGCCCACGCTGAGCCCAGCGGGCTCAGGAGGCCGCGTGCCACAGACCCGCCTCAGGCCGCGGGGAGCCCCCCAGCCAAGATGTGGGACTGGCTGTGCTGAGGGGGCCAAGCAACCCCCCCAAAATGCCTCCCTCCAGAGCTCCAGAGGGAAGGGGTCTTCCTTCCGATCAAAGCCACAAGCACAGCCCCGGGCCCCCTCCACAAATCCAAACCACCAGAAAACTGAAATTGCAGCACCCTGGGGGGGCCCTGTGCTCACCCAAACCGAGCCAGCACCTGGGCACCCACCAGGGTGGACCGGCTGTGCCAGGCAAGCGTGAATGGGCAGAACCCAGGACAAAAGGGACGTCCTGCTTCCATGGTTTCCTGACATCCACGTGGGCTAAGTAACACAACACTTTCGGGATCCCAGGATTATTTTTTTTTGCCTCCTGACTCAGGCCAGAGGCTTTAGGCCACGACAGTCCCAGACATCGGGGTCACTGCATGTGCCACATCCCCCACGCCAAGCGCTCAGAGCCAGGGTGCCGCAGCGACGGCACGCCAGAGATAGCCACAGAGCAGAGCATGCCGGCGATATCCCCAGCCGCCCACCGCACCCGGCCCTGTTTGGTTTGGCCATGCAGTGCCTGGCACCCGGCTCCTGGGGCCGCTTTCAGGGATGTTGCAGGAGCCCGTGCACTGGATCTGCCCAAAGCGCCTGGGTGCTCACGGCTCCTGCTGTGCCGTGCTGCGAGGCTCTGCTGCCCAGGCACCTTGTCGGACTCTGTGACCTTGGACAGAAAACAGCAGGGGAGGAGAGGTGCTCCTGGGGCAGCCGAGCCCCAGCACCAAAGGCTTGGGGGTCAGCATGGCGAAGCACAACCACGCTCAGCAGCACCATCCCCGTCACCAGCATGGAGATGGCCTGGACCGCATGGTTCAGCCACCGCTAACAAAGGTTTGTGTCAGAGCCTAATTCACTGTTACTAAGCAAAATCCCAGCATTTATCCAACGCCTCAGTGCCTTTGGCTATTTGGCAAGCACTTGCCCACCTCCCTTTTCTCCTGCTTAAGCTACAGCAACAATTGGAGGCTTGTTTCTGAGCAAGGTCAGGGCAGGCCAGCACTTGGACACCTCCATCAATGGCCCAATTATCCCTGGCAGGAGATTTCCCCATTGCTCAGCCCAGCCACAGTGCCCCAAGAGCAGGGATTTGATGTTCCCAGGTTCGGTTAATCAGCTTAGGGACATTCACGTGAACTTAAAGCCCCTTCTCTGGGGCTCAGCACTCGCACACAGCTGCGATGCTTGCTGTGGCAGACAGGAGGCCTCGCTGGAGCGGGCGAGCACTCTTTACCAAATCCCAGGCATTGTTCCCTTGCTGGGGAGAGCCAAAGCCTCAGCCACAGGCACCTGATTTGGCACAAGAGCCCTGCTGCACACGCCATCTCGTTTTGGGATGGGCCAGTCTGTGACGCAGTGAGTCTGCCAGGAAGGGCCCGAAACCGCATACAGCAGTCTCGCTTCTCCTTCCGCAGCTGCCGCCGGCCTCCTGCGGGTTACCTGCGAGCAGCTGGGTCCCACAGGGCGCTTCCTGCCTGCCGACACGAGCGCCTCCTCCGCTGTCCCGGCACAACCCCGGCGGCACCGCTCGCGCCGGCTCCCTGACCTGACCACCTACTTATTCCTCCAGCCGCACTTCTCCCATTCACATCCCAGCCCCGACAGCCGTCCCTGCAGTTCTCCTCCTGCTCCTTTTCTCTGCCTGATTGCCTGAAAGGGCCTTTCTTCCCTCAGTGCGGCCCCCTCGCTTCCTGCCCCCTCTCTTTTCCTGCAGAGGGAAAACCCGTGTTGCAATTGTCAGATGTCAGGTCCTGGTGTCTGGCTGTGGCTGTCTTTGAGGCGAGACCCACATGCATTTCACACATTTCACTCGATACATCAACAGCAGGCAGCAGTGCTGGGGCCCAGAGGTGAGGCGTGCAACGGGAGCCCAGCACAGACCCCTGGAAGGTGAACCTCAGCCCAAGTGGAGGACAACAGCAAGAGAAACAGACGGTGAGTGCACAAAGCAAGTCCCCAAAAATACAAATGATGTAGCGCAGTGGTAGCAGCCACCCAGCACGCTCAGTGTGCAAGGCTTCACCAGTACCAGGCAGCTCACCGGGGCGCTGCCGGCCCAGATCCAGGCTAACGCCCACCCAAAGCCCTGCCCTGGTTTTCTGGTGCTGGACCCAGGCCCTTGGAGACCACCAGCCAAGAGGAAGCACCAGACAGACTCCAAGACAATTTTGGCTGAGCTGAATCTAGCCCAGACAAATCTAGCCCTCTACAAGGGACAGTTGCATCTGGTTCCCAGACCCGTCACAGGTCATTTCATGGGGCTCCCCAGGCTCCCCGCACCCCTGCAATTAAGTGCTGGCCGCTCAGGCAGTGCGGCTGGGCCCTGGCATTGTTTTTGGACAGAGCCCGGCACTCCCAGGTGCTCCTGGCCAGAGCACGCTGCCCTTCCTGCAAAGCAGGAATCCAGTGCACGATTCCCAAGGAATCGAGATTCCCAAGAAGAAACTTCTGTGAGCAGGAGCTCACATAAAAGTATACCGCTCCCTGGGGAGCTAGAGCTCCCCGCAGCCACTGAGACCCCCCTTACTGCAGGTTTTGCCACGTGTCCAGTGGTCCCCAGCACTTGTTTGTAGCTGGAAGACCAAAAGCAGGAGCGTAGCTGGGGAGCATGGTGAAACCACAGACCTGGAGGCAGTGGCAGCCTGCCCAGCTACCTCCAGCCCCACTTTGCTCCTCTGGCACCACAGAGGGACATTTCCAGAGGTCTGGTGTCAGGCAGACCCACCGAAGCACAACACGGTGATGGTGACAGCTGACTGCAGACAACACACCAAGGGCTATGCGCTGAAACACTAAGCATTCGGCAACAGTAACTACTGCTTGCTGGTCTTGGCTCTCCTGCCAATCTGCCTTTCTCCGCTTTAACAGGGAATTAGGAAGCTCACTGCGAAGAGCAGCAACAGGACCCTGAGCTGCCTCAGGAAATAAAGCCAGCCCCGTTAATTAAGTTCATTAATTAGCATTGGCCTGAACACAACAATTCCACTTCACAAGAAACTGGGGAGGTTTTGTCACTTGCTTTTGTTCAGCAAGTCCGACAAACCTTGGAAAGAAAATGCCAACTTCAGAGCGAGGACCAGCTCAGGGCCACAGTTCCCAAAACTGGCCGCAGGAGTTTGGACTTGGGTTTCCTGCGCCCCACCGACCCCACAAGCTGGTGGCGAGGCCCCGCACACCTGGCAGGTTTCCATTTTTACGGTGACACTGCTCTCCCTCGCACTGCTGCCCAAAAGCCTTTCCACAATTAAAAACGCATTTCCGCCCCCCCAACAAATCCCAGCACTGCAGCTTTGTGGCCCAGACCTGCAATGCAGGGTGAGAGCAGGCTGAGAAATGCTGCCAAAGTTAGAGAAAAACAAGTGGCGGGCACAGAAATCCACCCCGTGCTCCAAAACCCCAACCCCAAGCTCCCCCGTCCAGCCAGCACAGCTCGGTGTCGCAGGGCTGTAATTTCTTCCAACTCTCTGGCTATTCAGCACAAACCACGCTGGCCTCAGATGGCTTTGCTCCACACAGCTACAACGCACACCACCATTAATGTATAAAAAACAACCTGTGCTTGAACAAACGCTTAGAAGTGCCTTGCGTTTTTTGTTTTCCCCATCTGAAGGGCGGCAATTTCAGCCTTGTTTAGCCACACAAAGCCTTCTCCTCACACAGGAGCGTGCCGGTGAGCACCGGTTCACACATCTAGGAATACCTGTCATCGATCCCCACGTATTGCACACTTGGGGCGAGCAGGAAGCAAGGAGGGGTGTGCAGTACATTGCAGGTGAGTCACGCCGTTGCAACACGCCTGTTTGCCCAGCTAGCTTTTATGAAAGGGAGCAGCGACGGCCGGGGATGGGGATGCAGCGCTCTGGCCAGTCCTCAGCATGAACTTTGCTCCAGGAAGATTACAGGCAGTACTGGCTCTTCACAAGGGGCTTTCTCCAGCACAGGCTTGGGATTTCACTATCAAAAAAAAGACAATCAGCACAACTGAGGACAGAGGCTTTGTATTGGTGTATGGGAGAAACAGGGCGCTAAGCCTCGCTTTAAGTGAGTGCGTTCAAGGAGTGAAAGTCTTCAGCCTTGAGCATACACTTTGGACTGCACTTCAAGAAGTTCACCAAAAAACACTTAATAGACCCTTCCTTCTGTTTTATACACCCCACGGTGCCTATCAGGAAGAAAAACACTACTTTTGCAAGCTTAACCTTTGACAGAAATCCCCAGCTTTCTGTTAAGAAACACCACCAGCTTCAAGATGAAGGAATAAAGTTCCAGCATAGGCTTTTGGCATTTTTGGCCACCGTTCCTGGGCAAAGCCAGCAGCCTGGCCGGGACCGCTGTGAGTCAGCGCCGCCTGCTCACTGCCGTGCGCCTGCATTCGAGCGCCAAGCACGCTGCCGAGCCTGCTCCGCCGTTCGGCCGGCTGCGTTTCAGCCTTAACCTTGCCATTAAAGGAGAGGCTCAAGATGGAGAGCCGAAAAAAAAAAAAGCTGGTTTCTAGCGGCCGTCTTTCATGGGAAACTCTTGTAAACCCATGCAGCGAGCTCTGTTTTGTTAACCCCTCACTTGGAGCCTAACAGAAAGCAGCAGCTTTGTTTGGAGTTCAGCAAAAGCACTTCCCCCTCCTACTCCTGCACAGCTACTTCCAAATGAACACCTGCACAGCCTGAAGACAGACAAGAGCTGTGTTGTACCGGCTACAGGGAGCCCTATGCGCTATAGGAAGAGACCCATACCCTCTCCTCGCTCCGGCATACTGCAAGAGCCAGGTTTTTAAGCAAAGGTGAGAGCTCGCCATGAAGGATGTCTGGCTCGCCGTTTCCTGCTTCCTTTGCTGCTGAACATGGAAGTGAAGATGCTCGGAGGATACCGGGGAGCGTCACCTGGGCGCTGCCCCACTCACCAGCACCTGCGGCACGAGGGATGCTAGCTCAGCCCCAAGCAGACCACGCTGCCTTTGCTCATCTCCCTTGCCTCACTTTTTACCCATTTTTCACCAGCGTGGAAGGATTTCGGAACGCTGCCTGCCTAATGGAACAAGGAAATGAATAATCTCAAAAAAAGTCCCAGTAGGGAATTCCAGGACGATCCACTTTTAGAATAGCCCGTAAAGATGAGGCATGCAGCCTGCTGCAAACGTGACCCCTCCGCAACATGCCTTGCCATAGCGGGCACCGGCAGCAGCAGGCTTTGCCTGCAGGCTGCCCGGCGGGGGGAGCAGGGTTTGTCAGATCCCCGTGAGGTTTTCTGAACGCCAGGCTGCTTCTCGGACAATGAAACTCCGTGGGTGTGCGGGGGCACCCGCCGGCTTGCCTGAATGCAGCCTGAGCACATGCTCGGTGTTTTGGAAAAATAAAGTCTGAGAGAGCAAATCCTTACTCGTGTGAGTAATCCTCCCCACCCCACAGCCGCCAGCAAGGTCACTCCCGCCAGCAAGGGCGCTTGGAGTGAGGGTTCACAGCCTGCTCGCTCCGCAGGATGTCTCCTGCAAAGGCTTTTTGTGACGAAACCACTGCCCGAGAGACGAAGCCAGCGGCACGAGAGGCTTCCGCCAGGCTGCTGGAATGGGGGCAGCAGACGACAGAAAATAAACTTTGCATCACAAAACAGACAGCCCTGCGAGCACGGCATCTCGCCCAGCCATAGCAAAAGCAAGCTGGGATGGCACGCACAGACAGGCTCCCAGCAAACTAAAATGAACACCTCAACCCCCCCCGAGACCTCTCCTTACACCTCGGCTACACAGGGGCTCATCCCACAAGGCGCAGACCCCCCGTCACAGCCCAGTTTGGGAACTGGGGGGGAGGGAGAACACCATCACATGCCGGCAGCTTCCCTCCTCACGGAGACGCCGTCCTGCCGGGGAAGGAACCGCACCGCCAGCCTGGCCCCCGCTGCATCACCGCGCAGCCTCCGGGGAGGCAGCCAGAGCCCAGCGATAACTCGGGGCTTGCGTTGGCTCTGTCCGGGAAAAAATTCTGTCGCTGCCCAGCGCTGGGTAAACCTGACGATAACGCCACGCAGCGGACACGGCCCTGGGAGCACGTGCCACAGGACCGGTGCCCGCAGACAGGGCGGCCGAGGGAGTTTCTTCGCAGCCGAGGCAGGGCATGGGAGGCTGGCACAGCCGCCAGCCCCACCGCGATCACCGCGGGCTCGTGTGGGGCTCCGGGGCCAGGCGGGTGCTGGGATTATCACTGCCAAAGGGCCTCGATGTGGGAGAAAGCGCACAGCAAGGGGAGGGGAAAAAGCCCAATGTTTTTACTTTTATTTTATTTTTTTTTTAAGAAGGTCAGCTGGGGACATCAACAAGATCCCTCTGAATTTTGCAACCACAGGAATGCCTCTCTAACAAGCCCAGGAAGTGTTTTCTTATGCAAAGTCCCAAGCCACAGCCCCGGGGTCCCCCCCCCCACGCTGCTCATGGCCCCCGGCCCCCCCAGGGGTGGGCTGCCAGGTGCCTGGCTGCCATGGGACGGGGCCCTTTCGGAAACACGCGCTTGGGATTTAAGCGTCGCCCATGACGGAGTAGCAGGCTGGCCCTGTGATTGATTACTCACTTAACCAAAATAGACCGTTTCTAACGTGAGTTGATCTAACGGGAATTGCTGTTACAGACACAAAAACAGACCGGGTTTGTCCCTGGCCCCTGCAAGCCTCCATTTCTGTAGCTGAGGGCTGGATTTGCCCGGCGGTGCCTCGGATTTCTTTGTGAAGGAAGACAGCAAGTTTCCTTGATGCCTCCCTCCGCTGGCTCTGACATGCTCCCGGCCGTCACGTCCCCGGGCTCCTTCCCCAGCACCTTGCACCGCCTGCCAACCCCCTCCTCCCCCCAGCGATCCCCCAAAAAAGCCTTCCCCCAGCAGTCCAGCACAGCCTGCTTGAAGGAAAAAGCCGCGCTACTCCCAAAAGGCACCCCAAACCCGGGGACAGGAGGAAGGCTGGACGCAGCTCCCCAGCCCCGCTCTGCCAGTGGCTGACCCGGAAAGCGGCCAGGAGCCGGGCACGGCTCTCGCTGCCCGCGGCGGAGCAGGAACATCGCTCGGAGCCATCGCTGACGAAGTCCAGAAGCCACCCGGGCTCCCACCACGAGTTGAACTGGAAGCTGGCTTTTTATTATGCGGGACAGCGCGCCGCCCGGCACTTGGTACCGCCGAGGAGCCATTTCTGCTCCCTTCCCCAGCAAGGCCGCCGTGCTGGCGTAACGCCCCGGGACAGGGGTCTCGGCAGCGGCCCGGCGGGCACCTCTGCCCACCCAGACCCCCCACACCGGGGTCTGATAGGAACGACCCTACAGCCCCACAGCCCATCCCGCGGCCCCACGAAGTTGCATCAGTTTTAAAGCCCTTCCCTGCTCCAGCCCAGCCCCTGGGGGGGGGCTGCTCTGAGCCCGGTGCCTCCCACTCACCCCCCGACCACGCTCCTGGGACCCCGTTTCCAACAAAACACGGCGGAATCGGGGCTCGGCACCGCTGCGACGCCACCGGGTCCGCGGGGAGCCCCCACCCGGGACGGGGCCGGCGCCCGGGGTGCCTCGGGCCCCCCGCAGCCCCCCAGCTGGGCCGGGCAGCGCTCGGTTGCCGCTCGGTTTGCCCTCCCCGAGCCCCTTTCCGAGGCGCCCTCCGGGCAGCTCGGGCCGGGATCAGCTGCTGCGGTTCGGGGCTCACCTTTCGGTTTCTCGTTTCGTTTCAGTTTCAACCCAAAACGCGGAGCGGGGGAAGGGGCGGAGGGGAGCGCAGCGCCGCCCGCAGCCCCCCGGCCGTGCCCCGGGAGCAGCGGTGCAATTAAATCTGACGCAATTAAGCTCGGGCAGCTCCAAACCCCCGCGGCCCAAGCCCGGGGCAGGATCCCGAGCAGCCGGACGCCGAGCAGCGCCCGGGCTTTATATCCCCCCCCCACCCCAACCCCAACCCCGCGCACCGGCCCCGCCAACTTGCACCGGGGCAGCACCGCCGCTCCGGGGGCACCGGAGGGAGCGGGGCCGGCGGGGAAAGGAATAACAGCGCCGGTGCCGCGGGCGGGGCGGTGCCGGTGCCGCTCGGCTCGGCGCGGGCTCACCTTGCTGCCGGTCTCCATGGCGGGGCCGGGCGGCGCGGAGCTGCTCGCGGGGCGGCGGAGCGGAGGCGCGCGGCCGGCGCGGGGGCATTGGAGCGGCTTAAGAGAGCGGGGGGGGCGGGGCGCGGGGGGCGGCGCCCATTGGACAGCGCCGGGGGGGAGGGGGGGAGACGGGAGGGGGCGGGGCCTCGGGGGGGCCCGGCGGGGGTGTGCGCGGGGCGGGGGGGGCGGGGAGGGCGCGCGGCCGTGCGGCTGTGTGCGGGGGGGCGGGGGCATGGGGGGGGCGCGGGGGGGGGCGGGGGGAGCGTGGGGGGTGCATGGGGGGGCATGGAGGGGGGTGCGGGGGGGTGCATGGGAGGCTGTGCGTGGGGGGTGCATGGGGGGTGTGCGGGGGGGGGCGTGGGGGGAGCATGGGGGGGATGGAGGGGGGTGCGGGGGGGTGCATGGGGGGCTGTGCGTGGGGGGAGCATGGGGGGGTGTGCATGGGGGGTGTGCATGGGGGGGCGTGGGGGGAGCATGGGGGGGCATGGGGTTGTGTGGGGGGGTGCATGAGGGGCTGTGCATGGGGGGGTGCATGGGAGGGCATGGGGAGTGTGTAGTGGGGGGGGCATGGGGGGGCATGGAGGGGGCGTGCGTGGTGGTGCATGGGGGGTGCGCATGGTGGGAATATAGGGGGGTGCACAGGGGGTTGCATGGGGGGAGCATGGGGGGGCGTAGGGGGTTGCCCAGGGGGGTGCAGGGGGGGAGTGTACACAGGGGGCACATGCACGCGCGGTGTGCCCGTGGAAATAGGTGCCGAAATCCGCACGCACGCGCGTGGCGACGTGGGCATGAAACCGTGGGCGCGCTCACCCCTGCACGCACGCACACATCCGTGCATGTGAGTGCACGCGAGTGCGTGTGCATCGGCACGGGCTCGCCTCTCCACGCGTGCGCGTGCACCTGTGTGCGCGCAGCGATGCGCGTGCCCGCCGCCCCGCGCGTGCAACGGTTTCCACACGAGGCCTCCCGCTGCACGTGGAGCGCGGCGGCTCTTCGCAGCGACCCCGCTTGCTACGTGCAAGGTCTTGGGGGCGTCCGGGGCTCCCGCGCTCCCTCGGCCGCAGCCCGGGCTCCCTTCCCAAACCTCCGCCGGTCCTGCCGCCGAATGAACTCGGGCTCGCCGGGCATGGCGCTTGAATGCTAACACCGGGCAGAGAAAGAGGCTGCGAGCCAGCCCTCGGTGCGCGCAGCAGGGCCGGGTGCCGCTGCACGGAGCGGGGCCGTGCGAGGAAAAAACTCCCCCCGGCAAACCCCGGAGCTCGAGGGCACCGCGGGGCCGGCGGCGTCGAAGCCTCTCCTGCGCGGGCAGGCCTGGCCGCCAGTTGCCAAACTGCAGGCTTGCCATTAGGAATAAATAAATAAATAAATAAAAATTTTTTAAAAAAAAAAAAAAGTGCGGTTTTAAAGCCGACGGGGTGGGACCTCCCGCAGCACCGCCCCACGACGTGCGCCCGGTGCGGGGCCGGCAGCGCAGCCCCCCCCCGCCCCCCCCCCCCCGGTGCACCCTTTTGGTGCAGGAAGGGGGCTTTGCCGAGCTGCAAACCTTGGGGGAAAGGGGCCGGGGAGGGGTTTCGGGGCTGGATGTGCCGGCGCGCACGTCCGCCAGCTCCTCCCCGTCCCACCCCGTCCCACCCGGCTCCGCTCGGGGCCGCGCACGGCGGCGGCGGGGGTCCCGCCGGGGGGGGGGGGAGGCTTTGTCTGCCCCGGCCCCCGCCGCCTCCCGCGGGCGCTGCGCTCGCAAATCAGCAAAAGAAAAGCAAAAAGTCGCCGCTTCCCAGCCCCGGAGCCAGCCCGGCACGGCGCCGCGAGCGGCCGCCCGGGAGGGGGGCTCGCCCTTCAGCCTCCGGCCGCTTTCTTTTTGCCTTGTAAAGGAGCGAGGAAGAGAGAATTGTGCAAAAAGTCGGGGCGGGGGGGCGGGGGGGGGGTGGGGGGGGCCGGAAAAAGTCAAGTTTTGTTTTCTTCAAGCCTCCTGGTTTGCTCCGAATTTGGGCATTCGGGCGAGTCCTCGGCTCGGGCTGAGCAACGCAGGGAAAGCAGCAAATCCGAATTCCGGCGGCTCCACGACTCCCCCCACGCACCTTTTCTTTTTTCTTTATTCTTTTTGGTTTTTTTCCTCCTTCCCCTTTTTGCTCATCGCAAACGGGAGACGTGAAATTCCCGTGCGTGAGGAAGGGCTTTTGATGAACCGGCATTTTGTTCAAAAAAAAAAAAAAAAAAAAAAAGGAAAAGAAAAGAAAGTACTGTTGGGAGCCGGGACGGGTTCGCCACAATGGGCGAGTGCTGATGGAAGGGAAAAGGGTGGCTTGGAAACACAGAGGCGATAATCTCCGTCTGCGCTGATAAGCTGCTCCCCGAGGGCTTGCAGGGGGATTTAGGGGATATTTTGCCCGTCCCTTCCCTTGGAGTGGGTGGGCGGAAAGGGTAAAAATAAAATCCCCACGCCCAGGGGGAGTTCTCCAGGCTCTGGCAGGTGCCAGGGTGCTGGGTTTGCTGGGGGGCTACAGTGCGTGCGGGGAGCGGGGGTCCCATCGCCCATCAGAGGGCCAATGGGGGGCTTCTGAGCGGGGGGCTTCAGCTGGCGCTGGGGACAGAGGCTGCGGCGAGGGGCTCTGCCTCGCCGTGCCCCCACGTGGAGGGAGCCGAGCCCTCGCTGCTTGGCTGGGCCGGAGAAACCCGGTGGGTTGGGGTTGTTTCGGCGAGGGTTGATTCAGCAAAGCGTGCGAGCACGTGCCCGCTCAGCCGGCCGGCTGCGGCGCCGCTGGGGATCGCGCCCTTGCCGAGGCTGGGCGAGCGGGCGGGCGGCTGCGAGCGCTCTGGAGCCCAAGTGCAAAGCTGGGCCACCGCTGACTCACGGGGCCGCGGGCGAGCGGGCTCCTTCCCTGCCAGCTCGATCAACCTCTGCCTCTCGCTGGCTTGTCCCAGCCTGGCCAGCGCCGCCGGCACAGCGATCGCACAGACGGGGCGAAGCTGGAGCTTTGGGTCTTGTGCGTCTCCCTGTGTGCCCTGCGCCCCAAAACTGCCACTCCACACACAGCTGGCATGATTTCTCTGGAAAAATCTGATCTCCGGGCGTACGAGGAAGTCTGCTGTCTTTATTTTCCCCTGTGTCACGTCAGCGCTGCCACCCCCGCGCTGGCCACCTCTCCCATCCCCAGGGTGCCCGCGGCTGGCACCGATGTGATCAGGCCCAGCGCTGCCGGACACGCGGCTGTCCCGGCACCCAGATGCCCAACAGCTGAAGTGCTTTCCCCTTTCCCCCTGCACAGTTCCAGCCCTCCCAGTCTCGGCTTGCCCTGTTTGCTTGAGCAAAAATAAGAGACGAGTGGCCCAGAGCAGCGTTAAACCCCCGCTGCGGTGCCAGGATGCAAAGTGGGGATCACCTCTTTCTGGGGCTGGTTTTTGGGTCTAGGCAGTAAAATCAGTATTTCCGAAGGGAAATTTGGGGGGAGGCAGCTTTGCAGGGATATTGGTGTTGGCATCGACGTGGAGCAACTATGGAGTGAGGAGCCAGAAGCACTGGTCCTGCAGGCAGGGGAAGGGATGGAAATGCCCCTCGCCCTTGTCCTTAAAATCCATGGAGCTGGGCACAGCGGAGGCCCTGCGCATCGCCGCCCACCTAGCTCCCTAAAAAACCACTCCCTTGCCCACCCGAGCCAAAACCCAACCGCCCAGGGGAGCCAAATCCTGCTGCTCCAGCTGCGCCCTCCCAGCTGGGAGGCTTCAGCTCACCTGGCTTGGGTTTGCTTTTTATTTTTTTTATATATATTATTTTGGCTGAAGCAGCGGCGGGGCTACAGCCAGCATCGGGGGGCTGGAGGGGGGCCCACAGCGGTGCTGTGCTGGGGGGCTGGAGGAGCAGGGCGAGGCAGGGAGCTGAAGCGCGAGGCAGAGCTCTTCCCGCTGCGGGGAGGTGAAGCACCGGGAGCAGCCGTTCCCCCAGGAGCTGAAGGAGAAGGCTTCTGACACCCCCTGCTCCCAGCGTGGGGCTGAGGGGCCAAAGTTGCCGGGGGGGGGGGGGGTACTGGCTGCGGAAACGCCTTCGGGAGCTTCGTTCCTGCAGCTGGGGCTGGAATCAGCACCCAGCTGCTCAGAGCCACCTTTCATCAGCCCCAAAGCGAATTTGCTTCTGGAGCGAGTGAAGAGGAATTAAGCCGAGGGCACTTGAACTCTGAATCAGAGCATCCCCGCCGCGCCGCGGGACAGAGCTAATCCACTTCAGGGCAAATTTGTTCGAATGTTTCCCAAGGCCTCCAATGTGTTTAAGCCCCAAGGAGCTTTAAAAGAAGCAGTCACTGAGCTAAAAGTGCTTTGGGGTGTGTTTTTTTTGCTCCCAGATCAGGGCACAGAACAGTCCCCAGAGCTGTTTGCACCTGCGTGCTGGCTCCGCCGCCTCACCGGGAGCAGGTTCATCATGCAGGGTGCTGGGCAAAGCCATCGGAACTGACCCTTAGATTTAGAGTCTGAGCTGTGCTCCGTGCCGGTGTGGACGTGCTTGTTCGGGAGTTAAATGGCTTTAATTTGCTTGGGCCTAATTCACAGCTTTGGTTAGTTTTCCAAAGTCACTTTTCCTGCTTGCTGTGCAAAGAGAAGCCCAAAAAGCAGCACAAAGCCACTTGTCCTTGCAGCGTGCAATGGCAGGGCTTTTGAAGCACGGCCAAGGCCATCATCCCAATTTGCCCCCATTTCCGAAATATCCCAAAGAGCCCAACCCGCGCCGCGTGGCACTTGAGCCATGCGTTGCAGCCCCGGGACTGGCGGCTGGGTCACCCCATCTGCCCGTGCTTGTTTGGGTGTTTTGGTTTAGCTCTTCAAAGCTAGCATTAAATGCGCTCGCATTTCCTATTACAGCTTGCACAACAGCTGGGAGCAGCTGTCAACATCTGGCAGGCCACGGCCCTGCCTGCCCGCCGGCCACTCCGCACCCCGGTCACCCCATCGCAGCGGCCACGTTCTGCAATCCAAGGCAAACTGGGTCAAACCTCCCGGGCTGGGTGGGTTCGCCACCCTCAAAGCCGTGTGGTGAGACCGGGTCAAGCCCAGAAGCGGCAGGAGCTGAGGCAGGTGCCCGGTGTGAAAAGCATCAGCTCAAAGCCACGAAACACAGGCAAAGTCCAGGGGGCAGCAGGGCTGGGCGATGGGAAGGGTTGGGCAATGCCAGCGCAGCCTTCCCTAGAACTGTCCTCATCACCCGGTGCCAGCAGGAGGGCGCGGTGCGGTTTGTCATCCCATCCGCCGCAGCTTGCCCGTGCCCCCAGGGCTGTGCTTTGCCCCCGGTGGCGTTTCCAGCTCCCTCCCCGTTCCCTGTCCTGATGCAGCACCCCAGTCCCATGGGGTCGGGCGCAGGAGGCGAGCTGTGAGACCTGAGCCCTGCGCCCCCGTTTCTGGAGATGCTGGCGGCACCTTGACGGCCTCGAGGTCGGGGTTGAACAGCCCGAGCCTCGCAGCGTGCTCCTTGTCCTTAAAACGGGGCTGGCAGCGGCCTCATCCTGCTCGGGCTGGTCACAGCACAGGAAAACCAGAGCGCTGCAGTCCGTGGACTGCGAGACAGACAGATTACCTCGTGGACTGTATAAAAGCAATAATGATTAACACACTAAGTAAGAGCCACTACAGCCATATGTGTCATATAATTTATCCCAATTAATGAGCAGCAAGGCTCCAGTCTGATGTTTTTCAGCTTTCCAGCCACTTTCTGTGCAGGGAGGAAAGCTCTCCCAGCGATACCAGCACCGCTTCCAGCGCTAACGCCTGTGCCTCTTCACCCGCTAGGGAAGACGGAAAGGGCTGAACAGAAGAGGGAATTTTTGTTGTGTATGGAGGAATTCAAGATAGATTTTTAAAAGCTGGGCGTGGGGAGGAGGTGGGAATTGCCAAGCCGACAGCCAGCGCCGCACTGCTGTCCCCGCTGCATCTAGGGGGGAGAGCCCGTCCCCGGTCTGCTCAAGGACCGGGTCTTGCAAACACTGGTGTTGCACCTCAGCCTTTTTTCTTCTCGCGTTTGCATTTTTAGGGCAACTTTTCTGCCCAGCCGACAGCTGAGAGAAAAGAGGCTGCACCTAAAAATAACCGTGCCGCGCTGACGGCGGCGGTGAGTCACCGGAACGCCGAGAGGCGAGGGCCGGAGCAGGAGGCAGCCGCCAGCCCTTCAGCCTCGCACGTTCACGAGCCTGGGTCACGGTGCTGGATGCTTCCTCCCGCCCGACCTGCTCCTCTTCCTGAAAACACGGATCCGTACATGTACATACATACGTGTACATACGTACATCCATATTGACACCGATGTAAAATGCGCTGCTTTCCCTCACCCCGACTGCTCAGACGTCGCAAACCATTCCTGAGGCCCCCCCCCCTCCTGCCCCGCGCACCCAGGTTGGCAGAAAAAAAGGTGATTTTTTCCCTAACACCGAGCTGAAACAACTCCCATTTGCTGGAGCTCCCTTCTTCTTTGGGGGGTATTTCTGGAGGGAAAGGAGAGCTGCTGTTAATGATAATAATTAATCATTAGCTGCTGTTAATGATAATAATTAATCATTAGCGATAACAACCAAGGGAAGCGCTGAAAAGGTCATCGAGTGACTCCTGTGTCTTAATCGTCTTAATTTGCAGGGAGGCTCCTTTTTCTTCGATTTCCCATGAATTTATTTATTTTGTCACCCCGTCCCCTGCAGCATGGGCAGTGCTATCGCGCAGCCTGGGGTCTGGCAGGGTTCTGGGTTTGACCACGGTGGTTCCCCCTCCGTGGGGCACGGAGGAGGGACAGCCCAGCGGGGTTTCGCCCGCTCGCTGCCTCGAGGCTGCGTCCCGGAGGCCCCGACCTCGGCCCGAGGCCACCCTGATAGGGGCCGCGCCAGTGGCAGCCGCGGCAGCCCCACGAGCGCTGCAAGGAGACCCTGCGGAGAGGAAGCCTGCTCCATGGAGCCGTCCCTAAGGATGCCTCACCTTGCAGGTAGGTTTTAGGGTGCCCGTCATCCCTGCAGCCACTGGTGAGAGATTTTGGGCACGGCAGAGCCAGATAGGCTGATTTTCCAACCCAAATAGTCCCATCGTGCTAATTTTAACGCATGCTGGCAGCCTGCTAGCTACGGCGGGGGTGGATGGGTGTCACCGCCGTTGCAGAGGGAGCATCCTTTGCCCACCCACATCCCCAAAACGGGCTTTCCATGGCAGCACCAGCCACAGGGCTGCAGGTAGTCATGGGGAGGGGGGGCAGAAAAGGGGCCGGAGGAGGATTTTGGGGCCAGCTCACCAGCACGGGTGAGCTCCTGGGTTAGAAGTGGGGAGGCATTTGGGGATGGGGGGGCTGAGTGAACGTAGTCCCCCCTCTCGTGGGAGGCAGGGAGCATTGTCACTGTTGCCATATTAAATGCAAGGGCAGGCGCAACCCTGCTTAGCTTCTCTCTGATGATGCAGGGAGAGCTGCTCCTGCCTCAGACAGAGAAAGGAGAAGGAAAAGAGCATTTGGGGTGCTCCCTGTGATGCCCCCCAACCTTTACCCCCTGTTTTTCCCTTCCACCATGCAAAGCTGGAGCCAGGTGAATGTGTCCCAGGTACTTTGGGGAGCACATGGGGAGCTGCAGCGTGGGCACCCCCATGCACTCTGCAAGCTGCGAAGCACCAGAAAGGAAAGAAGTCCCTCCTGGGGCTCGCAGAGCCTCACATCTTGCATGAAAACCCCTCCAGCTACGGGCACGATGGGCTTTGCCCCACATCTCCCTGCTGGACTGGGCCCCACTGGGAAGTGCCCGGTTCCCTGCACTGGGAATACGTTGGAGCAAGCTCGCTGCAGCAATTACTGCCGCACAGGAAGACGAATTAATACCCATTACCTAAATAACTCCCTGAATAATAATTAGTCAGGTATTCTTAGTCTTCAGTCATGAAAAGCTCTTTTGTAGAGGCATGTTTTAAACGTGGCCTCGTACATCAAATGTGCCGACTTGCGATTCTGCTAACTCAGAAGAAGGAAAAAGCATCCCCTGGCCCCGGGCGGTGAGAGTCAGCGCTGCCCCGTCCCGGCATGGCAGCTGGCAGCACCGGACTTGCAGGGGAAAAGTAGTGGTGTTGGGCTTTGCACTTCAGTTTTAGGGCCCTGGAGTCTCCCAGGAATATGCAAAAGGGCTGTTTGGGGGGTTCAGGGGTGCTTTGCAAGCAGTGGCCCCATCCTTCCCACCAGGGGGTGGCAGCGGGAGCAGGGGGACCCAACAAAGTGCTCTGTGGCGTGGCACCGCGGGGAGCACATCCTGCTGCATGGCGTGGTCCTCTGCCGCCCAGCCGAGCCCTCGCCCCCTGGCTGGGAAACGTTTCCAGGACAGGGCCGAAGGATGTCCCCCATGGGTGACATGGTGACACAATACTCATGACAGCAGCAACAATGGGTGCTCCCTGCGCCCCTCCGGGTCTGCTGCACTCGTCTCATTCCACCAAGGGCTTGGCTCTTCCACGCGCCCGCCGCCTAGGCAGCACCAACAGCCCTGCACTCAGAACTCATTACTCAGCGAGTCCCTGAATCTGGGAGCTGGGTTTCGAAGCTCAAGACTTGACCTGTTCTTATCCAGGACGAGTCTGGGGAGCGGGAGAGGTTACGGCTCCGCACACGGCTCCACGCCGCGCCGCAGCCCCGGGAGCAGCGTGGGGAGCCACCGGGCAGTGGCGCAGCTCGAGGCGCTTGGGACCGTCCCCACAAGCCCTGCCCGCCAGCCCGGGGATTTATGGAAACCTTTATTTACGGTTTATAAAAACCATAAATAAACCTGGGTGAAAGGCTCTGCAGAACACGTTCGTAGCGTTACTGGCCGCGTCAGGTAGGGAGAGGCGAGCAGTCAGCAAATCCGTGCCCTGAGCGCAGACGCGGTGGTTTCTGATGGGTGAGATAACAGCCGGCGCTTTTGCAGCCTCGGGGCCTCTCCCGTGGGGGGAAAAGCGTCTGGTGGCACTGGGAGGGCACCCGAAAATGCCACTGGGAGCAAGCCTGGGCTCACCGCCAGCAGTGCTTAAGGGGAAGCCAAAAGAAAGCCGCCCTCGCTGCCAGGAGGTGACGTTTCCCCTCGGCTTGTTTTGGGGGCCCCCCTGCTGTCTTGCAAACCCTACAGGGGTTTGGGGACACTGTCAGAGGAGCCGCCCATTTTTTGAGGCGGTGGGAAGCAGCCCTATAAAATGGGTGGAAAATGGCCCCAAAAAGCCCCCGGTTACCCTTGCTGAGCAGCCGGGAGCTAGCCGGGTCACCGTCCCACTGCTTCTCCCAATTAAAAGAATTAAAGAAAGGAAATTGGAAATATGTCGGGCCCCGCTGCACCTCGTCTGGAGCAATTAAAGCAAAAGTTTTAATGAGCAGCTGATTAAACACAAAGGCGGAGGGAAATTCTCCGCTCATTAGATGAAGAAAGCAGTGGTGCGGGACTGGGGCTTGGGGACAGCGTGCTGGCAGGTTCGGCTGCCGCTCCCCACGGCCCCAAAAAAGCGGGGATGGCGTGGGGTAGCCATGCCATTTGCTATAAATCCCCAAATTTGGGGGTTTCTCCTGTTGGATTTGACCAGAATGCAGAGGATGCTGGGAGGCAGCTGCTCGGGGCATCCATCACCCCCGGGGCTTCTCCTTATCGGGGCAGTTTTCAAGCTTAAACTGCCTTATCGGGGCAGTTTTCAGGGTTTAACACTTGTAAGCCAATTGTAAAGGCTCCAATGGAGCCTGAAAGTCCCCCCCCAGCCAAACCGGCTCTGTTATCTTTCCAGTGATCGACGTTGGATTTTCATTTCATTTCTCATTCCCAGGGGCTGTAAATGCAGCAGGACCTTTTCAGAGCCCTGAATTTCACCGAAGGGCTGCTGCAAATAGGGCGGCCAAGTCTGCCCCAAACTGCACGGATGCGAAATATTCCCCTTACTCTTAATCCCGCACCCCCCAAACCCTCCCTGTGCGTGCGGAACTGGCTCTTTCCCCATTTTCAGGCATTGCTTCCCGTGCAGTCCCATGCAATTTTTCCTTTTTTTCCCCAAAGCCAGACCCCACGGGAGCAGGACATGAGGGCAAGGTGGGGTTGAGCAGAGCGAAGCCCACGCTCCCCGTGCCCCAGGGCAGGTTTTACCACCAAATGCTTTGCATGGGAGCAGAGAGAAATAGGAAAATGCTGGAAAAGCCAGCGCTTCCCAGCATGTCCCAGCACGCCGGAAAACCCGCCCGGGGCTGTGTTTTGGGACAACCGTGGTGGTGGGGCTGGGGGCTTCCCGGGGACAAGAGGGGATGCTGAGCCATGGGGGATGCTCAAACCACCTGGGATCATCAGGGAATCTCAGCCATGTGTCGTCAGCGCCGTTGCCAGCTCCGAAAACAGCCTCTTGTTGGGCTCCTGTCGGTTCTTCAGGCCTCTGGTTTTGGGGCTGGGGAGTCACCTGAGTGACTCGGAGGCAATTTTATGCTTTTTCATATTCTTTTCAGGTTAAATCTCGCTCAGGCAGCAGAAGGACTGGAGCTCACCCAGCGCCTGGGCTGGGGAGGAGCAGCCAAAAAACCCCACGGCGCAAACCTCTCCTGGGCCAACGCGCGCACCGGCGCGGGCAGGGTAGGGAGGCAGGATGCGGCCCCGGCTCGCCTTCCCCACGGCCGCGCCGCCCAACAAGGCAGCCTGGGGCGCGAGCCGCGCTGTAATTAACCAGCATGACAGGGCACGGAGGGGCCGGGTCGGCTCCAGCCCCGCAAGAGGGATTTTGGCTTTGCACCTGCCCCGGTGCCGGGGGGGACAGTTGGGTGCAGTGGGACAGCACCCCGGAGCAGGGACCCCAACAAGCAGCAGCAAGGCGGGAGGGGGCCCTGCTTTGTGGGCTGGGTGCCCTGTGTCACCTCGGGGTGACCCGTGCCACCAGGACGGGCAGGGATGCTGCCTCCCAGAGATTTTGGAAGTCGAAGCAAGGTCATCTTCAGAGCGGGAGCCGGGCAGGAGGCGATGCTGGGGCTTGCGGCGTTCCCACGCAGGCGCTTTGATCCCTCACTGAATTTTTAGCCTCCAAAATACCTGTGGCTTTTGAATTATAACCCTGAGCCTACCGTTCCCTGCCTTTTTTCTTGCTTTTTCACCCGCTCGCCCAAGCTGCCTGTGGCCTGCTCTCTGAATTCCTCAGCTCCTTTGAGGTTGGCAGCCCTGATATTTTGGGGAAAGCGCCGCCGTGCCCACCGCCCACACCCACGGGCAGCCACCGAGCCCCCGCATTGCCTGGGGGCCCCCGAAACGATGGTCGGCATTTGGAGGGGGTGCCAAAGAAGCGAGCCAGTCCCTCGCGGCGTGGGGAAGGCGGATGCTTTCCTGCATCACGCAGCAAGGTCAAACCCCGGCACTGCCCGCCCCAGGGGAGCGAACGCGGCGCAGCTTCGCCCGCGCGGCGCTGCAGGGACCTGCCCTCGCTCCCCGCGGGCTCCAGTCCACCGGGCTCCCATGAAACATGTCGGCAGTCCCATGCCCGGTGCTGGGCGTCAAATTGCCCCGAGACTGCTGGCTCAGGCCAGGGCTTGTCGCCTCCTGTTGCAATAACGCGGGCCGATTGCCGGCTCCTGGCTGGGCTGGCTCCTGCCCTGCTCTGCTCTGGCAGGCAGGATCTGGCCAGCCGCACACCCACCGAGCCCAGGGAAGCTCGCAGCACCATCAGCACCTCTCCCATCATGCCGGGGAGGCGAAGTGTGTGCCCAGGCCATCCTGTCCCATGGCACACGGTCCCCAGCCACCCCAGGACCTCCCTGGAGATGTCACAACATCGCTGCAAGCCGCCTGGTTCTGGCACCACCTGCGGTGTTCGGTGCCTCGTTCCCTGAAGCCAGGCACATCCCTGAGTGAATCCCAAATCCCCCTCAAGCCTCCTGGGCTGCGCAGCATGGGGTGGCCACCCCTGCCACGATGCAAACTGCCGACGTGCCAGGCTTCTACCAGAGCCACGGTGCCTTCTGTCCCATTTGGGATGGGCCCCTGCAGGGTTTTTTGGGGGAGAGTAAAACCCCCTTACTGTGCCAACGGGCAATATTTGCACCTTTCTCAACATCAGCAAAATGCTTTGCTGCCAGCATGGCTGTGGCAGGGCCCCGCTGCGCCACCAGGGCAGGAGCGGGGGCAATGCTTCGCTGGGGGCCACTTGGCACCGAGGGGGTGATTTGGGGGCGATGCACCACTGGGACCTGTCGCGGGGATGGGGGGCACGAGTTTCTTCCTCATACCAGGCGTTTCACAACGGCGGAGGGCAGCAGGGCCGTGCATGCAGCAGCCTGACGCTGGGCTGATCGGCACCGTCTTGCCTGGCATGCGCTTGCGACCAGACAGCTGCCTCCCCTCTGCGGCTCCCCATCCTCCGTTTTCCACCTCAAGGGACGCTCCCGAGCAGGGGGTTACCCTCCTGGCTTCTTCGTTTGGGTTGATCGTGGCCGGAGGCTGCAGGAAATGCAGGCAACAGACCCTGGATCATACTTACGGCTCAACCAACTGATCTGCTCCGCTTTGAGAACTGGTTGAAAATGAAGAAAATGAGAAATATTGTGTTTTCTTTTCTCACACTGCAGAGCCAAGCATGGGGAATGCCGGATGCTGCCGGCTCTGCCCATGCACTCCCTGTGCCTCGGTTTCCCCACTCCAGAGGACCTGTCCTTGGCACTGCACCCAAGCACTGCAGTGCTCCAGCACCAGGCAAATACGAGCCAGGAGAAGAGAGTCACAAAGTCCCCATCCATGCCCTCATCGCCGATTTGTGTTTGCTCAGAGCCCAGTCCCCTCCTGGCTGGACCCCCGGCCTATTTTCAGCAGGGAAAATTCCCTGGGGGGGGTTCTCTGTGGACCTTTCCCACCTTTCCCAGGCCTCAGCTACAACCCGATGCCACCTCTTGCAGCTGAAAATGCCCACTGGGAGCCAGTGTGGGGCCGGGGCTCGTCCCCCCACCAGGGCCACCCACTGTCCCCAGCTCTTGACACCTGACTTTATAAGATTTGCACCCGAAGGGGCCCCAAAACGAGCCACAGGGCCTATTTATATCCCTGGCTGCGGGTGCTAGTGCTGGGTGCCTGCCTGGCTTCAAAGCAGCATTTTTTTAATCTCTCTATTTCTTTTCCAAAAGAAAAAAAAAAAAAAAAAGCCCGTCTATATTTTGCCTTCAGGGGCAAAAGCCCGTGGGACCTGCAGGCCGGCACTTGCAGTGTTTGTGTTGTATTTGCAGCGTCAGGGTGTCCGGGCTGGGCTATACGTCTGTGTTTGCTTTGCGAGGCTGAGCTCCTGCCTACGTGCCCGCCCGGCGCTGCCTCGCTCAGCTGCGCCGCCAGCTCGGGGAGCGCGGTGAAGGGCTTGCTCCCCGCGCCGGCGTGCTGCTTGCCGAGCGGTGCGAGGGTGCGCAAAGCAGGGCAAAGGAGGAACCACCACCCTCAAACCCCGGTTCCTGCAGTGCTGGGCGACCAAAACCCCCGAAACAGGTGCTGGGGCTGTAGGAGTAGAAAATCCCAGCAGCTGGAAATAAGCCCCGGCTGCTGTGCGTGAAGCCCCTGAGATGAAAATCGCTCGTCCTGCCGGCCTCGAGCGTGGGCATGAGGCCGTGGGGCCACCCAGCAGCGTGGTGCTGCTTTGGCACGTCCCCGTTACGCCAGAACCATTCATTCCTAGCTGCTGGCAATTCCATCTAAGAGCAAAAAGCAAGACAGCAGCTCTGGCTTTATGTGATTTTTCACTACGGGCTCCTGGTTGGTCCCAAACCACCCCAGGAGCGGGCAGAAAACAGGGCTGGAGGGCTGCAGGTGGGGCTCGGTACCTGCGCCAACAGCTTGAAAATGGGGGAATTTGGGGGAGAAGCAGCAAAGCGTGGAAACCTCCTCCCAGCGGGTCTGCATGGGTTGCCCGCACCGGCCGCGCCGCTTCCCACGGCTGCGCTCCCTGTCCCGGCTCCGGCCCCTCCGGGGGCGCCTATTTTCGCAGCCCCCCGCAGTGAAAGCTTTTCTCTCTCTTCCCTTCCCCTGCCCAAGACTTCCTCCGCCTTGCCCCAGCTTCCTGGCCCGCCTGTTTATTCGCTTCCCGCTCCCAAACCCTGGATTTCTTTGTTCGGCCCGTGGTAATTTTCCACCGCCGCCGCGTCCAGCTCCCCCAGCACGGCGCAGCACCGCGGCCCCGACGCAGCCTCGGCCCCGATGTAGCCGCATTGTAGAAGTGGTATCCCACACTTCCCCACTGAAACAATCACGTTGTTTGCAAGTTTTACCCAGTGGTTGCTCCTTTTTCCACCCTTTTCCAGCCTGAACTGGTTTTCAAAGAGCATCCAGCCTCGGGCTGCCAATGGGTGCTTCGTCAGCACCCATTTCAGCAGGGTTTTGGCTCTGCTGGCATGGCTAGAAGTGGGGGGTTTGACCTTAATATTCACGCCCTGACAACTGGGCCTCTCATGCTTTGCTCTGTCTGCCCCAAAAGGACCAGACTTGAGCCAGAGAAGAGCTGGGGGAAGGTTGTACTTGAAACCACAGCGGCACCGCAGTTTTGCCATGTCATTCCGTACATCAGGTGAAAGCAAGGAGAAACTTCCACGGGAATCCAGGGCTTTTCTAAATGAAACTTTTTCCTTTTTTCCCCCCTGAAACAGCCTTGACTTTCTAAGGACAGGCTTCAAATCCACCAGGAACTGGGCAAAACCTGCTGGGGCGGAAAACAGAGCACCTCTGCCTGGGATCCAGTTGAAAGGATCTGCCTGAAACAAATTTTCTGAACATTTCGAAAACCTGTAGTTCTGCATCCGCCAGGAATGAATTCACTCTGGGTCTGATGTGCTGCGGATCATCTGTAAGGGTTTCATCTGTGGCCAGGCCACAGGTACCGGTGTTTGGGTGGTATTTCCCCTGGCATGGTGCTGCCGGGGCTGCTGCCGAGCAGATTTGGGTCTCAGCTACCTGATTTTGTTTTCCAGCTTTTGTTCTCCTGGCGGCGTTTTGTGCCCATCCCATCCTAAGCGAGTCCACGGAGCGGATCTGGCTGCCGAAGCGCCTGGCTGGAAAAATCCGTCTTAGAAAAATCAGCTGAACCCAAGGATGAGCCTGGGGCTCCGCCACGCCGACGGGGAGAGTTCAGCAGAGCCCAGTCAGCCCCGGTGGCCGCTGTCGCAGAGCAGTTCCCAGATGCAAACCCCGAGGAAGCTGCTCTGGGCCAGGCCGTGCCTGCAGGAGCTGCTCCGACTTGCCGGGCAGCCAGCAGGGAGAGGCTCCCAGGAGAGATTTATGGTGCCTGTGAGAGGCACAGCGGGCACACGGGGAGGTGGCCGTGTTTGGAAGATGCCTCCTGCTGAAAGTGTCCGGATGGGGGTTTAAGGGCCTCTTTTTGCACAAGAAAGGTACAAAAATGTATAGAGGCAGGTGTGGTGGATCTGAAGAAAGCATGCAAATACTCAAGGAACCCAAGCACACGCATCTGGCAAAATATCCTATATTCTCCCAAGAGACCAGCACAACTCCAGCTTAATATTTAAAACCCTTCCCATGGCAAAGCACTTTCTAGCCTTTTTACTAAGGGGACACAGAGCAAAAAGTCCCAGTGAAAGAGGAGTGCGGCTGGAGAGAGGGAAAACCTCCTCCCCCTGCTTCACCTGTCCATCAGCTTCTCAAAGCCCCGTGCATGGGAGCTCACCCATGCTAAGGCCGGGACGAAACAACCCCAAACGCTCCGGAGATCTGGGGAATTGAGTCCTGTGGCTGCCAGGGATGGACGAATAATTGAGATTTGTCCACAGGACACCTGCCTGCCCCTCCAGATCCTGGGCAGCAGCCAGGAAGATCCATGGGTGAAGTTGGGTGGGCACCGGGGAGGAAATCGGGTGTAAAATTGGGGTAAGAGGTTCTTCCTGCACCAGTCATTGCTTTGTACTGTGGGGACGAGGTGAACGGGGTGATTCGGGCAGGAACTTCCTTCCACTCGACTCAAAGGTTGCATTAAGTCACCACAGCGTGGTTCAGCAGAAGCCGACACCGGTGTAACCAGCACCGCGTTACCCATCCCAGCGCCTCGGACGAGGCAGCAGCGCCGTTTGCTGCTTCTCCCGTTGGGTTCAGTTTCTTCTTGTGTTTTTTTTTTTTTTTTTTTTTTTTCCAGGAGCCAAACCCACGTCAGGGAGAAAATATTTGGCCGCTGTGCCCGGCAGCCAGCTGTGTTTGCTTAGCAAGGGCTGGGCTGCAGGGCGCAGGTGTGGGTGCCACGGCAGAGGAGATCCTCCGGGGGCCGTCGGCACCACTCACAGTCTTGGTCATGGCTCCTGATGGCTCCAAATGGGAAAATCTGAAGGGAAGGGAAGGGAAAAAAAAAACCCACGGGATCCGAATGTTGGGGAAGGGGGAAGGTGCCACATCCTCACCCCGCAGAGCATCCCCTCGCTGGGAGTGGTGTGGCAGAGCCCGTACGTCTGCAGAGCCCTTGTGGCACCAGCCATGGGCCCTCGGAGCATCATCTGCAGCTTACTGGGTGGCTTCAGAGGGCATGCTGAGGCTGAGCCAGAAAGCAGGGATGGGCCCAGCTGTGAGTTTGGGCATTTTGGGGAGCCCCCCCTTCGCCTCACGCCTGCGAGTGGGGCCCGAAGGCGGCAGCAATAAGTCGTCATCGTCCCCACTGCCCCAGGCAGGAGAGGCAGCATCCTCCTGCTTCTAACACCGAGGGCTCGCACGGCTGAGCTCGTTGGGAAAGGCCTCTTCCAATGAGCTTTAATCCAAGCAGGATTTCGTCTCGCTGCAGGCATTAACATTTTTCGGATATTATTCTCCACCGTCACCTGACCCAGGGAGACGTTCCAAGGCGTTTTTGATGCCTGCATGTTTTTTTTCCTCTTCCCGGAATAGTGCAGGGCTCAATAACAAAATAAAACACACAAAAGGGGCATTCGCAGGGTCAGGAAAATTCCAGGTCTCCAGAAAGGTGGGAGAAGCGCCGAGCCGCGCCGCCTGCCGCGTGTTTGTTTAACTCAGGAAACGATGGCCGAGAAAGCGCCGGTGCCATTGAAGCCGGGATGTGCATTGTGCCGATTCGGTTCGCCGCTCCGGTTCCCCGCTAAGGGCACTGGGGGGGGGGAACAAAGCAGCCGGTGCCCCCCGCCGGGCTGCTCCGGCTCGGCCACATGGGCGTCAAGCAGCAAAACTGCCTGGAAAATGCCAAACTGGAGCCCGGCGGTGCGAGGAGGAGGAGGCAGCGGTGGGGATGCTCTTCATCCGCTCCAGCATTAAGTCATTTCCCTGCACCGACCTTCCCAGAAGCCATGGGAGCTAACTGTGTGGTTCACAATAAAATACGATCATTTTACACATTTTTGGCTGTTTTGCCAGGAATACAGCTTTAGCAGGGCATTTTCTGGGTGCCCAGGCATGGTATTTCCCTGGATCCCTAGGGGAACGTCAGAGCAGGCTGCTGTTCGTCCTCCAGCACTGCGCAGAGCATGGCGCTTTTTGGCTCTCAGGAATATTTTTGGCCTCTTTGAAATACGTTTGACCCGAGCACAACTTTAAATGCTAATTTAAAGGCATCACTTTCTCAAGGTGGGGTTTGTCAGAGACACTCCTCGCTCCTGGCAGAGGGAATGTGTGTGAGGGGCAATATTGGTTCAGAAATGGGGAAAAACGCTTTCAAAGTCTTAACGTTGGATTTGGATGCAGCAGCTTTCCTCCATGGAGGCTAGGCAAGCCTAATTATGGCATGTATTTAAAACCTCACGCTTAATTACTATTATTGCAAAGAGTGTGTGGATCCCTCAGCAGTAGAAGAAGGAAACCAAAGGTGACAGACGTAGCTTGAGCAGCTTTCTGGGCTAACCCGATGAGGAACGCTGGAGGAAACACGTGGGAAATAAACAACATTTATGAAGCAGGATCCAAAAACATGTCGAAAAGATCATTACGGCCACAAAAGAGCTCTGGGGCACGAGCTCTTACACAGCCACAGGTGGGGGTGCTGGGGCAAGGGGGCAGGGGGGATGCTGCAGCCAGGGCCTGATCCTGCCCACACTGGGACTGGGGCACGGGGGGAGCCACGGTGGCACATGAAGAGCTGCTGCGCTGCAAGCGTGGGCTATCTTTAGGCCAAATATCTTTCGGCTGGTGCTATCTAGCCCTGTGCTGCAAAAATAACCCTCTCCGGGGGCCCCATGCTGCAAAACCCGCTCACGCCGGGGGCCCTGCAGTGCAGAAATTCCCGTCTCCAGGGACCCAGCGCCACGAGAATGCCTCTCCCTGGGGGCCCCATGCTGCAAAAGCATCGCTCTCTCCAGGGGCTCAGCACTAAAAAACGTTGCCTGAGCTCCCTAAGGGCCCCCACTGCAAAAATGTGTCTGCTGGGGGACTTCACGCTGCAAAAGTCTCCAGTGAGACCCCGGCTGCTTGTGCAAGGCAGAGGTGGGCGTAGGGGAGCCTTGCGAGGGCCAGGGGGGACCAGCCCCAGCAAAGGCTTTTCTGCACCAGAGGGAGATTTTCGGCTCTCTCCCCAGCATGAAATCTTCCTTTTTTTTTTTTCTGAAATACCAGCCCGGGGATCAAGTTCTTAGCAGATTAGCTCAGAAGAAATCACACGGGGATAAAAATATGGGTAATGCCCATTTTGCTGGTTTTCGCACGGGGGCAGAGTTATAGGGGCAAGGATGAGAGGACAGGCTCAAGCCCCTGTCCCCTCACCATCGGGCGAGCAACACGGCACTGCCTCCCCATCTGCCTGCTCTCCAGGAGGCACTGGGGAGGGATTCGAGCTCCCATGTGCAGCACCGTGGGATGGGAGCCCTCCCGCAACATCCAGTGTACACGGCAAGAGATGAGGCTTTAGCAAATCTCAGACCCCTTTTAGCAAACTTCTCCTTAAACCAAGGCCCCTTTTCTGACAGCTGGGGTCCCTTATTGCAGACCTGGGTCCCCATTCTGCACACCTGAGGCTCCTTTTTGCAAACCTGGGACCAGCTTTTGGTAACTTGGGGACCCTTTTTGCAAACTGGGGCTCCTTTTCTTAAACCCAGAGTCCCTTTTCTTAAAGCTGGGGGCCCTTTTTGCAGTCCTGGGGGCCCTTTTTGCAAATGTGGGACCCCATTCTGCAAACCTGAGACCCCTTTTTGTGAACCTGTCACTGGATTTTGGTAACCCGGGGCTCCTTTGCACAAATCCAGACCCCCTTTTGGCTCACCCACAGTTCCTTTTTGCAAAGGTGAGGCCCATCTTACAGTCTCTCAGCATCTGGGGAGAAAAGCCCAGGGGATTTTAGTCTTTTCAGAGGTTTCCTGCTTTTCTTTCAGCTCTCGGGAGCCCCTTTGAGCCACTGTTAGTGCTGGGCAGCTCTTCCCCTTTGGCCAGGCATCGCTTTGCAAAGCACTTCTGCTTCCTCCGTGAAAAGCAGGAGGGCTGCAAAGTTTATTGCCTGCAAGTCCTGCACTCAGCAGGACGTCTCGGTGGCTTTAGCATGAAATATATTCGGTGTGAGGGCTGCATCCAACCCCAGAGGGATGTCTGCAGCTCCCTTGCCTTCCTGGGCTGCAAAGAACGGTTTTGTGGCCCCGTTTTCAAGTGGGACCAAGCAGGACCCAGCACTTGGTGTTGCCTACAGGGGGTTCAGAGGTGTCCTCACCCCCCAGAACCCTCACTGCTGGTGCCCTAAGAGGCTTTTGGCACCCCTAAAAATCCCGTAGCCCCAAATGCACTTTGTTTTTTGTGGCCAAGCTTAAAAAACATATATCTCTTTACTGGCTTCACACCATCCATTGGTATTCCCGGGGGTGGTTTGGAGGGCACAAACGCTTTCCAGACATTTCCAGGAAGGGAAAAATCTTGTTTCACCCTTAAAACCCACAAAACAGAGCCTGAAAGCTGCGGTAGGGTCTCTGAGGGCAGTGTTACGCAGCGCAACTGCGATAAAGCCAGGCCAAGGATTTAGGGGCACGTGCCCCCACTCCGGGCACGCTGCCGGCCCGGGGGTGTCAGCAGGAAATATTTCAGAGCATCTGTAGTTTGATTTCCCCCTTTAATGAATAGGGAGCCTATTCTTTGCGGGGAGCTGGCAGGGATTAAGCTGGAGGCAGCTCAGCTCCAGGCTCAGCGCTTGCTGCCGAAGCCTGGCCCTCCCCAGGGCAGGGGATACGAAGACGTCTCTGTTGGTACAAGGCACCTGCTGATGCCCCAAAATCACCCGTGATGGCTGGGAGACTTAAAAGCAGGAAAAAAACCCGTGCTTTGAACTTTTTCCCCATTTCTGAACTAGCTGCTTGGCAGAAAAGAGCTGAAAAACCCACAGAGGGTGACAAAAACATTGAGTATTTTCTTCGCTCCAAGACTGCTCAGAGGAGTTATACTTTGCTGGGTCCACAGCCAGATGCTCATCTTTGACATAGGGATTTAGCCAAAAATTATCCACATTGATCCCTGTTTATCAGTGCTGGCATCCTGATACGTTTGCTCTGCCCAGAGCAAGGAGCATCCCCTATTTTTTCCCTGTCTGCTCCATTTGACTCCCATCCTTCCCTACATGTTGGGGCTCTGTTTCCAACCCCTGCTCCTCACCACGGGCTGCAAAAATCACAAACACAGCTTAAATCACCTCAGAGTTCGCTTGGGTGTTGGGATGGACCCAAAGCGTTAGGCACCTTCGGGGGGTTTTGAGGCTGGGCTTTGCTATTTTTACGCTTCTTTCCCACACTGCAAATTCAACGTATGGAATTTGTGCCTGTTCAAACGAGGGTCGGCTGGAATGGATGCAGTCTTTTTTTTTTTTTTATGTTAGAGACTGCACATTTCTCCCGCTGGTGCAAAGGGCTGGAAAATACAAAGCGACAGCTCCGCCGGCCGAGCGCCCCGGCAGCCTGTGCCCTGGCCTCCTTCCGACCTGTTGAGCTGAAATAATTTGCAGGGCTTTTGTCAGACAGCTGAAGTTACCCGGTTTGTTGTGGTCTTATTGTTGCTGAGATATAAAATGCAGAGGAAAGGCGAAGAGAGCTGAAACCGGAGGCGAAATGATGCATTTGGGCTTTCCGTATCTCCAGGGCTTGCGTTACCCAGCATTATAGAGGTGTGGCCTTGTGCAGCCTAGGTTGTGTGCTGGAGCATGTTGGAAGTGAGCTGAATTTAGGGCAAATTTGGATTTTCAGGCAGGCTTGGCCCCATGTTTGGCACTGCCCTGTGTCACCTGGGCTGTGCTTACCCCCGTCTCCTCTCCGGCAGCCCGCCCCACACGCTTGGGTCTGAGCACCTCAGTGCCCCTGCGCCAGTCCCTCTCTGCTTTCTGTGGACCAGGGGACCCCAAACTGGCCACATGGAAAGGCTTTGATGGCACCACACCAAGGGACAAACGCCTCCCCTTGACTGGCAGTGCTCCTGACACCAAGCAGCACTGGAAATACCATCTTGCTCCCCAAGAAGAGAGCCGTCACCATGGCCAGAGGAGGAAGCACAGAGCCTGGCTGCAGTGTCAGCCTCTCCTGCCCCCTGCTCCTTGCCCCCCGAGCAGCGAGGCTTGCTCAGCCCCACCACATTCACATTTGTGCTGGGAGAGCGCAGGAACCCCAGGCTCCTTCAAAAGGAAGCAAAATCGCCATTTCAAAGGGAAGGAAGAGGAAGAAGCCAAGTGGTGCACAAATAATCACCACCAGGGAGAGCAAAGCGGGAGGATGTGAGCCCTGTGGAAGTGGTGGTGGGAATGGGGCTGCTCTCCTCGGACCAGTCGTGCCTGGGACTGTGCCCCCGACCCACCGCGCTCCTGAAGCTCCCGGTGCTGGACATCAGAGCCTGGAAAGCAGGAGCCGGCGTTTGCCATCACGGTCGTTTTGGGAGGGCTAAGCTGCATGCAAAGCCAGAGGGAGCTTTGCATCAGGAGCACCGCAGCTTTGCATGCCCCTGGGTCCCGTATCCGGGAGGCGCTGGGCCGTGCCGCAGGGCCCTTTGGCCCAAATGATTTTAATATCAGCAGGAAATCAAAGTCGGGGCAGAAAGGCGGCTGGACATGGCTTGGCACCGGCCAAAGCGAGGAAGCAGAGGGTGGGGGCTCCTGTAACCAGATTACGGCCTTGCCCTTAATGCCGGGGAACGGCAGTGCTAAGCCCCAGGGACGGCAGCAGGTTGGCCGTGGCAGAGACGGACGGGGAGCTGCCAGGGAAATACCACGGCCCCCCAGTGTATTAACGCGGCCACGGCCAGGGGGGCACGAGCACGCAGGCGGCGGCGTGGCAGGGACCCCGGGAGGGCTCCAAGCCATCGGCTGGGGATGGAGGGGGCGGCATGGCCTGTGCTGGGGTCTGCGGAGCCCCCAGCCACGTCCCCGCTCCCTCCCATGCTGGGGGACGTAAGGGGAACATTGGAGCACCACGGGCACCGCGAAGGCTGGTGCCTTGTAGGGCAGGGCTCACGCCTGTGGCCGTATCGCTTTGGGATCGGATGCATATAGGTGTCTGCAGTGGGGGGTGCAGCAGCCGTGTGGAACACCTGGCTTGTTTTGCCCTAAAATTGCATTACATGCCCCAAAAACAATAGAAAATCCAGCTGTGTACAGCTGTGGGATGTGGTCACCTGCTTGCAGGCACGGGACGCCATGAAAACGCAACGCCCGCTCCTGCGAGCCCTTGCTGCAAAGATGCAAACTGCACAGAGACACTCCAAAATTATTTTTAAAAATGAGAAAATAAAGTAGATTTATTTCCTCTCCTCAGGAAAGGAGGAGTGGGCTTGGACAGGGGGACTTTTTCACACTGCCCAACACTTTTTCCCCCATTTCTTCTGTGCTGGAACGGGAAAAAAAAAACACCATGGCATAGTTTTCTCCCAGTGGAAAAGGAAGAGGGCAGAGCAGTTCCAGGACACAAGTCATTCAGTGAAACAAAGTGAATTTTTCCACCTTGGCTTTATCACTTCACCTGTTGACAAATATTTGAGCAGAGTGGCCACTTTTTTGTTTTTCCCAGGGCTTTGCCCAGGTGGAAGTGTTACTGGAGGAAGGACAGGCCTGACGCCCCCTCACCACCCTGATCTCCCAAAGTGTGCTGGAGCCTGAATGCGCACATATGGCAGAGCAGAGCTGCATTTCCAGCTAATTACGTCCTCGCCGTGCCGATACCGGTGTTAACGACCAGCCTCGGCTGACCTAAGCCCAGCTTACGTCCCAAATCCACTGTTTACCTTCTGTAATTGGAGATAAGAGGCTGAATCCGGATCCGCTCCTGCCAGCCCAGGTGATGCCGAGCCTGGCCCGCTGCCACGTTAAATAACCCGCGACGATCTCCCCGCACTTGTTTTCCTCGCCGGCTGGCCCAAGCTCCTCCTGAGGGAGCCGGCGGCCGGGGGGGCTGCAGGGGCCTGGGAATGGCTGCGGGGAGCAGATCCCAGCGGTGGGATTTTGGTGTCTTCGCTGGAGCCAGGCTCTTGGTGTGCAAACATTTTCGATGCTACGGTGCCCAGAGAACTATTTATTATTTAGATGCATCGGGTTTTACATAGGCAAAAGTGTGGTAGGGGCCGGAGGGGTGTTTTCAGCCAGGGCAGGGAGCTGGCCCTGGCTCTGAGCAGCCCAAGATCCCTCCTGCAGCCCCAAATCACCCCAGGTGCGGGCTGGACGCCCCCCTGTGCTCGGGGGATGTGTTGTACAGCTCCCTGCTCCATGTAACACCAGGATGGCCAAGCCACGTCAAGAAGCCCCTCAAAATGTCCCCCTTCATTCCTCATCATGTACTTCCGACAGCAGCATCACTTTGTCTCTGCTCCAGCAATTGCTGGCTTACAGATTTGGGTGATTTTTCCAGCAAAACACCAACTGCAAGCCCCAGGAGCTGCCCAGGAGCTGGGCAAGGAGCTGCGGAGCTGCCAACCCCACACAGCCACATCCTGCACACCTCCAGCGCCCAGCACACCCAGCCTTGGGGACCAAGCACTTAGCTGATATTATGATGCCTTAAATGACCAAAATGTAGATTTGGTGGCAAACCTGGTTCCTGCAGCCCCAGGAGAGGTGGGGTGGAGGAGCAGCGACCCAGGAGCTCGGCTCTGCTGCCCTGGGTTTGCTGGGATTGGGGTATGCAGTGTGTTATGCGGGACAGGGGGCTCAGGGAGCATCAATTTGCTACTTTCTGCATGCACAGAGGCTTTTTGGGGACAGTGGCCACCTATCTGCAGGAAAAGCCACAGCTGCATTTGCTCCAGCTGGCACTAGGTGTTCTTAGCTTTCAGTCTAGCTTACTATTTCCAGCCTTACCTTCTCCCCCTTGGCTTGCAGTGGACAAAAACCCCAGCACCTCCCATGCCTGGGGTTCATCTTCGGGCATTTCCCAGCCCAAAATAGGGGCGTTTGGGGCCAAAATCCCACGGGCACTGCCAGGCACGCGTCACCCTCCTGGCTACCTGTGTGGCTCACCGTGTGCAGGCGCTGCGGGAAGCAAGCGGCCGAGCGCTGAAGCACGCTTGTCCCTGCAGTGTAAATAAATCGAGGGCTATCTTGCTGCAGGGGGTCTATTTTTCCTGCGTTGCCTCCTACTCCTTTGCTTGATTTGGCCGGTGTTTCTGGCTGGGGTAGCAAACCTGGATGGCTGCACCGGTCTCTACTGGTGATAACATCTCTGCTTTTTGAGTGTTAGGGAAAAAAAATAAAGAAAGAAAAAAAAACACTTTTCTCGAGGGGCGGGCTCCCCAGGAGGCTTAGAATCCATGCGAGAGGCTCCCAGGCGCCTGCCCCCGGATGACTGTACCAGTGTGAGCAGCTGCGGGGCTGGATATATATATATGGAGATATATATCTCTATATATATAGATATAGATATATAATTCTTTCAGAGGATGGTCCTCTCCCACTCTGCAAAGGCAAATCAGGGACTCTCATAGCCAAAAACATCATCGGGTCCTACTGGAAACAGGGAAAAGCTTGAAACCCATGTGAAACCCCAGTGGTAGAGCAGCCTCATCAAAAGAGAAGAGCCAGAACTATATAATGCAGATAGATAAAGGATTTATTTTATGTTGTTTGCTTTACTTTGTCCTCAATCTGAGCAAAACAATGGGAAACGGAGATGTAGCACCGAGACCAGGCTGTGCTGGTGGTGGCCAATGGGATACGGTAATGAAAGGGGTGGAAAAGCTGGAAATCAGGGCCAGAGATAAGCCAGTAAGTTCAGGAAAGCCCCAGGGCAAAGTGAAAAAGCAAGGGGACAGCGAGCATGCATGGCATTAACTACAGGTACATTTTCTTCCTGGTATCACCACGGCTGTAGTTTTGCCCCAAGATGGGGAAAGAGCAAAGCCCACGGTGCCCGTCTGGGCAAATCCCTGCCAACACACTCACTCGGGTTTGCCAGTGACTCACTGCTCATCGAACTCCATCCTGGACGTTCGTAACCTTTGCTAAGCCACGTTTACACAGCGTTTGTGGATAAGCAGGAAAACCCCTCCCAGGAGCAAGATGGTGGGAGCCAAATGCAATGTTGGGATGAAGCACCCCCTGCCCTGTGCACTCAGATTTGTTGGTACCCTTGATTTTTGTGGGGTTGTGAAGGGTGAATACATTTTAGAGCAGGACCAAGGTTGTTGCATAACTACATTACAGATGGTTGCAGCAGCATCCTTCTAGGGGTGGCTGGGAGAAAAATGGAGCTGGTGGTTAATTTTCCAATAAAATATAGGTTCAGGGAATAAAAGAGGCAAAAAAAAAAAAAAAAAAGAGGGAGAAAATCTGTAGGAAATGCTTGCAAAGTACCTGAAGTTGGGCTGGATCAATGGTGAACGACTGCCCCGGCCCCAGCGCATCTCCTGCACTGACCTGGGGGAGGAGATGCTATAGAAGCTGGGAGCCACCTCGCCAGTTCCAGAGGCCCCAGAAAATCAGTATAATAAATGATCCAGGGGTTGGGGTGTTTTCTAGCCTAGGAAGTTTTGCTATTTTGTCTTTATCCCATAAATCTGGGGAAAGCCATCACTGTCAGCACGAGCTGCAGTTAGTTTATGGCCCAGCTGGTGCATGCAGCAATCAGTCAATCAGTCGTTAGTAAATAAACTGACCGTGTATTAACCCTCTTGAAACGTGGAGAAGCAGAGCTTTAGTCTCAGTGCCGAATTACAGCTGTTTCAGAGCGCTCTGACCCAAATCTGGCAGCCAGCCAGGCTAACGGAGAGCCCATTTGTGTGCTCATTCCTCATCAAGCAAGGGCCACGGCGGGATCTCCCTGAGTTTTGCACTGGACTAAAGGCCTGGCATGAAGCAATTTTTTTTTCAATCAGCAGGGACCGGCTTCCTCTAGCTGTAATGCACACACACAAAAGCAGTTGAAAGTAGCATCAAATCCCTTCCAAAATAGTAAAAGAGTGAATGCTTTCCTCGATTTATAGCGGATTTACCCTCACTGGCATGTTTAGGTTTCCCAGCAGAAATGCAAGTGCTTTCCAAAGTAATCTGGATTTGGAGGGTCACGGTTTTCCCTGGGGGTAGAAATTGGCATGGGGTAGTCTCTGCCCTGCTCCAATGCCCAGCATGCAGGAAGGTGCCTCGGCTCACAGCCTGGCAAGCAGAGAAGACGGATGGACAGATATTAAGCTGCCCAACATTGGGCTTAAATGAGAGCTGGGATGTGGCAAGGGTGGGGGAACACCTGGAGAAGTGAGACCGGTCCAGGGTGAGAGGAGCAATCCATGGCAAGCCCACTGCACACTGCTGTGGGTCAGCCCTGGTAGAGAGCTCAGCACCACCCAGCTGCTTGCTCCTGGCCCCAAGCAAGAGGAAAGGAAGGGAAACAGCAAGAAAACTGTGGCTTGGGACAAACGTGTCAGAAGTTAAGGGGAAGGAGAGGAGAGGAGAGGAGAGGAGAGGAGAGGAGAGGAGAGGAGAGGAGAGGAGAGGAGAGGAGAGGAGAGGAAAAAGAAAAAAGGATACAAAGGCAAGCACTCATCACCTCTCACAGGTAGACCGATGCCCAGCAAGTTCCCAAGTAAAAGATGGCCGACATCCCCAAAAACGCTCTTTTTCTCCCTTTTTTTCGCTCTGTTCCCCGAATGATTTGGTCACACACCTCAAGCACAGCACCACGCAGGCTGCTAGGAAAACAGCCAACTCCATCCTGGGCAGGCCCAGTACAATCTGCTTCCCTTATTCCATACCATTTACATCATGTCTACATCCTACACTGTCCAATACATCCTCACTAACCACCACCCCTCTTGGTGCCCTTTGATAAAAACACAGATATATTCCTTTAGTCTGAGGGTCACTCCTGTATGACGCCCATAAAACGTCCACGGAGTTCAGCCAGTCCCTGGCTTGGGTTCTGTCTGTGCTGGTGGCTGCTCAGGACAGAAGCAGTGTTTTGTGTTGTGATGAGTTACTGGATGTCAAAACCAGCCCCTGTCGGGTCACTGCTGCACCTGCCTGGCTTTCTGAGAGGATCATTTTACTGGGGTTTGGGTGATTCCTGCCATACTACTTCCTCCAATATACAACAAAAATCATGGGCTATTTTCCCCCAGGGTTTACTCTCCTTGAGGTACATATTGCATTTCCCCATCTTCCTGCATTACCCCCCAGTCCTTGAGCAAAAGCATCCCACAAACAGGTTTCCCTCTTCCTGAGGGAGGAACAACCCTTGCTGTCCCAAACCCATTCCCTAGGTGCACTGCAGGAACTTTATCTCTGACAATACACACGGGTTTTGTTTGGGCAGGGCCAGGTTGGTTATCTGATCTTCTGCTATTAGCCAGCCAAGTGGCTTCGGCATATTTGCATCTCACTGCTTATATGACCCAACACCCATCACCTTCAGGATAGTTTTTAACAGCCGATGGTATCATTCGGTCTTTCCGGAGGCTAGTGCGTGATAGGGAACACGGTGCACCCCATCAGTGCTGGGCTCCAGGTGCTTACGAGGTTATTTCAGAAATGAGTCCTGTTGTCTGGTTCAGTTCTTTCTTGGGGTGCTGTGTTGCCCCCCAAATGTGCTTTTCGAGGCACAGGATGGTGTTTCGGGTGGTGGTATGGGTTACAGACCATGTTTCCAACTACCCAGTTGTTACTTCCACCATGGTAAGCACTTGGCAGGTTCACTTGGCAGGTAATATAACGAATCTGCCAGGCCTCTCATGTGGATATCGCAGTCACCATCCTTTCTACCAGAGAGGCTCTACGCCCTTGATTACAACACGTTTCACACTCATGCATAACCTTTGCAATGGGTTCCGTGGTCAGGTCCAACCCTCGATCTCAAGCCCATCAGTACATCTCCTCTCTCCCCAGACGTCCCAATATTACATGGGCCCAACGAGCAATGACCAGCTCGATCTTATGTTCCCAGACCAGCTCTATCTGAACCACTTCAGTTTTTCCAGCCTCATCTATTTGCTCATTATCTTGGTGCTCTTTGGTGGCACAGCTCTTAGGCACATCAGCATCTACATAGCGGATTTTTAGTGAGGTTCTCCATGCAGACAGCAATGTCCTGCCAGAATCACAGAATCACTTAGGTTGGAAAAGACCTTTGAGATCATCCAACCATCCACCTAATACTGCGAGACCAGCATTAAACGACATCCCTAAGCACAACTCTTAAATACCTCCAGGGATAGCGACCCCGCCACCTGCCTGGGCAGCCCATTTCAATGCCTAACCACGCTTTCCATGAAGAAATTCTTCCTGATATCCAATCTAAATCGCCCCTGGCATGACTCGCGTCCTGTCACTTGCCACCTGAGAAAAGAGGCCGAGTAATGCAGCAGCCCCGATGGGTTTGGCTCTGCGCTGCCAGCTGGATCGCTTCCATTGCTGCAGCCACCCCTGCAGGGCATTTGCCACCATCCAGGAGCCAGTACAGAGATAAAGTGCTGGTCACTTTTCTCGTTCCACAGCTTCTAGGGCCAGTCGGATGGCTTTCCCCGCTGCAAATTGACTCGATTCACCTTCTCCTTCGGCAGTTTCCGCAACTCATGTGACTCTACACAGCAGCTTTCCAGTGTTTTCCCCCAATCTGACGGGACCCAGCAGTAACAGGGCATATTGCTTCTTGTTTTCTGGCAATTTAGTAGATAGTGGGGCCTCTGTCACGGGGCGCTTCCTCAGGCAATGCTCTGAGGTCTCTGCCTTCCACAAACACTTCCAGGATCACAGGGTGGCTGGGGCTCCCCATTTGGGCCCCTGGTGCAATCAGTGCTCCCCCCTTACACCACACGTCACGATTAGTAGAGGGGATCCTCTCTTTGAACAACCAGCCCTGCACAGGCAATCACAGAGCTCTGCTTCTGTACCAGCCCCTTCTGCAGCTGCTCACCCCCCCTCAGACACCACCGGCACCTCCTTTCCAGCTGGAGTGTAGCTCCTCAGTACCCCCAGCTCCAAACCCTTGAGGTCGACCTCGGGTCTCTGTTTCTTTCTGCCGGAGGCTCCAGGTGGGGCCACGCTCCCCAGCTGTGGTGTAAAGAATGTTTTTTACATCTTGTCCTGCCCAGAGTGCCCGGAGGGCTGCCACACAAACAATGTTCCCTTTGGTCTCTTCAAAGACTTGCTGCTGCTCAGGGCACCACTTAAACAGTTCTTCTTTCAGGTGACCTGATAGGGAGGACTTACAAGTTGACTGTGACCTGGAAACAGCATCCTCCAGAACCCCACAATGCCTAGGAAGGTTTGGGTTTCCTTTTTGTTCACTGGTGGGGACACGGCTGTTATTTTATTAATCACATCTGTTGGGATGTGACAACTCCCATCTTGATTGTCCTCTGCCTCCACCTGGCTGGAGGCAGGGCCCCCTCCTCCTGATCAGAGCATCCATTACCCGGCTCTTCTAACTGCAAACCAGAAATCTTCCGCCCGGGGCAGGCGAAATCTTCCTGCCTGTCCAGCAGCTCGGCCATTGTTTAGCCTTATGAACAATTACCCAAATCAGACTCACAACGCACACCAGTACAAACAGTCTGAAGGCATCTGAGGCACTGAGAGGCTGTTAAAGGCTGCAAAGCCCCCTCCCGGAGGAGAGGCAGGGCTGGGTGGGCAGCGGGGTCGGCTGGTGACAGGCCCAGCGCATAAGCCCCGAGGAAGGCAGCCAGCAGCGCCAAGGCTGGCTGGAGGACGGTAACGAGTGGTGCACCCCAGGGACCAATACTGCGTCCCATCCTGTTTAACGTCTTCATTAACGATCTGGACGGTGGGGCAGAGTTTGCAGATGACACAGAACCGGGGGGAGCAGCGGATACACCAGGAGGTGGTGCTGCCATCCAGAGGGACCCGGGCAGGCTGGGGAAATGGGCCGCAGGAACCTCCTGAAGTTCAACCAGGAGACGAAGCTCAAGGACCTGCATCTGGGAACAACCCCAGCACCGGGACATGCTGGGACGCATCCCAGTGGACGCATCCCAGTGTGTCCCAGTGGACGGCAGCCTGGCAGGGAAGGACCTGGTGGGCCTGAAGGGTGCACGGAGGACGGAGCCGGGCCCTGTTCAGCAGTGCCCGGAGCCAGGACAAGGGGCGACGGGACAAACCGGAGCCCGGGCAGTCCCAGCCGAGCACCGGGGAGCCCTCCCGTGCTGCGCGGGTGTCGCAGCCCTGGCACAGGCTGCCCAGAGGGGCCGTGGAGCCTTCTCCTTGGAGAGCTTCTGCAGCCACCTGGGCACGGGCCTGGGCACCCCGCGGCAGGTGGCCCTGCTGGGGCCAGGACGAGATGGAGCCGGGGCGCCCCCAGCCCCTCTGTGCTTCTGTGGGTAGGTGGCATCCTTTCCTCCCTCCACAAAATGTTCCTCAGAGGAGAAAAGCGGAAAGGTGTAATTGCTGATTTTCTCCACGAGATGGTTCTCAGAGGACTGAAGCAGCAGACACGTAGGATCCAAATACCACATAGGGCTCAAGGCCAACGCTTTCATCATAGCTCTCCCAAATCAACACAATGCGATAAACAACAGAGCAAATGACAAACGTGGAAAACAGTCATTAACAATTCTGGGGGGTTGTTGCATAGAATCACAGAATATCCCAACTTGGAAGGGACCCACAAGGAACACCAAATCCAGCTCCTGGCTCCACACAGGGCCACCCAAAAATCAGACCCTGTGTCTGGTGGCATTGTCCAAACGATTCTTGAACTCTGGCAGGCTCGGTGCCATGACCATGTCCCTGGGGAGCCTGTCCCTGTGTCCGACCACCTCTTGGTGAAGAACCTTTTCCTGATATCCAGCCTGACCCTCTCCTGTCCCAGCTCCATGCTGTTCCCTCGGGTCCTGTCACTGTCACCAGAGAGAAGAGATCAGCACAGCAGGACGATCCCTTCCCTCACCAGCCAGCAATGCCATGCCTGAAGCACCCCAGGATATAGCCGGCCCTCCTGGCTGCCAGGACACGCTGCTTGCTCAGGTTCAACTTGCCTTTGACCAGAACCATCTGAACAGATTTGACCAGAACCACCCTTTCTGCAGGGCTGATCTCCAGCCTCTCGTTCCCCACCTGTACGTGTAGCCAGGGCTGCCCCTTTCCAGGTGCAGAATCCAGCGCTTGCTCTTGCTAACCTTCATGTGGATGGTGATTGCCCAGCCCTCTAATTTATCGAGATCTCTCGGTAAGGCCTCTCTAGCCTCAAGGGAATCAACAGCTTCTCCCAGTTTAGTATCATCTGCAAGCTTACGTAGCATGCATTTGAGTCCTACCTCCAGCTAATTTGCTAAAACATCAGAGGGAACTGGCCCTAAAACCGAGCCCTCCTTGCCCTTGTATGGCAAGAAAGGGATCCAGCACCGGAACAGAGGAGGAAACGCATACGTCAGCACCCAAAGTAAATACACACCAGCACCACGACGCACAGGAGCCAATCCGGGAACAACGCCCCCAGCCAGGTACAACAGCCCCAAGCGCGATCTGACACGCTCCGAACAAACCCACTGTGATCGCACACCCTTCGAGCCCCACATTGGGCAACAAAAGAGACGCTTGGGGATCAGCCCTGGTAGAGAGCTCGGCACCACCCAGGCCACGGCTCTGTTCTCGGTGCAGCATGGTCACACGCCACGAGCACAGCACCGCACGATCTGCCAGGAAGAGAGTAAACTCCGTCCTGGGCAGGACCAGTACGTGAGCCCATTGCAAGCTGGTTGCAAGCCCATTGCAAGCCCCTTGCAATTTTATCAGGAGCCCATTGCACACCTGTTACAATCTCATTGCAAGCCTGTTGCAAGCTTATCGTCAGCCTATTAGAAGCCCCTTGCTAGCCCCTTTCAGGTGCACTGCAAGCCCCCTGCTAGCCCATCGCACCCTCAGCACAGAGGCAAGGGGGGAGGCTGGGAAGCGAGGCTCGGAGCCAGGATCAAAGAAACCACGACGTGCGCAGGGAGAGGCTCAGGCGTCCCCGGACCGAATTTCCCAGCCTGGGCTCCCCTCCCTTCTGGTTCAAGTTACTTGGAGGCTGTGGGGCCTCGTTGATCCCAGGAAGGAGCCTCGCTGCCAGGCCTCCTCGGCGCAGCCCCATGCAGACATCGCACCTTCAGGGCCCCGCGCTGCGGGGGCTTCCCACCCCCTGCCTTCAGCCAGCCCTTTAATCCACCGCTTTTGCAGCTGGTTTTCCTTAAACCACTGAAAGCAAAGCTAAGGGCACAGGGGTGAGAGGCAGCGGCGGCTGACGCAGAGCTCTTCCCAGGGTGACTTGAAGCAAAACCTCTCCCTGGATGGCCCGAAACGAGAGACATCCCTGGGAGACGTCACCAGCTGGAGGCAACGGGAGGAAGGCATACCTTTCTGGAGCCTCCAGACATCAGCTGTATTGGACAGCTAAAGCCTCATTGCTCTTGGGAAGAGCTTTATTAAAAGCCTGGCTCGCACACAGCCGCAGATGCTTGCAGAGATGCAATTTGGATCGATCTGCAGCGAGGCTGGGTGCTCTTTCCCCAGGTGAGCAGGCTCCAGCCGCAAAACACGGGCGATCGTCCCAGCCCAGAGAGCTGGGAGCATCACAGGGATGTTCAGAAACACCTGGTGGCCGATGAGGATTCGAGCTCTTTGATGGGTTTGCAGTGCCAGAGCACCCTCAATGCCCACCCTGCTTTCCAGGTGGATGTTCAAAAATCAGGACCAGGGATCTGGCTTCCTGAGACTTGCTAAATTGTTTTGCCTGCAGTCAAAACATCGAGACACTTAACACTTATTGATAGAGGCCCAAAACATCGAGGAGACACTTAGCACTTACTGATACAGGCTATTGCAAGCTCATTGAAGGCCCATTGCAAATCCATTGCAAATCCATTGCAAACCCATTGCAAGCCTGTTGCAAACCCATTGCAAGGGTGGGTTGCTATCAGTTCCCTATATCCCATCCTGTTGCACCCAAGCCCCCAGCTCGTCTGCATCATCTGTTGAATTAACTTTAGTTAAACCTTTTATTTTTTTTAACAGCCAGGCTGATGTTGTGGGGGATTGGTGCCCCGAGGCACGAGACCCAGCCTTTCTCCCCTCGAGCCTCACCCAGGGGATTGAGCCTGCCCAAGGGGCACGGACCAGCCCAGGGCCTTGCCAGGAATTTGTTAAATCCAAAGTAATTAAAAAAAAAAAGGAGGGGGGTGGTGATAAGAAGAGGGCAGAGCAGAGGAATTAAGTTGCCTTTTCACAGCCCAGCTGTGCTCCCACTGCCAGATGCTGGAAAAACGATGGGTGTCCAAAAGCCAAAAGAGAAAATAAAATCTCTTCTTTTCCCCTTCCCGCCTGCAGAGCCCCTGGGCTGGCCAGGGCCTTATCCCATCACTCCCAACCCCGCCGGCTCAGCAGAGCCCACCGACAGCCTCGCTGGGCCTCTCGGCCTCATTAGGGCTCATTAACAAAGCGTCAGTCTCCCTGCGGACACGGGGGCTGCTGTCCCGAGCTGTCAGTGCCCATCAGGAGCCGGGTCCCGTGGGCTGGGAACGGGACGGGGCTGGGAGGATCAAAGGCAACGGGTGTCCGGCTCCAGCCGGGCAGAATAATTTAATAGAGAGGCTTACCCGGCTTTTTCACAAGGTTTTTTTTTTTTTTCTATTACCTTTTTTTCTCTTTGCTATTACCAGTGTCGATTCTGCCTGTGAAACCTTCGCTGCAGCCCCTCTGCCGGCCCCTCCACCCTCTCCTTTCTCCCCACCACTGCACCCCTGTCCCCAGTGCTGCAATTTGGGGAATTCTTGTTCAAGTGCTTTCAGGATAGTTCTGCTTAAGTACAGGCTCAAACTCTGTCTGGGAAGGCTTATTATTTTTTAGGAAAAAAAAAATCTGACCATACTGAAATCTCTTCTCCGGTGTATTTTGTCCAGACGGTGCTGGAAGAATCAGGGAGAACGGGGTCACTGGTTTCACAGAGTTAGAAAATCTGTGCTAGGACAGTTTTCTCAGGGTGTTCAGGTCCCAGAAATGAAAACCCCTCACTCCTGTAAACTCATCGGTGCTTGTGCTGCTGCTGGGGCCCTCGCTGGGGCGTATCGTACGATGCAGCGCCCTGGGAGCAATGCTAAATGTATCGATGCTAAATGCACCGGCGCTAAATGCCCCACTGATGCTGAATGCCCCGGCATGCACAAGGGCACAGAAACGTCCCCAGGAGCACCGGGCTCGCCCTGCCTTGACGTGCTGGAGGAAACTCCCATTGCACCAGCCCGGTGCAATGTGATTTCTGCCACCTCGCTGCACAGCCGGGCAGCTCATGGGGTCAGGGCACATCGGCCAAACCGAGAGCACCGGCTCCCTTCCGGGGTCAGGACCCCCGTCCCCCCTCCACTACAAAGTCCCACCGCCGTCCTCTGCCACCCCTAACCCTCCTGAACAAAGGGAGCTTCCAAACGCACTGGCACGATTTAAATAAGACCCGGTGGGATCGAGGGAGGCGATGTGGGGGGTTCCTGGCGCTGGGATCCCCAGCCGAAAGGCAGGGCACAAATCCGAGCTGCTCGCTCCTATTTGGGCTGGTGGGTATGCAAGGAGGAGACGGGGCAGTTCTTAAGGCTGGTAAATTAAGGGTGTAATGGCAGGGAGATTAACGAGCCCCTCTGAGACAGGCCGGCACGGCCAGACATGGCGTGGTTTGGGACAGACAGACAGACGGACGGATGGACCGGTGGCTGGAGAGGGGCTGGAGCTGACACCAAGCGGATGGAAGCTGAAATTTCTGCTCGGTGAGAGGAAACAGGAGGCTCGAGGTAAAAACAGGGGGATTGCAAGAAAACCTCCCCCGCTGGCAACAGCGCTCATGACCCACTTAAGTTTTATAAAAAAAGAAAAAAAAAGGAAAAAAATGCAAGTTTTGGCCACGCAGAGCCCTGAAGACGAGCTCTCCTCTCCTGCAGCCTGTCCTTGCAGATGTTTCATCCACGTGTTGAGCTGGAGCACCCCAAAAAAGGAGCCGGGGGGGATTTTATCGCCGCCCGGCCCCGCTGAGCCCCTTCAGTGCCAAACTCCCCAAGGGCTCCAGAAGCCAGGGGGGTTTCCGGCTCTTCCAGCCCCCCCGCTGGCATCCAGAACAAGCCGGGGACAGAGGCGTAGGCACGAGGCGAGCTGCGTCACCGGGTGATTTCCTTTGGAAAAATACCTGAATTCACGGCAAAAAATAAAAAAATAAAACAACCCCCCAGAGGCAACTCGGCAGCTTGCATAACCCGCCCGGCCCCTTTCCTTGCGTTCCTGCCCTGCCCTGGAGCCCTTCCAGCGGGCGCCGTGCGCGGCCAAGGGCTTTGCAGGGGGGCGATGCTTTGGGGGTGATGGTGCTCTGGGGATGCTGCTGGCAACTGCTGCGACCCTCGGGGAGGAAGGATTTGGGAGCAGTTTGCTCCGAAAAAGGGGTCAGGCAAAATGCAAGCCCTGGGAAGGGCGGTCACCCCTGTGCCACGTCCCAGGAGGACGCGACGGGCGGGCGCGAGTCAACCCAAGGGGCTTTGGGACCTCCGTGGCACCAGAGGGCAGGGGCAGAGCCCCCTTACACCCCCCGGGGACGTGAATCGGGGTCCCGGTGGCACCGTGAGCCCACCCGGGCAGCGCGGGGCCCGCAGGTAGGCGGATGTGAGCCAGCTCCGTCCCCGGGCCTCGCTCCCACCAGGAAATATCCGGCCCCATTGTTCGCGGGGATGCGCTGCGTCCGCGCTTTGTTCCCCGGCGCCCACCCGCTCCTCGTTATCCGCACAAATATTTGTGCCCGCCGGGCCCACGCGCGGGGCGGCCGGGCCACACCTCGCCGAGCCCCCCCCCCGAGATTTGGGGCCAAACGCAGCATTTTTTTTTATTATTATTTTTTTAAATATATATATATTTTTTTTAACATCCCCTTGCGGCTGGAGGGAAATTTCCTCCTGGAAACCCAGCCCTCCGTGTGTTTGGAGGCTGAATGGCCACCCCGCTGGGTGGAAACAATGAGGATTTCTGCTTAAAAGCTTTTCCTGCCCGGCTCCCCGGTGCGAGCACGGGAAGAGCGTGGCGGGAGCGCGGTGCCGGTGGCCGTGCCGCGGGTGCGACGTCGGCACGCGGGGCCCAGCCCGGTCCCAGCTGGCTCCTGCACCCCGGGGCCCGAGGGATGCCGGCCTTGCACGGGGCCCATCGCCGTGACCCCAAAACGTGGAGGTGAAGCCGTCGCCCTTTTTGGGTCGAAAAGCGCCCGGTTTGGGCCACCGGCTGCTACGAAGCTGTTTGCCGTGCGGGTGCTCGTGGGTCCCGGAGGGCCGGCGGGGGGCTGCGCCCATGGGTGCTCCCCGCTGCTGGGCGCTGCCTGCGCGGGGAAGGGGGCAAAAAAAAAAAAGGGGGGGGGGGGAAATGGAGAAAAAGGGAGAAAGGCTCCTTGTGCAGGGCCCGCAGGCACCGCATCGCAGGGCGGGCATCGCCCCCTCGTGGCGGCTGCACCGAAGCCCGGCTGGGGGGGTCCCGGCACCCGGCGGCTGCTCCGTGCCGGGTGGGAGCCCCCGCGCCCCGTGCAGCCCCCCGAGAGCCCCAAAGCCGCAAGTCCCCGCTGCAAAGCCTGGGGCCCCTCGTGCAAACGCTCGAGCCCCAGGGGCAGAACAGAGCCCCCCCCCCCCCCCCGCAAATCCGTGTGTCCCCTCTGCAAACCTCCCCCCCCCCCCCCGTGCACGCCGTTGCAGACCCGGGAGTGCCGTGCACGAAGCCTCGCGCCCCGTTGCACACCCAGGAGCCCCCGGATGTGCCGCTGTAATTAGCCCGCGGCGATTAGCCGCAATTAGCCGCTAGGCTGCTGCTCGAGCGAGCTCCTGCAGCGACCAAGGGCGCGTGGGGGGGGGGGGGGGGGCGTGGGGGATCCCTTCGGACCTGGCGTGTCCCGGGCCCGCCGTGTGCGCCCCGGTTCTGCGGGATTGCTGCGCGCACCCCGGTTTTGCACGCTTGGCGATCGCATCCCAGTTTTGCACGCTTGCTGCTTGCCCCCCGTTTTTGCAAGCTTGCACCCCGGTTTTGCCCGCTTGCTCATGGCATCCCGGTTTTGCGCTCTTGCTGTTTGCAGCCCGGTTTTGCCCACTCGACGATTGCATCCCAGTTTTGCACGCTTGCCACGTGCACCCCGTTTCTGCAGGTTTGCCGCTTGCAGCCCGTTTTTGCACGCTTCCTGCCTGCTCCCCACTTTTGCACACTTGCTGCTCGCTCCCCGCTTTTGCACGCTTGCCGCTCGCACCCCGGTTTCGCAGGGCTGCCCCCCGCTTTTGCACACTTGCCGTTTGCACCCCACTTTTGCACACTCGCCCCATGCCCCCCGGTTTTGCACGCTTGCCCCCCGGTTCCGCCCCCCGCTCCCAGCCTCCCGCCGCCCCCCCCCCCCCCCCCCCCGCTCCCGGGGCAGCGCGCGGGCAGCCCCGCCCCCGTTGCCATGACGACCCGGCCGGCCCCCCCCCCCCCCCCCCCCCCCGTTGCCATGGCGAGCGCGAGCCGCGGCAGGCCGAGCCGCGGGCGCGAGGCGCGGGGGGCGTGTCCGGCGGGCCGGCGAGGCGCTGATTGGGCGCGCGGCGCACGTGACGCGCGGCGGCATGCAAATGAGCCCCGGCCGCCCGCCGCCGCCTGAGGGAGCGCCGAGCCGCCCGGCCCCGCCCCGCCCCGCCCGGCCCCGCCCCCGCCCCGCAGGCCCCGCCCCCTCCCGCCGGCCCCGCCCCTCCCGCCGGCCCCGCCCCGCCCCGCCGGCCCGCGCGGCCGCAGCCCCCGGAGGCGCCTCCGTCATGGCCGGCGGGAGCCGCTCGGCCCGGGCCGCGGGGCCGCAGGTACCGGGAGCGCCGCGCCGCGCCTCGGGGCCCCGGCGGCTTTGTCTGGGCGGGGGGAGGGGGAGGGGGAAGGGGAGGGGGGGGAGAACGGGGCCGGGGGGGGCGGGGCCGGGCCGCGCCGCGCACGCGTCCGTGTGGCCGTGTGGCCGCGGGGCCGCGCCGCCGCCGTGCCTCAGTTTCCCCCCCCCCCCCCGCCGCCCCGGCGCGGCCCCGGGCACCGGCAGCGCCCCGCGGGTACCGGCAGCGCCGCCCCGCCTCCCCCCCCCAGCCTCGGCTCCCCCCCCACCGCCCGCCGCCCCCCCGGGTTCCCCCCCCCCCACCCTCCCCCTCGGTCTCCCCCGCACCCCGGTTTTGCCTCCCCCCGGGGGGGCTCCGGCACCCACCGGCGGGGGCCCGGGGCCGAGCGGGGGGAGCCGGGGGTGCCCCTCGGTGGGGTTCCGGCTCCGGCAGGGCCCGGCGTGGCCGCCCCCAGCCGCTCGCCCCCCGCCCGGTGCCGGTGGCGGTGTCCCCGGTGCCGCGGTGCCGCCAGGACCGGCACCCGCAGCGCTGCACCCGGCCGAGGGAGCGCGGCCGCTGGGCGCGGGGCACGGAGCGCGGTTCCTGCCCGGGCGGCGTCGAGGCCGGTACATGGCGGACACGTGGCGGCGGTCAGAGCCGGGGCACGACGCGAGGCGCCGCGGCCCTGCGGCGGGGACACCGGGACGAAGCGGCGCCAGGGACAGCGACACCGGCCGTGGAGCAGGGATGGGCCTCGGGAGCCGTGCCCGGGCACCGTGGCACCGGAGCCACGCGCTGCCGGCGTCCCCACGCGTGTCGGGGCAGCGGCGCCCTCCGGGGACGCGGCGCCACGGGCAGCCACGCGCCGCCAAGGCCGGGGGACGTCGCTGCCGCCACGTCCCCTGGGCCTGCCACCCGGGTGCGGCGCCGGGTTGGGTCCGTGCCATGCCGTGGCGTGGCCAACGGGGTCACCTGTCGTGGCCACCAAGGCCACCCGCCGTGGCCACCGTGGCCGCTGTCCATGGTGGAGCACCCGGCGCCGCTGTCCCTGGTGCTGGCCGTGGCACCCGCCGTGGTGGCGCCCGCCGTGGTGGCACCCACGGGGGCTCGGCCGGGCCGTGTGGCGGGGCCACCGCTGGGCAGGTGGCCGGAGGCCTCTTGGCACCTCTGGGAGCGCCAGGCTGCGGTGGCCGCGGGTGGTGGCAGCGGAGCCACCAGGTCCTGGTGGCCACGGCCCGGTGGCGTGGGCATGGCGCTGGCGTTGGCCGGGGTCACGGTGGTGCTGGAGGTGGTGCTGGAGGTGCTGGAGGTGCTCCTGCTCCTGCTCCGTCCTGCTGCTGCCCTGGGACCTCCCTGCGGCCTCGACAGCACCCAGCGCTCTCCGTCCCTGGCCTCCCCCTCCCGCCTTCCATCCCTCCCGTCCGTCCCTTGCCCACTTCCTCCTGTCCTTCCCTTTGTCCCCTCTGTCCGTCCTTTCTTCCTTCGGTTCCTCTCCTTCCACCCCTTCCGCCCCCCGGCCTCCCCTCCCGCCCTTCGGCCCTTTCCTTCCCTGCTCCCTGCCGCCCTTCCCGCCCTGTGCCCCGTGCCACTCCTGTCCTGCCGTCCGTCTGTCCGTCCTTCCCCCCATTCGTACATTTCCTACCTCCGTCTGTCAGTCCTCCCTCCCTCCCTTCGTCTTTGTCCGTCCTTCCTTCTCTGCTTTTCCGCCTTCCTTCCGCCCCTGTTCCCCTTCCTCCATCCCTTCCGTACTTCCGTCCTCTGTCCTCTTTCTGTCCCTCCCTCCGTACTTCTGTCCATCCCTGCCTTTTTTGTCCGTCCGTCCCTCTTCCCTCGCTCCCTTCATCCCGTCCCTACCTCCTCTCCCCACCCTTCCCTCCCTCCTTTTGTCCCCTTCCTCTCTCATCCGTCCGTCTGTCCTTCCTTCTCTCCTTCCCTCCCTTTGTCCCTTCCCTCCCATCCGTCCGTCTGTCCGTTTGTTCCTCCCCTCCGTCTGTCATTCCGTCTTTCCGTGTCCTTCCCTTCGCCCCTTCCCATTTCCTCCTGGCTGTCCTTCTGTCCGTCCTCCCCCGTCAGCCCTTTCCTGCATCCATCCGTCTCGCCCTCCCTTCCTCTCTTTGCTTCCTCCCGTCCCTTCCCTGCTTCCTTCTGTCCCAGTCCCTTTGTCCTTTCCGTCTGTCCCTCCGTTCCTTCTGGCTGTGCTTCCTCCCTTCATCTCCTTCCATCTTCCCTCCTTCCTCCCTTCCCCACTTCCATCTGTCCGTCCCTCCCATCCATCCTTCCGTCCCCTCTCCCACCCGTCCCTCCATCCCTTCCGACTTCTGTCCCCGGCCCTCCTGTCCTTTGTCCCCTTCCTGCTTCCTTCTTTCCTCCTCTCCCTCCCTCGTCCCTTCCCTTCCTGTCCGTGCTTCCCGTCCGTCACTCTGTCCGTCCTCCCCCTTCCCTTCCTTCTGTCCTTTACATCCTCCCTGCATCCCTTCCCTCCGTCCCGCTGTCCGTCCGTCCATCCCTCCTTCCTTCCCCTCACCGTTCCCACTCCTGTCCATCTTTCTGGCCATCCTTCCTTCTGCCCGTCCTTCCCTCTGTCCCCTCACCATTTTCCCCTGTCCCCCAGTGCCTGGAGGCCCATCCCGTCCCCATCCCGTCCCCATCCCGTCCTTGTCCCTTCCCGTCCCCATCCCGTCCCCATCCCGTCCCCTTCCCGTCCCCATCCCGTCCCCATCCCGTCCCCATCCCGTCCTTGTCCCTTCCCGTCCCCATCCCGTCCTTGTCCCTTCCCGTCCCCATCCCGTCCCCATCCCGTCCCCATCCCGTCCTTGTCCCTTCCCGTCCTCATCCCATCTCCATCCCGTCCCCGTCCCATCCCGTCCCCGTCCCGTCCCCGTCCCATTCCCCTCCCGTCCCACCCCGCCGCTCGCTCAGCACCCAGGGCCAGGCAGGCTGCAGCCGGGGCGCCCCGGTGGCACCCCCGGGATGGGGGCACCCAGACACCGGGGGGGCCTCCAGAGCCCTGGAGGCTCCCACCCAGGTCTGCGGGTGGCTGGGGGGAAGAGGAGCAGTGGGGGCCTCGGCGCTTGGCTCCGTCCGTCCCTCTGTCCCACCACCCAGCCCTCTGTCCCTCTGTCCCGCCGCCCGCCCTCCGTCCCACCTACCCTGGGGCTCCCCGCAGCACCCCAGCACCTCTCTCCCAGCCCCAGCCCCGTGAACCGGGAGCCGCTGGGCACGTGCATCCCCCGACACAGCCCTGGGGGGCCGGGGGGCTGCGAGTGCCCCGCAGCCCCCAGCCCACAGCTGGGGCTGGGGGCAGGAAGCAGCGGGGAGGGGGCCGGGCCCCCCGCCGCTGCCTTTGAGGCGCCGCCTCGCCGCAGGAAGGCGCCGGCAGCAGGGCGGAGGCGCGAGGCTGGGGGACCCCGGTTGGCACCCTTGGGCCCCCCCAGCCCGGGGATCCCCGCTGGGAGGTGCCCCCCTCACCCAGCTCCGTCTCCCCCCAGCTCTAGCGTGACCCCGCTGCCTCGCGCGGCCCCGGCCGGCCGCCATGGAGAACGAGCAGCTCCCGGCGCCCCCGCAGCCGCCCTCCAGCAGCGCCGGCGGCACCGGCACGACGCCCAGCAGCACCGGCACCGGCCGCCCGCCCGCCCCCCAGATCTCCGTCTACAGCGGCATCCCCGACCGCCAGACCGTCCAGGTAGGGCGACGCCCGGCGGGAAGGTGCCCGGAACATTTGGGATGCCGGGCACGTGGTTCGGAATCAGAACATGGGAAACTAACCCAAAAACGGGGCCGGGTTGGGCTTGGAGCGGGTCAGATCCGACGCCGGGTTCGGAACAGAGAAAACCCCCGGGCGCTGCGAGGTCCCGGTTCAAGGGCGACGCTTACCGGCGTTACGGGGTGCCGGGGTCGGGGCGGGCGTTTTGGGGACGCTGCCGCCGCCCCGCAGGTGATCCAGCAGGCGCTGCACCGGCAGCCCAACACGGCGGCGCAGTACCTGCAGCAGATGTACGCCGCGCAGCAGCAGCACCTGATGCTGCAGACGGCCGCCCTGCAGCAGCAGCACCTCACCAGCGCCCAGCTCCAGAGCCTGGCCGCCGTGCAGCAGGTACGGACCCCCCCCGGCTCTCGCCCCCGCCCAGCGCGCCGCGGGGCGCACCCATGGGTGGGTGCTGCGGTTTCGGTGACGCTCCGCTCCTTGCCCCGCAGGCCAGCCTGGCGGCCAACAGGCAGAGCGGCTCCTCGGGCACCAACGGCACCCAGGCGGCACCGGCGCAGCAGCCCACGGTGAGTCCCCGGCCCCGTAACCCCCCGCCGCCGCGGCACGGCCCCCCCACCGGCCCGGCAGCCCAGCCTTCTCCCACCGCCGCCCCCCCCCCACCCCCTCCCCGTTTGCAGATCAACCTGGCGACGTCACCGGCGGCCGCCCAGCTCCTGAACCGGGCGCAGAGCGTCGCCCCCGGCGCGTCGGGCATCGCGCAGCAGGCCGTGCTGCTGGGCAACGCCGCCTCGCCCGCCCTCACCGCCAGCCAGGCCCAGATGTACCTGCGGGCGCAGATGGTAAGAGGTGCCCTGCCCCACGGCGCTGGGGGGGTGGCCGGGACCCACGGCGTGGCCGGCAGCGTGCCGCGAGGCCGCCGGGACCCGTAGGGTACCCGCAGGTGCTGGGCACCCGCCGTGGAGGAACCTTGAGGGGCCCTAGGGTGCCCTTCACCGTGCTGTGGGGTGGCCTGGACATAGCGGGGTGGCCATCGCGGTAACCAGACCCTATAGAGAGTCCTTTACCCTGCTGTGGGGTGTCCAGGCTCCATAGGGTGCCTGTCACACTGCTGTGGGGTGCGCCCGTAGGGAGCACCTGAGCCCATCGGGTGCCCGTGACACTGCTGGGGGTGCCCAAACCCCACAGGGTACCCACACCCTCCTCTGGGGTCCTCAGACCCCATAGGGTGCCCGTTGCCCCACCCTGGCGTGTCCAGGCCCCACTGGGCACCTAGGCCCTATAGAGTGTGCCCCACGCTGCTGGGGGGTGCCCAGGCTGTGTAGGGCGTCCATCCTATGGGGTTAGGGAGCGTTAGGCTTCATGGGGTGCTTTCACCTTGCCGGGGGTGCCCAGACCCCGATAGACACCCAGACCCCATGGGGTGCCCTTCGCCCTCACCACGGGGTGCGCAGACTCCAGGGGGTACCCATAGGCCTGTTGTAGGGTGCCTGGCCCCCAGAGGGTGCCCTTTGCCCTGGGCAAGGGGTGTCAGACCCCATGGGATGCCAACACCCTATAGGGTGTTCCCCACAGCACTGGGGGTGCCCAGAGCCCACAGGGTGCCTCTGATACAGGGTGCCCAGACCCCACGGGCACCCACAGTCATACCCCATGCTTCTGCCACCCCACGAGGATGTTTTGGGGGGACACACACATGTAGGGTGCCACCCCCACGCGCTGGGGACGTGCACCCACTCTTCTCTCCCCCCCAGCTCATCTTCACGCCCACGGGCCCTGTGAGCGCCGTCCGGCCCGAGAGCCCCGCGCCCGCCCCGCCACCGGCCCCGCCGCCTGCCCCGCAACCCACCGCCCCCCAGGTGAGCCCCCCGGTGAGGGGGTTAGGCCCCCCCGGCACCCCTTTGTCCCGTCCCCCCACCCCTTTGCCAGCTCCCCCCCGCTGACCCGCTGCCGTTGCAGGTGCACAGCCTGGCGCTGCGCCCCGCCGGCCCCCACCTCCCCGCCCTCGCCATGAAGCCCCCCGGCGGCCCCCCCCGGGCCGGCCCCCCCCGGGTCCCCCTACCCGAGACCCCCGGCGACCACCTCAAAAAGGCCGAGGGCCCCGAGGCCCGCACCCACCCCCTGGCCCGCGCCGCCGCCCCCGCAGCCGCCCACCCGCTCGTCGCCCCAGGTAAGGTGCTGCGCCGTGGGGGGTGGCGGGGGCGTGGGGCACCCGTTGGGTGCTGGGGGTGGGGGGCACCCAGTGAGAGGCGCAGGAAGGGAGGCTGCGGGGCGTTCACCCTGGAGACTGATGGTGGGCCCTGTAGGGCCTGCGCGGGACCTGCAGCCCTTCTGGAAGTCAGGGCTGGGTGAGCCGAACGGGGCTGGCTCTGAGCCGAACGGCCTGCGGGGTTGTTCGCTCTGAAGCCTAATGACGGCCCTGGCGTTTGCTGTGCGGCAGCACCCCTGCCTGCCTTTGGGACCCGCGGGCCGCTAGAAACCCCGGGGCCAGGGCTGGCAGGGCAGTGAGGCTGCGGGCCAGAGGGGCGAGGGGGTTCCTCCCCACAGCTCGCCTACTGGGGCGAAGGCTCTTCGCTCCCTGGGCACCCAGCACCCTGCTGGGGTGACCCAGCCTCGGGGTGCTGTGCCGATGTGCTTCCCAAAACGGGGACCCCACCGGGACAGCCTCACCCCGGCCACCAAGGCGGTGCAGCAGCCGGCATCGTTGTCACTAGGCCCCAGGGTGAACGGGTGCCAGGCCGGGCGCAGCCTCCCAGGGAGGGGGCCCCGGGCCGAGCTGGGGGAGACGTGCGGGGGGCGAGGCGCCGGTGACGATGCTGCGGGCCCTGTCCCCGCAGCCTACGCCCCGCTGCAGCCGCCCCAGTTCCTGCAGCAGCCGCCGAAGCCGATGCAGCAGCAGTTCGTCATCCAGCAGCAGCAGCAGCAGCAGCAGCTGGCGCCCCGCGGGCAGCCCCCCCCGGGGCCAGCCGCCCCCCAGCTCCAGCCGCTGCCCCCCGCCAGCCCCGGCCCGGTCCCCCCGCCCAAAGCAGGGGCCGGCCCGGGGGTCCCCCACGGGGCGGGGGCCGATGGCGCCGCCCCCAACGGGCACCCCGGCTGCCACGGGGCCCCCCGCAAGTTCCAGCACGCCTCCGCCGTCATCCTGCAGCTGCAGCCCGCCGGTGCCACGGTGAGGGCCCCCCCGGCCTCCCTGTGCCCCCCTGCCCGGCTGGCGAGAGCTGGGGGGCACGGGGGGGGGGTCCTGGTCTGTGCGGGGGGTGCATGGGGAGGCGCGCTTGACGTGGGCAGGTGCACGTGGGTGTGCATGCGTCTCCGGGCGCAGACACGCGTCTGCCCCGTGCACGCGTGTGCCTGACACGCACACAGGCATGCGGCCGCCTTCGCGCCAGGCCAGTGCACACACGTGGGGCCGGTCGCCGCCCGTGTGTGCACAGCCCCGGTCCCTGTGCGCAGGGGCACTGGAGGGGGGGGTGACCGTGCACCCCAGCCCCGCGCACCGCATGCGGGCACGACCCGCGCACGGGCGCCCCGTCGGTGTCCGGGCATCGTCGGGCCGTGCCCGTGCCCGCTCACCAGGCCCCAGCCCCGGCGCGTGCACGGGCCGGGCCGCGCGGTGCCCCTGTGCCGGGGGGGCCCTGACGCTGTCCCCGCCGCAGCCCCCGCTCAGCGTCCCCGAGGGCACCCGCCGGGACCCGCTGCCCGCCGAGAGGAGCGCCGAGAGCCCGCCCGCCGCCCCGCCGCAGCCCCCCGCCCTCTCGCCGCCCGCCGCCCCCCCGGGCCCCGAGGCCCCCCCGGGCGAGCGGCCCCCCGCTCACGGTAAGCGCCGGGGGGGGGAAACTGAGGCACGGGGGGGCGGGGCCGGCACCGGGGCCGCGGGGGGGCCGCGGGGGCTCCCCGGGGGGCTGCGAGGCGAGACCCGAGGGCGCGGGGCTGGGGATGCCCCGCCCCTCCTCGCAGCCCCGCCCCCTCATTTACATGACCACGCCCGTCGCCCGCTTTGGCCACGCCCCCGCCAAGCCCCGCCCCTTTCTGTGTCCCCGCCCCCTCTCACGGAGGGCTCCGTCCCGCCCCCCCCTCCCCGGCGGCGCCGCGCGCAGGCGCGCGCGAGGCGGCCGCGCCGGCCAATGGGGGCTCGGGGGCGTGGCCTCCGGCCCGGCCCCGCCCCGCCCCGCGCAGCCGCCGCCGCCGCCCCGGCCCGGCCCGGCCCCGCCGCCGCCTTTGTCCCCGCGCCGCCGCCGAGCGCCGCCCGCGCCGCCTTTGTCCCCGCCATGGCGCCGCCGGGGCCGCCGCGCCGCTGAGCGCCGCCGGTGAGTGCGCGCCCGGCCCCGCCCCGCCCCGCCGCCGCCGCCCCGGCTCGGCCCGGCCCGGCCCGGCCCGGCGGGCGCTGACCTCACTTCCGCATCCGCCCCCGGACCGGAGCCGCCCGCCGCCGCGGCCCGGGCGCAGGTAGGGCGGGGGGGGGGGAGCGCGGCCTCGGCAGGGCCCGCCGGGGCCCGCCGCCACCGCCGGGCCGGGCCGGGCCTGGCCGCGGGGTCCTGGTGGCGGCTCCCGGGGGGGGGCGGCGGGGCCGGGGCCGGGGCCGGGCGAGGGCCCGGTGGGGACGGCCGCGGCCCGGTTGCGCGGGGCCCGGCGTCAGCGCGGCGTCAGCGCGGCCCCCCCCCGGGGCTGACGGGCGCCCTCGCCCCCGCAGAGCCGGGCGCCGACCGCGTTCATGCGCAGCCCGACGCCAGCGCTCCCGGCATGACCTCGGGGAACGGGAGCTCTGCCTCCACCGTCGCCGGCGCCGCCCCGCACAATGGTGAGAACAAACCGCCCCAGGCCATAGTGAAGCCCCAGATCCTGACGCACGTTATCGAGGGGTTCGTCATCCAGGAGGGGGCAGAGCCGTTCCCGGTACGCGTGGGGCCGCCCGCGGCCGCCTCCTCCTCCTCCTCCTCCTCCTCCTTCTTCCCCGCCGGGGCTCTCGGTGCGCCCCCGCGGCGGGGCCGGGGTCCCCGCTGACGCCCCTCCCGCAGGTGGGGCGGTCCTCGCTGCTGGTGGGGAACCTGAAGAAGAAGTATGCGCAGGAGCTGCTGGCCGAGAAACTCCCGCAGCAGGACAACACCACCACCACCGACTCGGAAATGGAGGAGCCCTACATGCAAGGTAGCGCCCGGCCCCCCGAGCCGAGCGCGACGGGGAGGGGGCGCCGGCTTCTCCCTCCCTCTCTCCCCCGTTCCCCGCCCGCGGCTGAGCTGGCTGCGTTTCTCTCTCTGGGTGTCCCTCCGCGCCCCCCAGAGTCCAAAGAGGAGGGGAACCCCCCGAAGCTGAAGTGCGAGCTCTGCGGCCGCGTCGACTTCGCCTACAAGTTCAAGCGCTCCAAGCGCTTCTGCTCCATGGCCTGTGCCAAGAGGTAACTCGGGGGCCAGCCCCCTCCCCGTGCACCCCTTGGAGGCCCCCCCAGCCCCACTCTCTCACCCTCTCTACTCCGCAGGTACAATGTGGGGTGCACGAAGCGCGTGGGCTTGTTCCACCCCGACCGCAGCAAGCTGCAGAAACCTGGTGGCCCCCCACACGGGCGCCGCCGCACCTGCAAGGTGCCCACCCTGAGCAAAGACACCAAGAAGCAGGTGAGGATGGGGGTGGGCACGACTCGTCCCCAAAGCTGGGGGAGCACAGGCGGGTGAGCTCCGAGGCCGGTGCTGCCCGGTCGCTCCGTCCCGCAGACGCCGGTTTCTCTCCCGACGGGCTCGGTGCCTCTCTCTGTGACGGCGTCACTGCAGCTCAACCACAGCCAGGAGGACTCGAGCCGCTGCTCGGACAACTCGAGCTACGAGGAGCCGCTGTCCCCCATCTCGGCCAGCTCGTCCACCTCGCGCCGGCGCCAGGGCGACCGCGACCTCGAGCTGCGCGACATGGAGCTGCCTGACATGCACATGCGGGACCTGGCGGGCATCGGGCACCGCTTCCTGCCCAGCGAGCCCAGCAAGTGGAATGTGGAGGACGTCTATGAGTTCATCCGCTCGCTGCCGGGTGAGGAGCACGGGGTGCCAGGGGGTTGGGGGGGACGCAGACAGTTTTCGGGGTGGTACTGAACATGGCCGCGTCCCCACAGGCTGCCAGGAGATCGCGGAGGAGTTCAGGGCGCAGGAGATCGACGGGCAGGCGCTGCTGCTGCTGAAGGAGGACCACCTCATGAGCACCATGAACATCAAACTGGGCCCGGCCCTCAAGATCTACGCCCGCATCAGCATGCTCAAGGACTCCTAGAGCCGGGGCCGCCGGCCCGCACGAACGCTCCTGGCGGGGTGGGGAGGGGGGACCCGTGCCCCCCCCTCATCCCTGCCCAGCTTGGGGGGCTGCAGGGCGGGATGGGGAGGGAGGGCAGGGGGGGATCCACTTGCTGAGCACAAACAGCCTCGGGGCAGCCCCCCCTGCGCCCCGCAGCCAGGCCGGGGCGCAGCTCTGCTGCAGGGGTGTGTACATAGCCCGTAGCGATAGCTTCCCCTTGGGTGTGCCCCGTGGGGTGGCCCCTTCTCCGGCAGGGAGGGCCCCCGCGCCCCCCGGAACGGCAGGGCGAAGCAGGACGATTGCCTTAATGTGTGGCCCTGCCAGGACCTGGCAGGGGGGCTGTAGCCCCCCGAGGGGCGTTTCGGGGTGCCTCGTGGAGAAGGCGTCGCCCCTACCCTGGGCTGTTTTGGGGGCACCTTAGTAGAGGACGGCGGCGGTGGGGGTTCAGCCCCCGAGGCAGGTAAGGACCCCCCAGCCCTCGCTGCCGCTGCTGCTGGCCACCAGTCTTTCTAAGAAAAGAGGAAAAAAAAAAAAGGAAAAACACAGAAACCACAACCCTTTTTTCCTGTTTTTGTTTTTAATAAACACTGAAAAAAAATAATAAACCCCTGCTCCCTGCATGCTTTATGTCCTCCTCGCACCCACCCACCCACCTTGTGGGCGCGTAAGCAGGCGCGCGGTACCCCCCAGGGCCTGGTGGTGCCTCTGGCTCTGCGGCCCCCGGGGCTGGGACAGGTGCCACCAGCTGGGGACGTCCTTCCCTGGCTGCAGGGTGCAGCCAAAACCAGCCCGAGGCCAGCAGGGGCTGTGGGGGCAGGAAAGGGGCCCAGGGCTGCCTGGGCTGGGAGTCGTCCCCCCTGTCGCTCCATCAGTGATGGGGATGGGGCTCACTGGTGGCACGGGAGGGCCTGGTGGCACCTCCATCGTCTGTTCCTGTTCTAACCCCTGGGGACTGGGCTGGGACATCCCTGTTGTGCTTGGCTGGAGAAGAGGCGGCTCAGGGCAGGCCTCATTGCTCTCTGCATCTGCCTGAGAGGAGCTAGGGGTCGGCCTCTTCTCGCAGGTAACCAGTGATAGGACTGGAGGGAATGGCTTCAGGTTGTGCCGGGGGGGGTCAGGTTGGAAATGAGGAGACATTTCTTCTCAGAAAGAGCGGTCAGGCGTTGGGACGGGTTGCCCAGGGAGGCGGTGGAGTCACCGTCCCTGGGGGTGTTCAAGGAAAGGCTGCACGTGGGGCTTGGGGACACGGTTAGCGGGTGACAGTGGTAGTAGGGGATGGTTGCACCAGATGGTCTTGGAGGGCTCTTCCAACTTCGATGATTCTATGACAGGAGGACCACATGAGGCAGGGGACCAGCCCCAGGTGTGCTGCTGGGTGGCAGCCTGGAGGTGACCCTGATACCCCCGAGGGAGCTCAGGAGCTCCTCTCTGGCCCTCATATCCCTGCTGGAGCCCAAAATGGAGTTGGGACCCTAGGGGAGCCACCAGGGAGGCGGCTGCCTGCGTCCTTTCTGTGGTGCCGGCAGGCCCCAAAATCCCAGCACCGGCCCCAAAATATGTGAGCCCTGGACGGGGGGGGGCCTGGAGCTGGTGTCCTCGGAGCCCGTGGTCATGGTGAGGAGTCCCCGGAGCTGGTGGCCACAGAGATGGCATCCCCAGCGCTGGTGTCCCCGGTGAGGTGTTCCTGGGGGTGGTGCCCATGGTGGCGACGCCACCTGGGTGCTGGTGGCCATGGTGGCCACGTGTCCTGGAGCTGGTACCTGCGTGGCGCCCCAGCGGTGCTGGGCTCGTTGCGTGTCCCCACCCCAGCCCCAACACCTGTGGGGGCCGGGGGGCCAGAGCTGCCGCCTCCCCCTGCCCTCTGGGCAGCCGCCCGCCAGCCCCGCGGTGCTCTGGCCACCCCCCGGTCCCCTGGGGTGTCCCCTTAGCAATGAGCTGGTGGCCTTGGGGACACGGCCCCGAGGGTGCCTATTGGGGTGCTCCACGGCAGCCCCCACGGCTGCTTCGTTACCCCCCCGGCACTGCGCTGCCTCCCGGGCCCTGCAGGCCTGTCTGGGCAGGGAGCAGGCGCTGTCCCCAGGTGTCACCAGCTGGGGGTGGCAAAGGGACCCCGGGACCCCAAGGTGGGGGGGTTGGGGGGGGGGGGGCCAGGCACCCATCACACACCCACAGCCTGGCCAAAGTTTGCACGTACAGATTTATTAGTAGTAATTTTTTTTTCTGTCTTTCACAACAGAGCGATACAAAGAGCAGATTGTTGTTTTGTTTTGTTTTATTCTTCTTTTTTTTTTTTTTTTTTTCGAAACAGGCGCCAGTTTGGGGGGGTTTCACTCATTTTTTTCAACAGACCGCAAACGCTCCCGGCGAGGCCACGGCCTCCCCCTGGCTTCTCCGTGAACCACAATGCAAGACAGGGGGGAGGGGGGAGGTGGTTTTTTTTTTTTTTAATTTTCTCTTCTTTTCTTTTTTTTTCCCACTTTTTTTTTTTTTTTCCTTTTTTAATAAGGTAATAACTAGCTCTAGGGACGTGTGGCCTGGATTTCCATCGAGGAAAATAAAAAAAGCCCCAAAACAGGGCAGGGGGAGGGAGGGGGGGGTGTTAACAGTGTGTATAAGAGGCATATTTACACAGTATTAACATGCTGACAAAAAAGATTACAATATTGAGTATCGTACAACATCGAGTCGGAAACGAGGAACCAGAGGCAGGATGGACACAGGGTGGGGGAAAAAGGCTGCGGGAACTCAAATTAATAAACAGAAGGTAATAAACACCCTGGCAAAACAATGAGTTAAGGCTTAAAAAGTGTATAAAAAAATAACACAGTTAATATCCAAAACGGAACCAAAGAGTACATAATATAGATGAGTTTCTGTCGAGTCTCTCCGCAGGGAGCAGGGCCCCCCCGGCTCTATACAAGGGTCTATGTACACGCGCCCGGGGCCAGCACAAGGCAAAGCGATGCCCTCCCGCCGCCTTCGGCGCCCTGCGGAGTGGGGGCCACATCCAGCCCCCCCCTGGGGGCGGCGGAGGCGCGGGGCTCCCCCCGCCGGCTTCGCCCCAAAGCCGCGCAGCCCCGCGCCCAGTGTCCGCCGGCGGCCGGCACGTCCCTCTGCTGCTCCCGGCGACGGAGTCCAGCGTGGGAGGAGAGAGCCCCGAGGGGAGAACATTGTTAAAAATAAAACCAAAACCAACCGAAGCGTCCCAAGGAGGCAGCGGCCGCCGCGGTGCCCGTCCTGCTGCCGTGCCTGCTCGGCCACGTCCTGCCGGCTCCCCTCTCCGGCCATGGCTCCGACGCAGAGTCCAGGGGAGGAAGAGGCCGCGGCAGGGGGCCCGAGCCCCTGTTCGCCATCCGGCGCTCATCTTGGTCCGCGGTTCGTTTTGTGTCTTATTTCCTTTTCTGTTTTAGCAGCACCAACTTCTTGGCCAATAAATATATATATATATTTGTATCCAAAATGAGAGGAGACGGGGCAGGGACTAACCGAAGGAGAAGACGCCCCCCGCCCCCCCCCCAAAAAAAAAACGCAGAGATTCAAAGTGCTCTGAAACCGTCTTTGGATGTCACCAAACCTGCAGTCCCGGGGGCCGGACCGGGGGCGTGGGGGCCCGGGCACGTTTCCAAAGCGTGGCCGCATCCGCCGGCTCCCCGCCAAGCTGCCAGGGCCGCTCGGCGGGCAGGGGGGTGCGGAGCGGGGGGGTCCGGATGTGGCGCCATGGCCTCCGCGGGGCCCCCCGACGGCAGCGGAGCCGGGAGGGAGGGCGGCCAGCAGGCAGAGCCTCCTTAGATGAGCGAGATTCGCACGGGGATGCCGGGGGACTCCGTCCTTTGAGGCGAGTGCTGGCTCACGAGGTGCTCCACCACGGTATGTTTGGACATGTGCTTCATCAAATAGGTCTCCTGCAGGGCAGAGGGAGAGGGTGAGCGGCAAAGTCCGGGGTCCGTGCCCCCCCCTCCGCGCCCGGTGCTCCCCACGGCCCCGCTCACCGAGGTATAGGCGCGACCGCACATGCTGCAGCAGTAAGCCTTGGCGTGCTTGATGGCGTGCGCCGAGAGGTGGATCTGCAGGGAGGCCGAGTCCGTGTATGCCCGGTAGCAGTTCGGGCACTTGTAGGGCTTGTCCTTGTTGTGCTGTCGCTGGTGAGACTGCAAAACCGAGCACGAGGAAGGGTTACGGGGCCAGGGGGCCAGGAGAGCCCCAGCAGCCACAAGCATCGGGTCCCAGCCCCGCAACAGTGCTCCCTGTTCTGAGCCCTCCCCGCGGTTCAGTCCCCGGGGCGGGGGGCGGGGGGGGCTGTTCAGGGCTCTGTCCCCCCTCCCACGATGTCCCCAGGGTGCTGACCTGGAGGTTGGAGAGTTGTGTGAACGCCTTTTCGCAGCCGGGGTGCGGGCACTTGTAGGGTCTGTCACCGGTGTGAATTCTGCGCCGGAGACAGGTGAAACAGGAGGGGGACAAGTCAGGCTGCCGCCCCCAGCAAGGCTGGGAAGCTCCCACCACCCTCACCCCCTGCAAAGCCCCCGGCACCCACCGGGGGCAGACGCTGCTCCCACGCTAGGTGGGAGAACCACAGCTGGGGACAGCGACGGCCACATGCCTCTGCTTCAAAGGAACTGCAAGGGCGGTGCCTCGCCAGGTGACAGGGGGCCCAAGGGGGCACAGGTGAAAGGGGAGACCCCAGGGCTGGGACCCAAAGACCTGAGGGACGGGCAGGGGGGCTGGAGGCTGCAGGTAGGGATGAGGAAGGTGGGGTGGCGATCAGGGAGGTGGAGATGAGGAAGGTGGCACGTGCCGAGTGCACACCCAACCCCACCAGGGAAAAATGGGCCGAAGGGACCCCCCAAACCCCATGCGGACCTCCCCAGCCCCTCAGGGACGCCGTGCCGTCACCTGGTGTGCTGCTGGAGGTGGGACAGCTGGCGGAAGGACTTCTCGCAGTACGAGCAGTGGTAGGGCTTCACGCCCAGGTGGATGCGCAGGTGCTGGGCCAGGTAAGAGGCATTGGCGAAAGATTTGGAGCAGTGGGGGCACTTGTGGGGCTTGGCCTCTGTGTGCGACTTGGAGTGGATCTGCATCTCCGACTTGGTGAAGAACGTCAAGGGGCAGACCTTACACCTGGAGGGGGAGAGCACCGCAGGGGCCGAGCTGGGGCGGGACGCCGTGCCGGGCCCCTCTGCTGCACCCCCCCCGTCTGCGGCACGGCCGGGCGCCCCAGCTCCCAGCGGGTGGTGCCTACCTGTACGTCTTCCCCTCTTTGGCGGTCTCCCCCGAGGCCAGGATGGGGTAGGGAACCACGAGGACGGGCGGCCCCGAAGGGTTTTCCGCTTTGATCTTCTTGCGGCCCCGCTCCGTCTTGGGTGCCCCCAACAAGCTGTGGCCCTGGATTGTCTTTATGGAGTCGAGGAGGGGCGGGCTGGTGATTCCTGAGATAAGGGTGGGCGAGGAGGCGATGAGGCGGCTCTGGCTGGTGGAGGTGGGGGTGGAAGGGGTGGTGGTGCCCGTGCCTGTGCTGGACTCGGAGGTGCTGACCGCGGGCGCGCGGGAGGCCAGCCCCAACCCTGGCAGGCAAAGAAAGGCAGGCGTTAATGGCGTGCGCCCTGCCCTCCCCGCTCCCTTCTCTCACGACCCGCTGCCGTGTCCCCGAGCATCCCTACAGACAGCGGGGTCCCAAAACGGGGACCCCCCAATTCCTCGAGCCCCTCCTGTGCTGCTGGGGGCCACCGGTGCCCGTGTGGGTACCTGTGACGGTGCTGGTGGCCGGCCGAGCGTGCAGGGCCACGTCGGGCTGGGGGACAGCTTGCGGGTGCAGGCCCGGGACCTGCTGCAGCTTGGGGAGGGACATGATGGACTGGCTGCTTTCGGCGGGCGAGGGGGGCACCAGGAGGGGCTGCTGGGAGGCCACGGAGGTGGGGGGCAGGTGTGGGGGCCGGATCTTTTCTGCCATCAGCTGCTCCTTGATTTTGTTGATCAGGACGAGGTTGTCCAGCTGCCAGGGGAACAAGGCAGAGAGAAGGTGAAGGAGCCAGGGCCCCCAGGTGTACCCCAACCTGCCCACCCCTTCCCACATCCCCACGTCCATCTGCCCTCCCTCCTCCCCAAAAACCCATCCCGAGGCACGGCGCTGCGGGGGGTCTTACCTGGCTGGGCATGGCGGGAGGAGGCGGCCAGAAGTAGGGGTTGTTGAAGCGAGGCTCCGCCATCCTGCGGGGAGAGATGGGCACGTTACGGGGCGGCAGCAGCCAGCGTGGCTCCTTCCCACCTCCCCGCGGGGCTGCGCGGGCAGGGGACGGGTCTGGGTCTGGCCCTTCCTGACCCAACAGCATTCACCCGCCGGCCTCCCCAGGGTGAAGGAGCCCCCAGGCTCCGCACCTCTCCCCAGCATTGCAATTTGCCACGGGACTCAAGCCGCAACGGTGGCACGAGGCTGATGAACCCCCAAACCCCCGGAGAAGCATCTCTGCGTGCACGCGTGCTCCGCGAGCGCTGAGCCACGCCACCGCGCTGCGAGAGGCTCTTTTAGGAGCACGTCTGATAACAACGTGATTTCCAGGCGACGGTTTCCTAGAAAAGCCTTCAAGGAGGAGATGAAGCAGGGAGAAGGGAGTGGAGCGGGAACCCCGGGCCACCAGCTCCGGGGCAGCTCGTTTGCCACGCAGAGCACATCGCCAGGGGATGAGCGGCCGCACCAGAACGCTCCCAGGCAAAATCTGGCCGCGTTGGTGGCCACCGGGCACCTGCTGGGGCTCCCGCAGCGCTGCCCACAAACCCCTGGTGCCCACGCAGGGCCGGGGCAGCAGGGACACAGCTTGCCTTGGGGCGAAGCTTGGCGAGGGCCGGGGGAGCTGTGAAGCACTGCGGGTGGCAACGCCCCGGCTGTAAAAGAGGGCAGGGAACAGGCAGGGCCTGTTTGCGCGGCTGGGACCTCAGCGGCGTCCTCCCAGCTGCAAATTCCTGCAGGGTCAGGGCAGCCCTGGGCATCTGTCCGCCTCCGAGACCCCCACAACAGCGGCAAGCACGCGGGCGCAGGGGGATGCAGGGCGCAGTTTGGCAGAGAAGAGGGAATAAAAGGGTTGAGCGCATTACAGGCTTGTAATGCCTCCTGGCGAGGCCCAGATCCCTCAAGCCCCGGAGGTATTAGGGCTGCTCCCCTGGTACCTCAAGGAGGGGCCGCAAGTGCCGGAGGTGGATGGGATGCAGCTCTGGTGCGGGCACGGGACACGGAGCAAGGCGCACGCACGACAGTGGTGGCATCAGACCCGAAGCCCAGCCCAGGCTGAAAAAAAAACCCAAACCCAAGCCCAAGCGAAATGACCTACAACAGCCATAAGCAGCTCAGTGCTTGCTCCTGGAAAGCCCCGCTGCAGTGGGGCCGGGAAATTTATAGAGACGCTAAACACTTCGGAAAAATTAATTCTAAATCCATCTTTGGTTAATAGAAAACATCTGAATGGGGACGGCAAGAAAATGACAACAACGTAACAGCCTGACATAAACAGGCATGAAAGCAGCCCAGCAGACCTCGGCAGGGGCATGTTTAGGGGTAAGCGTTTAAGAGGCCCCGGTGAAACGTAAAGGAGGGCTCCTCGGGGGCAGCCGAGGGGACGCGCAGCCTCTCGCAGGATCTGAGCACGCTGACTCCTCTCTCCCAGGTATCAAACGTTGATAAACGAAGCCCGTGCTGTTGTCAAACACACCATGTACGGGTATTTTGTTTGCACCTCAAGCTTGGAGCAACCAAAAAAACCCTCCTGTCTGTGCACAACGGTCAGGGGAGCCCGGACTGATCGGCTGCACAGGAACGGAGACATTACCGCGCGCGATCGGAGCCTCCTCAGCGCCTTCCCCAGCTCGCCAGGTGAGGAAGCTGCCGGGAGGTGACCTCCATTTGGAATATAAACCAGGCCACGGCCGGGATCCTGCAGCAGGGAGAAACCAGACCGACACGGACCCCAGCCCCGCAAGCATCCCCGGGGCCAGCAGCGGCCTCCGAGTGCTTCGCGAGGGGCTGCGAGCCCCCAGGGGAGGGCCAGGAGCTGTGAGCGCACCGAAACGATGCCTGCGCAGGGCACGAGAGGCAAGGTCCCCGCTGGGACGGTGGCATGTGGCCGTGACCCGGCCTCGCTCGCCCGCCGCCCGTCTGTCGCATTAAAGCACCTCAAAATCTACAGCCAGGGCCGTGGTGGCACCGCAGCCCCTGTCCCAGGGCAAAGCGTGTCCCCAAAATGTCTACAGGTGGCAGTCAGCGGGCGCGAGATGGACGCAGGCTCCCCCCCCAGAGCGCCGCTGGGAAGGAGGGCAGGACCGCCTGGGGACACTGAGGCACAGACGGGGACCCAACATCCCTCTCGATGCGGAGCCGCAGCGCCCGGGTCCCGCGCCGCACCTCGCGGGAGCGCAGACCTACCCGGCAGCGGCAGCTTTAGCCTGGCAGCACCGAGGGCCGCTCCTCCACGACCCCCAGCCTCCCGGCGAAGCCCCGTGCCGATGCCAGCGAGCGCCCAGCCGCTCCCACCCGCCCGCCTCGCCGGCGCATCCTGCCCCGGAGAGGTGCCGGCACGGGGCCGAGGCGCGAGGTGCATCGGTCACGGGTCAGCCCAGGGCACAGCCATGTCCCCACCGGCCGCAGGGCTGGGGAAATGCGTCTGCCTGTAGCAAAGGAAGTGCGGCAGCGGGAACGGGGAGAGGAACTGGCTGGCGGGGATGTGACGAAAAGCTCCAGGCGGGCAGAAACCGCCTGCCAGCGAGCACAAGGGGCTGGGAGCCGCAGACGGGTCCAGGCCCACAGACCCTGCGGGGCCGTAACGCCACGGACCGGGATCGGCAACTGCCTGGGCACCACAGCATCCCGGCTGGGTTCGCGTGGAAATTTCCTTCCCTGCCTCAAACCGCTGTGTTTTGCCTTTCTTCCAGCTGCCCACACGCCAGATTTTGGCTTTTTAAGGCAAACGTTTCAAGTGAAGGTGGACCTGCATCGGGAACCGACACGCCGCACCTCCGAAACCTGCCTCGGAAACATCGGCACATGGCTCCCTCCCACATCCCTCGTCTGCTTTCACAGGGATGCCCGCAGCATCCCCAGGGCACCCCGCGCTGACATCGCCACGAGCCCACTCCCCACGCCACTCACCCCATCGCGCTTTTATTGAGGTGCCCCCGCCCCGGCTCCTGCTCCCCAGCCCCGCTTCCCTCCCAGTCAGGGCGTCCCCAGGGACCTGGAGCCGGGAGCCGGGACGGGAGCTGCTCGTGGAGAGCCCTGAACAGGACGTCCCAGCTCGCTCTGCGCTCCGGCAGCTCAGGGCACCCCGGACCAAAGCCGACCATATGCTCGCAATATCCCTAAACGTGATTTTTGCGTGTTCTGCCCGTTTGCCAGGTTTACCCCTCTCGTCTGCGCAGGCAGAGCCGTGCACAGGGCATGCAGAGGGACCGGGAGCCCTGCCCCGCGCCACGTCTGCAGAAACACGACGGCGAAGCGCTGTGGCTGTTCAGGAAGGTAACCCGCGGGTTCCACACGTCGCTGCTCGGGACACGCAGGGGACTCTGGTGTCCCCAGGACGGGGGGACGCTGGCAGCCCCGGCAGCACCGCCGCGCGGGAGGAGAGCAGCCAGCGCGAGGAGAGACCGGGCCAAAAGAGGACATTGTGGCAGGGAAAAACCCTCGTGATGAAGGCAGGAAGGAAAGAGGGCAGCGGGCGGGCAGGGAGGCCCCGTGTTCCCCCGCCGCGGCCGAGCACCCCGGCACAGCCACGGGCCAGCTCCCCTGGCTCAAACCGCACCATCACGGCTCAGCCGGCGGCCACGCCGCGGCGTGGGAAGCTGAAATGCCCCTTCGATCCTCGCCGGGCTGGAGCGGGAAAACAGGAAGCCGGAGCTATGATTAGAAAAGGTTTTTTTGGAGCCGCCCCAGGGAGCTGCTCCTCCGTCCTCGCAGCAGGTGCCCTGTGGCCTCCGTCCTTCCCGCCCGCCCCTCGCCCATCCTGACGGCGTGCTCAGAGCGGGCTCCACCGGAGCCGGAGGCTCTCCGCACAGACCACGCGAAGCCACGGCCGCACCGCGAGCCCTCAGAGCGCCCGCGTGGCCCCGGCCGGTCCCTGCACAGCCCCGTGTGGCTCTGGCCAAGCCGGAAGCTGCACGAAGTGCTGCAGACAGGCCTCATCCTGCCGCAGGGACCCGACGCGGTTCCCAGCCTGGCGCGGGCGCTCAGCCGAACGCTTCGGTCGGACGGATCCGGCCTCCCCGGGGAGAAGGGGCTCTCGTGGCTCTGGGCACCTCCGCTTCAAGCACAGACGTGGCACGCGGTCCTGTCGGTCACCCCAGGTCACCACCTCCCTGCCGGTAGCGGGGTCGTGCTGTCCGACCCGCGGGAAGCCATACGCATGAGGAGCTCAGAGGGGGCTGTGGAAACCCACCCAAAAGCCTCGAGAGGAGCCAGGCTCTGTCCCTGGTTCCTCGTCCCATCGCCGAGCTGTAAATCTGGCAGGGAATCTGCCAGGAACCAGCCTCTCCGCTGAGCGCCCTGTGCTCTTCACGCTCTCGTTGTAGGGTTGCTTACGAACAACGAGCTTCTCCCTTTGTTTTGCAAGTCAAACTTGCATTTGCTCAAAAAATGAAAGACCCCAGCGCAACCTAGAACAGCCACGGGGCGGAAAGCACGAATACTCCCCGTGCCCCTCCCTCCCTCTCCACCTGAGAAGGGCTTATTAAATAATGAGGCTGCTGTAATAGTCAAAACCATGTTTGCAGCTCTACAAACCTGAGCAGAATAAAGAGGAAAGAAACAGTTGTCGTGCCAAAAAAAATCCCTATTCCTGTCCCAACTTAATTTTATAAATCGTGCAGCATTTCATCAGGAGTAGAGGGACCGCTCCCCCTCTCCCAGGGCTGGAGTGGCACGGGCTGCGCTCAGATAGCTGGGGGAGGGGGCTGGAGGGGATATAAAGCAGATGGAAAAAATACATAAACTCCCTTTTTCTATATTCTCAGCTAACTATGAAAAATGGAAGCTGACACACAGCAGAAAAAAAAAAATCCATTAAAATGGAAATTATGAAGGGTGGGGAATACTGCAGCACGTCTCCCCCTGGCTCTGCAGGACACACCGGGCCGCCCAGGGGGATGTTGGCAGCCCCAGGGTCGCGTTAGGGCTCTCTTGCCCCCTCGGGGTTTTTTTTTGGCCAGGCAGGAGGAAAAACCCTGGGCAACAGCTCCCCTACATCACGGAGAGGGTCTGCGCAGCCCAATCGCCGTGCCACACGGTGCCACGCAGGGAGGAGAGCGGGGCCACGCGCCCTCCCTTGGGCACCGGCGCCCCATCCCCAGGCACCGACGTGGCCCTCGTGACACAGGGGGTTGTCCCCAGCGTCCCTAAGGGCAGGGCTGGGCGCGAGGCGGGCGGACAGGACGGCGTGCCACGGGAAGAGGTGCTGCGAAGGCGAAGAAGGCATCGTGGCCGCCCGAGGGGGCTCCACCGGCGCCAGTCCTGGCCCAGGCACGAGAGCGGCGCTGGCCGGCGGCACGGCCGGAGCCCTCGCATGGGGAAGGACGGCGGGGGGACGCCGGGGAGAAGGGAGTAGAAAGAGCAAGCAGCAGATGCGCGGAGCAGCAAGGCCCGGCAAAAGGGGCCGGGGACGCCTGGGGCCACAGGCTGAGCCCCAACCCGCCCTTGTGGGCCCGGAGCCGTGAGCCTGGTACCCGAGGGGAGCGCAGGACCCGGAGCATCGCCGCTACAGACCTGCTGCCGCCCGGATGAAGCCAGCACAGCTCGGGCTGCCCTAAAATCACCTCTGCACCCACCGGGAAGGAAGAGAGCCCGAAAAGTCGGCAAGCCGGGGAAGAGGCCCGGGTGGAAGGGGACGAGGGGAAGGGAGAGGCGCCGTGGCAGAGCAAGGCCCGGGGCCACGTGGAGGGGAAGGGGTGCGCAGGCGGCTGCAGCGAGGGGCCGGCGGTGACCCGGCAGAGACAAGACATGGTGCACGCCGTGTTTGGTACTCACAGGCTGGCCTCAGAAGCCAGATGGCCGCAGCTGCCTGGGGAGACGTGTCGATGAGGCTCCAGATTGATGGAGGTAGATGATGGCACGGGTGGGTACGAGCGCCAGGCCCCGGAGCTCACTATAGCCTTCCAACTTCCTACCAAACTGCCGCTAAGTCAAGCTACAGTTCTCTAGGGAACGCCTCTACTTTGGCAGCCCTCTCTGTCTCGCCTTCGCTGAAATAAAAAGAAACAAGAGATTCTTTTCACGGACGCGGCACGGCACCGCCGCAAGAAGGGTTAGCTCCCGGGTACCGGCGCCGCTTCACCCCTGCGGCCAGCTGCGGGACGGCCAGCGAGCGGCCACGAACCGACCCGGCACCAGGTACGGGCGGCAAACGGGGCGAGGGGAGGCAGGGGAGGGATCGGGGGTGACCCGAGCGGCAGCCGGCATGCCTGAGTATTGCGGGGTGCCATCGACCAAGCCAAAAGCCAGTCCCTCCACCAGCGCAGCCTCGCTCTCCCAAGCAGGGTCCCCGGGGCAGCGAGCGTCGGTTCGGGCAGCAAGCCGGGAGCGCAGCAGCGAGCACAGGGCGGCTACGGGCAGCTAGGTGCCCGGCGCAGGGCGGCACGAGCCCCCGCAGCCCGAGGTGGCACGGCAGGCAAGAGAGAAGGGCTCCAAGGCGCCAGGCGCGATCACACCGTTGGGAGGGGACGCGGGGACGTGGCAGGGGACGTGGGACCTGCGGCCTTGGCCTCTCCTCTCGATCCCTTTGCTGGCTCTCTGTCCAGCCTCGTGCCATCCCACCCCCCAACAGCGTTCTGCGCCAGTGTCTGGGCGGGAGCAGAACCCAGCTCTGCCCCACGTTCTGCCTCATTTTCCCCCAAAAGCACGAGGCCGCTGCCTTTCTCCCCTTGTAAGCCCATCTCTGCCAGGGTAAGGGGCCGGCAAGGGGCAGCGCGGGCTCCCCGTCCTTCCGCCCATGCAGCTGGCAACGGGCAGAAGCCGGCCCGCGTTTCCACAGGATGCGTGCAAGCAGCATTCGCCCGGAGCAGGAGTTTTTCGAGAGAAACCAAGGGCCCCTCTGCAAAAACCCCAGCCCAGAGCCGCCGGGCGGGAAGCAGCATCAAAGCCGCCCGCCTGCCGCAGGGGCCGCCGCGCCGTGCCAGCACGCCGTGCCTGGGCGGGCTCCCCGTGCCGGGGAACGCTCCGTTCCACTTCCAGCCTGGGGGGACCGTCCCGCGTGGGCCCTGCACCCACAGCCCCCAGCCCGGATTTTCCTCAGCGGGAAGAATTTTCCCCAAGGCGGAGGCAGCAGAAGGAACGCGAGCCGGGGAAGCAGGAACAACACAAGAAACCTGGGGCAGGCGGCTCTGAAATCCCCATCCAGCGCTCGCTCGGAGAGGAGCAGCTCAGGGGATCGTGTGCCAGAAGAATTCACCCAAGATGGAACCAATTAAACCCCACGTTTCCGCCCCCCGAAGGGCTGTAACTGGTGTTTCTCATTCAGATTTCCTTCCCCGAGCAAAACCAACAAAAGCCCAAGAGCGGCTGAGCAGAAAACCCCACGCCGGCCCAGCGGGGCCGGGGGCGTCGGGAAGGGGCCCCGCGGGAAGGGGTGCGCGGACACAAGGGTGGGTGAGAGGAGCCGAGCGCGCGCCGTCGCTTCCGCGGGGGAGTCGGGTGTGCAGCAGGGAGAGCGCCCCGGCACCACGGGCCGGCCCTCGGAGCGGGGTCTGAGCCCCGCTTTCTGCCCACCGCACCCAGGGCCAAGCAGGGAGCCCCAAATCCCAGAGGAGCCCGCGCCCAGCAAGGAGAGAGCGGCCGCCCGAAGGCCAAAAGGAGTCACTGGGGGCCCGAGGGCTGCTCTGCCGCCCGGGGCGACTTCCCCAGCGTGGGGGGCTCCCGCAGCCCCCCGTGTCCAGAGGGAAGAAGGAATCGATGCGAAGCAGATGGGGAGAGCCGCCAAGGCGACCTGCTTCACTTTGAAAGCCACGTCGTTGGAGACCACCGTGGGGAACCGGCAGGATCGGACGGCCAGGTCTCAGCCCATCGAACCAGCCGGGCAGCAAGAGGGCACAGGGCAGCGCTCCCAGAAGGCGAGGGGAGAGCTGCCAGCCCAAGGACAAGCCAAGGAAGCCAGCAGAGAAGACCCCAAAGCCTGGGGTTAAAACCCCAGCACCAGCAGCGTTCACCTCCGGGGGCAGAGGGGACACGAGGACGAGCAGGACCCGCTCAGCCCAGCGAGGCAGCGTTCCACGGGGCCAAGCCACACCGCTGGAAGCCACCGAAGGGGACGTGGGGCTGCGAGGGGGCAATGGGGACGGCGGGCAGGGGTGGCCTGTGCGGGACCCCGGTGCCCGTGGGGCAATGCTCACGCCACGGTGCCAAGCGGAGCCAGTCCCACAGCCGGTGCCACCACCGAACCCGCGTCCCCGAACAGCCCCTGGAGCTGGCGGGGGCTGCCTGCTCCACCAGCCCCTGTTCCCACAGATACGGCCGCCCCCAAAACGGACCGCGTGCCATCCCAGCACCCCGCGAGCCAGAACAAGCACCCGCAGCCCACCATGCTCCGACAGGGCCCGACCAGCCGGACCCCGCACTGCAGTAAGGGGGTTTGGGGGTGCCGAGAGCCCCGCGAGCAGCCAGGTGACACCCGGCACGTGTGCAGGGCTGCTGTGACAGCTGGGGACACTGAGGCACGGGCGGCCGAGCAGAGGCTTGCCCCAAGGCCAGGCGAGGAGGCAGCAAAGCGTTTCCCTCCTCCCCGCCCCACAACACAACCCCTGCGTACACATGCACTTGTCATAACACCTCCACCACCAGCCGAGGATCCACATTTTTTCAAGGGGGAGGGGGGTAGAAAAAAAGAGGATTTTTAAGGGAGAAAAGATCATTTTGCGCATATTAAGTACAGATATTTCAAATCCAGCTTGCGCCCTGGGAATGGAAATTCAAAGCGTTCGGACTTACGCCGTGAGCAGGGTCCCCGTCGTGGTGGCTGGGTCCAGCGAGCGGCCGTCCCCTCCCTGCGCCCTCCCCGCGGGCAGGCGGCCCCGGGCTCACCCCGCGGGGCGCCGCTCCCCGGGCTCCTTGGGGAGGGCCAGGACATGCCCCCGCTCCCAGACCCGCACGAACAGATCGTTTTCCAGTTCCCCTCGAGAAAGCCGGCATGCCCACCTCTGAGAGTACTGGCGTTGCTTCCCCTTATCCGCGTCCATCTCCAGATCTAGCTGGGAACTGGTGCTGCACGCGGGGCGTTTTTCTACGGGGGACAAGGAGGACAACTTCACACACCCCAAAAACACAGACAGCCCCCGACACGCGAGCTCCGGGAGAGGCAGAGCGGAGGAACAAAAGCGAAGCGGCTCCCACCTACCCAACCCGTGGGAACGTGGGGTTTTTCCTGAAAGTAGACAAAAAGAAAAGCAACGTTTTTATCCCGGGGAGCACGGGGCAGGGGGAGTTGTCCTGCCCCGGCGTCACCACGTTTCACCCCGAAGCTGCCTGCGAATCTGAGGCACGGGGAGCTGGCTGGAAGCGCGGGGCCTAAATCCATCCCCTCACCCCGGACCCTCCGCCTCTCTGCAAACTGCACGCCGGGAGGGGCTGAAAACTTTTACCTCTCCTCTAAAATATCACTTTAATTTCAAAGGCCTCGGGGCTGGCTCGGCCACCGGCAGCTGGAAGGAGCGGGCGAAAGCCCCGCTCGCCCTCCCCACGCGTGCCGGATTGAAAAGCACGCTTGTTGTCCGAATAATCGCGACGCGGGGCCGAGAAAGGAGCATCCTCCGAGCTGCCCCACGGCAGCGTCCTCGCCGCCGGCTCGGAGAAAGAAAAAGGCGGATTAATCATTCCTGGGCGAGAACGCATCCTCCTGCTCCCAGCTTAGCCGCGGCCACTCCGGCTCCCAGCTCCGGCCCAGCGTGGCCGGGAGATTACAGATGTATAAATAGTATATGCATCCACACGCTAACACAAGGCTAAATATATATGTCCAGACAGACACACAGACCTCTCTAGGCACCACCACGCAAATTTGGTTCCCTTTCTAAGGCTGCAGCTTCCACATTCCTGCCAAAGCGCGATGCAAAATATTCCCCCATTAAAACCTTCCAGCCAGCCAGACCACTTTCGAGACAAAAACCGGTTAACAGGGAAAGAAGGGGAAAGGGAGGAAAGAGAGGGGGGGGAAATAAATAAATAAATAAATGAGCAGCCTCCCCCCCCCCCCTTCTTCCGCCACCCCGTGCAGAAAAAAAAAAAAGGCAAAAAAAAAAAAAAAAAAGGCAACCAGAAAAAAAAAATAAGCCGAGCCCCCATGCAACATCCACAGCTCCTCTCCGACCACCACCGGCACAAAAATAGGTACGTTCGGCTGCAATTAACTTTTCCATTAGACCATCCAGAGGGAGAAAAAGAGAAAATCCAGCAAAGCGGGCATTTTCCTGGCTGCCCCCCCCTTCCTCCTCCTCCTCCTCCTCCTCCTCCTCCTCCCCCGTCGCCCGGGAGGGGGGGGGGGGGCACGCAGGGGGGCGCCCCCCTCGGAAAAAAAAAAAAAAAAAAAAAAAAAAGGCGAGAAAAAGCGTCGAAAAAGGCGAAGTTTGGCGTTAAGTGAAGTTGAAATCCTCGACCTGCCCTGGCGGAGCCGGAGCGGCGGCGGCGGGCGGGGGGCCGCGGCGGGGCGGGCTGCGGGCGAGCCCCGGCCCCGGCGCAGACAAAAAGGCCGGGCGGAGGGAGGGGAGCGGCCCCGCTCGGTGCCCCCTCCGCCGCCCCGCCGCCTCTCCCACATTCTCAGACAGTTTTATTAAAATTCGCAGACAAAAGAAAAACAAAAATGGCAGCCCCGGCTTATTTTTAACACAGGACGGGGACGCCATATTCTGCAGATCTGCGAAAAAAAAAAAAAAAATTCAAAAAAAAAAAATGATAAAAGGAGGAAAAGCGGCGGCGCGGCCCCACACCGCGGTGCCCCCCCCCGGCCCCCCCCCGGCCGGTGTTTACCGGAGGCTCGCACCCGGGGGGCGGGCTGGGGTGGTTTTTTTTTTTTGGCTTTTTTTTTTTTTTTTTTCGAAGCACCCGGGTTGAATGCGGGAGAGGAGAAGGAGGAGGGGGGAAAGAGGAAAAAAAAAAAAAAAAAAGACACTTCCTATACCAACAGCCATGCTCCCGCCAGCCGCGGTCCCGCCGGCGCTCCGCCGCACGGAGGAAAATGGGCGCCCCCGCGCCGTCCGCCCGCCCCCGCGTCCTCCTCCGCCCGCCCAGGCTCCGGGCCGCGGGGCCGGCACCGGGCCCCCCTGCCCGGCCGGGACCGCCCCCCCGCCGCGGCCCCGGCTCCGGCCCCGGCCCCGGCCCCGGCGCCATGGCGGACCCGCAGGGGGAGGCGCGGGATGGGCCCGGCGGGCGGCGGGGCCTCGCTGGCGGCGGAGCGGCTCGGGGAGGCCGTGGGCTGCACGGCTTTCGTCGGCCCCCGGTCCCTTCCTCGCCCCCCGGTTCTCCTCGGCCCCCGGTTCTCGTCAGTGCCCCCCGATTCCCCTCAGTGCCCCCCGTTTCCCCTCAGCACCCCTGGTTTGCAGCCCCCAGGTTCCTCAGACCCCTCAGCAGCCCCAGTTCCCCTCAGCACCCCCAATTCTCAGCCCCCAGCTCCCGTCATCGCCCCCCAGTTCTCAGTGTCCCCCACTCCCCTCAGCACCCCTGGTTCGCAGCCCCCAGGCCTCCTCAGACCCCTCAGCACCCCCAGTCGTCCCCAGTCAGCCCCCGGTTCTCTTCAGTGCCCCCCGATTCCCCTCAGCACCCCTGGTTTGCAGCCCCCATTCTTTCCAAACAGCACCCCCAGTTCCCTTCAGCACCCCCAAATCTCCTCAGACCCTGGTTCCCCTCTTCAGCCCCCTGTTCTCAGCCCCCACTCCCCCTCATCGCCCCCCACCTCTCTTCAGCTCCCGGTTTTCTTCAGTGCCCCCCAATTCCCCCCAGTGCCTCCCACTCCCCTCAGCACCCCTGGTTTGCAGCCCCCAGGTCTCCTCAGACCCCCCAGCAGCCCCAGTTCCCCTCAGCGCCCCCAATTCTCAGCCCCCGGTCCCTCCTCGCCCCCCAGTTCTCCTCAGCCCCCAGTTCTCTTCAGTGTCCCCCAGTTCCCCTCAACGCCCCTGGATTGCAGCAGTCAGGTGCCCTCCGCACCCCTAGCTCCTCTCATCGCCCCCCCAGTTCTCAGCGTCCCCCATTCCCTGCAGCACCCCTGCTTCACAGCCCCCACGTCTCCTCAGCACTCCCCAGTTCTCCTCCTCCCCCAGTTCCCTTCATCGCCCCCCCAGTTGCCCTCAGCCCTCCCAGTTGTCCTCAGTGCCCCCGGCTTGCAGCCCCCCAGGTCTCCTCAGCCCCCTCATCGCCCCCTGTTCTCCTCAGCCCACCCAGGTCTCCCCAGCACCCCCAGTTCTCTTCAGCTGCCCCGGTTCTCTCAGGGCTCCCCTCCCCAGCTCTCCTCAGCCCCCGCGTGCCCCCCAGGTCTCATCACCTTGGTTCTCCTCAGCCCCCAGTCTCTTCAGTCGCCCTCTGTCTCTGCAGCCCCATGGCCCCCTTTTGGGGTTCCCCCCTCCTCAGCCCCCCAACCCAGCACTGGATCTCCTCACCCCCCCTCCCCACAGCCCCCTTTGTGGGTCCCCTCAGGGTCTCTGCCCCCAGGTTTGACACCCCGGTCCTCCTTGTGTCTCCCCAGTCCTGCAGAGGCCCCCAGCCCTTCTCAGAGTCTCGCTACCCCCATTGCCCCCCTCCCAGCCCTTCACTGGACGTCTGCACCCCACAAGTGCCTCTATCCACCCCAGCCCCTCCTGGCATCCCCCGGCCCCTCTCTGGTCCCCCAGCCCTGTGTCTCCTGAGCCATTTCCCCTTTTGCTCCTTCAGCCCAGGATCTCTTCTAGGTACACTCCTTTTCCCTTTTTTTTTTTTTTTTTTTTTAACATTTATTTCTCCTTGGGGAAGCTCTGGGGAGAAAACAGGAGGAGGGGGATGCACAGAGAGCAAGACTGTGGCCCTGCCTCTGTCCCTCCTGAGGTTCCCCCCCCAAATCTACCTCCCAACTTGAGCTCAGGTTTTGCTTTGCTTTTTTTCCCCTCGTGTCCAGAGGCCTGGGGACCGTGCGTGAGGGCGGTGAGCCCCAGGCAGCCCTGTGTCGGTGAACTTTGGGGTGCATGCAGCAGGAAGGGGGTACCCAGGGCAGGCGGACAAACATCCTGCAGCACGTCCGCGTGGAGCCGAAGGTGCTTTGGGAACAGAGGACGCGGAATTTCCCCCTCTGTTTTGGTGCAGAAGACGTCTGAATCCCCTACGTCTGCAGGCAGCACCGTGCCCGGGTAGCAGTGGTGGTTTCAATCCGTGTGTAGGTGTGCGTGTGAAGGTACTGTCAGGCTGCAAGGTGCTGCTGGTCTTCCCTCAAGAAGCCTGTTCCGGCTGACTCCTTTTGCTGATGTGCAGAAGTAACCTCTTCATTCACTCTCTGTCACTTCTCGGGCCTTACTGCCCGTTTTTCTGCTTTCCAGAAAGACGCCTAAAGACTCCGGCCCTGGTGCGGAAGGGATGAAGTCCTCGCCTTTCGAAAGTGAGCGGGATGTTCCTGGGGGCTCTGGGGGCCGTGCTGCGTTGGCTCCACGCTGCTGCTGGATGTGGCACCCGCTGGGCGCGGGCACACTGCTGGTGGGTGCCTGACACTTCGCTCACCGGTGGTGGCCGTGTGGTGGGGTCCCACGCACCAAACCCCTCCCCGTGGGGCTCCATTTACCAAGCCCTCTCCAGCTCACGTTGGGAAACCGGCGGCGCTGGGAGTCCTTAATTCTGCGTGCTAACAACCTCGTAAATCCATGTAACAGAGGCTGGGCTGGTTCGGTCCCAGGCAGGCGGCTACCAGCCCACCAGCCCCATTGGGAGCGGAGGTGAACCCAACTCATCCCCTCTGCCTCCAAGCTGACGTCCCAAAAATGTGAGCTGCTTTCTACGTCAGCATCATTCTACCAGCTCCTTAACCCCAGTTTTCAAGGCAGGTATCGAGCACCTTTCTGCTTCTTAGTAATAATGTTTTCCTTCAGTTTTAGAGAAATAACTGCGATGAAAACATCTCGTCCCGTTTTAGAGAGACGTTGATGGGCACAAAGCATCACCAGGAGCTGGGGAGGCGGCTCCTGACCACACGCATTCAGGAGCCCTTCATCGTTTGGGGGTTGGACTCAATGATCTCTCAAGGTCCCTTCCAACCCCTACAGTTCTGTGATTCTGTGATTTGCAGCCCCAGCTGCCTGTCCCCATGCGCTCACTGAATTGCACAGGACCCAGTTCTCTGTCATGCAGCAGCGCACAGAGCTCGGTTCCAGCAAACCAAGAACAACTGGGGGCAGTCCGGGTTTCCCATAAGTTTCCAGTGATAGTGCAATTAAAAAAATAAAAAACAAAAGCCCAGCCCTGGGCTTTTTTCATGCTTTCCAAAGTTTCCTAAAAGGATCCCTCGCAGAGAATGAAAAAAGCCCAGATGGAGAGGTGAGAGATGCCACGGGCAGATGAAATCCCCCCCGTGAAGCCGGCAGTGTCTTCCAGCGCGCCCGGGAGTGCTTTGCTCCCTTCCTCTTTGCAGCAACCTCTCACATATTTGAAGGCTGTTATTATGTCTCCCCTCAGCCTGCTCTTCTCTAGACTAAACAAATCCAGTCCTTCAGCCCTTCCGCACAGGCCAAGTTTTCTCAGCTCCTGGTTGCAATCGCTGCCTTCCCCCGGCCTCTCTCCAGTGGGTTGCACTCGCAGGGCTTCGGGGTCCCTCATGAGCAGAGCGGGTGGAAAAGAAAACCCAGACAGATAAAGTGGGAGGCGAGCACCACATTGCTCTGCTTGCTTGGCTTCAGGAGGTGGGAAAGGCAGCCCCGCAGGTGCCAGCCGGGTGTCACATCCCCTGGCACCGGAGGCTGTTGGTGCTGGGGGGCTGTGGGGAGTAGGAAAGGGGGGCAGGAGCAGGCAGAGAGCGTGGCTGGCAGCTGCCAGGAGGACCCATAATGGGCAAACCACATGGCTTCCCCTATACACGGCTCAGATTTAGGGCTGGGGAGCAGGGAAAGGGCCAACGGGGCTGCCCTTTCCCCAGCCCCCCAAGGGAGACGGAGAGCACGTGCCATGCCACAGCACCGCTTTGCTGCATCCCTTGGTTTCCAGACTGGGCATCTCCCATGGGCAAAGCCTCCCGCAGCGTCCAGCATCGCCTGGGACAGTTCCTGAGCGACAACACCACGCCAGGAAGGTGTAGGCTGCACCACCCCCCTGATTTCATCCCGCAGCATTCCCAACCCATTTTTGCACATCTGGGGCTCAGTCCTCAGCATGTCCTTCACCTGGCTGCCGCAGCCCTGAAGCACGGCTCTCTCCCAGTAGGCACAGACGAGTCCTTCTCCCCCTTTGTATCTCAAGCTGGGCTGGAGGAGTTGGAGGGCCTGTGTTTTATTGCAGAAGAAAGCAAAGCAGCGAGTTCCCACGCTGCCTTTCATCTTCTTCCCCCTGCTCCCGCTGTTCCCACAGCTCCGCCAGAGCAGCTGGAGTAGGAGGCGAACGCGATCGGGCTTCACGCCCCTCCCGTTCGGAGCGGTCCTGCGAGGGCTCCCTCAGGGACCGGACGGGCCCGGGGCGAGCGGGGCAGGACTTGGGACCGCCAGGGGTGAGGTCCCACCGAGGGTGGGCACTGCTCCCGACGCCGGTGGGTGCCCACACTCATCCTGGCAAGGTGACGGCACGCGGCAAGGCACACTGTCACCCCGCTGTGCCTTCCTCCTCTGCTCTCACGCGTGTCCTGCACCCACATCCCCACCACTGTTTCTGGCTCGCTGACCTGCGATCGCTCCGTGTGTCCCCCGTTAAGTGCTCACCCAACATTTTCCCGTTTGGAACATCCCCAGATCTGTTAATTACCAGCTCCTGGTGACTCAACAGAGATCCTGAGCCAGCTCCTTGAAAACTCCCCCTTTATCTGATGCTCAGCTGTTTATACCTAGCAGTTGCTATTTAACATCCTCCCGCGGCGGTGTCAGGGTGGAAGGTTCATTCACACCTGGGCACATTTTGGACTCTCCCTGCCGCCCCCGAGGCCGATGGCATCCCCTCGTCCCCTGCCACCCCCATGCTGCCAAGTTCTCCTCTGGCTCCTTGCTAGGTACATTGTCAACACTTCTTTCACTTCTGTCCTCAAGGCTGGGGGGTTTTGGCTGCTGGAAGTATTTTGCCGTCATTGTGAAACTGGTGTTTTCGAACCTCTGCATCGCCCAAGGAGAATCCCAGCTGTTGGAGGCCAGCCCCAGACCTGCAGGCAGGGGACACAGCAGGACGGGGCACGGGGGATCCCCAGCCATCGAGGCAGGCCAGCTGGCATGTCCCTGGTGCAGACGCTGTGATATCGAGCGCACTGGGGCTCTTCCAGCTGTGCACGGTGTGGGTTCAGTCGTTCCCCCCTCGCTGGGTGTGGGCAGGGGCCCCTTTCCTTGGCAGCAGAGCTCCGGTCCTGGGGCTGGCGCGACACCACCCGGCCTCTGGCAGCACCAGGAGCCAATGGCAGGGAACCCGTGCCCATCTCCCACGCTGCCGTCCCCATCCTGAGCTGCAAAATGGCATTGCAGAGAGGAAACGAAGCTGGCTGCAAAGCTCGCGTTCAAAACCAGACGTTCAAAGGCTCTTCTGCCCCCGGGGCAAATCCAACCGCAATTAAAAGGGAAGGAAGGCAGGGGAGTGCTCGGCGTGGCATGGAGATGCCTCCTTTGCCATAAATCACCTCTGCGGGCGGTTGGGCAGGCGGCATCCCTGCTACACCTGCTCTCCCCGCGCCCACAGAGCTGCGCCCGCCGGCGCTGGGAACGGCAGCTCCCTTCCTGCTTCCCCACGTCCCCGCCAAAAGGCAGGAGATCGGGTCAGGGATGCGCTCCTTGTCTCCTGCAGGAAGAAGCTCGGGGGAGAAAGCACAGGAGGGGCAGAGATGCTGGAGAGATCCCAGTCCCTGTCCCCAGGGCACGGTTCGCATCTGTGCGGCACCAAGCTGCGGCTTTATTGAAATCCCTCCCATTGAACTGGTGGTGAAAAAGAGATTTCATCAAAAACAGGATGGAGCACAGCCTGGGAAAGCCTGGCCGGGGAACTCGGTCCCCACGGTGTCCCCGAGGGGTCGCGCTGGTTTTGCCGCAGGGACCACGCTGAGCCCTTTGGGTGCTGGGTGGCCCCGCGTCCCAAAGCCGCTTGGTCTTTGTCCTTGTCTGCAGCAGCAGCAGCAGGAAATCCTTCGGGAAATGTCTCTCTCCATCCTAACCGCATATTTGTTTCCTTTTCTTTGCAAGAAATCTCTCTCTTTCGATAAAGCAGGGCTGGAGTGGAAGCGCTGGTCAGAGCCCAGGAGCAGAGGCCATTAATCAGCAGGAGCAGGGCGGGCGCAGGCGATGCCTGCCCCAAAGGACGTTGCCTGCAACACCCCGCAAACGTTCACTGGCCCTGCAAGAGGCAAATAATTACGGCAGGCAGTTGGGAGACCTGGAACAAGTCGGTGCAGCGTTTTACAAGGTGTTTCCCAACCAGCGGGACAGCACACGAGCCAGCAGGCGATGACTCACGGCAGCCGCGTGAGCCGCGAGGGTGGGCACGCTGCGCCTTGGTGACGCTGGGGCGCCGGGCCCCCGGAGGTGGGCGCATGGAAATGCTCGCTCCCGGCTTATTGGGATGCTGCATGGGGTTAGCAAACCTGCAGAGGGTTTTTTTTTCACCCCAGAACAGCAGGGATTGGGAAGGTTTCTCGACCCCAAAACATGCCAACAGTCCTTTGTGCACGGGGGCCCCACAGATGCTGGTTTGAGTCCTGCAGAGGTTTTGGGGTATTGGGAGTGTTTACTAAAAAAAAAAAAAAAAAAAAAAAAGAAAAGTGGCAGTGCATTTATTTCCCTTCTCCCCCCTGCAAATGGGAGGGCCATTTGGTTATAATTAGGTAATGAGTTAATTAGGATTAATTAGTTAATGTTTGCAAAGCACTTAGGAGATGAAAAGGACCAGTGTAGTGCGGCTTTGTGCATCCTCCTGCTCTTCTGGAGGGCTGCAGGACGCTGCTCTGCGTGGGGGCATGCTCCCATTAACCCTTGGTGCCTGGGGCTTTGGGTACTGGGATGAAATCCCACCCCATGAAGAGGAGAGGCCTCCGCCGAGCTTAGCTGGGCCAGGACTGCATCCTGGGGACGTCTTGGCTTTGTGGCACTGGGGCCCTGGGAGAGCTGGAGAGCGTTTGCGGGAGCGGGGAAGGAAAAGAGGCAGGCGCTAACAGCTGCTCTCTGTGCTCTGGCACCCGGTTAACGCTGACGGAGCTAAAGGTGCCAGAGCCACCCCACCTGGGAAGGACGGATCCAGCAGGATGGGTGCGGACACGGCTGGGGGCTGCAGCAAGGACAAGGACAGCCCTGAGCACGCAGGGGGACGCTCCCAGCCCTGCGCGTCCGCCCTGCTGAGGCCAAAACCTGCCCTGGCGCGATGCTGGGAAGCAGGCGTGTGTGCTGGGAGCTGCCTGTCCCGGCCTGCCCTCCCCGCCTTCGCCCCCCGGCAGCACCCTTTGAACCGGCGGGGAAAATTCCAGCGGCTCGGGGGCCTCCCTTCCTGCCAGCGTCCTCCGGGCACGGCGTGCGGCACGGGGCAGCAGAAGGAACCGAATGCCCACGCACCCCCCGATGGGGTTTTCCAGCTCACCCTGCTCCCTCTCCCTCCTCGGAGGTGACTCGGTCCCCGGTGTCCCCTGCGGTAGCTCCCACCAGCTCCTGGCACCTTCCAGCCCGTGGCCGCAGGGCACACGCGTGCCCGGTCCCCCGCCTCATCCTCCCCAGCTCCCGGCAGCATCTGCGTGACCCGAAAAATCAAGGAAGAGAGGCACGGCGGCGATGTGGGCTCCCTGACCCTCCGGCTGCAGCGGCAGAGCCCGCCGGGCACTCGCACAAGGGTTAACAGGAGGTAACGAAGCCAATTTAAAAATTAACCGGGATTAATTTCCCTGTTTGCCCAAACACACACACACCCCGCCGTGCGGTTTCCCTTCATCCACGCCGGCTGCTGCAGGTACGGCTCACGCCCCACTCTCGCCCACAACAGGGCTCTGGGCAGGGTGCGCTTCCCTTCCTGCAGCGCTAACGAAGGCGCGCTAACGAACTGCAGGGATGCACTGGGGGGACCCCGGGTGCCTCTCCAACTCCAACGAGCAACCCAACACTTAGCAGCTCCGCTCAGAGCTTGGGCACCCCTTGGCCACCCCACGTGCCCCACGGGCTGCGGCTCCGCATCGCCCAGATTTCCCAGTCCGACCCCGGGTGCTCCGGCCACTTGCTGGGGACACAAATTAAACGACATGGGCTGGGAGCCACGCGTCCAAGTGGCTCCACCGTGGGACTGCCGTGCTCACCCCGTCCTCCATCTCCCCCTGACTCAGTTTCCCCATCAGTACCTGAGGGAGGAACCTGCTCCGGAAAGGGAAGAGTTCCAGGGACTGGCCTCCATCTGCATTTCCCACAAAAAAATAAAAAAATTTAAAAAATGAGGGTATTTTGACCTCAGCTGAGCAGGGTTTACTTAAACCATGGAAAAAAACAGATATTGGTTCCTAGGGGGACTTGGGGATGCGAAGGGACGTTCCCACCCCCCTGGCACAAAGGCAGGGCTGCGTGCCCGGGTAGCCCGGGTGCTTCTTCCCCGCCACGTGCCGCAGGCTGGGGCGAAGCGGGCGCGCGAGCCGGGCGCGCTGCCGGCCGAGCCGCCCCTTCCCCGCTCCGACGGCGCTTTGATGATTTAATTTCAGCATTTCTTCAGTCCCCAGCGGGTCCTGGAGGGGAGACAAGACCTGAATTCCTAATGCAGAAAAACAAGCAGAAAAAACAAACCCCTGTGGTTGGCTTTTTTTTTTTTTTCTTTTTTTTTTTTTCAGCCTTTCGGGCCTTCCTCCTGCACGGGCGAGGAACAAAGCGGGCGGTTATTCCCCCTGCCGGGGGGGGGGGGGGACGAGGGGCAGGAGGGGCTGTGCTGGGGGGCTCGGGGGGACGCAGGGGGCTCGGCAGCCAAAGCAAAGCCTTGTTCGCTTTGGCTGCCGGCCAGCGGCGGGCCTGACTTTTGTGCTGCCTCTGAAATGTGCAGCTCGACCCCCAGGGCATCGCTACCCCCCTCCTATGAGGCTCCTTCCTTCCTCCCCGAGCCCCCGCTGAGAGCCCCTCTGCGGCGGGGGTTCGGGAGAGGGACCCCCGGGTGCGTCCCCAGAGCGCGGACGGGGCTTTCCGCCATCCGTTCCCGATTATCCCTGTATCTGCGTGGCTTCTGGGGTCTCCCCGCGCTGGTTTCCTGGCCGGGTGCCCCAGGCGGTGCCCGGAGGGAATGGCAGCGGATTTGGGGATGGATTTGGGGACGATGCTGCGGGATTTGGGGACAATGGTTCAAGCGGCCGGGCAAACGGTGGCTGTGCTCCTCCAGGCTTGGCCATCACCTTGCTTGGGGACAAGGGCTGGGGACAGCCCCAAGGCAGGAGGGCTCCCTGGCACGGGAAGGGACAAGAGAAGCCTGTCACCACCGCAGCTCCGTCATTTTTTGGTCAAGTCGATAAGATCTGGGGGAAAAAGGCGGCATTTTGCCAGCAACACATTTTTGGGGACATAAACCCTTCCTCGCCTTCCAGTGGCTTCGCAGCTGCCCTGGTGCTGCAGGGAGCAGCCCGGGGGGCGCAGGGGGGCCCGGCCTCCCCCCTGCACCCCACAGCCGGGGCTGAGCGTCCCGCGGGGTCCTGCCCCTGCCGGTGTCACCCCCGGTGTCCCCTCAACCCTTGTCCCCGGGGACTGGGGACAAAACGGAGGGGCGGGAAGGGGGGAGCTGCTGTTGGGCACGGGAAGGTGGGGAGGTGGGTGGAGGGAGGGAGGGACGGACGGACGGATGGAGGGATGGAGAGAGGGGAGGATGGAGGGATGGGGGGATGGATGGAGGGATGGAGGGATGGAGAGAGGGACGGATGGACGGATGGGGGGATGGAGAGAGGGACGGATGGACGGATGGACGGATGGGGGGATGGAGGGATGGGGGGATGGATGGAGGGATGGAGAGAGGGACGGATGGACAGACAGATGGAGGGAGGAGCAGAGGGGAGGATGGACAAATGAGTGGACAACGGGGTTGAGGGACGGAAGGACAGAACAGACAGAGGGGCGGATGGGCGGACGGGCCAACTGAAGGCTGGGCGGACAGACGGACGGACAGACGGAGGGGGCTGCCCGGGAGGGGGCGGAGGTGCCCGCGGGAGGGGGGCGGCTGGGGGCTGCTCTCCCCGATGGCCAGGCCGCAGCGCCGGGCACCGGAACGGCTCCGACACCGGGGGGGGGGGCACCGGGAGGGGCCCGGGCACGGCTCCGAGCCCGCAGCGGAGCCGCCTCAGCACCGCGGCCCCTTTAAGCGCCTCCTCCCCAGGCCCCCCCCGCGGGCGGGAGGTGGTGCGGGCCGCTGGGCGGGGGACAATGGGGCGGGGGCGGCACCACTGTGGCTGCGGGGGGGGGGAGGCAGGAAGTGCCGCGCGGCCCCGCCTGCTCCTCCTCCTCCTCCTCCTCCTCCTCCTCCTCCTCCTCCTCCTCCTCCTCCTCGCCCACCCCCCGCCCGTCGCGGCGGGGCGCGCTGCGAGGTGGCCGAGGGCTCGCTCGCACCGGGGGCACCGGGCACCGGCACCGCCTGCGGCTGGGTGAGGGCAGCGGGCGCCGCCGGCTCGGAGTAGGCGGGGGGCGGCCTCGAACCCGGGACTTGCGGGTGGGGCGCGGAGCCGGGGCCGGGATTCGAACCCGCGGCCCGCCGGGGCGGCCTCAGCCCGGGGCTCCCCCGCTGCGGCCCCGCGGGCAGCCCCCGCCCCCCCAGTCAGCCCGCCCCCCCCGTGCCCGCTGCACCCCCAGAGCCCCTCCCCGGTTCTCCCTTTCGCAGCCAGCCCCCAGTTCCCCCCATTGCAGCCCCACTCGCAGCCCGCCCCTCGCAGCCCCCCCCCCAATTTCCCCCATTGCAGCCCCATCTGCAGCCCTCCCCCCCCCCACACCACCCCAGTTCCCCCCCATTGCAGCCCCCACGGGCTCTCTCAGCCCCGGGTCCCCCGGGCGGCCTCGCCTCCCCCGGGCGGCCATGGCTTGCAGCCTGAAGGACGAGCTGCTGTGCTCCATCTGCCTGAGCATCTACCAGGACCCGGTGAGCTTCGGCTGCGAGCACTACTTCTGCCGGCGCTGCATCACCGAGCACTGGGTGCGCCAGGAGCCCCAGGGCGCCCGCGACTGCCCCGAGTGCCGGCGCACCTTCGCCGAGCCCACCCTGGCGCCCAGCCTCAAGCTGGCCAACATCGTGGAGCGCTACAGCGCCTTCCCCCTGGACGCCATCCTGGGGGCCCAGCGCAGCCCCTTCCCCTGCAAGGACCATGAGAAGGTCAAGCTCTTCTGCCTCACCGACCGCGCCGTTGTCTGCTTCTTCTGCGACGAGCCCGCCGTGCACGAGCAGCACCAGGTCACCAACGTGGACGATGCCTTCGAGGAGCTGCAGGTGGGTGGGTGGGCGTCCGGCCCTGCCTGGCTTGGGGGTCCGGGCGCTGTCCCTCTTGTCCCCCCTGCCCGGCTGCGCTGAGCTGCTCTGCCGACGTCTGTCCGTCTGTCTGTCCCTGTTCCCCAGGGCAGTGTGTCCGTGGGATGCCCTGTCTGCCTGCCCACGTGCACCTTAGCTGGAGCTCCCTCTGTTCGCACGTGGGTCTGAGGAGGTGCTCCCCATAAAATTCCCCCTTGTGTCCATGCATTCAGCGTGTCTCTACCCCGGTGCTGCTGTGCAGGCACTGGCACCCGATGGGCACGGTCCTTCGTCCGTCCCCAAACCCCCAGGGCTGCCGTTTCAGGGGAGCTTTGTGCCCGTGCCTGCGGGGAGGCAGCTGGGCGCTGACCTTCACGGGCACCGACTCATCCCCTCACCGCTGTCAGTGCCCAGTGATGCCCCGGTAAACATTTGTGGGACCACCCTGTGGTCCCGAGGGGCCGGGGGTTCCCAGCACCTCGGCTTCGTGCTGCTGGCAGTGCTGGTGAAGCTCAGCCTGGGGCTGCAGGAGCCTGGGACCTGCGAGAAGCTTTGCTTTTCCCCCCAAATCCCGTGGGTTGTCTTTTTCTTTTCTTAATGCTGCCGGGTCCCCCAGCTCACGGCCCCATGGGGAGTGGGGAACTGGGCAGACTGGTCAGACTGGGCTGCGAGCTGGGTCTGAGCGCCTGCCTGCGTTGCAGCGGGAGCTGAAGGAGCAGCTCCAGGGCCTGCAGGAGAGCGAGCGAGGCCACACCGAGGCCCTGCACCTCCTCAAGCGGCAGCTGGCAGAGACCAAGGTAGGAGCGGGGACACACTCGGTGTCCCCAGGGGTCCCGAGGCAGGACCCCGTTACCCCTCCAGCCCTTTACTGTTGGCAGAATCGCTCCAAATCCGTTGCCCTGCCCTGTCCCTGCTGCACACCGGGTGCTTTGTAGCTGCTGGGGTGGTCGTACCCCCCGGCACAGCCCCGTGTCTCAGTGCTGTTCCCCTGCTCCTTGATTCCCTTGCTGGGTGGGTGCAGGAGCGAGCCTCGCCAGCCCAGTTCTGGGACCTCCAGCCTCCCTACAGACACACCAAGACCCAAATCTTGCTGACTGTGCCCCATTTCCCTTCCCTGGCCATGCGTAGCCCTGTGGCAGGCTGGCCCCTGTGCCCTGTCGCTTATTTCCCCGTTTCATTTAGCACCTTCCTCTTTCTGCTTGCTTGGGCATTGTTTGGGGAGGGGACTGCTCTTCACACTGGGCTCCCTTCTCCCTCAGCTTCATGTCCCCTCCCCGTTACCAGCTGTGGGGCAGAGGGTGGGTTTTCTATCCTCCACCGGGTACCCGCCCAGGTGCTCAAAACCACACGCGGGGCGTCCCCGGCAGCGTTTGCAGCGGGTCAGTGTTGGTCTGGGCGGGCAGGGGGCTACAGACCCCACCACGCTGGGGCTTTCCGTGGGGCTGACGCCCACCCGCGCCCCCCAGTCGTCAGCCAAGAGCCTGCGGGCCACCATCGGGGAGGCCTTTGAGCGGCTGCACCGGCTGCTGCGGGAGCGGCAGAAGGCGATGCTGGAGGAGCTGGAGGCGGACACGGCGCGGACGCTGACCGACATCGAGCAGAAGATCCAGCGCTACAGCCAGCAGCTGCGCAAGGTGCAGGAGGGCAGCCAGATCCTGCAGGAGCGCCTGGCCGAGGCCGACAAGCACGCCTTCCTGGCCGGCGTCGCCTCCTTGTCCGAGAGGTGGGTGCGTGGGTGGCCGGGGGGGCCGGGGTGCCCCGCGTGGGACCTCGCCAACCAGCGCCTCTCCTGCAGGCTCAAGGGGAAGATCCACGAGACCAACCTCACCTACGAGGACTTTCCTACCTCCAAGTACATGGGCCCGCTGCAGTACACCATCTGGAAGTCTCTCTTCCAGGACATCCACCCGGGTGAGGATGGAGTTGGGGGACCCAGCGAGGGTGAGGGTGAGCCCACGGGGACCTTCCTGTCCCCAGGGGGAGCTGGTGGGGGGGTGTGGGGGAGGACGAGCGGCTTCTGCAGAGCTGCTTCGGCTGCCGAAAGCCACCTGCGTGCCCCCAAGGTGGGTGCACAGCTGGGTGGGGGTCCCAGGGGTGCTGACGGCCGCCCCTCCCTGCAGTGCCAGCGGCGCTGACGCTGGACCCCGGCACAGCGCACCAGCGCCTCATCCTCTCCGACGACTGCACCATCGTGGCTTACGGCAACCTGCACCCGCAGCCGCTGCAGGACTCGCCTCGGCGCTTCGACGTGGAGGTGTCGGTGCTGGGCACGGAGGCTTTCGGCGGCGGCGTGCACTACTGGGAGGTGGTGGTGTCCGAGAAGACGCAGTGGATGATCGGGCTGGCGCACGAGGCCGTCACCCGCAAGGGCAGCATCCAGATCCAGCCCAGCCGGGGCTTTTACTGCATCGTCATGCACGATGGGAACCAGTACAGCGCCTGCACCGAGCCCTGGACCCGGCTCAACGTCAAGAGCAAGCTGGAGAAGGTGGGAGTCTTCCTGGACTATGACAAGGGGCTGCTCATCTTCTACAACGCCGATGACATGTCCTGGCTCTACACCTTCCGGGAGAAGTTCCCTGGCAAGCTCTGCTCCTACTTCAGCCCTGGGCAGAGCCACGCCAACGGCAAGAACGTCCAGCCCCTGCGCATCAACACCGTCCGCATCTAGCGGGGTCTGCGCCCTGCCAGGACCCCTGAGGACGGGCACGAGCCTGGGGCGGTGGCCGCAGGACGGGGGACGCTGCCCTGCCCACAGGGTGCAGCAGCGCTCACCCAGGCTGCCTGGGCAGGAGAGGGCTCGCACTGCCCCGCCGGGGCCGGATCCTGCCCGGCATCACCCACCCTCAACCCCGAGCTGACTCCGGGCACTGGGCAGGATGCAGCCGGTGCCCCCCCGTCCTGTGCTTCCACACGTGGCCCTGCAGGTCCGTCCCTGCCCCGGCCGCTGCAATAAAAGGTGGATTTGGAGCAAAGGGGCCGGGTGGTGCAGCCCCTGTGCGGGATGGGGGCACCCCCGTGGCGCGGGGTTGGGTGCTGCTGCGCTGTGCGTAGTGCCCCGCGCCGTCCGTAATGCGTCGTGTCCTCCTGCATCGCGGTGTGCCGTGGTGTGCACTGTGACATCCCGGGCTGTGCTGTGCCGTGTTGTGCTGTGCCATGCTGCACCCTGTGCTGCTGCTGCATCACGTGCGCTGTGCCAGGCGGTGCTGTGCCAGGCTGTGCCATGCTGTATGTACTGCACCGCGCTGTGCTGCACCGTGTCATGGCTCTGCGGAGTGTGCTGTGCCGTGCCACGGTGTGCTGAGCTGTGCTGTGCCATGCCATGGTAGCTGAACTGTGCTGTGCCACGCCATGGTGTGCTGAGCTGTGCTGTGCCATGCCATGCTCAGCCGTGCCACGTTGTGCTGCACCGTGCCCTGCCATGCCATGTGTTGTGCACCGTGCCATGGCTCTGCGGTGTGTGCTGTGCCACGCCACGGTGTGCTGAGCCGTGCTGTGCTGTGCAGTGGTGTTGCTGAGCCGTGCCGTGCCATGCTGTGCCGTGCCACGGTGTGCTGAACCGTACTGTGCCGTGCCATGGTGTGCAGAGCCGTGCTGCGCCGTGCCGCGCTGTGCCGCACGGTGCCGTGTGCCAGGCCAGGCTGTGCCCAGCCTCCCCCAGCTGGCGGCTGCCAGTTGGGGGGGACCAGGTTGGGGGGCTAGGGGGGCACACACTGCGTTAGGGGACGTGAGGTGTACAGCGGGGCTGTGGGGGGGCTGTGCTGGGCAGAGGGTGCGCTGTACAGCGGGTGTGCTATAGGGCTGCTTGATATCTGTATGGGGGAGGTGTGGAGGGGGCGTGATATATGGGGGGACGTGGTACAGCGGGGGGCGTGATGTATGGGGGTATGGTATAGGGGTACGCGAGGTGTAGGGGATGTGATGTACAGGGACGTTGTGTATCGGGGGTGTGATATAAGGGGTGTGATATATAAGGGGTGTGATGTACAGGGGGTGTGATATATGGGAGCGTGAGGTATAGGGGGTGTGATATATGGGGACATAATGCATAGAGGCGTGATATATGGGGGTGTGATATATGGGGGCATGACGTATAGGGACATGATGTTTACAGGGTGTGATATATGGGGGTGCGATGTAGGGGGGTGCAATACACGGGGCCGGGAGCGGCTGGGGCGCTGGGGGCAGGTCTGCCGGTGCCGTTACCGGTGCCATTACTGGTACCGGTGCCGTTACTGGTGCCATTACTGGTGCCGGTGCCATTACTGGTACCGGTGCCGTTACTGGTGCCGGTGCCGTTACCGGTGCCGGTACTGGTACCGGTGCCGTTACTGGTACCGGTGCCGTTACTGGTGCCATTACTGGTGCCGGTGCCATTACTGGTACCGGTGCCGTTACTGGTGCCGTTACTGGTGCCGGTGCCGTTACCGGTGCCGTTACTGGTGCCGGTGCCGGTACCGGCCGGGCCGCGGGACCAGCCCCCGCCGCTCCCCGCCCGCCCACCAGGCGGCGCTGTCGGGCCCCGCCCGCGAGGGCGCATGCGCGCTGGGGGAGGGGGCGCGGCCCGCGCAGGCCGGGCGGGGCGGGGCGGGGCGCGGCCGCCATCTTGCCGCGGGCAGGGCCCTGCCGGGAGCGGGGCGGCGGGGGTCGGTGCGGGCCGGGGGGGCCGGGCCGCCCCCCGAGGCCCTGCCCCAGCCATGGAGCCGAGCGGCGGGCGGAAGGAGAGGCCGAAGCCCCGGGAGCCGGCGGCCCGCCTGGAGAAGGCGAAGCAGAAGTCGGCGCAGCAGGAGCTGAAGCAGCGGCAGCGGGCGGAGGTGGGCGGGGGGCGGCGGTGGGGCCGGGGGGCTGCTCCCGGTGCCTCCGTGTGGCACGGCCGCGCCTCACCGCCCGCCTGCCTCTGTCCCCGCAGATCTACGCCCTGAACCGGGTGATGACGGAGCTGGAGCAGCAGCAGTTCGACTCCTTCTGCAAGCAGATGCAGGCCCCCAGCGAGTGAGGGGCGGCGCCCCCGGCCCGCCGGTACCCGCTGCCGGCACCTGCCCCGCGTCGCCGCGTTATTTATTACTTCGCCTTGAAGAACAACTTTCTCTTCTTTTTTTTCTTAATAAAAGCAGTGGTCGTTCCGCACTTGTCTGGCTCCTGGTCCTGCTGGGCGGCGCGGTGCCGGCGCTGCCCCCGCTGCTGGCAGGCGCGGTGGGAACGGCGCGGGGGCAGCCACGGCCGAACCCCGCCGGGAGCACGGGGCCGGGCCGGGGCTGGCGGCGGGGACGGGCGCAGCGGCCCCGCGCCAGAGCAGCTGCAGCCAGCAGCCGCCAGCTCCGGCCGGCCTTGCGCCGAGCGGGACCTCGGCCCGCGGGCCCCGCACCCGCCGTCTCCCTGCCAAGGGGAGCAGCGGCTGTTTACAGCGGCGGGGAGCCGCCGGGGTCCCCCAGGCGCTTGTCCTGACTGGGACGGGGTCGTTTCTGTCCGGGTCTGGCTCGCAGCTGCTCGCGCCGCGGGAGCCTCCCCAGGGAGCCGAGCCGCAGATTTGCTCTGGTTTCCTCTGCTGCTCGGCGCAAGGTTTGACCTTCGCTTCCTTCCTCCACCCACACGCCCTCCGCTTTCCAGCCGCGGGCAGGCTCGCACGCGGCAGTTGTTCTCCAGCTTTTATTTCCAGAGAGTTCGGCCGGCAGGTTTCAAGTTCCATTTTTCCCTTCTACATTCCTCCCTCCCTCCCACACCTCATCAAGCGAGCGCAGAAAGGAAAAAAGAACACGGCTGAGATATCGTTTCCCCGTGGTGATGAGTAAAAAATAAATACCAGAACACTCCCTGTGTCTCAGGGCTGGGTTTTGGGGAGAACCGGGCCCAGCTTTGTTGCGCTCTCTGGAGATTTGATCGGTGGCTTCCTCCCAGCCTGGCCCGAGGGGACGGCCCGGCCCCGCTGCCCTCTCCAGGGTTGTTTCCTCATCATGGTTGGGATCTCAGGGGTGTAAACGTGCCACAATTACACCCTGGCAATAAATCACTGTGTACAGTGGGAACGTGTCGGCTGCGTGAGCATCACCTTGATTCACGTCCCAGCTGCCGCCCCGGGGCTATGCACTGGGGGCAGCCCGGGAGCCGTCTGGGGAGGGTTTTTGGGTCGAATCCCCCAGGAAAGGGGGAAGGCAGCCTCTGGAGTGGAGTTGTTGTTCTTCTGGCTGTGGCCGGGGATTCGCCCAGCGCCGCAGGGACCAGGGCGCGGGCAGGGCACGGGCAGGGCAGCTTGGAGCCCAGCCTGGGCTCTCCTGAAGCTGAGAGCTTCCCTCTGCGGGAGCTCAACTATTTTCTTTTCTAAACAGGCTCTGCCGCAGCTGGGAAAACACTTGAAGGGGATGAGTGGTGGCGTTTCTCTCTCCAGGGGCTGCAGCGTCGCGCCTGCCGGGCTGGGTTCGGCTTCCGCTGCTGCCGCTTTCCCCAGGAAGAGCTAAGGAAGGTGGGGAGACGAGACACCCCGGTGCTGGCACCCGAGAGGGAGGGAGAGGAGAGCTTTACTGCGCGTTCGGTGGAGTGTAAGGCCGGAGCAGTCCTCGCCAGGGCGGCCGCCGCTTCGCCCTTAGGCTTTGCAGCTCCAGATGGCAAAGGGGGAGAAGATGTAGGACGCCGACCAGGCGAGGTAGTACATGGAAGCGACCGTCGTGGGCAAGAGCAGCACAGCCACAATGCCTGCGAGAGGGAACCATCAGCACCCAGAGCAGAGCAGCACGTTTGTGCCTTCCTGCGGCGGCGCTGGGTGGCAGACCTCAACCGGCCTTATTGCCCGGATCGGTGCCGGGCTCCCCTGTCCTTACCTCCAGCGTAGATCACCTTCTTCCAGAGCTGGGACTCCAGCACCTTGTCGTGGGGGTAGAAGCCCTGGTCGACCATGAAGAGGATCATGACGATGGCAGTGACGCGCAGCAGCGTGACGTTGCCGCCCGTCAGCAGGAAGATGCTCACCAGCAGCGAGGAGGCGTAGGGGCAGGGCAAGCCCCGGTAGGTGAAGGGGATCTCTGCGGGGTGCGACACGCTCAGCCGGGTGCCAAACGGGGGGCAGCCGCCCCGTGGAGCGCCGCCGCTCCCCAAAACCCCCGGCTCACCGCTGGAGAAGAAGCAGAGGCGAGTGAAGACGGCCAGCACGTAGGCGATGGCCAGCAGCCCGTCCAGCACACCCTGCGTCTGCAGCAGCAGCGCCGTGGCCAGCCCAAAGGAGGTGAAGTCGGCGAAATCATCCATCTTGGCACCTGCAGGCAGCGAGCGGGCGGCTGCCGGGGGGAGACAGCTCCTGGCACCCCCCGTTTGCACAGCCCCGGCCCCGGGTCGGTCACTCACCCAGCGCCGAGCAGGCGTTGAGCTGGCGGGCGACGGCTCCGTCGGCCAAATCGAGCAGAAAGCCCCCGAGGAGCAGCCAGCAGGAGTGGTGGTACTGCCTGGGGAGGTAGGGGGGAAGCGGTGAGCCCCATGGAGGTGCCGATTTAACCGGATTTACCCTTTTTTTTTTTGGCTGCTCCCCACCTGTTCAGGCTGCAGAGGATGGAGGAGAGCCCCATGATCAGGTTCGCCATGGAGAGCGCGTTGGCGGCATTTTTCCGGACAGACTCCAGTGCCTGCACCCGTCCCACCTGCTTGCTCAGGAACAGCTTCTTGGTGTACTGGAAGATACCTGCAAGCCACCGAGGCGCCGGTCAAGGGCTGAGCCCCTCGGTGGCAGCTTTCTGGCTGGGACTTATTTAAACACCCGAGGTAGCAGGTCGGTGCTCGGGGCCGAAGCCCCTCAGCCCCCTTCCAGCGTTGGGAAGGGGCCGGCGGAGGTTTTGGGGCGCTCCCCCCCGGCAGGAGCCTTCGCGGAGCGCCTTCCCCCTCCTCCTCCTCCCGGCTCGGCGCGGGTCACAACCGAAGCACCGCTCCCCAAACCGTTTTTGCACAGCTCAGTTTTTTTTTGCAAGCGCCGCAGGGGGAAGCCCCTGCCTCCGTCTGCCCGCAGGAGGCGAAAGAAAAAAGTGAAACGATAACAAAATAACAAAATAACAAAACAAAACCAAAACCAAGACCAAACCCAAGCTTAGAATAAAAGCCAACCCCAGTGTTAAGCTCTATTGATCTTATATACCTATAGGGCTACGCTTTAGAGAAAGTGTTAAGGGTCATGTCCTACTAGTGTGTTTTGCACCCTGCCTTTGCCGTGGTCCCAAAGCCAGGCAAGCTGGTGACATCCTTCATCTGAAAGAAAACAGCATGTCAGAGCACAACAAGAGCCACAACCGCTCGCCCCCCCGCCGCCGCAGCCCCCGCCGTCCCGCGGGGCTGAGACCAGGCCGGCTCGTGGCGGCCGGGCACGACGAGCCCCCCGGCCACCGGGCGCTGCTGCCTGCAGAAAGGAAGGAAATTTCCCATTCTCCGAGCTGGGCTGCGAGCGGGGCGGGGGTGCCGCACCGCCGACCTTTGGCCACCCCACCCTGGGCCGCGCCACCAGGGTTTCGGGCTGAGCCGAGCGGGCGGGGATGGAAAAACACCCCCAAAAAAGCCATCGGACGGTGCCCTGCAGGGGTAAATTTCGCCGCCCCTCCCGCCCCGTTTTTTCCCCACAAGAAACGGTGTTTTCGGGGGGACTGCGGTTGTGCATCGTGCCGTCCCCCCGTGCTGGGGCTGAGCCGGTGGGTGTGGGGTCTCTCCGTGCCCTGGGGAGGGGAGCACCCTTCATGGCGGCAAAAACGGGCAAAAAGCGGCGGTTTTGGTTCTGACCGAGGTGACAGCTTGTCTGAAGCAAAGCCCTCAGGTGGTGAATTCCTGTGCAAACCCCGTCCCGTCCCCGCACCGGGCAGGATCAGGCCCCGGGCAGGGTTAGTGGCACCGCCGCGCTCTGCCAGCATCACAATGCCCAGGCGTCACCACGGCACCCAAACTTGCCCGTTCTTGGCGTTCCCGGCCCCAAAAGCAAAGGGATGGGTGAGAGGGACGGCGGGGCCGGGGATCTGCCCCACATCCCGCCCAGCCCCGTGCTGCAGGCAGTGCTCTGCACAGCGATTTCTGTGGGAAAAAGGGCGGATTTGGCTCTTTCCATGCGGCGTTACGGGGGCCTGCTCCAGACGGGGAGTTCTCAGCGACGAGAAGGAGAGTTTTCCAAAGGGGGTGCAGGCTCGCCTTCTTGTTTTATTTAAGCTGCCTCTTTCTGCGATTTTCTGCCCCGATTTGAAGGGCCGAGCGAGCGGTGCCGCTGGCTGCCGGCCCGGTTCGCCGCTGCCCGCCCAGCCGAGCGTGACACCAGCCCCGCAGGCGAGCGTGGAGCAGCTCCGTGCCAGCACCTTAAAACCTGCTCTTATCCCCTTTTCCCCCCCAAACCACCCAGTGCCGGCGACCCCCGAGCAGCCTCACTCGGCCGACGACCACCACGAATCCCCGTTTCGTGTTAAACCACCAAAACCAGTGCTTCTTCAGGGGGAAGCCTTGTGCCGGGGGCAAGCGGTGTCGGGGCGTCGAGGCGGGACTTACCGACCGGCGGTGACACCATCCACATGGCCGCAGCACCGGGGGCGCCCCAGGGAGGGAAACTGAGGCAGGGGCGGCGGGGCCGGCGCTGGCCCCGTGTGGCAGCACCGCGTTATATAGGGATCGGCTTCGCCGGGAACCGGCTGAGTCACCGGGGGGGTGGGTCCGGCCAGAGGACACGGGGGTTTTCGGAGGCGGCTGGCACCGCCGGCGAGGGAGGAGCTGCCCAGGGGCCGAGCTGGCCGCGTGCCAGTGCCAGGCTCAAAGTGTCCACGCCAGCCTCAAAGGAGCCGTGCCAGGCTCGCAGCGCCTGTGCCAGGACCAAAGTTCCCAAGAGAGGCTCGCAGCGCGCGTGCCAGCCTTGCACCACCCCTGCCAGGCTTGCAGCACCCATGCCAGCCTTGAAGCACCCTCGTTGGCCTTGCAGCACCCATGCCAGCCTTGAAGCACCCTCGTTGGCCTTGCAGCACCCATGCCAGCCTTGAAGCACCCTCGTTGGCCTTGCAGCACCCATGCCAGCCTTGAAGCACCCTTGTTGGCCTTGCAGCACCCATGCCAGCCTTGAAGCACCCTTGTTGGCCTTGAAGCACCCATGCCAGCCTTGAAGCACTCACACCTGCCTTGAAGCACCCATGCCAGGCTCAGAGCTCCTGTTCCAAGCTTGCAGCACCCACACCAGGCTCGCAGCACCCATGCCAGGCTCACAGCACCCATGCCAGGCTCACAGCACCCACACCAGCCTCACAGCACCCATGCCAGGCTCGCAGCACCCACACCAGCCTCACAGCACCCATGCCAGGCTCACAGCACCCATGCCAGGCTCACAGCACCCACACCAGCCTCACAGCACCCATGCCAGGCTCACAGCACCCATGCCAGGCTCGCAGCACCCACACCAGCCTCACAGCACCCATGCCAGGCTCGCAGCACCCGCTCCAGGCTCACAGCACCCGCTCCAGGCTCGCAGCACCCATGTCAGGCTTACAGCACCCATGTCAGGCTCACAGCACCCATGTCAGGCTCACAGCACCCATGCCAGGCTTGCAGCACCCGCTCCGGGCTCAAGCCCCACCAGCCCCACCGCACTGGCACTGTGGTGCAGCCCCTGCCCCGTGTCCCCTCTGCCACCTGGGCCTGGCGCGTTGCCCCACGCAGTGTCCCCCTGCCTCGGGGGGATCGGGGCACCATGGTGCCCGCCCTTCTGGTAAGGAACCACCGGCTCAGCCCGCAGCCAGCACCCATCCTGTCCCCACCGTCCCTGGCCTCCTGAGGGCGTCACCGGTTGTGCAAGGATGTCACGAGCCGGGGCGGCCTCAGCAGCCGGAGCAAAGGGCCCGCGCGGGGACCAAAGGTCCCCCAGGCACAGCGACAAGGGCCAATAAAACCATACAGCCCCGCGGCGGGACAGGGACGGGGATTTTCCACCCGGCTCGGGGTGGCCCCATCCCCGTGGGGACACGGGGGTCCCCGCCGGGGGAAGCGGGGGGCCCATGTGTGCCGGCCGTGGCGGGGCCGCCGTCAAAGGGCCCTTTGTTCCCGGTCACGCGCCGCGGCTGGCCGTTGCGAGGCGACGGCTGGGCCGGGAGGGCAGGAGGCGGCGAGCGAGAGCCGGGTCCAGGGCCTCCGTCGTGGCCGCACGCCCGGGACGGGGCACCCGGAGGGGCCCATCCCCGTGGCGTTGGGGCATCTCGGGGTGCTCGTGCCCATAGTGCCTGGCTGTCTTTGAGAGCCTGTCCGTTTCCCCCCAGCTTCAGGGTGTTTCGGGGTGCCCATCACTGTGGCATCAGGGCACCCATGGGGTCCCATCACCGTGGCCTCAGGGTGCCATCAGGGAGGAGCCGATTCTCTTGGTGTCAGGGCACCTCGGGGTGCTCATCCCCGTACCACCCGGGTGTCTCTGGGTGCCCAGCAGGGCACCTGGGGGGCCCGGGGATGACACATGGCATCAGGGCCCCTTAGGGGGGGCTGTCCCTGGGACATCAGGGTCCTGCTGTGCACCCATCCCTGTGGCATCAGGGTGTCGCTGGGTGCCCATCGCCACGGCATCAGGGCACCTTGGGGGCCCATCATCGTGCTGTCAGGGCACCTTGAGGAGTACGGGGACAGCTTCCCCATGGCACAAGGGAGGCCTCAGGGGGGCCCAGCCCCGTGGCCTCAGGGTGCCTTGGGGAGGAGGATGGAGCCCATCCTCGTGGCACCGGGGCACCTCATGGTGCTCATGGCATCAGGGTGCCATGGGACAGGGGGTCCTTGCCCTGTGGGTGTCACTGCATCTCAGGGGACCCATCAGCATAGCTTCAGGGCACCCCGGGGTGCTTGTCCCCATAGTGCCTGGGTGTCTCCGGGCTCCCTCTGGGCCCATCCCTGTGGTATCTGGGTGTCTCTGGGTGCCCATCCCCGCGGCACCCAGGCACAGCCACGGGTGCAGCCGCGCTCCCCGCGCCCGCTCTGCCAGTGCCATCTGCTGGCAAAGGCGGCCGCTTTTGCCAGGCGCCCGCACGTGCCCGGCTGCACACCCGTGTGTGCACACCCGCTCCCCCTCAGCACACGGGACACGCGAGGTGCCAGCTCTGCGGGTTTATTTGCCCTCTGCGATGCCGGGAGGTTGCTGCTGCCCTGCTCAGTTGTTGTTCATGGTCTGGAAGAGAGAAGTGGCTGAGGGGGGTGCGACACCCCGGTGCCCTGATACCCCAGCACCCCGGCATCCCCGCACCCCAATGTCCCAGCACCCTGGTACCTGGGCTCCCCGACAGCCCAGCACCCTGGCACTGCAACGTCCCAGCACCCCGGTGCCCTGGCACCCTGACATCTGAATATTCTGACACCCCAGCACCCCAACACTATGGTACCCCAGCACCTCGACATCCCAGCCCCATGGTACGCTGGCACCCCAACACCCCGGCACCCCAACACCCAGCATTATGGCACCCCAGCAACCTGGTACCCCAACACCACAGCATCCCAGCATCCTGGCACTCTGGCATGCCAGCACCCTGGCACCCCATTACCCCAGCACCCCATTGTCCCAGCACCCTGGCACCCACCTCGGCGATCCAGTCCTCGAAGGCGGAGACGCGGGTGAAGACAGTGGGCTTCTTCGGGGTGTCGCAGCCCAGTCCCGAGACGAAGCTGGCGATGCCGTGCACCTCCCAGTGCCCATCGGCAGCCTGGCAGTTCAGGGGGCCGCCCGAGTCGCCCTGGGGATGGGGTCGGGGTCAGGCTGGGGTTGGGGTGCCCCGGCTCCCCCAGCACGACGCAGCCCGGATCGGCACTCACGTTGCAGCCGGCCTTCTCGGCTCCGCCGGCGCAGATCATGGTGGTGCGGATGGCCAGGCTGCCCCACCAGTCGGGCTGCGTGCAGTGCTCGTGGTCCACCACGGGCATCAGCGCCTCCTGCAGCCGGTCTGGCAGCGGGCCCCCAGCTGCCAATGGGGTGGGGGCTTAGGGACCCAGACGGACAGCCCTGTGCCTGGCATCCTGCCCGCCAGCCCCATCCATCCCACGTCCATCCAGCATCCACACACCACCCGTCCATCATCCGTCTATCCATCATCCATCTATCCATTCTTCCATCCATCCCACATCCATCCATCCATCCATCCATCCATCCATCCATCCATCCATCCATCCAAACATCTGTCCATCATCCATCAATCCTTCCAACGAGCCCCCATCCCTCCCTCCCACGTCCTTCCCTCCATCCCATCCTTCCCCCCTTCCATCCCTCCATCCCTCCTTCCATTCCCCCATCCCTGTCTCTCCACGCCTCCCTTCTTTCCGCCACCCATCCCTCCTTTCCTCCATCTCTCCATCCCGCATCCTCCCCCCCGTCCCTCCCTCTCCCTCCCCGGGGAGCAGCCGGGCGCTGTCCCCACGCCGCGGGGACGCACTGGACAGACGTCCCCAGCCGCTCAGGTAGCAGGGGTAGCCGTCGGGCAGGATGGTGCCCGCGGGCGGCAGCTGCCCCGTCTGCACTTGGTTGTTGAGCACCGCGTTGTGCCGCAGCTTCATCAGGGCGATGTCGTTGCTGCCACGTGGGGACACACACGTGTCATGGGGGCTCTGCGTGGGGACAGCATCCCCCCGCGCCGCCGGGCCCCGGCTCACCCGCAGGCCACACATGAGCTTCTCCACTTAGGGTGCACGAAGATGTCGGAGGTGGCGACGGGGATGCGCTGCTCGGGGCCCTCGGCGGAGCTCATGTCGTACTCACCCAGCACCACCTCGTAGGTGAGCGTGGAGCTGCCCATGGGGACGCAGCCCTCAGGGGACGCCACGCTGGGTGGCACCGGGGGCGCCCCAGGGGACAGAGGCTGCAGCCCTCCTGCACCCATCCCTGCAGCCTGCACTCCTTCTGTGCGCCCACGTGGCACCCTCCTTGCACCCATCCTGCATAGCCCATCACCCCCATGCCTGTCCTCCGTGTGTCCTGGACCTCCTGCGTGCACCCACCCTGCACCCCTCCTGCACCCTGCACCCCTTCCGTGCACCCATCCTGCACCTCGCACCCCCTGCACCCATCCTGCTCCCTGCACCTCTTCCGTGCACCCGTCCTCCCACCCTGCACCCCACATCCCCTCCATGCACCTATCCCTGCATCCAGCATCATCCTTACCCCACCCAGCACCCCTCCTGCACCCTGCACCCATTCCATGCACCCACCCTGCACCATGCAGCCCCCCTGCACCCATCCTGCACCCCGTACCCCTTCCGTGCACCCACCCCGCCCCCCCTGCACCCATCCTGCGCCCCGCTCACGAGATGCAGTGCGCGGCCGTCATCACCCAGTCGGGCGCGATGAGGGTGCCCCCGCAGGTGTGGCGGAAGGTGCCGTCGCGCTCATACTGCAGCGAGATCTGCGGCGGGGACGCGGGCACACGGGGTGGGAGGGCGCCGTGTCACCCACTGACTGTCCCCGCCACGTCCCCGTCCCCGTCCCCGTGCCGCTCACCTGCCAGGGCCAGCTGTAGGGCACCGCGTCCTCCCCGTTCACCACCCGCGACTGCGGCTCTTTCGGCAGCACCGCGGCCTGGCAGCCTGAGAGGCAGGGTGCCGGTCACCCCGGGGTGCCGGGACCCCCAAATTGGGGATGCCGGAGGGGTTTGAGGACAGCTTACCGCCAGCCACCAGCAGCAGGGGGACGAGGAGCGTCAGCATCATGATCACGGCTCGGCGAGGGCCCACGGGGCGGTCGCCAGCCTTAAATCTCCCCCCTTATCAGGGCACCCCCCGCCCCAAGGACACCCCTGGGAAGGGGCAGCCGGCACCCAGCTGGGTGCTGCCAGGGGGTGCGGGGTTCCCCTGCGGGGTGGGGGGGGGTGCCGGGACCCCTCCCTGTGGTCACACTGTGGGGGGCACCCCACGGGCATGGCTGAGGGGGTCCCGGCGCCCTGCGTGGGGCACCCTGGGGTGCCAGCCCCCCTGGGAGCCACGCAGGTGTGGGGGCCGGGGGTTAACCATTAACACCTGGCCTTGGCTGTGGGGGCTGGGGGGGGGGGCACATGGCCACCAGCACCCGTCCAACCAGGCCTGCGTGGGTGCGGCTGGGGGCTGTGTGTCCCCATATGGCCCCCCCATGGACTCAGTGCCATATATACCACATACACCCCCCCGGCCCCACAGCCCCCCTCCCATAGCAGCTCTGCCTCCCGTAGCCCCATACCCCTCGTGCTCCTGGTGCCCCCAGCCCCCTTATAACCCCTATACTCCCCCAGGTCCCTTGTCCCCTCCAATGTCCCCATACCGCCAGGTATCCACCATGGACCCTACAGCCCCTGTGCTCCCCAGGGCTCCTCTGCCCCCGTAGCCCCCGTGCCCCTGGTGCCCCCAGCCCCCCAGTTACCCCCTGTGCTCCCCATAGCCCTGGTGTTCCCCCATAGCTCCCATACATCCCCAACACCATTAGTGCCCCCAGACACCCTATATCCCTGTGCTCCTTATAGTCCCTATATGCCATCATAAACCCCATACCCCCACATACCTGGTGCCCCCCCATAGCTCCTGTGAACAACTGTGTCCCCCAGAGTCCCTGTGTCCCCTACAGTCCCCATATCCTTTATGCACCTGGCACCCCATAGCTTCTATATGCCCTGTACTCCCATAGCCCCTGTGCCCCCCATACCCTCATGTCCTGGTCCCCCTAGAGCCCCAAAGCCCCCCTGCTCCCCAAGCCCCCCCCCCCCGCCCCAATATGCTCCATACTGCCCAACGCCCCTGCTCCTGCACATGGCCCCCATCACCCCCATAACCCCCATAGACGCCCGTGCCCCTGTCCCAGCCTGGGGCTGACCCAGCGCCACCACCCTGTGCTGGGGGCTGTGGGGTCCCCTGGTGGCGCTGGGTGTCCCCATGGGCCCGCCTGTGTCACCTGGGTGTCGCTGTGGGCACGTCACACAGCAGCAGCCCCGTGCGCACGTGTGTCCCCGAGCGTGTGCCTGGGTGTCCCCACAGCCCCCCGTGTCCCTGTGTGCGCCCCACGTCCTCACAGCGTCCCCACACGTCCCCACGGGCGTGCACAGCGGTGCCCCCGCGGTCCCCACGCACCCCCGTGTCCCCGTGGGTGCGCACAGAGGTGCTGCCGTGTGGCTGCGTGTGGCTGCACAGGAGGTGCTCCACATGTCCCCACGGTGTCCCTACGTATCCCCACGGTGTCCCTACGTGTCCCCGTGTCCCTGTGCCAACGCACGGAGGTGCCCCCGAGCTGTCCCCGCACACCCCATGTCTCTGTGCACCAAAGGGTCCCCAGCGTGTCCCCAGGTGTTGTCACGCGTGCACGGGAGGTGCTCCCCACGTCCCCACGCCGTCCCCACGCTGTCCCCACGCCCTCCCGTGGGCATGCACGGAGGTGCCCCCACGCTGTCCCCGCACCCCCCCCGTGTCTCCGCGCACCGAAGTGCTCCCGGGGTGTCCCCAGGTGTTGCCACGCGCCCGCACGGGACCTGCTCCCCGCGTCCCCGCGCTGTCCCCGCGCGTCCCCACGTCCCCGTGGCCAGGCACAGAGGCGCCCCACGCCACTCCCCCCCCCCCCTCCCCCGGTGTCCCCGTGCAGCCCCCCGGGTGTCCCCAGCTGTCCCCGTGCCCCCCACGTCCCCACGCGCCCCCGCGTGCGCGCGCGGCGCTGCCCCGGTCCCCCCCCCCCCCACCAACGAGCCCCGTGGGCGCGTGCCCCGGTCCCCTCCGTGGGCGCGTGCCCCGGCGGCCCCGCCCAGCAAGCGGGGCGGGCCCGGGGCCGGGGCCGGGACCGGGGCGGCGGCGCGGAGCGGGACGGAGCGGGACGGAGCGGAGCGGGGCGATGGGGCCGCCGGTGCCCGCCGCGCTGGGCGCCCTGCTGCTGCTCGGTGCCCTCGGAGTGAGTCTGGGGGCGGCGGGGAGCGGGGCCGGGTGGGAGCGGGGGGGGGGGGATCCCCCCCCACACACCGTGTACCGGGTCCGGGGGTGGGGGTCCCCCCCCGTGCCCTGTCCCGTGGAGGAATTCCGGTTTCCCCCCCCGTCCCCCCCCGCCGTGCGCCGTGCCCCCCTCGGCTGGGGCCGCCGTCCTCACCGCCCCGTCCCGCGGAGGAGTTGGGGGACCCCCCCCCGGCCCCCGCACCCCACGCGCAACCGGGGACGTGGGGGAGACGCTGCAACGCTGGGGGGGGGGGGGCAGCCTGCCCTGACCCCTGCGGCACCGGGGTTCCCCGTGGACCAGGGGGAGTTGGGGTCCCCCCGGGGGCTGTGGGGTCCCCCTGCCCCATCCCTGGCCCCGTCAGGGAGCCGGGGTCACCCACGGAGTGGGGACACGTGGGGTCCTCGTGCCTTGTCCCCGAGGGAACTGGGGTCTCCCGTGGACAGGGGGGGATTGGAGACGGGGGCCCCCACCGCCCTGCCCCGTCCCGTCTGGGAATTGGGGTCCCCCGGCCTTTGGGGTCCCCACCATCCCCCAAAGCAAACAGGGGGTCAGGCCATGACCCCGTGGGACCCCATAAGTCCCATGGAGGACACGTGTGGGGGCGCACCCTGCTTTTGGGGTGCTGCGCCCCCCCAGGCCCCCCCATCCCCCTCTCCCGCCCTGGCTAAATTTAAAGGGTGACAGGCAGCACCGGGCAGCCTGTAAAAATAGCGCTCCCGAAATACCCCCGGGGGCTGGGGGGGCCACCAGCCATGGGGGGGTTACCTGGGGGGGGTCCCTTGGGTACCCCCAGGGGGTTCAGGGTGCAGGCTGGGGCTGCTGTGATAGGGCTGGGCCTGGTCCCCAAATCTGGGGGGGGTCCCAAAGCGTGGAGCTGGGGGGGTTCCACCGGGTGCTGTGGGGCCCCCACCCGTGCCGGGGGGGGGCAGCCGGGTGGTTTGGGGCTGGGACGCTGCCCGGGGCGGAGAACAGAGGGGCCTTTCTGCTCTGGGCCATGCTGGCAGGGCCGTGCCCCCCCCCCCGCCTCCACAGGGCAGAGGGGTGACAAGGCTGGGGGGGGGACGGGGACTCCGGCTTTGCACCCCCCTAGCCCCGCTGCCACTGTGCGGGCAAGGGGGGTCTGGGGACAGCGGTGGCACCCTGATAGGGGGGGCACCAAGCATGCCTGGGACACCCAGGAATGTGCCAGGGTGGGGGTGTGGGGGGGGGCACCAGCCCTATGGCACCACGGCGTCAGGGCCAGCCCCCCCCACCCCGTTAGGGGGGGGTTTGGGGGCTTGGGGGTGCCCCCCCCCAAAGTGTCCCGCACCGGGAAGGGTTAAGGCGGGCGCGGGGAGAGGTCAGGGCAGGAATGTGTGATAGCATCGGGCCTGGGGGCAGGGGCGGGCGGGGGGGGGCGCGGCGGGGCACGCACACGCGTGTGCACGCACAGACACACGCGTGTGCCCCCCGGCTGCGTGCACGCCGTGCCACGGGGCGGGGGGGGGGGGGGGGGGAGGCTGGCACCCACCCACATGGCTTGCGCGCACCCCCGTGCCGTGCCACGCTCGCACACTTGGGCTCGCACAGGAATCTGCGTGCGCTTGCACGCCCGTGCGTGAGTGTGAGCCTGAGCGTGCTTTGAGGGACGGCTCTGCACGTGTGGGGCCTTCAGCCTCGCGCCACCCTGCTGGGGACCCCCGGGGACCCCCCCAGGCGCCGCCGCCGCCGCACGTGGCCCCGCGCACTCCGGGCGCGCTTCGCCCCTGCCCCGTCACCGGCTCCTGCCGCGGCCGAACTCTCCCATCGCCAAAGATGGCCTGGCCAGGAGGAGGCCGGGGAGGAGGAGGAGGAGGAGGAGGAGGAGGCCGCCCGCCTGCCTGGGTCGGCCGCCAGCCCGGCGTGCCAGCGCGCCCGGTCCCCTCGCATTCCCTCTGCCCCGAAACGCGGCCATTCGGGATAAATTAGGCAATGCGGAGCGGGGAGGAATGTGCCCGGGGGGGGGCACCCTGCTTCCCCCCCCCCCCCCGCCTAGCTCCCCCTCTCCTCCAGCGGGGTTCGGGCCCCCCCCAGCCAACACTCCCACCCTGCAGCTGTTTTTGCCCCCAAATCACTGGGGGGGGGGGGGGTCAGGGGGGGTCAGGCAGCTGCTGGCGTCCCCGGGGGCGTCCCCGCCAGCTGCGGCGGCACGGGGGGGTGCACCCCCTCCACCCCCCCCCCCCCCAGCCCACAGGCACTCAGCACCGCAGCCGGGTGCCCTTGGCCGGGGAGGCCGGCAGGCGGAGGAAGCTGGGGGGGGGAACACCTTTTGGCTTGGAGAGCTCCGGCCTTGGGGAAACAATGGGGCTGGGGGGGGGCGGCTATTAATAACCCCCCCGGTTATTATTCCTGGCCCCTCCACGGCCGGGGCTTCCTGCGTGCCGGGGCGGTGCGTCACCCCGCGCTTCCTCCTCTTCCTCGCCCGGACGCCGCGGTGCAAAGGGGGGGGGCACATCCATAGGGTGGGGGGGTGGATTTATAGGGGGGGGCCCTCTGCGGTTCGGGGCGTCGAGCGAAGCCGCACGTGGCGCCGGCGGACGTGACAGCGGGGTGGTGCTTCCTCCTCTTCCTCCTCCTCCTCCTCCTCCTCCAGCCGGTGCTGCGGAGCCAGGGGCCCCCGCGCCCCATTTCCCCTGTCCCAACGGAGCCTGGGGCAGGATTTGGGCCAGCGAGTGGAAAATGTGAGCGGCGGTGTCCGGCCAGGCGCTCTGCCCCGCCGGGTGAGCCGGGCGCCCGGGTGCCGCGGCCGGGGCCGCTTCCGGTAACCCGAGATGGGCCCGGGCCCCCCCCGCACCCCCCGCGCCCCGCTGGCGCCCGGCCCCGCCACCGAACAGCTGGGCTGGGGCGGCCGGGGGGGGCTCCGTGCCCGCCAGGCCCCGCTGCGTGGGGGCGGTGGTGGCAGAGCACCCGCAAGCTCAGTGCATGCGTGGGGAGCAGCGGCAGAGCACCCTGACACCTGCAGCGTGTTTGGGGGTGCGGGGGGGGGTGATGGCAGAGCACCCACCCCCTCGGTGCATGTGTGGCAGTGGAGCACCCCCAAGCTCGGTGCGTGCATGGGGGCACCAGCAGAGCACCCCCACACACTCAGTGCATGCAATGGGGGCACCAGCAGAGCACCCACAAGCTCAGTGCATGCATGGGGGCACCAGCAGTGTACCCCCCCCTCAGTGCGTGTGTGAGGAGCAGCAGCAGAGCACCCGCAGGCTTGGTGCATGCGTGGGGGGCACCAGCAGAGCACCCCCGCACTCAGTGCATGCAATGGAGGCACCAGCAAAGCACCCACAAGCACCGTGCATGCATGGGGGGGGCACCAGCAGAGCACCCCCAAACTCCATGCATCCATGGGGGGGGGGAGGGGGGCACCAGCAGAGCACCCCCAAACTCCATGCATGCACGGGGGGGGAGCAGCAACAGAGCACTCACCAGCTCAGTGCATGCCTGGGGGACCTCCCCTTGTGCCTCAGTTTCCCCCATTGCACCCCCTATGCCATAGCAGCCAAGGCCAGCAGTGGCACCTGCGGGGCATCCCCTCCCGCAGCTGGGTTATTTTGGGGTGCCCGCCGTCTGCGCGGTGGGGGGGGGGACGCCACGATTCCGATTCCCACCCATTGTGCGGGCGAGTGGGTAAATCCCCCTGGGCTCCGCGCCGGCCCCCAGCGCCTGCTTAATCCGCCCGCGCTTGTTTGCACAGCAAAGTGCTGCCCCGACGGATTCCTCCTCGCCAGCCTGCATGGGCGCCAGTGGGGGGGGGGGGGAGGGCGGCCCTCATCCCCCCCCCGGCACCGTGGGCACCGCGCTGGGTGCTGGGGGCACCCAAGGGGGCAGCCGGCAGGGTGCTGGTGCCCATGCGCGTGTGCACACAGGGGCGTTGCAGTTGCAGGGTGTGGGTGCATGGTGCTGTGTCGCTGTGCACGCGTGTCCCCGTGTCGGTGCGTGCACGAGGTTGTGCAAATGCACATGCAAGCAGCCCTGTGTCAGTGCACACACGTGTCCCCATGTCGGTGCGCACACATGTCCTTGTGTTGGTGTGCTCATGTGTCCCTGTGTCACTGCGCACATGTCCCTGTGTCCGTGCACACGTGTCCTTGTGTCCCTGCACTCGTGTAGCAGTGTGAGGGCGTGCACATAGCACCATGTTGCTGTGCACGCGTGTCCCCGTGTCAGCACAAATGCACACGCAGACACCCCTGTGTTGCTGTGCACACACATCCCGGTGTCGGCACACGCGTGGCAGTGCAAGTGCGTGTACGTGCCCCATGTCGCTGCACTTGTGGTGGTGCAAATGCACACGCAGACATCCCCGTGTCGCCATGCACACGTGTCCTTGTGTCAGTGTGCACGTGCAGCAGCGCAGATGCACTCGCGTGGCACCACGCTGCCGTGCACACACATGCACGAGCCGGCACGCGCACGCAGCGGTGAGGATGCATGTTCCCGGCCACACGCCGCCGTGCACGGAGCACTCACCCCCGTGTCAGCGCACGCACGGCGGTGAAAGCGCCTGTGCACGGCCCCCTGCCGCGGTGCACACGCGTCCCCCCGCCGCGCACCACCCGGGTGCAGCTGCACACGCGTGTGTCCCCACGCTGGGGCCACGCTGGGTGCAGGAATGCGGTGGGTGGGCGGCGGGGGGGGGGGGGGGGCGAGATGAGCTCATTCCCCCCCCCGCCCCCCCCCAGCCGCGTCGGCCGTGACTCCACCGCCCAGCTATGCAGCCCCGGCCCTCCCAGCAGCCCCGGGGCGGGGGAGCCCCAGTGACGTGGCCCGGCGGTGACGGCCGTGTCCCCCCCCCCCCCCTCCAGGTGACCCACGGTGCCAGGGGCTTGGCCGAGACCACGTTCCCCGAGGACACGGTGGCCGACCGCGTCGGGGGCGCGCGGGGGCGGCGGTACTACGCCCAGCTCTCCGATGACGAGGACCTGCTGGCAGATGAGGCGTCCGGGGGTAACGTGGCACGGGGTGGCACCGGGGGACGCACACACACACGCGGGGCCGCGTGGTCCCTGCGTGCCCCCGAGGGCTCACAGTGTTGCTCTCGCAGATGGCAGCGGGGAGTACGGCAGCGGTGACATCCAGCTGGTGGCCAGGGGCCCCCCGGCGCCCGGCGTCGGGCTGGCACCCACCGGTAAGGGGACGCCGCTGGGTGGCACCGGCGCCCGCGGGACACCGCGCTCCTCCACGCTGCGCTCAAGCTCTGTCTCTTCTCCATCCTCTCTGCTCTCCTTCCTCCTCCTCCTCCTCCTCGGCGGGCAGCGCCCGTGCCCCCGCCGGCGGGCATGGTGGTGGCCGAGCCCGAGGATGACCCCCCGCTGAGTAAGTGCCACTTCTCGTGACCCCCCCCGGCGCCTTCCGACTCTTTCCCAGTGCTGTGGGCTGGTTTCCTTCAGTGGCGGGGGGCTGGCTGGTGCGGGGGGGTGCTGCTGGGGACGGGGGTACCTGGGGGGTATTTTCAGGGGCGCCAACACCCTCTTCCTCCCCCGCAGTTTATTTTCGGGCGCTGGTGAACTTCACCCACAGCATCGACTACAGTCCCCGGCTGGAGGATGCCAACTCGGAGGAGTTTCGGGAGGTCTCGGAGGCCGTGGTGGATACTGTGAGTGGGGGGCACCAGGGGGCACCCCCAGCCCGGGTTTTGGTGGGGGGCACCCAAGGGTGCGCCCTCACCCCCGTGCTTCCCCTCCATCAGCTGGAGTCAGAGTATTACAAGATCCCCGGGGACCAAATGGTCAACGTGGTGTTCATCAAGTGAGTGGGGGCACGGGGGGCAGCAGGGAGGTTTGGGGGTGCAGGGGAGGTTTGGGGAGGACGAGAAGATTTGGGGGTGGTGGGGAGGCTTGGGGTGCAGGGGAGGCTCAGGGTGCAGGGGAGGCTCAGGAGGGATGGGAAGGTTTGAGGTGCAGGGGAAGTTTGGTGGGATATGGGGAGGTTGGGGGACATGGGGATATTTGGGGTGCAGGGGAGGTTTGGGTGGGTGGAGAGGTTTTGGGGTGCAGGAAAGTTTGGGGTCACAGGGAGGTCTGTGGATGAGATGCTTTGGGGAGTGCAGAGGAGGTTTGGGGGCAGGAGAAGTTCTGGGGTGCAAGGGAGGTACAGGGTGCAGCGGAGGTTTTGGGGGAGCAGGAAGTTTTGGGGGTGCAGGGAGTTGGGGTGGGGGGCTTTGGGGCGCTGACCCCCTGCCCTCAGGGAGCTGGAGGGCAGCGTCTTCGTGGAGCTGGACGTGGGCTCGGAGGGCAACGGGGACGAGGCGCAGATCGGGGCCGTGCTGCGGGACGTGGTGGCTGCCGGCTCCATCGCCTCCTTCGTCACCTCGCCCGTCGGCTTCCAGTTCCGGCGCCTGGGGGCCGGTGAGCACCGGGGGGGCACAGAACACCCCCCCCCCCCCCATACCCCAACTGTGGGGCCACTGGGGACTGCACGGGGTCCTGCGTGCCAGCACGCCTTGAGCCCCCCATTTTTTGCCGTTCACGTTGTGACATCTGAGGGCGGGTGACGGGGGGGGGACAGGACGCAGGACACCCCCCCTGACGGTGACCCCCCCCCCGTGCAGTGACCCCTCACCTGCGCCCCTGCACCGCCCTGGAGTTCTCCTGCGGCAGCGGTGAGTGCATCGCCCACGAGTACCGCTGCGACCGCCGCCCCGACTGCCACGACGCCTCGGACGAGCAGGGCTGCGGCGAGCCCCCCCCGGTCACCTCCTCGGCGCGCCCCGCGCCCCCCAGCACCGCCCGGCCCGCCACCACCCGCCCGCTGGTCACCGTCCCCGCCACCACCCGCCGCCCCCCGCCACCCAAAGCCGGGTGCCGGCCGGCCGAGGCCACCTGCGCGGACGGGCGCTGCGTGCCCCGCGACTACCTCTGCGACGGCGAGCGCGACTGCGCCGACGGCAGCGACGAGGAGGACTGCGGTGAGTTACCGGGGGGGCGGCGGCGGTGGCGGTGGCACCCCGGGGTGGGTGCTGACATCCTGCCCCCCCCCCCCAGGCACCCCGTCGCCCTGCGAGCCCAACGAGTTCAAGTGCCGCAACGGGCACTGCGCCCTGAAGCTGTGGCGCTGCGATGGGGACAACGACTGCGGGGACGGCTCGGATGAGACCGACTGCCGTGAGTGTGGCTGGGAGCGGTGGGGACGTGCGGTGACATGGCTCCGGCTGATGGCTGCGGTCCGTTGCAGCCACCAAGGCGCCCGGCGCGGCGTGCGGGCCGGACCAGTTCAGCTGCGTGGCCAGCGGGACCTGCATCCCCGCCAGCTACCACTGCGACGAGGAGCCCGACTGCCCCGACCGCTCCGACGAGGTTGGCTGCAGTAAGTGGCACCCGGGGACACGGGGACACCGGGGAGGGGCTTGGGGCACCGTGCCATGGCACCGTGTTGGGGACGCTGCGCCCAAGCTGGGGGGCGCGGTGATGGGGACGCTGCGCTGCTGGGCACGGCTGGGAGCCGGTGCTGGGGACGCTGCGCCCAAGCTGTGGCGCGGCTGGGGACGCTGATGTGGCACCGTGCTGGGTGCCGTGCTGGGACGCTGCGTCCCTCAGGTGGGGCTGGGGACCCCGTGCCCAAGCCGTGCCGGGCTGGGGACACTGCCACCCAAGTGGGGCGGGGGTCCCTGGGCTGGGGACCCCGTGCCCAAGCCGTGCCATGCTGGGGTCCCTGTGCCGTGCCACCCAGCGTGGTGCCATGGAACGCCGCGTCCCCTGCGCTGGGCGGGGGACCCTGCGGCGCGGCACCGTGCCGGGACGCCGGGGTCCCCGCAGCCGGGGGCCGGGGGGGTGCCGGGCGCAGGGGGTGACGCGCGCCCCGCAGTGCCGCCGCAGGTGGTGACGCCGCCGCGGGAGTCGGTGCAGGCGGTGCCGGGGCAGACGGTGAGCTTCACCTGCGCCGCCACCGGCGTGCCCACCCCCATCATCACCTGGCGCCTCAACTGGGGGAACATCCCCCCCAGCCGCAGGTGGGCGGGGCCGCGGGAGGGGCGGGGCCAATGGTGGGCGGGGCCGCGGGAGGGGCGGGGCCAATGGTGGGCGGGGCTTGCGGTTAGGGGAGGGGCCTGCGGGGGCGGGGCTCGCGCAAGGGGCGGGGCTGTGGGGTGGGAGGGGCGTGAGGGGGCGGGGCTTGGCGAGGGGTGGGGCCTGCCGCAGACTGGGGGCTTTGCAAAGGTGAGCGGTGAGGGCGGGGCTTATGGGGGCGGGGCTTCTGCTGGGGGCGGGGCTTCTGATGGGGGCGGGGCTTCTGATGGGGGCGGGGCTTCTGCCGGGGGCGGGGCTTCTGCCGGGGGCGGGGCTTCTGCTGGGGGCGGGGCTTCTGATGGGGGCGGGGCTTCTGATGGGGGCGGGGCTTCTGCCGGGGGCGGGGCTTCTGCCGGGGGCGGGGCTTGCAGCAGGCAGCAGGGCTGTGCCCAAGGCTGGTCCTCGCGCTGGGCAGCGTGGTGTGCCAGGCGTGCACTGAGCGTGCCGGGCACCAAGCGTGTCATGCACCGAGCGTGTCATGCACCAGGGGTGTTGTGCACCAAGTGTGTTGTGCACCGAGCGTGTCATGCACCAGGGGTGTTGTGCACCAAGTGTGTTGTGCACCGAGCGTGTCATGCACCAGGGGTGTTGTGCACCAAGTGTGTTGTGCACCGAGCGTGTCATGCACCAGGGGTGTTGTGCACCAAGTGTGTTGTGCACCGAGCGTGTCATGCACCAGGGGTGTTGTGCACCGAGTGTGTTGTGCACCGAGTGTGTCATGCACCAGGTGTGTTGTGCACCAGGTGTGTTGTGCACCGAGTGTGTCATGCACCAGGTGTGTCATGCACCAGGTGTGTTGTGCACCGAGCGTGTCATGCACCAGGTGTGTTGTGCACCGAGCGTGTCATGCACCAGGTGTGTTGTGCACCAGGTGCGTCATGCACCACGCACGCCAGGCACCGAGCATGCCAGGCACCAAGCACGCCGCGCACCAAGGATGCTGTGCACCGAGCACGCTGTGCACCGAGCGTGCAGTGCAGTGAGCGTGCTGTGCACCGAGCACGCCACGTGCCAAGCACGCCATGTGCCAAGCACGCCGTGCACTGAGCACGCGGTGCCGTGAGCACGCGGTGCAGTGAGCGTGCCGTGCAGGGTGTCCATCGTGAGCGAGGGCGGGCAGGGCACGCTGACCATCCGGGACGTGAAGGAGGCTGACCAGGGCGCCTACACCTGCGAGGCCATCAACACCCGCGGCATGGTCTTCGGCATCCCCGACAGCGTCCTCACCGTCACCCCCCGCCCCGGTGAGCGTCCCCAGCTGCCGCCACCTCCCCATCCTGTGCCCCTGTCCCTGCGCCCTCACCTGATCCCCTCCCCGTCCCCGCAGGTCCCTGCCCCGAGGGCCACTTCCAGGTGACGGGCACATCCCGCTGCCTGCCCTGCTTCTGCTTCGGCGTCACCACCGCCTGCCGTGCCACCGCCCGCCACCGCCACCGCCTGCATCTGCGCTTCGACCACCCCGATGACTTCAAGGGTAAGTCGCGGGGACAGGGGGACAGAGCGCAGGGAGGGGGGCGACACACAGGGCTGAGCCTCTCCCCACAGGTGTCAACGTGACGGTGCCATCAACTCCATCCCTGCCGGCGCTCGCGGCCACCCAGCTGCACGTGGACGTGGCCACCGAGGAGTTCCAGCTCCTGGACCTGTCCCGGCGCTTCCTGGCTCTCGACGCTTTCTGGGCACTGCCGGCCCCCTTCCTGGGTGACAAGGTGACCGTGGGTCAGCGGCAGGGCTGGGGACACCCCGGCACAGCCGCTGACACTGCGCTGCCCTTGCCAGGTGGACGCTTATGGTGGGGCGCTGAGCTATGGCGTGCGCTACCGGCTGGGCCGGGGGCCCCCCGAGCCAGCCCCCCGCCCTGACGTGCTGCTGCGGGGCCGGGGCCGCCAGCTCCAGGCGCGCGCTGGGGACACCCAGCCCGACGTCCTCAACCGCCGCCGCATCCCCTTCACCGAGGTGGGTGCGCTGGGGACGGGCGCTGAAGGGCGCTGACGGATGCTGGTGGCACCCTGGGGTGACGCCGGCGCTCACCGTCCCCACAGGACAACTGGGAGGACGAGACGGGCGCCCCGGTGAGCCGGGAGCTGCTGCTGATGGTGCTGCAGGAGCTGGAGGGCATCTTGGTGCGGGCGGTGTATGACGGGCGCATGGCCAGCGTGGGGCTCAGCGACGTGGCCATGGATATCACCAGTCCTGGGGACACCAGCTTGGCACCTGCCGGGGACGTCGAGGAGTGCAGGTGACCGGCGGTGGCTTGCGGGCCCTGGCAAAGCAACGCATCCACCAGTGTGGTGCCACCAGCGCGGTGCCTCCATCGTGGTGCCACTGTGGGGGTGCCACCGTCACACCGCTGTGTCCCCAGGTGCCCCGTGGGCTACACGGGGCTGTCGTGCCAGCGGTGCGCCGCCAATTTCGAGCGGGTGCCGCAGGGACCCTACCTGGGGACCTGCTCGGGCTGCAGCTGCCACGGCCACTCCAGCACCTGCGACCAGGTCTTTGGGCACTGCCTGGTAAGGACGGGGACATGGGGACAAGGGACATGGGGCCGGGGGCTCAGCCACAAGGCAGTGCCACCAATCCCTGTGCTGTCCCCGCAGAACTGCCAGCACAACACGGAGGGTCCCCAGTGCGAGAAGTGCAAACCTGGCTTCTTTGGCGACGCCACGCAGGGCACGGCCACCGCCTGCCGCCCCTGCCCCTGCCCCTACACCGAGCCAGCCCGCAGGTGGGTGCTGCCCTGGGGGGCTTGCGGGGGACTGGTGGCACGTCATGGCCCCACGTCACCGTCCCCTCGCCCGCAGGTTCTCTGAGTCGTGCTTCCTGGACACGGATGGCCAGGCCACCTGCGATGCCTGCGCCCCTGGCTATGCTGGCCGCCGCTGTGAGAGGTGGGTGGGCAGGGGGTGGTGAAACGCGGGCTGGGAGAGTGGGCCCCTCGGCCCCCTCCCACGGGCCCCTGTCCCCATCCTCCCCCAGGTGCGCCCCAGGCTATGAGGGAGACCCCATCCAGCCAGGTGGCAAGTGCACCCGCATCGGTGAGTGCTGCCCTGTGTCACCCCGCACCCCCCCGGGCTCTGCCCATTTCTCACCCTCTCTCCCCACAGGCCAGGAGCTCGTCAAGTGCGATGCACGCGGGGGCAAGGACGCGGTGGGCGGCACATGCCGCTGCAAGGTGGGTGTCCGCCTGCCCCGAACCCGCAGCACTCGGGCTGGTCCCTGCAGCACCCAGCCCTGTCCCCCGTGGCACCCAGTTCGTTTTCCCCAGCACCCAGTTCCCCATGGCATCCCTGTGGCACCCAGTCCAATTCCCCAGGGTTTTCCAGTCCTCCTATCGCACCCAGTTTGTCAATCCTCCTGGCACCTGGGCTTCCAGTCCACCGCAGCACCCAGTTTCCCCATCCCCACAGCACCCAGTTTCCCCATCCCCACAGCACCCGTTTTCCCAGTCCCTGTCCCCTCTTGCAGCCCAACGTGACGGGGCGGCAGTGTGATGAGTGCGCGGCCGGGACCTTCCACCTGAGCGACGCCAACCCCGACGGCTGCCTCAAGTGCTTCTGCATGGGCGTCTCGCGGCAGTGCGCCAGCTCCTCCTGGAGCCGCGACCAGGTACCCTGCGCCGCGCTGTGTTGTGCTGTGCCATGTTGTGCCGTGCCGTGCCTTGCCACATTGAGCTGTGCCGTGCCATGTCATGGCGTGCCATGTTGTGCCGTGCCATGTTGTGCCGTGTAATGCTGTACCGTGCCGTGTAAAGTTGCACCGTGCCATGCCATGCTGTGCTGTGCCGTGCAGTGTTGTACTGTGCCGTGCTGTGTTGTGCTGTGCCATGCTTCACCGTGCCATGCCAAGTTGTGCTGTGCCCTGTTGTGCCACGTGATGTTGCATTGTGCCGTGCCATGCTGTGCTGTGCTGTGGTGCACCATGCTCTGCCATGTTGTGCTGTGCCATGTTGTGCACTGCCAAGCAGCACCGTACCGTGTCCCATGCCCCTGTCCCCCACCTCTGCAGGTCCGTGTCACTGCTGAGGAGGTGTCGCCACTGCACCTGACCAACCTGGCAGGCACGGGGACGATGATCAAGGGCTCACGCTTCGCTGCCCCACGGGAGCTCGTCTTCTCCGACTTCTACACACTGCCCCGTGACGTCTACTTCTGGGTTCTGCCCACGTCCTTCACCGGAGACAAGGTGCCGTGGTGGGGACGGGGGGGACAGCAGGGTGTCCACGAGCCCGGCTGAGCCCTGTCCCCGTGCAGGTGACATCGTACGGGGGCGAGCTGCAGTACACGGTGACGCACCACGCACCAGCAGACGCCCAGCCGCTGCAGCGCCAGCCTGACGTCCTGCTGCAAGGCAACGGCATCTTCCTGGAGCACTTCTCTGATGCCACCCCTGCGCCCGGTGTCCCCACCACCGTCACCGTGCCCTTCCGCGAGGTGAGAGCTGGCGTCCCCCTGGGGTGGGTGCTGGGGCTCTGGGGACACATCGGTCACCCTGGGGATGTGCCCGCAGCACGCTTGGCGCCGGGCGGACGGGCGCGATGCCACCCGGGAGCACCTCCTGATGGCCCTGGCCGACATCGACGTCCTCATGATCCGCGCATCCTACACGGACCAACCGATGGAGAGCAGGTACCGGGGCGGCGTGACACTGGCTGGGGACAGGGGACACGCGGGCAGGGCGGTGGGGATATCCTGTCTCGCCCTGCAGGCTTGCTGATGTCCGCCTGGACGTGGCCGTGCCCCATGCCACCGGCCGGCCACCGGCGCTGGAGGTGGAGGACTGTGCCTGCCCCCCCGGCTACCGCGGCCCCTCCTGCCAGGTGAGCTTCCCCCTGTCCCCATGGCTCTGGGGACGTGGCCGGTGGCCAACACCTGTCCCTGTCCCCACAGGACTGCGATGTGGGCTACGCCCGCAGCACCAGCGGGCTCTACCTGGGCACCTGCGAGCGCTGCCAGTGCCATGGGCACGCCGACGAGTGCCATCCTGAGACGGGCGAGTGCCAGGTGAGCCCGGTGCTGGCATGGGGACAGAGTGGGGGGCATGGTGGGGACCCCCTCGCCGTGCCAGCATCTCCCTCTCCCCGCAACACCAGGGCTGCCGGGACCACACGGAGGGCACACAGTGTGACAAGTGCCAGCCTGGCTACTACGGCGATGCCACCCGCGGCACCCCGGGCGACTGCCAGCCCTGCCCCTGCCACGGGCCCCACACCGACACCCAGTAGGTGCCCCCCACCTCCTCCCCGTGCCCCCAGGGGCCACCAGCTGGGGCTCACCCATCGCCCTGCCCTCCCCTCTCCCATCCAGGAGCTGCTTCGAGGACACGGACGGGCAGCCCACGTGCAGCGCCTGCGCCCCGGGACACAGCGGGCGCCTCTGCGAGAGGTGCTGGGGATGCTGGGGTGGCGGGGGGGTGGCAGGGGGTTTGGGGACCCCCCCTCATCGGCTTGTTTCATGTCCCCTCAAAGGTGCTCGCCTGGCTACGTGGGGGACCCGCTGCGGGGAGAGCCGTGCCGAGGTGAGTGTCCTGGGGAGGGGACAACGCGGTGTTCTCTGTTGGGGTTGGGGTCCCCACCTAATTGCTGCCTCCCCCGTGTGACACCCCCAGAGCCAGGTGCCACCGGTGACCAGTGCCAGTGCGACCTGCAGGGCAGCATCGGCGAGCGGTGCGACGCCAGCGGGCTGTGCCAGTGCAAGGTGAGCCCTGTCCCCGTGCCGTGCCGTGTCCCCACATCGGTGAGGGGGGGGGACAACACCACAGCGTCACCCTCCCCGTCCCCTGCAGGCCAACGTGGAGGGTCCCCGCTGTGCCACCTGCCGCCCCCACCACTTCCACCTGAGCGCCGTAAACCCGGCGGGCTGCCTGCCCTGCTTCTGCATGGGCATCGTCCAGCACTGCGCCAGCACCTCCTACTCCCGCGACACGGTGAGTCCCGGTCCCCATGGGTTCCCGCGGTCCCCCGGTGTCCCCAGGCCACTCACCTGCCCTGCCCCGCAGGTCCGGACGCCCTTCGGCCCCGGGAGCTGGCAGGGCTTCGCGCTGGTGAACCGGCAGCGCAGCACCCGCGTGGCCACCGGCTTCAGTGTGGAGATGGGCGCCACGGGGCCCCAGCTCACCTACGGGCGCTTCGGGGAACTGTCCCCTGAGTCCTACTACTGGCAGCTGCCCCAGCCCTACCAGGGGGACAAGGTAACGGCCGGCACCCAGGGGTGCCCCCTCCTCGGGGAGCCCCTTGGGACCCCCAGCTCCATGGGCACCCCTGGGTGCTCGCCCCGGCACGGTTAGCAGGGGGAGGTGGGCGCAGGCTCCCAGTGCCTCCTGCTTCCTCCCCCCTTCCTTTTTTCTTCTCCCTTTCTCTCTTCCCTTTTCCTTTTCACTTTTCCTTTTATTTTCATTTTTTCTCCTTCTTCTTCTTGTCCTTTCTCTTCCCTTTTAGTTTTCCTTCTTAAATTTTCCCTTCCTCTTCTACCTTTTTCTTTTCCTCTTCCCTTTTCCTTTCCTCCTTTTCCTTGCCTTTTCCCTTCCCCTTTTGTCTTTCCCCTTCCCCTTTCTTTTCCCTTTTCTTTTTGATTTTCTTTTCCATTTCCTTCTCTTCTTCCCTTTTCCCTTTTCCCTTTTCCCTTTTCCCTTTCCCTTTCCCTTTCCCCTTCCCTTTCCCTTTCCCTTTCCCTTTCCCTTTCCCTTTCCCTTTCCCTTTCCCTTTCCCTTTCCCTTTCCCTTTCCCTTTCCCTTTCCCTTTTCCCTTTTCCCTTTCCCTTTCCCTTTCCCTTTCCCTTTCCCTTTCCCTTTCCCTTTTCTTTTTTCCCTTTTTCCTTTTCCCTTTTCTTCTGTTTCCTTTTCCCTTTTTCCCTTTTTCCCTTTTTCCCTTTTTTCCCTTTTTTCTTTCTTCGTTCCTTTCCCTTCCCCCTTCCCCTTTCCCTTCCCCTGCCCGTTCCCTCCTTTCCATCCCCTTCCTCCCTTCCCCCCCAACCTCCCCAGACCCCCAGCTCCCCAGAGGCCTTTCCCCAGGGCCAACCCTCAGGTCCCTGCATGGCAGCACCAGGGGGGGTCCCCACACATGCACCGGGCCCCCCCCATTCCCACCTCCCCCTTTTCCCACCCGCAGGTGGGCTCCTACGGCGGGCGGCTCCGCTACACCCTCACCTACACCCCAGGGGGCCGGGGGGCCCCCCTGCCCGACGCCGACATCCAGATCACGGTAGGGGGGTGACAGTTTGGGGGGGGGTTGTGGACGGGATACAGCAGCGGGACCCCCCTGACCCCCTGTATCCGCAGGGCAACGACATCACGCTGGTGGCATACCAGCCCGACCTGCCCCCCGGCACACCGCATGCCTTTGAGATCGTTTTTCGGGAGGTAGGAGCGGGCACCTGCCTTTGGGCCCCGGCACCTGGCACCCCTGGCACCTGGGGGGTGGGCGCCGAGGTGGTGCCCCCCCTGCCCCAACAGCACCTCCCTGCTCGCAGCAATACTGGCAGCGGCCGGACGGGCAGCCGGCCACGCGGGAGCATCTCCTGATGGCGCTGGCCGACCTGGACGAGATCCTGATCCGCGCCACCTACTCAACCAGCATGGCCGCGTCCAGCATCGCCGCTGTCAGCATGGACGTGGCCGTGCCCCCCCGGCCCGGCCTCCCCCCGGCGCTGGAGGTGGAGGAGTGCCGCTGCCCCCCCGGCTACCGCGGCCTCTCCTGCCAGGTGAGCCGGCCCCCGGGGCACCCGGCGTGCTCCGGGTCTGTGGGGAGGTGTGGGGGGGTCATGGTGCTGAGCCCCCCCATCCCTGCCCCTTCTTGCAGGACTGTGCCCCCGGCTACACGCGCACCGGGGGGGGGCTGTACCTGGGGCACTGCGAGCTCTGCGAGTGCAACGGCCACTCGGAGACCTGCCACCCCGAGAGCGGCCTCTGCTCCGTAAGTCTCCCTGGGGGGGTCATGGCGCCCTGCGGCTTTTTGGGGTGCTGGGGCCACCTCCCAGCGCCATGCACCCCCATTCTACTGCCCCCTCCCCCTCCAGGGCTGCTTGCACAACACGGCGGGGGACTTCTGTGACCAGTGCGCGCCCGGCTTCTACGGGGACGCCACCGCCGGCACCCCTGAGGACTGCCAGCCCTGCGCCTGCCCCCTCGTGCACCCTGAAAACCAGTGAGTGTTTGTAGGGGCTTAGAGGGGGGGAGGCGCAGGGAGGGGACGGTCCCCGATGCTTCCCTGTCCCCCCAGGTTCTCACGGACCTGCGAGAGTTTGGGAGGCGGCGGGTACCGCTGCACCGCCTGCGCGCCGGGCTATGCCGGGCAGTACTGCGAGCGGTGAGTGGCGCGGGGGCACCCTGATGTTGTCACCCCAGTACCCTCGCCCTGACATCCCCATCTCATTGTCATCCCCATATCCCTGCCCCAACATCCCCACTGCAATATCGTCACCCCCATATCCTCACTCTTACGTCCCCATCCCAACATCCTCACCCCAACGTTCCCACCCTGATATCCCCACCCCAACATCCTCACCCCGACCTCCCCCCTACAACACCCCCGGTATCTTCAACTGATATCCCCATCCCCATATTCCCACTCCAATATCATCACCCCAATATCCTCACCCCAACATGCCCATCTCGATATCTCTACCCCTATATACTCACTCTGATGTCATCACCCCCATATCGCCATCCCAACATCCTCACCCTGATACCCCCATCTTGATGTCTTCCCCATATCGCCCCTCCAGTGTCATCACCTCAACATCCCCTTCCCAATATCCTACCCATATCCTCCCCACGATGTCTCCACCCCGATATCCTTACCCCAACATCCCCATCTCGGTATCTCCACCCCTATATCCCCACCCCAATGTCATCACCCCCATATCCCCATCCAGATATCTCCACCTCCGTATCTCCACTCCAACTTCTCCATCCTGTTATCTCCACTCCAACTTCCGCACCCCGATATTCCCACCCCCGTATCTCACCCCAACACCCCCCCACATCCTCACCCCGTGCTCCCCCCGCAGGTGTGCTCCCGGCTACGTGGGGGACCCCAGCGTGCGGGGCCAGACGTGCGTGCCGCAGGGCTCGCCACCCCCCCTCGTGGTCCGCGTGCACCCGCCGCGCACAGCGGTGCCGCAGGGCAGCCCGGTGACGCTGCGCTGCCAGGCCAGCGGGGACCCCCCCTTCTACTACCACTGGTCGCGGGAGGACGGGCGGCCCCTGCCCAGCAGCGCCCAGAGCCGGCAGCAAGGTAGGGGGCTGGGGACGGGGACGGGGATGGGGATGGGGACTGGGACACCGGGGTCTCACCCACCCCACACTGCCAGGCGAGGAGCTGCACTTCGCCAGCATCCAGCCCGCCGAGGCCGGCGTCTATGTGTGCTCCTGCCGCAACCTGCAGCACAGCAACGCCAGCCGGGCCGAGGTCATCGTCACCGGTAGGGCACGGTGGTGGCGGTGGGGGGATGGCAGGGGACAGAGCAGGGGACGGGGCTCAGCCCTCTCGTCTCGGTGCAGAGACACCCACCAAGCCCATCACCGTCACCGTGGAGGAGAAGAGAGTGCAGCGGGTGAAGCCTGGGGCTGATGTCACCTTCATCTGCACAGCCAAGAGCAAGGTGAGCCAGGGGCGCCTGCGGGCACCCTTGGGTGCTTACTACATCGCTTGGGCACCCCTGGGTGCTCTCTGGGTCGTGCAGGGCACATGGGTACTCTTGGGTGCCCACATTACCACACAGGCCCCATAGCCACCCACGTGGGACACACAGACACCCCTGGGTGCCTACCTGGGCCTGCAGGGTGCAGGGTCACCCCTGGGTGCCCACCAGGCCACGAAGGTCATGCAGAAGCCCCTGTGTGCCCATGCAGCAGTGCATGGCACCCAGACACCCCTGGGTGCACACCTGGGCATTGGGACACCTTTAGGTGCCCACCCATCTCCATGCGGGTGCCCACCCAGACCCACAGGACCCACGGACACCCCTGGGTGCCCATCAGGCCCTTCCTCACCCCCCTCTTCCCCCTCGCCCCCCAGTCACCCGCCTACACCCTGGTGTGGACACGCCAGAACCACGGGACGCTGCCGTCGCGCGCCATGGACTTCAACGGCATCCTGACCATCCGCAACGTGCAGCCTGAGGACGCCGGCGTCTACGTCTGCACTGGCTCCAACATGCTGGACATGGATGAGGGCACGGCCACACTCTACGTCCAGGGTGCGTTCCCAAGCCCGGGGGGCACCGGGTGCTCTGCACCCCCAAACTGGCAGGGGTTGAGCCGTGGGGACCCCGAGCGTTCTTTCGGTGTTGGCGCGGGTGAAAGCTTCTTCTGGAAAACCCGGCTCCATTGAGGAGCCCAGACGCCGGGGTGATGGGCTCGCATGCCCCAACTTTAAACTTGACCCCCCCTTTTGCAGCCCCTTCGAAGACCCAGATGTTTTATGGACCTGTTGAGTTTATGGAGGGGCACAGACCCGGTAAGTCACCAGGGGGACATCTTGTGGGGGGGCCACACACAACCCCTGCCCGCTGCATGCCGGGGCTCCACCGCGCACCCTGTGCCACACCACCCCCCTGCTTCGTGCCACCCCTTGGGGACAGCGCCGGGGGTGGCGCCGGCACACTCTGAACCCCGCCACGTGTCACCGCAGCCGCCACCGCCACCGCCCCCACCGCCACCGTGGAGCCGGCGCAGCTGAGCGTGGCACCGGGGCAGCCGGCCGAGTTCCGCTGCGTGGCCACCGGCAGCCCTGCGCCCACCCTCGAGTGGCTCGGTAGGTGCTCGCCGCACGTGGGGACCCGGGGACCAGGATGGGGGACGTGGCAGGGGTGACGTGGCGCCCTGTCCCCGCAGGCGCGCTGCCACCACGGGCAGTCACCCACGGCGGGATGCTGCGGTTCAGCGCCGTCGAGCCGTCCGACCAGGGGCACTACATGTGCCGCGCGCGCAGCAGCGCCGGCCAGCACACGGCGCGGGGTTTCCTCCATGTGCAAGGTGAGTGTTGTCCCCCGACGTCCCCGATGTCCCCATCCCGGTGCTGGCACTGACCCCGTGCTGCCTGCAGGCGCCGGTGAGCCCCAGGTGCAGGTGAGCCCAGAGCGGACGGAGGTGCAGGAGGGCTCCACAGTGCGGCTGTACTGCCGGGTGTCGGGGTCACCCACTGCCACCATCTCCTGGGAGAAGCAGGGGGGCTCCCTGCCACCACAGGTGAGCCGGGCGTGAGCACCCATGGGTGCTCCCCTGGGGTGGTGGTATGTCTTGGGTGCCGCTCACCCCATCCTCATGCTGCAGTCCCGCTCTGAGCGCACCGACATCGCCACGCTGCTCATCCCCTCCATCACGGTGGCCGATGGTGGCATCTACCTCTGCGTGGGCACCAGCGCCGCCGGCACAGCCCGTGCCAGCATCGAGGTGGTGGTGGTGCCAGGTGAGTGTTAGGGACTCCGCTCTGGGGACACCACTGGGGTTTGGGGATGGTTTTTGGGGCACCCTGGGTGCCTGCCAGAGCTGCAGCCTGCCCTACTCCCCGCAGGGGCCGCGCCGCCCGTCCGCATCGAGTCCTCGTCCCCCTCTGTCACCGAGGGACAGACCCTGGACCTCGACTGCGTGGTGGCAGGATCAGGCCACGTCACCGTCACCTGGTACAAGCGCGGCGGCTCCCTGCCCGCCGGCCACCAGGTAGGGCACAGGCAGCGGGGGAGTCACCCCAAATCCTGCCCTGTCCCCCTCTCTCTGACACTGATGTGTCGCCGCCAGGTGTCGGGGTCCCGTCTTCGCGTCCCCCACATCACGGCGGCTGATTCAGGCGAGTACGTGTGCCGGGTGAACTCGGGAGCCACCGTCCGGGAGGCGTCTGTCATCGTCACCGTTGTGTCTGGCTCCGGGCTGTCCTATGGTGAGGCCGGGCTCAGTGCTGCGGGTTGCCGCGGGTGGCCCTGGGTGGTGTGCCATCTCCCTGCCATCGCTCCATCCTCCTTCCCAGGGCCACCAGGCTCGGGTGGCACAGCCCCCGTCAGGATCGAGGCATCCTCCTCCACCGTGGCCGAGGGACAGACCCTGGACCTCAACTGTGTCATCGCCAGCCCCGCGCAGGCCACCGTCACCTGGTACAAGCGCGGCGGGTCCCTGCCGGCCAGGCACCAGGTAGGGGACGCAGGGGGCTCTGTGTCCAGCGTGCGGACGGTTGGGGTTGACCCATGGCCCCGTGCAAGGCCACGTGGCTCCGTGCAAGCCCAGATGGCCCCGTGCAAATCCAAACAGCCCTGTGCAAGTTTGAGTGGTCCTGGACAAGCACAGATGGCATTTGGGCAAGCCAAAATGGTCCCATGCAAGCTCAAGTGTCCCTGTGCAAGGCCAGATGGCGTCCAGGCAAGCTTGAGTGGCCACGTGCAAATTCGAGTTGTCCTGGGCAAGCCCAAACAGTGCTTGTGCAAACCCAGATGTCCCCATGCAAGCTAACGTGGCTCCATGCAAGCCCAGATGTCCCCATGCAAGCCAAGTGCCCCTGGGCAAGCCAGAGTGGCCCCGTGCAAGCCCCGGTGGCCCCGTGCAAGCCCCATCAGCCCCACGCAGGCTTTAACATCCCCGTGTCCCCTCCCACAGGTGTCCGGCTCCCGGCTGCGGCTGCTGCAGGTGACGGCGGCCGACTCGGGCGAGTACGTGTGCCGGGTGAGCAGCGGGGCCACCACCAAGGAAGCCACCGTCGTGGTGACGATCCAGCCCAGCGGGGCCGGCTCCTACCGTGAGTGGGGACCGGGGGGTGGCACTACCCATGGGCTGTCCCCATGTGCCGCGGCACCGAGATGGCTCTAACGTGCTCTTGCCAGCGGGACCCAGCTGTTGTCACAGTGTCACTTTCCTGTCTTGGTCCCCAGCCCCAGGTGGCACAATGCCACTGCACATCGAGTCCTCGTCCTCCACCGTGACTGAGGGACAGACCCTGGACCTCAACTGTGTCATCGCCAGCCCTGCACAGGCCACTGTCACCTGGTACAAGCGCGGCGGGTCCCTGCCGGCCAGGCACCAGGTAGGGGACACAGGGGGCTCTGTGCCCAGGGTGCAGACAGTTGGGAATGACCCATGGCCCCGTGTGTGCCCCTATGTCCCGTGCAAGCTGAGGTGGCCCCATGCAAGCCCAGTGCCCCCTGTGCAATGCCAAGCAGCCCTGTGCAAGCCCGTGTGTTCCCACGCAACCTCTGATGGCCCCATGCAAGCTCTGGTGGCCCCATGCAATGCCGACAGGGTCCCATGCAAGCCCAAATGGCAACCAGGCAAGCTCAAGTGGACACATGCAAGCTTGAGTGGTCCTGTGCAAGCCCATGCAAGCCGAAGCAGCACTATGCAAGCCCAGGTGGCCCTGTGCAAGCCCCATCAGCCCCATGCAGGCTTCAACGTCCCCGTGTCCCCTCCTGCAGGTGTCCGGCTCCCGGCTGAGGCTGCTGCAGGTGACGGCGGCCGACTCGGGCGAGTACGTGTGCCGGGTGAGCAGCGGGGCCACCACCAAGGAAGCTACCATTGTGGTGAAGATCCAGCCCAGCGCGGCCGGCTCCTACCGTGAGTGGGGACCGGGCAGGAACGGGGACATTCTCCAGGGGCAGGTGATGCTCCCTGGAGCAGCCACCCATGGGTGTGCCCATCCCGGTCCCGCTGTCACCAGGGTCCGTGCCCAGGCCCAGCGCTGTGTTTGGGGACAGCCCTGTGTGCACATCCGCAGGGGTGCGGAGCTGCCATCCGGCGATGCAGCAGGCTCCCGGTGGGGAGGGAAGGGGATGGACCCCCAAAGTGTCCCCAGCAGCTGGGAGCAAGGCGCAGCCCACGTCCCGCTCCTGGTGGCTTGCCAGGCTCCTGGTGGCTTGCCAGGCTCCTGGTGTCCCACGGTGGGACACGTGGTGGTGGCGGATCTGGTCTCTGACCGTGCCATCTCCATCCCCAGCCCTGGGCGGAACAACGCCCCTGCGCATCGAGTCCTCGTCCTCCACCGTGGCCGAGGGACAGACCCTGGACCTCAACTGTGTCATTGCCAGCCCCGCGCAGGCCACCGTCACCTGGTACAAGCGCGGCGGGTCCCTGCCGGCCAGGCACCAGGTAGGGGACACAGGGGGCTCTGTGCCCAGCGTGCGGATGGTTGGGGTTGACCCATGGCCCCGTGCAAGGCCACATGGCTACGTGCAAGCTGATGTGGCTCCATGCAAGCCCAGATGTCCCCATGCAAGCCAAGTGCCCCTGAGCAAGCCCAAGTGGCCCCGTGCAAGCCCCATCAGCCCCACACAGGCTTTAACGTCCCCGCGTCCCCTCCCACAGGTGTCCGGCTCCCGGCTGCGGCTGCTGCAGGTGACGGCGGCCGACTCGGGCGAGTACGTGTGCCGGGTGAGCAGCGGGGCCACCACCAAGGAAGCCACCGTCATGGTGACGATCCAGCCCAGCGGGGCCGGCTCCTACCGTGAGTGGGGACCGGGCAGGGACAGGGCCCCACGGGACCATGTCACTCCACGTCCCCATGGGGTGACCCTGCCGTCCTGGTCCCCAGCCTCTGGTGTCACCCCCCCGGTGCGCATCGAGTCCTCCTCCTCCTCTGTGGCCGAGGGACAGACCCTGGACCTCGACTGCATCGTGGCCGGCCAGGGCCAGGCCACCATCACCTGGTACAAGCGCGAGGGGTCCCTGCCCGCCAGGCACCAGGTAGGTGGGGACACGGAAGGAGCATTTGGGGACAGAAAGAAGGGTTTTTGGGGTGCCAAAGGGTGTGTGTTCCCCATCCCACGTGTGTCCCCCACAGGTGTCGGGCACCCGCCTGCGCATCCCCCAGGTGTCCGCAGCCGACTCGGGCGAGTACGTGTGCCGAGTGACCACGGGTGGCATCACGCACGAGACGTCCCTCATTGTCACCATCCAGACCGGCGCTGGCTCCTCTTACGGTACCGGGGACGGGGACAGCGGGGGGACACCGGGACACGATGGGGGGCGGCTGCACGCTGACCCTGCCACCCCACAGCTGTGGGTGTCACACCACCCGTGAGGATCGAGACCTCGTCCGCTGCTGTGACCGAAGGACAGACCCTGGACCTCAACTGCATGGTGGCCGGGCAGGGCCACCCCCATGTCACCTGGTACCGGCGGGGGGGGGCTCTGCCCCCCAACAGCCAGGTAGGGCGCAAGGAGCTGGTGTCACCGTGCAGGGCTCAGCCCCGGACCCTGTCCAGTCCCCGCTCTCGGTGCTGATGTGTCCCCATGTGTCCCGTTGCAGGTGTCGGGCACCCACCTGCGCCTCGTCCAGGTGTCAGTGGCTGATTCGGGCGAGTACGTGTGCCGGGTCACCCTGGGGAGCACCACGCAGGAGGCATCTGTCATCGTCACCGTTCCCAGCAGCGCTGGCACCTACTACTGTGAGTGCGAGTGAGAGGGCAGTGCTTGGGGACAGGCATGTGCCACCACGGTGCCAAATGTCCCCGTTCCCTGTCCCCAGCCCCTGGTGCCTCCCAGCCTGTCCGCATCGAGTCCTCGTCCTCCGCCATCGCCGAGGGACAGACCCTGGACCTCAACTGCGTGGTGGCAGGATCCGGCCCCACCACCGTCACCTGGTACAAGCGCGGCGGCTCCCTGCCCGCCGGCCACCAGGTAGAGTGCAGGCAGCAGAGGGGGTCACCCCAAATCCTGCCCTGTCCCCCCGACCTCCAGTACCAACATGTCCCCCCCCATGTCCCCAACAGGTGTCGGGCACGCGCCTGCGCATCCCCCAGGTGTCCGCGGCGGACTCGGGCGAGTACGTGTGCCGGGTGACCACGGGTGGCGTCACGCAGGAGACGTCCCTCGTCGTCACCATCGATGACGGCGCCAACCCCTCCCACCGTGAGTGCCACGCCGTGGCCGGGGACACGGGGACCGTGCTGGTTCCTGGTGCTGGGGGGCGCCTCACCCTTAACTTTGCCCGTGCAGCCGCCGGCGTCATGCCGCCCATCCGCATCGAGTCCTCGGCGTCCTCCGTCACCGAGGGACAGACCCTGGACCTCGACTGCATCGTGGCCGGCCAGGGCCAGGCCACCATCACCTGGTACAAGCGCGGGGGGTCCCTGCCCGCCAAGCACCAGGTAGGGGTGGATGTGGTGGGACAGGGGCCGGTGGCCCTGCGTGCCCAGCTGATGCCACCCGCTGCCACTCCCCCCAGATGTCGGGGTCCCGCCTGCGGCTGTCTCAGCTCTCCGTGGCCGATTCAGGCGAGTACGTGTGCCGGGCAGACGTGGGCAGCACCTCCCGCGAGGCCACCATCACTGTCACCGTCACCTCCCATGACAGCTCCAGCTACCGTGAGTGTGGCCGCGGGGTGAGGGAGGGTGCCGGGGCGGTGAGGGACATGGGTGACCTCGGTGGCTCCCCTGTCCCCTTGACCCCACAGGCCTGCAGAGCCCCATCATCTCCATCGATCCGCACAGCATGGCTGTAGCCCCGGGTGAGGATGCCACCTTCAAGTGCCGCATCCATGACGGTGCCCGGCCCATCAATGTCACCTGGCGGATGGGGCCCGGCCAACATCTCCAAGGTACGGTGGTCCCTGGGGTGGCCCCAGCGTGGTCCCCACGGTGGCTCCGGTGCTGACACCTCCTCCTTGCCCAGACAACGTGAAGATCAGCACCAACGGCTCCGTCATCTCCATCACCGGCGCCCACGCAGGCAACCAGGGCGCCTACCACTGTGTGGCCTCCAACCGCTTTGGCGTCGCCAGCAGCGTTGTCAACCTCCTGGTGCAAGGTGCGAGGTGGCCGGGGTGTCCCCGTCCCTGTCCCCATGTGTCCTCCCCATGCTCCAGGTGCTCCTAGGGTGCTGGTGGTGTCCTTATCCTTATCTCCATTCTGTTGTCCCCGGGGTGGTTGTGGTGTCCCCACCCCCATGCTGATGTCCCTGTCTCCATGCTGATGTCCTCTATTTGCTGCAGGTGTCCCTGGGGTGGTGGTGTCCCCATCCCCATATCCTCTCTGTGGGCCAGGTCCCGCAGGGTGGTGGTGATCCCATCCCTATCCCTTGCCAATGTTCTCCAGATGCTCCTGGGGTGGTGGTGTCCCTGACGTCCTCATCAAGCTTCAGGTGCTCCTGGGGTGGTGATGTCCATGTCCCAGTGTAAATATCCTCCAGGTGCCTCTGGGGTGGCTGTATCCCCACCGCCATCCCCATGCTGATGCCCTCCGTGTCCTCCAGGTGCCCCTGGAGTAGCAGTGTCCCCATGGCCATGTTGATGTCCTCCAGGTGCCCCCAGCGTGGTGGTGTCCCCATGCCCATCCCCGCGCTGATGCCCTCCCTGTTCTCCAGGTGCCCCCACCGTGTCAGTGATGCCCCCAGGCCCCGTGACAGTGAAGGAGGGCAAATCCCTCAGCCTGGAGTGCCTGGGCCGGGGCGAGCCACGGCCGCTGGTGCGCTGGAGCCGTCTGGGCTCACGGCAGAAGGTGGAACACCAGACGCTGCTGCACATGGACAGCCAGGCTGTGCTGCAGGTGAATGGGGCACCCCGGGGTGCTGCGGGCACTGAGACGTGCCGGGTGCTCACCACCCATCGTGTCCCCTCTCCAGCTCTCGCCGGCCAAGCCGGAGCACGCCGGGACCTACATCTGCACGGCACACAGCGCCCTGGGCTCGGCGCAAGCCCGTGTGGACGTCAGTGTGGAGACTGCACAGAGGCACCCCGGGGCCCCCGAGGTCACCGCACCGCCTGCTGTCACCGTGGTGGCTGGGGAGACCGCCACGCTGCACTGCTCAGCCACAGGTACGGGGTGGGGACGGTGGCCGGGGTAAGGGGACACCTGCCCGGACCCCCCCTGCCCCGGGTGACGGACGGTGACATACCCGCAGGCGAGCCGGCGCCCCGGATCGAGTGGTCGAAGCTGCGGGCGCCGCTGCCCTGGCAGCACCGGGTGGTGAACGGCAGCCTGGTCATCCCCCGCGCCGCGCAGCAGGACTCGGGCCAGTACATCTGCAACGCCAGCAGCCCCGCCGGCTCCGCCGAGGTCTTCGTCACCCTTGACGTGGAGAGTAAGGGGGCTGCGGGTCTCCCTCTGCCTCAGCCCACCCCCTGTCCCCCATCCAGATGCCTCCTGCTCTTGCTGGTCCCCGTCCCCCCTCACTGCCCTCTCTCTGTCCCTCTGTCCCTTCCTCCGGCTCTGTTCATCACTTGTGCTCCTCTGTCCCGCCTCTGCCCAAGTCCAGCTCCATCGCTGCTCATGCTCTCCCACCCATCCCTCCCTCGTGGATCTGTCCTCCTTCATCCATCCCAGCGCTCATCCTCCTCTCCATCTCCTCGCGGACTCCTTCATCCAGTCCTTCCCAGATGTGCCCATTCACTTGTTCATCTCTCTGCACATCGACCTCTCCACCTCTGCTCGCTCCCCTCCCCATCCGTCCCCTGTTCACGGATCCATCTGTTGCTCATCCCTGCACGCAGCCATCTCGGCTCACACTCCGTTCATCCCTTCCTGGTGCATCTGTCCACCGCTCATCCATCCTGGCTCACATCCCTCCCTCCATCTCCTCGCAGACTTCTCGATTCGTCCGTCTGTGGATCTGGTTCTTGCTCATCCATCCCAGCTCTCATCCCTGCACACCCCTCTCTCTGTTGCTGCTCTCACTCCTCCATCCATCCATTCTCCAGCTTTCTTCACCCTGTCTGCTGTCCGTCCTTGTGCACAACCCCAGCTCTCCATCTCAGCTCCCACTCCATCCATCCCTTCCCTGTGGGTGCGTCCATCACGCGTCCGTCCCAGCACTCATCCTTGTGCGTGTCCATCTTCACCCACACCCCTCCTTCCATCCCTTCCTCGCCAATCCACCCATTCCTGTGCACGTCTATCGCTATTTCTGCTCACGTTCCTCCATCCATCCCCTCTCCTTGGTTATATCCCAGCGCTCCTCCCTGCGCACGTCCGTCTCTGCTCACACGCTTCCATCCAGCCCTTCCTCGTGGTCTGGGCCACCTCTCACCCACCCCAGCACACCTCCATCCAAGCCCTCCCATCGCCACCCTCCTCGCCCCATCGCTGCCCTCCTTGCCCCGCTGTCGCCCTCCTTGCCCCATCGCTGCCTCGCCGCGTGCTGCCAGGCACTGACGTCTCCGTCCATCCCCGCAGCGCCGCCGTACGCCACGAGCCTGCCGGAGGAGAGCGCGGTGCACGCCGGCGACGCGGTGCAGCTGCAGTGCCTGGCCCACGGCACCCCGCCGCTGCTCTACACCTGGGACAAGCTCAACGGCAGCCTGTCACCCCGCGCTGTGCCCCGCGCTGGCCTCCTGCGCATTATCCCCGTGCTGCCCGCTGATGCCGGCACCTACCGCTGCCTCGTCACCAACCGCGTGGGCACCGCCGAGACCTTCGCCCGCGTCGTCGTCCACGGTGAGCACCCCGGGGTGCCCCGTGCCGTGCCGGGGATGCCCGCGCCACACAGTGACACTTCTATGTCCCACGCAGGTGACGGTGGCGCTGATGGCGGCGGTCCCCTGGCTGTGCAGGTGACGCCAGGGAGCCTGGTGAAGGGGGTGGGCGGCACGGCCGAGTTCGCCTGCACCGTCTCGGGGGACCCGCGGGCGCGCCTGGAGTGGCTGAAGGACGGTGGGGAGCTGCCCCCCAGCCACAGCGTGCGGGACGGGGTGCTGCGGTAAGAGGGGCACGGGGCGGCGCCAGCCACTTGCCTGCGCCCCGCGGGTCCCACACCTGTGCCCCCCGGTGTCCCTGCAGGATCCCGGAGCTGGCGCGGGGGGCACAGGGGGTGTATGTGTGCCGGGCCAGCGCGCCAGGCGGGCAGGCGGAGGACAGGGCCACCCTCACCGTCCAGGGTAAGAGCAGCACCCGCGCACCAGGGCTGTCTGCACAGGCACCCACCGACCTGTCCCCGTGAGCACCGGCACCCTGCTCCCCTCAAGCCGCCTGCTCTGCCTGCAGGCATCTGCTGACCCCACCCTCACGTACCCCAGTGCCCCCCCATCTCCCCAAACCCACAGGCACCTGCTGACCCCGTCCCCCCATGCTCACAGGCTCCCCGTACCCCCCCGTCTCTCCCCATGCCCCTTGGTACCCCCTTGATTTCTCCCCGCAGGCACCCCCCCTACCCCAGTCACACCCGTACGCCTGGCCACCCTGGTACCCCCCACCCTCCCCCCGTGCACCTCAGCACCTGGCTCCCCCATCTCTGCATGCCCACAGGCACCCCAGTACCCCCCATTTCTTCCCACACCCACAGTCACCCTGATGCCCACATACTTCTTCCCATTCCCCTTAGCACCCCAGTACCGCCAATCTCTCCCCGTGCCCTCAGGCACCCCAGAGTACCCCACATCCCCCCACACCCCCCCACACCCATGGGCACCTTGGGACCTCTCCTTGTTCCCCATACCCATGGGCACCCCGATGCCCCCTATTTCTCCCTATGCCCACAGGCACACTGCTACCTCCCCATCTCCCCATATCCATGGGCACCCCAAACCCCCCCATCTCCCCAGTCCGTGGGGTCCCTGCTTCCCCCCATCTCTCTCTTCACCCGCGGTACCTCCCTGTGCCCGGGGGCACCCCAAAACCCCCCTGCCCCTCCCCTAGCTTTGCCCAGGGCCCTGATCAACATCCGGACAGCGGTACAGACGGTGCTGGCGGGCACGGCGGTGGAGCTGGAGTGCCTGGGGCTGGGCGACCCCCAGCCCCACGTCACCTGGAGCAAAGTGGGGGGCCGCATCCGGCCGGGGGTGCTGTCTCATGCCGGCACCCTGACCATCGAGCGGGTGGAGCGGGCGGACGCGGGGCAGTACCGCTGCACCGCCACCAACGCCGTGGGCACCGTCCAGTCCCACGTCATCCTCCACGTGCAGGGTGAGTGCAGACGGGGACGCGGAGCGGGGAGGGTGTCCCCCACCCTGGTGCAGGGGGGGGTGACAGCTGCGCCTGTCCCCAGCTGCCCCCCACATCGCCGGGCAGCCAGAGGTGAAGGAGGTCTCGGCGGGCTCGGTGGCCGTTCTGCCCTGCTTGGCGTCCGGCTTCCCAGTGCCGGAGATCAGCTGGAGCAAGGTGAGCGGGGACGTGGGGACAGGGCGGCGACCTCCGTCGGTGCTGACCCCCACGGGTGCTGACCCCCCCGGTGTCCCTGCAGCTGGAGGGGGAGCTGCCAGCGGGCGCGCGGGTGGAGGGCACGGCGCTCACGCTGCCAGCCGTGCGCCCCGAGGACGCCGGTGTCTACTCCTGTGCCGCCACCAACCGCCGCGGCCAGGAGACGGCTTTCTACGTGCTGAAGGTCCGAGGTGAGCGCGGACAGACGGACGGACAGACAGGCTGGTGGGGAGGGTAGGGGGGTGGCCGTGTCCCCAGCCTGGCTGACCCCCGGTGTCCCCGCAGAGCACCTGGTGCCCTACTTCACGCAGACGCCCCGCTCCTTCCTGCCGCTGCCCACCATCAAGGACGCCTACAAGACGTTCGAGATCCAGATCACCTTCCGGCCCGACGCCGCCGATGGTGAGCGCTGCGGGGGCCCCCTGGCCCTCCCAGCCCCGCCGCGCCGCGCCGGCCTTCTCTCACCCCTTCTCTCTCCTCCTCCGTCTGTCCGTCCGCCCTTCCATCTCTCTCCCTCCTTTAGCTCTCATTCTGTACTCAGGTGAGCACCCACCCCGGGGACCTCTGCGTTCCCCCCTCCCCGGGGTGTTTTGGGGTCCCCGCGCACTGCGGCCGGGCTGACCCGCTGCCTCCCCACAGGGATGCTCCTCTACAACGGGCAGCGCAGGAGCAGCGGCGCCGACTTCATCTCCTTCGGGCTGGTGGGCGGGCGCCCCGAGTTCCGGTGAGTGCACGGGTGGGCACCCGTGGGTGGGGGGGGCAGCACCCCCATCCTCACCCCGTGCATCCCCACGTCATCCCACAAACACAGTTTTGACGCCGGCTCGGGCATGGCCACCATCCGGCACCCGACGCCGCTGCGCCTGGGCGAGTACCACACCGTGCGCCTCTTCCGCAACCTCACCCGGGGCTCGCTGGTGGTGGACGGGCTCCCCCCGGTCAACGGGACCTCGCAGGTAAGGGGGGGACAGGGGGGCCGGGGGGGGTGGCCTGGGGGCAGCCGTGCCCACCAACCTGTGCCCGCAGGGCAAGTTCCAGGGGCTGGACCTGAACGAGGAGCTGTACCTCGGCGGGTACCCCGATTACGCTGCCGTGGCCAAGACGGGGCTCAGCCAAGGCTTCGTGGGTGAGCGGCGGGCTGGGGGGCACGGGGTTGGGGGGGCCTGAGCGTGTTTCCCACCCCCCCCAACACCGCCACGTCCTGCAGGCTGCGTGCGGCAGCTCCGCATCCAGAACGAGGAGGTGGCGTTCGGGGAGCTGGACCTGCAGGCGCACGGCGTCGCCAACTGCCCCACGTGCCAGGACCGGCCCTGCCAGGTGAGGCTGGGGTGGGGGGCACACGTGCACCGTCCCCCCCCTGCCACCCCGTCCCCGCTGCTCATCCCTGCCCCCCCTCCCCAGAACGGCGGCATCTGCGAGGACGCCGAGAGCAGCACCTACGTCTGCCGCTGTCCCCACGGCTTCACCGGCAGCAACTGCGAGTACTCGCAGGCGCTGCACTGCCACCCAGGTGGGTGCCTGCCCCGCGGGGACGTCACCCGCTGCCCTCCCTGGCTGGATGCCGGCCCCCCCCCGGCGCTCACCGCCCATCTCTGTCCCCTCCCCGGGCAGAGGCGTGCGGGCCTGATGCCACCTGCGTCAACCGGCCGGACGGGCAGGGCTACAGCTGCCGCTGCCACCTGGGCAAGTCTGGGGAGAGGTGCACCGAAGGTGAGCACGGCTGGGGACGGGGGCACGGGGCTGGGAGCCCTCCGGGGACAGGGGCACGGGGGTGGGGACAACCCCAGGGACGTGGACACGGGGTTGGGACCACCCTGGGGACACAAGCGTGGGGATGGGATGACAGTGGGGACGTGGGCATGGGGACATGGGCGTCGGGGTGGGGATTACCCTGGGGCCACAAGTATGGGGATGGGGGTCACCCTGGGGACATGGGCGCAGGGCTGGGTACCACAATGGGGAGATGGGCACAAGGGGACACAGGCAGGGTGGGGACAGGGGACTAGGAACCACCTGGGGAGGTGGGCATCGTGGATGTGATGGGGATGGAGCATTGGGGACCACCCCAGGGACACAGGCTTGGGGCTGGGGACTGCCCTGAGGAGATGGGAGTGACGGGGATGGGGTATTTGGGGACCACCAAAGGGAGATGGGGACGATGGGGCCGGGGGCTCGGGCCCCACCGGCCGGGTGCTGAGGTGCGGTGCCGCAGGCGAGGCGGTCAGCGTGCCGTCCTTCGGCGGGGCGGGCGCCTTCGTGTCCTACCCGCCCCTCACCAACGTGCACCACGAGCTGCGGGTGGAGGCCGAGTTCCTGCCGCGGGCGCCCGACGGGCTGCTGCTCTTCAGCGCCGGCAAAGCCGCCCCCGTCGAGGACTTCGTCGCCCTCGCCATGGTCGGCGGCCACCTCGAGTTCCGCTATGAGCTGGGCTCAGGTAGGCTGGCACGGCCCGATGGGGCCCTGGTGTCACCAGGGGGGGTCCTGGGCATTATTGGGGTCGCCAGACATCACTTTGGTCCCCAGGTGCTGCCACGGTCCCTTGGACATCGCTGGGGTTCCCCTGGTGTCACTGGGGTCCCTAGGCGCTGCCAGGGTCCCTGGGGCATCACCAAGGTCCCCAAATGTCACCAGGGAGCCCTAGCATCACGGGGGTCCCTTGGTGTCACTGGGGTCCCCTAGCATCGTATCACCAGGGTTCCCTGCCATCTTCTGGGTCCCCGGGCACTGCAAGTGTCCCCAAGCAAGCCCCTGGCACTGCTGGGGTCCCCTGGCATCGCTTTGGTCCCCAGGTGCTGCCAGCATCCCTGGGCATCGGTGGGGTCCCCTGGTGTCACCGGGGTGTCCTGGCACCACTGGGATCCCCAAGCATCACCCAGGGTCCTTTGGCACCACCCAGCATATCCGTTGGGTCCCCAAGCACCCCTGGGGTCCCCAAACATGCCTGCGGTCCCCTGGCATCAGCCAGGGCATCGCTCCGGGTCCCCAAGCACTGCCAGGGTCCCCAGGCACCCCCAGAGCCCCCTGCCGTCCCCATCCCCATCCCCTCTTCCCCGAGCGGGTGGCAGTGGGGCCAAGCCACGGTGCCAGCGTGCGATGTCACAGGCCCGGCGGTGCTGCGGAGCGCCGAGCCGGTGGTGCTGGGACGCTGGCACCGGGTGATGGCCGAGCGGGTGCACAAGGACGGGACGCTGGTGGTGGACGGCGGTGCCCCGGTGCAGCGCTCCTCGCCCGGCAAGAGCCAGGGGCTCAACCTGCGTTCCCCGCTCTACCTGGGCGGCACGGAGCCCCCCCTGCAGCCCCCCACCAACGCCTCCTTCCAGGGCTGCATCGGCGAGGTGAGTCCCGGCCCCCCTCCGCACACCCTGGACATGGGGGGGGAACGCAGGTTAACCCTCCCTTCCCCCCATCCGGTGCAGGTCTCCATCAATGGGAAGAAGGTGGATTTGTCCTACAGCTTCCTGCGGAGCCGGGGCGTGGGGCAGTGCGGGCAGAGCTCGCCCTGCCTGCACGCACCCTGCCTGCACGGGGGCCGCTGCCTGCCCCTGCCCGACGGCAGCCCCCCCTTCCGCTGCCTCTGTCCCCCCGGCTTCAGCGGTGAGCGTGGGGAGGAGTTTGGGAGGTCTGGGGGTGCTCAAGGGGTGCGTGCTGTGTGCACAGTGCATGCGTGTGTGTGCCATGCTGTGCATGTGTGTGCACTGAGCAAGTGTGTGCTGCATGCATCTGCTGCGTTTGTGTGTGTGCAGTTTGCATGTGTGTGCTGTGTGCATCTGGAGCGTGTGCATGCAAGCTGCGTGTGCTGCGCTTGTGCACTGTGCATGTTTGTGAGCTGTGTAGGCATGTGCCGTGTCTGCATATGCACTGTGTGCATGTGTGCACTGCGTATGAGTGCACTGTAAGTGCTATGCATGTGTACGCTGCATACGTGTGCTGTGAGTGTGCTTTGCAAGCATGTGCACTGGGCATCTGCTCTGCATGTAATGTGCACGCATGCACTGTGTGCATGTGTGCACTGTGCATGTGTGCACTGTGTGCATGTGCGTGCAGTTTGCAAGTGTGTGCATCTGTACGAATGTTTGTGCAGTGTGTGCTGTGAGCACCTGCATGTGCTGAGTCTGTGTGTGTGCTCTTTGCATGTGCGATGTGATGTGTGGATGTGCATTTGATATGCATGGATGTGTGCTGTGCATGTGTTTGCATGAGGGCGCACTGCATGTGTGTGCATCTGCTGTGCATGCATGCACTGCACTGAGTGTGTGTGTGTGTGCAGTTACGTGCGTTGTGTGCATGAGTGTGTACTGTGTGTATGCATGCACACCTGCACTCTGCATGCGCTTGTTTGCTACATGTGTGTGTGCAAGGGATCACCCCGGGGTATTGAACAGAGGAGGGTGAGCGAGTGCAGGAGGTGCTCAGCCACCCCCATGTGCCTGTGTCACCCTGTGCCACCCGCTGTGTCCCCAGGGCCACGCTGTGAGCGGGCGGAGGACCGGTGCCTGCAGCACAACCCCTGCCTGCACGGCGGCACCTGCAAGGGCAATGCCTGCATCTGCCCTGAGGGCTACACCGGCCCCTACTGCCAGCACAGTGAGTGTGGGGACGTGGGGAGGTACGGGGGACACGTGGGGACACATGGGGACACGCCACGTGTCCCCATCACCCTCTCGCCCGCAGGCACGGCGCTGTCAGAGCTGGACCGGGACTGGCAGGAGGGCAGCGGGGGCGGTGGTACGGTCCCCTGGGGTGCCATGCACCCACTTTCCCCCTTTTTGCACCCAAAACCGATGCTGGTGCAGGGGTGCTCAGTGGTGCCCTCTCACCCCCATCTCCCCGCAGATGCCCCTGGGCAGTTCAGCGCCGCTTTCCGTGACGGCTCCTACCTGGCCCTGCCTGGCCACCTCTTCCCCCGCGGGTGAGTGGCGCTGGGGACAAGGCCTGGGGTGCTGCACCCTGCCCGCAGCATTGCACCCATGCAATGTTGTGCCCACCACAATTTTGCACCTGCTGCAGCATTGCACGCTTTCCTGCAGCACTGCACCCAGCAGGACTTAGCACTCTTCCTGCCGTGTTGCACCCATTGAATTGTTGCAGCCATTGCATCATTGCACCCATTGCATCATCTCACCCATTGTACTCTTTTGCAATCATTGCATGCTTGCAGTCATTGCATTGTTGCACCCATCACATCATTGTACCCATCGCATTGTTTTACCTATTGCTTTGTTGCACCCATTGCACTCTTAAACCCATTGCATCATTGCACCCGTTGCATTGTTGCACCCGTTGCATTGTTGTACCCATTGTCACTGCACCCACTGCATTCTTGCACCCATTGCACTCTTGAATCCATTGCATTGTCGCACCCATTGCACTCTTGACCTCGTTGCATCGTTGCACCCACTGCACTCCTGTACCCTCTGCATTGTTGCAACCATTGCACCCGTTGCATCGTGGCACCCGTTGCACTCTTGCACCCGTGGCGTTATGCCCTCCCCGGGCGCTGCACCCACGGCCGGCCCCGTCTCGTTGCAGCGCGCCCGACGCGCAGGAGGCGATCGAGCTGGAGCTGCGGACGGACAGCGCCGAGGGGCTGCTGCTGTGGCACGGGGCGGTGAGCGGGGGGACACGGCCGGGACGCCCCCCCCGGGGAGGGGACCGGGACGTCCCCACCGCGCTCACCGCCCCCTCGTACCCGCAGGAGAACGGCAAAGCCAAAGACTTCGTGGGGCTCGGCTTGAAGGACGGGCACCTGGTGTTCAGGTGAGTGGGGACCCGCGCGTCCCCCGGGGACCCCGCGCCACCGCGCGTCCCCCTGCTCAGCCCCTGTCCCCCGCAGCTACCAGCTGGGCAGCGGCGAGGCCGTCATCGTCTCCGAGGACCCCGTCAACGACGGCGAGTGGCACCGGGTGACGGCAACGAGGTGGGGGCCGGGGGCTCGGGGGGGCGGGGGGGGGCGGGGGGGGTGCAGGTGCTGACGGCGCCCCGCAGGCAGGGCCGGCGCGGGTGGCTGCAGGTGGACGGCGAGGAGCCGGTGCACGGGGAGTCGCCGGGAGCCAACGTCATGGCCAACACCCAGGGCAGCATCTACGTCGGTACGGGGACACGGGACGGGGGGACACGGGGACGGGGAGTGGGACATAGGATGGGGCGTGGGGCGGGAGATGGGACAGGACAGAGGGTGGGATGTGGAACAGGGCACAGGGTGGGACGTGGGACGGGACACGGGGTGGGACGTGGGACGGGGCATGTGATGGGAGATGGGGTGGGACATGGGACGGGACATGGGGTGGGACCTGGGACAGAGCATGGGATGGGAGATGGGGTGGAACGCAGGGTGGGACAGGACATGGGACAGCACGAGATGGGACACAGTAGGACATGGGATGGGGCACAAGATGGAACACAGATTGGATGCAGGTTGGGACACATGATGTGGCACAGGATGGGGCATGGGGTGGGACACGGGATGGGACAGGGCATGGAGTGGGACACAGGACACGGGGCAGGGCATGGGGCAGACATAGGATGGGACATGGGGTGGGAGGCAGCACAGGACACAGGACAGGATTTGGGATGGGACATAATGGGACATGGGGTGGGTACAGGATGGGGTGGGTGGCAGACACGGGGTGGGACAAGGAATGGGACACACGGTGGGACGTGGGACACGACATGGGATGGGACATGGCACTGGGACCGAGGACAGGATGGGACACCTGTTGGGACAACGGGGGCATGGGATGGGACACGGGACGGGACGCGGACTGGATACAGGACAGGACACGCGGCGTGGCACGAGATGAGACACGGGGCAGGAAGGGGACATGGCGTGGGGCACAGGATGGGACCCGGGAAGGGAACGGGGGATGTGGCACCGTGCAAGCGCAGCGCTGCGCCTCGCGTCCCCCCACCCACGTGTGCCCCCGTGGCCCCGTCCCGCAGGTGGCGCCCCGGACCCCCGCAGCCTCACGGCCGGCAAGTTCCTCACCGGAGTGACGGGGTGCGTGCGGGGGCTGCTGCTGGCGTCCGCAGGGATCCCCCCGCACCCCATCGACCTGCGGCACGGCGCGGTGGGGGGCTCCGCCGCCCCCCCCTGCCCCTCATAGCCTCCCCGCCCCCCAAGAGGCTCAGGGAGAGCGAGTTTTGTCGGATTTATTATTATTATTATTATTTTCCAAAAAGCCAAGAGGAAACGGTGCTTCGCTGCCCCGGGATGGCTCCGGGGGGGGCCGGGACCCCACAAAAATGTTTACACCCCCCCCTCGCCCCAAGCCGTGCTGGGGCGGCCGGGCCGCCCGGGTGCCTCCTGGGGTGGCACCGGGGTGGGGGGCGCAAGGGACAATCCTGGGCGCTGGAGGGGGCACCGGGCCCCCCCCGGCCCCCCCGCGCTGGGACACCCATTAAAGGAGAGAGAACGAGTGCCGGAGTGTGTCTGGGGGGGCCGCGCCTGGGGACGGGGGGGCACGGAGGGGTGGGCACAGGGTTTGGGGTGGGTAAGGGTCTGGGGGGGGGGGAAGGTGCTTTAGGGGTGGTGTGGGGGTCTGGGGGGTCTGGGGGGTGGGGTAGGTGCTTTGGGGTGGTGTGGGGGTCTGGGGGGGGCACACAGGTGCTTTGGGGGGGTGGGGGTCGGGGGGGGGGGCCGGTTCTTTGGGTGTGGGAGTGTGGGGGGGGACACCCAGGTGATTTGGGGGTGGTGTAGGGAACTGGGGAGGGCCTGAAGGGGGGGGCAGGTGTTTTGGGAGCGGATATGGGGGGGGCAGGTGCACGGGGACTGGAGATGGGGTCTGGGGGAGGGGGGGGGCAGGTGCTTTGGGGGTCGCGTAAGACTCTGAGAGGGGCCGGGGGCAGGTGCTTTGCGGGTGGCTGTGGGCGTTTGGGGGGGCACCCAGGTGCTGCGGGGTGCCGCAGGGGTCTGGGGGGGGGTCCGGGGAGGACCCGGGTGCTGTGGGGGCGCGGGGGGGGCCGTGGGGTGCGTGGAGGGGTTCGTGGGGCACGGCTGGGGGCGCCGGGGGGCTGCATACAGGGCTGCGGGGGCGCGTGGGTGCGGACACGGGGGCTTGGGGGGGGTTGGGTGCAGGGGGCGCTGGGTGCGGGGGGGCGGCTGCGGTGTGAGCACGGACATGGGGGGATCCCGGGGGCTCCCGCCGCCCCCCGCCGCGTAATGGCGGCCGCGCGGCAGGACCCCGCGCCGGCCCCGCCCGCTGCCCCCCGTCACGCGGCGCGCGGCCGGCGTCAGCGCCTCGCGCCCCGCGGCCGTCAGCGCGGCGCGCGCGTGACGTCACCGGCCGTGACGGCGGCGGCGGCGGCGGCGGCGGCGGCGGGAGGGAGGGGCCGGGGCCGGGGCCGGGGCCGGGGGCGGCGATGGCGCCGCGGCTGCAGCTGGAGAAGGCGGCCTGGCGCTGGACGGAGACGGTGCCGCCCGAGGCGGTGGCGCAGGAGCACATCGAGGCGGCCTACCGCGTCGGGCTGGAGCCCTGCCAGCGCGGCGCCTGCCGGTACCGCCGCGGGGCCCCGGGGTGGGCGGGCGGCACCCCTCCCCCTCCCCGTCCCGGTGCCCCCCGGTGCGCGGCCCCGAGCCTCCCCCAGCCCCCCCCGGCCCCGTCCCGCCGGTTCGTGGCAGCGGCCCCCTGCCCTGGGGCTCCCCCCGTGGCGCCTGGGGGGGGTCCCGGTTGTCGCTCCCCGTGTCCCCCGTTCCCCCCGCTGACGGTTGGTCCCGGTGCCGGTCCCGCAGGAGGAACTGCCGGGGGAACCCCAACTGCCTGGTGGGCATCGGCGAGCACGTCTGGCTGGGCGAGATCGACGAGAACAGCTTCCACAACATCGACGACCCCAACTGCGAGCGCCGCAAGAAGGTAACGGGCGGCCCCGCGCCGAGCTGGGGGCGAGGGGGAGGCGATGCCCCGTGTCCCCCCCCGCCACCCCCCCCGGGGCCCGGCAGCTCGGGGTGCGGCGTCTCCCCGGTACGGCGGCTGCCGGGTCCCCCGCTCGCGCCTCGGCCGCGGCGAGTGACAAGTGTTGCTTTCTCTCTTACGCTAGAACGCGTTCGTGGGCTTAACGAACCTCGGCGCCACGTGCTACGTGAACACTTTCTTGCAGATGTGGTTTCTCAACTTGGAGCTCCGGCAAGCCCTCTACTTGTGTCCCAGCACCTGCAGCGAGCGCACGGCCGGAGAGGGCATCCCAAAAGACAAAGGTCAGTGGGAGCTCGGCGCGGCGGCCTCCCCCTGTCGTGAACGGAGGGTTTGCTCCTTTCCTCCTGAAACCGTGCGTGGAGGTGTTGGCTTTGGAAGAGTGCTACCGTGCGGATCGATGGCTGGTGCTACCGCTGCCTGTGCGACCTCTGCGCTGCTCTTTTTGAGCCCTTCACCCAGCTTTTAGGAACAAGTCAACCTAAGCCACCCTCTGCCTGAGTTACTTCGCAAACCGAAGTGATCTGATCTGGCTGAAAACTTGTTTTGGTTTCGTTCTTTGCTGGACTGGTTCCCAGCTTAGTGATGGTGTTGGGATGGGAACGCACGGGCTGGGGCTGGCTGAGCCGTGCTCCGTCCCACGGGAGGGCGAGGGTTTAGGTGCTGGGTACAACTGAGACTTCTGGCACCTGCACAGCGTACCCGAGGGGCTCTGGTGCCACACCTTCTGTGTGGTGCAGCGCTGGAGGTGTGCTCCGAGCTGCCCGATTTCTTTTGGTCCTGTTTTATGGTACTTCGGAAACGGATGTCTTGCTGTTTGGCTTAAAATAAGAAGCTGCTACTCTGCGGTAACTGGCGCGTGTTGCTGAAGCTGTTGACTAGCAGCTCATGTTCGGCACTGTGGGATATTTGGCCTGTGCTGGGACTTAGCTGTCATCGCTGACATTAACCACTTCAAATCTCATTATAACTTAAAATGGGAAAAAAGTGTAATTTCTAGACATTAAATTTATCTGTACAAAGAACAAGCAAATTACTTTGAACAGGTATCTCTTCTCTCGAGAATCAGCTGTAACTTGAACAACTTTTTTTTTTTTTTTTTTTTTATAGACTATGAGCCTCAAACCATTTGTGAACATCTCCAGTACTTGTTCGCCTTGCTGCAGAACAGCAAAAGGCGATACATCGATCCCTCTGGGTTCGTCAAAGCGCTGGGTTTGGATACAGGCCAGCAGCAGGTAGGCTTGAGTTGGGCCTTGTAGTTCCCTTCTCTAAAGAAGCGTGAAACTGCCCGTTAGTTGTTTTAGCACCTCTGAGCTGGGACCTGGTGCCCGGCCCCTTTGTACAAGCACAAAGGGAGGAGCAGTGCTCTGGGCCCTTCCTGCCCGGGTGGGAGGTCGGGAGGAGCCCAGCAGCAAGGGGACGAGCGCCCTTAGCGCCCGATCAGCTCCAGCACCGCAGAGCAGGCTGCGGGCTGGGAGCTGGGGCTGCCACAAGGCTCTCGACAGGTCCTTTACGGGCTGCTCCTCCCGGGGCTGGGGGGCACTGGGAAGGGCTATGTGCTGCGCATTTTGGTGGGGGCTGAGGCCTGGAGGGCCCCTGCAGGAGGAGAAGCTGTTGGCAGTCTGCGGGGCAGAGAAAGCACGTTTTGGGAAGGGTGAGCGCCACAGCCAGCTCCTGCGGGGCTGTTGCAGAAGCTGAAGAGGGCTCAGGAGAAGGGCGCTGCTTGAAAATACACTTTGGGAAGTAAGGGGGGGCAGCTGGAGGAAGCGCGGGAGTGCTGGCCGCGCTTCCTCAGGATGATAAGCGAGGGGAAAGTCGCTTCTTGTTCCTTAGGAAGGAAGCGGTCATTAGCGACTGGTGACGTTGCAGGACAGCGGCGTGCCCTGCTGGGCTGTGACAATGGTAGGAACTGGAGAGAGGAGCTGCAGGGCAACGGCAGACATGGCAGTGAGAGGGGAACAGGTTGGGGTTTGGTGCCAAGGCCGGACGGGAGAAGGAGCAAGGAAAACAGGGCGCTCAGAGGAGAGGGAGGCCCCGAAATGTGTGGAGAAGATCCTGTGCCTTGCAGGAGGAAGGGGGCAAAGCCACAGAGCGGCTCCTCTTTTTTTTTTTTTTTTAGTCTAATTTTTTCCTTCTCGCATGTGGTGCAAGCAGGGACATGCTGAGGTTTTGAAAAATGAGTGTTAATGGGACAAAACTGTGCAGGAGTGGTAGGCTGGAGAGATTGACTCTCCCGCCAGGCTGTGCTGTGGCAGAGGATGATTAATGCTCTGCAAGCTACTTCTGCATGCTCTTTGAGGTGGTGTAGACCTGTTGACCACAGCTGTGATCAAATGGGGCAGAGGAATGGTTCGTGTCGTCACGTCTGGGCAGCAGAAGCCGATGCCGATGCACCAGGTGGAGTCGTGAAGGGATTTACGCGGTTAACAAGCCGCTGTTTCCCATCCAGAACCCTGCGAGCAGCGGGGCAGAAGTCAAAACCACCCCGAGCTGCTGGCCGGGAGCCAGCTTCGTTCACGCTGTGGTCTCACGCTGGGGGCCTTGTGCTCCTTTTAGGCAAATTCCTCTTTTCTTTAGTTCTCCTGACTGGTCTTTTTCTATTCAGTGCACGCCAAAGTCTCCGTGCAGCCTGTGTGTAGGGCTGTGTGTAATTTGCAGTAAATTAGCAGCGAGGCCGTGATTGCGCTTTGTGCTGTGGCGTATTGTTAACCGGCTCGGCTTTCTGTTCTAGGATGCCCAGGAATTTTCAAAGCTGTTCATGTCACTGCTGGAAGATACTTTATCCAAACAAAAAAATCCAGATGTTCGAAACATCGTACAAAAGCAGTTCTGTGGAGAGTACGCGTATGTCACAGTGTAAGTATGTGGTCTTTGGGAAGAACTTTTCTGTAAATATTTAAACGTTTTAGAAGAATTTGAGGGGACGAGATCTCTAACAGCTGGAGCAGGCAGGTAATCTCCTGAAATGCTGTGCAAGGGGTTTTCAGCTTTTAGGTTTCCCGATTCTGTGTGCCTGGTGTTGTTGCAGTTTACCAGATGTTTTCAATCCTTTAATGAAAATTTACTAATTAAATGCGCGAGTGAGCTAATGGAACGTTAAGTCCTCGAGCCAGAAAATGGAGTGCTTGGGTGTCGTTGTACCCGATTCATTCCTGAGTTGTCAGAGCTGCGGATTTCACCTCAAAAATCACCTGATGGAGAATGGTATATAAGAGTTGTAAGCAGGTGCTCCTTCTTTTCCAGGTAGATGTTATCCTGTGCACACCATCTTGCACAGCGTGCTGTAGATGTCTGTACCACAGTAGCTCTGACTTATGTTTTTCTCCTAGTTACATAGCTCATGGAGTAGTTAGTGGTTGGGGAGTTAATGAATCAGTGAACTTGTCTCATTCATTTTTGTCTTTTTTCTTTTTCTTTTCCATCCTAGCTGCAACCAGTGTGGCAGGGAGTCCAAGCTTGTGTCTAAATTTTATGAGCTGGAGTTAAACATCCAAGGGCACAAGCAGTTGACAGACTGTATAACAGAGTTTCTCAAGGTACGAACTTGTTGGTTTTTGAGTCCTGCTATTCTTAGCAAGGTGTTTCAATTCCTTTCTTCAATTAACAGCTTCTGAGGTTGGTATTGGACCGAAGTGGGCAGCTCAAACAGTTCTCTCAATGGGATGAATGCAAAAGGAAATGCTTTTCTGTGGACCCAGAAAATAAGGACTGAGTCACGCACTCAGAAGTCAGGGAGCAAGGAGTGGCTCTGAGCAGGAGTGTTGCACATGCGCATGAACAGCTTTAAAAAGCACTTGGAAGTCGCATATTTAGTCAAAATGCTTTCCTGGGAAAGTTGAGAAAAAGTGCCCAAAGCCTGACAAGAAGTCCCGGCATGCTTTGTCATGGATAGCACCGGGAGAATGGCTGCTTTTTGTGTTTCCTATATTGGTGCTCATCTGCATAGCAACAGGAGACATTCCCTGCTCTAAAATGTGCTCTCAAAAATACTAGCAAGGACCCGGAATAGCTGCAGGAACAGCTGCGAGTGCTCTTAATTCGACTTGAAAATTTGCCTAGATCTATAGTTGCCGGCATGTTAAAGGCTCAAGGTGGGGATTCAACTAAAAACATTGAGGGCAGAACTGACCTGAAACGTGACCGTACCTGGGGTGCCATCTGGCTGCTGCGCAGTGCCTTCAGTGATGTGCTCAGCAAACCGGTTGCTCTGCTCCTGGAAGGTCTGCTCTGAAAAAAGACAGGTTTGCGTATGCCCATTAACGGGCTGCATTGCTTCTGCCCCGACACAGTGAACTTTGTCTGGTCCTCCTTCAAGTGAAACAGCGGGTGACCTTGTTGAGCACAGTTGGAGTTCTCTGGCCGGATCCTGCCACTGGATCTGCGTAGACTCTTCTTTTTCCCTGGTGATGTTTGTTTTGCCGAGCACAAGAGGATTGTAGTTCCCAGGTTAAAATGTGGCTGTACATTAACTCGGTCCGCGTGATCTCGTAAAAGGGCGATTTGTTTTCTTTTTCCTTAGCCCTAATGGTAGAAACCAACTCCAGGCACTTCAGTCAAGTGGAGAGCAAACTTGACAGTCTTGTAAGCAGCCTGAGAACTGGGAGCAGGGCTTAGCGCAGGCTGAAATGTTTCTTAAAGTGACAGCAGCCTGCCAGGCTGTGCTGTAAAGCACTCCTGTTAGCCCAGAGAACTGTGGATTTTTAACCTGGAGATTATTTTGAAAAGCAGCTGGGTAGAGAGTGAAATGGTTAAAATAACTTCTACGCTTTTCAGTCCAGTGGGCAGCTCGGTTGGAGTGGTAGACTTTTCAGAGGTAACCTGTTCTCAAGATCTTTCTTTCTGCTCCCTGGTCAGGAAGAAAAATTAGAAGGGGACAATCGTTATTTTTGTGAAACTTGTCAGAGTAAGCAGAATGCCACAAGGAAGATCAGGCTGCTAAGTCTTCCGTGCACGCTCAACCTGCAGCTGATGCGTTTCGTGTTTGACAGGTAAGTCTCTCACTGGAGCGCGTGCTGTAAAAGCAACTTCTGCTTTTGGGTTGCCTGGAAGCTCTTTGGAAAGCCATCTGCTCTGCTCTTTCTGCATTGATTTGAGATATTGAGGGTTGAGTGCATGCATGAGCTTCTCTTGGGACGCTCGGTGGGTTTCGAGGGAAGTTGCTGTGAGATGTGAACTATTCTTGTTGTCCCCTGAACTGAAGCTTGGCCATTTGCCTTCGCGCAGGCAAACCGGCCATAAGAAAAAGCTGAACACCTACATCGGCTTCTCTGAGCTGCTTGACATGGAACCTTTTATGGAGCAAAAGAGTGAGTTGCACGCTGTGTTTATTAATGGTATCCACCGCCTCTTGTCAGACAAGAGGAGGTCTTGTCTGAATCCACTTTTTGCTGGAAAGTTACATTAAGACTTGTATGAAGCCCTTGTTTCAAGTAACAGCTGTATCCACCTAGCTGAGCAGGTTGTAGAAGCCACCTAAAGCTGTGTAGGGGTCTTGGAGAGATGGGAGTTCAGGTGCAGTCTTCGTATGCTAAAAAAATGCAAAAAACGTAAGTACTAGGAAAGAAAATGTGTCTGTTTCATCCAGAGAGCTAAATAACTTCAATTTCCCTTCCAGGTGGTGTCTATGTATATGAACTCAGTGCTGTCCTCATACACAGAGGTGTGAGCGCGTACTCTGGGCACTACATCGCCCACGTGAAGGATCCGCAGACGGGCGAGTGGTACAAGTTTAATGACGAAGACATAGAAAAGATGGAGGGGAAGAAACTGCAGTTGGGGATTGAGGAAGATCTAGGTAAAACCTTTAAGTTGTGAGTGCCCTTTTAAAATAACTCTTTTCACCAAAACCACAGAGGCTGAATATGTGGAGGCCCTGATACTCTTAAAAAACAAAAGCACTCCTACGCATGCTGTCACGTCTTAGGAGTAATGTGTGAAACAGCAGTTCTGTTAATTGCAGCCAGATTTTCTTCATTTCAGCCCTGTGTGAGTGTTTACGCACACCTCGTGATCGTTTCCTCTACTCTAGTATTTCTCTTGCCTGCCGCATGGCAGATAACACGCGGATAACCCAGGATGCCTATCAGGATGAAACAGGCGAGCTGCCGCTTCCTTGGCCAGTGTGCAGGAGGCGGCTTAGGAGCAGATAACGAGGTTGCTTTCAGTTTCCCTAACATGTTATGTTTTCATTTCCAATGAGGTGTTTTACTTTAGGAGGCAGTAAAGAGTCTTCATAGAAATCTTGATCCAAATAATCTCTTGAAAGCCAAAACTGCCTTTTTAGTTAGCTCTTTTTACTTTTCCTTTGCAGTCTTCTGTTCTACAGTTGCCAGCTTGCCTCATGCTGATGTTCTGGTTTAGATAACCTGGGCAGTACAGGGTCTTGATGTCCCTGTGCTGGCTGGAGAGCTTAAGCTGAGCCTAGGACTGTGGGTTTCTCAGCCTGCAGTACATAGGAGTGGATCAGTTTTAAATTGACAGCTTAAGTGCTCGGTTTTGCAGTTGCTTAGTGTTCCTCAGCGCACGTCAGTGCAGAACACTTTGTGGTGTCGGGAAATGGGGAAGTTAATGCCAGAAATTTCACTTAAAATGCAACTAACCCATTCCCAGAAACACTGACCCACCACGCCACTCGTTCTTTGCTGTGTCTCCAGCACCAATAATTGGACTTTATGACATGTTGCCTCTCTTTAAAGCATCTTTAAATAACAGCTTAATGAAAAAGACACCCTCAAATTTATTTGCTCCCTTAGCGTGTTTTAAAGCCACGTCAGCCTGAGCACACCCTTGAGCAGACATGGGGTGTTAGTCTGCCTTTCTTGTTTCCTCCCATGCACGCATCTGCACGATGCCACTTTATTTTCAGCTCTCTTGCTAGTAAACACCTTCTTGCATTTCATCACGACATGCATAAATGCAGGCTGCCACCGGAGCAGCTTTGTCATCCTGTTAATGTTTGACTACCGCTAGCTTTCAACCAAATTGTGAAGCTGGCTAGACATCTAGTGGTGTGAGGTAGGAAAATAAGCCCTGAGAAGAAATAAAAGGTTCTCAGCTTTTTCTTTCTAACCTCATGAGTTACCTAGAGTATCAAAAATAAGATGCAAATAAACCGCTGTGGCCTCGGTCCTGTAAAAGTTTATGCTTAACTGCAAGAAAGTATTCTTGCTGAAACACAAGGCTGCCCGAAGAATGTAAGTAAAGCATGTTTAGAAGGCTCTGCAGGCTGGAAGCCTTAATATGCTAAGCAAAGTTCTGAAGTGCTGATGTTATTTGCCTACTCCAAGCGAAACTGGAGTTTGAGAGTCGTCCTCTTCGTTACAAACACATGCAACAGCAGGAGAAGGTTGGTAATGTAAAGCAGAGGTCTGTTGTGGGGAGAGTCCTGAGGCCGGGCCGTGCAGATGGGAACAATTTGTAAAATATTTGGAGAAACTGCAAATAAAGACCGGCTAGGAAGTCCCTTGGATGGTGTGGTGGAAGATGCACATATTTTTTTCCCAGAACTGGAAAAAAACACACTAAAAAAGAAAAACGATATTCCGTTTGTAGTTTGACCTAGAGAGGATTGTTCCTTTTTTAAAAATTAAAAAAAAAAAAGGTTGATTTTTGAAACTGCAGCTGTATGTAAGTGTGCTTTCCTTGCCTGGCAGTCTGGAGGCAGTCACTCTTGCAACATGAGTTTGCATCATACAGCCAGCTGCTCTGAAATCATTTCCACGGCTGTTTGCTTCCTAAAAGCTGCCCAACTGGTCCATGTTTTTTGCATCCATGGTCACATGTAAATAGATTCCTCTTCACTGAGGATCTGACTTTGTTCTTTGGTGTCAGGATACCAACGCTAACAAGAGGCAGAGGGAAGAAAGGATGTTTTTGCAAAAGCTACTTTTGGCTTGGCAAGGCGAAGCTAGGGAGAGAAGAAAGGCTCTCTTATGGAGAGTGGTTTACAGCAGGGTCCTAATTTAGTCCCTCTGAATCGTCCCGCCTCCAGAAACGCTGGAAGGATTTGGGTCTGGCTGTGGGATAAAAGTTTGGCTGATGCCAAGCCAGCGCCTGCAGAGAGGCCTGGCAGGGCGCAGCACGCGGGGAGTGGGAAGCCGGCTAGGTGGCAAACTCGGCCCGTTGAAGGAGAGTCAGTAAGGGAGCTCGTGTGCTTATTGTGTTTTCCCTCGTTTACTGCAGCGGAGCCTTCTAAATCTCAGACTCGCAAACCTAAGTGTGGGAAAGGGACTCACTGCTCACGCAACGCCTACATGCTGGTGTACAGGCTGCAGACCCGGGAGAAGTCCCTGACAGTCGAAGTACCAGGTAAGGGAGCTTTGACTCTCCTGGCCTCTCCGTCTCTTCTCATGATGCTCCGAGCCGGCCAGGAATCGGGGCTCTGCTCAAAGCTCCTTGTGCCGCCTGGCAGGTCCAAAGGCGCCGTACGGCAACTTGGTGTCACGACCTGGGTCACGCGCAGCAAAACCCTTGGACTTCCCAGCACTTGAAATAATATTAACCTGATAACATCAACTCTGTGCCTCTTCAGGGCACCTGATCAGCGAGATCAGAAGGGAAGTAGGATAGGAAGAGATAATCCCACTGGGAGCTAACATCGGCAGCATGTCCCGCTGCTGGGGCGGGAGTGTTAGCGTTTGCTGGATCCCACCGGAGCCACTGGGGTTCCCAAGGGCGAAGGAGAACAGCGTGGTTAAATGTCATCGGCAGTGCACGTACTGTGCTGCAGGTGAATAATCCTGACACATGTCAAGTTTCTTCTACAAGTGCTTAATCTCTGCCGTATCGAGAATAAACGGCATAAAAATAAGAGGATGCAAGCCCTTAACAAGAGTTTTGTACTAGCATGTTCGTGTCTTGCTTTAGAATTGCTGGGGGTGGCAGAAATCCCTGTAGGTTTGGCCTGTGGATCTAATGATGCTCAGCATTTGCATGCTACTTGATTCGAAATATTAATTAGGGCTCTGGTGCTGACGGGGACGGAGGTGGTTTCCACCTTCTTCCCTTTTCTGTCAAACAGGGGCGAGAGGTGTTGGTTACCCTTTGGACCTGAGCTGTTTGTCAGCGATGGGTGTCGTTCAGGTTATCTGGATGCAAAAGGTGGTGGCAGGGGTGAATTGTACAGCTTTCTCCAGCGCACAAGGACCCCCCTAAACACAGCATCAAACCTTTTCCAGCCCCCCACCTCAAAAGCCCACCCTCTGAGCCATGCAGCTCTGGGAAATGGTGCTAATTCATGCCTCGAATCTGTCTTTTCAGTCTCTTTGCTGAGCTCTTTTACGCTCCCTTCCCTCCTACCCCTCTGCCCAAAACAATACTCGGCAAAGCTTCTCCACCCAGCTTCAAATTCCTGAGCAGCCCTGCGGTTGCCTTTGTTTCACATGGAAGCGTGCCAGGTACACAGAGCAAAGGGCAGCAGTCAAGCCAGCGGTTTTGGGGAGGCTTCATGCAACTGCAAATTTGTGGCATTTTGCTTTGATGCTGTTAAAAAACGGCTTTCCAGGTCGGTGGAGAAATGTAACTTGGCTCCCTAGCCCATGACCAGGAGGGTGAATGGGTCAGGCTGTTTTTTTCTTAATACTGTATGTTCTCCCAAGGTGGATACTGGGCTCTCTGGCTGCACAGGCGTTAACCTTTCTGAAATATTTTAGCTCTTCAAAATATTGTTAAATAGGAAAAGGCTTCAGATAAGCAGCAGTGTTATACCCCTCTGTCACACCAGCACTGCAAGGGAAGTGTTTTATCTTTTTTCATGCTAAGTTTTTTTCCGACGGTGACAGCAAAAATTCCTATTGCCCTCACCTTCCTGTCAACAGGAGGATCTGCCCCAGCTTATTTCGACGTTCATGAGGGCTTTGTGCCCTTGTGCTCAAAACGCACTTGGTCCTTCTCGTCGAGATCGTGCGTAGCCGTGGGACTGCGCGCTGGGACCCACGTGGCGGCCTCAGGTGTACCCGTGGTGTGCGAGGCTCTCGTTTCTGCCCTGAGAACCGGAGCTCCTTGGCAGCCCAAGGAGCTGCTCTCGGTGGGAGGCGGAGAAGTGACTGGAGCGAGAGGAATAGCAGGGAGGGACTGAGGCAGGCAGCAAAGCGTCCTGCTGCGCTCCAGCTCTGCAGCCTCTTGCCAAGCCCCGTTGCACTTCACACGACTGCCAGCACTCGGCGTAGGCTTATTAGCAAGCAGGGGATTTCTCTAATGCAGCAAGCATCGCTTCCCCCCCACGGCCCCAAGTAAATTATTTTCTTGGGTGCCGTTGTATCCCGCGGGACAGTTGCGTTTAATCATCTACTGCCATAAACATTGGGGAGAGCGATATCCGTGCGTTTGGCTTTCAGAAAGATCTCGTGTTGGTAGCTGTGGGGGGGAATTTTTAGGTTTGCTTGTTATCCCCAGATAACCGATCACAGGGATGGTTACCATAATTGGCATTTTTCCTTGAAGTGACTGGTGGGTTTTGCTTTTTTCCCTTCCCAACAGCTTTCCTGCAGGAGCTGGTGGAGCGCGATAACTGCAAGTTTGAGGAGTGGTGCAACGAAATGGCCGAGATGCGCAAACAAAGTGTGGCCAGAGGCAAAATCAAGCATGAAGAGGTGAAGGAGCTCTACCAAAGGTTACCTGCTGAAGCTGGTCTGTAAGATATTGTGGTAGTATTTTGTAGTAGACCATTGTTAAGATTAGTAATGTTTTGTAACTAACCCACAACGTGGTTCTGTGGCCAGAACACTTCACTGGAAGGCATTAGCTGTAGCCCTCTCTGAGGAAGAAAGCAATCGCTGCCAGTTGTTGCTGTATGCATGCTTAGGATTTGCTTTCCCTCTCGTTTGTCTGCCTTAACCTATTTTTCTCCTTTTTTGCTCATTTTAATGGCCTCTGGCATCACTAATTCCCTCTTGCTCCTTCCCCATCAGTCAGTCTCCTGTGTGCTTCCATGCATTGTGACTGTTTTCTTCTGCCCGGTGAGCAGCTCATCTCGTTAGAGCTTAGTAGCATCGAGGCAGAATAACCGCCCTGTCTCAAATTGCTAGCTCACATCAAGTTTCAGTGCTGTTGGTCTAAATTAATCAGCAGGTAACAGGGTACAAGAATGGTTGGCCTTCAGCAGAAAATGATTTGATTCATCCTTGCTGAGGCTTCGAAGCCCCATGTCTAAGCTTCACAGTCCATGTGATGAATGACTGAGGTTAATCCTTTCCTACTACTCCTTGTGTCTTGTTGCTTTAACATGTCTGAGCACTAGGATTTTTATCCCCCTGCTGCCTCTCTCTCCTGTCTTTCTCAGAGCAAGCATACAGGAGCTTGCTCTGTCTGTCCAACATGGGGAATCTCCCTCCACTCTGCGCGTCTCCTAAAAACTCCCCAAAACTGTAAAGAATTTAAAATGTTTGTGTGGCCTGTTCGACAATTTGATATTTAGCTTTTAATATCTTTTACTCGCTTCTCAGAAATGAGGGTCCAGAGCTCAGAACCAGCAGCAAGATTTAAGTGGTTGAACAGCAGACTATTGCTGAGAACATAAACATCTCACGAGCCTTCCCGAGCCGTGAGAGCTCGGCTCCCGTAAATGTCTGCCTCTTCAATTTATGAACCCAGCTTTGAGAACACGGGCGCTTAACTCACGAATAGGAGGGTGTCACAGCTCGGCTTGCTGAGTCCCTGCAAGTCTGAGGGGTGTTAAAATGTCACCGTTAAATCAAAGCTGCGGTGAATGGTTGTGGTGGAGATATGAATCTGCCGTGAGTCACCATTAAAAAGGAGCAGCGAGCACAATCCTGGTGCATTTTTATCCCCTTTAGCAGAAACATAGTAGTTTGCTTTTGACATTCCTAACACGATAAAGGAATAAATCTCAAAAAGATGTTTTTACAAGTGCAGGTGCAGACAGACCCTAGCTCCTCTGCCCCCGTTTGTAGGTGGCAGGGCCTGAAGCACTGCCCTGGGGGCTCTTGCTGCTGGGCACGTCCTGGGCATAGCAGCTTGCTAGCACAGCTTGGAAGCAGCGTTGTCCCAGAGCTGCTGCACTTCTAGTCCCTCAGGAGCATGGGACTCTCTACAGCTGTGCAGACACATTTTCTGCCAGCTTTGTAGAGCCTGCCCCAGAAAAAAAAAGCGTACTTTCCGGAGAAGGCAGCTTTCGTCCCAAACTAGCAAACCATTTCTGACAGCCTTGCAATTCTCTGGAGGTCACGGCTGTGGAACTCTTGATGGTGTTGCGTAAGATGAAAATACTGCTGATTTATCCTGCAGAGGAGAGGGTTTGACACCAGGCCTTGTGAAGATCCAGTGCAAGTTTTAGGACAAAGTATTTTGCTGTAGCTTCTCTGTTGCTCCTTTGTATGAAACATGTTTTTGTGCTCATTTGATAAATGTAACTAACATTACTCTTCCCCTCGGTTTCAGAACTGTCCTCCTCACGTCAGCAGTATGTGTTTAATTTCCTGCCTATCCTGCTAATTTCCCAGTCATCTCCCAGAAGCTGCAGCATTTGTTTTGCTGGCGTTGGCTGGGCTTGATGTGCAAAAAGAAAGCTGCTTTGTTCTCACACCCTTGTTTGTTGCTCAGTGTGTCATTATGAACCTATCTAGGAACTCAGATTGCCATTAATGGAAATGGCCAAAAGCACTGAGATGAGCCGCTTTGCCATGGTTGCATTTCCATTTAATCCCCGGCAAGCAGCTTCAAAATGCACAACTCTCTTTAAACGTAGTCTTGCTTGTTCTTCGGATGTGTGCATCGTTTCAGGGCCTTGGTATGAGGATGTGGGGATTTCATACAAAGCCATTTCACTGCTCATACTGATCTGACCTGCTTCTGAACCCAGGCTTTGTGTGATGTGCTTCACCTTCAACAAACAAGGGCGAGCCTGCTGCTCTGTTTCAAAAAATTAAAAAAAAAAAAATCACACTTGCAGTAAAACATTTGAGCGAGTTAGTATTTGCACTGTAAATTTCACAGTGCTTCAGTCTCTCTCACCCAGAGTTGTAAGTGTATCCCAGAATAACACTGAAATTTTGAGCACTGTGGGGAAGAGATGAACGCTGACCTCATCTCTTTGCTGTGGTTGTCTTTTATTTTTAAATCTACCCCAATGAGCTCACTCTGTTGTGGAAAGAGCCTTTAATGTGTGATCGCAATTTAAATATTACACTTGCCCCTCAATGGATGATAGGAAGACCTTGCCTTTTCCTTGACTGCTCTGCAACGAGCCCCTAAAGGCTTCGCAGTCTGAAAATGCTCCCTTTGCTGCTCTGAGTGCTCTGCTGTTTGCTATTGATTGTTTGAATTCCCAATGACCGGTTGTTCTCACGTATCCAGTTTCACATAGCTTCTGCCACAAGATGCCCAGCTATAAATCTGAAGTGCCAGGATGAGAATTGGACAGGGGGGCTGTATCAGATGTTTGAAAACTTGTATTGCGGGGATTTAATCAACGGCGATAGCCTGTTAATTTTTAAAAGTACCGTTGAAATCAGAGTAATTATAAAATACCATCTGCCATATCACAAACTCTCTGACGCGTATGGGCTTGTTTCTCTTCGTGTTTTTCCCTCCCAGGTTCCCCATACGACTTCATCTCTCTTGAATGGCTGCAGAAATGGCTGGATGAGTCTACTCCTCCGAAACCTATAGATAACACAGCCTGCCTGTGCTCGCATGGGAAACTCCATCCTGACAAAATCTGTATTATGAAGAGGATATCAGAGTACGTGGCTGACTTCTTCTACAGGAGATATGGAGGAGGACCCCGGCTGAATGGTAAGGTGGCAGACAGAAAACCGCCTCTCCGAGTCACATTCTTGTGTGCTGAACACGTTAGAGCCTTGTTCTGATCCCAGCCCCTTGCTGGGTCATCCTTTATTAACATAACTTTATTTCTGCACGTAGCTTTTGTGCTGCGCTGCTATCTCTGGGTGCTTTGTTTCATTTAAATCACTTAATTACGTTAGCATTCAAACAAATACAGTTAGTCTGATTGCAGGTTCTGTTTCAGACCTGAATTCTGCTCTGTCTAGAAAGAGCTGTGCATGGAGTAATTCTAAGAAAGCAATGGTGCACCTAGGTTCAAAAAAAAAAAACAACAAAACCTACCACCACCTTAGTGTTTGGAGGGTTTTATGAAGTTGGCTGTATGAAATAGCACAACTTGCACATGCAACCCCCCAGACTTCTCAAAACAATTTTCCATGCCTGCAGCACCTGCAGATCCTGCGTGGGCAGTGTTTTGTGTAGTGTGCGGATCTGTGCTGCCTCTTCCCAGCAGCCTGCACTCTGGAGCAGCGTGGATGTGGGCAGGCCAAGGAAATCATTTACCCTCTTTCCCCTCTAGCCTGTCCCAAGCTGCCTCATCTGACAGAAGCGCACACCTGTTACTGAACATGTTTGTGTTGCACGCATCTGCAGTGCGTGTGATTTTTGGGGTAAGCCCTTGACCTCTGCAGTCTCTGGGCATCCCTTAATCAAGCCCCAGGCTTACTTTCTTTTATAAAGGAGCTCAATAACTCCCACTGAGACCAAATTAGCTCAGCTCCTGCTAGGCCCTTATAGGGAAGAAAGGCAACCAGCAGAAACGACTGCGATGCAGGCAGCCTTTGTAAAAGCAGGGCAACCTTTATCAGTCAACTGGAAGATCTCCTGCAGGTTTCTTCGTTGGGTATGACTGAGAGGGAAGGATCGTGCGCTGGATGATCCCTCAGGCTCCTCTTGCTCCCGCGTGGAAATGTAAGCCCAGCCACAGGGCTTGCACTCCCGTTAGTCCAGCGTAGCTTTGCAGGAGGTTTTTTTCTGGGTTTAGTTGGCTAAGTGCCATGCGGCCACATGCAGGAGTTCCCCAAGCTGAGTGACAGGGTTCCCCTCTCATCCCAGTGTACAGGAAGCCGGGATGGCCACAAGTGGCATTGTGAAGATGTCTGTACAGCATCTTCCTGCCACAGAAGAGCAGCAATACGGCGGTTTTGGCACATGCCTAAACTGTCCTGTCTTTTGACTCCTGGGTCTGTGTTGGTGTGAGCTCGCTCGCAGCCGTGGCTGCAAGCTGTTGATAGCGGCTTTGCAGAGCTGTGAAGGTAGTGGAGCAGATCACACCTCATCTGAAGCGTTTTACGCTTATTAAACTTCCAGCGGGGCCTGAGCTGGCAGTTACCCCAGGGACCTCATTTGCATGTGAAATCTGAGGTCATGAGACAGGATAGTTGGTGTGTACCTTACACCTGTCTAAGCACTTCTGAACAGCGGTGCTCGAACCAGTGAGATGCTCAGCCCAGCTGCGTGTGCTGGAGTAATTACATTTCTTTTTCCCCCCTCCCCAGTCAAAGCACTTTGCAAGGACTGCGTGGTAGAAAGGTGCCGAATCCTGCGACTGAAGAACCAATTAAACGAAGACTACAAAACCGTTACGAACCTGCTGAAGATAACAGTAAAGGGGTACGTAAGTCCTGGTGCTTTCAAACATTGTCAGAGATCTCTTAGCAGTGCTAACAACGTTTAAATAGCTTTTTCCCAAAGATTTTACCGTTTGGTCTCTGAAGGAGAACAGAGTTGTGATTTGTGTTGCCAATGCTGTTCTCTCTCTGCAGGAATGACGGGTTTTGGGTTGGAAAGGCATCCTTGCGGAGCTGGCGTCAGTTGGCTCTGGAGCAATTAAATGAGCAAGACGAAGACGCAGAACACAGTAACGGAAAAATGAATGGAAATGCACAAAACAAAGGTAGTTCTGCTGCTGTAGAGCTCCACCAGCTCTGACTGATACCTCCTAACAAAAGACACGTCAGGTGTTCTGGCGTGTGCTGTTTTGCTTCCCTTGTATGAATAGGGAGGGAAGGCACTTCAGGTGCTTTGATATAACGCAGTCTTAATTTAAGGAGCTTTTTATTTGATAAGCTTCAAAACTGCTGGGTGATCTTCATACAGAGAGAAGAAGATGAGGTAATAAGTAGTTTTACAGAGCTGTGTAAAATTACCGCCCCAGACACATGATCTTTTCATCTACTTTTATCTGAATGAGAGCACACAGGGAAGGAAGAAACAGGAAAATTATCTTGGGGAAGGAATGAAGATGTTTATTGCAAAGGCCTACAGATGAAACAGCACAGCTGGTAAAGCAGCGCTGGCAAAACACAGCTTAGGAAAAAAAATCATGAATTGGATTTTCTTCTATGCCTGTATCGTATGTTTGTGAGAATGTATGGGCTTTTTATTTGCCTTCTGTTCTCTAAACCTTTGGAAAATGGATTTTATTGAGCTTTTTGTTTCTTAACTGGGATCAAGAAGCTTATTTGAATGAAAGTGGAGATGATCAGCTAATTGCATTGATCCTGGGTTTGAAGGCTCGGAACACCAGATACCACAGCCCTCGTGATATCTGTAGGCCGGCGCTGCTGATGGAGCTGGTGGCATCCATTGAGAAAAGGGCACTTCTCTGCATCAGCAGCTGAGTTACTGTCCCACATGTGATTCCTCGGGGGTCACCTTGGTTTTAAAGCAGGTCGCACCTCCCAGAAGTACATTTGAACTGCTCACAAGCCAGCTTGCTCATTAGCTGGCTTGTTGCAAACTGTTACTAACATTATTGTGTTGATAACGCTCCCGTTCGATGGGTAGTGCCTCTGCCTATGGAGCTACAGTTCTGAACTATAATTTGTAAATGTTTATCCTGGCTGTGGGAGCACAAGCGCAGGGCAGATCGCTGAGAGCCTGGCTGCAGTTGCCGGCTCACGTGCCGGAGCAGCAGCGTGCTCTCGGTGGCGCAGCCTGCCCTTCGCTGCTCACACCAGGGGAGTGAGCTCTGCTCTCACACCCGCTGCTGGAAGTGCCCCCGTTGGAAACGTAGAAATCAGCTCTGCTAGCTGGATCATCGTTAATTATAGCTAATGATGTGCAGGTTGTTTAATTCTCTGCTGAATAGCTAATGGAGGGGCGCAGCACTGGCTCTCCCTTGTCTCATCAAGCACGTGCAGCTCCGGCTCGTGGCTGGCATCGCTTGGTCCCAGGCGCTGTGCAGTGAGGGAGAAGCTCGGGCTCGCTCCCAGGTTTTCCCACCAGCTTTTCCAAGCCACACAGGTCTGGGCTCATTCATGTGATTCCCTCCCAAAGCTACAAAGGGAGCATCTGATTTAGATTAGTATCCTCAAGGCAATGAGCTGACTAATATTTTGCCAGGAAGGTTTCTGCTCGCTCTCCTCTCACCTAGAGGTTTTGGTTAACTCTGATCTGAGATCTTTGGGAGCAGCGAACCCCTGTGGTGCTTTAGCCGGAACAAATGCATCCTTTGTAATCTCACAGAGGATGGTCTTGTGCTCCACACACTTCAAAGCACTCCTACGTGTAATCCAGCCTGGCCTCTGGGCAAGCAGGCCATGCATTGAGAATAACATGCCTCCCTTGGGTTAAGAGTTTTGCTGTGATTTGAAGGGAAACCGGGCTTCAGTCCCCCAAAGATTTTGCTTTTCCTTCAGAGAGGAACTCTGTGCAATCTTTTTTTTTTTTTTTTTGATTAGATGAATCGAATGAAGAGAAGAGAGAGGAGGAAGAAGAGTTAAATTTTAATGAAGACATTGTTTGCCCACATGGTAAGTCTCTGCGGGGGATGGAGCTGAATATGTCTGTTGTTGCCCACTGCTCAAGACATTAACCTTGCAGCCTTCGCTGCAGCTAAGACCAGCATAAGTAGTTACTGAAGAAGTGTACTTTATTCTCATTTGCCTGGTCTTTCTTGACACTTAAAAACTTTGAGCTTTTATATGTAATGGCACTACTGTGGTGCAGTCCACCAAATCGTGTAAGTAGTGAAAAGGGTGTAAATAAACACAGCCAGGCTGCAGAAGGGTGGCATCTCTTCCTCTCGCTAACAAAGCGACATGATGGAGTGGGGGTGGCACCAAAGGTTTGCAGCCACGTTAAAGCTCTGAAAGTCTTAGGATATTCTAGAAAAAATAGATGGTGTAAATCAGTCAAGGTTGGAGCTGAGAGCGTCAGTTTGTTCTCTCAGTTTATGTTAAACTCTCAGAGTACAGAATTACTGACCTAACAACTGGAGAAACTCGGGCGGATCTGTGAGTGGCTGAGACTCCTGAGCGTATTGATTTACCCACCTGCTGTGCTTTGGTGTCTGTTTACATAAGGTTTTGACCTGATGTTGGTTGTTTTGCTAAGTGATGGTTGGTTAGCTACATCCTTGGCTACGCTGTTGTTTGAATCTCACTTTTTAGCTTGTACGTCACTCTCAAACATAATTGTGTTCTACTGTAGGCTCCTGTTTGGAAGCATTGATTTCCCTGCCAGCTCTGCCTGGGACGCTTGGTCTCGTTCCTACTAAGAGAAAAACATGCCATAAATTAGCAACACATCTCCTGTCATTAAGGCTAATCAAAGATGTAGAGTAATGGCTTGATAAAGCCTCATTGTAAAGCAGTGTTTAAGCACTTTGTCATGGTGTTACCTGTTTTTCACAGAGCCTTTGCACCATATTTCCCAGTGCCGCAAGGCTGCTGCTTTTAAATAAAAACACGATGCGGTGGTGAAACATTTAATGCAGCCAGACATCATAAAAACATTACGCTGGTAAATTGCTAGTTTATCTGTTACTTCGGGCCGTACTGGAATAAATATTAAGTATGGGGGCAACTGGCAGGTCACTTCTCATCAGCTTGAGCTAACCTTCGATTGCTCATTGAAAGCAACCTTTCCACCTCTACACACTTACAATTTTCCTCTGGAGTGTATCAGCAAATCTGTAGTTTCAGTAATTCAGCCTTAATTTTGCTGTGGAGGAAGGCACTGCCTTGTTGGTACTCTCTGGAAAAGGCAGCACTTTATCTGTGAGGTCTGGCTCGCCTCCAGACATACCATCCGGGTGTTCCCTTAAGAAGTCCCTTTACGTCTTTGCCGTGATTTTTCACTCTCTGGTAGTTTCCCAACCCTGGCAAAGAATTTTTTTTTTTTTACAGAAGTTAAGACTTCATTAGTGTCTGTGCCCAAAACGTATCCCTGGAGAGAGACTGTGGGAGGGGGAAGCAGGGTCATCAGCGGTTAGGGTGGTCATCTTCCAGATGGCAAAGCACTTCTTCCCCACGCATTCAGATCTGATTTTTCCACCTCTTTCACCCCGCAGCATATTAGTCTGTTTTCATTAATCACACGGTGTCAGGGCCCTTATTTGTACAGGCTCATTTTCCCGTCCTTGCTGGCTCTGGAAGGCAGCCTGGTCCTGCCTCCTCATATGGTAAAGCTGGGCCACTTGGTCGTGTTTGATGAAGAACAAGGGGCCAAGCGCCGCTTCGAAGAAGTCCGGCCTGACCTTTGTTTATTAGAGGAAAGGCAGGAGGGGAGCGTTGCTATTTTTTCCTTCGGGGACTGGCAGAGGTCCAGGCTTAGCTAGAAGGAGGAAAGCTGCCTGTCCGTGGGGCTCAGGAGCTGCTGTAATGTTAAAGAGCTGCCAGAGGGAGGGGAGGAAGGAGCCTTTTATCCGTGTCTTCTGCCTGCTGAGCTCTCAGGCTATAGACATGCAGAGCAGATAGTAGGACATCCCCTCCTTTGTTGGACCCTTCTTGGCACCGGCACCACAACTTTGCGGTTGCTGTTTTGCCTCCCCCTTGCTGGTAAGATCCCCGTTGAGGCACGAATATTCCCGTACTGCATCCGAGCCTGGTTTGCTCTCATTTCTCGTGCGTGCGGCGTAGCCGAGCCTTGACTTCCCAGCAGCTGTCACGGAGGAGATGTGGCTGTGTTTTCCCCTTGGCAGGCATCTGCCGAGCGGGTGGCCGGCCGTCGGATCCCCGAGCCGTTGTGCTCTCGGGTTTTCCCAAGCCTGGCTCGGCCGCTGGAGCACGCCTGGTCACGCGTACATGTGGTGCTCAGGCGCGTTAGTGTAACCTCTCCAGTACTGCTGTCGCTAAAACGACAAGCACAGATCCCTTACCCTAAACTATCCTTTCTTGTTCCTTGAGCATCAGTCGCCTGGATAAATAAGGCGAGGAGTCTGGGTGCTGGCTGGTGAATCTTGCTTGCTGTCCTCACACCCCAGTTACTCCCCCCCAAGCTGCGGACAGCGAAGTTCTTCCCAGCTCTGCGGGTGCCCTTCAGCTGTTTGCCTGTTTCTCTTGTGGGGGGTGTTACTGCAAGGCGTCTCTGCAGCTGATTGCGAACCTGGGCTGTTTGAACATCCTGGGGGGTTCCTCACACTTAACAGGTGTAGCTGAAATGAGGTGTTCGAGTGCAACCACGCTTTGGGAAGGGCGGCGCTCAGGTGCAGGGGGAACATGTCCTTTTAGGATTCCGAGGTGCTTGAATAGAGCATGTGAGGCAGTCCGAGGTTATATACAGCGGTAATTTTGTTTTTCATGGACACAGAAAGCACTTGGCTCCTGTTTCGTGGGGCACAGGGTTGGTCTGCAGTTTGAAAAGTGGAGTCACCGTGAAATCATAGCTCCAGATAGCCAAGATCAGAAAACATTAGCCTGGTGCCCTCTCTGGCTTGTCCTTGCTTCTCCAGGCATCTGTCACTGCCTCAGCCTGCTTTGTGTTTGATCGGCTGCTTGGTTCACAGGCTCTGAGACCTAAAGGACATTTATGTGAATTAAAGTCATATTATATTTTTGCCTGCCTGAACAAGGAAACGATAAAGAAGTTGAAGGTGACTTTGTGTATTAGTTGTGGTCTTTCTGCTGACATGGTGTTGCCTGATAAGTGCATGAATATCTTCCCCCACATTTATACCCTGTAATCTCTTAAATCTAGTTAGGGCTGCAAAACATTGCTGAGCACGTCAAGAGCAAAGCCCTTCTCTTGGCTCTCTCTGTGCAGGTGACCTGTGCATATCTGAAAACGAAAGGAGGGTGGTTTCGAAGGAAGCCTGGAAGAAACTCAAGCAATATTTTCCAAAGGCCCCTGAATTCCCAAATAACAAAGAGTGCTGTTCCCAGTGCAAGGTATTTGACCCCAAATAATGTTACCCTTTTGTTGACTGTAAATACGTGGTCGTGTTTCTGGTTTTCACTACCTAATGCAGCGGAGAAAAGCAATGTCGCCTTTTAATAGCCGCGAGGAACTGAAGCACAAACTGTTTCATGCAGATTTTGGAGCGTGAAGGAGAAGAAAATGAAGCTCTGCATAAGATGATGGCCAGCGAGCAGAAGACCTCCCTCCAGAACCTGTTTCACGATAAATGCAGGCCTTGCCTGGGCAGCTGGCCTCAGGTAGGGGAAGGGGAATGCTAGTGGGGGCTGGGGGGAAGGCTGTCAGGTGGAAGCTGGCATTCCCTGCTGCTTTGCCCAAAATTTGTTTTTTGGGAGCAGTATCCCTGGGTGCGGCATCCCCAGCTGAGCCATCCTGCCTGCCCTGTCTGCCTGTCTGGGAGCGTGCAGGCTGGGCATGCCCTGTGCATCCTGTGCCATCTCTTTGTAGACGAGTGGTGGCAGATGGGTAGCAACTCTGTAAGTTTTTATCCCTCTCCTATGAAATTTTGACTGTGAGAGACACTGGCTGATGATCGTTCTCTCGGTCTGAGTGAGACCGTGCTTGTGCCGGGGTTGCCTGTGCCAGTGGAGCTCGCAAGTACGCTGCGCCGAGGTGTGATTTCCCCCGATTAGCTGCGCTGGCACACAGCCCTGCTGTAGATACATGAGAATTGCTCGTGTGCCAATATAGCTGTCGCTGGCCTGGAGTCAGCTAGATAAGCAGGGACAATATTTCTGCAGTGGTTATATCCGTGCCTAGAAGTACCTACGTGGTGCAGCCGTGCCAGTGGAGAGAGAGGGCTATCCACCGCCCTTAGTCTGCCTTCCCACTGGGCTTTTGCTGATGGTAGGACAAAATTCACGTGTGCCCCAGCTCCTCCACTGCCCGTTTCTGTCTCGAGCCTGGCAGAGGGTGCGGGGGGCTGCCCTAAATGCTGAAGCCATGCAAATAGGAGCGGCAGTCACACAGGACCTGTTGTACCGGCCTCTCTCCGGTTCGGGCGTGCGGCTCTCCAGGACCTTCTTAAGAGCCGTCGGGGCTTTGAGGCACTTTGAGAGAAATGGCACAAGCTGCTGGCCGGGCTCCACGCCTTGGCTCCTGGGTGTCTCGCAGTGCTGATTAATGATTGACTCTTAGATCCTGCCAAGCTGCTTTGGCAGGTGTCCGCCTCGGTTGCTCCAATGTGTGAGGGCAGCCTGCTGCTCCCGGTCCCTTCTCGGGGCCACCAGCAGCTCTGGCCAGGAATAAATACTGAGATCAGCGTGGATCTGTGCTCCCGAACCCAGGAGGGACTAAATGGACAATGCTCTGCTGAGCCTCCGAAGGAGAGCTGTCAGGTCCTACCAGCAGTATTCAGGGCTCACAATCTTTGTGAGGTTTCCTGACCCATAACAGTTGAGGTCCAGGAAAAAAAAAGAAAAAATAGAGCCAAATCGGAGCAGTTTAATCTAGGAAATATGAAGGGACATTAAAATTATATCTACACATGCACACCTCAGGAGTTTTCCTGCGAAAAGATGGAGCGAGCCCTTAAATCTGCATTAGGGAAGGCAGACAGGTGAGCACAGAAATCATTTTGTCACCCAGCTCTTAGGATCTCCTTGGTTTCTTGTCTGGGAGCTGCCAGCAGCAGACTATATAATCGCAAATCACTAGGGGCAGGAAAAAAAAAAAAATGGTTTGTCCCAAAAATGCTGCATTGTGAGGGTGCACATCCCTGATTCTGAATCTGCGCGTGCTATTGCTGAAAGCAACCACTCGTGGATTTTGCTCGGTGAGGAGAGGGAGGGCAGGATGGGATGGTCTCTCACCCCGTCCCCACGGGGGTACGTAGATGTGTCTGCTCTAGACGCTGAGTACACGAAGGAGTACCCGGCGACAGAAACACTGCCAGAGAGCTTTAGCTGCTCTAGGGAAAATGACCGCTTCCTGCTATGAATTAAAGGTAATTGGATCTAAAGCTAAACTAACTTTGTAATAAACACGAGATTAGTAATGTAAGTACTTAGTGCTTGATCTCAAATTATTTTACTTGGTTTTCCCAGTGCGCTCGGATGGAGTTGTCATGGTAAAAACGCTGAGATCTCGAAAAGAATGAGCGCTGCAGAAAAAGCTGAACAGTCATTGCCTCTCTATTGTTGGATTAATTAACAGAAGATTTGTTTTGTTATTTTTTTTCTCTTGTCTTCCAGGAGACAGATGAGCTGTATATTGTTTCACAGTTCTTTGTAGAAGAATGGAGGAAATTTGTCAGGTAACCAGCTTGAGGTTTTTGGTGCTTTTAATTTCTGCTTTTTTGGGGGTGTGCTGCAGATAGCAATTTCCCTTTTGAATCAGTGTTTGCCTGGTGTGTGTAGTTACCTGTGTTTTGCCTTTGCGGAAACAAGGAAGCTGATTTTGCAGGACTTGGACCCTGTGTTCATAGCAGTTGTAATACATTGTAAGAAACTGAATTTCCTTGTTTACCGTGTCTTAACCAGATGGTCAGATTAGATAGTAACCTGATTAGTTTTTTCATCTGTCTGAAGCTGTATCCTAGGCAAAGGTCACCACTCAATCCCGTTTCCATGGGCTGCTGGTGGTATGAGATGGAAATCTCCGCTAGGTATGAGAGTAATTTTGCAGTGCACAGGAACGCAGATCTGATTTCCTTGATGGTGGTAGTTTAATATTCCCCACTGGAATGCCTTCTGTAAATACTCACCTGTGATTTCCTCTTCTCAGCTGCCTGCAGACTTGTGATTTTTTTTCTTCCACATGAAATAACCTGACCACGCTTACAAACCACTTACTGTTCCTTTTCTTTGCCTGAGCAGGAGGCCGACGCGATGCAGCCCTGTGTCCTCGGTAGGAAACAGCGCTCTTCTCTGCCCCCATGGGGGCCTCATGTTCACCTATGCTTCCATGACCAAAGAAGACTCTAAACTGTGAGTTTCTTCTGCTCACTCATCTGCCTTTGCCGGGTGCTGTTGTCTCTCCTGGGCCTCAGGGAGCATTCCCAGAGGCTTGCTGAGCTGCAGCAACATGAGGAGCAAATGCCGTCCCTTGAACAAAATTAACACAGATGCTTTCTCAGGCCTACCTTAGTATAAATCTTCATATAGGTCAAGACCCAAATTGTCACAGGATGCTGTCTCAGGAAAAAAGAGCTTACTTAAGCTTGGCTAGTTCCTAACAATAAACTACCCTGAATCTGACTGGGGCATTAGAAACATGTAGCTTCCTTTAAGATTTGCTTTCCGTGAGACTTACCCCTGGAGCACTGGACGCTGGGCTGGAGTTTATGCTCCATAGCCTTGCTTCTGCAGTGATGCAGAACTAAAAATGTAGCAGATCTTCCACTTCTCTCCTCCTCCTTCCTCCCTCTGGCTGTGCGTGCTGGGCATGACTGGAGCATAACAGTGTCACTAATAACACACTCCTCTTCCCTGTTATCTTGGGCATACAGGCCCTCTCATGTAGCTGGGGTTATGGATTGGTTTTGCTGCCCTTCTTTCACCCGCAGACTAAAATGAGAAGGGGAGGCTGTTCAGAAGCTCAGCACTGTTTTCACTGCGTGCTCGGGGCTTGGCTTTTCCATGTCATAAAGCACGTTCTTGTTTCTTTGCACAGTATAGCTCTAATATGGCCCAGCGAGTGGGAGAGGATTCAAAAACTGTTTGTCGTGGATCATGTCATCAAAATCACCCGAACACAAGCTGCTGGGGCAGACCCCGAGAGCGCACTTTACACCTCTGAGCCCAGTGAGTGAATCTTTTACTGCTGTCTGTGCTCTGTTGTGTTGCTAATTGGTGCTGACTTCCTGGGAAAAGGCTCTTTTTGGATAAAGGGTCAGATCTAAGGGGATCCGCAGCAGCCGCAGTAAACACTGAGCTTGGCAGATGCCCCTCGTTATGTGAGCTGCTCTGGGTTAGCGGTGAGAGGCGTTGGGCAGGTGCATATACTCAGTGTCTCCAAGGAGCTGAAGCAATTAAATGCGTTTTCCTTTGTGCCTCCCCAGAACTCTGTCCAGAATGCAGAGAAGGGCTGTTATGCCAACAGCAGCGGGACTTGCGTGAGTACACCCAAGCAACTGTCTACATCCATAAAGTGGTGGATAATAAAAAGGTACGGATCTCTCCCTTGGTCCTCACTCCTCCTGGCACCATTTCATTTAACAGAAACTGCACCAACTGAGAACCCAAACAGCTAAATAAACAGCCATCTGAACACAGTGGCGAGGCAGCTATCGCAGCCTGCTTCATCCCTACAAGGTGGGGCCTGCTGGTGGGAATGGCGGTGCAGTGCAGGGCCGCTTTCAGTGGGCAGAAAGCAGCTGGCTCTGGTTCGTGGGAGCTATTGCTTTGGCAAAAATGGCAAATGGGAACACTGGATGTAATTGCTCTGAACACTTGGTTTCCTCAAGGCTTCATTTTGCCAGTCCAAATCCTTTTGGTGGTCTTTGTGTTGTCAGGTATTTCTATGTATGCCAGGTCTGATTATTTTAGGCAATGTTGTAACCACCTCTGTCCTCATAATCGTGCTATCAGGCTCTACCTGTTCTCCTCCCCCTCCAGTATTTGTCATTTCCTTTCTTGGTTGCTAAAGTGACGTTTGTTCCTAGATAGAAATAAGCTCTTCAGTCTGCAAGCTGATAAAATAGCAGTGAACACAGATGTGGTTTTAAAGATCCCTTACAAAGTTGTGAATTGTCTGCTTTGCTGCTGTCTTAATGGGATCAGTGTGAGGTCCAGAACTGGACTGGAAGTGGCTGTAGAGGTATCTGAAAGCTGGTTACAGTAAGTTCCCCTTCTTAGGGCTTGCTTTATGCTTTGAGAGGGAAATCAAAGCTTGTGGGTATGCTCAAGTAAAGATGCTAAGATCCAGCTGATGACAGGAGGCGGCTGAACCCAAGACAGTCACAGCAGCGTAGATCTGATAAAAACATCCCCTGACAGCTTCCAGGATGGGGTGAAGCGCAACGCAGCTATGTCACAGTAGTTCCAATCTGAACTGGTGCTTAAAGGGTTTCAGAGCACTTAGATGCATGAGTAGCTGGTTGCCAGCAGCTTCCTGAAGTGCCTTCAACTCCTCCATCCTCTAGTGATTGCACTCAGGCACACAACAGGTCTGCAAAGCTCAGCATGGTCAGATCAACTTAATTCAGGAGCATCAAGGCAAAGGCTTCCTGGCCTTCCTTGTAGAATCAAAGCTGGAGGGAGGCAAAAATCTTCCCTCCACATTTGCAGTGTGAGATCAGTGAGATTTTTTTTTTCCACCCCCAGCCTTATTCTAAATGGAAGAGATGGAGCCTAGAGAACTGCAGGGTGCTGGAGGTTTCTGCCTCAGCTGTAAGACGCAGAGCACAGAGCATGGTGCTGAGCCCCTGCTGCAGGTTTGCAGCCTGCCTGGAGGCCGAATCCCAAGGCTGTATCTTTGCACTAGCGCAGAGGAGGAGTTTTCCTCTTGGTGCTGGACAGGACCACGCTCACACGTAGGGCTGCTGAAAACAGGCAGCTATTCTTTGCCGAGCAGCTGGAGACGGTGAGAGGGGGCGAGAGCTGGCACACGAGATCCCTCATTAGCAGGGCAGCCCCAGCGAGAGGCGAAGCGGTGACGGTGTCCGCAAGCAGCGCGTCAGCTGCGCGGGCACCGGGCTCTCACCAGCAAGTACTGCGAATGGCGGCGCTCAGAGCCGCTGCTTCCTTCCTGCCAGCTTCGCCTCACAAAGTCAGGGAGTGTTTTTCCACCCCCTCGCCGCTGCTCGTCCCTCCTCTGCAGCCCCTGGGTTCCTCCTTGGGCTGACGCTGCAGGAGGGAAGTCACGGCCCTATAAAATCGGTGCAGGGAGGTTGCGGACGGCGCCTTCTCCGAAGGGCGGCACTGCTGGAATCCGGAGGGCTCTGGGGACGCTGCGGTTGGCGCTGGATGCTTGGGAGCTGTGATTGCATCTTTAATTGCAAATACATTGATGGAGAAGTGAGCTCTTAGGCATCCGGGATGGAGAGTGCGCCAGCCTCCTGGGCTCCCTTGCAAACCCCAGCCCCAGCCAAAGTGTAGACGTGTGTACATGCCCAGCGGATCCACGCTTCCTGTGGAGTGACTTATAAATAAAAAGGATGTTCAGTTCTGTATATGTTTGTGTAAATTATTTAGGTTTCATTTACTTACGAACTCCAGACCCATAAATAACGGCGGTGAGTGCCTCTTGTCGGTCTGCTGCAGGGATGGATAAGTATATAATTTACAGATAATATTCCTTTCTCTGTGTTAGGACTTTCGTAATACACTTAGTCGAACAGAGAAGCAGCCAGCTAATGGGAAAGAAATCAGTCCAGGCCCCTGGAGACTTTCCCTTTGCCTGGAGAGGAGGGTAGGTCTTGAGCCGCAGGAAGCAGGATGTCCCCGCAGTGGGGTTTTGATTTTTAGCCAGCACCTGCAATTCAGCAGAGAAGCTTGACAAGCTGCGTGTGTTCTGCTGAGCTGAGTCCCCCATGGTTTGATGCAGCTTGGGGTGGGGGGGAAGTCTGCAGAGCATGTGGAGCAGATCCCTGGGTTTTTCCTGCTCTGCCTTGGCTCATTTGATCAAGGTGGCATCCTAGAAGTCTCTGAAAGCTGTTTGCCATGATGTGACAGTCTGGGTTAGTTACGCAGAATGATTTTTATGACTTCAGGTAATGAAGGACGCTGCTCCAGAGCTGAACGTGAGCAGCTCAGAAGCTGAAGAGGAAAGGGAGGAAAACAAGCCAGAGGGGGAGCAAGACCCAGATTTTAACCAGGTAGAGATCAAAAATACTACAAGGTTCCTCAGTTTTGCACCAACCTCTTGAGTCAGCGTGATGGAACAGTTCTTTTCCTCTGTTTACATCTAGCAGGCGAAAGAGAAAGCAACTGTGTCTTAAATTGTGTTACTGTCATGGTCATACCCCACGTTTTGTCTCACTTTACGTTACCAAGGCCAGTTTTGCGCCCATGCTCTTTGGTTTTAAACCTAGCTGTAGGAGCAGTGCTGGCTTTTCTCTAGCTTCCTTGCCAGTGTGCTTCACGGCCGCAGCATGAAAGCATTCTCCAGCGCTCATTCCCAATCAGTGCTTTGTAAGTTAGATATCTGTGTTAGAGATCTGCCCGCTCCCGAATGTCGGTCACTTGGTGTTCAGGCTACCTTAAATACTCTTACTCCTAATACCAAATCCCTAACAAGGGCTGGCACTGGGAAGCTGTGTCTCCTGGGAAAGGCAGCAGCACTCGTCTTCCCCTGATGTCAATGCACTAGTGTACGTCTTCCTGACACGTCAAGCTCTTCCTTGCTCTCTTTTTGGAGAGGAGGGGTCACTGCTGCATCAAATACTGACGGTGACTCGTGCGCTTGGCTGACAGTAAGCACTGTGCTGGTGTTAGGAGCAGGGACGAAGTTTCAAGGCAAGTCCTTCAGTCTTCTCGACCTCTTGCTGACACTTGCATGCGTCATTCACTTTCCAAGGGGCGTTCCAGTGCTTCGTGCTTTCCCTCGCATGACTGACCTGCCTGAAATGCAGTCTGGGGGAAGGGGAGGTTGTATTTTCCACAAAGGCCAGAGCCGGGCTGCTGATTTCTGACTTGTTTCCAGACCAATGGTGGTGCGAAGCGCCAGAAGATCTCGCACCAGAACTACATCACTTACCAAAAGCAAGGCATCAGGCGGAGCACCCGACACCGAAAAGTCCGAGGGGAAAAAGCACTGCTTGTTTCTGCTAATCAGACGCTGAAAGAGCTGAAAATACAGGTAAGGCGGTTTTGGTCCGAGGAGTGTTTGTTCATGAATAAGAAAACATGAAATGAATAGTCAAGAGAGTACAGCTGGGAGGAGATGGAGAGGGAAAAGAGTATAAAATCCCAAGTGGCATCAAAAGGCATGTGTTTGTCTTCTAAACGCGGTATTTTTGCGTAGTTCAGCGGGATGTTTTTCCTCTGCACAAAATCAGCATGTCTCATTGTGTTGGCACAGATCATGCATGCATTTTCAGTTGCTCCCTTCGACCAGAATTTGTCGATCGACGGGAAGATACTAAGTGATGACACCGCAACGCTTGGCAGCCTGGGAGTCATCCCCGAGTCTGTCATTTTATTAAAGGTAATGTGAGAGTGAGGTGGCTGCTAAAGGAAGTCAAGTAAAGCAGAGAATTGAACAAAATGTTGTACAGTCAGAGAGAAACACATTACGGTGCGCATGAAAACTGCCACGCCCTGGACGTGCCCACCTGTGGCTGGCCATCAGCTTAATTTAACGAGCTCTTCCTGGAGCTCCTGCCCTTCTTGTGGAAGGAAAAGTCTCTTTTTCTTTAAAGAACATTTCTTAGCTGGCCTGTGCCGCAAAACCGTGCGCACCAGCCCAAAGGACAGCGAAATTACAGCACGAGTTCTCCCCTCTTATTCCCAGCCCATGCCAGAAGGTGTTCTGGCAACAGTTCCCCGTTCCTCTCCAGAGCAGGACTGACCTGTACAGCTGATAACACTGCTAACGTCCAGCGAGGTGCTCGTTAACCCCCCGTCTCTTCTGTTTTCCAGGCTGATGAACCAATTGCAGATTACGCAGCGATGGACGACGTTATGCAAGGTGAGGGGGACCCCCGGGCGCTGCTGGGGAAGGCGAGGGATTTGGGGAAGCTGAACGCTGCTGCGCTTCTGGCAGGAATGGTGGTGGCCACGTAGGGCTGTGTCGGCTTTGGGTTGAAACAGTAGAAACGTGAGAGGAAAATAGAGATGTTGAAGCTTTCCTGTAACTGTCAACTGAAGATACAGCTGAGCGCTGCAGTATGCTGCTGATCAGACAAAAGATCCTTTTAGAAATGACTGTCAGGAGACTTCTAACGTGATGCCTCTTTCTTTCCATCCCCAGTTTGTATGCCTGAAGAAGGATTTAAAGGTGAGAGTCTTTTTTTTCCTTTTTTTTTTCTCCCCCTTTTCATTTTAAGCCCACGCAAAGTTCAGCTCCACCTCGCAAGCTTCGTAATCTTTCGGTGGTTGTCTTCTTGCTCCTCAGGGACTGGTTTACTTGGACACTGATGGTTTTATAAGCGCTGGCAGCAAAGGAGCGACCAGAAGGGAAGAGGATTTTGACATGGTAGGGCATTAAAAGACAAGGTGGATACAGGACAGAACTCTTGACTCTTCCAGAAGGCAGAAACACATTCTGAAATGACTGCCCCCAAAATGCCTTATGTCAAAGCAGATTGCACTGAAGGACATCCCGACTTCAAAAGAACGTTCCCAATTTTATATTTAATAAAGCAACAGTAAGGTTGGAAAGATTAGCAGCAGTAACAGCGTTATCATGTTTACAGGCAGACGTTTCTAGCAAGGGAGACGGTGGCATTCTCGTATGTTCCCTGATGCAGATCCCATCCACCCTCGTCTGTCCAAAAAGGAGTTGTAATTCAGTAGATCAAAAACATCTCGATCTGTTCTCCAGTAACTCTTTAGGCATAACCTGCTTACAGATAATCCTGTCTTTGATCCACTATTACTCTTTCAGTACAGCATGGAAGTAAAGAAATTGTTAATTGTGAGGAATGTCTAGCTCTTTCAAAACTTCATATATTTACCCAAAGTGTAAGCTGTGGTCTGCCTACGAAAGCCTTCCATCAGCGACTCGGAGCCTGGGGGTGCAGAGGGGACGGGGAGCTGCCCCCCCGCTGTCCCCGCGGGGCTTCCCTTGCTCAGCCACTCGCCTTCTGCAGTTTCACTTCCAAACATGATGGTCTTTAATAATCACATGGTCTTTCTCTGTGAACTGTGTTTTTAGAAACGTGGGATATTTTAACGACTTTTGATAACATCTTTCTCCAGTACGTTACTGCCAAGAGCGCTCTGCCGATCACTGGGGGAGCTTCGAATCTAGAGCACCTGAGCCGGAGCTGGCGAAGGGGCTGCGCGTGGGTGGTGTGTTTCCCATGTGGAGAGGTTTTCCCTCTGTTCTCCTCGTTTTCAGGAATGCACTAATGATTTTTTTTTTTTTTTTACATCTCCTGTAGCTCCCAGAAAGGATCTCTCCCTCTCCTGATTGCGTATTCATAGCAGGAAATAGTGTACCACTTCCAGACTTAAAAAAAAAAAAAAAAAAAAAAAAAAAAAAAAGGGCACTGTCAAGGTATCTCCATAATAAAGTTAGACATTTCCTGTTCTCAGAGTTTTAACTTGTTTCCGCAACCCCAGGTCGTGCACTGGCGCTTTATGTGGATGCAGAGGGCCGGGTTGCGGTGGTGGCAGCTTTAGTTTTTAAAGGACTGGAGGAGCTTTGCAGGCGGATGGTGGGGTTTGGGCTTTGGGGAGCGGTGCGAGAGTGTGTCCCTTCCCAGCAACCGTGGTAGCCCGTTCTTTTATAAATGTACCTTTTATCTGAAGAATTACAGCTGCCCTGTGCCAAGCGCTAGGTCTCCATGCTGCATCCTCCTCCCTGTCCCTTCGTCCCCAGCAGCAGAGGGGCTGGACGGTGAGTTGGCAAAGCAGCTGGCTCTGGGACTGCAGAGCTGCCCCGGAGTGATTTTTTTGGTGTAAGTTGGGGCTGGACCCGCATGGGATTGCGGCGCAGCGAAGCGGTGTGATCTTTCCCAAGGTAAAGACGTCAGCAAGAATTCAGCGCGCCCTCAGTCACGCTTGTCAATGCCCAAAACGGCTCCACTCTGGAAACGGGCAGGAGGTTTTAATTCTTCCCAGACTGAAGCACTCGCTTGTGTACATACTCCTTGGAAATTCCATATTTTTTTCAACCTGCTGTTAATTTTTTTTTTTTTTTTTTATGTTATGAGAGTCTCTTCCTTGAGCTTATAATGTTGCAAAATTAAGTCTCTAAACTCGACTGGAAGCAGCGAGCTGGGCGGTAGCGGTGCTCCCAGTGGCGATGTACAGCTGTACCTCAGCATCGCGGTTTCTTAGGGCCAGGTGGGGGACGCAGGTACAAGATGTGATCGAAGGCGCATTTACTGTTTTGTCTGTATTTGCAAACATATTGGACTAAAGTTGTCATTTGAGCTGTGGAAGCCTTATTAAAGCGCATACACGTGTCTCTCCGTTCATGTTTTAATGCCGCAGCCAGGGCTGGGGGCTGTCTCCTGGCCCTGCACCCCCCAGACAGGGGTGCAGATGCTCTGAGCTCGAGATACACACGAAGAAGCACGAGCAGGACTGCGCTGGCGTGGGAATGGTGCAAGCGTTGGCAAAGGGGCGCCTTTTCCCCGAGCGAAGCCTCGATGGCTCCCAGCGCCTTGGCCGTGCCCTGTGGCGCTTGGCAGCGGTCCCTCGGCGGAAGCGGCGACGGCTGGCGCTGCCTCGTGCTGCAGCACAGAGGTGTTTCTGTCGGGGAGCCGGCACCCGTGCAGCTGCGGGGCCGAGCGCTTCGGTGTCCCCATCCCCGTGCCGGCGGGTCACGTCCGCCTCGTCCCCACGCTGGCGCAGGGCCCCAGGAGCGCTCCCCGGGGCCGCGGCTCGGTGCCAGCCTGTGGCTCCTGGCACCCAGCGGCGGGGAGCCCGTGCCAGCCGTTCCTCGAGCATCCCGAGTCACCGTGCCCGTCCCACGGCCCCGATGGGGAGGTGGGTGCTGGGGGGGGGGGGGCAGCCCTGGCCCTGGAGGGGTCCTGGGGGGCTCAGCTGGGGGCTGGTGGGGAAGGTCTGGGGCGTGTGGGTGGGGGACGGATGGACGGATGGATGGACGGATGGATGGATGGAGCTTCTCTGGGTACCGGGGATGGGTGGGAGGGTGGATGAGGGGGGAGAGCTCTGGGTGCCAGGGACGGACAGGCGGATGGACAGATGGACGGGCAGACGGACGGATGAGGGTACACGGGGTGCTCAGGGCTGGGTTTGTGGCGGTACGCTGGGTACCAGGGATGGATGCAGGGGGCCCCACCGGTACGTCGCTGGGGAGGATGGGGGGATGCTGGTGATGGATGGGGGGCACCTGGGTACCGGTGAGGGGCAGCAGGAAGGAGAGGGCTCCCCGGGGACCGGGGTGGGGGGAGCTTTAGGAGCTTCCCCGGGCCGCAGGGTGGAGCGAGGGCACCGGTGATGGGTGCAGGGGGAAGCTGGGGGGGACCCGGGTGCCAGGGATGCGGGGGGGGGGGGGCCGGTGCTGGCAGTGGTAATGGAGGGGGGTCGGGGGGGGATGGAGGATCCCCGGCCTGGAGGTGCTGCCCTGCCCGGTTCCCGGTGCCGTTTGCCGGTGCCAGATCCCGGTTGCCGGTGCCAGATCCCAGTTCGCAGCGCCGGTTCCTGGAGCTGCCGCCGGCTCCGGTGCCGTTATCTCGGTTCCCGGTGCCGGGGTCGGGTCCCGGTGGCGGTGCCGGTCCCGGTGCCGGTTCCGGTGCCGGTTCCCGGTGCCGGCCGCCCCCGGTGCGGGCCCGCCCCGCCCCGCCGCACGTGACGCGGCGCGGCGGCAGCGAGCAGCGGGGCCCCGCTCCGCTCCGCTCCGGTACCGGCTCCGCTCCGCTCCGGTACCGACCCCGGCCCCGGCTCCGCTCCGGTACCGGCCCCGCCGCCCCCCCGGTAAGTGCCGCGCCGCGGGGCCCCGCCGCCGGGGTCCCTCCGGGTCCCCCCCCCCCGCCATGCCGGGGTCTCCCCCCCGGTGCTGCGCCGGCCTCGGGGACACCGGGGGGAGGCTGGGGGGGGGGAGCCGGGGCGGGCCCGTGCGCCCGTGACCTTCAGCCGGTACCGGCAGCCGGGGGGGGATGCTCCGGGCCTGGGCGGAGGGACCCCGGCGGGCGGGCAGGCCCGGAGGGGGGCCGGGGGGTGGCATCAGTCCCCGTGTGCCCCCCACCCCCCCCATAATGTACCCCCCGAATTGCCCCCTCCCCGCCCTGCCCCCCACGTCCACCCCACAACCTGCCCCCCCTCCCCAAATCTGCCCCCCCCGCACCCCGGGCATCTGCCCCCCCCCCCCCCAACCTTTCCGGGCCCATTCCGGCCCCGCAAGCTGCGCCCCCCCCATCCGTGTCCCTGCAATCTGCCCCCCGCCTTGCCCCCCACCGCGGGGCTGCCCCCCCTCGGGTACCGGCGGGGGGGGGACACGAGGACGGCGCGGGGGGTGGGGGGCGCGCTTGCACGGGGACAAGGCGGGTGTGCACGAGGGGGCCGTTTGCACCAAGGTGGTGCTGGCACGCGGGCCGTGGTTGCACGGGGACGGGTCACATTGCCGCGTCTGCACCGGGGCCGCGTCTGCACCGGGGTGGCGTTTGCACGCGGGGCCGTTCCTACGGGGCCCGGTGGCCTTCTGCCCCGGTGGCCTTCTGCCCCGGGCCCCGTTCTGCCCCGGGCCCCGTTCTGCCCCGGGCCCCGTTCTGCCCCGGGCCGCTCCTGCACGCCGCCCGTGTCGCGCTGTCGCCGTCCCCGCGGCGCCCGGCGCTGTCCGTGGTGCTGCCCCGCGCCGCGCCGCCGCCCGCCCGCAGAGGGCGCCCTTAGGGGAGGGGGGCACTGGGGGGGGTGGGGGGGGTGTTACGGTTCGGGGGGGGGGGTCCCAGCGGCCGGGCACCCCCCCATGTCCCCAGCCGGCACCGGCCGCTCCCGTCCCTCCGGCTCCCCGCAGCCGGCGCTTGGCTTGCTGCCGTCAGTAGGCTTCAGGGGTAACGCCGCCAGCCGAGCGGGCAGGGGCTGCGGCGGGGGGCTCTGGGGGGGGCGAGGCGGTGCCCCCCCGGCTCCTGGCCAGCCCTCCCCGCTGCAGCACCCCTCCCTCGCCCACCCTCCCCCTGGGTCCCCGCGGCGGAGGCAGCTCCCGGCCTCCCACCCCCCGGCTCCTCTCCCCCAGGAAGCGCCATGGGCCCCCCCGGACCCCCCCGGGCCACCTAGACGTGTCCCCAGTGGGCGCCGCCACCCCCTCGGCCACCCCACCCCGAGGTAAGGCCCCGCAGGTGCTCCCCTGCTGTGACGGGGGAGACACGGGGGGGGCACCCAAGGGTGCCCATCCCCACCCCCGGGAAGGGGTGTGGGGCACCCACGGCCCCTGCCTCCCGCAGGGCAGCAGGATGGCCCAGCAGCGCCACGCCGCGCCCCCCCCGCTCAAGGTAGGCATCGCTGGGGTGGGTGCCCAAGCAGCACCCATGGGTGCCAGCATGCCCCTCACCCCCCCTCCCCCTTGTCTTGCAGACAGAAGAGGATTACATCCCCTACCCCAGCGTGCACGAGGTAGCGTGGCTGTTCCCACCCCACCCCAGGGAGGGTGCCAGGGGTGGGTGAGCTGCCTGGGGGGGGGACATGGGGGGGGGGGGGGCTGGGGCAGCCACCTCGGCTGTGGGTGCAGGTGCTGGGCCGGGAGGGGCCGTTCCCCCTCATCCTGCTGCCGCAATTCGGGGGCTACTGGATCGAGGGCACCAACCACCAGCTGAGCGGGGCACCCGAGCCCCCCCCGACCCCGGCACCCGGCACCCGGGCCAGGCTGGAGGGCAACCACACAGCCAAGATCTACCGCAAGCACTTCCTGGGCAAGGTAAGCACCCAAGGGTGCTGGTGGGAAGGGTGCTGGGGCTGTGTGTGGGGTCCCCCACGGGTGTGCATGGGCACGGAGGCCCCATAACCATGGGTGCGTGTGGGTAGAGATGCCCATGGACATGGGTGTCCGTGGTGCTCACGGACGGGGTTCTCCGTGGGTATGGGTGTGCACGGGGATGGGGAGCCCGTAAGGATGAGTGCCCGTGTGTAGGGGTGCTGAGGAACGTGGGTGCCCCGTGCGTTGGGTGTTCGGAGGTGTGGGTGCCCCATGGCATGGGTGCTCATGGGCGGGGGTGTCTGTGGGCTTGGGGGCCCTGGAAGGAGGGGTGCCCACGGGCATGGGGAGCCTACGAGGGTCTGTGGGATGGGGGTCCTGAGCATGGGTGCTTCAGGCATGGGTGCCCCATGGGCACGGGTGCTCATGGGCACGGGGACGGCTGGAGATGGGTGTCCCGTTGCGTGTGTGCCCATGGGTATGAGTGTCCCATGGGTGGGGGTGCCCCATAGGTGTGGGTGTTCATGAGGATGGGTGCCCGGCGGGCATGGGTGCTCCTTGGGTGCCCTGTAGGAACGGGTGTCTCCAGGCAGAGGTACCCATGGGTACGGGCGTCCCATGGGCATGGATGCTTGGATGTGTGGGTGCCCCCTGGGTACCGCCGGACACGGGTGCCCCACGGTGTGGGACGCGAGCGCCCCTTGGTGCCTTCATGGGTGCTCGGCCCCTCCTCGCAGGAGCACTTCAACTACTACTCCCTGGACCCGGCGCTGGGCCACCTCGTCTTCTCCCTCAAGTATGACGAGCAGGAGCACCTCCACCTGCTGCTGCGGTGAGCTGGGTGCTGGGGGGCCCATGGGTGCTGGCTGGGGGGTGGGCCACCACCCTGACCCCCCCACCTCACCCCGCAGCACCCGCACCCGCACCCTGCACGATGTGGTGCCCATCTCCTGCCTGGCCGAGTTCCCCAACGTGGTGCAGATGGCCAAGGTGGGTGCACCTCCCCCCCCCAATCCTCCAGCAGCACCCATGGGTGCCCCCCCCCAGCCAGGGGCACCCGCCGCACCGCCCCTCCCTCCCACAGCTGGTGTGCGAGGACATCAACGTGGATCGCTTCTACCCCGTGCTCTACCCCAAGGTGAGCGGGGTGCATGGGTGGGGGGGAGCACCCATGGGTGGGGGCACCTCGGGGTGCCCCGCACCCAACCAGCACCTCCTGGCCCCGCAGGCGTCCCGCCTCATCCTTGCCTTCGACGAGCACGTGCTCAGCAACCACTTCAAATTCGGCGTCATCTACCAAAAGCTGGGGCAGGTAGGGGGTTGGGGGGGGGGAAGGGGGGACCAGGGGAGCCTGGGGGGTGGGTGGGAGGGGGAGTGCCGGGGGGGGGGGGGCACCCACGGCTGCCCCACCGCAGACGTCCGAGGAGGAGCTCTTCGGCACCACGGAGGAGAGCCCGGCCTTCGCCGAGTTCCTTGACGTCCTGGGCCAGCGGGTGCAGCTGCGCGACTTCAAGGGGTGCGTGATGGGGGTGCTGGGGGCGGGCACCCCCGTGTCCCCGTCCCTGTTGCCCTTCGTCCCCCCAGCCCTCAGCATCTCCCCCCCCGCCCCGTGCAGGTTTCGGGGCGGGCTGGACGTGACACACGGGCAGACGGGCAGCGAGTCGGTGTACTGCCACTTCCGCGACAAGGAGATCATGTTCCACGTCTCCACCAAGCTGCCCTACACCGAGGGTGATACCCAGCAGGTGGGGCACCCGTGGGTGCTGGGGGGGCAGTGGTGATATCTCAGGGGGCACCCATGGGTGCTGGAGGGGAATGCAGGGTGCAGGGGCTCCTGGGATGTTTGCGAGTGATGCAGGTGCCTGTGGGGATGGGCAAGGGCTGGCGGGGCACCTGTGGGTGCTGGGGGGATGTTTCTGGGGTGCAGGCTGACTCTGGGTGTTTGGGGGTGTCTGTGGGGTGCACGGGCTCCTAGGGCACCCCTGAGTGCTGGGGAGCATCTGGGAGGCACAAGAGCTGGTGGTGCACCCCTGGGTGCTTGTGGGGTTTCTATGGGGTGCAGGGGCTCCTGGAGCACCCCCGGGTGTTTGTGAGGCATCTGTGGGGTGCATCCACTCCAAGGGGACCTTCGGATGCTGGGAAGTCATCTTTGGGGTGCAGGAGCTGCCAGGGCACCCGTAGGTGTTTTGGGGGTGTTCATTGGGTGCGAGGGTTTCTGGGGCATCCCTAAGCACTGGGGAAGCATCCAGGGGGCACAGGGGCTGGTGGGGCACCCCTGGGGTCTTTTGGGGTGTCCCTTGGGGACGCAGGGGGTGGCAGCGCCCAACCTCTGCCCACACCCCCGCCGTGTCCCCGTGTCCCCACAGCTGCAGCGGAAGCGCCACATCGGCAACGACATCGTGGCCATCGTCTTCCAGGACGAGAACACCCCCTTCGTGCCCGACATGATCGCCTCCAACTTCCTGCACGCCTTCGTGGTGGTGCAGCTGGAGCAGGGCGGCCCCCAGGGCACCCTCTACAAGGTCTCGGTCACCGCCCGCGACGACGTGCCCTTCTTCGGCCCGCCGCTGCCCGACCCCGCCATCTTCAGGAAGGTGAGCACCCACGGGTGCTGCTCCGGGGTGGGTGGGGGGATCCCACGGCCGGCACCCACGCAGGGCCGCCCCCCTGCCCCGGCAGGGCCCCGAGTTCCAGGAGTTCCTGCTCACCAAGCTGATCAACGCCGAGTACGCCTGCTACAAGGCGGAGAAGTTCGCCAAGCTGGAGGTGGGTGCTGGGGGGGGGGGGAGGGGGCTAAATGGGGGTGCTGTGTGCATGGGTGCCGGGGGTGCTGGCCCAGCAGCAGGACCATGCCTGTGGATGCTGCGCATGGGGTGCTGCGCATGGGGTGCTGCGCATGGGGTGCTGCGCATGGGGCTGCAGCAGTGCCGTGCGTGTGGGTGCCGTGCATGGGGTTGTTTCACACGGGGGGGGGGGCAGTGCTGGTGAGTCCACCGCATCCGGGTGCCGCGCGTGGGGCTGCTCCACGCGGGGGGGGGGGGGGGGGCACCCAAGGAAGCCTGCGGGTGGGTGCGCAGGAGCGGACGCGGGCGGCGCTGCTGGAGACGCTGCACGAGGAGCTGCAGGGCCGCAGCCAGGCCATGCTGGGGCTGGGCCCCGACGACGAGCGCTCCGACAACGGCTCCGCCGCCCCCGGCTTCTTCGAGTCCTTCAAGGTGGGGGCGGCAGCACCGGGGGGGGGGGGGCAGCGGGCACTGCGGGTCTCGGCCCGCCACGGTCCCCCCCCCCCCCCCCCGTGCCGCCCCCCCCCCCCGGCCGCCCCCGCCCCCCGACGGCGCCCCGGGGTCCGGCTGCGCGATGGCCCCGCCCCCGCCCCGCCCCCTCCCGCTGGCCCCGCCCCCACAGCGGCAGCCGCCCTCTCGCTCCACGCGCGTGGCCCCGCCCCCTGTTCCCCAAGCCCCGCCCCCAATCAGGCCACGCCCACGCCCGGTCCTGCAGCGTAAGCCCCGCCCCCTGCCCGCCGCCCGCCTGGCCACGCCCCCGGTAGCCCCGCCCCTCCCGGTAGCCCCGCCCCTCCCGGTAGCCCCGCCCCTCCCGGTAGCCCCGCCCCTCCCGGCGCCCCGTGACGCGGTGCCGCCCGCAGTCGCTGCTGGTGCCCGGGAGCCGCCGGGGACGCCGCGGCAGCGCCATCGGGCTGGGCTCGGTGGAAGAGGTGGGTGCCCGGCACCGGGACCACCGGGACCCCCCCCCCCCCCCCGGGACCCGCCCCCGCCGCTGACCGCGCTCCCGCAGGCGCTGCTGGTGCCCGGGAAGAGCCCGTCCCGGCGGCGGCCCGGCCCGCTCGGCTCCCGCCGCTCCAGCGCCATCGGCATCGAGAGCATCCAGGAGGCGCCGCCCGGCAGGTGCGTGCCGGGAGCGGGCGCGGGGCTGCCCCCGGCCCCGGTGCCCCCCTCACCGCCCGCCGCTGTCCCGCAGGGACGGCCCCGCCGCCAGCACCGACGGCGCCGGCTCCGCGCACAGCTCCCCCGAGAGCCGCCGGCACCCGGACAGGTCCCGTGCGGGGCGCCGGGAGAGGGGACACGGGGACACGGGGACACGGGACGTGGGGACACGGGGATGTGGGGACACGGGGATGTGGGGACACGGGGATGTGGGGACACGGGGATGTGGGGACATGGGGATGTGGGGACATGGGGACATGGAAATATGGGGACACGGGGACACGGGGATGTGGGGACACGGGGGCACGGGACATGGGGACACAGGGACATGGGGGCGTGGGGGTATGGGGACATACGGACATGTGGATGTGGGGACACAGGGACATGGGGACATGGAAATATGGGGACATGGGGATATAGGGACACTGGGGCACAGGAGATGGGGACACAGGGATGTTGGGACACGGGGATGTGGAGACATTGGGACACAGGGACATGGGGATGTGGGGACACGGGGATGTGGGGATACTGGGACATGGGACACAGGTGCATGGAGACGTTGGGACATGGGGATGTGGGGACATGGGGACACGGGGATACAGGGACATGGCAACACAAGAACATGGGGACAGAGGGACACGGGGACGTGGGGTCGTGGGGACACGGGGACATTGGGACACAGGGACGTGGGACATGGGGATATGGGGACCTACAGACATGGGGATGTGTGGACATGGGGACACAGGGACACGGGGATGTGGGATAGGGAGATGGGGGGACACGGGGACATGGGGACATGGGAACACAGTGCCATGGAGATGTTGGGACATGGGGACAGAAGGACACGGGGATGTAGGGACATGGGGACGTGGAGACAGAGGGACACGGAGACATGGGGACACAGCGACATGGGAACATGGAGACACGGGGTTATGGGGACATGGGAACACAGGGTCACACCAGCAGCCGGTGGCACAGGGGTGTGGCAGCACGGGGACAAGATGGCACGGGGATGGGGTGGCACTGGGACGGGGCCACTCTGGCAGCTGGTGGCACAGGGACTGGATGTCACGGGGACAGGGTGGCACGGGGACAAGGTCGGGGATGCGGTGGGGTGGGGACAGCGTGGCGCTTGGGTGGCCTGGGGATGGGGACAGGGCTGGGTGGCATGGGGACAGGGCGGTGCGGTGACAATGTGGGGACGGGGTGGCAAGGGGATGGGGCAGCTCGGGGACGGGGTGACAGAGGGATGGGGTGACAGAGGGATGGGGTGACAGAGGGATGGGGTGACACAGGGGCAGGGTGTCCCGGGGACGGGGTGACAGGGGGCCAGGTGTGTCCCTTGGCAGGGCGGAGAGGCCGGAGCCTCCGCGGGACTTCTCCCGCTCGTCCTCCAGCGCCAGCAGCTTCGGCAGCGTGGCCGAGGAGCCGGACGAGCACCCCGAGGCCGAGCCGGGCAGGGTACGGGGGGGCCGGGGGGAGCCGGAAGGGGGGGGGTTGGTGGGTGCTGGGTGCTTGGGGGGGGGGGGGGGGCAGCACCCCCGTCACCCACCCTGCGCCCGCAGGACAGCCGCTCGCCCTCGGGGACCCCCCGCCAGCGCGACGCCTTCACCGACCCCCCCTGGCCGGAGGAGCCCCTCGGCACCCCCCCAGGTAGCCCAGCCCTGGGGCGTTGGGGGGGGGGGCGGGGGAGAGGGGGCGAGGGGGCACCCATGGGTGCTCACAGCCCCCCCCCACCCCACCCCGGTTCCCCGCAGGCAGCGCCCGCCGCCCCGCCGAGCCCCCCTGCCCCGAGATCAAAATCCAGCTGGAGCGGCCCCCCCCGACCCCGGTGAGGCTGTGCCCCCCCCCCCCTTTTTAACCCCCCCCGGCGCACCCCGATGCGGGCGCCCCCCCTGATGTTCCTCGCGCAGGGCTCGTAGCCGTGCCCACCCCCCCCAAATCCTGGGGGGCCACCGCCGGAGGAGGGTCCCCGCCGTGCCCCCCCCGCCGTGCCGCCCGCCGCTTCGCCCCCCCCCCGCCCCCGTCGCTCGTGTGCCAGGAGCCGAAGCCATCGTCCCCGGTGCGGGATCGGGGCCCCCCCCCCGTTGGGTGCCCCCCCTCCACTTCCAGACAATCTCTGTCACCCCAAATGCCTCTTTTGGGGGTGACGAGCGCTGGGATGGGCCACCAAGGCCCCCCCCCCCCCCCCCCAGCTGGTGTGAACGCACAAAGCAACGTGGGACCCCCCCCCCCCCCAAAATGCAGAGTGGGGCCAGACACATCATCGCCCCCCCATGTGTCCCCCCCCCCCAAAAAAAAAAAGTGGGGGCTCAAATCTGGGGCAAAACCGAGCTGGGGCCGCACGGCTCCGTGTCGCTGCGAGCCCCCCACCTCCACCTCGCCCCCCCCCATTTTATTTAAGGAAAAAAGCTCCAGAACGGGACGGACACTGGGGGGGGGGGAGTTGGGGGGGGGGGGGGGGGCTTTTTTTTTTTTCAAAACCCATGTGTTTGTGTTTCCCGTGATCAATGTATAAAATAAAGGTCTATTTATCGCTACGGCCGATGCTGCGGGGTGGGGGTGGGGGTGGGGGGGGACACCTCTGCCCGGGGGGGGGGGGGGGTTCGGATTTTTGGGGGTCCCCAGGTGGCCGCCGGCACGGGGTGGGGGGGGGGGGGGCTCCACATGGCGGCGCCATCCCAAGGTTCAAAACAGAAAGCAACAAACACCCAAAAAACCCCAAATGCTCCCATTTTTGGGTCCCCACCGCAGCCCTCCTCCTGCAGGAGCGGGGCCAGGGATCGGGTGGGGGCAGCCAGGGCCCAGCTGAGATTTTTTTTTTTTTGGGCCAGCCGCACAAAAAATTGGGGGATTGTTTTCCAAAAACTCCCCCCAAAATTTGGGGATTTTTTTCCCCACGCCCACTGCCTGCCTCCCACTCCCCTCCCCATCGCGCTTTTGTGCCTACAAACCCCACCTTCGCCTCGCTGCTGCCCCCCCAAACCCCAAATCTTTTTTTTTTTTTTTTCCATTTTTTTTTGCTGTTTTTTCTTTTCTGTGTGTTTTTTTTTTTTCCACCTCCAGCCCCTGCGGCGGGGCCTTGGCAGAGGCAGAGCTTTGGCCCTGGCCCCGGTGCCGGCGGTTCTTGGCCGGGGCCCTCGAACCCCCAAAACCGCGCGGACCCCAGGGCCGGTTAAACATAGCGCGGCGCCCGCCCGCTGCTGGGAAACCCCAGCGCCAGGGGTGGCCACGGCTCGGGGGGTGGGGGGGAACCTCGGCCAAACCTCGTGCCGAAGCGACGCCAACCCCTTGCCAAGTTGGGGTGTCCCCCCTTGTACCCCCCCCCCCAGCCAATGCTGCTCGGGTCACCGCCTTCGCCCGCTCCAAAGTTTGCTGCCGGGTTAATAGGAAAACGAAGCGGAGGTTTATTTAGAAGGTCGGGGGGGGGGGGGGTGGTAAATAAATAAAGAGGCTGGCAAGAGGCTCGTGGCGCCCGCTGTGGTTTTGGGGGGCTGGGGGTGCCCATCCTGGGGTGCTCGGGGGGGGGGGTTCAGCTCCACAACCCACTCGGGGGCTGCATCTGCACGGCGCCGCTTGCTGCAAAGCCCCGCTCGGGCGTGCGAGGGGCACGCGCGCGGTTTGCGCGTGCACGGTTGCACATCTGCGCGAGCAGCTGCACGGGCACGGTGCTGCTCGTGCAGCCAGGGCACCACCTGCATGTGCACGGTGCCATCTGCGCGCGCACTTCGCTCACCGGGGACACCTTTGCACGCCTAGGGCGGAATTTGCATGCACAAGGCTGCATTTGCGCATACAAGGCTCCATTTGCACATGTAGGGTGGCATTTGCACGTGCAAGGCTGCATTTGCACATGCAAGGCTCCACTTGCACGTGCACGGCCCCCTTTGCTCACCCAGGGCAGCAGCTGCACCGGTCACATGTGCACACCCAGAGCCCCCCCTTGCACACGCAGGGCACTATTTGCGTTCCTGGAGCCGCTCTCTGGGGTCTCCCCCTACTTCTCAACCCCCCCGACTTCTCAACAGCCGCCCCCCAAAGTGCACCCTGAGCCCCCCCCCCCTCGCCACCCCCTCCCCACGCGGCCCCCTCCCCAGTTACCAGAGGCTATCGAGGGACGAGCAGCACCGGGTGCTGCCCCCTAAATCCACGTCGGCTCCACTCTCCGTGCAGTGCTGAGCCCCCAAACTGCTGAGAAGCCCCCGGGCAGCAAATGGCCTTAAATCAAAGGATTTTTCAGGCCAAAAAGAGAGGGAAAAAAAAAAAAAAAGCCACAAAAGAGGCAAAACGAGGCAGGGAGCGCCCAGTGAGTTGCCGCTTCCCCACTCGCGAGTGCTTTCCAGTTGCCCACTCAGTCGTGCGATGAGTTGGGTGCCGGGGTCGGTCTCAGCCGTGCTGGCACCGCGCGTTTCGGGGCCGACCCCGCTGCCTCTCCCCCCTCCTGCTTCAGGAGGGCTCCGGCCGCAGCGCCGAGCCCGAATCCCACGGCGGGCTCAGGGCCGGGCGCGCAGCAGCGCTAATGACAGGGAGGAACGGTGTATTTACAGGGGCAGAGCCCAGCACGCGGTGGCCGCCGAAACCGCGGGCGGCTGCTTTTGCTCCGCTGAGTCTTTCTTTTTTGCCTTTTCCCGGGCGCCGCTACCCCAGAAAAAAAAAAGGGGGGGGGGGGGAGAGGAGGGAGGATTAAAAAAAAAAAATCCCCCCCCATCGATGTTTTGCAAGAGATGCTCTAGCAGAGGAGGAGGAGGAGGAGGAGGAGGGTGAGGAAGGGCAGGAGGAGGGGGCTGGCGGCGGCGGCGCGCCCGGCGGCGTTGCAGTGGGCTCGGTTGGGGCCGATGCAGGCGGCGTACGCCATGGCGTGGGGGATGTAGTTCTGCTCGTGCACCCCGTGCAGGAGGTGGGCCATGGGGCCGTGGGCGAAGACGGCCACGTCCTCGCCGCCGTGGGTCTCCTGGCGCAGCGGCACGGCCGACTGTGCCTGGTAGTTGGCGTGCGCTGGGCAGGGGTAAATAAATAAACAAAATAATAACAACAAGTTAAAAAGCAGCAATAGTTTGAACCGCCGCCACCGTTTCTGGTTGTTTTGCCCCCGGTGCACGTACCGAAATCCACGGCCGAGACGTTTTCGCGCTCGCCCCCCACGATTTTGTAGCCGGGGCCGTTGCCATAGAGGATGGAGGTGAAGGGCTTGCGGTCCACGTCGCTCTGCATCGGCGCCAGACCTGGCAGCGGCGGCACCGTCAGCACCGCGGGGACGTCCCCGGGGTGTCCCCATGCCGGGGCTGGGGGGGGGGGGGAGGTGTCTCACCAAAAATGGGGTTCCCGCGGGGGGTGTAGCCGCCAAAGGTGAAGACGTGCGAGTGGTCGGCGGTGACGACGCTGAGCGTGTCCTGGGGCGAGGTGAGGCGGACGGCCAGCCCGATGGCGCGGTCCAGCTCCACCGCCTCGTGCAGCGCCTGCTTCGCCTTGCCCTCGTGGTGCCCGTGGTCGATGCGGCCGCCTGCGCCCGGCCCGGCCCCGCTCAGCACCCCTGTGCACCCACTGCCCTCCTTGGTCCCCCCTTGCACCCCCAGCTTCCTCTTTATTCCTTTTCGCATCCCCCATCCCATCTCTTCCCCCCTTTGCCTCCCTTTTGCAGCCCCCCCCAGCCTCCTTTCTCCCTTTACACCCCCACTTTGCATGCCCCACTGCCTTCCTTCCCCATTTCTGCACCTCCCCCTTGTGCTCCCTCACCCCGCTTTTTGCACCCCCACTGCTCTCCCTTTCGCCCCTTGCACCCCCATTGCCCTCCTTATTTCTTTATTCCCTGCTTTGCATCCTCCTCACCCTCCTCATTCCCCTTTGCTTTGCCCCCCCCCCCCCCCCCTTTACCCCCCACCTTCAACCAGCAGGAAAAAGCCCCGGGGGTTTTTCTGGAGCATCCTGATGGCCACGGCCACCATCTCGGTGAGGGACGGGTCCGTCTCGTTGTTCCTGTCCAGCTCGTACATCATGTCGCCGGGCTCGAAGAGACCTGGGGACAGCGATGCTGGGGGGGGGGACGCCCTTTCCCAACCCCGGGCCGGGCGCTTTTTGTGCTGGCTCAGGCGTTTTGCCCAGCGCCGGATCCCCTTCCCCGGGCTGGCGATTAGATAGGAGCTGAGGGATGCTCCCGGCCCTTCCTTCCTCCCACCCGGCCGAATCCTGCATCCCCAAGGGGCTGGAAAATTGCATGGAGGAGGGGGGGACAAAAAAATTGCATGCCCGGGGGGGGGCGGAAATCCCATCCCTGAGGGGTCCCCACTGCATCCCTGGGGGTCCCACCACATCCTTGGGGTGCTGGGGGCCTGGGGGCACCCCGGGACTCACCCAGGAGGAAGTCGACGCGGCTGAGGTTGAGCGCCAGCAGGTCCCGCCGGTGCCACACGTACTTGGCGACCTGTGGGGGGGGGACAGGGCCCCGCGGCTCGTCACCTCCCAGGGGGGACCAGCCTCCGTCCCCAGCCCCGCAGCCGCCTTTCACCCCCTCCCCAGAATATTTCCCGTTGAGGAGCAGCAGCAGCGGCTCTGCGGGTTTGGGGGGGGAGGGAAACCCCAGCGCGGCACCCACGTCCCCGTCACCTTCCCCGGGGGCTTGGTGTCGTGCCACGCCTGCACCAGGTCCCGGCGGTCCAGGCGGGTGCCCCGGTGCTTCTCCTCCTGCGGGTACTCCACGTCGCTGGCGTTTTTGGGGAACATGTATTTCCGCCCGCCGCCCAGGATCACCTGCGGGGAAAAACCCGCTGCCGGGCTTAGAAACGCAACTACAGTCTCTTTTTTTAAATTATTTTTTTCCCCTACAAAATTAAAAAAAAAAAAGGGAAGAGAGGCAAACCCCGAGGAGATGGAGCTGGGCTGGCGGGAGGCTGCTGGAGCATGATGTCCAGGAAAACCCTGGCGGTGCGCAAAGCCAGGAGAAAACACCCGAGGAATTTCACCTCGCTAGAAATAACTCCGAATCTCTTACTATTAATTACACTGAGGACAGAAATAACCATTTCCAGCAGCAGCTTTGGCTTTTTTTTTTTCCCTCCGCGCCGGGGGCGGCGGGCAGGGATGCTCCCTGCCGGGGTCCCCGCGTGAACCCGCCGGGACGGAGCCCCATCCCGCGGCTCCAGCTGTTTGCTTTGGAGCCCGAGTTATTTGGCTTCCGTTATTTATAACTAGGCAGAGATTTTTTTTTTTTTATTCTCCCCCCCCCCCCCCCCGCCCAAGGTGAATTATAAAGCAGCAAAACAACAACACCAAAATTATTAAGGGAAGAAGAGGGAGAAAGGGAAAAAAAAAATCTCTTCCCCACTATATAATTATTTCCAGCCTGGGACAGAGTTAAAATTATATTAAAGGGAAAAAAAACAGAAGAAGAGGCTATTAAACAGCTAAATAACAGGCTTAGATGTTTTGCTTTGGGGCTATTTTGAAGTACAGAAGCGTATTTATTTACAGGGCTGAATTTCTGTGCAAATCCACAATGAGGGGCAGAACTGAGGGGAAAATGCAGCTTTTTGGGCACGGGAAGCATGAGAAAGGGGTTTGTGTCTCAGCGTGAGATCGGGATGTCTGCTGCGGTGCTGGCACCCTGCGCCCATGGGTGCAGCTGGGTTCTGCGGGCTGGGGGAAGCTGGGGTCGGACACTGGGGCCCAGCCCCACATCTGCTGGGGGTCCTGCCTTTGTGCTCCTCAGTGGTCCCAACCCAACAGCTACTGGGGATGCTGGCCCCGTATCTTCCTGGGGGTCCTGACTCTGCACCCATTGGTGGTCCTGGCCCCGTATCCACCCGCAGTCCTGGCCCTGGACCCTTTGGTGGTCCCAGCCCAGCACCTGCCAGCTCCCAGCCCATCACCCATGGGTGGCCCCAGCCCCTCATCCCCTGGAGCCCCAGCCCTGTGCCCATCGGTGGTCCCAGCCCGGTGTCTACTGGGGATCCTGGCTCCTCGCCCACCTCCCGAGGGTCCCAGCCCTGCGCCCAGCGGTGGTGCTGCGCCCACACCTCTTCCCTCGGGGTGGCCCCAGCCCCGTGCCCACCTCGATGTCGGGGATGTTCTCCACCAGCTGCCGCGCGATGTCCTTGCAGCCGCCCTCCAGCGCGTCCGGGGGCATCTCTCCGTCCGAGTACCAGTCACGGTTGGCAGAGTGGGCATAAGCGGCGCTGGGCGTCGCGTGGGTGACCCGCGTGGTGGTGACGATGCCCACCGCCTTGCCTGCGCCACGAGTTCACGGGGCGATGGTGGGAACGGCCCCAAAACCCAGCGTTCCTGCCCCGTCCCCCTGCCCACCGGCCGCTCACCTTCATCCTTGGCCCAGCGGAGGATGGAGGTCACCTCCTGGCCCTTGGTGGTGTTGCAGCGGTCACGGGTGACGCCGGCGCTGACGCCCACTGTCCCCTCGTTGGCTTTGACGCCGCAGAGGTAGGCGGTGGCCGTGCCCGCGCTGTCGGGCACCTGAGCGTTGGTGTTGTAGGTCTGGGGGGGGGGGGCAGGGAATAAAGTGACCCTTTGTCGTTATCATCATCCTCACCATCATCATCCTCACCACTGCCCCATCCTGGGGCTTCCCTCCTGCATTGCTTGGCCGCGTCCTGCCCGAGCGTCCCCTCCTTTGCCCCTCCCAGCCCTTGATGTGTGTGTGCCATCCCCTCGCTGTGTTTTGATGGTTTCAGCCCTTTTTCAGCCCATTTTTAGGCAGGGAGAGAAAAGCCAGCAACTTTTGCACCCTCACAAGCATCCCCTGCAGAGATGGGGTGAAAGGAGGCAACCGGGACTTGCAATTTAATAAAAAAAGCCTTTTCTTCAGCAAAATAGCCCCAGGAGAAGGGAGGGGGGGGTCCCGGCTTCCCACGGCCGGGCAGCCTCGTCCTGCCCCCCCGTTCCCACGGGGCCGAGCCCTGGCACGGCGGCCGGGCGTGGGGCGTGAGCCAGCTCCGCTCGCCCGCCCGTGACCTAATTTCGGCTCCGGTCGATGACGGCCGCCTGCCCGCGACCTTGCGGCGTGCGGCCCCCATCCCGCGGGAGCCAGGGCCCGGCCCCGGGGGCTCACCTTGGCCAAGGCAACGTAGGGGAACTTGTCCATCTCCAGCAGGCTCTCCTCGCCCTTGCGGTTCTGCAGCTGCCCCTTGAGGATGCGGGCGGCCGTGACGGTGGAGACACCCATGCCTGCGGGGTGGGCGCCCCGTCACCGCCCCGCCAACCACGGGCCAGGCGCCAAATGGCGGCGTGCGCCCAGTGCCCCGCAGCGCCCGCTGTATTGCAGCACCCAGTGTAGTGCAGTGCCCAAATTATTGCAGCGCCCGATGCATCACAGCAGCCGGTTCGTTGAGGCACCCGGTTCATCACAGCACCCAGTTCATCAAGGGACCCAATTTGTCACGGCACCCAGTTCACTGCAGCACCCAGTTTATTGCAGCACCCAACTTATCGCAACACCCAGTTCATCGCAGCACCCAAATCATTGCAGCACACAACTTATTGCAGCACCCAGTGCACTGCAGCACCCAATGCATTGTGGCACCCAGTTTTCCACGGCACCCAACGCATCACAGCACCCAACACATCGCAATGCCCTGCTTGTTGCACCACCCCCTTTGTTGCACCCCCTTTGTTGCACTGCCCCATCCTTGCAGCCCCCCGTTGCCCCCCACCGCACCCCGTAGCCCCCCACTGGGGGTCCCCGTCTCACCATCGCCCAGGAAGAGGATGAGGTTTTTGGCCACGTTCTGGTTGAGGCGCTGGAGCCGCAGGGCGTCGCGCAGTGTCTCCTGTGCCTGCTGCCGCCAGTACTCGGGGTCCTTCTCCTTCTCTGCCAGGGGGCAGGGAGACCAACGGGGCTCAGCGGCACCCTAACGCACCCACTGCCGGGGCGCAGCCCCCCCAAACCCCACCTACCGGGGACCAGCGATGCCGAGCAGAGCTGGGCCAGGAGGGTGAGGAGGAAAGCCTTCATCGTGCCCTTCGACGCTTGTCTTCCTTGCACCAGCAGCAGGGGCTGGGTGGGAGAAAGCTGCGGGGGCTCAGCACCCTCCCCTCCCCGTGCCTCAGTTTCCCTGCTCTGCCCACGCAGACCTTCGCCCCCGGGCTCAGCCAAGCGAGGACGGAGGGGACTGTCCCCTCCCTGCACGGTCACGGCTGTGCCCCCACCGGGACGTGTCAGCCCCCTCCCGTGGGACGTCACCTCGCTGGCACCAACCGGGTTGGGGGACGGTGGCACGCCCCCCCCCCCTCGCCCCCACCACCCGTGCCCCATTGCTGCGTGTCCACGTCCCCAGCCCCACTGCACGTGGTGTGCTCGAGGCATGCCGGGGTCCCCTCCACACGGCTGTGTCCCCATCGCGTGTCCCTGTCCCCGTTGCGTGGCTGCGTCCCCCATCACATCTGTGTTCCCATTGCACACCGGGGTCCCCGTCTTGAGTCTGTGTCCCCATGGCATGTCCCTGTCCCCATCACACCTCCCTGTCCCATTACATGTGTCCGTTCCTACTGCACATTGGGACCCCACCGTATGTCCCTGTCCCCACCGTGTCTGTGTCCCCCTTTGCATGTGTGTCCCCACCACACGCCCACGTCCCCGCTGCATGCCATGTCCCCACCTCATGTCCCCAGCACGTGCCCGTGTCCCCTTGCATGCCTGCATCCCAGGGCACATCTTTTTCCCCATTGCGTGTCCCCACTGCACATCCACATCCCAACCGCGTACCCGTGTCCCCGCTGCCCCTCCACGTCCCCATTGCACACCCGTGTCCCCATTGCACACCCGTGTCCCCACTGCCCCTCCACGTCCCCATTGCACATCCACATCCCCATTGCACACCCGTGTCCCCATTGCACACCCGTGTCCCCATTGCACGCCCGTGTCCCCATTGCAAGTCTGTCCCCACCACATGCCCGCGTCCCCACCGTATCCCTGCGTCCCCCCCCGGTGCCCCCGCGCCCCCCCGCACGCCCGTGTCCCCAGCCCGTATCCGCGTCCCTGTTGCGCCCCCGTGTCCCCACCGCGCCCCCGTGTCCCCGCCACACGCCCCCGGCCCCCCGGCCCTGTCCGGGGTCTCTCCCGGTGGCCGCGGGGGTCCCTTACCGCCAGCCCGGGGACGGCCCCGCACAAACTTGGGCGCTGTCGCCCGTGTCCCTCCCGGCCGGCGGAGCGGAGGCGGGCGGGGGACAGCGAGCCCTTAAATCCCCCCGGCCCCGGCCTTCGCCTCCTCCTCCTCCTCCCCTTCCTCCACCCTCCACCCGCTGCCAGCACGGGGAAAGGGGGGGGGGGGGGGGGACGCGTGTGGGGGGGGTGGGAGGCAGCAAACTGGGCTTACTGGTGCCCTCTGCCGGGTTTTACTGGGAGGACTGGGAGGACTGGGGGGACTCGGGGGGGACAAGCGCCGCTGGGGGTGCTGAGCCCCTTGTGCGCGGGGGGCGTTGGGGGATACAGGGGTGCGGGGGGGGGCAGATGTGTCCTGGGGGGTGCCTAATTTCCTCCCCCCCCCCCCCCAAAAACCAGCCAGCGAGGGCGGACGTGTTGAAACACTTTTGGGTGCCCCCCCCCCCCAGCTGTGGACTCTCTGGTGTCTGCTTTGGGGTTGTGCTCGGCTCCCCCTCCCCTCGCCCCCCTCCCCTTTTGAGCAGCCCCCCCCAGCTGCCCCGCTCTGTCCCCGCTCACCCATGCAGACCCTCTCCCGTTTTGGGGTCGGGGTGAGGGACTCGGGGCCCGCTCTCACCTCCGTGCCCCCACCGGCCGCCTGCACCCCCGCGGGGTTTTGCGGTAGGTCCTACAATAAACAGGAGGCTGTTTGCAGCCCGACACGTCCCGGCTCGCGGCTCCTCGTGCAAACGGCGCACGAGGACGGCGTGCCAAGGCCTGGCCACGCGCCCCGGCGTGCCGGGACACGGCTCAGGGTCGAGGCCCGGGGCCCTGCTTTCGGCCTCGGGAGGCTGCCGGCCTCCCCGGCCTCAGTTTCCCTCTGGTGGGGACGGAGGCGGCCACGTCTTGGGGGGACCCGTGGGTGGCCGTGGAGCTCTCGGTGGTTTCCCAGAAGGTGGCGGCCTCAGCCCAAAAATCCGCTCCCTGAAGGCTTCGGGGTGCCGCCGGGCCGGGCCCCATGCGTGCGCTGAGCGTGTGGGTGCTCAGCCCCCCGGCTGGGGCAGGGGCTGGGGGCGGCAGCGTGGCCCCGTCCCCGCCGTCCCGTGGGAAGCCGTGTGGGACAGCTAATGAGGGCAGCACGGTGGAGAGCTCGTTAGCCCTGCGCACAGAAAGCCGCGCGATGGGGAACTCCTTGCGGCGAGCACAAAACCAGGCTCAGAGCGTGGGTGGGAAAAAAAACCCAAACCCTTTGAGGGGCTGCTAAACCCATGGGAGGACCAGGCTGCAGCCAGGGGCTGCGGGAGTGCCTGGGGGACCGTGCTCGCGTGTGTGCAAAATCAAACGCTTGCACGCCTGTAAGGCTGCACGCTTGCATGCACACAAAATTGCAGGCTCGCATCCTTGCACCATCATGCGCTTGGATGCTTGCACAACTGCCAGCTTGCATACGATCGTGTGCTCGCGTGCTTGCACAGTCGTGTGTGCACATGCCTGGCCAATTGCACGCTCACCACCTTGCACAACCGCAAGCAACGCTTGGCTGTTTGCAGAACCGCTTTGCACAGACGCATGCCCGCAGCCTTCCTTGCACGACTGCATCCTTGCACCCTTGTGCAACGGCTGCTTGCACACGCGGCTGCTCGAACAGCTGCATGCCCACGCACTCGCAGCTTTGCGCGCTTGCACACTCGTTTATTTTAATTCCCAGTTCGCCCCCCAATTTCGAGTTCCCCCCCCCAATTTCGAGTTCCCCCCTCAATTTCGAGCCCCCCCCCCCGTTCCCAGTTCCCCCCTCCCAAGTTCCCAGTTCCTCCCCCAGCCCCCAGTTCCCCCCTTCTCCCCATCCCCGAGCTGAGAGCACCCCACTGCGCAGCGGGGACCGCGTTCGCCCGGGAGGGTGCTCCTCGCCCGGCGCCCCCCCGGCCCCCGAAGGAGTTAACGGCGGCGCGGAGGCGCGGCCCCGCCGCCCCATTGGCGCTGCCGGCCCAGGTGCATCCTCGCCCCGCGCCGCCCCGGGGCCGCAGCGCGCAGCGCCGGGGCTCGGAGCCATGGTGAGTGCGGGGCCCCCCCCGCCCCAAAGCCTCCCCCCCCCCCCCCAGACCCCCCCCGCTTCGCCCTTGGGCTCTGTGGGTGCCCCCCCAAGCCTTGGCTCTGAGGGGGGGGCGCAGGGAGGTGCCCCCCCCCCCCTCCAGCAGCTGGGGGGGGGGCACAGCGCGAAACGGGGCGGGTGGGGGCGCCCCCCCCGCGGCGATGATGATGATGGTTAGTGATATTTTCCCGCTTTAAGCCCCTTTTTGCTCCTTTTGAAAGCTTTTCAACATTTTCTGCCCTGCACCCCCCAGCCCCAGCCAAACCCGGCTGCCCCCCCCGCGCCCCCCCCTCATTAACGCAAGCAGCTGCTAATTATCCTCCCCCCCCCTCCCCTCCCATCCCCTTCGGGCATCCCCGGTAACGGGGCCGGGCCGGCCGCAGGCCGCGGCGGCGCCGGGGGCACCCCGGGGTGCGGGGCGGGGGCGGGGCCGCCCGCGTGGGGGGGGGGGGGGGGCGGCGGAGGGAGCCTGGGGGGGGCCGGGGGGGGACCGGGCCCGGGCCGGGGAGCGGGGAGCGGGGCCGGGAGCGGGGCGGGGGCGGCGCGGAGCGGAGCGGAGGCGCCGGGGCCGGCGGGGGCAGCGCTCGCTCCGAAATGGCGCCCGGGAGGCGGCGGCGGCGCCCCGAGGCCGCGGTGAGGGGCCCCCGGCCCCGAGCACGGGTTTTTTTTTTGGGGCGGGGGGTTGTAAAAGCGAATTCTGGGGGGGGGGTTGAGGCTTTTTTGAGGCCTTGCGGGGAGTTTTGAGGGCGTGGGGTTAAAGCTTGGTTCCCGTCCCCCTGCACGCACCCTTGGGTGCCCCCCCCCCCCCCAGCCCATGTGGGTTTGTAATGCGATTTTAGCAAACTTTAGAGCTGGGACACCCGCCCCCCCCCCCCCAAAAAAAAAAAAAACAGACAAAAAACCAAAAACACCCCTTTTTGACCAAAAAAAAAGGGCGTTCCCCCTCTCTGCAAGCAAGGGGTGGGAGC